>NC_057862.1:299547917-300857917 GCF_019393635.1 Dromiciops gliroides | reverse complement strand
AGAGATAGAAGGAAGATTTAGAGAGATGGAGGAAAGAATGGAAAGAGAAATTAGAGCAATGAAGGAAAGTCATGAGAAAAAAGTCAACAGTTTAAAAAGCCAAATGGAAAAAGAAATAGAAAATCTCTCTCAAGAAAATAATTGCCTAAGAATTATGATTGAACAAATGGAAGCTAGAGACCTTATGAGAAATCAAGACACAGTAAAGCTAATCCAACTGAATAAAAAAATAAAGGGCAAGATGAAAAATCTCCTTGGAAAAACAGATGACCTGGAAAACAAATCCAGGAAAGATAATTTGAAAATCATTGGACTAATTGAAAACCATGACCAAAATAAGAGCTCAGAACTCATCTTCCAAGACATTGTCAGGGAAAATTTTCCTGATATTCTAGAAGCAGGAGGAAAAATAGAAATTGAAAGAATCCATCGTTCACCTCCTGAAAGACATCCCAAAAGGAAAACCTCCAGGAATATCATAGCCAAATTCCAGAGCTCCCAGGTCAAGGAGAAAATAATGCAAGCAGCTAGAATAAAGGAATTAAAAATATTGGAGCTCCAATAAGGCTAAAACTGGATCTAGCAGCATCTCCAAAAAAGGACCAGAGGGCATGGAATACGATACTTCAGAGGGCAAAAGAACTGGGACTACAGCAAAGAATCATGTACCCAGCAAAACTGAGTATACTCTTTGAGAGGACAAAGTGGGACTTCAATGAACAAGAGGAATTTCAGGTATTTGTGATGAAAATACCTGAACTGAATAGAAAATTTGACTTTCAAATACAAGACCCTGGAAAATCATAAAAAGGTAAACAAGAAAAAGAATTCATGAGGGATATTAGAAGATCAAACTCTTTACATTCCTACATAGAAAGATAATACTTCAAACTCATAAAAACTTTCTCAGTAAGGAATTCACAGAAGAGCCAAGATGGGGGACAGAAGCCATTAAGCTACCTGAGGTATACCAAATTTCCCTTAAAAACAACATTAAATCAAGCCTGTCAACAGATTTTTGGGGGCAGTTAGATGGCACAGTGGATAAAGCGCTGGCCCTGGATTCAAGAGGACCTGAGTTCAAATCCAGCCTCAGACACTTAACACTTACTAGCTGTGTGGCCCTGGGCAAGTCACTTAATCCCTGTTGCCTGACCAAAAAATAAACAAACAAACAAACAAACAAGAAAACTGATTCTGAAACTATAGAACCTTCAAAAACAAAGAGGATCACAATCTTCCAAATGGAGATAATTTAAAAGACTTCAGCAAAGGTCATTCTCACTCAGGCAGGAGAAAGCACAGTGTACCAAAATGCAGCACAGTGTGGAGGGGGTCCAGGCAAGTCAGTGGGAAGCAACTGAGGCTCCTTCATCCTGGCTCAGCAAGCTAGTGGCACAGTGGGACAGTGGTGAGTTCCACCAGCACCAGCTGAGAGGGCAGGCTGCCAGCTAGGGGGGCACTCACAAGAAGGGTGTGACTGGGCCTGGCCATCCCAAGACACACCCAGGAGCAAATTCAGGGTGTTGAGAAATCTGCCAAGCCTCAGAGCAGAAAGCCAGTGACACAGCCCCTATCAGCACAAGATGAATGAAACAGTGACCCTGGTAGCCAAGGAGTGGACCTCAACTTTAAAAAATAATAATAATAATTTGCAATATGAGCAAGAAAGAAAATAGAGCTCTCACCATTGAGAGCTTCTTTGTTGACAGGGAAGAGACAAACACAAACTAAGATGAGGAAAAAACTCTCAAATTGCCTACATGTGAAGCCTCAAGAGAGAAGAATTTGTCTCAATAACAAAAAGCCTTCTTGAAAGAGCTAATTTTTGAGCTCTACTATAAAGTGGCAGTCATCAAAACTATCTGGTGCTAGCTAAGAAATAGAGTGGAGGACCAATGGAATAGGTTAGGCACATGAGACACAGTAGTAAATGACATTGATAATGTACTGTTTGATAAATCCAAAGACTCCAGCTTCTGGGATAGGAATTCAGTATTTGACAAAAACTGCTGGGAAAACTGGAGGACAGTATGGCAGAAATTAGGCATAGTTGAAAATCTTACACCTTATAGTAAAATAAGGTCAAAATGGGCAGATGATTTAGACATAAGAGGTGATACCTTAGGTAAATTAGGAGAAGAAGGAATAGTCTACCTTTCAGATCTTTGGAAAGGAGAACAGTTTATGACCAAACAAGAGATAGAGAATATTATGAAATGCAAAATGGATGATTTTGATTATATTAAATTAAAAATTTTATGTACAAACAGAAGCAATGCATCCAAAATCAGAAGGGATGAAGAAAGCTGGGAAAAAATTTTTTATAGCCAGTACTTCTTATAAAAGCCTCATTTCTAAAATATATAGGGAACTAAATCAAATTTATAGTAATCCAAGTCACTCCCCAATTGAGAAATGGTGAAAGGATATGAACAGGCAGTTTCCTCATGAAGAAATCAAAGCTATCTATTCCCATGTGAAAAAATGCTCAAAATCACTATTGATTAGAGAAATGCAAATTAAAACAATTGTGAAGTACCACCTGACACATATCAGATTGGCTAATACGACAAAAAAGGACAATAATAAATGTTGGAGTAGTTGTGGAAAAATTGGAACACAAATGCATTTTTTGTGGAGCTGTGAGCTGATCAAAACATTCTGGAGGGCAATTTGGAATTATACTCAAAGGGCTATAAAGCTGTGCATACCCTTTGACCCAGAAATACCACTTTGGGTTTTTTTCCCATGGAGATCATAGAAAAGGGAAAAGGACCCATATGTACAAAAATATTTATAGCTGCTCTTTTTGTGGTGGCAAGGAATTGGAAATTGAGGGGTTGCCCATCATTTGGAGAATGGCTGACCAAATTGTGGTATATGAATGTAATGGAATTCTATTGTGCTGTAAGAAACGATGAGTAGGTGGAGTTCAGAGAAACCTGGAAGGACTTGCATGAACTGATGATGAGTGAGATGAGCAGAACCAGAAGAAAATTATACATAGTACCATCAACATTATGGGTTGGTCACCTGTGATAGACGAGATTCTTCTCATCAATCCAACAGAACAAGAAATTTCCAAAGGACTCATGATGGAAAAGGCTCTCCAAATCCAGAAAAAAAAAGGAAATGTGGAATATGGATCCTGATTGGAAAATACTATTTCTTTTGTTTTTGATGCTGTTGGTTTTCTGATTTGAGGGGTTTTTTTTGTGCTCTGATTCTTCTCGTATAACATGACTAATGCAGAAATATGTTTAATGTTATTATATATATATATGTAGCCTATATCAGATTGCCTGCTGTCTAGGGGAGGAAGGGAGAAAATTTTAAAATTTGAAATCTTATATAAACAAATGTTGAAAACTATTTCTACATGTAAATAGAAAATAATAAAATACTTTTATTTAAAAAAATTTAACAAATCAATTCAGAGAGATAGAAGAAAAATGGGGAGAAAAATTAAAGGAACACAAGAAAATTATGAAAAAAGAATCAGAACCTTGGAAAAAGAAGCACAAGGAATCAGCAGCTTTGAAAAGGAAACACCAAGGGGGTGGCTAGGTGGTGCAGTGGATAAAGCACCGGCCCTAGATTCAGGAGTACCTGAGTTCAAATCCGGCCTCAGACACTTGATACTTACTAGCTGTGTGACCCTGGGAAAGTCACTTAACCCCCATTGCCCAGCAAAAACAAAAACAAACAAAAAAAACAACAACAACAACAACAAAAGAAAAGGAAACACAAAGATTGACTGAAGAAGACAATTCCTTAAAAAAATATTTTGGCAAAATGGGAAAGTGGGTATATAACCTCACTGAAGAAATCAATGCCTTAAAAATTAAAATTGGACAGTAGGAAGCAAAGGACTCCATAAGACACCAGGCATCAGTCAAACATAATCAAAAGAATGAAAAAATAGAAGAAAATGTGAAATACCTCTTTGGAAAGACAACTGACCTGGAAAACAGATCCAGGAGAGAGAATCACTGGACTGCCTGAAGGCCACGATCAGAACAAGATTATAGCTACCATATTCCAAGAAATTATCAAGGAGAACTGCCCTGAAATTTTAGAATCAGAGCATAAAATCATCATTGAAAGAATCCACCAATCACCTCCTGAAAGATACCCCAAAAGGAAAACTCCAAGGAATATTGTAGCCAAATTCCAGAATATATATATATATATATATATATATATATATATATATATATATATATATTTGGGAAGACAGAAGGATTATACACAGAGGGTTTAAATATATATTGTCCTTGATTTGATGATATAGAGAAAATTAAGGGGTTAAAAAGTAGTTTATGGGGAGAAGAGAAAAGGGGAAGTGGAATGGCATGAATTACATCATATAAAGCGGTGCAAAAGACTCTTACAATAGAGGGAAATAAGGGAGGGGGAACATTGGTTCAATCTTACTCTCACTAGATTTGCTTCAAAGAGGGAATAACATACGTTCATTTGGATAAAGAAACAGCATATTCTTTTTTTTTTTTTAACTGAGGCAATTGGGGTTAAGTGACTTCCCCAGGGTCACACAGCTAGTAAGTGTTAAGTGTCTGGGGCCGGATTTGAACTCAGGTACTCCTGACTCCAGGGCTGGTGCTCTATCCACTGCGCCACTTAGCTGCCCTGAAACAGCATATTCTTGATGGAAGTAAAAGGGAAAGTGGAAAGGGGGTGCTAATAGAAGGGAGGGAAGATGCAGGGGGGAAAAGGGTAAAGAAAAGGGAGGGGGGCTGATAAAAGGGAGGGCACATTGGGGGAGGCAGGGGTAAGAAGCAAAATGTTGGTGAGGAGGAACAGGTTCAAATAAGGGGGAAAAGTACAAAGGGAGTAAATAGAATGGAGGGAAATAGACAGCTAGTAATAATAACTGTGATTGTGAATTGGATGAACTCTGCCATAAAATGGAAGCAAATAGCAAAATGGATTAAACACCAGAATCCTACAATACATTGTTTGCAAAAAACACATTTGAAGCAGAGAGATACACACAGAGTAAATGTAAAACATTGGAGCAGACTATATTATGCTTCAGCTGAAGTAAAAAAAGCAGGGGTAGCAATCCTTATCTCAGACAAAGCAAAGGCAAAAATAGATGTAATTAAAAGATATAAGGAAGGAAACTACATCTTGCTAAAAGGTACCATTGTAAGGAGCTAAATTTCTAGCTATACTATCTAAAATCTAATGAGTGGTCACCAATAAATTACAAGGTTTAGCAAGAGTATTTAAATGTTTAAGTATTTATTAAAGAACATGAGGATCAGAGGGAAAGGTAAAAATCTAACTATTTCTAAGAGACCCCGTCATCTGATCTGCCATAGTGAGGTCAGGAACCAAAAGAGACAAAAGCCCTCTGGCAGTGTCCACTTCCTATTTCGTGTACTCCTCCCAGGAATGGGAGGCTCTTTAAGTTGATTGGCTGGGAGCCTTGATAGTCAGTACCCATGAGCAAAATTCACTTCCTGGCACCAAGGACCTTGACCACAAGGCTTGCCCTCAGAAACCTTCTCCTCATGGTGGAGCTTTCCTACAGTAGCTCTCCAGCAGTTGGCATCATTCCAATCATTGCACCATAAATAATGAAGCAATATCAATAGTAAACATGTATGCCCCAAGTGGTATAGCATCTAAATTCTTAGAGAAGAAAATAAATGAGTTACAAGCGGAAATAGACAGCAAAACTATACTAGTGGGAGATCTGAATATTCCCCTCTCAGAATTAGATAACTAGCCACAAAATAAATAAGAACGAAGTTAAAGATGTGAATAGAATGTTAGAGAAGTTGGTTATGATAGATGTCAGGAGAAAACTGAATGGGGATAGAAAGGAATATACCTTTTTCTCAGCAGAACATGGCACATATTCAAGATTTGACCATGTATTAAGGCACAAAAGCAACATAGTCAAATGTAGAAAGGCAGAAATAGTAAATGCATCCTTCTTATATCACGATGCAATAAAAATTATATGTAATAAAAACCTATGCAGTGGAAAGAGCACCGGCCCTGGATTCAGGAGTACCTGAGTTCAAATCTGGCCTCAGACACTTAACACTTACTAGCTGTGTGACCCTGGGCAAGTCACTTAACCCCAATTGCCTCACAAAAAAAACAAAAACAAAACAAAACAAAAAACCTATGGAAAGGGAGACTGAAGCTTAATTGGAAACTAAATAATTTCATTCTAAAGAATGAGTGGTGGCCACGAAGTGACCGCCTCTCACCCAGAGCATAGCACATGTTTGTGGGACACCTGGTGCTAAATCATTTGTAGATGACCTGCTTCTGGGTCGGGGTTTCGTGTGTAGCAGAGAAAAATAAAAATAGAAAGAATGAGTGGGTTAAACCAAAAATCATAGAAACAATCAATAACTTCATCCAAGACAAGGACAATAATGAGGCAACATACAAAAATCTATGGGATTCAGTCAAAGCAGTGTTTAGGGGAAATTTTATATCTCTAAATGCTTAAATGAATAAAAAAGAGAAAGAGAAGATCAATGAATTGGGCATGCAATTTTAAAAGCTAGAAAAAAACAAATCAAAAACTCCAATTAAATATTAAATTATAAATCCTGAAAATTAAAGAAGAAATTAATAAAATTGAAAGCAAGAAAACTATAGAATTAATCAATAAAACTAAGCACTGGTTTCATGAAAAAAACACAATAAACTAGATAAAACATTGGTTAATTTGATTAAAAAAGAAAGGAGAAAAACAAATTACCAGTATCAAAAATGAAAAGAGTGATTTCACCACCAATGAAATGGAAATTAATGCAATAATTCGGAACTATTTTTCCCAACTATATGCCAATAAATTTGACAATCTAAATGAAATGGATAAATATTTGCAAAAGCACAAACTGCCCAGGTTAACTGTAGAGGAAATAAAATCCTTAAATAAGCCCATATTAAAAAATGAAATTGAACAAGACATTAATGAACTCCCTAAGAAAAAATCTCCAGGGCCAGATGGCTTTACAGGTGAATACTACCAAACAATTAAAGAACAATTAATTCCAATATTATTCAAATTATTTGGAAAAATAGGTGAAGAAGAAGTTCTATCTAATTTCTTTCATGACGCAAATATGGTGGTGATAACAAAACCAGGCAGAGCTCTGTTTCTTTTCTCATAACATGAGTAATGCAGAAATATGTTTAATGTGATTATACATATATAACCTTTATCAGATTACTTGCTGTCTTGGGGATGGGGGAGGGACAGGAGGGAGGGAGAAGAATTTGAAACTAGAAATCTTATAAAAACAAATGTTGAAAACTATCTCTAAATATAACAGGAAAATAATAAAATATTTATATTGCAATAAAAGAGGGAATGGTATCATTGGGAGTTACAGTTTAACTGTAATCTCTGAGTAGTTGCTGAAGATACTTGCAGCTTAGTTTTTGTTCTGGAGTCTGTTTTATGTGTCGTGTCTGGAGAGAGATTGTGGACACACAAAAAAGACTAAGAGAACTTTCCTGGGCAGCTGAGCGTTTTTAACTGCCAAAGTCAAAGTTTGAAAAAAAAAATTCTAGAGAAAATTGAGTTTCAACCGTGTTTTGCAAAGAAATAATTTGAAGAAAATGCTTTAATTGACATTACAAGAGTGCAAAGAGTGAAACTACTTCCACAATTGTTTATTAGCGGTGACTAGGATAGTGATTTTTGTATCTTATACACTATAATCATTTATGTCTTCATTTTCTTGTTTGTTATCATGTTAATAGATTGTATTGTCAGTAACCTCAATGTATATTTAAAACTAGGAGATGGGAAAAGGCTAATAAAAGGGTAATTACGTACATGGTAAAGCTTATAGAAAGAATCTTACTCTATTTTAAAAATAAATCACATTTGACCAACTGAGGTTGGAGTGTATATGATCAGAGCTACTTAAATGGGAGAGACATTATAATTTTAGTCATTCATCAACAAATATCAGAATATACCTCCATGATTTGCTTAAAACCTTAAATTAGAATTAATAAGGTAAAGAGTCAAGTACCAGGTAGATAAAGGGAAATTCCTAAAACTTGCTAATTATAGGTCTTAATCTTTAAAACCCTCCTACACATAAAAAACAACATCATGATGAAAAGTAAAAGCCAATAAGAATAAACGACAGTAAGAAAAGGCTGTTGAGAAACCTTAGGAAGGAGAGATAACTTTCAGATGAGTCTGGAAGAAGAGAAATGTCATGTAAGAAGTGACATAATTTAAAATCTAAAAAACAGATTAGACTGTGGATAGACTTCAGTGATTGACTAAAAATGTGGATCCAACTCTGGTTGAATGAATAGATCTAAAACAGCCATTACTGATTTAGTTGATATCAACTTCAAAGGAAGTCTGAAATAAAGTATTTCATGGATTTGTTATTGGCCCTGTGTGGCTCAATTTTTTTTAAATCAATTAAATAAAGTAATCAGAGACATTTTCATCAGACTTGCAGATGATACAAAGCTGAGAGGAATGGGTCACATATTGGATGACAGTGTCAAGATACATTTCCAAACAATCTCAGTATGCTAGAATAATGGGTCAAGTTATATAAGATGCAATTTATAGGGATAAATGTAATGGTATACAATTGAATTTAAAAAAAATAACTCCAGAAGTATGTGATTGGGGAGGTGTGACTACATAAAAATTCCTGTGGGAAAAAACACTGTAAGGTGTATTGAACCAAAAATGATAGGGACATAGGCTCTATAGTCAAAGGTCTCTTAGTTTAGGTTCCATGTTGGGCCAAGATGAGACTTTCACAAGGCAATGGATGTTCAAACAAAGGAAGAGGGTTACTTCATCTGCACACAGCAAGAATTAAAAAAACAAGGTTATACAGAAAGGATCTAGTGGCTTCTGGCTTCTCTGGACTCCCTCCTCACTCAACACCCCCACTCTTGTCTCCCTCTGAAAACCCATCCAGTTAGTCAATCATCAAGCAATCAGTCCACTCACAAAATCTGAGATTCATGGAGTCCACATGGCTTGTGCTAGACCAGAAAGCAATGTCAATTAGGTTTCATGAAGAACAAAACTTCCCCAGTGAAGCTGAGGCCAAAGGAATTCCTGTGGGGATTGTGTTTAGGGAGAAAGTTATGTGAACATAAGACCTGTGATAGGAAACTCCTGCCTGTTGTAGATGTCAAATACAAAGTGAGCAGGGCACATTGCACAATAAAATTAGCCAGGGTAGCCTGAACAAGATTGTAGTGAATAAAAATACAATGTAACATAATGTTTAATTTTGTTTTTTCAAGTCAATATGTAGCCCACAGTGATCCTTATATATGGTTTAGTGCCCCTCCCTTGGACTACTCTACATGAGTTAACAGTGAAACATGACAGGCCAAACTTTAATGTTGCTCTAAGTTGTATTCAGAGAGACATATATTCTACTGTGGTCAGACAACATTAGGAGTATTGAATTTAGTTCTTAAGTATTACTAAATTATTTTAGGAAAGACATAGACAAGTTGAAGTGGAACCAGAAGATGACAACCAGGATACTGAAAGAACTGGAGAATGTGATATAAAGGAGTTCCTGAAGTACATGAGATATTCAATGGTGAGAAAAAGATCACAGTATACTTTAACTTTAATGCCTGGGCAGGGAGCAGTAGAGTACTAGCTAGAGTGTGTGAATGTATTTTTTGCAATTGATAAACATCTTAGACATGGAAAAAATGAAATTAGAAATTTTGTAATAGACATTAACTGAGCTGTACTGCCTAATAGTGTATCTTGATAATAGGGAAAGCTCAATGTACATACTCATAGTTATGGAAGTAGAGAGAACATCAAATCAGAAAGAAACTGTGATGGTGTTAATGATCAGAGATAGAACCCAGGGGCCATACTTGAAAACTAAGTTTCTAGGAATCAGTTTCAGGATCAAGTAGATAACCTGATAGATAGATAGATAGATAGATAGATAGATGATAGATAGATAGATAGATAGATAGATAGATAGATAGATAGATAGATAGATAAATGGATGGATGGATAAATAGATAGACTATAGATTAGTTGAGTGTATATATGTAAGTGTATATATTAGTTGAGTGTATAGATGTATATGTGTTTATATATGCATGTGTGTGTGGCAAGCCATGACCTGTGTTATTGGTATAGAGACCTGTGCCTCTAGTCCAGGTTATGCTCTTGGTATTAGATTAAAGATGGGATATTCAGTAGAAACCTTTGGTCACTAGAGTTCAGATAAATGCCTCAGATCCTCAGGTTACTGTGCTACTGGACAATTCTAGGCACATTGTTGCATTAATAGGTTTGAGTTTGACTAGGTGAAGCAGGAGGGAATAGGGAATGTTGGTGAAAATCATTTTATGACTATCTTGATAGAAGGTCTTTCTTGTTAAAGTCAGTAGAATCAATGGGCTTCTAGTGCCCACAATAGGGTTCTGGGTTCTATGTCTTCATATCAATGCCCACTGACCACATCCACTCTTCAAGCTTCATATGTTCCCCACACAAAACACTCTCTATCCCTACTTGAATACTATTAGAATTTGGATACAATATTCCTTGGAGTTTTCCTTTTGGGGTCTATTTTAGGAGGTGATCAGGAAATTCTTTTAATTATTATTTTTTCTTCTGATTCTAAGACATTGGGGTAGTTCTCCTTGATAACATCATGAAACATCCTATCCAGGATTTTTTTTTTAAATTATGATCCTCAGGTAGTGCAATAATTCTAAAATTGTCTCCTCTGGATTTATTTTACAGGTCTTTTGTTTGTCTGAATAGATATTTTGTTTTATTCTACTTTTATATTCTTTTGATTCTGCTTTAATTCTTCCTGTTTTCTCATTGAATCATTAGCTTCCATCTGCCCAATTATGATTCTTAAAGAATTATTTTCTGCAGTCAGCTTTTCTACTTCCTTTTCCCATTTGTCCATTTGTATTTTTAAGGCATTATTTTCTTTTTCCACGCTATCATCTCTGTATTGCATCACTCATTTCTTTTTCAATTTTTCTTCTACCTCTCATTTAGTTTATAAAATCCATTTTGAGCTTGTTAAAGAGGGCTTTTTAGTCTTGAGACCAATTCCTCTTTCCATTTAAGACTTCACATATAGACATTTTGACAAAGTTGTCCTCTGAGTTTTTTGGGGTGTTTTTGGTCCTCCTTGTCACCACTGTAATTTTCTATGGTGAAGTTTCTTTCCTGTTTCTTATTCATATTTTAGTCTATTCTATGCCTTTTAAAGTTTAACTGTGCTCTTGGTGTACAATGTGCACCATCCCAATCTTCTTTTGCTGTTGACCAGCTGTCTAGTCACTGCCTTTCTGTTCTGAGGCCTCAACAGCTTGCATCTTGCTCACTGCATTAGGGTGGCTCAGCCTAGTGGCACCTCTTGGGTAGCAGAAACCCAAGTTGGCAGATTGCCTTCTGAATTCAAGCTCAGGTCCTCACAACTGGTCTGGTGTGACTAGCTTGTTGAATTAGGACTGAGGATACTAAAGTGCTGTTATGTGCTGTAGCTAAGAGCCTTCTGTTTGCTTGCCCAGACATAATCTGTACTGGGGTGTGCACCCCTTTTACCCAGATGAAACAGACCTTTCCTGAAGACTTTTTAAGTTATCTTAAACCTGAAGATTGTTACAGTATATCTTTTTTGTAGGTTCTGTAGCTCCAGAATTTGTTTAAAACCTTAATTTAATGTTGTTTATAAAGGAAATTTGGGAGAACTTATGAAATTTCCTGGCTTCTCTCTTCAATCTTTGAGAAATAGATGTTCAAAAAAAGGGAGGTTTTTAGGAATACAGATGGTAGAAGAAACTCTTCATTAAATGCTAGTGGCACAAAGGAAACAAACCAAGAGGTAAGGAAAGAGAAATGAAAGATTAATATTTAGAAAATGACAAAGTCATTGGAAGCAAGTTTGTTAAAGAGAAAGGAAAAGACATAGGGAAAACAAGGGGGAAATATTTCAAGAACAGATAGATGTTGCCTGGGGTGGGGGTAGATGGAAATGAATGCTCTGATATTTAAATAAATGCTTTGAAAATCAAAGTGCTATTGAACATTTGAAAATTTATCATATATTATGACAGGTTATGATGATTCCCTCTCTGAGGACTCCTGTCACACCTAGACATACCCTATATTTATTCACCACCCCCTTCCCATTCTAACCCCACATGGATAACTTGCTGCAAAGGAGAGGGAAAGACATTGTTGTTAACTTGTGTCAGAAATATTTTAGTGGAACCTAGATTCTCAGTATATGAAAAATTTCAAGAAGTAGAGCATTTTAGAAGTATTTCAAAATCATAGAATTTCATTTGTGAGGTTTATCAGAGATTTAGTCTAGACCACCAACTCCTAGATCTAGTTAACCATAAATGAACAAGAATTAAATTTATAGAAAATCCTACAAGTAGTCAGCTAACATAGATTAAAGACTTTCAATGAAGGATAACCCACAATCTCCCAAGATGGTCTGCACCAATTTCTGGTAGCTTTAATTATTAGAGAGTAGTTTCATTATATCAAGCTTAACTTTGTCTCTCCTTGAGGAAAAGATAATTAAGCAAGCGTGAATTAGGGGGAGCATAGGAAATGTGAAAACAGAGTAAAAATTACAGGAATTAGTCTCTGTATGGGAGATACAGAATGAGAGAGTTTCTGGGATTGTTAAAACTTAGAGAATGAGACTAGAGTAGTAAGGTATATAAGTGCTGGATAAATAAGATTAATGCATCCAGGAAGAGAAGGAAATGACCAAATTAGGAGAAAACATATTTTTTATCAAATTTCTCAGAAACATGGTTGATATTCAAGATATAGAGATTACTAATACAAATATACCAAACCAAAAGTTATACTCCAATACATGTTATCAAAGCCTATGAAAAAATTTCAAAAGAATTGGAAACCATTATTTATAACTATGTGAAAAAATGTTTAAAATGAATGAGTTAAAGGAAATCCAATATAAAACAAAACAGCATTGCTCAGGACCTAGCAGCTTCAACATTAAAGGATCGCAAGACTTGGAATATGATATTCCGGAAGGCAAAGGAGCATGGATTGCAGCCAAGAATATATTACCCAGCAAAACTAATCATTCTCTTTTAGGGGAAAAGATGGACATTCAATGACATTGGGGACTTTCTAGGTTTCCTGAAGAAAATACCACATCTGAATAGAAAATTTTATCTTAACATACATGATTCAAGAGAAGTATAAACCGGTAAATGGGGGGGGGGGAATGTTACTCAATAAGTTTAAACTGTTTACATCCCTACATGGGAAGATAAAATTTATAACTCTTTAGAACTGTATATATATATTTGGGCAGACAGAAGTATTATACACAGAGCGTATAAATATAAACTGTCTTTGATATGAAGATATAAATAAAATTAAGGGGGGAAAAGGAGAGTTTGTGGGGAGAATAAGAACGGGGAGGTGGAATGGGGTGATTTACATCATATGAAGAGGTGAAAAAAACTATTACAATAAAGTGAAAGAAGGGAGGGGGGTGAACATTGTTTCAACCATACTCTCACTAGATTTGATTCAAAGAAGGAATAACATATTTGTTCATTTGGATAAAGAAATTTAGCTTATTCTCTAGGGAAGTGAAAGGGTAAAGGGAAAGGGGGGACTGACAGAAGGGAGGGCAAAAGAAAGGGAGAAAAGGGTAAAGAAAAGGGAGGAGGTGATAAAAAGGGAGGAAATATTTGGGGACGCAGGGATAAGAAGTAAAATGTTGGTGAGGAGGAATAGGGTGAAAGAATGGGGAAAAGTACAAAGGGGGTATAAATAGAATGGAGGAGAATAGACAGTTAGTAATAATACCTGTGAATGTGAATAGGATGAACTCTTCCATAAAACGGAAGCAAATTGCACAGTGGATTAAAAACCAAAAGCCTACAATATGCTATTTACAGGAAAGACATCTGAAGCAGAGAGATACACACAGAGTAAAGGTAAGAGGCTAGAACAGAATATATTATGGTTCAGCTAAAGTAAAAAAAAAAACACAGGGGTAGTGATCCTTATCTAAGACAAAGAAAAGACAAAAATAGATCTAATTAAAAGAGATAAGGAAGGAAAGTACATCTTGCTAAAAGGTACTATAGCTAATGAAGTAATGTCAATATTAAACATGTATGTGCCAAATGTTATAGCATCTATTTCTTAGAGGAGAAGTTAAATGAGTTCCAAGAGGAAATAGACAGTAATGATATACTAATGGGGATCTGAATCTTCCCCTCTCAGAATTAGATAAATTTAGCCACAAAATAAATAAGAAAGAAGTGAAAGAGGTGAATAGAATACTAGAAAAGTTAGACATGATAGATGTCTGGAGAAAGTTGAATGGGGATAGAAAGGAATATACCATTTTCTCAGCAGTACAAAGCACATTTTCAAAAATTAACCATGTATTAGGGCACACAAACATCATAGTCAAATGTAGAAAGGCAGAAATAGTAAATGCATCCTTTTCATATCATGATGCAATAAACATTACATGTAATAAAGAGCCATGGAAAGGTCAACTGAAAATCAATTGTAAACTAAATAATTTCATTCTAAAGAATGAGTGGGGGGGCAGCTAGGTGGCGCAGTGGATAAAGCACTGGCCCTGGATTCAGGAATACCTGAGTTCATATCTGGCCTCAGACACTTGATACTTACTAGCTGTGTGACCCTGGGCAAGTCACCTAACCCCCATTGCCCTGCAAAAAAAAAAAAAAAAAAGAATGAGTGGGTCAAACAACAAATCATAGAAACAATCAATAACTTTATCAAGAGAATGACAATAATGAGGCAACATACAAAAAGTTATGGGATGCAGCCAAAGCAGTGCTTAGGGGAAATTTTAAAGCTCTAACTGCTTACATGAATAAAAAAGAGAAAGAGGAGATCAATGAATTGAGCATAAAACTTAAAAAGCTAGAAAAAGAACAAATTAAAGATCCTCAATTAAATACTAAATTAGAAATCCTGAAAATGAAAGCAGAAATTAATAAAATTGAAAGCAAGAAAACTATAGAATTAAGAAAACTAGGAGCTGGTTTTATGAAAAAAAATAGACAAATCATTGGTTAATTTGATTTAAAAAAAGAAAGAAGAAAACCAAATTACAAGTATCAAACACAAAATGGGTTATTTTACCATCAATGAAGTGGAAATTAAAGCAATAATTGGGAAATATTTTGACCCACTGTATTCCAATAAATTTGACAATCTAAATGAAATGGATAAATACTTACAAATATACAAACTGCCCAGGTTAACTGAAGAGGAAATAAAATCCTTAAATAAGCCCATATTAGAAAAAGAAATTGAACAAGCCATTAATGAACTCCCTAAGAAAAATTCCCCAGGGCCGGAAGGTTTACAGGTGAATTCTACCAAACAATTAATTCTAATATTATACAAATTATTTGGAAAAATAGGTGAAGAAGGTTTTATACCACATTAGTTTCATGACACAAATATGGTGGTTATACCAAAACCAGGCAGAGCAAAAACAGAGAAAGAAAATTATAGATCAATTTCCCTAATGAATATTGATGTAAACATGTTAAACAAGATATTAGCAAGGAGATTATAGCAAGTGATCACCAGGACAATACACTATGACCAGGTGGGATTTATGCTAGGAATGCAGGGGTGGTTCAACATTAGGAAAACTTTTAACATAATCAACCACATCAATAAGGAAACTAACCATAATCATATGATTATCTCAATAGGTGTAGAGAAAGCTTTTGACAAAATACAGCACCTGTTCCTAATGAAAACACTAGAGAGTTTAGGAATAGGTGTTTTCCTTAACATAATAAGCAGTATCCACCTAAAACCATCAGCAAGCATTATATGTAATGGAGATAAATTAGAGGCCTTCCCAATAAGATCAGGGGTGAAACAGGGATGTCCATTATCACCCCTATTATTTAATATTGTCTTAGAAATGTTAGCTTTATCAATCAGAGAAGAGAAAGCAATTAAAGGAATTATAATAGGCAAGGAGGAAACAAAACTGTTGCTCTTTGCAGATGATATGATGGTATACTTAGAGAATCCTACAGTATCAACTCAAAAATTACTTGAAACAATTAACAACTTTAGCAAAGTAGCAAGATATAAAATAAATCCACATAAATCATCAGCATTTCTATACATGACCAACAAAGTCCAGAAGCAAGAGATAAAAAGAGAAATTACATTTGAAATAACAGTAGATAATGTAAAATACTTGGGAGTCTACTTGTCAAGACAAACCCAGGAACTCTATGAACACAATTACCAAACACTTTTCACATAAATGAAATCAGACCTAAAAAATTGGAAAGATATCAATTGCTCATGTATAGGCAGAGCTAATATCATAAAAATGACAATTCTACCTCAATTAATTTACTTATTCAATGCCATACCAATCAGACTACCTAAAATTATGTTACAGAGCTAGAAAAAATAATAACAAAATTCATCTGGAAAAACAAATAGTCAAGAATATCAGGGAAATAATGAAAAAAAAATGCACAGGAAGGTGGGTTAGCTATACCAAATCTGGAGCTTTACTATAAAGTGGCAGTCATCAAAACTATCTGGTACTGGCTAAGAAATAGAGTGGAAGATCAATTGAATAGGTTAGGTACAGGAGACACAGGAGTAAATGACATTAGTAATGTGCTGTTTGATAAACTGAAAGACTCCAGCTTCTGGGATAGGAATTCAATATTTGACAAAAACTGCGTAGAAAACTGGAAGATAGTGTGGCAGAAATTAGGCATAGACTAACATTTTACACCTTATACTAAAATAAGGTCAAAATGAGTACATATTTTAGACATAAGAGGTGATAATAGTCTACCTTTCAGATCTTTGGAAAGGAGAACAGTTTATGACCAAAGAAGAGATAGAGAATATTATGTAGTGCTAAATGGATGATTTTGATTTCAATAAATTAAAAAGGTTTTGTCCAATCAGAAGCAAGGTATACAAAATTATAAGAGATGCAGAAAGCTGGGAAGCAATTTTATGGCCAGTACTTCTGATAAAGGTCTCATTTCTAAAATATATAGGGAACTAAATCAAATGTATAAGAATCCAAGTCACTCCCCAATTAAGAAATGGTGAAAGGATATGAACAGGCATTTTCCTGATGAAGAAATCAAAGCTATCTATTCCCATATGAAAAAATTCTCTAAATCACTATTGATTAGAAAGATGCAAGTTAAAACAGCTCTGAAGTACCACCTGACATCTATCAGATTGGCTAATATGACAAAAAAGGAAAATAATAAATGTCGCAGAAGCTGTGAGAAAATTGGAATGCTGATGCATTTTTGGTGGAGCTGTGAATTAATCCAACCATTATGGAGAGCACTTTGGAACTATTCCCAAAGGGCTATAAAGATGTGCATACCCTTTGACCCAGCAATACCACTTTTGGGTCTTTTTCCCAAAGAGATCATAAAAAAGGGAAAAGGACCCACATGCCCAAAAATATTTGTAGCTGCTCTTTTTGTGGTGGTATGGAATTGGAAATTGAGGGTTTGCCCATCAATTGGGGAATGCCTGAACAAGTTGTGGTATATGAATGTAATGGAATTCTATTGTGCTGTAAGAAACGACAAGCAGGAGGAGTTCAGAGAAACCTGGGGGAACTTGCATGTACTGATGATGAATGAGATGAACAAAACTAGAAGAACATTGTATACAGTATCATCAACATTGTGTGTTGATTGACTGTCATGGACCAGATTCTTCTCACCAATGCAATGGTACAGGATATTTCCAGGGGACTCATGATGGAGGGGGATCTACAAATCCAGAAAAACATGTGGAGTATGGATGCTGATTGAATAATACTATTTCTTTTGTTTTGGGGGCTGTTGTTTTTCTAGTTTGATTTTTTTTCCTTATTGCTCTGATTCTTGTCTTATAACATGACTAACGAAGAAATATGTTTAATGTTTTATATATATATATGTGTGTGTGTGTGTGTGTGTGTGTGTGTGTGTGTGTGTGTGTGTGTATGTGTGTGTGTGTATATATATGTGTATATATATCCTATAACTGATTGCCTGCTGTCTAGGGGGGGAGGGAGGGGAGGGAGGGAGAAAAATTTGAAATTGGAAATCTTATATAAACAAATGTTGAAAATTATCTTTACATGTAACTGGAAAACAATAAAATACTTTTATCAGAAAAAATATTTTATAAAATTACAAAGAACAAGTGTGGACTTGAAGAAAAAATATGAGAAGACTCTTCTCCCCACCTCTTTGCAGAAGGTGCAGGATACAAGGACATGAAATATTGCATAAATTTAACTATTTTTGATATATTGAACAGGGTTGCTATTTTTCTTTTAAATTATTAATGTTAATATTGTTACTGTTATCTAGTATAGTTCTTGAGCAGAGAACAAGAGAAACATTTGCTTGCATAAAAACAAAAGATATGAATAAAATTTATTAAAAAGATAAAATGACTGTTGGAAAATTACAAAGAACAACCCCCCCCAAAGAAAAAAGATCTTAGTTTCACACATACACCCTACAAATAGTTTTACAGAGGTAAGGGGTTCATGGGTTTGAAACATTGTGGATATTGTCAGATTTTTTATTTTTATGTATTTGTCAGTTCTGCTTTTTTTTTTCACTTGTAAGAAAAATGCTCCTTGTTAAAAAAATAGCAATGTCTGTCTGGAAAATTAAAGGAGAGGATGTGTGGAGAAATTTAAGTTATATAAAAACAAAATATATCAATAAAATTCTTTTAAAAAATGAAAGTAAACTTGGGGATGGGGTGAGAGCATGGGTTGCTATATGATCTAGCTCTGCTTTGAGTCCTAGGACTTGAAGTACAGGTGTCTGTCTATGGTTCTTTCCCAAGATTCAATAACAATAGTGGAATTTCCAACTGACTACAGATTTACATGAATGATTTTTTTTTTCCTGAGGAGATATCTCCACCACTTTGGTATCTTTTGAGTCTATTGATTTGGTTGAACAATCTCATTGGTAGTGAGTATGCGACAGTAGTCTTTGTTTTTTCAGTTACTCACATCCAACTCTTAATTATCTCATTTGGGAGTTTTCTTGGAAAAGACACTGGAGTGGTTTGCCACTTTCTTGTATTGTTCTTTTTACAGATGAGGAGAATGAGGTAAACAGGATTAAATGACTTTCCCAAGGTCATACAGCTAGTAAGTGTATGTATTTTATATTTGAACTTAGGTCCTCCTGACTCCAGGCTTAGTACTCAACCCACTGTATTACTTAGCTCTCCCAAATAATTTAAACTGGTGTGGCTATTTTCTCATTTGTGAAATTTGGGCAATAAACTCAAGTCAGTCATTTCTAAAGTCCTTAATAAACCTAAAGTATATGATTTTATTCAAGTCTACAGCTTCCTCATTATTGGAAAGCTAGGTAAACTCAGTGATAAGAGGAGTTAATGCCCAGCAATTGGTGGAGTACAAGTGCTATTATTATCATGTTTTCCACAAGGTCAAATCAATTAATAAACATTTAAGTGCCTACTATATCCCAGATACTGTGCTACATTCTGCGGATACAAAAAGATTTCTTCAAAGAGTTTACAACATACAAACAACTATATGCAAAGCAAGCTATATATAGCATAAATAGGAAATACTTAAGAGACCAAAGGCACTAGAAATAAGTGGGGGTGTAAGAACTAGTTCTGCTCAACTGAAGACATACTATTGTTTTATTGAGCAAAGGGAACCTGGGAAAATAGGCATAAGCCCATGGAGCTAGAGGATTAACTTTAGGGTGCATGATGCTGATATTCAATGAAGAATTTGTAGAGATTTGGAACTTTTATACAACACAGGTAATATAAAAGCAATAACAGTGGACAAACACCCTATTCTCAACTGAAACCTTATAAATTAAATTTCATAACCAGTTACTATGTTAGTGTGAAAAAAATGGACATGCAATTTGCTCAACTTTATATTTCTATCTTAGGTTCTTTTTTCTTGGTGTTGGTGGTTGTTTCCTTCTTTGTTTCTTTGTTTTGGCATGACCGTTTGTTGTAGTAAAAGAAATTCTGGATTCAGAGGCTCGAACCTGGGAGCACTCAAAAAACATGCTTCTCTTAGATACTGTGTGACCTTGGATAAGTCACTTGATCTCTCTGCATCTCAGATACTTCATCTATGAAAAAAAAGACAGAAATGCCTACAGTATCAATCAAATAGAATTGTGAGGGATAGAATTTTTCTGAAATTTATATTCTGATTCATGGGTATACTGGCTTTTCTTTTTTGTTTTTTTGTTTTGTTTTGTTTTTACTCCCTGACCTCCCACTAGGCCTCACTCTTAGAAATATCAATTCATGGGAAAAGTTGCATTGGACCAGATTAGTGTTTAAATGGTAGGAGTTACCCTGGATGTCAAATTATGTGACTCAGGCCCTTCTCCTTTTCTCTCTATGATCACTTCCACCATATCATCTCTGGCCCTGTGATCCCTTTCATCCACTATTCTGGGGGCCAGAGGCCTCTGTGGAACTGCTATATCCTTTTTTTCTGGAATGGAAAACTCTGCAAGATCAGTGCCCTAATATTCTAATGTACAAACACTTCATAGATTATACTCATCACAATATCCCTGTCTTCCACTAGAGGATCACAACTCCTCCACTATGGAAATGCTCCTGTATGTCACCTGACACCTCCCCTCTGGGTCATGACCTAATTACCTTCTCTCAGTTCTTCGCCAATCTCACCTCCCTTTCCCTTTATCTAGCAGTCCCTTTCCTACCAATAGAGAATATCATTCCTACTCCTGCCAGTGAATTTGGTCTTGGGTTTAGTAGGGGTGAATCATAACCAAATTCTACTATCTTTCATCTCTCCTCTCCCTATTAATAAAACCTATTACTGTATTATGCCTATTCCTTTTCACAAAACATGTTGATTCACCTAAAACTAGGATTATAGGGTGGAGGGGTGGTCCTCAATTTTGCCTCAATTAATTCTTACACCTTTGCTTTTCTGTAGTCTTAAATTTTCCTGAAATTCTTTTTAAAAGTCTCTATACACTTTATCTCTTCATAGTCACATACTGTTTGTTTTCTTTTTCCACCTAAATCAATCCTTCTCTTTTCTTTCATAAAATATAAACTCACAAACATGGGAAAGTTGATTTCATTATTTATTCTTTTGTTCATCTTTAGACTTAATTTTTTTATATCTTTGTGTCTAATAATTTATACACCTCTCCCCTTTTCCTACACCCCTACAAGGGAACACATCTAATGTTTCCTTGTTGATGAACTTCCATCATTTTCATTGATAATTAGACAGGTATTCAGTATATCTTACTTTAGGTTACATTGAATTTTGAAACATATTTTTCAATTCGCTTTTTCAATCTAGAGAAACTCCAAAATAATCCTTTGATCTTTGAATTATCTTTGCCTATATTTGAAGACCTTTTTTTCCTGACCACATGAAAAATTTGTTTCTCATCATTGAAATTATGTGCAATTTAACCACCATGTGTCTTAGAATTTGAAATACAGAGTTTGTTTTTTTCTTATTTCATTTTTTCTGGAATTAATCTATTTATCCTCTTGACTCACGAGTTATTATTTAATCTATTAATGGAATTATGATGCCATTCTTTTATATTATTTCCTGCTTTATAATACTCATTTTTATGTCATATTCTTGGAGACTTGTGATACTGTCTTTGAAGCCAATAGCTTTGTTTTATAAATAAGTTATGGCTTTTTAAAAATGTTATCTTTTGTTTCTCTTCTGCCACATTTTTCTCCACTTAATATTTTGTGTTCTGAGTATGCTAATCTGCACATCACTTCTTTATAGCATATTTCCATCATGGATTCTTTTTTTTTACATTTTGCTAATTATTTTTAACTCCATTTTCAGAACTCTATTTTCTTCACTGATAGCTCAAATTTCTGACCTAAACTCCTATGTAATTTGTCCTTTTATGTGTTTTATATATTTTTTGAGCCATTCGAAAATATTTAATTATTCTAAAATCAGAGACACTACCTTGGTTGAAAAATGGGCATTGTAGAAGTTTACTCTTCATCAGGTGATATTGGTTATTTTTTCTTTATATTATACTTGCTAATTGTATTTGCTATCTTTTTGTGAATTTACTCATTTTTCATTATGACTTTTATAATTCTGTTCTAATTTGTTTTAGGACAAGGCATTTACTGAGCCTTTTTTGTAGATAACTTTGAGGAATTACTTCTTTTGTGTAATATCTTTCTTTTAAAAGTTATATTTATAATTTATTTATTTTTAGCATTTTAAAATTTGTAGTCTTAAATTCTCTCTCTTCCTCTGACCCCTCCCCTACCCGCTGAGAAGGCAAGCAATATGATATCAATTATGCTTGTGAAATCATGCAAAACATATTTTCATATTAGTCATATCACAAAAAAGCAAGAAAAATAAAGTGAGAAAACTATTTCAGTTTGCAATCAGAGCTAATCAGTATAATATCTTATATACTGGTTTGGAATCGATCTTGGATCATTATATTGATCAGAGTACTTAATTCTTTCACATTTGATGATCATTACAATTGTTGTTACTGTGTACAATGATCTCCTGGTCTTTCTCACTTCACCTTGCATGAGTTCATATAGTTGCCTCATCATTTCTTATTGCAAAATTACACTCCATCACAATCATATGGCACAACTTGTTCAGTCATTACCCAATTGATGGGCATCTCCTCAATTTCAAATTCCTTGCCATGGGAAAAAAAGTGTTGTTAAAACTGTAAGTATATATAAGCCCCTTTTTTCTTTTCTTTTTAAAACAATTTCTTTGGGATATAAACCTAGTAGTGGTATTGCTGGGTCAAAGTATATGCGCAGTTTTATAGCCCTCTAAGAATATTTCCAAATTGTTCTCTAGAATGGATAGAACAGTTCACAAGTTCACCAACAGTTCTTAGTGTACCTATTTTCCTTCAATCTTTCAAGTATTATTTTTTAATTTCCAGTACGTGTGAGGTGGTACCTGAGAGTTGTTTTAATGTACCTTTCTCTAATCAATAATGATTTAGAAAATTTTTTTTATGTGATGTTATATAGCTTTGCTTTTTTTTTCCCTGAAAAATATCTGTTCAAATTTTTTGACTGTTAATCAATTGAGGAATTGCTCTTACTTTTATAAATTTGACTTAGTTCCTATATATTTGATAAATGAGACCTTTATCAGAGAAACCCTGCAATTTATTAATATCACTTCATTTTCTATAGTACATTTTAGCAAAATATAGTTTCCCTGATTATTTCTTTTCATTAGGTCTATTTTTGCTTTTGCATTGTCTGAGATCATGATTGTTCCCTCTTTTTTATCTTTTTTAAAATTGTACTTCAGCTGAAACTAATATAATATGTTACATCTCCTTGTTTTAACTGTGTCTTTCTGTTTCCAGTATATCTCTTGTAAACAATATATTGTTTTATTTTCATTTCTATTCCATTTTGCTATCTGCTTGCATTTTATATGTGAGCTTATTCCATTCACATTCACAGTTCTGATCTTTTTTTATTTCTTTCCACCTAATTTTCTTCTGTTTTTCCTTATCTCTCTCTCTCTCTCTCTCTCTCTCTCTCTCTCTCTCTCTCTCTCTCTCTCTCTCTCTCTCTCTCTCTCTCTTTCTTTTAAATTCTGTTCCTCCTCAGGAGCTTGCTTTGCTTCTGATTACTACTTCTTTTAATCCACTAATCCTATTACCATCCCCACTTTCTTTTACTCTCTTCCCTTCCTATTTCCTTATTGGGTAAGATACATCTATATACCTATGGTATTTTAACATTTTCTTTCTGCCTTATCCAAAAATTTTATCTTTCTTCTGGGATCTATGGAATTTGGTTTTAATATTACTGGGAATTTTCATTTTGGCATCTCTTTCAGGAGGTGATCAGTAGAGTCTTTCAACTTCTATTTTACTCTCTGTATATTAAACATTGGGATAGTTTTTCTTTATTATTTCTTGAAATATGATGTTTAGCCTCTTTCTTGATCATGAATTTCAGGTAGTATAATTCTTAAATTTTCTCTTCTTGACATATTATCTATGGTCAGACTTTTTCTGTTTGCTCATTTTTCCATCCTATTTCTTGAATTTTAACTCTTTGTTAAAGTGGGCTACTACTTTCAGGGTAGAGTGTGCACTGTGTCAAGCTTCAGGAGGTTCGTGCAGCTATTTTCCAAGATACGTCCGGGGATTTATAAGTTTTGCATTCTTCCAAGTAGTATAATTTGATGAGAGGTATGTTTACTATTCTCCTGGATTGTGCTCTGGTCTGTACAAAATTATAGGTTTGTTTTTCTGTCCTGAAACTGTGCACTGTGGCCACAAGCTCCAGTGTGCTTGTGCTCCTCCCTGGCCTGGGACCTCCACCCAAGACTGTGACCTGGAAGGGAGAATGGGCAAAATAGCAGAATCCTCCCCCAGTGTTAGCGTAGATATCACTGTAAAAGATTCCAGAATCACTTGCTTCTGCTACCACTAATTCAGAGGTTCCCAAGGTCTGCTCCTAGTTTGCTGGGGTGGAGACAGGGTGTGCACTGTACTGTACTCTCACCATGGTACAATAGACCTTTCTTGCCTAGCTTCTAAGTTGTCTTTGGCTGGAAAATTACTTCACTGTCTTTTTTATGGGTTCTACTGCTCCAGGAATTGTTTTATGGCATTATTTGAAGGCATTTGGAGAGGTGTTGCTTGGGTCAAGTCACTGCCTTTCCTTTGTCATCTTTGCTCAGCCCACCTCCTTGTTCTAGTTTATAGGCTAGTTTTCCAATGAGTTATTTCCATATTTTCTTCTATTTTTTTCCTTCTTCTGACTTTGTTTTAGTATTTCTTGAAATCTCATGGAGTCATTAGCTTCACATTGCCAAATTCTAGTTTTGGGGAAATTATTCTATTCAGTGACCTTTTGTTCCTCTTTTCTCATTTTGTTTATTTGAGTTTTGAGAATTTCTTGTACCAGGGAATTTGTGTGCTTCTTTTAACCATTAGGCCAGTTTTTGAGGTGTTATTTTATTCAATATTGTTTATGCCTTTAAAAAGAGGCACAAAAGCTATTTGTTGTTTTTTTTTCTTAAATCACTCTCATTTCCCAATTTTTCCTCTACCACTCATAGCTTTCTTTAATTTTTCCAGAAATTTTTATTGGGCTTATGTTCAATTAGTATTTATCTTTGAAGCTTTCCTTGTAGCTCGTTTAACATGGTTATCTACTTTTGAGTTTGAATCTTGGTCTTCCCTGTCATAATAATAGCTTTTTTATGATCTTCTTTTGTTGTCATTCTTATTGTTTGATCACTTTTTAAAATTTATTTCTTTACTTTGAACTCTAGGTTAAAGCTAGGCTATGCTTACCTACAGTTGGAGATGTACTCTCTATTATTTGAGCATGTTCTTACTGTTTTCCAAGCTAGTTTTGAACCTCTGCATTTTTTCAGTGCTTTCAATGTGGTATGATCCTGGGAAAGGCATGGTCACTACTCTTCTGGTGGTTTACTCAGGTGTTTACTCACGATGGTCATCTGCTCCCCTGCATCCACAAGTGCAAGCAGTATCCTCTGCTTTGGAATTACAACCAGAGTTCCTGCTCCCTAGTGACTGAATACATGGTTTCCTATCCACCCTAGAACTATGACCCAAAATGTTTTTGGGCTGAAAGCTCTGGAAGCTGCTTCTGCTGCTGTTTTGTCTAGGTTCATTCTTAGCATGTGTTTTGGGCTGGTCAACACCCTAGTTTCACAGATCTTTCCTGCAGACCTTCTAAGTTGTCTTATACTGGAAAAAATGCCCTTCACCTTTTGTTGACTTTCTCTAAAATCCATTTTGATGTGTTTTTTAAAAAATTATTTGGAGGGAAATGTTGGGAGAGTTTTGCTAATTTGTTGCCTCTAATTCAACAACTTCAATAGTATCTTTCACTCAATCTTCTACCATTTCCTTTTCACTGGTGGCAAAAAGGTGAACTGCAGGGCTACTTCAGCCTATTCAAATGTGGAAAGTGTTTCCCTAGCATGTCTCTACTCTGAGCAATAATATCTGTTCAATAATATGCCTGTATTTTCAGTCATATTTCTTTTAGATCCAAAGTGACCAACACAGACATATTTTTTCCTTCCTAAGTTCCTGTTCCTCTTTTCCTTTATGTGGATGAATTGAATCAAGATCTGATGCTTTTTGAGGGCTGTGGGTGTTATGAGAGTATTTGGACTTAGTTCCCAGGCACAAGGCATCTCAGTTTAAGTCTTCCTAATTCTTCCTCCATTTTTCATTATTTCATGTGAATGGGAAAAGTGTGTGTTTTTCCTTATGATGTGGTGGGTGGAAGGAGAATAACAGGCATGTCAAGCAAATTTACTGCAGCTTGGGGGTACCCAAGGCCAGATCTTTCAAAAGCTTATCCTCATTGCCACAGGTCCATGGATAAGAAAGAAAATGGGCAGTGAATTAATATAATAACTATGAACTTTCCCTTACATTATTAATTCATAAAATTTTCACATTCAAAATTCCTTTGAAAGTTGAAGAGAAGAAGCATGAAGAGCATCTCAAATCATCCATATTGATGTTTATATTTGATGAAGTAAATTATTCTTAATGAAATCTGTTTTGGAGCAATGATAAATGTATTAAGAGAAGTGAATACACTTGGATTCCCTTATCTAAGTATCAACTAAGTATTTGTAGAATAAGAGGTGTTTGTGAGGACAGAAGTAGATAAAAGAATACTGAAAATGCAGGCAGAACCAAATCTTTTATGAGCTATGAATATTTCTATAGGATAGCTATAATTTGTAATGTAGAACTTGGTATACTATAGAAATGGATATCAAAAAATTCTCCAGGGAAATGAAGTGGGGATTAGGGCAATTGTTCTTTGAACTTTTGCCAAAAGTACCTGTCTTAATTATCAAATATTACATATGTTAATTGTACTCAGAAATACAGTTGAAAAATACAAAATACTTTAAATCAGCTTTAAAACTAATTTCATTTATTTAAAAAAATAAATCCTGGGGCGGCTAGGTGGCACAGTGGATAAAGCACCGGCCCTGCAGTCAGGAGTACCTGAGTTCAAATCTGGTCTCAGACACTTAACACTTACTAGCTGTGTGACCCTGGGCAAGTCACTTAACCCCAATTGCCTCACTAAAAATAAATAAATAAATAAATAAGTAAGTAAGTAAGTAAATAAGTAAGTAAGTAAGTAAATAAATAAATAAATAAGTAAGTAAATAAATAAATAAATCCTCTCATCCAAAAGATATTTTGGGCCACAAACATAGAGTGGTCAAACACAAAACCCAAGCCTGTGTATTCATTGAAGTGGTGATTCAACACAAGATCCCTCTTTTGCTCTTCCTAATTCCCCACCCCAAGTCCAATACAGTACACAGGTGAAACTGAATGATGGAAGGTACATAGTTACTATTTGTGCACCCTCTCCAAAAAAGCAAAATAAAACAAACAAAACCCCCTACAAAGTTTAAGTATTACATACGAGACTTTAAGTTTTGACTCTAAATTAAACACTATTAAAGTGATTTCATTATAACATAATATTTTAACTTTACTCATAATTTTGACCACATTCTAATAACTGCAAAAGCACATTTTTTCCTGACAGAAGGAATGCACAGCTGGATTTTTCCCCCCAAGAAACTCTCTCTGTCACTCTGTCTCTGTCTCTCTGTCACTCTCTCTCTACCTTCAAACTTTCCTCTCCCTTTCCCTCTCCTTCTTCCTTCCCTCTGTCTCAATCTTTGATACTTATCCTTCAAAACTAAGGAACAGCTCTTCATTGCAATTTTCCCTGGTAAATCTCAACACAAAATTTAATGGAATAGACCAAGGTAGAAAGTCATCCTATTCTCTTTTAGTAAGGGACATAGAGTCCAACACTGGGTGGGTATAATGATTTGTCAGTCTGAAAGGTAACTGAACATTCATTAAATTTAGTCATCTTTTTTATATTATAAGAAATAAACATTGCTTTTGAAGAATGCTATAACCATACAGATTTCTCTAGAGCTCTTTCCTTTCCAATTTTTCAACCTGACATGAAAATGGCCTAGGGTTGTCAGAAGTTGTATTAAGGAAATCTGTTCAAAACAAGCCCTGATAGACCCTACCATACTGCAATTGTTTCTAATAAGTACATAACAATGACTTATATTTGTCAAAATATGTGTAAGTGTGGACTAGTCATCAAATGATACATATTTCTTCACCACAATAATTCACTAGCCATGAAGACTAAAGTCTCCAGATTTTGAGATTTATGTCAGTAGCATGAATACACACTGATGAAATAAAAGACATCAAAGTTACTACAAATCACATACTACCCAGATATAGGATGGTTGGACCAAGAATTGGAGGCATTAGGAGGTGTTATCTAGTTCAACTCATTCATTTTTGTGATGATTGGAATGACGCCACTTGCTGGAGACTTATTGTAACAAAGCACCACCATGAGGTGAAGGCCTCTGAGGGCAAGCCATGTGGTCAAGGTCCTTAGCATCAGGAAGTGATGTTTGCTCGTGAGTACTGTCTACCAAGGCTACCAGCTAATCAACTTGAGGAGCCTCCCATTTCTGGGAGGAGGACATGAAGTAGGAGGCAGATGCTGGCTGGCAGAGGGGTTCGCTCGCTTTTTGGTTCCTGACCTCGCCATGGTGGGTCAGATGAAGAGTCTCTTAGAAATAGTTAGATTTTTACCTTTCTCTCTGATCCTAATGCTCTTTAATAAATACTTTGACATTTAAATACTCTTGCTAAAGCTTATAATTTATTGGTGACCACTCATTAGATTTTAGATAATTTAGCTAGAATTTTAGCCCCTTACATTTTACAAATAAGGAAACAGAGGCCCAGAGAGAGGAGGAGTAACGTGCTCAGTCATGTAATAGGTAGCAAAGACCAGCTTTGGAATACTATAGGTCTAAATATAATTTTTCTTCCATTTCCCTATACTCCCTGTCAATTTCTATTCATAAAAAACAATCACAATTATCACTAAAGTGAGAAGGGATTTCAAGGTCATATTGTTCAATATTCTGCCCAATTAATATGTTCCAAGATCCCAGGCAAAATTCCTCCCATCCAACATTCAATAACCTGTATAAGCCAGGATGGTCACATAAACTTTGTAGAAGAAGAATGACTTAAAGCATGGATACGATGCCACAGAAAGGGGGAAAGAGAGAAGGTATTCTAGGATATAAAAGAAATTATTTGGATGATGTGTTTGGGGAAATTGGTTGGATGAGAATTACATAAACAACTGAAAGAGATATTTGAAATTATGTAGTTTAATCACCTCATTTTAAATTGAGGTATATGCATCTTTTTTTTTTTTTTGTGAGGCAATTGGGATTAAGTGATTTGCCCAGCATCACACAGCTAGTAAGCGTCTAGTGTCTGAGGCCTTATTTGAACTCAGGTCCTCCTGAATCCAGAGCTTGTGCTCTATCCACTGTGCCACCTTGCTGCCCCCCATGCTTTTTTGAAAAGGAAAAAATTGAAGAAAACAAAAAGGTAGAAGGCTAGAAATAATCTAGTGTAACTTCCTCATATATGAGAAAACAAACTAAGCCTAAAACAAGGGAGTAGCCAAACTACCCATTGAAAGTCTATAATTAGTAATATGCTTCCTTTCTCCTTTGCTATGCTCCACCTCCATTATTCCATGAATTCAATTCAATTTTTCAAATATTGGGAAGCATTTTATCGCAAAATTTCCTGATTGACTATTAATGTCACATGGAAACAATATCTTATATCTCTAGCATCATTAACCAATGAGAAAAAGAGATTAAAACATTTCTCCTCAAAGTTTAAAAAAAGAAACTCAGTATTTAAAAACAGTATCTAAGGAGCCTTCTGTTTAACTTTTTCTTTTACTAAACTAATTGTTCCTTTTAAAACCACTTTCTTAACAAGAATTCTTATATTGCAGCTGAGCTGAGCTAGGTGATACAAGCATCATTATCAATTTTTGTCAATAAAGAAATTGAAGATCATATGAAATTAAGTGAATCATTCAAGATCAGATATCTAATCAATGGCAGAGATAGACATTATTCCTCTTTCTTCAGATGTCATGCTGAGACTCTTTTCATCATTCCACACTAATTCCATGAGAAAACTGTTGGATTTTAAAGGACTATGTGGCTTATCTATTCTTTCTCCCCATGAATGGATTAATTTACAGACCATGAAATGCTTATTTCCTAGCTCAGAAATATTCAATGACTCCCTATTGCTCAGAACATTTCAATAGTTCCCTATTGCTGCTAAGATAAAATATAAACTCTTTAGCCTGATATTGAAAGCTCTTACAAAGTAGTTCCAATTTACATTTCTGGTCTTATCTCACAATCTCTTTTTGATGTAGTAAAATGGAATTACTACTTATGTTTGAATTTGCCATGCCATCTCCACTTCTTTGCTTTCATGCAATCCATACCAATACAAGAGCTATGCTTCCTCTCTATCTTCACCTTTTGGAATATTTCTCCTTCAAGCTCAGTTTAAGTTCCACATCCTCTGAAGGATCACTTTCTTCTACATAGATTAATTCTTTCATCTATTCCCGTTGTATTTTCACAGTGATTTACATGCTATATCCTCACAGTTGAATGTAAATTCTCTGTAAGCAGGGACTATTTTATTAGCACAGTTTTGCCCAGGACAGTATCTTGAAGATAGCTGAAGTTTAATAATACAAAATATGTGAACAACATGTAATTTCAAAAAAATTCAAAGATGGCCTTTTGTATTATATAGAGTAATTCAGTAATAGAACTGGAATACAGTATTTTTATACTCAGGGAAAGGGTTTTTTTTTGTTATTTTGTTTTGGTTTTGCCGAGGTAAAGTGTTCAATATATTTCAAGTACTTTCTATGGGATTGGTAATTTTCTGTAATTTAAAATACATGATTTAAAAAATGTTCTTTGTACTCTAGGCAGCTACCACCTTGTCAACCACTAGTTTCTGTACTATCATGCAAATAGTAAGACTTATTGGTTATTTAGTTGGTTACTGCTTTCCCCTTCATAGGTTGCTCCTTACTCACAAGAAGCGGGGTGGGCAGAGAGAAAGAAATATGTGTCTATTGAGAGATACAAAGTAAGATGAAGACAGAAACAAGGAAAGACAGGAAAGAAGAGAGACAGAGATAAAGAGAGAGGAGAGGAGAGGAGAGGAGGGAGATTTTCACATTCTCAGCAAAACATTATCATATGTGGGTGGGCAATGATGTTTATTTAAAATCAATCTGTGTAGAGAGGGGGAAAAACTTATTTCTCCAAAAGGTGAGCTCGCTGACAATAATTACAGGACACAACTTGTGCTGGTTGAAGCCAAAACAGCCTAACTTTTAATTTACTATGCCCCTCCCCCACCATTACAAAAATCAGCTTAGGTTGAATGTTTTCCTTTTCTGCCAAAGATCTATAGATCTCTAAGATATATCAATACTAGAATAGTGAATATTGCAAAAGATGCACACACACACACACACACATAGATATGTATATATGTATGTACGTATAAATATGTATATATGCCTACAGGAAAAGAACATAAATTCCCTTACTATTTTACCATCTGAACATAAATATTAGCAGACTGGGTTCAGAGTCTAGCTATGTAGATTAAGAATATTATGTCATACCATTATCTTTCCAGAATTGAGGGGATAGCAATGTTGAAAGCAGTAAGCAGTGTCTTAAGTAGGAAAGACCTCAGCTTGTGAATGTCTTTCCCACAAGATTCTATTCCACCCTCAGTTTAGGAATTAAATCAACATAATCACTTTCCCCCAAATTTAGATCCACAAACTACTTATGATCAGGGAGAGTTTATAAACTGAATGATATAATCACCCCTTTCCACCATGTCCTTGAAATGAATGTATTAGCAGCAATGAGTTCCATAGGGCTATGGGATACATGCCCCACACATCTTTCCAATATTCAGGGATCCCATAGCTTCCTATATATGAGTTGTTTTTTTTTGCTTTACTTTTTATTGCTAGCTTTCATTTTCAAATCTTTCGTTGCGCAATATATCCCTTAGGTTCCAAATTAGGCAAATATTTAATTTTTCATATGGTAAAATTGAAGCCCAGAAAAAGAAATGATTAGCCCCAAATTTCACAGGAAGTAAATGAAAGAGCCAGGGTCCTCATTGCTAATTGCAAATTCAGTATTATTCTCTCTCCTGAACTATCCTTAATCATAATACAAACCATTTGAGAGTAAGGAAAATCCTCCTTGTGTTCTAAGGAGTTGGAGAATAATAATCAATTAGTATTCTGCCTGTGTATGTCTAGCCCCATTCCAGATGTGGAGATTATAAAGAAATGAAAAAACAAAACAAAAAACAAACCATGATCTTTGTTCATAAGGAGTTTTCAAGTAGTTGAGAAGAAAGGACTGTTATTAGGACCACACACCCTTCACAATATCTCCAACATTAGACACAGAATGGCCATTTACAAAGATGAAGGTTTTAGTGAAATTATTTAGAGATCTTTTTCACATGAGGCTCCCTCATAAGTAAGATGTTTACTAAATCTATACGGTGTTCAGTTGTATACAGCCATCTCTATGATTCATAATTTTATAGCCTTCTTCTCACTAAACTTGCATTGAAGACGTTCATTATAATCCATTGCAATATACAACCTCTAACTCTCCCCAGATTTTCCCTTGTGGGTCATGAGCAGAATAGGAATACAATGCCTAATGTAAGTTAAATAGCCTTTTATTGATATGTACTCTAATGCTTGGATGCAACTCCAAGTTAAATACATACACTCATACTTAGTTACATATATACATTCATATCCTAAGATGTGCTTCTCCAAGGAGCTATGGCTTCACCAAGGAGAGTTCAAAAAGGTTCTTGTCTACACCTTGCTTGCTCACCCTCCTAATAATAATATGTTTAACTCCTTGGGTAAAATATATGTAATATACTTAAAAGAAAATATATCCTCAAGTAGATAACTGTGTGAAGCATATTAAGTGACTTAAGATGTAGAGAAGCAAATGGCTTGGTTGTTGTGACTTTCAAAGATTAAGGATGGAATTGTCCTAGTTATTGAAGGACCGGCAAAATTTAGAGAGGCAAAATTACTCCTTAAGACAGGGTGGGAGTGATTCACAGAAATATTGAATCTTATTTTTGGAAGAGACTTTAGAGGCTTTCTATTCCAACTGCCACCTGAACAAACCCCTCCCTTTTCACATACCTGCCAAATAACTATTTGGGCTTTGCTTAAAGAACTCTAGTAAATATAATCCTCTGTACCACAAGGTAGCCCATCCTATGTTTATATAGTTCAAATTATTAGATGGCTTTTGCTTACTTAAAACTGAATGAGTTTTCAGAAGCTTCCAACCATTGCTCCAAGTTCTACTTTCTGGGGTCAAGTAAAACAAATGTGGACATTTTCCTGCTTTTAACATTGACCCATTGATCCTGGTTCTGATCTCTCATACTACTTTGGTTTTGGTTCAAGGATTTTCACAGAAATATGCTATTCTAAAACCCCTTTATCTAGTCTATTCTCTTTTAATAAATGATTTCATTATTATTCTCTAGTCAAGTACCATATACCAGCAAATGTATGTGAACAGGATAATATGATTAATAGCTAAAGGTAATCTTAGAGGTCATCTTATCCAAAGTTTTCATTTTAGAATTAAGGAACCGAAGGACTGAAGAAGGAAAGTGAGAGTTAACTGAGGCCATACAGTCTTCAGTATCATAGCAGAATTGGTAACCAAATATTAGGACTACAGATTCAGCGTTCTTTCTAGTACATGTCAATGCTTCTCAAGCTAGTATAGTGATCTTCATTAGGAAAAGTATTCTTGTAAAGCTCCCCGGTTTAAAAAGCAAAAGGCTTAACTCCCACCATTACTTACCATGTTGCCTGCCTCCATTGGTGCTCCTAGAATATTTTCCATAAATATTTTCATTTTTAAATCTTAAAATGTTTTATTTTTTACAATTACATTTCAAAACAAATAATTACATTCATTTAAAAGATGAGTCCCAAATTCTTTCATTCTATTCTACCCCTCCCATTCCTTGAGAAGGCAAGAAATATTATATACACTTGAAGTCGTGCAAAACATATTTTCATATTAGTCATGTTGCAAAGGACAAAAGAAAGACAATAAAAAAGAAATAATAAATATAAATAAAAAAATAAATAAAATAAATAAAAAAGAAAGACAATAAAAGTTAAAAATAAAAGTTTTTAAAAAGTATGCTTCGGGGACAGCTAGGTGGCACAGTGGATAGAGCACCATCCCTGGATTCAGGAGGACCTGATATAAAATCCATCTTCAGACACTTGACACTTACTAGCTGTGTAACCCTGGGCAAGTCACTTAACCCTCATTGTCTCCCCCCTCCAAAAAAATAAAAGTATGCTTCAATCCACACTTACAATCCATCAGTTCTCTCTGGATGTGGATAACATGTTTTCATCATGAGTTCTTTGGAATTATATTGGATCATTGCCTTGGTCAGAGTAGCTAAGTCTGCCACAGTTGATCATCCTTATGATATTGTTGTTATTGTATATAAGATTTTCCAAGTTCTGATCACTTTATTTTGTCTATGTTAATATAAATCTTATTAAATTTTACTGAAACAACCCTGATTATCTTGTGCGATAGCACAATAGTATTCTATCCCAATTACATACCATTACTTATTCAGTCATTTCTGCATTGGTGGATATCCCCTCAGTTTCTGATTCTTTGCCAACAAATAAAAGTTACTGCTATACATTTTTGTATAAAAAGGTACTTTTTCTTTTCTTTGATCTCTTTAGAATAGTGGTATAGCTAGGTCAAATGATATGTGTTGTTTGGATACTCTTTCGGCATAGTGGAACATAAGGAAGTCTTAATAAGTGGGTTTTCATTTACTGATTCATTTATTAAACCAAATGAGACTTTAAATTAAAAACCATCTGAGGTCATTTTTAGCTCAAATGTTTGTCTCGTTAGTTAAAAGAAAGAAAGAAGCAAAGGAAGGAAGGGAGGAAGGAAGGAAGAAATGAAGGAAGGAAGGCAAATAAGAGGGAGGAGTGGAGGGAGGAATGAATAATGAAGGAAGAAAGGAAGAATCCCACCTTAAGTGTTTGAACTGCCATCCATTCAGTTTAATTCTCAACACATTTATCACTAGCACCAAAAAGACAGTTGCATATTAGCTTTCATTAATCAGAATATAATCTTCCCTATGTGACATCATACTGATTGCATTTTCCACTGATTAGAATCCAAATACATGGGGGCAGCTAGATGGCACAGTGGTTAAAGTGCTGGCCCTGGATTCAGGAGTACCTGAGTTCAAATCCGGCCTCTTACATTTGACACTTACTAGCTGTGTGACCCTGGGCAAGTCACTTAACCTCCATTGCCCCACCAAAAGACAAAACAAAAAACAAAATAACCCAAATACATTTTGTTTGTTTGTTTCTCCCACTCTTATTCACCATTTTTAAAGGGACATTGAAAAACTACAGTAAACTTAGTGGTGAGAAAACAAAATAATGACTGGTTTACCTGGGGATATCTAGAGTATGAAAAAAAATGTTTGAAGTATTCTTCAAGTTTCCCTTACATATCTGAAATATCATATGAAAGAGAGCATAAACAAATGTTTCATTGTACAATTGATCACTCAACAAAAATGTTTAAACATCTTCTATGTGCTAGGCCCTGTCCTAGAGAGTAGAAATATAAAGAAAAAATATGACAGAATACCTTGCAACATAACTTTCAACAGGGGAACTTACCACATAGACATATGCAAAGTATATATCAAAATAAACACAAGGTAATTTGTGGAGACCAAGTCAATGCTTACAGCAGAGGGGATTGAAAAGGAATTCATGAGGAGGTGGTATTTGAGCTGAACTTTGAAGACATTAAGGGATTGTGTGAGGCAGAAGTAAGAAGGAAATGAATTCTATGCATGGGGAAAAGGCTTTACAAAGGTACAGACAGGAGAAATATAATATCCTGTGTGAAGAAAAGCAAGAGTGCATGAAGATCTATCATTTAAACCAAGACTAGAAAGGTAGGTTGAGCCAGGTTATGAAAAGCTTTAAATGCTAAACAGAGATTTTTGTATTTCACTCTAGAAGTAATAGGGAGCTGCTGGAGTTTAAAGAGCAGGTAAGTGACATGGTGAGATGTTTAGGAATATAACTTCAAGAGCTGTGTGTTTTTATTGTTTGTCCTTCATTCTTGAAGAGGACCCATGGCATCAGGATGATGCCATGACTTACACTGAATTGGATTTAAGTGAGGGAGGGCTGTGCAAGGTCAACAATCCCAGAGTCGTCATCTGGGTCCAGTGGTGATATGTGTGTGTGTGTGCATATGTATATATGTATTTATACACACATACATATACATACACACATACACATACACACACACACACACACACACACACACACACACACACACACATATATATAATCAGGACAACTAGAGATGGCCCCAGGTGTGTTTCATGCAACTAGGGTTAAATTATTTTTACTTGCCCAGGGTCACACAGATAGTAACTGAGATGAGATTTGAATTCAGGTCCTCCCAACTTCAGGGCCAGCGCTTTATCCACTGCACCACCTAGCTGCTCAAAGTTGTGTGAGGGGAAGTTGAAGAGTACATGAGCTTAAAGCAGGAGAATGATTAGGAGGCTAGTATAAAAATCCAGGTGAGAGGCGATATAAGCCTGAAATAGTATCCTATAAGTAGAGATAAAAGGATGAATGTGAGGGACATTGTGGAAATTTAATAAAGATATAAAAACTGATTGGAATTATGGGTTGAGGGAAAGAAAAGAATTGGAAATGACATAGTGAACCTGGGTAGCAGGAAAAATGGTGGAACCCTTGGGAGAAAGAAGGAGATTAAGGAGAGAAATGAGTTTGGTATATGTAAGGATGACTTCTGTTTTGTACCTGTTGAGATAGAGACACTCAAGGAATGGTCAGCTCAAAATGTGCATTAGGCAGTAAGTGATCTGGGACTCAAGCTCAGGCTGAATATAATGAAGATCTGGGAGTGATCAGCATAAAGATAATAATAAAACCCACTGAGACAATCAGGTAACAGTACAGAGAATAGAATCTTGAGGACAGGCCACTGCAAGGAGATATCTACAGTTATAGAACATTATATAGGGTGATAATACAACAACATAAAGAGAATGAGTGGTCAGCTGAATAGGAAGAGAACTAAGAGAGAAAAGTGACATAAAAATGATAGAAGTGAGATTAATCAGGAGATGGTGGCCAAAAGTATCAAATTCTTCAGAGAGGTCAAGAAGAAATAACTGAGAAAAAAACCCATCAGATTTAGCAATTAGATATCATAAATTTGGAGAGAGTAATTTCATTAGAGATATGAAGCCAGAAATCAGACTTAAAGGAGTTAAAAATTGGAGGCATTGGGTGTAGTTTTTTTTTCCTTTTTTTTCCCCCTCAGGAGTTTGACTATGAAAAGGAGAAGAGAAATAGAGAATGATAGCTAGAAGGTATGGTTGGGTCAAAGAAAGATTTTGGTTTTTATTTTGGTTTTTGTTAGAAAAGGATGGATAGAGGGAGCAGAGACAAAGAGGCAAAGGAAAGGCAATGACTTCCCTGAGCTCCTCCCAAGACCCCTCCAAATACCTTCAAGTAAAGCCATAAGATAATCCCTGCAGCAACATAACCCAGAAAAGGAGAGAGTGAAATCAGTTTTCAACCAAAGACATCTTGGAGGGTCAGGAGGATGGATCTGCTGTGCGGGGGTAGGAATGAAGCATGGCCCAGCATGGGCCACTCCAGTGCAGATCCAGCAGCAGTGCAGACCCAGCCTCAGTCCCAGCCCCAGTGAACCAGGACTCCAGAGCCTTTGAATGAGCAGTAGTGGCAACTGCTTCTGGAACTCAACCCATAGATGGTAAGTGGTTGAAGTATGCCAGAAGGAGATTACAGGGTTCACTTTGCTGGCACTGGGATGGGAGTCTGTTGTTTTGCCCATACTTGGATCCAGATGACAGTCTTGGGTGGTGGTCTCTGGCAGGGGAGGAGCACAAGTATACAAGAGTTTGCAGCCATAGTGGAGAAAGCAACATAGCTCCAGGGCAGAAGGGCCACCTGTGGTTGCTTGCAGACCAGACCACAGGCTGGGAAAGCATGAGACATACCTCTCCTTGAATCATAACACCTTGGAGGAAATAAGGACTTACAAATTCCTAGAGGTGTCTCAGAGAATGGCTGCATGAACCCCCTGAATCTTGGGACAGTGAGTCCTCTACCTTGTAAGCAGTTTAAAGTCAAGAAATAGGCTGGTAAAATAAACAAATAGAAAAAAAATTCAGACCTTAGAGAGTTTCTATGGTGACAAGGAAGATCAAAATATAGACTCAGAAGAAGATAATAAAATCACAGCTCCTATGTGCAAACTTTCCAAGAAAAATATGAATTGGTCTCAGGCCATAGAAGTACTCAGAAAGGACTTTGAAAATAAAATAAGACAGGTAGAGGAAAAATGGAAAGAGAAATGAGAGTGATGTAAGAGAATCATGAAAAAAAGGCAACAGCTTGAAAAGCTGAATTGGCCAAATACAAAAGGAGATACAAAAGCACTCTGAAGAAAATAACTCCTTAAAATTAGGAATGAGCAAATGGAAGCTACTGATTTTATGTGAAATCAAGACACAACAAAGCAAATCCAAAAAAAAAATGAAAAAATAGAAGGCAACATGAAATATGTCCTTGAAAAAACAGCTGACCTGGAAAATAGATCCAGGAGAGATAACTTGAAAATTATTGAACTACCTGAAAGCCATGATTAAAAAAAGCCTGGACATCATCTTCCAAGAAATTTTCAGGGAAAATTGTCCTGATATTATAGAATCAGAAGGTAAAATAGAAATGTAAAGAATTCACCAATCACCTCCTGACAGAGATCCTAAAAAGAAACCTCCCAGGAATGTTATAGCCAAATTCCAGAGCTCCCAGGTCAAGGAGAAAATATTACAAGTAGCCAGAAAGAAACAATTCAAGTATTGTGGAACCACATTCAGGATAACACAAGATCTAGCAGCTTCCACTTTAAAGGACTGGAGTTCTTGGAATATGATGTTCCAGAAGGCAGAGGAACTGGGATTACAGTCAAGAATTACCTACCAGCAAAACTGAGTATAATTCTTCAGGGTAAAAATGGGAATTCAATGAAAGAGAATACTTTCAGGCATTCTTTTTTTTTTTTTTTTGGTGAGGCAATTGGGGTTAAGTGACTTGCCCAGAGTCACACAGCTAGTAAGTGTCAAGTATCTGAGTCTGAATTTGAAGTCAGGTCCTTCTGAGTCCAGGGCTGGTGCTCTATCCACTGTGCCATCTAGCTGCCCCTCAGGTATTCTTGATGAAAAGTCATGAGCTGAATAGAAAATTTGACTTTCAAATACAAGACCATAGAGAAACAGAAAAAGAAACACAAGAATAAGAAATTATAAGGGATATTAAAAAGTTAAACTGCTTACATTCCTACATGGAAAGATGATACTTGTAACTCATAAGAACTTTTTCTTTATTAGGGCAGCTGGATGGAAGATATTTAGACAGAGGGCAAAAGTTTGAGTTGAATATGAAGACATGATTTCTTGAAAAAATAAAATCAAGGGGTGAGAGAAATGCACTGGAAGAAAGGGAGAGGGAGAGGTGGAATGAGGTGACATTTATCACATAAAAGAAACAACAATGATCTTATACAGTGTGGGGGGAAGGTGGGGGAGGTCCTTGGGAGTGAGTCAACTTAACTCTCATCAGAACTGGCTCAAGGAGGGAATAATATACATCCTCAATTGGGTATAGTAGTGCATCTTAGCCTGCAGAAAAGTAGGATGGGAAGGGGATGGGGGGCAGTGATTGAAGGGAGGGCAGATTGGGGGAGGGGGCAGTCAGAAGCAAAACACTTTTGAGGAGGTTGAGAGTGAAAGAAGATAGAAAATAGAGTAAATATCAAGGGGAGGGAATAAGATGGAGATAAATACAGTTAGCAATAGTAAATGTGGAAAAAAAAACGTTTGAAACAAGTTTGTCTGGCAACCTTATTTCTCAATCACATAAAGAACTGAGTCAAATTTTTAAAAATAATAGCCATTCCCTAATTGATAGATTTTCAAAAGACAAGTTTTCAGATGAAATTATCAAAGCTACCTATAGCCACATGAAAAAATGTTCTAACTCAGTATTGATTGGAGAGATGAAAGTGAAAGGATTCTGGGGTACTAACTCATACCTATTGGATTGACTAATAGGACAGCAGAGGAAAATGACAAATGTTGAAGAGTATATGGGGGAAATGAGACATTAATGCACTCTTTTTCTTTTTCAGGGCAATGAGGGTTAAGTGACTTGCCCAGGGTCAAACAGCTAGTAAATGTCAATTGTCTAAGGTTGGATTTGAACTCAGGTCTTCTTGAATCCAGGGCCAGTGCCTTATCTGCTGTGCCATGTAGATGTACTCTTGGTGAAGTTGTAAATGGATTCAAACATTTTGTAGAGCAATTTGGAACTATGGACATAGGGATATAAAACCATGCATACTCTGATCTAGTAATACCACTACTACTTTGGTATCCAAAAAAAGATAAAAAACAAAAAGTTGAATAAAAATTGAGGAGGTGCCCATCATTTGGGAATGGTTAAACAAATTACGTCATGAGATTATGATGGAATGCTATTGTGCTACAAGAAATGATGAGCAGGATGCTATCAGAGAAATTTGGAAAGATATATGAGCTTATGCAAAGTGAAATATACTGTATATAAAATAACAGCAATATTGTAAGTTGATAATCTGTGAATGACATAGCTGTTTTCAGCAATACATTGATCCAAGAGAACTCTGAAGGACTTATGAAAAAGGCAATCCATCTCCAAAGAAAGAACTGATGGTATCTGAATATAAATCAAGGAATAATTTTTTGTAGTTCCCCTTTCTTAAGGTTTTTTGTCTCTTTTCTTTCACATCCTGACTAATGTGGAAATGTTTTGCATGACCACATATGTATAACTTATATTCAATTGCTTGTGATCTTAAGTGGGGGTGGGGAGAGAGGGAGGAAGAGAATTAGGAATGCAAAGTTCTAAAAACTGAAGTTAAAAAATGTTTTACGTGTAATTTGGAAAAATAATATTCTAAATAAAATTAATTAAGAAAAAGAAAATAATGAAAAGGATGCATATATTTGGACATGTTTGTAGGTATCAGAGAATGAACCAATAGATAGGGGTATAGGAAAGGTTAGAGAAAATTTCCGAGGACAGGATAGGTATGCATTACATAAGATAAATTTCAGACCAATATAAGGAACAATTGATCCATTACCATCTGAAAGTTTCAATTCCTTATCTTCTTCCATGAGTAGATTTGGTTCAATCATGAGGTACCCAGAACTGTGAGCTGAACCCCCTGTAACAACTTCCTTATGTGTGTGTGTTTATGTTTGTGTGTGTGTGTGTGTGTGTGTGAGAGAGAGAGAGAGAGAGAGACAGAGACAGAGACAGAATCAGAGATCAAAACAGAAACAAAAAGAAACAAAGACAGTGAAACAGAGAAATGCAGAGATGGAGAATCACATTAATGACAACATGAATCATTTCAAGATCATGGAAGGTAGAGGTTCTAACCAACTTTTATTATTGATTCTACTTCTTGCCCTCTTAGTTGCCCTCCTGGGGTTAAAACTCTTTTAACTTGTAATCTAAGTTGCCTTGTTCCTCAGCCCTTATTGACATTTAACTCAACTCTACAAGTCTCCTTCTTTCCTCTTTTGCCCTTGTTCTTATTATGGATTCCAATCAACTATTACCAGTATTTTATCTTCAATTTTTTCACATTCTAGCTTATTCTCAACAAAATTTTTGCATGTTCAGAAGACACTGTACCTTTGATACACCTTTCTGCTACTAGCTGCTTCTTTTTTCATCCTTCAATGCTGGTTCAGGAGGAGGAAACATAATACATCTTTCTCCTTACTTCCTCTTCCAGATTCTGCTACTGTCTCTAAGCAACTTCTTCTCCTTAAGTTTTATTTTATTAATTTAGTTATTTTTTTAGTGAGGCAATTGGGGTTAAGTGACTTGCCCAGGGTCACACAGCTACTAAGTGTTAAGTGTCTGAGGCCAGATTTGAACTCAGGTACTCCTGACTCCAGGGCCGGTGCTCTATCCACTGCGCCATCTAGCTGCCCATTCTCCTTAAGTTTTGATCCATCTATCCTTATCATTCCATCCAGTTCCCTATTGATCTACCATCTTACAAGTTTTTATCTCTTATTATCTAGGATTTCAGTACCTTGTTCATGGTACTTCAATCCAAGACTATCTTCATACTTGGAGACTTCAATGTACACAATGATGCCACCTCAGAAACACTTACATCTTAATTAATCTACTTCCTCAACTTTCATGGCATAGAATTCCACTCCATGGTAGGCACTTATGGTATACTCATAACATAGAGCTCACCATTACACATAATTCTGCAATCTACATGTTTTGGGATTATAACATTTGGCTCTCTGTTTATAATGTACACTATTTCAACCATGTCATAGTCCACTCATTGCTCAATCTCTTGCAGTCTACCTTTTCTAACCACCACTCAAATAAAATTGCTCCTTCTAAGGTCATCACTATAATTGTTAAATCCAATGACTTTCCCATTTTCATTCCTCACACTACTTGACTTCTCTGTAGTATGTGTTACTATTGATCACCCTTTCCTTTCAAATATTCACCTCTCCTATGCTTCAATGTCACTGCTCTCTCTCTACTACCTGTTTAATCACCCTATCTCAGACTCCTTTTCCTGATTGAATATCCTTTTCTCATGACTTTATTGTGGAGACTTTCCTCTTTCCTTTCTACTTTCTTATGGAGGACTCATTAGATTTTATAGGCTCAAATACACAATTGACTCCTAGATTGATTACACACACACACACACACACACACATATATATATATTTGATGATTATTGTGATATATGTGAGTATGTATATGTAGATATATATGTCTTTTCAATGCCAATAATACATTTTCAACTGAATATTGAATTGAATATCAATTGCTAGAGATCCCTCACAATCTCAAATTCAAAATGTCCAAAACAGAATTTGATATTCCCCCAACTCTAGCTGTAACCCAAATTTCCCTATTTCTATTAAGGATATCACCTTCCTCCCAGACATTCAGTTTTGGAAATATATACTCATTTGGGATATTTCTATTTCTTTTATTCCCAAAACTCAGTTTCATGTCTTGTTAATTCTTGCTTTCCTATATGTCTTGAATTCATCACACTCTGACTCATATAATGACAAACTATAGCTTTGCCCCTAATCACCCCTTGTCTGTACTGCTATAATAGTTTTTTAATTGATTTCTCTACTTCTAATTTTCCCATCCACAGAGCTGAGAAAATTATTTTCTGAATACAAAACTTAACACCTCATTGCTCAAAAAATCTTCAGTAGCTCCCCATTGAATTGATATGACATTTGAGGTCCTTCCCTTACTGGATCTTCCCACTTTTTCATTCTTATTACCTGTCATTACCTTCAACACATACAATTTCTGACCCAATCTGATCAACTATCCATTTCCCAAATTGAATCCAGCTCCCTTTCCCATTCATCTGTATGTCATCCTTAACTTTGAAATGCATTCTCTCTTTATCATAGTCTCTCAGAAGACTTTTATTCCTTCTCTGGTCAGATATTGCCTCCTCCTTTAAGCCCTTTATGAACCACTTTGTTCTAAAGATTTAGTGCTTTCTCTCGTACTAGACTTATATGTGTATGTACTACACACATGCAAACACACATTTGGGTATATAATACACACACACACACACACAAATATATATATATATACACACATATGTAAAACTATTTTAATTTTGTCATTGTATTCTAGTGCCTATAATTTGCATTTGCTTAACAAATATTTGATCAATTGAAAAAAATTCCAAATTATAAGGAGTGCCTTTCTAATGATTAGATCTAACTATAACTTTAATATGTTGGCACATTTAGAATTATAGTTTTCACAATAGGCAATAATTTTATTCCATTTAGCAAAAATCTATTGAATGCCCCCCTCCAATATGGGAAGTTCTGTATTAGATGTTAGAAATATTAAAAAGTAATAGTGACACTAATCTCATTGAACTTATATTCTTTTGGATGATAGAATATATATAAGTGGTATGAACAGGCAGAATATTTTAAATATAAAGGATAAATCCATGCAAAATGTTCTGATAAACTTGAGAAGAGTAAGATCACATTCAGCTGTAGGAGAATAGAAAAATTAAAAGATGAGATGAAATCTGAGCAAAATCTTGGAGGAATTCAGTGAGCAGAAATGTGGATGATGTCTCTTATAGAAATCGTGATTTACATGCATAAATATATGATAGGAATTCCTCATCATCTTTGAGGATCTGGGATATAAAGTGTGATAAGTTTTAGTCTATATGGTTGGAGGTCAAAAGCCACATGCACAAGGTACTTAATCTGCTTTATTTGTTTTTTGGTATGTTGAATAAACTACATTAGCTAGAGAATGATAAATTGAATCCTCTAAAGATGATTAGATTGTAAAATGTGGATTGTAGAATGCAGAATGTAGGATATGTGGCAGGTACAAGTAAGTATTAAGGTAGTTGTACTTGTACCTTTTCACAAATTGTAATGCATTTAACCTATCATAAATTCTGACTAGGAGATGCAGGAATGTGAGCCACACAGTGTTGCATTGTCTTTACCAGGTATAAGATGGTCCACTAATAACATGCACATTCAAGTGGGTATAGTAATATATCTTGCCCTGTGGGAAAGTGGGAAGGGAAGGGCATAAGGGTGGGAGGGGTGAAGGAAAGGAGGGCTAAGTGAGGGAGGGGTCAGTCAGAAAAAAATAAACACTTTTGAGGAGGAATACCATGAAGGAAGATAGAAAATAGAGTAAATATCAAGGGGAGGGAATAAGATGGAGGGTAATACAGTTAGCAATAGTAACTGTGAAAAAAAAAATGAAACAAGTTTTTCTGATAGGCTTCAGTTCTCAAACACATAGAAAACTGAGTCAAATTTGTTAAAAAGAGAGCCATTCCCCAATTAATAGATGATGAAAAAACATGAAGTTTTCAAATGAAATAATCAAAGCTACTTCTTGTCATATGAAAAAAATTCTCTAACTCACTATTGATTGGAGAGATTCAAAACAATTCTGGGTGCTACCTCACACCTATTGGATTAGATAATAGGACATCAGGGGAAATGACAAACATTGTGGTGGATATGAAGAAAATAAGACATTAATAACCTCTTAGTAAAGTTGTAAACTGATTCAAACATTCTGTAGAGCAATTTGCAACTAAAACCAAAGGATTATAAAACCAAGCATATTCTTTGACCTAGCAAAATCACTAAAACCTAAAAGTAACCTAAAAGAGATTTTTTTTTAAATTGAATTTGAAATTGGGGTGATAAAATTGGGGAATAGCTGAACAAATTGTAGGGTGAGATTAGGATGGAACACTATTGTATTTTAAGAAATGATGAGCAGGATGTGAACAGAAGGACTTACAAAAAATTCAATCCATCTACAGAAAAAGAATTGATGGCATCTGAATACAGATTGAAGTAAATTTTTTGTTAGTTCTGCTTTCTAAAGTTTTTTGTCTGTTTTTGTTCACAACCTGACTAATGTGGAAATAAATGTTTTCCATGACTGCACATGTAGAACTTACATTGAATTGCTTGAGTTCTTAAGGAGTGGGGTGGGATGGAGAAAGAGAATTTGAAAAACAATGTTTTAAAAATCAATGTGAAAATTTGTTTTTACATGTAACTTGGGGAAAATACAAAATAAAGAAAGAAATGATGGATGAATGAATGAATAAATAAACAAATAAATAAGCAAACTGAAGATACCTACACACACACAAAAGATTGTTCACTCAAAACCTCAAAAAAGTGTGCACATTTTGACACCTAATTACCTTTATAACATGTACTGCAAAGTATGCAATCTCATCCAGGACTTTGGAAGAACTCAATTTATCAATGATTATCTGAACAAAACCTTCTAGTACATTTCAATTCAATGGGGAGTTACTGAAGATTTTTGAACAATAAGGTAATCCATTTTGTATTCAGAAAATAATTTTTTTCAGCTGTGTGGATGGGAAAATAAGAAGTAGAGAAATCCATTAAAAAGTTATTATGGCAGTAGAGACAAGAGGTAATTTGGCCAGAATACATAGAGATTCCTCACAATCTCAAATTCAAAATGTCCAAAATAAAATTCATTATTCCCCTACCCCCAGTCCTAACTGTAATCCAAACTTCTCTATGTTAAGGATGCCACCTTCCTTGTAATTACTCATTCTGGAAATAAATAATCATTTGTGAATGTTTCTCTTGCTCCCCAAACTCAGTTTTCAAGTTCTGTTAATTCTTGCTTTACAATATCTCTCAACTATAGAGAGAATGATGACCAGATGGAAGACAATTAAGCACATGAGCTAGAGGTTTTAGTTTACTGGAGAGACATTGGATTCTATATTTAAATATTTCTAATAGTATTTCATTTTGTCTCCAGATTAAAACCAGACTGAGCCAAATTTATTATTTGAAGCTAGAGTTGCTGTAGTGGGGAGAATATCTTCCTGTGAAAATCACTATGGCAGCCAGGAAAAATTCTGCAACATTTTTAGTTAGGCCATTTTGTGCCTGCACCCACCAAAAGGACTCCAATGAAACCAATAGAATAGTGGATAAATTAGATCAATACCTGCTGGAAAATTCTGATAGTGTAATCCCAGTTTTAAAATTAATATAGTTTCCTGATCCAACCATTCTGAAGAGCAATTTGGAACCATGCCTAAAAAGACTTTAAAAATATGCATACGGGGGCAGCTAGATGGTGCAGTGGATAGAGCAATGGCCCTGGATTCAGAAGGACCTGAATTCAAATCTGGCCTCAGACACTTGACACTTACTAGCTGTGTGACCCTGGGCAAGTCACTTAATCCCCATAGCCCCACAAAAAAAAATACATTCTCTTTGACTCACAAATACCACTACTACGTCTTTTTTTTTTTTGGGGGGGGGATGAGGTGTGTGACTTGCCCAGGGCCACACAGCTAGTAAGTGTCAAGTGTCTGAGGCCAGATTTGAACTCAGGTGCATACCCTTTGACTCAGCAATATCCCCATTAGGTCTTTATCCCAAAGAGATCATAAAAAAGGGAAAAGGAACCACATGTACACAAATATTAATAGCTGCTCATTTTGTGGTACCAAAGAATGGAAATTGAAGGGATGTCCATCAATTGGGGAATGGCTAAACAAGTTGTGGTATATGAATGTAAAGGAATACTATAATGATGTAAGAAATGATAAGCAGATGGATTTCAGAAAAACCTGGACTTACATGAATTGATGCTGAGTGAAATGAGCAGAAGCAAGAGAATATTATAAACAGTATCAACAACATTTTGTGATGATCAAATTTGATGTGTTTAACTCTTCTCAGTAATATAATGATCCAAGATAATGCCAAAAGCTTAAGGGTAGAAAATGCTCTCCACATTCAGGAAAAGAACTATGGAGTCTGAAGCACGCAATTTTCAATCTTGTTGTTTTTTATTTTTATTATTGTTTTTAATTATTCTTTCCTGCATTTTTCCTTTTTTCTAACTAATGTGGAAATCATTTTAACATGATAATAATTTATAACCTGCATCAAATTACTTGCTGTCCTTGCGAGGGGGGGAGGGAGCAGAGAGTGGGAAGAAATTGTGGAATTCAAAAAATATATTTATTTGTAATTGAGAACAGTTAAAAATTAAAAAGATTAATATAGTTCCACAAAATCATTAGCATTTCTATGTGGTATTAAGATGTGATTAAAAATGATTTAAAAACTTCCATTCAAAATAAGCACAAGGCCCCCCAAGATATGGATACAAATATAAAACACTTTCTTGAAATAAAGGAAGACAAATAATTTGAAGTATATGTCACTGTTTGTGATGGGACAACAACAATCTATTAATAATAATACTAAGTACATGAATTTTCAGATTTACTAAGATAACAATAAAATTTTTGAAGTAATATTTTTAAAACTAGATTCAATAGTAAACAAATTTATTTGAAAGAAAACAAATTTGAGAATCTCCAAGAAAAATATGTATGGAGAAATTATGAATAAAGGATGTACTACTGCACCTCAACTTATAAATCAGTATTCATCTAAATTTTTTGGTAATAGTTTAAAAAAATATGTTAATGGAACAGTCTTGGTATTCCAGAAATAAAAGTCCTTGAAAAACATTGACTTAGTATTTGAAAAATCCTAGAATTTAAAAAAAAAGTTAATATTTTGTAATCTCTGCAGAGAAAAGCAGAAAGCAGTTTGGCAGAAATTAGGTTTAGTTCAACATCTTATACCATCTAATATAGTAAGATAAAAGATTTACTATTGTCCTGAATATAAATCTCATACATCTCTCCCGCCACAGGGAAAGCATGAAATTGGGTGTTTTTCATAGTTTAGCCATGGTGAGAACTCTCTTTTTTCTTTTTTCTTTTTTTTTTTTGTGGGCCAATGAGGGTTAAGTGACTTGCCAATGGATGCACAACTGGTAAGTGTCAAGTATCTGAGGAAGGATTTGAACTCAGGTCCTCATGGTGACAACTCTCAAATACAATATTGAAAGATATTAAAAGACATAAGACCTTCTTCTAAGCTCTATGTCAGTAAATCACATTGATGACTTATTTAATGATGACATATAAAAGTACAAAAAATTCAAAAGAGAAATAGAAGAGAAAAGGTAGAATAGAAAGATGTTTCATTGGATATCACTGAAAATAGCCTGATATAAATACAGAGATGATAGATAGATAGATATGTGTATGCACACATGTATGCATTTATAAACATACATATATACATACATGTGTATACGTGTACAAATTTCATGTAATCCTAAGAGAAAGATTCCTCAAAATAATTTTTAAGCATGCTCCAAATCACTAATAGATAAATTCAATTGCTAACTTTTCAACCATAAAATATCAAAAGTAAAAAAATGCAAAGAAGAAATAAAAGAAAAAGCAAAAGAAAAGACCATATAGATATGTGCCAACATGTTGAACTTAGGCTATAAACTGAGTCCAATATCCTAATAAGTAATTTCTCTTTTTTTTTTTTTTTTGCCAGGGCAATGAGGGTTAAGTGACTTGCCCAGGTTCACCCAGCTAGTAAGTGTCAAGTGTCTGAGGCCAAATTTGAACTCAGGTCCTCTTGAATCCATGACCAGTACTTTATCCACTCTGCCACCTAGCTGCCCCCTTAAGTAATTGCTCTTAAAGCTGCAAAGGAGAAAGTTAGAGAGAAGAGGGCAGTGACAAAAGAAAACTCCCCAAACCAACCCAAAAGGGGGAAATAGTCAAGGCCTGAGAACAATTAAATTATAGCAGATAGGAGGGAGCAAAAAGAGAAATACCTGTTGCATATGTGCTATCCTCCAAAGCCCCACTCAATGTAACAGAAACCAGTACTATACTGTGTGGATGAAAAGATTACTAAAAGATAGCAGAATTTTAAATAAATGGAAAATGAATGCAAATTTCAAAGAACAGTTGATGAAACATAGCTTCTTCCATTTGGCAGAGAGGTGAGAACTATTAGGAATGAACATTATATACAATTTCAAGTTGAGTTACTTCATTGAATGTTTTTGCATAATTGATATTCATTTTCAAAAAAGAGGATAAATCTTGTGTGGAAAAGTGGCACATCTAAGATACTAAAACCAAAGAGCATTAATAAATTCTTAAGGAAGGAAGGAAAGAAGAAAGAAAGAAAGAAAGAAAGAAAGAAAGAAAGAAAGAAAGAAAGAAAGAAAGAAAGAAAGAAAGAAAGAAAGAAAGAAAGAAAGAAGGAAAGAAAGAAAGGAAGAAAGGAAGGAAGGAAGGAAGGAAGGAAGGAAGGAAGGAAGGAAGGAAGGAAGGAAGGAAGGAAGGAAGGAAGGAAGGAAGGAAGGAAGGAAGGAAAGTAGAGAGGAAGGGGACATCCAGGTATAGAATCAAGATGCCAGAGTAGAGGAAGCATTCAGTTGAGCTCTGCCAACATCCATTCCCCTCCAAACAACTTTTAAAATACATCTCAAGCTGAATTATGAATTGGCAGAGCCAACAAATTATCAAAGCGATCAAAGGGATTACATGGGATCCCTGTACTAGCACTAGATTCATACTTGGTCATTGTTTGGCAATGTCATTGTCAATAACCACTTCTGTCTCTGTTCAAGTGCATAGATCAAGAAACCAACTCAGAAGAAGACAATGATGTCAAAATAGCTACAAAGCCTCAAAGGAGAACAAAACACAGCCTCTGAATTTGGAACCAAGTCAAACAAACACTCCTACAGGACTGCTTTACAAAATCAATAAAAGAGGAATAGAGAAAATAGGCAAAGAAATGAGAGCAATGGAAGAGACAATTAACACCTTGGTAAATGGGGCACAAACAATTTTGAAGAAAATAACTCCTTAAAAATCATAATTGGCCTAATGCAGAAAAGTGGTACAAAAGCTCACTGAAGAAAATAACTCCTTAAAAAAAAGAACTAGGTGCATGGAAGATAATGACTACCTGAGATATCAAGAAAAAAATTAGAAAACCTCAAAAATGTGGAAAAATATAAGAAAATATGAAATATCTTATTGGAAAAACAACCAACCTGGAAAATAGATTGAGAAAAAATATGAAGAATTATTGGATTAATTGAAAACCATGAAAAAAGAAACAATTAGAATTTTTATTTTGAGAAATTATTAAGGAGAACTTCCCTAATATCCAAGAACCAGGGGGTAAAATGAAACTGAAATAATCCACTAATCATCTTATGAAAAAAAATACCAAAAGGAAAACTCCATGGAATAGTATAGTCAAATTCCAGAGTTCCCAAGTTAAAAAGAAAAGACTTCAAACAATCATAAAGGAATAATTCTAATACTATGGAGCCACAATCAGGATCATACAAAATGTAGTAGCTACCACCTTAAAGGAGTAGAGGACTTAGAACATGAAATTCCAGAAGGCAAAAGAGCTAGAATTATAATCAAGAATAACCTACTTATAAACTGAGTATAATCCTTCAGAATATTTAATGCAATAGAGGATTTTCAAATATTCTTGATGAAAAGAACAAAGCCGAATAGAAAATTTGATTTTTACATACAAAACTTAAGAAAAGCATAAAAATAAACATGAAAGAGAAATTATCATCGACTCCAAAAGGTTGAATTTTTATATATATAAAGATTATAGATATAACTCCTAAGAACTTTATCATTAGGGTTCTACAAGAAAAATAATGCTGGAGTGAGCAATTATGTTGTGATGATGATTAAAAAATAAATGGACAACAAAGAGGGATGCATTAGGAGAAAGAGGACAGGGGAGGAAGAGTCTGAAAAAGTATCTCACATAAAAAAGTTGTACAAAGAAAAGATTGTGCAGAGGAGGAAAAATGGTGGGAAATCAAAAAATATTTGAACCTCAGATGCATCTAAATTCTTTCAAAGAGAGAAAATATTTTTACATAATCAATTGGTTATAGAAATCTCTACTATCTAATAGGGAAGTAGGAGAGGAAGGGTACAAAAGAATGGGGAGGTGATAAAAGAGAGGATGGATGAATAAAGGCATTGGTCAGGAGCAAACACACACACACATATATAGACATCTATCTATATCTATATCTATATCTATATCTATATCTATATCTATATCTATATCTATATCTATATCTATATCTATATCTATATCTATATCTATATCTATATCTATATCTATATCTATATCTATATCTATATCTATATCTATATCTATATCTGAAGGACAGTATAAAAAAGTATCTAAAAAAGTATAAAAAGAGACAGAGAAGAATAAGCAGAAGAAAACAAAATGGAGAAAAATGCCCAGCTAGCAATCATAACAATGAATGTGAATGGGATGAATTCAAAATAAAACTAGGGGGCAGCTAGATAGCACAGTGGATAGAGCACTGGTCCTGGATTCAGGAGTACCTGAGTTCAAATCCGGCTTCGGACTTACTAGCTGTGTGACCTTGGGCAAGTCACTTAACCCCCATTGCCCCGCAAAAAATAAAATAAAATAAAATAAAACTAAGAGAACCCTAGAGAATCAACTAAAAGGCTAGTTGAAACAACTTTAACAAACATGTAGAATATAAAATAAACTTGCATAAACCATCAGCATTTTTATGTGCTATCAAAAAACTCAGCAAACAGAGGTAGAGATAGAAACACCATTTAATATTACTGCAGCCATTATAAGACCCTTGGGAATCCACCTGCCAAAACAAACCCAGGGACTATATAAACACAACTATAAAGTACTTTTCACTTATGTAATGGCAAATTTAATGAATTGGAGAAATATTGTCGACATAATAAATTGCCAATTCTTAGGTATTTGACACTTAATTTTAAAAAAATTATATGTGTAAACAATTTTTTAAATTTGGGGATTTTTATTCCAAATTATCTCCTTCCATACTTCCCTTGCTCCTGAGATGGCAAGTAATTTGATAAATGTTATAAATGTGGAGTAATGCAAAATATATTTCATCTTAGTCATGTTATAAAAGAGAACAGAACAAAAAACCAAATATGAAAAATAAAGTTAAAAATAGTATACTTTTATCTGCATTCAGACTCCATCAGTTCTGGAGATGGATAGAATTTTTCATCATTAGTCTAGAAATGCTCATGCATCTTTGTATTGCTGAAAATAGCTAAGTAAATCACAGTTGATCATTGTACAATAGTACTGTTACTGTGTGCAACTTTCTCCTAGGTCTCACTTTAATTTGCTGATCAGTTCATGTAATTTTTTCCAGGTTTTTCTGAGAGCACTTTGCTCATCATTTCTTATGGCATAAAAGTTTTCCATCACAATCATATACCAAAACTTTTTCAGCCATTCTCTAATTTATAAGCATCCTCTCAGTTTCCAATGCTTTGCCACCACAAAGAGAGCAGCTATAAATATTTTTGAACATGTGGATCATTTCTCTCTCTTTTTTTTTAAATCTATCTTGGATGCAGACCCAGTAGTTGTATTGCTAGGTCAAAGAGAATACACATCTTTATAGCCTTTGGACAATTAAAAAAATTTTTTTAAGCCTTTGGACATATTTCCAAATTGCTCTCCAGAATGGGTGAATCAGTTAACATTTCCTTCAATGGTTCATCAGTGTCCCTTTTTTCCCCACACCTTTCCCAAATAATTTTCATTTTCCTCTCCTATCATATTAGCTAATCTGAGTTATTTTAATTTACATTATTCTATTCAATAGTGATTTAGAGCATTTTCATATGACTATACATAGTTTTAATTTCTCCCTCTGAAAACTTCCTTTTTATATCATTTAACTATTTATCAATTGGGGAATGACTCATATTTTTATATGAGTTATATAGTGTTACATATTTAAATGAGGTATTTATCATAGAAATTTGCTACAATCTCCCCCACCAATTTTAATGCATTCCTTCTCATCTTGGCTGCATTGGTTTTGTTTGCACATTTTAAAATTTTAATATAATCAAAATTATCCACTTTACATCCTGTAATACTCTCCAATTCCTTTTTTATCACAAACTTCATTAATGTTCTAATAATTTGTTTGTGGATTGTAGGATTTGCCTTTTATATCTAAATAATGTACTCATTTTCACCTTATCTTGGTATATGGTTTGAGACATTGTTCTATGTCTTTTTTTTCCTGCCAAACTGTTTCTAGATTTCTCAGAAGTTTTTGCCAAATAGCAAGGTTTCTTTTTCTCAAAATCTAGGATCTTTGCATTTATCAAACACTAGATTACTATGATCATTACCTACTGTGTGTAATGTACCCAGTCTATTCCACTGAGTCACCATACAATTTCTTTAACTGTAGCAGATTGTTTCAATTATTACCACTTTGTAGTACAGTTTAAGGTGTGGAACTCCTCGCCCACCTTCTTTCACATTTTTCTGATTAATTCCTAATCTTAATATTCTTTATATTTTGTTCTTACAGATGAATTTTATCATGTTTTCTAGTTCCATAAAATAACTCTTTGGTGATTTTATTGGTATGGCATTGAATAAATAATTAATTTAGGTGGAATTTTCATTTTTATTGCATTGTCTTATCTGTAGGATCCAGAGATAAGGAAAAATGTTATGCCCAAACAAGAGGTAGAAAATATCATGGGAAGTAAAATTGATGATTTTGATTACATGAAATTGAAAATTTTTTTTCCCCACAAACAAAAGTAATGCAGTCACCATTAGAAGCAAAGTAAGAAATAGGAAAAATGTATATTTCTTTCTTAATTATGTAGGGAACTATATATATATATATATATATATATATATATATATATACATATAGAGTATGTATATGTATGTGTATGTGTATATGTACTACTCAGAGTAGCTAATTTCCCCAATTGATAATTGGTCAAAGGAGATGTATAGCAAGGTTTTAGGAGAAAAAATAAAAACTATTAATAATTATATGAAAAACTATCTAAATTACTATTTATTGAAAAGAGAAATGCAAATTTAAACAATTCTGAGATACCATATCACACTTACCAAAATGTTTAAAATTACACAAAAGAAAAGTGATAGATTGTTGAAAATGGCATGAAAAAATGAGACATTAATGCTCTGTTGATGGAGTTTTGAACTAGCCCAACAATTCTGAAGAATACTTTGGAACAATAGCCAAGGGGCTATAATAGCACTACTAGGTTTGTACCTAGTACAAAGAAAGATCAAAGAAACGGGAAAATGACTTGTTTGTACAACAATGTATACAAGAGATTTTTTTTTCCTTGCTGGACAAGAATTAGAATTTAAGGGGATGTGCCTCAATTAGGGAATGGCTAAACAAGTCACCATATATTATTTTAATGAAATACAATTATGCTATAAGAAATGATGTGTAGGATGCTTTCAGAAAAGCCTAGTAAATCTTATGCAAACTAATGCAAGGTGAAATGAGCAGAGCTAGGAGAGCAGATATAAGCCAAACTACTACAAACTTTAATAGCAATATTGTAATGATTATCAACTGTGGAAAAAATAGCTACTCTGAGCAAGACAATTATCTAAAACTAACTCTTGGGGACCTGTGATGAAAATGCTATTCACTTTTATAGAGAGAACTGATGAACTTTTAGATTCAAGCATTTTTAAACTTTCTTTGTATTTTTCTTTTACAACTTGGCTAATATGGAAATGTTTTTCATTGCTTCACATACATAACTTATATTGCATTGCTTGCTTTTTTTAGGTGTGGGGTAGGAAAGGGAGAGAATTTAGAAGTCAAATTTTAAGTGACTAAAGTTTTAAATGGAATTGAGGAATATTTAACAAAATAAATATCAACATATTTTAAAAAGGAAGAATGAGAGAAAGAAAAAAGAAATACTAATTAATACAATTGTACCCTGACCTTCTATACACTGAAGTATCAACACTCAAACCCAAAGCAACCATGAAATATAATTATTTTTAAAGTTGCCAATATCTTTCTTGTAGAATGAATTAAGTAGCTATATGACTACCACTATATTCCATTTGGAAAAACTGACTTGGAAAAAAAATATCACCCAAATTGTACACAATGTCAGTGGAAAAGTTGAAACTAGATTTTCTGAAGCTTAAGTGAAATTTTTGCAAGTATGAGAGTCATCTAATCATAGCATTATCTAGTACATGTATCCATATAATGAGGATAAATACACTTGCACAAGTTATTCAAAAAGTTGTGTAAAAATATTAGTAATTTTATTCAAAGGTCATTACTGATATGGAGAGAAGTTAGTTGGAATAACTCTAGCTTTAATTGCCAGAAATTTCTGGCAATCAATTCTGCTTTTCCACTACAAAGTTCTGTCAACCATGTGTTGTTGTTTTTTTTTCATTTTTGGTCAGTCAGAAAACTTCAAAAGTGGTCTATATAAACATAATTACAGGATATCAAGGCTAAAGGGCAGCTAGTGATCATAGAATCTCATTGTTGGAAATTCCTGAGAGATAATTGGCTCATCAAATTTCAGAGCCAAACAGGATCTTAAAGGTGAGCCAGTCCAACTGACTCACTTTACAGATAAAGAACTAAGAGCCAGAGAGTTTGAGTAACTTACTCATTATCACAGAGCTAATAGGCATCAGATCCAAGACCAGAAATAAGTTCAATAATCTTTAACTATACCAGAGAGGTCACAGATCCTTTAAAAAATAGTCTAATTTCCCCTAACCCAAATCTTTATAGTCACCATGATATTACTTTCTTCTTGCTACTCTTTCTCCCCATTCAGGTTATCCCTACATTTTGGAGAGGTTGCTACTGTTTTGCTTTCAAAGAGTACCCTTCATTTGACATGGGAATAAACAGCAGGAAAAATACCCAGGCCATAAAGTCAAGAAGGCAAATTCCTGACAGAAACTAGGCAGGCAACCTATTTATCAGTTGTTCCTCAAAAGTGATAGTATTCTCTTTTTCCCTTCTAAGACTTTTCTCCTTCCTTGGAAATTCATTTTAATATACTCAGGATATAAGCTTCAAGGGGGTTATTTGTGTTTTATTCATGTTTTGATAATATGAAACATCCTGATAGGAGACAGTCTTTCATATTGATAGTCTATTATGTGAAGTGCATGATGTTAGGGACTTAATTGCAACAATAAACAGCTAATTTTGGGGAGGCAGGGCAATCAGGGTTAAGTGACTTGCCCAGGGTCACAGAGCTAGTAAGTGTCAAGTGTCTGAGGCTGGATTTCAACTCAGGTCCTCCTGAATCCAGGTCCAGTGCTTTATCCACTGTGCCACCTAGCTGCCCCTATAACCATTTTTTTTCTAAAGGATAGGTCATTTCACCTCAACAGGAGGATGACCTGTAAATGAACTCTAAATCTTTCTAGTTTCAGTATTTTATAATTTGATAACACATTATCCCTTCCCTTAGGAAAGATATAGTGTAATATAAGATAGTAAAGCATTGGTATTTATGAAAACTGTTGATTATAAAAGCAAGTGCCTATTTGCAAGGGATGTTCAAATTGCTTGCTGAAGGAAACCTATGGAAAAAGTGCCTCTCTTCTTGAGTAACAAGGTGTGTCCACTCTTCCAACAGCCATTGTATTGTTTTGGGGTATCAGAAGAGCCAAGAGGAGTATAGGCCACATGGTGAGGGGGTACCTGGGGGCAAGACTTTTTAAATTTCTGTTCAAAGATTTGAATAAACCACCTTTGTCTCTCCTATCTCCTCTATATTAGCCCTTCTGCTTTCTAATATTGTGTCAAGCCTTACTGTCTCTTTGTGCAATATCTTTGTCAAATAGCCTTACGATCCACTACTATTTCTACTACCCCGTTTCAGACCTAATGCTTAAGAAATGTTTGTTAAATTTCATTGAACTTAAGACTAAAACTTCAGTATGCTGGGATTTAGAGGCTGAGAAACAAGAAAATATTTGCTGCTAAACAGGAATGTCATGGTAAATGTTTAAAAATCAACTCTTAAAATATGCATTACACAATTTGAAGTATATTTTGCATTAACATTTTTCTATTATTTTCTTAAATCTAGACAATCAAAATAACAGTAAACCAAGCCCTGATTTGTAGTTCTTGCCTAAAGACTAAATATCTCCTGAAATCCAAATGCTCACACTGAAAATTTAGCAATCAGATGTCTTGAGCCTGTTTCAAATGGTTCTAGTACATCCCTGATTTAAAGCAAGAGTAGAGCTTAGAGATCATATATTGCATAGAAGGAAACTCAGCCTTAGTAAAGGGAAGAGACTCATATCATTGCTATATAGCTAATTAGTTCTTCTGCATCAGCCTTCCAATCCATAGCTCTAGTAGTCCACCATAACTAGGAGCAAGGTATCCTAGGCCTTTTGATTATTGTTATGTACAGGAGTACAGAGAATTATACTGGTTAGGGGGATAATAGAAAGAGTTCTTTCCATATGTCAACATACTATTACATATAATTAGGAAGGACATGTTTTTCCTTTCTCTGTGAATACTCCAAACACAAACTGTCTGCACCACAATACTTGATTTTGTGTCTATAAAATACATAGGGCAAAGAAAGACCCCATGAAATAACTGTGGTTAGTGGCTTGTGGAGTAGTAGATGGTGGGAGGGAGTAAAAGATTGGGGAAAGAAGGAACTTGCTTTTAATCAATGGGATAATCGATGACATAAGGGAGAGCCCCACTGTTTCTTTTCCCACAGTGTAGGCCTCCTCTTCTTCCCTACCTCCCCCTCTACTGGTTGAATGAAAATTTGGCCCAGTTTTTTTTCTTTTTTTTTTTTTAATATAGATACATTAAAAAACAGACATGGATCTTCAAAGAGCCTGCAATTTAGCTGGCGACAGAATGTTTATAGCCACAATTTGTTTAACTCTGATAAAATGCACATGCTCATATTATTTTATTTAACTTATTTTTTTTCCAAAACCAGACTTACTACATGCAAGGTCCCATGCAATTGACATCCAGTGAAGCAACATGAAAAAACTCCACCAGAATTTTTTTATTTTTATTTTTTATTCTTCTTGTTTTTGTGGGGCTATGAGGGTTAAGTGACTTGCCCAAGGTCACAGAGCTATTAAGTGTCAAGTGTCTGAGGCTGGATTTGAACTCAGGTCCTTCTGAATCCAGGGCCAGTGCTTTATCCATTGTGCCACCTAGCTGCCCCATAAACTCCACCAGAATTGAAATTTATTATGGAGAACATTTGTATTTCAAATCCATGGAGTGCCAAAGCAAGGAAGAAGTCTGAGGTGACAGAGATGAGCAATAGCTCCTTGAGACAGAAATATAATACAGTGCTAAAGACTGAATATCTCCTTAATCCAGAAAGCACTGACATTAGGATCTAACAGTTTATATATCCAAACTAGGAGAATGATTCTCTAACTCACATAAATATGACGGGAATATATTTACTGAACAAAACCTTTTTGTTTGGTTTCGTAAAAGAAGTGAAAAATTCTTAATAAGCCCTGATTCTCATTTATTTCTTTATGTCTTTAGATCTATTATCAATCAGCAGTTTGTCAAGGCAGATACATGCCATGTCTAAACCAGTGCCCTTGTGCTCAACAGTGCCATTTCTGTTAGAACAATTAGACAAGTGACTTCTCCCTCCTGCTCAACCACCTTGTGGGATCCTAAATCAAATGAAAAATGTTTTGTTGTTACATTATACTTCATACTGACATTCCAAGCATCTCTTCCTCTGCTACACTGACTGGTGTTTGTATGAAATGGGAAAAAGAGAAAAGGGAAAGAGGAGGAGGGAATCTTCATTTGTCATGTGATCATTCAAGGAGATTCTGTGCATTATCTTTTCTGGGTGATGAACCCTGAGATTCTACATTTCTATACCCCCTTGATGCATAAGACCAGCTTCAATATTTCTCCCTCCACCCAATTGTCAATCAGCTTTGGGCAGCCATAGCTACAACAAATCCAGAAATAGAATTCATATTTGGATTCTTATGTCACGCAATTCCAGTGCAAATAGGTATATTAATGTAGCAAAAATATGTATTGCTCTTTGGGGCAGGAATTCAGTTTTAAGTACTATTTCTGAGAAAAGTTCTTATAATGTCAATAAAATTCCTTAACTTCTCATAGGTTTGAGATGCTATCTTTCCTGAAAAAGATGAGTTTTTGTTATAAAATATGAATAATTTCTAATTAGCCACAATTCCTGCATAGAAAAATGTCAACTATTGACTACCACACCTTGGAAGATGATGCCCATCACCTTCCAAATTTACATATGCAAAATAATAAATGAATTTAAAGATTTAATAGATATATACATTGAACAAAAATAAGTCATCCATTCCATACAAAGCAAAACTTCACAGTTTTTATGAATATATATAATATGTATATGTATATATATATATACATACACATATGTTACATATAAAACAAAACTACTTTTTCAATTACTTGGATGCCACTCTGACAGCTTAGCCTAAATATTAATAATAATAACAATAATAATGTCAAATGTATAGCACTTTAATGTTTGCAAAGTTATTTACAGATATCTCCTTTAATCATCATAACAATCTTGAAAGACAGATACTATTATTATCTTGATTTTACAAATGAGGAAACTGAAGCAGACAACCCAGGGTTCCAAAGCTATTAAGTGCTTAAGGTATAATTTGTACTCAGATTTTCCTGACACCAGATCCATTATTCTATCTACAATACTACCTTGCATACAAAAATAAATAAATCATTTTCATATATTTGACCTAACTCTATGGTCAGAAGCCTGGCGTGCTTTTGCCCTTCCCCCACTGGGCCACCACCACTAGATTCAGCCCACTGGTTCAGACCCAGGGTGCTTTATTTATTATTATGCTATATTTATTGTGATGGTACATCCACATTACCAGTTGCCATTTCCTCTTTATTGCTCCACATATCCAATCAGGTATCAAGTCCTATTACTTCCAACAATATATCTCTCCCATATGCTCTTTCCTCTTTATACTGCCAAACCCATGTCCTGTCTGTATCACATGATGGATACTTATAATAGCTCCCTAACTGGTCAACCTACCCTCCTGTTTCTTCTCTAGTGTATCTATAACACAGATGAAATAATATTTCTGATTCATTAATCTCTGCCATACACCATTTGAGAAAACTTCTAAGATCCCCTATTCCTTATAGCATAAAATGGAAATTCATCACATTTGTATTTAAGATTGTAAATAACTTGGCTCCAACCTCCCAATACAGTGTTGTTTCAATGTACTTCTTTTTAAACACTCAAAATCCCTCTAAAATTGGTTCCAAGCCATTCCTTAATAACATCTAATTATTTTCTACCTCTGAGGATTTGTTTATGCCATGCTCCTACACCTGTAATTGTTTAAATCTTTCTCTTCCTTCAAGACTTAACTCAGGATCAAATTATATAGTTTTAAAAGGCTTCTCCCACAAAGTAGGGGAATGCAATTTTATTTTCTTAAAATTTCCCTATAAAATGCTCCCATAAATATCACAAACAAAATTTGAAGCTTCCAAGTTAAAAAAAATCATCCAAAAGGAAAGAATTCACTAGGAACCATAGTTAGGATTACACAAGACTATGTTGGAATACAAAAAAAAAAAAAGGAAAGGGAATCCTGGAACATTTTTACCAACAGACAAAAGATAATGAAAAGTAAAGCAAAAATAATTTCTCTTGCAACAAATAATATAATGAGAGGGGAGGAACAGCCCTTTAACAGAGTAATTTCAAGCACTCATGAAGAAAATGCCACAGCTGGTGGAATCTTTCAAGGAAAACTATTAGATATGAAGACATTCAGTAAAATGGACAGGACACTAAACTTGGAGTCAAGAAGACTTGAGTTCATATTCTACCACAGGCACTTGATATTAAAGTAAGTTCTCTTATTTATAACTTAGTGTCCTGATTTAAAAAACACGGTATTATAGCAACATAAGGTCAAAATGGATACATGATTTAAACATACAGGGTGATACCATAAGCAAATCAGGAGAACAAGGAATAGTTTACCTGTCAGATCTATGGAAAAGGAAAGAATTTATGACCAAAAAAAGAGATAGAGAACATTATGAAATGCAAAGTGGATAATTTTGATTACATTAAATAAAGAAGTATTTGTACAAGCAAAACTAATTTAATGGCCAAGATGGTGGAGGAGAGGCTGTGACTCCCAGAAGCTGCAGATAAACCCATCCACTCACGCCCAAAGTGGTAAAAAAAATCAAAACCCAGAACAGCCTAATGCACATAAAAACAGAGTGAGACTATTTCACCACAAACAAGGGCAATTCTGATCACCTACTCATCAGGCTGAACAACTCAGCATGCAGTCCAGACCCAGCCAGTGACAGTGCTTCCAGCACATGTCACTGTCTTCAGCACCAGCAGCTTCTGAGTCTCTGATCACAGACTGGTGAGGGGGTTCGGCATTAGGCTGGGGTGAAGTGGAGGCAGTATCTACTGGAGTTGGGGTAAAGCGCCCTGGGTCTGAACCAGTGGGCTGAATCTAGTGGTGGTGGCCCAGTGGGGGAAGGGCAAAAGCACGCCAGGCTTCTGACCATAGAGAATCAGAGTTCAATCAGACTTCTGTTTCCGGGTCAAAGAGAAAGTGGCCATGATTACTCATAATCCAGGCAGGCTGAGAAGAAGCCCAATCACCCCCTGGGCCATGCTATAGCATGAAAAGTGTGTCCTGGAAGCAGTGCTACACTGTAAGAAGGAATAAAAAGTCAAGAAATAGTAAACCAGGATGAGTTCGCAGAAAAAACAGAAGACCATCCAAAAACTTCTTTGGGGAAAAGGTACACCACGATACAACCTCAGAAGAAGATAATAATAGGGTCAAAGCTCCAACATCCAAAGCTTCCAAGAAAAATATGAACTGGTCTCAGGCCATGGAACCTCTTAAAAGGGACTTTGAAGAGAAAGTAGGAGAGATAGAATGAAGATGTAGAGAAAGAGAGGAAGGATTGGAAAGAGAAATGAGAGCAATGTAAGAGAGTCATGAGAAAAAAATCAACAGTTTGTAAAGCCAAATGAAAAAGGAGATTAAAAAACTGTCTGATGAAAATAACTACCTAAGAATTAGGATTGATCAAATGGAAGCTAGTGACCTTGAGAAAACCAAGACAGAGTAAAGCAAATCCAATTGAATGAAAAAATAGAGGGCAGTGTGAAATATCTCCTTGGAAAAATAGCTGACCTGGAAAATAAATCTAGGAGAGATAATTTGAAAATCATTGGACTACCTGAAAACCATGACCAAAACAAGAGCTTAGACACCATCCTCCAAGAGATTGTGAGGGAAAATTGCCCTGATATTCTAGAAGCAGAAGCTAAAATAGAAATTGAAAGAATCCACCGATCACCTCCTGAAAGAGATCCCAAAAGGAAAACCTCCAGGAATATTATAGCCAAATTCCAGAACTCCCAGGTGAAGGAGAAAATACTGCAAGCAGCTAGAAAAAAGGTATTCAAATACTGTGGCGCTCCAATAAGGATAAAGCAAGATCTAGCAGCTTCTACATTAAAGGACAGAAAGACATGGAAGATGATATTTCAGAGGGCAAAGAAATTGGGACTGCAGCCATAAAACACATACCCAGAAAAACTGTGTATAATCTTTCAGAGGAAAAAATGGGATTTCAATGAGAAAGAGGTCTTTCAAGCATGTGTGATGAAAAGACCTGAACTGAATAGAAAATTTGACTTTCAAATACAAGACCCTGGGAGAAGCATAAAAAGATAAAGAGGAAAAAAACTTCATGAGGGATATTAAAAGATCAAGCTGTTTATATTCCTACATGGGAAGATAATACTTCAAACTCATAAGAACTATCTTACTAAGGAATTCACAGAGGACACAGGTCTGAACTGAATATGAAGAGATGATATCTGTAAAGCATTTATATTTTGTTCTTTGTGAGGCAGACAGGGTGGGGTGTCTTATGTCTTGGGCTGGATTTGGGCTTGGGGCCTCCTGGGTCCAGGGCTGGTGCATTGTCCACTGTGCCACCTACCTAACCCATGATGACATCTTTAAAATAGGGTTGAGGTATAGGAGAAATAGAGTGGGGGAGGGGGAAGGGGAGATAGGGTCTAGGGAGAGGTTCTTCACATGAAGGAAATAAGAAAAAAAACTTATGGAGGGGAGGGGAAGAGGGGGAAGGAATTGAGGAGTGAGTGAACCTTAATATCATCAGAATTGGCTCAAAGAAGGACTAACATACATACTCAAGTAGGTATAATAATATATTTTTTCCCTGAGGGAGGAGAGGGAAGTAAGGGTGGGGGAGAGGGGAAGGAGGGAAGGGCAGAGTCGGGGAGAGAGCAGTAAAAAGCAAAAATCTTTTGAGGAAGGTAAAGATGTTCTGCATAATTGCACAAGTATGACATACTGAATTGCTTGATTTCATAGGGAGGGTTGAGGAGGGAGGGAGGAAGAAAATTTGGAACACAGAATTAGCTCAAAGACCTTTAACTCATCAGAGTGGGCTCATGGAGGGAATAACATTCACAGCCATTTGGGAGGAGTAATCTATTTTACCCTACAGGAAAGTATGAGTCAAATTTAGAAGAATATAACTCATTCCCCAATTGGTAAATGGACAAAGGATATGAACAGGCAGTTTTTAGATAAAGAAAATGCTCTAAATCCCTATGAATTAGAGAAATTAAAATCAAAACAACTATGAGGTACCACTTCACACCTATCAGATTAGCTAATATGCCAGAAAATGAAAACAATATATTTTGGAGGAGATTTGGGAAAATGGGAATACTAATATGTTGTTGGTGGAGTTGTGAACTGATCCAAGCATTCTAGAGACTAACTAGGAACTATGTCCAAAGAGCTATTAAACCGTGCATTCTCTTTGATACAGTGATACCACTATTAGGTCTGTATACCAAAGAGATCACAAAAAAAGTGAAAAGGACCCACATGTATAAAATATTTATAGCAGCTTTTCTGTGTTAGCAAAGAATTGGAAATTGAGGGGATCCCCATCAATTCAGGAATGGCTGAACAATTTGCTGGATATGAATGTAATGGAATACTATTATTCTATAAGAAATGATGAGCAAGTAGATTTCAGAAAAAGCTGGAAAGACTCACAGGAATTGATACAGAGTAAAGTATGCAGAACCAGGGAAAGAATAAGAGTAACATTGTGCAGTGTTCAAATATGATGGACTTAACTTTTCTCAGCAATGCAATGATCCAAGAAAATTCCAAAAGATTCATGATGGAAAATGTTCTACACATCAAGAAAAATGAATTAATGCAGATTGAGGTATATTTTTTCCCTTTTTTTTTCTTTCTCATGTTTTCCCTCTGTTTTCTGATTCTTCTTTCACAACATGACTAATGTGGAATTTGGGGGTAGGTGAAGCAATGAGGGTTAAGTGACTTGCCCAGAGTCACACAGCTAGTAAGTGTCAAGTGTCTGAGGCCAGATTTGAACTCAGGTCCTCCTGAATCCAGGGCTGGTGCTTTATTCACTGTGCCACCTAGCTGCCCCCCAGTGTGGAAATATTTTTAACATGATTGTATGGTATAACCTCTATTAGATTGTTTGCTGGCTTGGGAAAGAGGGAGGGAAGTGAGAGTGGAAGAAAAATTTGGATCTCAAAATCTTACAAAAATGAATGTTGAAAACAATAGTTACATGTAATTGGAAAAAAACACTATTAACGTGATTTTTAATTATGAAAAATAAAAGCATGTATTGGACTGAATGAATTCAAAAGTCTCTTCCACTACCAATTCTATGATTTATGATCCTATGACTTAAAAAGGTAGATACATTTGATGAATTTGAAGGGGCCAAAAGAAGAAGATTAAGTAATTAAATGTTAATAGAGACAGAAAACATGTCCTTTCAGAATGCCATTACCTTTAAGGTCACAGAGTGATTAAAGAAAGAAAAAGAGTGCAGATATGATTTAGATTAATTTTATTCATAATAAAGGAAAGAAAGAAATGATACGAATTGACCATTTGTGATGATGGTCAATGTGAGAGGTATGTTAGAAGAATGGAAAGTTTTATTCATCTCATGTAGGTTTAGCATAACTCAATAAACAAAACCCAAATACACATATACAGACTCAAGTTTATATACATAAATAAAGAGATTTTACTTTGGACAAACAGAATTTGTCAGAGAAATAAGAGATGGGAAAAAAGAGGATTTCTTAAAACAACAGTTTGAAAAGGAAAAGTAAAGCAAATGTAATCCTCTATATCTGAATTAAATAGAGAAAAATAATAAAACCCAGTAAAATTGGGATAGAGGACCACTTAAATTTGAATTACATTTATTTAAATTTATCATCTTTTTCTTTGTAAAAAGCAGACCAAAGGTCAAGTAGAAGAAGGAAACAAAAGATAATAGCAAATTAGGAAGAGTAAAATAAAATTTACAAGCATAACCTTGAATGACAATGGTAGAAATTAACTTTAAAAAAGAGAAGGGTAGCTGAATGCATTAGATAGTACAATGCAATAATATGTTGTTTGCAAGAAACATGCTTGAAGTATAAATGTTCAAATATGGTACTAGTACAGAATTTATAATGTCTCAGGCAAAGAGGTTACAATAATATTTAAAAAATAAAATAATATGACCAAGTTATAAACCAAGAATTGAGTATTGGTTTAAGATTAGGTCAACTTTAATACAATAAAATATATTAATAGCAAAATCTGTAAAAACCCTAATGACTATATCCATGGATACAAAAGATATTTTGAGAAGATGCAACATCCATTTCTGCTAAATAAAACCTCAGAAAGTATAGAAAAATGGAACTTTTTAATGATTACCCATATAAATTTTTATTTAAAAAGTATTTAATCTGTAATGGAAAAATACTAATTGACCTTGAATTAGATTATTACTAAAGCAGAGTTATCTAGTATCACTATTATTACATTATGCATTCTAAATATGCTACTTTTTGAAAAAAGACAAAGAAATTGAATTGATGATTGTTCATTCAAAGAAGAACAAAGAAGAAACAAAATTATTGCTACTTACAGATGATATGCGGCAGCTCGGTGGCAGAGTGGACAGTGTGCCAGGCCTAAGTCAGGCAAATTGATCTTCCTGAGTTCAAATCTGGTCTCAGAAACTTATTTACTATGTGACCCGAGTCAAGTCACTTAACCCACTTTGTTTCAGTTTCCTCATCTGTAAAATGAGATAGAGAAGTAAATGGCAAACCACTCTATTATCTTTGAAAATAAATGAGGTCATAAAGAGGTGGGCATGACTGAAACAACTGAACAACACTTCATATGAGAAGATGGTTATTAAAGTACCCTTGAAACTCAAGTTAAATAAATTGAGGCAATTAATATTTTCAATAATACAGTGAGACATCAAATAAATGCTTAAAATTCTTTTTCCTTTTTGTTTAATACTAACAAAACTGAACAACAATAACAATGACCCAAAATGAAATTATATTCAAAATAACTACACAATGTATAAAATACATGGGACTCTATCTTCTTAGATAAAAGCAGAAATTATATCAATACAACTATAAAACTATATTTACATAATAAAAGAAAATAATTTAAGTAATGTCCTTTGTACACCATTTGGATGCACTAATGTATTAAAATGATCATATTAACTAAATTAATTTGTATTTTTGCTTAATAGAAATAATAACAAAACTCATCTGGGGGGATAAAAGATAATAAAAGGGGCATAATTATGCCAGTCCTCGTTGTTTGTTTTCTAAATACCAAATCAATTTAAACAATTTATATTATTTGAAAAATAGAAAAGGTTATCAATGGAAGAAATTAGGCAAACAAGACCCATAAGCAAGGGAACATAATTTCACTTCTTTAAATAAATCTAGGGATATGTATTATTACTGAAATAAGGACTGTCAATTCAACAACTGCTAAAAAAGCTAAAAATTTATCTAGTAGAAAATATGTTTAGAAATATATCTCATATTACATACCACAATATGATTCAAATAAATATATGACATAAAAATAAATGTTCATATCAAACAAATTAAAGGGGAATGGAAGATGATAACTTTCATAGCTATAGAAAGGGATAGAATTCTTGACCAAATGCAGGATAAAGATAATTAGAAAAGGTTAAATAAACAATTATAATTACAGAAAATTAAAATATTTTTTAATAAGCTTCTTAGGTATAAATATTGCTTGCCTTCTTAATGGGTGGAGGAAGAGCTGGGGGAAGGAGGGAATCTAGAATTCAAAATTGTTAAATGAAAATTTTTTACACGGGAAAAAAGAAAGCAAAAAAAAAGTTTTCCAATAAATAATATAAATGTAGTTGAAATTAGAAGAGAAACTATTAACTCAGAAATACTTTAATCAGATTTCACTGATAAATATTTAATGTCCAAGATTTATCAAAATGATTCAAATGTATAAGTATAAGAGCTATTCTCTAAGATAGAAGTAGTCACAGGAAATGCAAATAAGTAAAAGAAGAAATGACAGTTATCAACAACTATAGGAAAAACATTACACATCACTAATAATAAGAAAAATAAAAATGGAAACACCCTCATTTTCTAGCTAAACTCATTAGATTTCTAGAAATGACCAAATGAATAAGTAGAAATTTGGGACATTATGAGAGAACAACAGAGGTGTCCTCTAACAGCTTTAACTGACATGGAAGAGCTGACTGTTAAATTTCCAGTGTGAGCATTTATGTCTCAGAAATCAGCAATTACTATAAAGTAGGCCTTGATATATCATTATGTTGATTATCTAGACATAATAAAGTTTTTTTTTTTGTTTGGTTTGGGGTTTTGTTTGTTTGTTTGTTTTTTGGTGAGGCAATTGAGGTTAAGTAACTTGCCCAGAGTAACAGAGCTAGTAAGTGTCAAGGGTATGAGGTCAGATTTGTACTCAGGTCCTCTTGCATCCAGGGCAAGTTTTAATAATGCAGATCAACCTTTAAAGTGTATCCACACATATTTTCTAAGAAAGTCTAATTATTAAACATTTATTAAAATAGCACTGGTCAGAAACGAAAAGGCAATATGCATTGATATATGAAGTAATCTAACCATACTGGAAAGCAATTTGGTACTACATCCAATATTTATCCCTCCAAATCAAAGAAATAGGTATATGTCCAATATATGGGAGATAAAACATGTATTTATGTTAATATTTTAATAGCAATGAATTGAATCCATAGGGATAATCCATCAGCTTAACAAATTTTGGTATATGAATGTAATTTTATGCTATTTTGTTGTTAGAAATTATGAAAAGGACAGATATAATGAAACCTGAGAAGACATTCAACTGACATAGACTGAAGAATAATCTATACAATTACCTCAACAATACACATTTAAGCAACACTGAAACGTTTAAGAAAGTGATCCATACATTCATAATATAAGATTTCAGTTAACTTATGGTAAAGCATGCTTCACATCTCTTTACAGAACGGTAATGGACAAGAGGTACATATATATATATATATATATATGCATGTATGTATATATGTGTATATATATATATATGTGTGTGTATATATATATATATATATGCGTGTGTCTGTGTATTCATTCAAAGACTACAAATCTGTAGATTTGATTTGCTTGAATATATAAATTTTGTTACTAATCAGGGATGACTTTGTGGACAAGAGTTGAATTTAAGAAAAGGAAATAGGGTATAAGGGGGTAAATAGAATGGAGGGGAATAGACAGTTGGTAATAATAACTGTGAATGTGAATGGGATGAACTCTGCTATAAAACGGAAGTGAATTGCAGAGTGGATTAAAAACCAGAATCCTACAATATGCTGTTTACAAGAAACACATTTGAAGCAGAGACATACACACAGAGTAAAGGTAAAAGGCTGGAGCAGAATATATTATGCTTCAGCTAAAGTAAATAAAGCAGGGGTAGCAATCCTTATCTCAGACAAAGTACAGGCAAAAATAGATCTCATTAAAAGAGATAAGGAAGGAAATTACATCTTGCTAAAAGGAACTATAGATAATGAAGTAATATCAACATTAAATATGTACATGCCAAGTGGTATAGCATACAAATTCTTAAAGGAGATGCTAAGTGAGTTATAAGAGGAATTAGACAGTAATACTATACTAGTGGGGGATCTGAATCTCCCTCTCTCAGAATTAGATAAATCTTGCTGAAAAATAAATAAGAAAGAGGTGAATAGATTGCTAGAAAGGTTAGACATGATAGATGTCTGGAGAAAATTGAATGGTTATACAAAGGAATATACCTTTTTCTCAACAGTACATGGCACATTTTCAAAAATTGATCATATATTAGGGCACAAAAACATCATAGTTAAATGTAGAAAGGCAGAAATAATAAATACATCCTTCTCAGATCATGATGCAGTAAAAATTACAAGTAAGAAAGAGCCAGGGAAAAGTAGAATGAAAATCAATTGGAAACTACATAATTTCATTCTAAAGAATGAATGGGCCAAACAACAAATCATAGAAACAATCAATAAGTATATCCAAGAAAATGACAATAATGAGACATCATACAAAAATCTATGGAATGCAGCCAAAGCAGTACTTAGAGAAAATGTATAGCTCTAAATGCTTACATGAATAAAAAAGAGAAAGAGGAGATTAATGAATTGGGCATGCAACTTAAAAAACTAGAAAAAGAACAAATTAGAAATCCCCAATTAGATACTAAACTAGAGACCCTGAAAATTAAAGGAGAAATTAATAAGATAGAAAGCAAAAAGAAAATCTACAGAATTAATCAATAAAACTAAGAGCTGGTTTTATGAAAAAACCAATAAAATAGATAAAATATTGGTTAATTTGATTTTAAAAAAGAAAGAAGAAAACCAAATTAGAAGTATCAAACACAAAACGGGTTATTTTACCGTCAATGAAGTGGAAATTAAAGCAATAATTAGGAAATATTTTGACCCACTGTATTCCAATAAATTTTGACAACCTAAATGAAATGGATAAATACTTAAAAAATACAAACTGCCCAAGTTAACTGAAGAGGAAATAAAATCCTTAAATAACCCATATTAGAAAAAGAAATTGAACAAGCCATTAATGAACTCCCTAAGAAAAAATCCCCAGGGACAGACTGATTTACAGGTGAATTTTATCAAACTTTTAAGGAACAGTTAATTCTAATATTATACAAATTATTTGGAAAAATAGGTGAAGAAGGAGTTCTACCAAATTTGTTTTATGTCACAAATATGATGGTGATACCAAAACCAGGCAAAGCAAAAACAGAGAAAGAAAATTATAGACCAATTTCCCTAATTAATATTGATGCTAAAATCTTAAATAAGATATTAGCAAGGAGATTACAGCAAGTGATCACCAGGATAATACACTATGACCAGGTGGGATTTATACCAGGAATGCAGGGCTGGTTCAACTTTAGGAAAACTATTAACATAATCAACCACATCAATAAGAAAATCAACCAAAATCATATGATTATCTCAATAGATGCAGAGAAAGCTTTTGACAAAATACAACACCCATTCCTAATAAAAACACAAGAGAGTTTAGGAATAGGTGGAACTTTCCTTAAAATAATAGGCAGTATCTATCTAAAATGATCAGCAAGCATTATATGTAATAGAGATAAGTTAGAAGCCTTCCCAATAAGATCGGGTGTGAAACAGGGATGTCCATTATCACCCCTATTATTTAATATTGTACTAGAAATGTTAGCTTTAGCAATCAGAGAAGAGAAAGGAATTAAAGGAATTAGAATAGGCAAGGAGGAAACAAAACTATCACTCTTTGCAGATGATATGATGGTATACTTAGAGAATCCTAATGAATTAACTCAAAAATTACTTAAAACAATGAACAACTTTAGCAAAGTAGCAGGATATAAAATAAATCCACATAAATCATCAGCATTTCTATATGTGACCAACAAAGTCCAGCAGCAAGAGATAGAAAGAGAAATTCCATTTAAAGTAACGTTAGATTATACAAAATACTTGGGAGTCTACTTGCCAAGACAAACCCAGGAACTCTATGAACACAACTACCAAACACTCTTCACACAAATCAAATCAGATCTAAATAATTGGAAAGATATCAATTGCTCATGGATAGGCAGAGCTCATATAGTAAAAATGACAATACTACCTAAATTAATTTACTTATTCAGTGCCATACCAATCAGACTACCTAAAATTTATTTTATAGAGCTAGAAAAAATAATAACAAAATTCATCTGGAAAAACAAAAAATCAAGAATATCCAGGGAAATAATGAAAAAAATGCACAGGAAGGTGGGTTAACTGTACCAAACCTGGAGCTTTACTGTAAAGCGGCAGTCATCAAAACTATCTAGTACTGGCTAAGAAATAGAGTGGTAGATCAATGGAATAGGCTAGGCACAGGAAAGGCACTAGTAATTTAGTGTTTGACAAACCCAAAGACTCCAGCTTCTGGGATGGGAATTCAGTATTTGACAAAAACTGCTGGGAAAACTGGAAGATAGTATGGCAGAAATTAGGCATAGACCAACATCTTACACCTTATACTAAAATAAGTTCAAAATGGATACACAATTTAGACATAAGAGGTGATATTGTAGGTAAATTAGGAGAGAAAGGAATAGTCTACCTATCAGATCTTTGGAAAGGAAAACAGTTTATGACCAAACAAGAGATAGAGTATATTACAAAATGCAAAATGGATGATTTTGATTACATTAAATTAAAAAATTTTTGTACAAACAGAAGCAACACATCCAAAATTAGAAAGGAGGCAGAAAGCTGGGAAACAATTTTTATGGCCAGTACTTCTGATAAAGGCTTCATCTCTAAAATATATAGGGAACTAAATCAAATTTATGAGAATACAAGTCATTCCCCAATTGAGAAATGGTCAAAGGATATGAACAGGCAGTTTTCTGAGGAAGAAACTAAAGCTATCTATTCCCATATGAAAAAATGCTCTAAATCTCTAATGATTAGAGAGATGCAAATTAAAACAACTCTGAGGTACCACCTGATACCTATCAGATTGGCTAAAATGACAAAAAAGGAAAATAATAAGTGTTGGAGAAGCTGTGGGAAAATTGGAACACTAATGCCTTGTTGGTGGAGCTGTGAACTGATCCAACCATTCTGGAGAGCACTTTGGAATTATGCCCAAAGGGCGATAAAGCTGTGCATACCCTTTGACCCAGCAATACCAATTTTGGGTCTTTTTCCCAAAGAAATCATGGAAAGGGGAAAGGGACCCACATGTACAAAAATATTTATAGCTGCTCTTTATGTGGTGGCAAGGAATTGGAATTTGAGGGCATGCCCATCTATTGGGGAATGCCTGGACAAGTTGTGGTATATGAATACAATGGAATACTATTGTGCTGTCAGAAACAATGAGCAGGAGGAGCTCAGAGATACCTGGAGGGTCTTGCATGGGCTGATGATGAGTGAGATGAGCAGAACCAGAAGAACATTGTACACAGTATCATCAAAATTGATTGTTGATCTACTGTGATGGACTATATTCTTCTCACCAATGCAATGGTACAGAAGAGTTCCAGGGAACTCATGGTAGAAGAGGATCTCCAAATCCAGGGAAAAAAAAAGAACTGTGGAGTATAGCTGCTGAATGAACCATACTATTTCTTTTGGTTTTGGTGCTGTTGTTTTTCTATTTTGAGGTTTTTCATCATTGCTCTAATTTTTCTCTTATAACATGACTAATGCAGAAATATGATTATTGTTATTATATATATACATATATGTATATGTGTGTGTGTGTGTGTGTATAAAACCTACATCAGATTACCTGCTGTCTAGGGGAAGGGGGAGGGAGAGGAGGGAGGGAGAAAAATCTGAAATTGGAAAGCTTGTATAAACAAAATTTGAGAACTATCTTTACATGTAACAGGAAAAAAATAAAATAAAATATCTTGTGTTAAGTAAACTAAAAAAGGAAATAAATGTATAATCATGGAAAAGAAAAAGAATGAATGAAATATCAAAAAATATACAGAAGAAAATAAGAAATTTAAAAAGGTATACAGTTAAGAAGGATGGTTTGGGGGCAGCTATGTGGTGCAGTGGATAGAGCACTGGCCCTGGAGTGACAAATACCTGAGTTCAAACCCGGCCTCAGACACTTAACACTTACTAGATGTGTGACCTTGGGCAAGTCACTTAACCCCAATTTCCTCACTGAAAAATTAAAAAAAAAAAAGAAGGATGGTTTTGTTACTATTGTATTAAACTATGCTATTGAATTCACAGTTGTATATACATCTTTCCATGTTGGAATGATCATATGTATTGATATTTGTCAAGAGTATAAAGAAAAAGAGAATTATAAAACTCTGCATGTTGGGATTAAATACATGGCAATATATTATCATCCAAGTTTTGGGCATGAAAACTGGTATAAAAAACACAACAAGATATAGTTTCCAGTCAGTGAGTCATTCAGGCAATAAACATGTATTAAGCGCCTTGCCATATATTAGGCACTGTGCTAATTCCTGGGGATATACAGAAAGGGAATAGTTCATTACCCTAAGGATTTCATTATCCAATGAGGGTGATAGCATACAAAAAATAAGTAAAAACAAGCTCTATCGAGGTTAAATAAGAAATAGTTGACTAACAGGAGGAAGGCATTATTATTAAGAGGTATTGAGTAACTCTTACTGTATACAGTAAAATTTTAGCTAAGACTTTAATGAAACCAGGGTAGCTAGGAGGCAGGAATGAGCTGGTAAAGCATTCCCTGCATAGGGGATAGATAGGAAAAATGATACAGTAGAGAGGTGGGTAATCTTTTTGAAGAATAGCAAGGAGGCCAAAGTCATTAGATCAAAGAGTACATGGTGGTGAAGGTGGGGAGGTGATGATAAGGTATAAGAAGACCAAAGAAAAAGAGAGCTCAGATTTTGAAAATTTTTGAATGCCAGACAGAGGATTTTATACTTGATCTTGAGGCTACAGGTAGACATTGGATTTTTGTTTTGTTTTGTTTTTTAAGTTATACATGTGTAGTCATGCAAAACACTCCCACATTAGTCTGGTTATAAAAGAAAACAGACAAGAAAAAACTTTAGAAAAAAGAACTAACAAGAAAAAATTATGCTTCAATCTGTATGCAGAAACCATCACTTCTTTCTCTGTAGATGGGTTGCATTTTTCATAAGTCCTTCAGAGTTTTCTTGGATCATTATATTGCTGAGAATAGATGTCATTCACAGTTGCATCAGCTCTTATAAGGCTTTCCGGGTTTTACTGATAGCATCCTGCTCCTCCTTTTATATAGCACAATAATGTTCTATCATTATCTCATCCCACAATTTGTTCAGCCATTCCCCAATTGATGGGCATCTCCCCAATTATGAATTCAACTTTAAAAAAAAATATCTTTCAGCATACCAACCTACTAGTGGTATTACTAGATCAAAGAGTATTCATGTTTTATAGCCCTTTGGCCTTGGTTCCAAATTGCTCTACAGAATTTTTGAATCAGTTTACAACTTTACCAAGAATATATTAATGTCTCACTTTCCCAATATCCCCTACATTTGCCATTTTCTGCTGCTGCCCTATTAGTCAATCCAATAGGTATGAGGAAGTACCCAGAAATGTTTTGACCTGAATCTCTCCAATCAATAATGAGTTAAAGCATTTTTTTATATGACAAGAAGTAGCTTTGATTATTTCATTTGAAAACTTCATGTTTTTTGATCATCTATCAATTGGGGAATACCCTCTCTTTTTAACAAATTTGACTAAGTTCTCTATGCATTTGAAAACTGAGGCCTATCAGACATGCTTTCTTCAAATCTTTTTTTTTTCACAGTTACTATTGCTAATGATATTACCCTCCATCCAATTCCTTCCCCTTGATATTTACTCTGTTTTCTTTTTTTTTTTTTTAAGTGAGGCAATTGAGGTTAAGTCACTTGTCCAGGGTCACACAGCTAGTAAGTGTTAAGTGTCTGAGGCCAGATTTGAACTCAAGTACTTCTGACTCCAGGGTTGGTGCTCTATCCACTGCACCACCTAGCTGCGCCTACTGTGTTTTCTATCTTCTTTCACCCTATCCCTCCTCAAAAGTGTTTTCCTACTGACTGTCCCCTCCCCTAATCTGTCTTCCCTCCTTTCACCCTCCCCCCTTATCCCTTCACCCTTTTACTTTACTGCAGGGAAAGATAGAATACTATACCCAATTGAGTGTGTATGTTATTCCCTCTTTGAGCCAATTCTGATGAAAGTGAGACTCACTCACTCTTCTGCTCCTCCCCATCTTCTCCTCCACTCCATAAGCTTTTTATTGCTTCTTTTACATGACATAATTTACCCCATTCCACCTCTCCCTTTCCCTTTCTCCCAGTTCATTCCTCTCACCCCTTAATTTTATTTTTAAAGATATCATCCCTTTATATTCAACTCATACCTGTGCCTTCTAAGTATACTTCGTTCAGGTGCCCTAATAATAAGACAGTTCTTATGAGTTACAAGTATCATATTCCCATGTAGGAATGTAAACAATTTATCCTTTTAATATACCTTATGATTTCTTTTTCCTGTTTAACTTTTTATGCTTCTTTAGGCTATTGTATTTGAAAGTCAAATTTTCTATTCAGCTCAGGTCTTTTCATCAAGAATGGCTGAAGATCCTCTCTTTCACTGAATTACCATTTTTCCTCTGTAAGATTTTTCTCCCTGTAAGATTATACTCAATTTTCCTGGGTAGGTGATTCTTGGTTGTAATCCCAGGTCCTTTTTACATTTTGGGACCCTTTTGAGGTGGTGTTTGGTGGATTCTTTCAATTTCTCTTTTACCTTCTGCTTCCATAATATCAAGACAATTTTCCCTGAAAATTTCCTGGAAGATGATGTCTAGACTCTTTTTTTTATCATGGTTTCAGATAGTCCAACAGTTTTCAAATTATGTCTCCTGGATGTATTTTCCGGGTCAGTTGTTTTTCCAAGGAGATATTGCACATTGCCTTCTATTATTTTTTTTCATTCTTTTGGATTTGCTTTATTGTGTCTTGATTTCCCATAAATTCATCAGCTTCCATTTGCTCAATCCTAATATTTAAGGAGTTATTTTCTTCAGAGAGCTTTTGTACCTGCTTTTCCATTTGGCCAATTCAACTTTACAAGCTGTTGTTTTTTTTATGATTTTTTTTTGCATCACTTTCATTTCTCTTTCTATTTTTTCCTCTACTTCTCTTACTTTATTTTCAAAGTACTTTTTGAATGCTTCTATGGCCTGAGACCAATTCATATTTTTCTTGGAAGCTTTGGATGCAGATTCTTTGACTTTGTTATCTTCTTCTGAGGGGGTATTTTGATCTTCCTTGTCACATAGAGACTTTCTAGGGTCAGCATGATTTTTTTGTTTGCTCATTTTTCTGGCCTATTTCTTGACTTTTAAGTCCTTCATAAAGTGGGGAACTTCTTCCAGGATGCACTGTCCCAAAGTTCAGGGCGTCCAAAGTGGTACAATTTAAGGATAGGTACATTCACCACTCCTCTGACTTGTGCTTTGGTCTGCTTGGCCTCTAACCCAGAACAGAATCTTGTTTCACTGTGGCTGCAAACTCCGGTGTGTCTGTGCCCCTCCCCCATCTGAGCCACCACCCACGACTGTGAACCTGATCTGAGTATGGACAAAATAACAGAGTCCTGCCTCAGTGCCAGAAGAGACCCCTGTAATATCCACCTGGAAAACCACTTGATTCCCTAACTGTCCATGGGCTGAGTTCCTGAAGCAGCTGCTTCCACAACTGATTCAGAGACTTCCAAGGCCTGACTCTCTGGGGCTATGACTGGGTCTGCTTGGTTTGGCCAACAGATCTGGTACAACAGATCTTTCCTGCTGACCTCCTAAGCCATCTTTGGCTGAAAAATTATCTCCTTTTGTGGATTCTTCTGCTCCAAGATTTGTCTTATGGCAATATTTGAAGGTATTTGGAAGGGTCTTGGGGAGAACTCAGGGAATTCACTGCCTTTCCTCCACAATCTAGGCTCCACCCCACCACTGGATTTTAATAATTAGGAGTGAGACTGACTGGATCAGACTGGGATTAAGGAAGATCACTTGGGCATCTGAGTAGAATATGAACTGCAGTAGGAAGAGACTTATTTCGGGAACTCTACAGTGTAATGATTGGAGTGACACCACCTGCTAGAGAGTTATTGTAGGAAAGCTCTGCTATGAGGAAAAGGTGTCTGAGGGCAAGCCATGCAGTGTTTCTTCGGTGTCAGGAAGTGAGGTTTGTTTGTGGGTACTGTCTATCAAAGCTACCAGCCAATTAGCTTGGAGCTGTGTGGTCATGTGGACAGGATGTTCCCAGTTTCACAGGAGGTTTGTGGGAGGAAGAAGGGGTGAGACTGGCTCTCTCATGCTCTTTCATCAGGACTCTTGTGGAGAGTAGAGCAGAAATGTGGGCTTTCTGAGATAGATAGCTGGATCTAGGCCTCTTTCTCTCTCTCTTCACCAAATTCTTATTCTTAATAAATGCTTAAAAGTCTAAACCCTTGCTAAAGCTTATAATTTATTGGTGACCACTCATTAGATTTTAGCCTGACCAGCTAGAATTTTAGCCCCTTACAACAGTAGATTATATAATTTATCTAAAAGTCAAGTGATTATGGCCTTTAGCAGTATGGTGGTATTATCAGATGAGAAAAGAGGATATATGCAGGAGATGTCACAAAAGGAAAATCAACAGGTCTCATATAATTGATGAGAGAGTAAGTAATTGGGGATGAAAGATAAGTTGTGAGGCTGGGGGAAAGGGAGGATGGTGTTACTCTCTACAGTAATAGGGAAGTTATCAGGCTTGGGGGAATGGGAATGTTTAAATTGAAATAAGATTGGTTCTGCTTTGAACATGTTGAGTTTAAGATATCTACTGGGCATCCAGTCTGAGATGTCTGAAAGAGAACTGTAAATATGAGACTAGAGTTCTGCATAGAAGTTAAAGCTGTATAAAGCAGAATCATGAATGACCAGTATTAAGATAATAGAATCCACTGAAATTGAGGAAATCACTAAGTGAAACAGTATAGAAAGGGAAGAGCAGAAGATCCAAGGCATAGGCTTGTGAGACACCTATGAAAAGCAGACATGACCTGTATGAATACCTAGCAAAAGAAACAAAGAATCTAATAGGTAGAAGGAGAACCAGGAGAGAATGTTGTCCTGCAAACCTAGTGAGAACAGAATATCAAGGAGCATAGTCAACAATATCGGTAGCTTCAGAGAAATCAAGAAGAATGAGTTCCTAGACAAGGCCATTAGATTTATCAATTAAGAAATCATTAGAAATTTCAGTTGAATCATGAGGTCAGAAGCCAGACTTCAAAGAGGTAGGAAGAATGTAGGAGAAGAAGAAATAGAAGCACCTATAGTCAGTGACATATAGGGAGATCTATGGAACAGTAATAAGTAGGGACAAATGTGTTTTTTTAAAAAAGATGGTTAGATATGACCATGTGAGTAGGTAATAGGGAAACAGCCAGTAGATAGGGATACAAAGAATATAAATGAAAGAGTAGAAAATGATAGAAGAGGCAATCTTTTGGAAAATATGGCATGGAATTGGACAACTTGAATATGTAGATACATTTATAAGGAAAACAATAATGATTTATTATTCATATTAAAAGAATCAGAAGGCCCTCAAATATTGGAAGAACCTTCTATGAAGGGCATTCAATGTTTATTTATTCAACAACAAGAATAATAAGTACCTTCTCTTTGCAGAGAATTATGTTGGGCATTTAAAGACATATAAAATAAGGATAATACTTGATCCATAGCTTCCTCAAGCTTTTAATATAGCACACAAAATAGATAAATATTATACACAAAATGGTTGGAACATACATAAATGAAAGGCAATAACATGATATACAAGTAGGAAGGTATCAGACTGTGAAGACTTCAAATGCCAAGGAAAAAAAGGATGTAAAACTTTATCCCTAAGGCAATAGAGAGTTTCCTCCTGCCCACCAAAAAAAGTGATATTACCAGATATCTGTGTAAAACAGATTCTTCTGACAGTGATACAAGAATAGACTAGAGGAGGGAAGAAGGGAAATATAAAGGCTATTAGTCTTAAATTATTAATCTGATAGTAGACTATTATACTTATCAAGATAAACTAGTAATACCACATTGCCTGAGGAATTAATGTCATCTTAACATTAAAGGCCCTTTATAAATTGTACTTACCTTACATATCTAACTTTGTTTCACAATGTTCCTCATGATAAAATCTTCACTCCAGGAATGACAGGTCAATAGCCTCATTTTTATTTATATTAAGCTCAGATTTGCATTTACTCATTTAATTAGAGGTTTTTCCTCCTCTTCTACTCCTAGGTATTCAATTGAGATAGGTTGGCTTTGAAAGATTCTCTCTCTCTCTCTCTCTCTCTCTCTCTCTCTCTCTCTCTCAATGCATACATGTATGCATGATTGTATGGGTATGTATATATATGCAAAAATTGCATATATGCACACGATACCAGGCACAATTAACTTTAGTTTCTGTCTAACAGTAAATTTAAAATAGTGAAAATGTTATTTTCATCTTATTTTATTTGGAATTTAGTAAGATTTGGAATATAAACATAATAAAAGCTCACATTTATATGGTATTTTTGAGGATAAAAAAGTTTCATTACTGTAATAATATGAAACAGACAATAAAGAAATTATTCTTCCTATCATTTTACATATTAGGAACCTGACATTCAGTTGGGTAAATGTCTTGTCCAGGCACCATCCAGTATTGTGGGAGAAATGGCAGTGTAAGATTCTGAACCCAGGTCTTCTTATTTTGACTCCATTTCCAATATTCTCTCCACTATTGCACTGAAGTGTGGTGTATAGAACACAGGACCCAAGAGTGAGAATAAAAATGATATTTCCATTCATGCACACAATACACATATATGCTTATTCGAGATACATATAAATAAAGAGAAAGCACATATTATATATACAATATATGTAGATTTGTATATATGCACATCATATGTTACACATGTATATGTTTGTGCAGTATAATATTTGTGCATACGTATGTTTCAGGTTTTTCCTATTTATAAGATCATTATTCCTTTTATGAGGAAAAATACTGAGGTGAAAAATTTTTTAAAAACCCTTTCCTTTTTATACTGCAAATTGTTCTTTAATGTGCTGCGTTTGTTAATATTAAAAGTGGCTTTTTCTTCCTCCCAAAATGCCAGTTAGAATATATTTTGATAATTTTCCAATGTGTCAGCTGTCAGAGACACTTAAAATAATAAGAATTATATCCTTCCCAAATAAGGAGGTAATTCCATTAAGAATTGCCACGGGCTGCATAGCTCAGGGTCTCAACAACCAACCAAAGCAAGCTGAAAGATTTTTTATTAATCTAAAAACTTGCTCAAAATTTTACCCAGATCCAATGTAGATCTTACCATATGCTATAGAGCCAATCAATTGGGAGTATGCAACAGCCATCTCATATGCATCCAGTACCACATTAAGTTTTATGGGAGATTCAAAAGAAAGATATGACCTAGAGCATAGAGGCATTTCTGAGTCCTTTGCTGGCTCCTTTGGCTCTAGAATGTAGTCCTGTAAAAGACATTAGAAATTCTCTCTCTCTCATTGTAAAGAAGAAAAAAGTGAATCTGGGAGAGAAAAAATAATTTAATACATTATCAGTAGACCCCAGTGACTGATCTTTCAACCTTGAAAACAGGCAGCATAAAGGGAGTTTCCCACAGGAGTTAGCCACAAGGATTAGGCAAAAGAGGCACCAAATAAAGACAAAGTAGAGGATATGAATAAAACAAAATATGGAAGGCAAGATGAATTCTCAGTAACCTGCAGAGAGTTGGCTACGCTTCCATTTCTGGTAGGACCAAATAACATATTTACATGCACCAAATGTGAGTTAGTCTTCATAGAAAAGAAAGTGAAGAGCTCTGAGAGAGGTCATCAGTGCGAATAAAAGGGCCTCAAGAAAGAAACAAAAAAGCCAATATTGAGAAGTAGAGGGGAATTTATTTCAGGAGGACATAGGTTAGAAGAATATTACACGATAATAATAATAATAGTTAACAATAATATAGCATATTATTTGATCTTGCCAACAATCCCATGAGGTAAGTGGTATCATGTGTTTGTGTGTGTGTGTGTGTGTGTGTGTGTGTGTGTGTGTGTGTGTGTGTGTGTGTGTGTGTGTGTTATCTATTTTACTGATAAAGACATTTAGGCTGGGAGAAACTGAGTGATTTTCCCATGGTCAAACATCTGGTAAATGACAGAGGCAGGATTTGAATGCAGGTGTTTCTGAGTTGAAGTCCATCACTCTATGGACTGCATTATGTATTTACCTTAGGGGATGCTGAGAAGTTGTGGGGATCTCTAGAGTTCGTGAATCAGTTGGGAGAGAAGACCCAAGTTAAAGGAGTAACTCACAACTGTTGAACTGGGAATCCTTTTCTTCCATTGTGGAATGCTCATAAAGTTCCCTTATGTGGAGTTCTATACTAATCTCTGAGGATTGATGCTTTTCTAGAGATCATAGTCAGCATTTCTCTCCACAGCAATGGATCAAACTGAAACAACCTTTCCTTTTGCTCCATGTGCATTGTTGATCGAGTGGGCTCCTCAGCTGTTGTCTTCTAAGTCTCCCAGAATATGTGGACTTTTTGAAGCTCAGACAATTGTCACCTGGATAATTTCATCTCAGATTATTTAAGATCAGAAATAAACAAACACAAAGAAACAGAGTTGCCTTAGATGCTGTACTTGCCCCACTCAGCTATTAAATCCACTAAAAATAGTTATATTTCATTCACTTCCAGGAAGGAGAGAGATGCAAGGACATTCACTCCTACTTTATATATGCATTGAGTTCTGATTCAACAACTCCTAAATCAACAGTTCTTCTTGGTTGAAGCCATTAGGGATTTCTGCTCCATTACCCATTTCAAATCCCTAAGTCAACATGACCAGAAGAAGATTGATCCCAAAGCTTTCATAATAGTGATTGGTCTAGAATCAGGCAAAGGGTATAAGAACTGGGACCCATAGACTGGTTCACCTGATTAACATATATGCTCAGGTCTGGGGGAGGGGTGGACCTGGAACATGTGATTTACTGTTACTGATATTTAAAAGATCTTGAATGCGGGAGGTGCTACCTAAACATAGAAGGGAAAATTTTTGTGTTTTACAGAGAAAGAAAGAAAAAAGAAACAAAGAAAGAAGTAAAGAAAAATAGAAAAAGAAAAGAAATTGCAATTAAAAATATTGCTATACTGGGAGCAACAAGGTGGCACAGTGAATAAAACACTGGCCCTGGATTCAGGAGGACCTGAGTTCAAATCCAGGCTCAGACACTTGACACTTAACTACCTGTGTGACCCTGAGCAAGTCACTTAACCCCCATTACCCCACAAAAAAATATGTTACTATACTTAACTTCTCTTTCTAGGAAAATTCTAGAACATACTACTAGTGGGACGGTTTATGAGTATTTAGAAAGGAGAAATCACTAAAAGAGAATTCTCATGGCTTCATATATAGCAGATCATGTTAGACTGACATTCAACTTTTGACAAGGCAACTAAAGAGCAAATCAGACAATTTTTTTGAGGGAATGTATTTAGGTTTCAGAAATTATCTGATAGAGTCTTTTATGCTATCCTTATGAACAACATGGAAAAATGAGGCCCAGATAATACATTGTGGTAATAAGCTGGGATAAAATGAAATCATTTTTTTTTACCATAAACCAGATGTTTCCATTTACTTAAAAATATGTAATATGTGCTCCTTTATCATAATTTCTTTTACATGGTTTGACATTGAGTTCACAACATTTTAGCATATAAAATTTAATTCTTCATAGTAAAGCCAAACTTGTTTACATCGGGAATATTAAGCAAACCTTTTATGAAGAATCAATTTTCACAAGTCTAGCCTTTCCCACAGAGTTTTAAATAGAGTTTAAATCAGGTGAGTTCTCAGGCCACTGAATTCCAACTTTTCAATAAATTTCTTAATCTTCTATTATGTCTGGCATGATGAAAGGAGATATTCCATGTCCATTTGGAAATTTCTTTAATTCTGAAACTACTTATATTGAGTATATAGACATATTTTAAGTTTTATTATTCCCTCAGTGAAGAAAAGACTTTCAGGCCCACTAAAAGCAAATAGAAAAAAACCCCTCCAAAATATTACTGGGATGGAAATTTTACAGAAGATTATTATTGTCATTGTTGTTTTGTTATTAGTGTTATTATTAGTTTTAATATTTGCAAAGCACATTACAAATGTTATCACATTTTATCCTTATAACAACCCAGAGATGTAGGTGCTATTATTATCCCTATATCCCTAGATGAGGAAACTGAGGCAAATACCTAGAAGGATCTCTGAGACTCAATTTGAATTAAGGTATTTATCATCCTTTGCTTACCTCTCTTAACCGTGCCACTTAGCTGACTTAGATTCCCAGCTTTTTTGGACTTATTTGGACTTATTCTAAAAATTATTTTGTTATAGGTTTGAATAAAATAGTTTCATTAGATTAAAAATGATCTTTTCTGGGGCAGCTAGATGGCTCAGTGGATAGAGCACCGGCCCTGGAGTCAGGAGTACCTGAGTTCAAATCCGGCCTCAGACACTTAACTAGCTGTGTGACCCTGGGCAAGTCACTTAACCCCAATTGCCTCACTAAAAAAAAAAAAAAAAGATCTTTTCCTCATCTTTAGTATAGAAATATTTGTATTATCTTGCCCATTTTAAGCATTTTTACTTCATTGAAACTTTTTTAAAATGTTCCTTATCTTCTAACTGCTCCTCTAATTTCTAGAATCCTCTGCTATACTTTAAAGGACTGGATAAAAACCCCTCCAGCCACCAAGTTCCTTGAAACTCTTTGTTTCTGAAAATTAATTAAGCTGCTTTGCAGCAAAAGTTTGTTAGGTCATAGATGGTGGAGTAGAAAAGCTAGCTTTCGCAATGTTCCCCAACAAACAACTTTAAAACATAAACTCAGAGCCAACAAATGGCATTATTCTGGGCCAAGACAACATGGGGGTTCAAAACAGATCTGTGACTCAAGGGAGGAGGCTGGCAGAGAGCCAACATAGATGAAACACCAGTGGTGGGACTAGAAACAGAATCAGCAGCAGCTCCAGGAGCTTTCAAGGCAGTGATTATAAGAGGATCTGGCAACTGGTCAGAAAAAGATTACAGGGCACCCCTGTGCTAGCACTGGATTCAGGACCATATGCTGCTTGGAAACTCCATTGCAGAAGGATTCTGGGAAGATGGCAGAGTTGGTCAGACAATTCTGGGTTCTCCATATTTCCTCCACAAACAGGCAGAAAACCACAATGTAATTAATGTGGAAAAAAAATAAAGGAGTAAAGCAGTTGTCCTGGTAGGGCAACTAGAGAGAACCTCAAAATACAGGACTTTCAGGATCTTTGGTTTGGCCTGATAGAACTTTAGACACCTCTGAGCCCACTATACTGAATTAATAAGCATCAGTTCCTGAGGACAGCTCCCTTGGGAAGTATAAGAGGCCTCAAGGAATTTCTCCTCAACTTTCACTTCACTCATGGCCTGAAGAAATTTCCACTCTAGAACTTGTACTTCACAGACTCAGGAACTTTGGCCTAATTAACTTTTAGTTCACAAACTTTCATTTAAGGAAGAGCAGATTGCTTAGTGGGGAAAGATTGAAGCTCCCTCCCCTCATTGTTTATGGAGGCCAGGTCTACTGGTGCTGACCAGAAACTGAGACTAGGGAGGATGGGGGGAGCATGTGGGTAGGGACCTTTACAGGGATAGGTGGGATGAGGAGTGGTAGAGGGATTTGATAAAAAGAGAAGTGCAGAAAAATAGTGAGGAAAAGTAAGATGGAGGTAAATTCACAGATAGCAATTATAACTTCTAATTTAATAAGTTTATAACAGCTCCCTTTGTGGTAGCAAAGAACTAGAAATTCCAGGGATCCCCATCAATTTGGGAATGGCTGAACAAACTGTGGTTCATAGTTTTGTTGGAATGCTACTATGCTATAAGAAATGATAATCTCAATGATCTTGGGCATGGAAAGACTTGCATGAAACAGTGAATAGAAAATTCAGAAGAACCAGAAGAACATTGTATAGGGTAAAAACAATATCATTTTTTTTTTGCAGGGCAATGAGGGTTGAGTGACTTTCCCAGGGTCACAGAACTGGTAAGTGTCAAGTGTTTGAGGCTGGATTTGAAGTCAGGTCCTCCTTAATCCAAGGCTAGTGGTTTACCCACTGCACCACCTAGCTACCCCTAACAATATCATTTTAAGAACAACTTTCAGTGACTAGATAATTTTGACAATCATATATGCCCTAATTAACTATAAAGGACTTATAAAGCAAGACACTATCTGAATTCAGAAAAATATCTGATCAATTTAAAATATATATATAATAGTAGCCATATTGGGGAGGGGGGAAGGGAAGAAATAAAAGGAAAATATTGCATGGTAAATTCATTATATATTTAAAAGTAATAGCAAGTTCTACATAATAGATTTGAAGTTTCTTGTACAATAATCTTTTTTATTATATTATGTTACGGAAATATGTTTCTTTATATAACTTTAAAATACAATATTTTGAAAAATGAAATTCCATTGCCTATGACAACTTCTGGGATATAGTTCAAAGACAGAAAGGAGCACTCCAAATCAAGAGGCAGTGGAAGCACTGAGGGGCACTACCACTTCAGGACCCAAAGAATCAGGGCCTGTAAGGAACAGTATTGTTTTAGTATAAGGTGTAAAATGTTGGTCTATGCCTAATTTCTGCCATGCTATCTTCCAGTTTTCCCAGCAGTTTTTGTCAAATACTGAGTTCCTATCCCAGATTGGGTTTATCAACCACTACATTACTAATGTCATTTACTACTGTGTCTCTTGTGCGTAGCCTATTCCATTGATCCTCCACTCTATTTCTTAGGCAGTACCAGATAGGTTTGATGACTGCCGCTTTATAGTAAAGCTCCAGATTTGGTACAGCTAACTCACCTTCCAGTGCATTTTTTCATTATTTCCCTTGATATTCTTGACTTTTTGTTTTTCCAGATTAATTTTGTTATGATTTTTTCTAGCTCTATAAAATAATTTTTGGGTAGTCTGATTGGTATGGCACTGAATAAGTAAATTAATTTAGGTAGTATTGTCATTTTACTATGTTAGCTCTGCTTTCCATGGGCAAGTGATATCTTTCCATTTTTTTAGATCTGATTTGATTTGTGTGAAAATTGTTTGGTAGTTGCGTTCATAGAGTTCCTGGGTTTGTCTTGTCAAGTAGACTTCCAAGTATTTTATAATATCTATCATGATTTTAATTGGAATTTCTTTTCTATCTCTTGCTGCTGGACTTTGTTGGTCATGTATAGAAATGCTGATGATTTATGTGGATTTATTTTATATCCTGCTACTTTGCTAAAGTTGTTCATTGTTTTAAGTAATTTTTGAGTTGATTCTCTAGGATTTTCTAAGTATACCATCTATCATCTGCAAAGAGTGATAGTTTTGTTTCCTCCTTGCCTATTCTAATTCCTTTAATTCCTTTCTCTTCTCTGATTGCTAAAGCTAACATTTCTAGTACAATATTAAATAATAGAGGTAATAGTGGACATCCCTGTTTCACACCCGATCTTATTGGGAAGGCTTCTAACTTATCTCTATTACATATAATGCTTGCTGATCATTTTAGATAGATACTGCCTATTATTTTAAGGAAAGTTCCACCTATTCCTAAGCTCTCTAGTGTCTTGATTAGGAATGGGTGCTGTATTTTGTCAAAAGCTTTCTCTGCAACTATTGAAATAATCATATGATTTTGGTTAGTTTTCTTATTGATATGGTTGATTATGTTAATAGTTTTCCTAATGTTGAACCAGCCCTGCATTCCTGGTGTAAATCCCACCTGGTCATAGTGTATTTTCCTCATGATCACTTGCTGTAATCTCCTTGCTAATATCTTATTCAAAATTTTAGCATCAATATTCATTAGGGAAATTGGTCTATTATTTTCTTTCTCTGTTTTTGCACTGCCTCGTTTTGGTATCACCACCATATTAATATCATAAAACAAATTTGGTAGAACTCCTTCTTCACCTATTTTTCCAAATAATTTGTATAATATTGGAATTAACTGTCCTTTAACTGTTTGGTAGAATTCACCTGTAAATCAGTCTCTCCCTGGGGATTTTTTCTTCGGGAGTTCATTAATGGCTTGTTCAATTTCTTTTTCTAATATAGGCTTATTTAAGGATTTTATTTCCTCTTCAGTTAACCTAGGCAGTTTGTATTTTTGTAAATATTTATCTATTTCATTTATATTGTCAAATTTAGTGGCAAACAGTTGGGCAAAATAATTCCTAATTATTGATCTAATTTCCATTTCATTGGTACTAATGTCATCCCTTTCATTTTTGATACTGGTAATTTGGTTTTCTACTTTCATTTTTTTAATCAAATTAACCAATATTTTATCTATTTTATTGGTTTTTTCACAAAACCAGCTATTAGTTTTATTGATTACTTCTATAGTTTTCTTGGTTTCAATTTTCAGGATCCCTAGTTAAGTATATAATTGGGGACTTCTACTTGGTTCTTTTTCTAGCTTTTTAAGTTGCATGCCCAATTTCTTTATCTCCTCTTTCTCTTTTTTATTCATGTAAGCAGTTAAAGCTATAAATTTTCCACTAAGCACTGCTTTGACAGCATAGATTTTGGTATCTTGTCTCGTTATTGTCATTCTCTTGGATAAAGTTATTGATTGTTTCTATGATTTGTTGTTTGACCCATTCATTCTTTAGAATGGAATGATTTTGTTTCCAATTGATTTTCACTCTACTTTTCCATGGCTTTTTCTTACATGTAATTTTTATTGCATCATGATCTGAGAAGGATGCATTTACTATTTCTGCCTTTCTACATTTGACTATGATGTTTTTGTGCCCTCATACATGGTCAATTTTTGAAAATGTGCCATGTATGGCTGAGAAAAAGGTATATTCCTTTCTATCCCCATTCAGTTTTCTCCAGACATTTATCATGTCTGACTTTTCTAGTATTCTGTTCACCTCTTTCACTTCTTTCTTATTTATTTTTCAGCTAGATTTATGTAATTCTGAGAGGGGGAGATTCAGATCCCCCACTAGTATAGTATTACTGTCTAATTCCTCTTGTAACTCATTTAACTTCTCCTCTAAGAATTTGGACACATACTTGGCACATACATATTTAATATTGATATTACTTCATTATCTAAAGTACCCTTTAGAAAGATGTAGTTTCCTTCCTTATCTCTTTTAATGAGATCTATTTTTACCTGTGCCTTCTGGAATATCATATTCCAAGCCTTGTGTTCCTTTAATGTTGAAGCTGCCAGGTCCTGAGCAATCCTGACTGTGGCTCCATGATATTTAAATTGCTTCTTTCTGGCTGCTTGGAGTATTTTCTCCTTCACCTGATAATTCTGGAATTTGGCTACAATATTCCTTGGAGTTTTTGTTTTGTGGTCTCTTTCAGGAGGTGATTGGTGGATTCTTTAAATGACAATTTTATCCTCTTATTCTATAATATCAGGGCAATTCTCCTTAATAATTTCCTGTAATATGGTGTCTAGACTCTTTTTCTGTTCTTGGCTTTCAGGCAGTCCAGTGATTCTCAAATTGTCTCTCCTGGATCTGTTTTCCAGATCAGTTGTCTTTCCAATGTGGTGTTTCACATTTTCTTCTATTTTTTCATTCTTTTGATTCTACTTGCTTGACTGATTCCTGATGTCTCATGGAAACTGTCCAATTTTAATTTTTAAGGCATTGTTTTCATCAATGAGATTGTGTACCTTTTTTTTTTCCATTTGGCCAAATGAATTTTTTAAGGCATTGTTTTCTTCAGTGAGATTATGCACCTTTTTTTCCATTTGGCCAGATGAATTTTTTAAGGAATTGTTTTCTTCAGTCAATTTTTGTGCTTCCTTTTCCAAGCTGCTGATTCTTTTTTCATAATAATCTTGTTTTGCTTTCATTTCTCTCCCCATTTTTTCTCCTAACTCTCTCAATTAACTTTGGAAATCTTTTTTGACCTCTCTTCCTATTTTTTCTTCTACCTCTCTCAATTGATTTTTTTAGGTGAGGCAACTGTGGTTAAGTGACTTGCCCAGGGTCACACAACCAGTAAGTGTTAACTGTCTGAGGCTGGATTTGAACTCAGGTACTCCTGACTCCAGGGCCGGTGCTTTATCCACTGTGCCACCTAGCTGCCCTTCAATTGATTTTTAAAATCCTTTTTGAGCTCTTCCAAGAAGGCTGTTTGTTCTTGAGACCAATTCAACTTCCCTTTTGAGGCTTCACATGTAGGCAGTTTGAGAGTACTATCCTCATCTGAGTTTGTTTTTCCTCTTCCCTGTTGATACAGAATCTCTCAGTGGTGAGAGCTCTTTTTTGTTTCTTCTCATACTGCAGCTTATTTATTTGTTTGTTTATGTATCTATCTATCTATTTATTTGTCTGTTTATTTTTTAAGTTGAGGTCTGCTCTGGGGGGCACCAGCGTCCCTGTTTTGAGCTTCTTGTGCTGGGGAATTGTGGCTGTGTCACCAGCTTTTTACACTGAGGCCTCTATGGCTTGTGGATTTCCCATGCCCTGGACTTCCTGTCTGAGCATGCTGGGATGAGTAGGCATGGGCTTGCCTGTCCTATGCCTGGCCCTCCAGCTGGCAACCTGTCCTCTTGGCTGGTACAGATGGGTTTTGCCGCTGTCATGCTGTGCCACCAGATTTTTGAGCCAGGATCCAGGGGCCTCAGTTGTTTGGCTGTGGCCCACAGTTTTCTGCTGACTTGCCTCGACCCCCTTGGCACTGAGCTGCTGCCCTGCATTGTGCCTCCCTTTTGCTCGAGTCAGAGCAACCTTTCCTGAAGTCTTCTAAATTATCTCTGGTTGGAAGACTGTGTCTCTCTGTCTCTTTGCAGGTTCTGTAGTTTCAGAATCCATCCAGAAGCTTTATTTAATGTTCTTTTTGAGGGAACAGAAGGAGAACTCAGGCAGCTTGGTGATTCCTCTCTGCCATCGTGGCTCCTCCCTCATGATTTCTTTTTCCTGTTTACCTTTTTATGCTTCTCTAGGGTATTATATTTGAAAGTCAAAAATTTTCTATTCAGTTCAGGTCTTTTCATCATGAATACCTGAAAGTCCTCTTTTTCATTGAAGTCCCATTCTTCCACTGAAAGTTCATACCTAGTTTTGCTGGGTAAGTGATTTTTGGTTATAAACCCAGTTCCTTTGCCCTCTGGAATATCATATTCCATGCCCTCTGACTATTTAATGTAGAAGCAGCTAGATCTAGTATTATCCTGATTGTGCTTCCACAGTACTTGAATTCTTTCTTTCTTGCTGCTTGCATTATTTTCTCCTTGACCTGAGAGCTCTGGAATTTGGCTATAATATTCTTGGCACTTTTCATTTTGGGATCTCTTTCAGGAGGTGGTTGGTGGATATTTTCCAATTTCTATTTTGCCTTCTGCTTCTAGAATATCAGGGCAATTGTCCTTGACAATCTCTTTGAAGATGATGTCTAAGCTTTTATTTTGATCTTGGTTTTCAGGTAGTCCAATAATTTTCAAATTATCTCTCCTGAATCTATTCTCTAGGTCAGCTGGTTTTTTTTTTCAAGGAGATATTTCACATTTACCCCTATTATTTCATTCTTTTGGCTTTGCATTATTCTGTCTTGATTTCTCAGTCATTACCTTCCATTTGCTCAATCCTAATTGTTAAGCAATTATTTTCTTCAAAGGGCTTTTATATCTCATTTTCCTTTTAGCTTTTCAAGCTCTTGACCTTTTTCATGACTTTCCTGCATCACTCTCATTTCTTTTTCCATTTTCCCCTCTACCTCTCTTACTTTATTTTCAAAGTCCTTTTTTTAGCACTTCTATGGCCTGAGACCAATTCACATTTTTCTTGGAAGCGTTGGATGTAGGAGCTTTGACTTTGTTATCTTTTTCTGAGGGTGTATTTTGATCTTCCTTATCACCAAAGAAACTTTCTATGGTCCTCATTGTTTTCTGTTTCTTCATTTTTCTAACTTATTTCTTGAATTTAAGTACTTCTTAAAGTGGGGCACTACTTCCAGGATGCACTGTCTCAAGCTTCCATTGGGTACAAGGTAGTGAGATTTAAGGATAGGCACATTCTCCACTCCCTTGGCCTGTGCTCTAGCCTGTAAGTAACCTAACCCCTACTTGCTCTTTAACCCAGGAACAGATATATGTTTCACTATGGTTACAAGCTTGGGCATGCCTGGACCCTTCACTGACCTAGGCACACCACTCAAAACTGCTTGCTGGTTCTGAGCTTAGGCAACACAACACAGTTCTTCATCAAAGCCAGCAGAGAACCCTGCAATCTTCCCCCAGCCAAATGCTCACCAGAACTGTGAGCTGAGTTCCAGAAGCAGCTGCCACTTCCTCTAGTGCAGCCTGCCTGGGGCTACATCTGTGTCAGTGTGGTTCATGTCTGGGCTCTGTTCTCATCCTTGTACAACAGACATTTCCTGCAGACATTCTAATCCATCTTTGGCTGGAAAATGATTTCACCCCATTCTTTTGTGAGTTCTGCTGCTTCAGTAATTGTCTTATGGTATTATTTGGAACTATCTGGAGGGATCATGGGGAGAGGTCTGGAAAGTTATTGCTTTTCCTCCACCATTTTGGCTCTGCCATCCCATAAATTCTTTGATTCATTTCTTTTTAACCATTCTGGAATTTCATAGTGTTGTTTTTCTCTTCTTCCTCCTCTTTCTTTTCTTTTCAGAGTACACAGAACCCTATATTTCAGTAGAAATTGGTTTACTGTCCTTTGTTTTAAAATATTTGTTTACAATGCTGCAAACTCTTTGATGATTTAATATTCATCTGTCATTTGAGTTTGAGGATTCTCTATATTGATATTTTTTTCTGTTTGTGCTCTGGATTCGTTTTGTTCCTCCTAAAATTTCTGGTGCTTTAAATTTTATCTTGTTATTGATTCTCCTTTTAAATAGGTTCAGAATTACCATCACTTTTCCACATGATTAGGCTGCAAAGCTACCTTGTATGTTATGAAATTTAGGTTCCATCAGCCTAGAACCCTGGCAGTAATAACTTCTCTTTCAGAGGAAAGAATGAAATCTAGTTGGATTTGAGTGGCAATTCCCTCAGGCCAGTGAAGATACTTTCATTGGACCTTTGCCCTAATCCTTTCTTTGCTATATTCTGTATTTTTGTTGACTGTGATAAATTACCACCAGTTATATTTTGCATGGCTAATAGAGGGAGAGATTCATATTACACACAGTTTTTTCATCCTTGTGGATACAAAAAGTAGAAAGAGGTGAAATATTTTCTCTATCCCTTTCCTCTTCATATGTTTGGGCAGAATCCATGCCTGATACTTCTTATTGTGGATGGGTAATAGGCAGGATATAAAGTATGCCACAAAGTAAAAGTTGGGAATTATACTATGGCTTCCAGTCATTTTCTGAGGTTATGTGTTGTTTTTTTTCTTGTAGAGGCATGGATGTTGATGGAGGAGGAATACTGGGGAAGTACTTTAAGGATTATATTTTGCTGGTATTAATATAAAAAAACATTTATCATGTTGAGACTATTATTTGTTCTGTGAATACAATTATAGTTACTTAACATATGTCAATTTGTGTGTTAATTTAGAGTGGAGAAAATATCTAGCTTCCTGAAATTATTGGTTTCACTATGAGGAAATAGGTTTGTTAGTAAGAAAGTCCTTTCCTTATATATTTGTTTCTCTTCAACTCATTATGAAAGAACAGAAGTTTTGCTTTGTTTTTTCTTGTCTTCTTTTGTTGCTTTGAAGGAAACTTTGAGTTATTGACAAGATTTCTAAAGATTTAAACTGAATGTTTATATTTGGGGAAAAATAATAATGTTTCAATGGTACAATAATGACTTCAAAGTTAGCATCCATTTAGATGAAGGAAACAGAAATTCAAAGACTTTTTCGATATTATTCTTTTTCAGAATCTACAACTCAGCAAGGTTACAGTAGTGCTGCAAATTGTTTTACCTACTCCTGAACATCTTTAGACTTTTTAAAACGTTTTTAATTTTTTAAAAAAGGAAATATGATTTGAAAAGATTTCAGTGGACCTTGCATATAATAGAACCTCCTTAGTTTTGCTTATGGAGGATTTATGTGATGCCCGCTTATTAATTTAAAATTACTATTAGAGGGGGCAGCTAGGCGGTGCAGTGGATAGAGCACTGGCCCTGGAGTCAGGAGGACCTGAGTTCAAATCCGACCTCAAACACTTAATGCTTACTAGCTGTGTGACCCTGGGTAAGTAACTTAACCCTCATTGCCCCACTATAAATAAATAAATAATTACTATTAGCTAAAAAATTTAGTTCTCCACAGTGACACTTGTAGTATCCTGGGGTGTCTTGTTGGATTTTCTGTGCCATTTTCTAGTCTCTGAGGAATTGCTTTTCATAGAAAGTATGATGAAACTATCACAGAGGCTACAGAGGTTATCTTGTTATTTTCTATTCAGGAGGCATTCTTTTGAGGATCTGATTCTGTTTGAGTCCCCTCAGAGAGACTTTTTCCTCACACTCATTTTTGCTAAATTGGCAAAATTTGCTAGAATTGGCAATGCACAGAAATAATAGTTTGGTACTGTGGCCTATACTCATATCATATGAAGCCATGGTTACATTCAAACTCAAAGGACCTGAATAAAGATGTAGACAAAAATATTCTAGGAAGAAGTATATTAAGTGTGCTAAAATAAGAAATAGTATAAAGTTAGATGTGAAATTAAGTTTAGTTATTACCTGGTAAAACCATCAATTTATGTACAAAGAAACTGAAGTTTTGAATGATTAATGTCTTATTTGAGGTCAAATAGGCAGTAAGCATCAGAGATGATATTCAAACCCATATTCACTGACTCAAAATGAAATGAATTTTACAACATTTTATCAATGTTGGTTCATGTTGCCCTATGAATATTCTTTTGGAATGCCAGTTTGTCACTTCTCACCCATATTCTAGTGAATAAATTCTAACAAAAGTGAATATGAGAATCTGGTCACTGATAGAAGCTTAATTCCCCTAGTTTTATGTTCTTGATGCATAAGTTCTGGGAAATACTGATGTAGTTAATTATTGCATGATCTTTCATGAATTACTTTCTATCTCACATGTAATAAACATTTAAAATTATTTTTCTTTAAAATTTTTTATTATGAACTAGAAAATCATAAAGAAATATAAATATTTCAATATCTGAAGAAAATTGGAAAAAAGATCATAAATGAGGGACAGCTAGGTGGCACAATGGATAGAGCACTGTCCCTAGATTCAGGAGGTACTGAGTTCAAATCCGGGCTCAGATACCTGTCATTTACTAGTTATGTGACCTTGGGCAAGCCACTGTACCCCTTATTGCCCTGCCAAAAAGAAAAAAAAAGATTGTGAATGAAACCTGGAAATTATTATGTACTTTCTTTGTGCGTATGTATGTATATGTACATGTATATGTATATGCATATGCATAAACTTTAAGAGAATGTCACCAACAGAGTCCTGTTTATCTGTCATACTTTTGAATTTTATTCTTATCTTTTCTATGTATTGTTTTGTTTTGTTTTGTTTTGTTTTGTTGTTGTTTTTTGCAGGGCAATAGGGGTTAAGTGACTTGCCTGGGGTCACACAGCTAGTAAGTGTCAAGTGTCCGAGGCCAGATTTGAACTCAGATACTCCTGAATCCAGGGCTGGTGCTTTATCCACTGTGCCACCTAGCTGCTCTCCCCCCCCCCCAACTATGTATTTTTAAGTTGCATTGACACTCTTTTTTATCTTTACTCCTTTTTTTTTTATTGCTACTTTCTATTTCCTACCATTATGCCCAAAATAAGGGTAATTTTTTTTGTTAAGTGAGGCAATTGGGGTTAAGCGACTTGCCCAGGGTCACACAGCTAGTAAGTGGTAAGTGTCTAAGGCCGGATTTGAACTCAGGTCCTCCTGACTCCGGGGCCAGTGCTCTATCCACTGCACTACCTAGCTGCCCCGGTAATTTCTTAGGAAACAAAAATAATCAAAACAAATTTTGTGATATTTATCATAATACTTAATGATTTTCATTCATTTATTTTTGATAAAATCGTTGCCAATTTTATCATACCACTTTAATTTTTTTCTATTCTTTGATTTTCCATATTTCCTATTTTTTAGTTTATTCTACATAGATTATTTGGTCTTCTTTTAATAATGTCTTCAAATTATTTTAGTTGAGTATAACTGTTAGTGTGTTATAATCACAAAACTATATCTTTATTATTTATTCTTTTCTGCATTTTTTAAGATAAACATCTTAACAGTCTTATCAGTGACCAGATAAACAATATTACATTGTCATTTTTGTACAGTTGTCATGCAGAGCTAAGAAATACATTTTTGGGGGGTGACTAGGTGGTGCAGTAGATAAAGCACCGGCCCTGGATTCAGAAGTACCTGAGTTCAAATCTGGCCTCAGATGCTTGACACTTACTAGCTGTGTGACCCTGGGCAAGTAATACATTTTTTCCTATTCTATAATCTCTAGAAATATATCTTATAACACTGTCCTAAAATTATGTTCAGATTCTTTAGATCTGCCTTGTTTATCTTTATATTATATTTCTCTAGTTTTGAAAGGGGTATATTTAGATCTCTAACTAAAATCAGCCTCCTACCTCTTCCTCCCTTGTAAGTAAATAACATTTTCCTTTAAGTAATTAGATACTCTGTCACTCAGTGCCTATGTGTTAACTTTTTTCATTGTTTTAGTTAGTATCTATGGTGTTTCTAAGCATAATGTAGTTTTATTATTCATCACTTTTAACCATTTCTATTTATCCTTTGTGTTATTTGAAATAATAGTCACCACTACTTTTTAATCACCTGAAGCATCAGAAATTATCATTTTAATTCTTTACAGAATCATTATGTTTCTGCTGTGATTTTTATAAGCAATATATTGTTGCATTCTATTCTAATGCATTCTGTAATCTTTCACTTCACATTCAATATACTTCCATTATATATATATATAATCTTTTCCTTTACCTTTATAGAAATAAGATAGAAAAAGAGAATAGATTTGATCAATAGTTGAAATTTATGGTTGCAATAGTCTTATCTTCAGCCCTTCTCTTCATCTCATTCAATTCTGATCACTGGTTCTTCCATTTTCTTTCTTTTCTTTTTATCTAGATTTTTCATTTCTTTTTGGAGGGCAGGGGGAGAAATGAGGGTTAAGTGACTTGCCCGTGGTCACACAGCTAGTAAGTGTCAAGTGCCTGAGACCGGATTTGAACTCAGGTCCTTCTGAATCCAGGGCCAGTGCTTTATCCACTGCACCACCTAGCTACCCCCTCATTTCTTCTTAAAGTTAAAGTTTATTTGCAATCACCAATTCCACCTTTTCTCTTAATTCACCTTCTCACTTTGACTAAGTATTGCCCTATTAAATTGAATATCTGTTTTATTCCTAACCAAAGGTTTTCTTATATTCAATCCTCCTTTGCCTGGTTCATATAAGAGTATCATGAGATGTACTTTGTTCCCACCCTTCATCCATGTCTGTATACTTCTCTAATGTCTCACAAAAAATGAAAAATAATATGTTTTTCCACCTCAGTTTCTCCTCTGATATATTCCCTTCTTTCTTTTTCTTCCCTCTATTGAAATCTAAATTATGAAATAAAACTAAATGTTCTCCCCCCATCAAATTGCTGCATTTTTATTACTTTAGCCCCTTTGTCACCATTGAATATAGTCAACATCTAAAAAGGTCCTTGTCTTTTAACCCTGAACAATGTGCACACTTCAATAACATCTATCTCCTTTCCTTCACTCAAATGTGTTTTTTTTCTAGGTTTCTCTTGATTCCTGTATATGAATTGCAAACATTCTACCAAGTTCTTTCTTTTGCCCTTTGAAATGTTTTGTTCCAAAATTCTATCTACCTTAGTTGTTACAACATGGAATTATTTGATTCTTATTGTGCTTCTTCCACTTTTGAAATCTTCCTTGTAGCAAGTAGTATTTTTCTTGACTTAGAAGCTCTACATTTTGTTAATGACATTGCTGGGTATTTTCTCAATTTGTTAATAAATTAAGGAAAGTGGCATTTCTTTTTCATCTTGTCATAGATCTTGGAATTTTACTTTTCTGATTTCTTCTTTCCTTTTTTTTTTGGTGAGGCAGTTGGAGTTAAGTGACTTTCCCAGAGTCACACAACTAGTAAGTGTTAATTGTCTGAGGTCTGATTTGAACTCAGGTCCTCCTGAATCCAAGGCTGGCACTTTATCCACTGCACCACATAGCTTCCCTACTTTTATGATTTCTTAAAACATGTTTCATAGAAATTTTTTTTGGTCATGGTTTTGAGAAAGTCCATTGATTCTTAAATTATTCCTTCTTGACTTATCTTCTAGGAAAATAGTTGTATATAGCAAATACCTTAAATATGCTTCCCTTTTCCCAATCTTTTTGTTTTGTCTTAATGTTTTAATGTATTATAGAATCATTGAGATCTATTTGTTTCATTCAATTATTTCCAAACTTTTGTAAGGTTTTCTAGATAGTTAGGAAATAACTCTATTTGACAAGAATTCCTGGGAAAACTAGAAAGCAGTCTAGCAATATTTTACTTAGATGAATGTCTTATATCTTATTCCATAATAAATATTGAAATAATATATAATCTGAATATTAAATTATTTATATTACAAAAAAATTAGAAGAGAATTAGATTATATACCTACATGCGAGTAGAAAGTAAATTCTTATCCAAGAAAAGAACAAAAGTAAATACAAATGATAAAATACATTTCATTACATGAAATTAAAAAGCTTCTACACAAAGAAAAAAATTCATGAGATAAGAAGGGAAGTGGTCTACAGTCTAAATAATTCTTCATATAAAATATTTCTGAAAAAGTTGTGGTGGCCAAGATACATAGAAATAAAAAACAGAAATATACAAGATAAAAAGCCATTCTACATTAGATAATTAGTCTGAGGATATGAACAATATTTTTAAAATGAAGAATTACAAACACTAAATAACAATATGAAAGAATGCTCCAAATCATGAATAATAAGGGAAATATGATTCAAAATAAGCTTGATTCTTCATCTCGTAAGGGCCAAATTTAATATGGGGGAATTAATTGGGCAGCTCACCATAACATTGTAGTAAGGAAGGAGATTAACAGCCTCTTTCAGAAAAAAAAAGCCGTGTTTATTGATGACAACAAATTTAAAACACAAGTTAGATTAATAAAAAATTAATAAAGAAAAAAGGACGACCTGCAATCACATGACCACCCAGGCTCAGCAGTTCCCAAAAAGAACACAACTGCATCTCGTCTCTCTCCCTCTCTCATGCCAGAATGAATCTCTCTTTCCTTCTCCTTCCAAGAAAACCCCCCTCCCAACAGGAAACTGGCCATCCACACTCAGCTCCAAGCTAATTGGCTGGCATCCCTGATTGACAGAATTAACAGGCACCTGTAGAACTGACAGCTTCCCCAGCTTCCAGATTCTGAAGGTCACCTGACTGCCCTCATCAGGCTTCTAATCATGGTAATTTATCCAGGCCCATGTAGGCATCCGCACATGGTAATGACTGACTTGCAGCGCCATGGCAATGGCCATAGTCAGTTGGTGGAGCACCCTGCCAGAGAGGAGGTAGCAGCTGAGGTTAGCCAGATTGTGCAACAGGGCTTCTAATTTTAGCCAAAGATGGGGTCATAGAAACCTCAAATCACAATTAATTCTTTACAATCTCACATCCAGCAAATTAGTAAAGATCACAAAAGATGGGAAAGCCTAAAGTCAATTGTACTAATGCAATGTTGTTGGAACTTTGAATTAGGGAAAAATATGTTGGAAAGCAATTGAGAATTATGTAAATAAAATAACTAAAATAACCACAAACTTTGACTGAGAAATTCCTTTACTAGGTATATACTCAAAAGAAATCATTAATTTAAAAAGCCAAAATATTCATAGCAGAATTTTTGTGACAGTAAAGAACTGGGGGCAGGGAAACAGCCACATATCAATTGGAGAATGGCTAAACAAATTATGATACATGAATGTAAGAAAATATATTTGCATTGCAAGAAATGACAAGCATGGTGAATACAGAGAAGCACAGAAAGACCTATATGAACTAATGCAAAATGAAGTAAGGATAGTTAAGAATACAATATATACAATGACTACAGGAATGACTATGGAGAGAAAAAACAAAGTATAGTGAAAAAATGAATGTTATAAAATTATAAAGAGAAAGGGTGTTACCAGCGAGAGATATGAGAAAGTAACCCATTAGTTGTTTGCACAGGTTGAGGATGGGGGTGAAGAACTCATAGGTGTGAGGCATTGTATTTCATGTGAAATTTCTTTCACTTTATTGATTGGTTTTCCTGACTCCCTTCCCCTCTCCTCCCAACCCCTCCTCTCTTCTCCTCTCCTCTCTTCTCCTCTCCTCTCTTCTCCTCTCCTCTCTTCTCTTCTCTTCTCTTCTCTTCTCTTCTCTTCTCTTCTCTTCTCTTCTCTTCTCTTCTCTTCTCTTCTCTTCTCTTCTCTTCTCTTCTCTTCTCTTTCTATATATATATGCATATACACACATACATATGTATGTATATGTATGTATGTATGTCTTTGTTGTAAGACATGGTTTTCTAGTAGAAAGAACAGGGAGAGATACAAGGGAACATACAAGCAATGTAAAACAAATATTTTAATAAAATATAAATGAGTAGGTATATTTATATATCATATTAATAATAGCCTCTACAACAACAAAAAAAATCTATGTAGCATGATCATTTCAAGGTGTTTTTTTAATGGCTCCAAAGTTGAAAGTCAATATCAGTCTCCTGTCTCTCTTACATTTCCTTAAGTACTATTGGATCATTTTTTAAAATTACATCTATGCCTTGAGTTCTCTCTGTACACAAAAAATTGTAGTAACCACTGTTTTATATATCTTCTGAGATCTTTAATACTATCCACTGATGTCTTTTTTCCTGCTTAAATTCATTACTTTATACTTTGTTGAAAAAAAATGTGAAGGTTCGCAGTAACTTGCTGAATAATTAGTCTTTCTGCTGTTGACAATTTTTAGTTCATTCACAATATGAAAAGCAACCAAATACTTAACTATGTCTATTCTAAAAAATAACATTTTCTTCCCCAAATTTTGCTTTTTTGTCTCATCCCCAGGGGAATTTAAAATCTCCTATAAAAAGATTCATGTGTGTATAACAGTCTGTCCCTTCCTGTTTAATGATGATCTAGAAATATCTAGAAATATCTGTATATTTATACATGCACAGGTATATAATAACTGAAAAAGGAATTCATTTACTGAGATGTATAAACCAATAAACAATCCCAAAACACAGGCTTCATAAGATGTTAGGTAGTTATTTATTTTCACTGAGATAGTAAGAACAATATGGACTATATTGTAACCTAAAGACCTAGAGAATATATGTCCCTTATATGATGCTTGCCCCTCATGGATGTTAGTTAGAATATTTATTAGCAGGTAACTTCGGATACTATATGATATTTAATCACTACACTCAGCTTCCAGCAATCACTTTTATTTTATTATGCAAGTCAGCATAATTCAGTTCACTTTAATATACATGAGATGGAGGAAGGGTTTTTTCTTTTCACTTAAGGCTCTATGGAAAATTCTGTATTGATTTTCTTAAATCTGTATTTTTTTTAAATTGAGAATGATTGCTATAGCTATGTTTGTTCAACTTAACAAAAACAGTTTATTGACAACACTATCTCTTATTTACACATTTCACCTGAAGTAGAGAAGTGTTTGATCTTTGAATCCTGTGGTCTAAATCAGTCCAAAGGAATGGCATCTATTTGTATGCATTTTTAGAAGCAACTGTTCAAAGAGTTTGTACAACTTAGGCAAGAAAAAATAAATCTTGTCTTCTAAGAAGGATTACATATTGGTCACTAACTTAAGGAAATAAATGTCATTGGGACTTATGAGATTCTATTGATTTATTATGTTTTAAGATAATTTACAATGTTGAAACAGGCATGAAATAATACAAAAATCTTACTGTTTTCAGATTTCAGTATGAACCACTAAAGATATGAAATATTCCTCCCCACATCACAGATTTCAAGGATCCTCCAATTTAAAAATATTCAAATTATGGAATCATAGATTATTTGAGTCTTTATATAGAAAGAGACAGTAGAACTTTTCTACTTCATAAATTTTGTGAACTTTATAGAACAATCAAAACACCTTTAAGAAAACAATTATTGCAATGTCACCTTTTCCCAAATAGCCTATGAAAATAATTTTCTTGGTTCAGATTTTATTAAAATAAATTTTATAAGTTATAATACTTTTGTTAAGAACATCAAAATCTTAAATTAAATAATGATGAAAGGTCAATTTTTATATTATACAAGTATTTCATTATTTTCCAGTTACATGTAAAGACAGTTTTCAACATTTGTTTTCATAGTATTTTTCATTCCAGATTTTTCTCCCACCCTCCATTCCCTCCCACCTCCTCCAAGACAGAAAACAATCTGATATAGGTTATATATCTACAATCATATTAAACATATTTCTGCATTAGTCATAGTGTGAAAGAAGAAGCAGAACACAAGGGGAAAAACCTCATAAAAGAGAAAAAAAACAGTCAAGAAGTAGAAACAGTATGGTTCACTCTGCATTGAGAATCCACAATTCCTTTTTCTGGATGTGGAGAACATTTTCTAACATGAGTTCTTTGAAATTGTTTTCCATCATTGAGCTGCTAAGAAGAGCCAAGTATATCAAAGTTGATCATCACACAATGTTGCTGTTTCTGTGGACAATGTTCTCCTGGTTCTGCTCATCTCCCACAGCATCAGTTCATGTAAGTCCTTCCTAGTTTCGCTGAAATCTGCCTGTTCATTGTTTCTTATAGCACTATAGTATTCCATAACATTCATATACCACAACTTGTTCAGCCATTCCCCAATTGATGGGCATTTCCTTGATTTACAATTTTTTGCTACCACAAAGAGAGCTGCTATAAATATGTTTGTACATGTTGGTCCTTTTCCCTCTTCTATGATTTCTTTGGGATACAGACCTAGTAGTGGTATTACTGGGTCAAAAGGTATATACAGTCCCATCTTCCTTTTGACATAGTTCCATATTGCTTTCCAGAATGGTTGGATCAGTTCAAAGCTTCACCAACAAGGCATTAGTATTCCAATTTTTCCAAAACTTCAACATTTATTATTTTCCTTTTTTGTTATATTAGCCAATCTGATAGGTGTGAGGTGGTACCTCAGAGTTGTTTTGATTTGCATTTCTCTAATGAATAGTAATTTAGAGCATTTTTTATATGGGAATAGATAGTTTTGATTTCTTCATCAGAAAACTGCCTATTCATATACTTTGACCATTTCTCAATTGGGAAATTACTTGCATTCTTATAAATTTGATTTATGGGGCCTTTGTCAGATATAGTGGGTGTAAAAATTGTTTCCCAACTTTCTGCCTCCCTTCTAATTTTGGCTGCATTCTTAGGGAGTCCTAATCTGGTGTTTGCAAATGAGGTTTAAGCAACTATTCTGAAAGGTTTCAGTTGAACATTCTCTTAGTTACATAAAATATTACAATATAGACTAGAACTGCATCATACTAAAAAGTAATATTGCCTAACATCCTCACTTTACTGATCTGAAGATAAAAAATCAGAAAGGTGAGATGAATTTCTAAAGGTCATATAGCTAGTACTAACTACAGAGCCACAATCATAAAAACTCGGTCCTACTGATTTCGAGTCCATTGTTCCACTTACCCCAGTATTATCATCTCTTTATTTGTTTCTGTTTGTCTCTAGATCTATTGAACTTCTGTGATTTCCTTCTTTTCCTGTATTTGGGGTCATATATACAGCTAAGAGGTCAAATTTCTAAAGGATTGTATTCTCCATAACCCATTAGTCCAAGTCCCTGCATTTGTTTAAAACGTAAGTTGTAGCCAAGTCCAGCCCAGGACCCACGAACTTGCTCCAGCCTCCTGTGAAGGCTCTTGTGGTTTTCTACAATTTGGGAAGTTCTTTCCAAACTGGGACCATGCAGCTATGGCCTCAGAGGAGGAATTCTTTTTGATGTGGGTCTGACCTCATGCCCATACACAGGGTAGCCTGCTAAGCTGCCAGATTCCACTTTTCCACCTCAAATAAAGGAATCATTGTTAACATAGGAGCAGAAAGAGAACTGCCTTTGACTTGTGTTAAATTTCTCTTAATAATAAGAAACAGATTGTAGTAGCAGAAGGTGAAATGATACTGTTATTTTTATTGAAAATCAAAACTTTATTTTTCAAAGTTGACTAGAAAATTTAAAATCCCATCTCTTCTCTTCTCCTCTTCTCTTTTCTTCTCCTCTCTTTTCTTCTCTTCTGTTCTCTTCTTCCCTCTTCTTTTCTCTTCCCTCCCACCCTCCCTCTCTTCTCTCCATCTCTCCCTTCCTCCCACCCCTTCTCATCTGTCTCTCTGTCTCTTTCTTTGTCTCACTTTCATATGGAGGAAATCTAATCTGTTTGCTGTCATCCCATGTTTCATTTTATCCACATGCTCAAACCACCACATAATTTGGCATGCCATGGAAGTGGCGCCCAGGCCTGGAACTGCAAAGCTCTTGGACGGTGGATCCAGAGTCATTGGCAGTAACTGGGGTTTCTGCAGTGCCTGCCCATACTGCACTTGGCTCAGGACTGTGCAATCAACCCTCTGCTTTCAGGATCTGTGACACAGACCTACCCATAGATTTAGAAAGAGGAGAGAGGGAAAAAATTAAAATATAGAAGGCAGAAAGGAGTCTAATGATGCTGGTGCATATGCTCCCATGTTATATTAACCCACCAATAGATATGATCAATCACAGCTTCTAATATCATAGACACGTACTAAATGGTCAATGGTTTTAAATGTGATATTGTAACCAGTTCCATATATGAATTTGCACTTTTTGAATTAATTTTTGGGAGTATCATTGGACAGATGAATATAACTAAGGTAAATCAGTGATAAAGCAGGTAGCAAGGAAATCCAGTGGTTTTCACCAGTTTTTAGTGATGGTTTAGGTAGCATGAGTTCACCCAATGACAATTTAGCTATTCATTACACTAACATTTATTGAGGACTTAATTTGTGTGAGCACTTTAACAGATATTTGAGAGATATGATGCTAAGTAATATCAAATTCTTGACAACAAATCTATACAATCAAGTTAACAATGAAAAAATATTAAAAAAATACAAATGTAGCTTTCCAAATTTCCTCCTGAGATTTAGTGTATATGCAGGCAAATTCACTGTAATCTCAACCAAATTTTTCATGTCATAAACTCTAATTATCTACGCATACACATTTTAACAATGCAAATATCAATCAGCAATAGAAAATGAAGTTAACAGGACAATACGCAGGCTATCACATTACTTTTAGTGAGGTCTAGTCTCCACACTATTTCCCAAGCCAAACTCAATGTGTTAACAACAATGTAACCTTTTATGAATCACCTTCTAATGACCTTTATTTACATATGTTCATTAATATTTCATCCAAACTTAACTTTTTCTTCAGGGATATTCATGTTGCACATTTTCAAGTGCTGAATAAATGCAAAGCAAGATGAAAAACCTTCCTTCATTATCCTTTTTCCCTAACTCAGAACCAAAGAGTTGAACTTACTGTCTTTTAGACAGAGAGCAATATCTGAATTTTCTAGTTGTATGTGTGTATGTGTGTGTGTGTGTGTACATGTACATGGCAGTATCACCTGGAAGTTCATGTTTCATTTTAGTACTGAACTTATTTAAAAAGGTAATTCTCTATTTATACACACTTATAGATTCCTAGAATTTAACTACTCTCCATCACTGTGACATATTTATTTTTCCTTTCTTAGTTTCTTAGGTAGGAAGACAAGCCTATGTAATTCTCAGAAAATGCAAAAATGTTGGTCCTTCTCTAATTTCTAAAATCAGAATCAGAAAAACATAGCAATACAGAATCTTAGATGGACCTTAGAAGTATTCTAGTCTGACTCCCTAGCTCTGTGAATAATATCTTTTATAATATTTCAGACAAGTTGTCATTCAACTTTTGCTTGCTATTCAAGAGTTTGAGCCTGCAATAGCCACATGTCTAATTCCCATTGCACCTGCACTATGCCTTTCTAATAAGGGTGAAATTAGTCAGTCAAGGAATATCTTCTTTGGACTATCTAAGTAATGAGTTTTCCATTATTATGTGATTGCTGGTACCATTCCCATTAGGGCCCCTGGCTAGTACTTTCATTTAAAATCATGTGGCAGAATTTAGGTCTGATCTATACAACATCATGAGTGGTCAATCAATAATTTTTACTGGGACTAAAAATGCTTCAAAAGAAATGTAAATAGCTTCAGGAGTCAGTCAAGTAGTCTGAATTGTGTACAGGAAAACCTATGCATGTAGAATCAGAAAAGTTTCATTTGAATCCCTCACATATGGATCTGGGACACCTTGAGTAATTCATATAATCTCTCTTGCTTTCAAGATCCTTCCTCTATAGAAATAACCAGCATGGTATTTTGGAAAGAGGAACAGAGTTTGATTCTAAATACGAAATTTAAATCCCAGTTTGAACACCACCTACTCATATTACCTTGGGCTTGCTCTTTCCCAATAACACCATTTTTATCACCCTTCTTCAGGAATCAATTTTATTTACCTATCCGTATTTGCAACAAGGGTTTTGGTTTTCTTGAGTTGTGGGGAAGGGTGAGGTGGGGGGATAGAAATAAATGTCAATTGAAAATTGAAATTCATTTTTAATAAAATGAAGAAGGTGACTCTGAAGGGATTTCCAGTTTGAAATACTGTGATTCTTGTTCAGTTTTCACCAGGCTTTGGTTTTTATAACCACTTTGGAGAGTGACAGTACCCTAAGTTGGTAAGGCATAGCTCTTAACTGTTACGAAGTAACAGGAATATGACATTGTGGAAAGAACAGTAATATTCGTCAGAATATCTGAATTGGATCATAGCTGCTGCTAAATATGACCTGTGTGATCTTTGCTAAATCATTCCTTTTCCCATGGGCTCTTCTGTAAAGGAATGGGGTTAGAAGATGCTAGAATTGTTAGAAGATAACATAGTAAGATGTTTGCTATGAGAAGCTCTCCCTTCCCTGCACCAGGTAATTAAAAAAGCCCTCAAATACGGAAAATCTAGGAATGGCAAGAAGTTAAATGGGGTGATAAATATCTCATAAGTAATTTTTACACCCAAAAATTACAAGATGGAATCAACAACCTATCATTTCTGACATACCTTTCACTATGCCCATTCCAATATAATAATTCCAGAGATGTATGGGGTAGGGGAGAGGAAGGGAGGAGTCAAGAGTCTCTACTGCAGATTATCAACATGTCAGGAGACCAGCTTCTAAAAGTCAGATCCATGGTATCAATTCCCCCTAGGTGGGAAGAAGTGTTTGGGCCCAAGGAAAGACACAATTCTGTAAGGGTAGAGCAGGGTTTCATGAACTGAAAGGAAAGGTGACTTGAAATAAAAAAAAATATCAAAAGATGATGAATAAGATGAAGAATGGTACTTATCCCTTGAGCCAGACTTGAGGAATGCTTCTGATTCCACCTGTGTTGCCTTCATGATGAATTAACATTTCTAGGAAGAGTTTCTAAAGCATCATAGAAGTGATAAGGAATTAGAAATGAAAGAAAATAAATTAATATTTCTTGGAAAGGAACATTATAAATTAATATTACAAAAATGGATGGATAGGTAAGGGGGGACAGGGTCACAACAAATTAAGGGAAAGGAACGGATTTCACAAAAAGACAAAGAACAGAATCAATCCCCCAAGTAGCTAATCATTTAGTAAGTTTCTAATATGTTTCAGATATTTTATTAGACACTATAGATATAAAGAAAAAGGGGAAAGAGTTTTGTTGGGGTTTTTGTTTGTTTCTTTCTTTTCCTGAAGAGCTTACATTTTATTTTGGGAAATGTCTCCAATCCATGCTGTCTTCACTTGGTCTCCTCCTCCTAATCCCTTTGCAATTGGACTTTCTCCTCTTCATCCCGCATCCTGAGACATAGAAATCTGATTTAGTCTCATATTACTTGGTAATAGACCAACCACAACATATCCCAACCATTTTGAAGCCATGTCACAACTAAAGTATCTTCTCACATGCTCATGCATTTCCATCTATACCTCCTCTATGTATATTGTCTTCCTCTATTTCTATGCAGACTCCTTGAAGGGAATAACTACATTTCTTACTTGAGTTTATGTCCCCTATACTTAGCATAGTGCCTAAAATAATAATGATTAATAGCACCTTGTTTTCTTTAACTCATGTATATGTGTTCATTATCCACATATATATGTACACATGCATAATATAAAGCAGATAGCTTCAAGTGAAATTTGAAAAAGACATTAGCAACTGGCTGAGGGGAAATAAGTAAGGCCTCATACAGAAGGAAGCTATAGAAAAAAGTCTTTTTATAAATCATAAGAGTATTTTATTATTTTCTACTTACATGTAGAGATAGTTGTCAACATTTGGTTTTTTAATATTTCTGCATCCACAATTTTCTCCCTGCCTCCCTTCCCTCTACCCTCCCCAAGACAGAAAGCAATCTGATATAGGTTATATATGTACAGTCACATTAAACATATTTCTGAATTAATCATGTTGTGAAAGAAGAATCAATAATAAAGGGAAAAAACTCAAAAAACAAAAAACAAAAATAAAAACACTGGATTTCAGAGACTGACTGGGCAACTATTATCTGTTACACGGGTTTCTGCTTCTGCTTATGTAACTTTCTATAAGTTCCTCATAACAAGATAGAGCACTTGGTCTTACTACTTTTGTTTTTGTTTTATTTTAGCTTTATTTTTTGTTTTGTTTTTTGTTTGTTTTTTCATCCTACCTTTTTTCTGGGAGTGGGAGGGCAGGGCAATGGGAATTAAGTGACTTACCCAGGGTCACACAGCTAGTAAGTGTCAAGTTTCTAAGGCTAGATTTGAACTCATGTCCTCCTGAATCTAGGGATGGTGCTTTATCCACTGTGCCACCTAGCTTACCCCCTTCCTACTACTTTTGAGGGTAATGATCAGTACCATGGGAAGAAGTGATGAGTTCTGTGTTAGTACTTCTGCTTTGGTTATCCTTCCCCTGTGAAACAGGAAAGCCTCATCCCTTTCTTCTTAGTGATAACGGTTTACTGTACAAAGCAACTCAGAATAGTTTCCAATGGTCAAAGAGGGACATAGTTAAACTGAGATAGAGTGTTTCCCCTTACAATAAAACCACATTCTGGTCAGGTTCTTTTCTCAGGTAGGGTCAGAGATGCATCCTAACAAACAAGGTCAATTGCTGAGAGCAGAGCGGTCATCAGAGACTGACTATTTTCTGAGTTTAACTTTCAGAATTAACCTCTAAGATCCAAGGATTTCCCCAAATAACAGAAACATGGGATGTTTGAGCCCCAAAGAACCTTTGTGCTGTAAGGTATCACCATCATTTTACAAAGGAGGAAACTCAAAGTTTAAGTGACTTAACAATGATGTTACCTAAAGTCTCATGTTAGTTCACATGGTTAGTAAGTGCCTGAGCAGCAATTTGGACTCCAATTATTTGGTTATTAAGACTAGTGTTCTTTCCACTATTTCCCTAAAGAAAATAAACATTTAAATAGACCATATCATACTAAAGACCAAGCACATGATGTGATAGTGATTGCTTTAGGAATAAAGAAGTAAAGAGTGTACTACTGGGAGACTTCCTGGAACTTCCAAGAATGTGGACTGAAATCCTTCAGAACATGATAATAGTCTTTGAAGTTACCAAAATTTATGCCAGAGAACAACTCGCCAGAAAATATCACCCTTTTCTCTGAATGTTTCTGACAGGAAGCACCTATTACCAGATTTTATTTTAAAGGCAGTTGCATGGATAATCATATATTTTAAAAAATAATGTTCTATGGTTTTGGTTTGATTTAGGGCTTTTTCTTCCTCTAGCTACCAGCTAGTATTTGCAGTCCTGAATACATTGAAAATATGCATAAAGTTAATGGCTCATATTTCTCTAGTGCTTCAAGGTTGACTGAGTGGGTTCCTCATAACTTACACAATGAATGCAAAAGTTTTTATCCTGATTTTTACAAACAAGAAAATTGAGGATTTGGCTTAACAGGGAACTAACCAATGGGAACCCTGTTCTCTGAGCATGATAATGTGCAAGGAGAAGTTTGCTGAGCCTGTTTTTGGAAGTACATTATGATGAACAATGTAGTACCCTGATTTCCATTTTATAATGTACACAGGTGTGACTATCATAGGTCTGTTAATCACATGATGAAGAAAAGGATTTTGGATGGGCTGCTGAGTCAGAAATTGGAATGCACACAAATGACTCCAAGAAAGACAACTTGGCCCTTTTTATTTCCCTGATGTCCAGTGAGGAAGACAAGCTGCTGTGGATCTCTGGCTGTCAAAAGATTCACAGTTCCTTTCTCATCCTGAACCAAAATCAATCATCTAGCACATAGCCCTGCTGTTGCTGAGTGAGGCAGTGGACTATCCCCACCCATATACACTCACACGAAGCCAAGAACACATGCCACTGCTATTGCTTCTGTCTTTGTTATGTCTTTTTTTCCTTCCTTGGGTGAATGTGTGTGTATGTGTGTGTATATATACACACACACACACACACATACACACACACACACACACATATATATATACACACATGCATACATATATGAAAACATGCATAATATACACATATATATTAAATGATGTAATATATAATGTAATAACATATAATTTTATAGGTTTTATAACATTATATACAACTATCCTACATACAGAGATAAAGAGATGTAGGCACAGATACCCACAAATAGAGGGAAGGGTAGAGATAGAGATAGAGCTATAAATAGAGCTAGAGATAAGATAGAAATAGATAGAGATAGAGATAGAGATATATTTATCATATATGACAGCTAGGTGGTGCAGTGGATGAAGTGCCGGGTATGAAGTCAGGAAGACCCCGCTTCCTGATTTCAAATATGGCCTCAAACATTTACTAGCTTTGTGGCCCTAAGCAAGTCACTTAACCCTGTTTGCCTCAGTTTCTCATCTATAAAATGAAATGGAGAAGGAAATGGCACACTATTCCAGTATCTTTGCCAAGGAAACCCCAAATAAAGTCACAAAGTATCAGACACTACTGAAACAACTGAACAATAACAAATAGATATAGATATAGAATGGAATAAGTTGAAACTTTGTTAGCACTAAATGGGTAAGAATAAGAGCTACCAGGGCAGCTAGGCGGTGCAGTGGATAGAGCACTGGCCCTGGAGTCAGGAGGACCTGAGTTCCAATCCAGCCTCAGACACCTAAAACTCTCTAGCTGTGTGACCCTGGGCAAGTCACTTAACCCCAATTGCCTCACAAAAAAAAAAAAAAAAAGAATAAGAGTTACCAGAGGTCTAAAATCAAGAGTACATGGCAACGCAGCCTCAAAAAGTGGTCAGAACTTGATTCAATGGTGGATTGATACCACAGCTGTCTCAGAGGAAGAAGGTGGTATAGAGTATAGTGTGCCCTGCTTGGGGGAATATGTTTTTTAACTTCTGATATTGCTGTATCTTGTCAGCATATAACTTCCCCTTTTTCAAGACCAGATATGAACTCAGTTCTCAAGATTCCAATTCTTCTTCATCATATTGCATCAGCCACAATCTCTGATAGTTATTCTATAGATTAAGATAACAAAATTAGAAGTAGGAAAATTCATGCCATTTTGATTCTAAATCTCTCCATCTTTCTGTCTCTTTGTCTCTCTGTCAGTTTCTGTCTGTCTCTGTCTTTCTGTCTCTGTCTCTGTCTCTCTTTCTTAATTCAACACATCACACCACAACACATATAACAGTTGGCTTCACTTACAATCTTTGAGGTTAAGTGAAAAAAAATTAATATAAATGTGTTCCAGGCATAATTAAATAATTTATGTACTCTCTGAAAAGAAATCTATATGCAATTTTCTAGAGTGCAAGTCCAGGTTTAAAGGATGGAATAACTCGTGTTGTTTTAATGGAAGTAACTCTGTGTACACAAAACTTATGGGATTTGCATATATAGCCCAGGATTTCTAATTTCATGAATGATGCCAGAGACACTCCAGATACCAAGCCTCATATATTACAATAAAACCATCTTCACTTTTACCCAGACTTCACAGAATGTTCTGTTCAACTAAGAAGAGAGTAGTAGGAAGAAGAGGAAAGTAAAGAATTCATATTGGCCAAGCCCCATGGACAAGTAGAATAACCTAATAAAGTCAGAATGATGAGCTCAGCCTGACGTGGGTGCTGCCTCCACTCACAGTAGGGGCACCTCTTCAGATTGCTGTTGGGAACTGATGAGATCAGGAGTTAAGCAAACTAGACAGAGGATGCTAGAAGCTGATGGTTGAATTTGAATTCCTAAACCATTCTGACCTCTTTGCTTTTTTCTCTTTTCTTTCTAAAATAAGTTTAGCTCAAAGCTCCTATCTCTAGATGAACTGTGGAAGAGTATTGCCTGTTTCCTTTTTCCCTAGAGAGAAGAGGAGTAGAGATAAATACAAAGCATTGTCTCTTCTGAACAGCTTTGAATTCTTGTATTTTTTTCACTTGTCTAACGTAAAAACCAGCATCCAACAAAATCTACACAAGGTATTATATTATATTTTCTGGCATGAGGCAATACTGAAAGAGAGAAAAGGCTGTGTCTTGAGAGAGAGAGAGAGAGTGTGTGTGTGTAAACACTGCTCCCCTTCAGCAGAAGCACAGGTGGGGTGAAGAAAGTCCCTGATATTCCTTTTCAGGGAAAAAATATGTATATTATCATAATCCCCTTGAATCATTTAGAAAACCTATAAAAGAATTATAAGTCATAGAGATAAAGGGCCAAAGAGGTAAGAGAAAGTGAAGAGAAAGTGGCATTAAGAAACCAGGAATTTCTGATATTTTCAGTCTGAAACACTGGTTCTGTAGCTGTTGATTGAACTCTTTGGCCCTTGGGATGTGTTCCTGGTATAATTTTTAAATATATTTTCACATTGATAGATTATGTTTAAAATATGTTTTACTTTCCCCCATACCCATCTTTTTACCCTCTAGTACCTTGAGACAAGAAATCTTGCCTACAAGTACAAAAATGAAATACTCCTTGCCATCAAAATGATTACATTCTACTGGAAGATTCAACAAGTATGTGTGTGTGTGTGAGAGAGAAAGGGATAATTAATATATTGGAGTTAGCATGAAAAAATATCTTAATCAGTAAATATGTTGGAATAAAAATAAGATGAAATCTTTGGCTTAACCTATATTCTCCAAATGTAATTTATTACCAAATCCAACAACTCAATTCAATATGAGGTAGTATTATGTAATTAATATAGTACTGGACTTGGAATCAGGAAGCCAGGAGGAGAGTAACTTGATAGGACATAGTAGTCAGTTCTAGTAGCAACTCTAATACTTACTAGCTGTGAAACCTTTGAGAAGTCATCATCTCTGAAACTTAAATGAAGGTACAGAAACAGACTGATACAAATATAGATATAAATATTATAGATATCCTCACTTGTCAGGAGTGATGGTACTGTTTGATACTATGAATCCTTCTCAGACAAACATGAAAAGCACAGCAATAATAAAATCTAGATACAGTTGTGAATTTTTTTCTCGACTACCCATGTTTTTCAAAATGTATTCCCTTCCCTTCCCTTCCCTTCCCTTCCCTTCCCTTCCCTTCCCTTCCCTTCCCTTCCCTTCCCTTCCCTTCCCTTCCCTTCCTTTCTCGTCTCTCCTTCCCTCCTTTGTTTCTTCCTTCCTTCTTTCTATGGGTGGATGGAAAGGAGGGAAATCACTTTTCATTAAAAATAAAATTTCATGGGGAAGTTAGGTGGCACAGTGGATAAAGCACCAGCCCTGGATTTAGGAGGACCTGAGTTCAAATCCACCTGAGACACTTGTTACTTACTAGCTGTGTGACTCTGAGCAAGTCACTTAACCCTCATTACCTTGCCCCCCAAAACAAAACAAAACCAAACCAAAAACTCAAAAGCAAAAAATAAATAAATAGATAAAATTTAATTAAACTAAAAAGAATGAAAATGCTCACTTTAACATATCCAACAGGTGATATGCTTGTCTTACCAAGAAGACGTCTAATACAACACATAGCAAAACTAAAATCCCTTTCATAGAATCTCTAACAAATGGTTTTCCATTCACTAAATGAAGACTATGATTGGAAATTCATCATTTCCTGAGGAAGCCCATTCCATTTGTGGCTAATCTATAGGAATATTTTCCTTTTAATTAATTGAATTGTGATTCTCTTTAAATCATACCTATTCTTTGCTCCTAGTTCTTCTCCCTCCCTTCACCCCCATCCCAGACCAAGTGAACATGTCAGTATAAATCTTGTTCCTAATAAAATCCATAAAATGATCAACTGTCACTTAATGTTTCTGAGTAGGTTCTTCATCTATTAGATGGATAGCAAAATTTCAAACTTTTTTATATTACAGAGCATTTGTGAGGAAATTACTTCAGAATTTGTAAAACATTTAAGAAGTATAAATTGTGGTGATGATTATGATAAAGATGATCATGATCACGATCATTGTGATGACGATGAGTTACCTAAAAAAATCCCTTCCATGTCTGACATTCTGTAACTCTATACTTAACTTTATCTCCAGTGTTGAAAGGTGAACCTGCTTGTTGAATCTAGTGATTTGGGATGCTGCACTGGCAAGCATATTTATGTGAATTTCTCCTAAGGAAATGAGCAGTATTTCCATAGGACCAAAAAAAAAATTCTTTCTGTCTTTTCCTAAAGCTTCAAATTTACCCCACTAAATTAAGTGTTGTTGTTTTATATTCACCATGTGAAGATTCCATTTACAAAAGATGAAAGCTGACATCTCTTTCCCCAAACAAATATGCAGTTCTCTTCCTTATTCATGGTTTCCAAAGTTTCCCAGTGATACATCCTACAGTTACATCCTGCAGTGACAAGTCACATGTTTTGTCAGTCACAGTACATTACATTAGCTAACATGACTGATGTGGTCTAAAGTGAAAGGACGGTGAAGACTGGAACCAGGACACTATGAAAAAGGGATTTCCAGAACAACAGAAAAAAAAATGCCTTTTAAAAGAAGTTTAAGAAGGAGAATGGAAAGATAAATCCTCTCACTCTTTATGCCAGGAAACCAAAGGCTTCCTAGTAAGGCATATGTCTGGTGGAGAAGAAAAATAGATGGATTAGACATAAGGAGACCAGGGTTCAAGTTGATGCTTTACCACTAATTTACTGTGATTTCTTAAGGCACTTCCCAACCAAAGCTTCAGTTTATTTGTAAAATAATGGAATTGGAGTTGATGTTCACTAAGGTCCCTTTTGGCTCTAACATTCTATGGCTCTTTATCAAAAACTACAAAGTCATCACATCACTGGAGGAAATACAGGATGGGTGGGGATGGGAAGAAAGAAGTAGGGGATAAGAGAAGAAAGGCTTAGCTCTCTTCTGACTCATTAAAGAACATGCTCTGTTATCTCTCATTTTGAAAGCATGGGGGACAGTTAGTTTAAAAAAATCCATGAATTAATTCATTTTGTCATAGATGACAAAGATCCAACTAACATAACTTTTACAGAACCAAATATTGTAAGTGGCCTTAAATAGATTCACTGAAAAATATGTATGCATATTGTACTCCTTTAAGGGATTGTCCAATATTGTTCTTTTACTCCTGTATATTAATTATTTTTTATATATTACTAGTCTTTTACCCCTCTAAAATAAGACTTATTTACCTCATCACACAGATATAAATTATGTCTCTTATTTAATCTGGCTATAGATGTGAGTTACAGATGAATAGGGGATACATTATGGTTTCCCCCAATCACCTTAAATTGAAACAAACAAATCAATGAATCAATCAAAAAGCATTTATACAGTTGTAACTATGATCCTGTCACTATATCCAACTTGAGTTCATAAAGAAAAAGAAAAGACCACAGAATATTAGGAGAAAATACTTTAGAATTCATATTGTCTAATCCCTCTAATTCTACAGATGAATAAAATAAGCATCAAGATGGAAAGCTTCTTGTCATACTAAAGGCTGGATTACAAACCACGTGATTCTTAGTACAGGTTTTTTTAATCAAAGTTAAGTGATATCCACATAAAGGACATAATTTTTTATATGACAAACCACCAGACAAAATTATTACCAATCACTATTTTACCTCTAGTAAACAATTTATGAACTACAGCTTACTCTATAGATCACTTAGCAAATGTTTTGTTTTGTTTTGTTGTGTTGTGGATTTTTTTTTTTTTGGATGAGCAAGGAATCATAAAATTAGAGGAAACCTCAAAGTCCTTTCATTAACAGTTATTCATTCTAACAGGTGGGCCAAAAGTCATGAGGGGGTTTCAACATTTAATAACTCTTTTTTAAATTTACAATACCATAGTATCATATATGGTATTTGTGTAGTAACATATATATATATTGTGTATGTATATGAAATTAATATACATTATTATGAAAAGTCAAATCTTGTAAATGGTGAAAAATAAAGAAAAACATTTTTCAAAACATTATTAAAACATGGTGACTTTTGGCCCACCCTGTATGATTTCTATGACACAGAGACATTGTACCCCAATTCACATAATTTCAGTGACTGGGAGATTATAAACTAAAGAAATAGTTTTTATATTGGAGTAATATTTGCAATTCTTAGGAATTTGATAGAACTTTTATAATGCACTGAATAAAGCATTGTTTTTATCATCTAAGTACCTGTATTTAAGTTCCATGTATTTTTCTTTCATCTGTATGACCTTAGTAAAGCAATTCCCAATATCTTGGTCATTTGTGTGTCATTTGTGAAAGGAAGGATTAGAACTTGATTTCCTAGGTCCCTTCCAGCTTTTCATTTCATGAATTCTGAACCTTATCCTTGAGTGGGAAAACCTAGAACCAAGGAAAGATTTGTGAGGAGAAAGTAAAAGCTCCTTTATTCATTCATGCACTCTTGGTGCCACAGTGGTGTCCAGAAGACCAATAAGTTTTACATGGGCATTGGTCATGTAGTGATCTGTGGCAAAAATATGTGCAAATAAAATAATGAATAGCCTCAAATACAGCAGGAGAAATATCTATTTAAAGCATCTTCTTGGGTACCCAGCTGCTTTGTGATATCTTTAATGAAATCAAACAATCCTACAGAATTAATTGATTCCTAACAATTGTTTTTAAGTACACTGTAACTGGGATTGTTAGCTTTCCTATTTTTTTTTTGGGGTGGGGTAATGAAGGTTAAGTGACTTGCCCAGGTTCACACAGCTAGTATCAAGTGTCTGAGGTCAGATTTGAACTCAGGTCTTCCTGAATCCAGGGCCATTGCTCTAACCAGTGTGCTGCCTAGCTGCCCCCAGCCTTCCTATTTTTGCCAGTTTATTCAGTTGGTTTGAGTTTGAGATACATGACTGTTATCTAAGAAAAACAAATGCCATTGCAGTACATTTGTTCTCTGCCCTTCCCCCTCACAACTCCACCTCTGAATGAAATGTAACAAGGAAAAAAGGAAGGAAGATTTTTTTTTTGGTGAGACAATTGGGGTTAAGCAACTTGCCCAGGGTCACACAGCTAGTAAGTGTCGAGCATCTGAGGCCATATTTGAACTCATGTACTCCTGACTCCAGGGCCAGTGCTCTATCCACTGTGCCACCTAGCTGCTCCGAAAGAAAAAAATTTAAATAATTAAAAGAAATTCCAACCGATGAGGAAGGAGAAAAGTTGACACTATCATGGCCTTCCCTTTCTAAGTCTGCAGTCCAAATATAAACATAAAACTGAATAAGGAGACTAGAAAATGAGGACCAGATGTAGTGTCTAGCTTTAAAATCTGTCATGTAACACAAAGAATATAAACAATTGCAATTTGGCACAATTTCAAGAAACAAACATTTTTGAGAATACAACTCTGATAATGCTATTACCTTTTCAAGAAACTTTAATGGCTCCCTATTGACTCAGGATAAAACACAAACTCCTCAGTATGCCTTTAGTAATTCGGTTATATCCTCTATTTGTAGGCTTACTAGATATTACTCCCATTCATGTACTTTACCCTTCATTATTTCTGCAAATCTGGCTTACTTGAGAGGCCTGCTTGGGGTAGAGTAAGATGTTGGAATAGAGAAAGCACTCATCCAAATTCTACCAACATTGCCTTCCAAACATTAAAATAACACCTCAATTTGAATTCTAAAGTGGTAGGTCCAACAAAAGGTCAGAGTGAGACATTCTTCCAGCCCAAGACAATTTAGGTCATAAGAGGGATCTGTGACATGGGGATTGAAGCTGTTCTAGAGCCAACATAGATGAAATACCAGTGTTGGAACTAGGTAATGGTGACAGAAGTGGCAGGAGTTTTAGGAGCTCTCAAAAAGAGACAGGAAAGAGAGCTGTCAACTAATCAGATAAAAATTACAGGGGAACCCTGTGCTAGGACTGGAAGTAGGACCATATGCCATTTGTGAAATTAATTGCCAATAGTCACTTTTGGGAATTAATACAAGGAAAGAGGTGAATCCTTTTGGTCATGATAGAGTGGGAGCCTTGAGAAGGAAAATCACTTCAATTCCAAGGGAGCAGGGACCCTGAGGAGCAGTATCCATTGCAATTCCAATAGATTAAGGACCCTTTTGATGAATAAACAGAATGATAACCAGGACATCAAGGATCACACCTCTTTCTAGATCACATCACCTGGATAGCACCCAAAGCTTCAAAACCCCTAGAATTACATCTTAAAATAGCAGTGCAAAAGAGCCCGAAGCTTAATATGGTGCCCCTCCCTTTCTATACTGTTAACATAACCCAATGTTAATATAAAATTAAAAAAAAATAAAACAACAACTAGAAAAAGAAAATGAGCAAACAACAAATAACCAGAAGAACAAGACACAAAATCAGCTACAAGAAAAGCCTATAAGGAAAAAAAAGTGAATTGGGCACAAGTCAAAGAAGAATTCCTAGAAGAGCTAAAAATTGATGTGTAAAATCAAGTAAGACTGGTTTAGGAAAAATAGGTAAAGAAATGAGAACAAAAGTAGGAAATTGTAAAAAGACAATTGACAGTTAAGTAAGAGGTAAAAAAATAGTGAAGAAAATAATACTTTAAAAAGAATCTGTCAAATAAAAAAGGGTAAAAAAATCACTGACAAAAATAATTCTAAACTTCAGATTTGGTGAAATGATTTAACAATGGTACAAAAGTTCACTGAAGAAAAAAATACTTAAAATCTAAAATTGGGCAACTGGAAACTAAAAATTTCATCAGACATAAAAAATCAATAAAACAAAGTAAAAAGCATTAAAATGTAGAAGAAAATTTGAACTATCTCATCAGAGAAACAATTGATCTTCTAAATAGTTCAAGGAGAGATAATTTAAGAAATATTAAACTACCTGAAATTCAGGATCAAAGAAAAAATCTAGACATACTATGAAAAAAAAATTATCAAGGAAAACTGCCCTGATATACTAGAATCAGAAAATAAATTTAAAAAAAGAATTAAAGGATCCATTGGTCACTACCTGAAAGAGATCCCAAAATGAAAACTCCAAAGAATATTATAAATTTCAGAGCTCCCAGGGTAAAGAGAAAATCTTCAAGTAGCCAGAAAGAAACCATTCAATACCATGGACCCAAGTAAGGATCACACAAGAACCAGCAGGTACGACATTAAAGGAGCAGAGAGCTTGTAATATGATAATTTGGAAGAAAAAAGTGCGGGGATTTCAACCAAGAAAAGAATGTACTTTTAAAAACTTAATTAATCCTTTATAGGAAAAAATGTGTATTTAATGAAATAGAAGACTTTTAAGCATTTGTGATAAAAAGGCCAGAACTGAATTAAAACAAACAAAACAAAACAAAACAAAACCTGACTTTTAACTGGAAGGCTTGGGAGAAACATAAAAAGGTAAATATAAAAGAGAAATCATAAGGGACTCAATAAGGTTAAACTGTTTGCTTTTCTATATGAGAAGATAATGCATGTAATTTTAATAACTTTATTATTTTTAGTGCAGTTAAAAGGATTATATTAGAAAAAGGGCATAGGTGTAAGTCAATTATGTGGTAATAATACAAAAAATGGATAGGTGGGAAAGATGGATACCCTGGGAGAAGGGAGAAGGGAAAGATAGAATAAGGAAATTTGTATCACATAAAAGAGGTCTACAGAAAAAAATGGAATTTTTACAGTAGAGCTAAAAAATGTATTGTGGTGAGCAATGCTTGAATCTCATTCATATCTAAATTGGGTCAAAGAGACAAATATGTATGTATACATAAATGCATTCAAATAGATGTATGAATGCATGTATTTATATATATATATGCATGTATATATGTATGTTGTATATATAAATACAAACACACATGCATACATATACATATTCAATAGGTAATAGAAATCTATCTTACCAAACAGGGAAGCAGGAGGTAAAGAAGATAAGAGAAAGAGGGAAGTGATAAAAGGGAGGCACATAAAAGAAGGCAGTGGTCAGAAACAAAACAGATTTTAGAAGAGTAATAGGATAAACAGAAGAAAATAGGACAGAGGGAAATGCACAGTTAGCAATCAAAGCTATAAATGTGAATAGGATGAACTCATCCATAAAATGGAAACAGAATAATATATTACAAACATGAATTTGATAATATGCCATTCACGAGAGACACACAAACCAGAGACACATGCAGAGCTAAAAGAAGGAACAGAAGGAAAATCAATAGTCCTGCTGAAATAAAAAAATTCAGAAATAGCAATCAAGTTCTCAAAAAAAAAAAGGAAAAGAAAAACTAGACTTCATTAAAAATGATAATCAGGGAAACTATATCTTGTTAAAGGGCACCATAGACTGTATAGCAATATCAATACTAAGCATATATGCACCAAATGGTATAGAATCAAGATTATTTTTTCCTTTAACATAGTATTTTATTATTTTCTAATTACAAGTAGAGATGGATTTCAACATTTGTTTCTATAAGATTTCTAATTTCAAATATTTCTCCCTCCATCCTCTAGCTCCCCCCTTCCCAAGACAGCAAGAAATCTGATATAGGTTATATATGTACAATCACATTAAACATATTTCTGCATTAGTCATGCTATGAAAGAAGAATCAGAGCAAAAGGCAAAAACCTCAAAAAAGGAAAACAAAAAAGTAGAAATAGTATGGTTCGATCTGCATCTAGATTCCACAGTTCTTTTTTTGGATTTGGAGAGCATTTTCTATCATGAGTCCTTTGCAGCTATCTTGGACCATTGTATTGCTGAGAAGAGTCATCTATTACCATTGGACCATCAATTAACCATGATGTCCACTTAAAAAAATCTGCCCTGTCTAACATGACAGCAAAAGAAAATGATAAATGTTGGAGAAGATGTGAGAAATTGGTGACAAATGCATTATTGTTGGAGTTACATTCTAGAGAGCAATTTGAAACTATGCCCAAAGGGCAATCATACATTGCATACCCCTTGATCTAACAATACCATTACTAGTTCTATATCCTAAAGAGATCACAAAAAAGGAGGAAACGGCCCATATTTACAAAAATATTTATAAAAGCTCTTTTTGTAGTGGCAAAGAATTGGAAAGTGAGGGAATACCCATAAATTGGGGAATGGCTAAACATACAGACATACAAACATACATACATACATATGAATATAACTGGATAATTGGATACATATGAATATAATTGTGCTATAAGAAATGATGAGTAGGTGGATTTAAGGGAAAAAAAATGGATAGACTTACATGAACTCATGTGGAGTTACGTGAACAGAACCAGAACATTGTACACAGTCATAGCAACAATCTGTAATGATCAACTCTGATGGTCTTAGCTCTTCTCAGAAATACAGTGAACCAAGACTATTCCAAAAAACTCATGATGGAAATGCTATTCATATCCAGAGAAAGCACTGATGGAGTCTGAAAACAATACAATTTTCACCTTTTTTTTATTTTTACAGTTTTTTTTCCTTTTCTTCTATTTCTTCTTTTACAACATGATTAATGTGGAAATATGTTTAATATGATTATACATGTGTAACTTAGATGAGATTGCTTGTCATCTTGGGGAGAAGGAAGGGTAAGGAGCAAGGGAGAAAAATTTGGAACTCAAAATCTTTCCAAAAATGAATGCTAAAAATTTTTATGTGTAATTATTAAAAATATAATGCTCAAATTAAAAAAAATGAAAATAAATCTGTCTTAATCCATCATATATTCCTTCTTGAATATTACCTCTCTTGGTATCTTATTAGCTCCCATATCTTCAATTTATCATCCAGTCAGTGATTCCTTGATCTTATATATTTACCAGTAAGCTTTTTCTTGTACTTCTTTCCTGTATCACCAACTGCCACTTAGACACCTATAATTCAGTACATCCAAATATAACTCATTGTCTTTTCTTACAAATCCTCCCTTCTAAACTTTCCTATTACCATTGAGATAACCAAAATCCTCTTATTCAACTATTTTCAAAATGTCTCTCCCATTCAAATATGAGCTCCTTAAGAGTTGGGATGATTTTTGCATTTTTTTTATCTCTACCCCTTAGAATGGTGCCTGGAATAAAGTAAATTCTTAATAAATATCTCTTGTCTAACTGTAGTTAAGTGGCAGAGTGAATGAAATGTTGGCCTTAGAAGAATATCTAAATTTTCATCCTGACTCAGAAATTTACTAGCAAAATAACCTTAAGCAAGTAACAAAAATATTCATTGTACTTCAGTTTCCTCACTTGTAAAGTGGGGATCATAATAGCACCTACCTCCCAGTTGGCCTTGTGAAGATTAAATGGCATAAAATATGTAAAGCAGTTTGCAGACATTGAAACACTATATAAATGCTAATAATTACTATTATTAGCTATTATATTATTATTTCTTCAATGATACAATTTAGTGTTTGGTTCTGGATCAACATTAATGTAACCATAGCTTTTTGCTTCTTCTGGATCAAAGAACAGATGTTATTGAAACATCTATTTCTACAAAACAGAAGCTTTTTCCTTAGCTACAAGATCCTGGGAAGGGTAGTTGTATTTTCCATTTTTCTTGTGCTTGGATCATTTAATAACAAACTCAATATTCTGTTTGTATAGATTATCTTGACTGTAAATATTCAATTACTTTCTTCCAAGATACTTAATAAATTTCAGAGCCTAAGTTCCTATCCCTCTCTCCCTGAATCTAGAAGATATACAATCTAATTTACACACATATTACCTTATGCTTTTAACGTGGTATTTTATTTTATTTTTATTTTTAATGTGGTATTTTAATGTATTTATTGGTGTCTACCGATTTTACTAACAAGGTTCTATGGTCTTATGGAAAGAACTCTGAATTTGGAAATAGAAGACTTCATTTCTAGTCTTAGCTCTGACACCTATTAGAACTCTGACCTTTGGCAAATTGCATAGATCTAAGTATCAATTTTTTCATCTGTTAAATGGGACTGATAATTTTGGTGCTCTCTAGATAATAGGATCACTTTGTGAAAGTGTTTTGTAAGCTATAAAATATTATAAAATTCTTATTACTTTTTAGTTGACCTGGATTTTTCTGTTCCCAGTAAAGATTTTATGGGTTTGTAACTACTGTTCTCATTTCTATAGATAAATAATTTTAAATTAGTAAGTGCTTTCCCTTCCTTCTAATTATTTTTCCTATAAGGTAGGTAGTATATGCATTATTATGCCTGTTTTACAAAGGACCAAGATGATGCTCAGGCAATTGTCATATTATGTATTATGCATTAAGGTATACAAAGCATTTTACTCATAATAATACTATGAATTAGTTAGTAGAATTATTAACACTATTTTATAGAAAAGGAAACTGAGGGGGGCAGCTACGTGGCACAATGGATAAAGCACCGGCCCTGGATTCAGGAGTACCTGAGTTCAAATCCGGCCTCAGACACTTGACACTTACTAGCTGTGTGACCTTGAGCAAGTCACTTAACCCTCATTGCCTCGCAAAAAAAAAGAAAAAGAAAAAGAAAAGGAAACTGAGACTGAGAGGTTAACTAATTTGCCAGATTCATATTACTAGCAAGTGTTGGAATAATGATTAAACCCCAGTCTCTCTCAACTACAAGTTCAGTGTTCTTTCTACTGTACCAAGCAGTCCCCTTGATATTTCATTATAATATTCAACTAGAGCAGTCTTGGGAATAATACCAACTGGTTCTATTATACTTACCTGACAAATGAAGTAGGTTGACTAAATGATCTCTAAAGTCCTTCCCAGCTCTAAACTCTATGAACTTAAATAAAAATTTTGCAATATTGTACAAATATCAATCAAAATATTTTTCTATTTCATGCTCAGATCTGTAAGTTGTATAGCATGAATAAAAATGTTAAGCAATATTACTAGTTAACCTATACTAATAGCTCAGAAAGATGTCATTTTTTTCAATTTGCCTCATTTATAGCTATTTTCAAGTCAGTTATGATATGTAAATGAATAGCCCCTTTTACATACTCCAAAAACAACCAAAAAAAGATTACCTAGAATTTTTGAAGTTGCCATTCCATAATTTTGTTACATCAAATGAATATTTAAGGTAGGAGTTTAGTGGCTCTAATACCCTTGAATGGGTTTCACATGGGAAATTATAAAAATAAATCAATTATTCTCTTTCTTTCAGCTCTGAGCCCCCAACCAGAGAACTGCAACCCCTTATGATGCTTGTGTTGTATGAGTAATGAGAAATATAGATTAGCAATGCAATAGTTAACGACTTTTGCCACAATTGACAACTTGAGTAAAAAATATAATAAAAAGGTAAAAAGAAAAAAGAAACTTTTAAGAAACAGAGATAAGGTTTTAGAAATGGGATTATAACCTCTCAGGAAAGGAGGTAAAGAAAAGTGAGAAAAGAAAAATGGAGAAACCATGGCTTTGGGTCTGCAGTTCAAGGGAATTTTAGCATATACATCTATTCTGACAGTCCTTTTACATTAACTGCACACAGCCATCATCCTGGAATCTGGAACATGGATGCAAGTACTTTTCTCCATTTGGAAGAAAGTTGTATTGGAATGTCAATTCTTTGAGCTCAAACTTCCTAATGTGTTCAAATGGGGATAATACCTATAATACTTTCTTCACAAAGTTTTTTTTAAAACTCAACTTAGACAATAATATTAAATATGGTGAAAACTTTAACATGTGATTGTATGCCAATTGCCTTTGTTATTATTATTTTTAATAATAATTATTATTATAATTATGTTTCTGAGATGCATGAATATGAAATATAATGTCAACATAGGATAAAAGTTTTACTTCTCATTATATTCATCATTTCCCTGAGTCTATATTTTGCTATAGCATATGTCATACACATGGACGTTTATGCAGCTGCTTTGGGAGAAACAACATTGCCATAGATATTTCTTTCTTTTAAATAACTTTGTAATTATAAATTACCAACTATTTCTCAGTAGACTGGAAGAAGTGATTGTCTTTTCTGATGGAATTCAGTGCTCTTAAAGGATAGCAGTTCAACATTTTGGGAGAGCAATGGTTTCTATTAATCTTCAGGACAGATGGGCTATTGTGAACTTCGTAATGACCCTCCCTCCCCCTGAACCTTGACCTGAGTGACAGCAGTTCAGTTTCTATGATCTATTCTGTCCTTGACCTCCATGCTCAGAATGGTAAAAAGGCTGATACACTAGAGCTGCTTTTGAAGTGTGTCTGGGTGAAGGGGATGCAAAATCACTACAACTCAGATTTAGACTAACTAATTACCATCAGAATAGACTGAGGGAGACACTTTTTGGCATCTACCAAATTAGATATATAGAATGAGGACTCTAGGAGTATAATTTAGAGTTTAGTAACAGTGTTTCCTCCCTTTTTCCCATTCTTTTTCTCTGTCTTATTGTCCTCCTGAGTCCGTTGGTTTGTCTGCATCTGTCTCTGTCTCCCTCTGTTTCTTCCTGTCTTTGTCTCTCTGTATATCTCTGTGTCTGTCTCTCTATCTGTCACTATCTCTCTTTTTCTGAAAAGGTAAACTGGTATAGCAAAAAAGCAACAAATTTGGAATCAGAGGATCTGGGGTCAAAAGCTGCCTGTCACTAGCCACATGACCTTGGACAAGTCACTTAAACTCTCTAGATCAGTTTCTTTATTTGTGAAATGAGAGGGTTTAAATAGATTTCCCCTGTAATATCTTTCTATGGTTAATCTATTATCCTGTGACACTGATACATATAAATGGAAAATTGGGAGGATTTGGATGAATACCTGTATATATGGGACTAACTTCTACATATCAAAATTTTTTTAAGTGAAGAACCCTGTGCTTGTCTCTCCACCTCTCTGTTTCTGTCTTTGTGTATCTTCCTTCTTTGCTTGCTTTCTTGCTTCCTTCCTTCCTTCTCTTTCTCCCTCTCTCTCTCTTTTTGTCTCTCTCTTACTTTGTGTTTCTTTCTCTTTGTATACTTGATATCTCTTTTTCCTCTGTGACTCTTTTTCTGCATTTCTGAATCTCTTTCTTTCTCTGTATCTCTCCCTTTCTTTCTCTTTCAGTCTCTTACACTTCTAAATCAATAAATCAACTCAGACTCTGACTTTCCTTTTTCACTTCTGCCCAGCTGCCCTCCCCCTCTGGCAAGGTCTCTTCAGTTAGTATTCCCTGACTACTTCTTTCATGCTATCTCACTTCTCTTTTCCAGCTCCCTTTTATAGATTTGAGTTCATGGAAATGAAGTATTCCTAAATTTGATGAGGATCCCACAACAGTTATCAGCCAGTTTAGGGCAATTTTTAGAGGATATCAGCCCACTTAGGATGATGTTAATGATCTCATGGAAACTATATTATCCCCCGGTGAAAGAACTGATATAATAGAAGCAGTGAACTCCTTAGAAACATCAGGAAAAGCTGCTATTTGATGACCTTTAGAAGACCCTAACTGGTTTTGTTATGCTTTAATAATTGCTTAATGCCCAAAACTGGTGCTAAAGCTTCTAATTTATAAGTAACAACTATGTGAGAAACCCCAGCTAATTTTCCCCAAACTTGGGACAGAAATAAGGTGACCACATATAGTTTTACATGCCACATTCATTGAGGCCAGTGCCTTTTTTTGCATGTATCTGTATTTTAAGCACTTAATGAATGCTTTATCTAAAATAAAATCTCTCTCTTTTTTTTATTCTTGAGGGGCAAGGTAAAGTAGAAAAAATACTGGATTTGGAATAAGAGAACCTTGAGTTTAGATTCTAGATTTCAGTAAGTGAACTTTAGGCAACATTTAACCTCTCTAGGAATCAGTTTCCTCATCTAGAAAATGAAGAAGTTGAATTAGATGGCCCTGGAGTCCCTTTCTGCTGTAAAAGTATAATCCTGGGATCCTGATACAAATGAAAAACTTTAGAAATTTTATAAATAATACACTCATGGAAATGTTGGAAACAAAATGGGCTAACAAAATAAATTCTACACATTTGCAAGATTTTTTAAAGAAAAGATTTTAAGTGCCTAATTTGTAATGAAGCCAGTGCTTGGGAGCTGCGATATATACAATGATAAGATAGTCCCTAGATATAAGGATGGAAGAGGGAAGAGGAGGGAATTGAGAGGTGGGAAGACAAAGGACTTATGCAATCATACTATCGCAAATGCATAGGAGAGGTACATGCAAAATGTTATGAGGTAATTTTGGAGAGAGAAATAGTTTCCAGGTAAAAGAAAAGGGAAGAGGTTTTAGGGAGGAAGTGACATTTAAGCTGAACCTCAAAGGATAGAAAAGAGGGGAGTAGGTTCATGAAAGGGCATATCTACAGGTAAACAATTGGTGTTCCTCAAGGGAATGAAAATGTTGATGATACTTATTTATCTGAAAAAAATATTTTGTTTCTTTTATCTTTACAATTCTTGCTTGTTTCATAAGTAAATCAAATGCTAAGTATTTTTATTCTACTCCAGTGCTGTTCAAATTGAGTAGTATAGCACCTTAAGGAACATTTATTCCAACTACCAATCCAATGCAGGAATCTCTTTTTCAATATAAAATCCTTAAAACAGAGAATTTTAGAATTCGGAATAAAGAAATTTTTTATTCACAAAATCAGAAAATCTTTTTAGGAATGCAATCTAAGATCAATTGATCTTAGAGGTCATTTAGTCGACCTCTCACACAGTTCAGGAATGAACAACAGCTCTGATTCTAGTTAGGATAAATTTTAAATAGTAGCTACAAGTTTTACTAATAGCAACTAAATTAATTACCTTAAGAGCTTGTATAATTCCAGTTCCTTCTACTCAGAAGCTTCTATTCTTTTGACTCTCTTTCTTTACTCAGTTAAGAGCAAATTTAATTCAAAGTTTTGTTTCCATATTGCCCAAATGCCACAAAGAATTGTTCAGGATTTTGGAAGACTTGTAGTAGTATAGTTAAATGCATGTTTTATTTAGCAAGCACACATGTCCACATGCTCACAATATCCTTTTATTTCTGACTGGGGGGTGGGAAGCCTTAATTTTGTAAAAATAAATTTTCAAAGAATTTATTTCCTGTTTCAGAAATACTACTGTGTAGAGGAAAAGAAATTGACTACAAAGTTTAGACCTAAGTTTTTAACCAGCTGTGCTTATCTGACCTTGAGAAAATCATTTCCCTCTCTGGGTTTCATTTTTAGTATCTATAAAAGGAAGCTGTTGGGCATGGCCATTTTAAAGGCCTCATACTACTTGTACAACATCCAACTTATCCATATTATCCATTGCTGCTAAAATCATAATCCAAAAGGACAAGTTGAACAATGCAATGACTCTGCTTAAAAATCTTCACTAGTTCCCTATGCGTATAAGAAAAACAACAAGACTTATTAGGCAACATTAAAGGCTCCAGCTTACTTTTCCAGGCTTATTTCATATACTCTATATTCCAGCTTCACTAGGCAACTACCTCTTTTATGAAATAGCCATTCCATCTTTTTCCTCCACATCTTTGAAAAGACAATAATAACTTACAGATCTGAAATGTGCTCCCTGTTTAAATCAAGAATCTCAGAATCCTTCAGAATAGCAGATACCACCACCTCTATGGGGCCCAGCCCTAGTTGCTACTTTCTCTTCTTTTAAAATAGAATTTAAAAAAAATATGTGATCAATGAATGTTCTTTTTCTTAATAGAAGTGACATGAAGCAAGGAACTATTTCATCTTTGTCCTTTGTCTTAGTGCTTAGCAATGTGCTTTGCACATTGCTTTTGTTTTTTGTCCAAACCTATGATTTCATCAAGGTGGGGAACTCTCATTGTGGAAACTCACTCCACTGATGCCATCTACAATTTGTTTGTAACTTATAGTCTTAAGAATTTGGGGGGAGGAGGTCGAAGAACTCTGACAGGTTATATATCTTAGCCAAGGTCATACAGCTATCCTGTATGATAGTTATGACTTGAACTCAGACTCTTTAAATCAACAACTGACCCTTTGTCATTATGCGTCCTCTTACACTGTATACAAAATGTACTTTGAATTTAATCCCAGCTCTGTTATTCTTTGTCCAATGATTCTAAGCTCCTTTCTAATTCCAAAATGCTATAATATCAACAGATTATAAAGCTCTGAACTACAAGAGCTACAAAAAAAAATTCCTAATTGCCTCTGGTCACATTGTTTTCTACCCAATATAGTAGAGAAACATGTTGTTGATTGGTCAGTAAGCACCAAACATTCATTTTGATTTACTCTTCAAATTAGCAAAAGCTTGCATCTGTCTGATGTCTCAGAATTGTAAAATTATATTACTGTCCAATGAGCAGAAAGAACTGATATCTCTTTAGATATATATATAAAAGGGAAGGACCATACTCTAATTTTATCTTTCCTTCCTTCATGCAAAGGTATCAGGACCAATAAGTTAGTCAATAAACACTTTTTAATTTCTTATTATATGCTTAGCAGCTAGGTGGCACAGTGGATAGAATGTCAACCCTGGAGTCAGGAAGACTCATCTTCTTGGGAGTTCAAATATGGACTCAGACACTTACTCACTAGCTGTGTGACCCTGGGCAAGTCAGTTAACCTTCTTTGCCTCAGTTTCATCATCTGTAAAATGAACAGGAGAATGAAATGGCAAACCAATCTGGTATGTGCTAGGAAAATCCCAAATGGGGTCACAAAGAGTCATATACAACTGAAAGTGACAACAATATATGCTTAGCACTGTGTTAGGCATTGGAGAGAAAAAAAAATGGATGTAATCACATGACAGTTAAAAAACATATCTTCCCTAGGTAAGTACAAACATCAGGCTTTTGCCTGTCTCTTTTGTGCTTGTTCCTTCCCAGCCTTAGATAAATAATTATCTCTCTATAGATGGAGGTATTCAGGCTTGGAAGCAAGTCTATAAATTCAAGAAATCAGAGTGTCTTGGGTCTTTTTATTTGGAGCTGCCTACGGAGATGAAGAAAAGTCCTTCAAACTACTGCAGAGGCAAAGTCAAGATGACAGAGGTGGAGGGTAAAGTACAGTAAGGGTCTCCCTTCCCCTCATGAAAAGCAAAACAAAACAAAACAAAACCTCCTGAAACAGATTTAGAAAGCATACCATATTGAGTCCTGACAAGGATATCCAAGAAAAAATCACAGTGAGTCATTTATTTTCTATCCTAGACGAGAGTAAGGAAAGAAAGGAAATAAGCAGAGATATCTCCTGATACTACACTTCAGTTCAGAATAGGAGCAGACAGTGTGCAGAGTAATCCAGGCTAGAGCAAATCTATACATAAGAATAATGAGAGGTCTTAGGCCTATAACTGGGCACCAAGATTAACAAATAGGAATAGGTGCTACCTGGAAGTTTTATGTGCAGAACCATTACATACTGAAAAAGGGACCTCTAGACAAATTGGGGAAGGGAGCCATTATTGGATCTAGGTTATATATGTAGACATTGGAAGTTCAGAAGCAAGAATAAATAGTATGCAATGGACCCCCAGGAGCCAAATAGAGTCTCAGTTCATATTTCTAGCCCAATTTAAGGCATGTAGAGGAGTAACCAGGGCAGAATATCCAACCAAAGAGAAGTATTCAGTTCTGTCCCCCTGAACCAGCAGAACTTCCTATATAATTAGGACCTAGGTCCAAAAGCAATCTACAGTTGTTCAGACCAAACCATGGTCAGGAACATACAGAGCTCAGGTAAGGGGAGCAGTGACCAGATTTTGCCCTTGCACAGATCATTTTGGGAACAGTGAAAACTTGCAAGTCCCTGGTATGAACTTTCTTTGAGAGCCTGGAATAATATAATACTCAATATCTCCAAGAAAATATCAACAGGATCAATACAGAAGTATGCAGTGAGCATCTCTAACATGAAGTCCAAAGTTAAAAAATAAGCCAGAGGGGGCAGCTAGGTGGTTCAGTGGATAAAGCATCGACCCTGGATCCAGGAGGACCTGAGTTCAAATCCAGCCTCAGAAACTTGACGCCTACTACCTGTGTGACCCTGTGAAGGTCACTTAACCCTCATTGCCCTGTCAAAAAAAGGAGGGAAAAGAAAGAAATAACCCCCCAAAAATGAAGAAACAGAAGAATTCCGCCATAAAGAACTATTATGGTTGTATGGACCCTCACAATAAGCCCAGAAGAAGAGATTCTATAAAATCTACAAGTAAAACCTCAAAGAAAAACACAGCATGAGCATAAATTCAACCAGAATTCCTGGAAGAGATGAAGCAAGAATTCTTTATCAGAAGCTATTTCAAAGAAGTTATTTACATACATTTATTTGTCATGTCTATGTATGGAGTCACCATCTTTTCTACCTACATTATGTAGTTTATTTAATTTGTCATTCAGAAACTTAGGTGAGTTTTCATCAACCTCTCTAGCCAGCCAATTTTTAAGATCCTTCCTTGTTCTTAGGTATCAGAGGAGGAAGAATGATGTTTAGCTCCTCAGATACCCTTGGTAGCTTTCCATGAAAATTTAGATTCTGGATTTTTTTTTGAGTCTTAGGTTCCTTGAAAGTTATGGAAATATGAAGGAAAAATAGGGACTATTGCTAAACTTTCTTCTACTGCTGAGTATTTAAAAACAAGTGGCCCCAATATTGCATTTTCATTGATCGATGTGCAAAATAATTATAATTATATAAATTTCATTTGAAGATCATAGAGTGATGATCAAACCATAGGTTTAGGTGTCAAATAAAAAATGACAATTTTATTCCATTTTGCATAAAGAATTTTTTTAAATGGGTATACTGGGTTGGGGGGGGGCAACAAAACTGAACTTAAATTTAAAACCCTGGAATTCCAGCTCTATTTCTCTCATTAACTAGCTTTGTTACTCTGAGAAAGTCATTTCACCCCTGAGTAAAACAGAAATGGGAAATAATGTACATAATACCTGTCTCATAGGGCTGTTGTAGTGGTTAAAAATTTAATAATAAATTATTCAATGGTTTATAACCTGAAATTGTTGCAAAATAATGTTAACTATTGTTAAAGTCAGAATCATAAGACCATTAGAGTTGGACAGAATCTCAGATTTATTATAATAAAAAAACATTGTTCTCATCTTTTTTATGGAGTTCAGAGAAGAAAGGACCTTGGACACATCACTTTCTGCCTATCCATCATGTATATTCAATATTCTGTGGATTGTTGCATGGGTCGATTCTTTGGCTGCTTTTTGTAGTTCAATAGAAGTCTTAGAATATATTTTTATTCTGTAACCCTACTGAATAAATTCTCAATACAAATCCATGAACAACCAGTATGATAGAAATTATATTTACTAGTTCCCACATGATTTTGATAATTCTGCTAGCTTTCTTTATTTTCAAAGGTTTTAGCTCCATGTAGCTTGGAGATTGTCTTTGAAATGAGATCTATCAAAATTTTTAAGTTTTTATCAAACATATCTTTTGTTTGGAAAATCATGGACAAATTGTAGACTGCAATGATGGTCTTATTACAATAGTTTATTGATTGACTTCTTCAGGATAGTTTTAGGCTTTCAACTGCATTACCTGAATACATTTGTCATCCATCAGCCAATGAAAGATAGAGAGTATCTGATATATAATTCTATCAGATCTTGCCTTACTATGGATTCAGCATATGGTAAATTTGTTCAGCTATAGTGATAGGTTGCAAATTTCTATCATTTTATTTTTGATAAAGAAAGGTTAATTTATTTTTCATTTACATTATATAAGTTTCTCTTTAGATACATTCTAGATCAATTGACATTCATCTTACCATAACTGTTCCTAAATACCAATATTACATAAGAGTGAATTTTTCCAAATTTGTTCTTCCAATTAAAGTTTGACTTTAGAATGCCAATCATATCAATGTTTCAGGCTTAGCTTTTCCTTTGATAACCATGTGTTCAATTAGTCTTATCTGGGATCAAACAACAAATTTGTAGGTATTGCTTTTACCCACTGGTTCATTTTCAGCTCTGTGCTTAAGCTCCATGTCTTTAGTTTCTATTACTCTTGACTCATATTTAGATTTTTATACTTAGCAAATCAAAATGACATTTTCATATGACTCAAAAAGCTTCCACAAGATGAAGTTTAATGTGCCTTACAAGGCTTAAATGGAGCCTTACAACTTGAGGTCATTAAGGCTCTATGTACATTGTTATTAATATGATTTTTTGTATAACTTTCTCTTTGATTTCAAAATCATACTAAGCAGTCTTAAACTAGCTGAAAGATACATTTTATATCAATTCACATTAATGTATTGATAATTTAAATCAATCAATAAATGAGCATTTATAAAGTATCTACTAGATGCCTGGCAATGTGAGATGTGCTGGGAAAATAATAGGAGTCAAAAACAGTTCTTGTACACAAGAACATTACAATCTAAAGGGGGAAACAACATACAAACAAAGTAAGCTTATGTAATGGGAAAATAAATAATTAAGGGAGAAAAAGTACTAGAATCAAGAAAGGTTGGAAAAGGCTTACATTAAAAAATGGGATTTTGATTGAGATTTAAGGGAAACTAGGGAGGTCAATAATTAGAGCACTAGAAAGATAACAAACATACCAGGCATGAGGAAATGCCAGAGACAATACCCAGAACTGAAAGAGGATGTGTATTGCTTGTGGAAGAGCCAGGAGGACAATGTAATTAGATGGAAGTGTACATGTCAGAGGAAGAGGAGTAAGAAAACTGGAAAATAAGGAGGAGGTTAGGTTATGAAGATATTTGAAAGACAAATGGAATATTTTGTATTTTATGCTGGAGGCAATAAGAGACCACTGGATTTCATTGAATGGGGGGGGGGTCATATGATCAGACCTGTGCTTTAGGAAAATATCTTTAGTGGTTGAATGAAGGGTGAGTTATAGTGAAAAAAGACTTTAGGTAGTCCAAGTGTAAGGTGATGAGGGCTTGCACTAAAGTGGGGGCAATGTCTGAAGGGAGAGATGAAAGAATGATGAGTCCAGGATGGCTCTTAGGTTGTGGTCATGGATGACTGGAAGAATGATCATGCCCTTGATAGAAATAGGGAAGTTTGGAGGGGGAGGGTTTAGGTGGATCTGTTTAGGACATGTTCAGGTTAAGATAAGTACTGGACATGAAGTCTGAGTTGCCTGAAAGCTAATTGGAAATGTGAGACTGGAGGTCAACAACAGAGAGTTCTGGAAAGGAAAGATAGATTTGAGAATCAATAGCATAAAAATTGTAATTAAATCCAGAGGAGCTGATGACATCACTGAGTTAAGTAGTATAGGTAGAGAAAAGGCTCCAAAAAAGAACTCTCAGGGACACTTATAATTAGAGGATGTGATCTGGAAGAGGATCTGGATCCAGTAAAGGAGACAGAGAAGGAGCAGTCACACAAGGAGGAGGAAAATCATAAGAGAGTGGTATTCCAAAAACCCAAAGAAAAGAAAATATCAAGGAGGAAAGAGTGATCAACAGTATCAAAGGCTATAGGGATTTCAATGAGAATGAGTATAGATAAAAGGCCACTGGATTTGGAAAGTAATACATCACTGTAAATTTGAAGAGAACGGTTTTGGTAGAATGATGGGGTCAGAAATTGAGAAGAGAGTGTGGGGGGGGGGCAGCTAAGTGCCATAGTGGATAAAGCACTGGCACTGGAGTCCGAAGGACCTGAGTTCAAATCTGGTCTCAGACACTTGACCTTAACTAGTTGTGGGACCCTGGGTAAGTCACTTAATCCTCTTTGAGCCACCAAAAAAATAAAAAGAGAGAGAGAGAGAGAGGGTGGGATGAAAGAAAGTGGAGGTACCTATCGTACACAGCCTTTTTCATGAGTTTAACTACAAAAGGCTGAAAAGATATAGGATAACAGAAATGAGATAGTAGTATCATGTGAGATTTTTTTTTGTAGGGGCAGCTAGGTGGCACAATGGATAAAGAAAGCACTAGCCCTGGATTCAGGAGGACCTGAGTTCAAATTCAGTCTCAGACACTTGACACTAGCTGTGTAACCATGGGCAAGTCACTTACCCCTCAGTGCCCTGCAAAAACCAAAAACCAAAAACCAAAAAGAGATTTTCTTTTGGGAAACATGGTCATGTTTGCAGGCAGTAGCAAATGAACTAATGGAAAAGGAGTTACTGAAAATAAGTTAGAGTGGAAATGGCAGAGAGGATAATCTATTGGAAGACACATGATGGAATAAAATCACTCGAACAAGTAGAGGGATTAGCCTTGGTAAGGAGTAAGGACATTTCATCATATGAGATAGGGGTTAAGGAGGAGATAGTGGTATAAGGCATCTGAATGACATATGAAGAAGAGGAGAGAAGAGAGCTAACAGCAAATGACATTGATGTAGGAGGCAAAAAGGGGGTAACAGAAAAATGTAAGACCCAAGTTTTAACTCAGATATGAGCTCTAAAAGGGATTCAGATGCCAATTAATGGATAACTTAAGATAGGTTCTCTTACCCACAGAAATCAGTACCCATAATGGGACCATAAAGGGTCAGGTCAAATAACAATAAAACATAAGACAACGGTATAGAAATTCTAATGAAAAATGGATATATTTTGAAACTAGCCATGGGAATCAGAAAGAGACATGCTCAGAAAAGGCCAAATTTGTCCCCAGATTCACCTTATGATGCATAAAGCCCAAAAACACATCTCCACAGTAAAAGGTACCCACCGTGGGGGTTGGCTTAGGACCCCAGAAACTCCAAATTAGGATAAGACCTCTCCTGTAAGACCTCTAGATGGAGAATATTAATAATGAGTAGGACAGACCCTCCCTTGTAACTCCCCAAGGTGGATATTATTATAATGAGACTGATAATCAATTTATCCATACTATAAATATAACTGTCTTTTCTTTCACTATTCAAGAGATACCTTTCCACTATTCTGGTTCTCTCCCTGTGGTCACCCACAGTATTGCACTAAAACTTGGGAAACAGAGTCACTGAGTCTTGTAATTTTGGGGGAGGATTCACGATCAATTTGACCCCTAAATTCCATCCCACATCAGCATCAATTAATTTTTCATAAAATACGAGGAGGGTGGAATCAAGATAATACTGTTAAAAGCAGGAATTCACTCTAACTTTCCCAAATTCCCCTTTAACAACTTCAAAATAAAGCCTCAAAACAAATTCTGGAGTGGCACAACAAACAAAATTATGGACTGGAACAATATTCCAGCCCAAGATTATATATATATATATATATATATATATATATATATATATATATATATATATATATATATATATATATTTCAAAAACCATTTATGATTACTGTTTCACATTTGATACAAGTTGTGTTTTCATTATTTTGGATCATTTTGATTTATATAAATGACCAATATATTTCAACATCTTCCTTCTTCCAAGATTTTCTCTTTCCTGTAATGCCTTTGCTATTCATCTTTGCAATAAAGTGTTTGATTAATTTTTAATAATTTTGTTCTTTGAACAGTTTACCTCCTGTAATCTTAAGCATTTGACTTTCATTTTGAACTGTTATTTAAATGAACCAACTACTTATTAAACACTGTCCATAATCCATTCTGCATGATTCTTCTTTGTTGTTTTTAACTGTTATATGATATTTAAGTTTTCTACTGCATTCATTAGCCAAATAGCCCAAAATCTTTTTTCTAAGAATTCAATAGTTTTTTCAAGCTTTTGCTTCAAGGGTGGTATTGGATATATGTCCTTAGGCTTTATTAGTTAAGAGCACATTTTCTTCTATTTTACTTAGCACAGCAATTGCCACACTAAATAGGTGATAGATAGATGATGGCACATTGAGGTTATATCAATTGACAGCTTTTATTTGTTTTTGATTCCTATTTTGGCATAGTTGGTCTATTAGTTGTTTTCATGTCACCAAATTCAAAAAGTGCATTTCAAAATTCTTTTCTAAGTATGATTATCTCTTTTTCAAAATCATTTTATATATCAGCAATGTTGTTATCATCCATTTTATTATTAGGTAGTTCTTTTGGAGTTTATATTAAGTATATTTTTTAGCTTTCATATTCTTCAGATCTTGCCCATTCAGATTTAAGTATTTTTTTTTTGGCAGGGCAATGAGGTTTAAATGACTTGCCCAGGGTCACACAGCTAGTAAGTGTCAAATGTCTGGGGTTGGATTTGAACTCAGGTCCTCCTGAATCCAGGGCTGTTGCTTTATCCACTGTGACACTTAGCTGTGCTAAGTAATTTCTAAATGTCATTTTTATTTCATTTAATCTGAGTTTAGAATGAAGTTTTTGTTCTGTTTTGTTTTTTACTTTTGAGGTTCACTTATTGTTAATTTGCAGTTAATTATATCAATGAAAAAAGAAGTAAACAGTCCATGACTATAACTGAATAAAAATCTACTCCTGTTTCTATTTTCAAGTACTACTGAAATTTATCATTGGTATTATCCTCCTACTTCTACTCCTCTTCCTCCTCCTCCTTTTCCTCACCCTCCTTATCATCAAAATCTCAGTCTATAAATGGTTTTTGATATGGATCACATAGAAATGCTATTTAGGGTTTAATCTTTTTAAATTTAATATTCTGGGGCAGCTAGGTGGTGCAGTGGATAGAGCACTGGCCCTGGATTCAGAAGGACCTGAGTTCAAATCTGACCTGAGACACATAACACTTACTAGCTCTGTGACCCTGGGCAAGTCACTTAACCCCAATTGCCTCACCAAAAAAATAAAATAAAAAATAATATTCTGCAGGCTGTTGCACAGGTGGGGACTGGAGGTATGTTTTATAGTTCATTAAATGTATACATATACAATTAGTTTATTCCCTTCAGATTCAATGTAAGCATCCTTGGTACAAGTTACTGGTAGATAGAACTATAGGGATGACATATACATCATTCCACTGCAATATATTCTTGATCTTCTCTGCAAGGATTCTATATTTTGAAAGCTTTTTATTTTATGTATCTTGAAGATTATGAGCATTCTTAAGGTAATATATATAAATATATACATATACATATGTATACACATACATACACGTTGTTTTTAATGTTTTTATGGATCAATGTTGTGTCCAAAAGATTGTGGACAATAACTATCTAGTAGTTAACTTATTATCGAGTAGTTAATTAGTTCTGTTCTACAGCACATTCTGAGAGAAATAGTTATAATATGAAGTTTTTTATTTCCCAATTAAAGAAAGATAGATTCTCATATATAACTTTAGCCACTAGTACACGTTTTGCTAATGATTCATCGGTGCCATATTTTTTGCAACCTTTAGTGATGCATTTATAATTCTTACTCTTTCCTTACATAGTCTCCATTAATCACTGAATCCATGTTTCTTAAGAAAAATTATTTTGTAATGTATGGTAACAATATCCTGGTTATGAAATAGGCCTCAGTTTCCACAAACACAGCTATATGACTCAGAAGCTTCCCTATTAATACATTATTTGCCCAGTTGATGCAGATGTAACTCATGGCAGACACTTGATTCCACTTTTTTTTTTCTTAGCTAATTTATGCATGCCTCCTTATCCATTTCTTTATTTCATAAGCATGTTTGATTACATTTGAAAAATCTAGGGGCAGCTAGGTGGCTCAGTGGATAGAGCACCATCCCTGGATTCAGGAGGACATGAGTTCAAATCCGGCTTCAGACACTTAACACTTACTAGCTGTATGACCTTGGGCAAGTCACTTAACCCCAATTGCCTCAACAAGAAAGAAAGAAAGAAAGAAAGAAAGAAAGAAAGAAAGAAAGAAAGAAAGAAAGAAAGAAAGAAAGAAAGAAAGAAAGAGGAGCTTGTAGTAAATGAATATTTGTTTAGTTTAGATTTGTTTCTAAATTTATTATGCTACATTTTTATAGCTCTATAAGTACATATTAATACTGGTATTATGAAAATTTTAATTTCTGCAAAATCTTCTTCCATTTAATGTTGCTTTCAGGATTACAATTAATCCTTTAACATATTCAGCCACAGCCTTGTCTTCTACATCTTTAGTATTGATGTATCTGGACTGGTTGAGTCCATTTTTTTTTCAAGGTGTTGTCCTCATCAATTGGTTTAATAACACTACATTCAAAATCATAGCCTTTAGCCTCTATTTTTTACTGGATTATATAAAATATTTTATAATGAAAAGTCTTAATGATATTTTTATATTATTAGATAAAATTCCAAGCAGATGAAGAGCTATTTAATGTGGATTTTTATGTCATCCATGCAAATTAAAGAATTTTTGATGTCATCTTTGATACATTTTTTTAAAAATATGTTTTTTGTGCTATGGTGGATTGATTCCCAAATATTTTGTACATTTTGAGGTTATTCTGAAAGGGATTTCTCCTTCAATTATTGCATCTTAATTTTTTTATTATTATTTTTAGAAATACTAATAGACGTTGTGCATTGATTTTGTTACCAGAAAATCTGTGGAAGCTTTTAATTGTCTTAATTAGTTGTTGTGGTTGTTGTTGTTTTAAGAAAACCAAATTATCAGCAAATAAAACTTTTAAAACTCTACTTATATTGATGTTCTTTTATTGCTATTGCTAGTAACTGCTCTTGCTAAAATATATATCAAATATTAGTAGCAGAAATAGTTTTACTCCTATGTTACTAAGAATATTTCTAGGAGTTCCTCACTGCATATAATGATTACTTTTGTTTTTAAAAAGATTTTTTTTTTTGTATTTTAAAAAGAATTCCATGTTTATGCCTTGTTGGTATTTTGTAAAATTCTGTTAGAAAATGAGCTTATACATTGGAGTAATTTTGTAAAAATTTGTAAAAATAAAAATAAGAAATGAGCCCTATAACTTTATGATGCTTAATGAGATTATCATGTGGTTTTTAAAGATTATATATTATGTTCATTTCTTTAATCTTCAATGATACTTGAGTTTATGATGTAAATTGAATTTGATTACTATGAATTATTTTTTGAATGAAATGCTATAATCATTTTTTTCAGTATTTTAGTTAAAATTTTTGAATACATATTTGTTAATTATATTAGTCAATATAATTTGTTTTCTTTGTTGTTTTCTGACATACATATATATGGTGATTTTATTTATCCAATAAAACAAGTTTTATTAGAGTATTTACTTTCTTAATTTTTGAGAATAATTTATGTTGCATGCATATTCTTTGTTTTTGAGAAGTTTGATAGAATTTGAATAAAATTTACTGGACAACTTTTCCCCAGCTTTGTTGGGTATTTCATTGCTAATTCAATTTATGTTTCTGAGATTGAATAATTTAAGATCTTTATTTGTTGTATAGTTAGTTTCTGTATTTTGTGTTTCAGAAAGTAATAATTTTCTTTCCCCAGCTTTGTTGGCATAAAACTGTACATAGTAGATTCTGATTATTTCTTTTGGCTTGTAATGGTTTTATGTTCATTTAAAAAAAATTCTTCCATCAGTTTGGCTAAAGATTTTTAAAATTTTGTTAGTCTTTTCAAAAGAACCAAGCTTTAGTTTTACAATTCTATAAACTTTTTAAATTATTAATTTGTGACTTTATTATTATTACTTTTATAATTTACTATTTATTATGTTTGTTATTAATTTCTTATTTTCCTCTAATTTTGAAATTTTCTTGTTGTGCTGCTTACATTGCTTTTAAAAAATATGCTGCCTTTCTTTTAAATTTATGTCATTTGAGTAATTTTCTCTTAAATATTTTATCCAAAGGATTGCTTTAGTTGTCCTTATTAGCTCTATTCAGAAATTTTGGTATTTTGTCTTATTATCATCATTTTTCCATGTGTATAGTAATTTTTTTACATTTTTAAAATGTATTTGTTATTTAGAATTTTATTATTATGTCTTCATTTTGACCTTTGTCCTTTATTTATGTTCCATGAATGGTTCGCCTTTTTTATTGCTTGATGGTCTATAAAGGATATACTTAGTATTTCTACATTTAAAATTTAAAATTTTTTCTAATTTTTCTGTGCCCTAATACATATTCTATTTTTACAAAAGTACAATATGGGATAGTTACAAATGTAAATTCATTAAGAAATCTTTTAGGAGGGGCAGATCCAAGAAGGTAGAGGAAAGGCAGTGACTTGTCTGAGTTTTCCCCAAGATCCCTCCAAATACCTTCAAATAATACCAAAAGAAAATTCCTGGATCACCACAACCCACAAAAAGACCAGGTGAAATAATTTTACAGCCAAAGACAACTTAGAAGGATGGCAGAAAATGTCTGTTATACTGGGGTGAGAGTGAAGCACAGCCCAGCACAGGCCACAGCAAACCAGGAGTAGGCCTTGGGAATCTCTAAATCATCATCAGCAGGAACTGCTTCTGGAACTCGGCCCACAGATGGTAACAGTACTCTGTTGTTTTCCCCATACTCCTATCCAGGTCACAGTCTTGGGGGGCATTCCCAGGCAGGGGAGGAGCACAGGCACACAAGAGCTTGTAACCACAGTGGAGCAGGAATTTGTTCACAGTTCTAGGGCAGAAAAGCAGACCCATGGTTGTTTGCAGGAGAGTGATAAACATACCTCTCCTTAAAAAGCACTTTGGAAATAAAGTAAGAGAGATGGACCAAAATGGTAAGAGAAATGAGAGTGATACAAGAAAATCATGAAAAAAGTCAACAGCTTAGTAAAGGAGACACATAAAATATTCAAGAAAATAAAAGTTAAAAAACAGAATGGGCCAAACACTAAAAGAGGTAAAAAAAAAAAAAGCCAGCAAGGAAAAGAATGACTTGAAAACCCAAATTGGAAAAAATGTAAAAGGAGGTAAAAAATCTCTCTGAAGAAAATAACTCCTTAAAAATTAGGATTGAGTAAATGGAAGCTAATGATTTTATGAGAAATCAAGAAACAATAGAGCAAAGCCATAAGAATGAAAAAATAGAAGACAATGTGAAATATCCCATTGGAAAAAAACAACTGACTTGGAAAATAGATCCAGGAGAGATAATTTGAAAGTTATTGTACTACCTGAAAGCCATGATCAAGGAAGGAGTCATCATCTTCCAATTAATTGTCAGGGAAAATTGCCCTGATATTCTAGAAGCAGAAGGTAAAATGGAAATTGAAAGAATCCACCAATCGCCTCCTGAAAGAGATCATAAATGGGAATACAATGAAAGAGAGGACTTTCAGACATTCTTCATGCAAAGACCTGAGCTGAATAGAAAATTTGACTTTCAAATACAAGACTCTAGAGAAGCATAAAAAGGTAAACAGGAAAAAAGATAAGGGATATTAAAAGCTTAAACTGTTTCCATTCTAAATGGGAAGATGATATTTGTAACTCATAATAACTTTCTCATTATTAGGGCAGCTGAATGCAGTATATTTAGACAGAGGGCACAGTTGTGAGTTCAATATGAAGGGATGATATTTTTTTAAAAATTAAATTAAGTGGAGAAAAAGGAATGCACTGGGAGAAAGGGAAAGGGAGATGTGGAATGGGGTAAAGTATTTCTCATAAAAGAAGCAAGAAAAGGTTTATACAGTGGAAGGGAATATGGGGGAAGTGCTGGGGAGTGATGAAACTTACTCTCATCAGAATTGGCTCAAAGAGGGAATAACATACACACTCAAATGGGTATAGTAATTTATCTTACCCTGCAAGAAAGTAGGAGGGGAAGGGGATAAAGGGGGGAGGTGATAGAAGAGAAGGCAGATTGGGGGAGGGGTCAGTCAGAAGCAAAACACCTTCAAGGAGGGAAAGGGTGAAAGGAGATAAAGAACAGAGTAAATGACATGGGGAGGGAGTAGATGGAGGGAAATTCAGTTAACAATAGTAACTGTGAAATGATGAATAGAATACTCTCAGAAAAACCCGGAAAGACTTACATAAGCTTATGAAAAGAGAGACGTACTGTATACAAAGTAACAACAATATTTTAAGATGATCATGTGTGAATTATTTGGCTATTCTCAGCAATGCAATGATCCAAGACAACTCTAAAGGACTTATAAAAATGTGTTCCATGTCCAGAGAAAAAACTGGTAGTATATGAATATAGATTGAAGCATTTTTTAAAATTTCTTTTTCTTAAGATTTTTTTGTCTGTTTTCTTTTACAACCTAATTTGGAAATATTTTGCTTGACTACATGTTTAACTTTTCCTGAATTTCTTGCATTCTTAAGGAGAGGGAAGAGGGGAAGGAAAACAATTTAGAACACAAAATTTAAAAAGTAGACATTAAAATAGTTTTTACATGTAATTAGAGGAAAAAATAAAATTCTCAGTAATTGAAAAAATATTTTAGAAATCTTCATAAATATTTTGGTTCTAAATTCTCAAAATTTTTTTCAATTTGTAGTTTCCCTTTCATCATTCTGTTAGAGGTGTCCAACTTTAAGGAAAGGAAATTAAATTCACCAAGCATTATACTTGTGTTCTTTCTTTCTATCTATCTATCATCTATCTATCTATCTATCTATCTATCTATCTATCTATCTATCTATCTATCTTTTTATAATTAAGTTCTCTTTTTCTTAATGTAGAAAGAATTTAATTTGGAGCAATTTATTTTAATACTGATAACTCTTCATTATTCATGATATCTTTAAACAAAATGTAGTTTCCTTGTTTCTCTCTATTTCCTCTTTTTTTTCTCCTTGCAGGACAATGAGGGTTAAGTGACTTGCCCAGGGTCACACAGCTAGTACATATCAAGTGTTTGAGGCCAGATTTGAACTCAGGTCCTCCTGACTCCAGGGCCAGTGCTCTATCCACTGCACTACCTAGCTGCCTCTCTCTTTATTTCCTCTTACAACTACAATAACAATATGTATATTCTCTGTGATATAGATTTAAAGCAAAGTTATATGCACTAAATTTGTTTCAATATAAAGAAGCTATGAGTACAGAATTGAGTCAAAGTCTATAATCATCAGTAAATATTACTATTGTTATTTCTTTGGATGTACCTTGCATTCAAAAATGGGAGAATACTCTGCAAAAGTATTATTAGTGTGAAATTCTGAGTTAAGTGTGTGTCTGTGTGTGTGTGTGTGTGTGTGTGTGTGTGTGTAGTGCTGTGCATACTCAATGATCTCTCATGGAAAGGGGCAATATTTTAATATTTAGCTTCATTGCTTAGCTGTAATTCTCATCTCTATTGTATTCTTCTCTTATTTATAAATGGAGGGGTTGGACTAGATGATATCTATAATTTCTGACAACTTTAAATCCAAAGAAATGTTAATTTATTACTAAATTCTTCCTATGTCGAAAATATAATATTCACTATGTTTTACAGTCTTCTCAATTGACAGAGTGAGATTGGCCTCTTCTGACCATATCACACAGAAAATAAGGAGATTTCACCGGAATTCCTCTTTCAAAATTCCAATCCGTATCTTTACTTTCTGCCCAAAGTGATTACACAAATTGACAGCTATCATGTATTTCATAATGATCCCAATTAATGTGCAGGTAAAATCACTGCATAGCTGTGAAATGACCTATCATTCTTTGAAGGGAAGTTATTCAAAAGGGAAAAGAAATTTTCAAATTGGTTCTTAGACAAAAGCTGGCAAAGTTGGAGATTTTCCAACTTCATTATGCAATTTCAATTCTTTTCTGGAGGGAAAGGAAAATAGTAACTTCACATGTGCAGCACAGGGCAATTCAATACCACAGGACCAAGCATAGAATTATGTTAGGAGGGGCAGATGGGTAAAGGAATAGGTTCTTATAATGCAGACCTGGCTTCCAGGATGCTTACCCTAATATGGCATGGGTTTTATTAACTGGTAACTTAAAATAAAGACAAACTAATGAAAAAAATTCAAAATGACTTTAAGTTTATTGAATCCATCTGTACTGAGTAGTAACAGCTTTTGCAAATGCTTCTTTTGATAAGTCAGCTAAGAAAACAGTTGATTTAAGAAGGCGATTGTTTGTGGGGAGCAGTATCAAAATTATTCTTCATTATTAAAAAACAGAAATTTAAAAGGGCCTAAACCCTTAATATATTAATACAATTTCTGGGTTTTGTTTCAACTATATTCATGGGATCATGGAATTAGAACTCAATGGAAAGTTAGAGACTATATAATAAAAAACTTCCTCATTTTACAGGTGATGAAGCAGAGGTTTAGAGAGGTTAAATACTTTATCATGATAATACAGCTCATATATGTGAGGAATGGGATTCAACTTTAAGTATCACTGTCTCTTAGTCCTGTAGTCTATATGCTTTGCCATCATGCATTGTTTCTAGCTGTCAACTTTTCTTATTTGTGCTGAATTTGGGTTTGTTATTTTTTCTTCTGTTTTTCTATTTTTAAAATGTTATGTTCAGGCAATTTTTTATGTTTTATTAATCCATATTTTCAAAAAGAAACTTCTACAGAAGAATGTTTTAGCTACCTTCTCAAAATTTGAATATGCTGCATCAATGTCATTATTAATCTCTATATGGCTTCAATTAGTTCTATGATTTATTATTTTTCCTATTCATTATTCAGGATGCCATTATTAAGGCCTCTCATATTTGTTACTTTTGCTTCTATTGTCTTTATTGCATAATATTTTATTGTTTAATGATATATAAAAATTTGTTTAAAATCACAGTTAACTTTGTAAGTCCTTTAGAAGTATCCTAAAACCTGATCTGTTTTGTTAAGATCCTAGAATAGGATCTTTTTTTTTTTTTTGGTGAGGCAACTGGGGAGAAGTGACTTGGCTAGGGTCACACAGCTGGTAAGTGTTAAGTATCTGAGGACGGATTTGAACTCAGGTCCTCCTGACTTTGGGGCCAGTGCTCTATCCATTGCGCCACCTAGCATATGATTTTTTTTTTTTTTTTAGTGAGGCAATTGGGGTTAAGTGACTTGCCCAGGGTCACACAGCTAGTAAGTGCATATGATCTTAAAAACTTGTTTATTCTTTACTATTTTCATTCTGAAGATGCAACATGTCTTTCCAATATAACTTTTCTAAAAATACATCAAATTCTTTATTTTATATTTTAAATTTTTCTGTTAGAGTTTTCCAGCACAGGGTAGAATATTAACATTTCCTCTAATTATTGTATTATTCTTCATGTCTTTTGGCAATTCATTTAAACTTTTTCATTATGCTTTTTGCAAAATATGTTTTTAATCTATCTCAAAATCCTTTTTTAAAAATCATATTACATACTTAAAAAAAAACATATTACATTTTTTACTGTTTGATCATGACTACAAAGTAATCCTAGACTCTTGGAAGTGTTGTTTTTTCCTACCTGAATCCTTTTCTCCTGACTACTTTCCAAAGTCCTTGTTTAGCATTGAAATTCTGAAAATTGGAGTTTGAAGCATTTAAAATATATATATACATATATATAAATATATATGTATATATATATTTACCATCATCATGGTTCAAAAGTTCTAGGAAGCTTTCTTTTTTCCCATTTCCTTCACTTTATCTTGTTTGCACATAGATGTTTGTATATTGTCTCCCCCAATTAGATTTCAAGTTCATTGAAGGTATGGACTCTTTCTGACTTTTCTTTTTATCCCTAGAATGTAGCATAGTAGGTGGCACATTGTAGGTATTTAATAAATGCTTGTAAACTCAAGTTTAATATGGTATTTATTTTTGTTTTATTTAATTTATTGTATTTTTATGAAAAGCCTGTGAGTTGTATATTATTCCCTATATTCGGGCTTCAAAATCACTTTAGCTTCAAATTGTTACTATGTTATTTCAAAATTGATAACTTTTATTTCATATCTGCCAAAGTTTATTCATCTTCTGTATTATTTGTTTCATATCTGTCACACTTTTTTTGAGTCTACAATAGTTTGGTAAGACTATATGTTATGTATATTATTTCTTCTACTCTGGTGCTTGTTTTAATAATTTTTTTTCTTTAGGACTCCTTATTTCCAACTGAATTTCTATCCTATTTTTAATAAATTTAATTTACCTTTTGAAGCATTCTAGAATTTCTTACTGTTCCATGATCTCAGGAGAATCCTCTTTTTCATTTGAGAGTTGTGGGAAGGGCAGCTAGGTGGCACAGTGGATAGAGCACTGGCCCTGGAGTCAGGAGGACCTGAATTCAAGTCCAGCCTCAGACACCTAACACTTACTAGCTGTGTGACCCTGGGCAAGTCACTTAACCCCAATTGCCTCACAAAAAACCCCCCAAAAAACAAAAAAAGAGTTGTGGGATATTTTTTACTTAAATTTCAAAGTATTAAGATATTTACTTCTCTTGACTTTTTACTCATTCTTTCTTTTTTCTCTTTGAATCTCATTGCTGGCTTATATGCTTGAGAGCTAGACTTTATTCTCTTAATATTTTTCTTCTTGTTTTGTTTTTCAGCCTTTTACTTATATTCACAGTAATTTTTTCTCTTCATCTCTTGGGGCATCCACCTTTTAGAACCTGGAGACTTCCTGTCCTTGTCTTCCTTATGATAAACTGGTAGGGTCAAGTTGGCTCCTTGACCAGAGTAAACTCTGTAGGGAGAGAACTGACTCTAACTAGTGTCCTTCCCCTTTATTATAAAAGCAACTTTTCATCTTGCTGTCTTTTATTTTAATTAATAAAGTATTTAATTTTTTCCCGTTACATATAAAGATAGTTCTCAACTTTTGTTTATACAAGTTTTCCAATTTCAGATTGTTCTCCCTCCCTGCCCTCCCTCCCCCCTCTCCTAGACAGCAGATAATCTGATATAGGTTATATATATATATATATATATATATATATATATATATATATATATATATATATATATATATATATATATATATATATATATATACACATACACATAATAACAATAAACATATTTCTGCATTAGTCATGTTATAAGAGAAAAATCAGAGCAATGAAAAAGAACCTCAAAATAGAAAAATATCAACACCAAAAACTAAAGAAATAGTATGGTTCATTCAGGATCTATACTCCACAGTTCTTTTTTTCCCCCTGGATATGGAAATCCTCTTCTATCATGAGTTCACTGGAACTCTTCTGTACCATTGCATTGTTGAGAAGAATATAGTCCATCACAGTAGATCAACACTCAATGATGATGATACTGTGTACACTGTGCTTCTGGTTCTGCTCATCTCACTCATCATCAGCCCACGCAAGACCCTCCAGGTTTCTCTGAATTCTTCCTTCTCATCATTTCTTACAGCACAATAGTATTCCATTGTATTCATATACCACAACTTGTCCAGCCATTCCCCAATTGATGAGCATCCCCTCAACTTCAAATTCCTTGCCAGCACAAAAAGAACAGCTACAAATATTTTTGTACATGTGGGTCCCTTTCCCCTTTCCATGATTTCTTTGGGAAAAAGACCCAAAAGTGGTATTGCTGGGTCAAAGGGTATGCACAGCTTTATCGCCCTTTGGGCATAATTCCAAATTGCTCTCCAGAATGGTTGGATCAGTTCACAGCTCCACCAACAAGGCATTAGTGTTCCAATTTTTCCAAAGCTTCTCCAACATTTATTATTTTCTTTTTTTGTCATTTTAGCCAATCTGATAGGTGTCAGGTGGTACCTCAGAGTTGTTTTAATTTGCATCTCTCTAATCATTAGAGATTTAGAGCATTTTTTCATATGGGAATAGATAGCTTTAGTTTCTTCCTCAGAAAACTGCCTGTTCATATCCTTTCACCAGTTCTCAATTGGGGAATGCCTTGGATTCTTATAAATTTGATTTAGTTCCCTATATATTTTAGAAATGAGGCCTTTATCAGAAGTACTGGCCACAAAAATTGTTTCCCAGCTTTCGGCCTAAATTCTAATTTTGGATGCATTGTTTCTGTTTGTACAAATTTTTTTTAATTTAATGTAATCAAAATCATCCACTTTGCATTTCATAATATTCTCTATCTCTTGTTTGGTCATAAACTGTTTCCTTTTCTAAAGATCTGATAGGTAGACTATTTCTTTCTCTCCTAATTTACCTATGGTATCATCTCTTATGTCTAAATCATGTATCCAATTTGACCTCATTTTAGTATAAGGTATAAGAGTTTGGTCTAAGCCTAATTTCTGCCATACTGTCTTATAGTTTTCCCAGCAGTTTTTGTCAAATACTGAGTTCCTATCCCAGAAGCTGGAGTCTTTGGGTTTGACAAACACTACATTACCAGTGTCATTTACTACTGCATTTCCTGTGCCTAGCCTATTCCACTGATTCTCCACTCTATTTCTTAGCCAGTACCAGATAGTTTTGATGACTGTCACTTTATAGTAAAGCTCCAGGTTTGGTACAGCTAACCTACCTTCCTGTGCATTTTTTCCATTATTTCCCTGGATATTCTTGATTTTTTGTTTTTCCAGATGAATTTTGTTATCATTTTTTCTAGCTCTATAAATTAATTTTTAGGTAGTCTGATTGGTATTGCACTGAATAAGTAAATTAATTTAGGTCGTATTGTCATTTTTACTATATGAACTCTGCCTATCCATGAGCAATTGATATCTTTCCAATTATTTAGATCTGATTTGATTTGTGTGAAGAGTGTTTGGCAGTTGTGTTCATAGAGTTCCTGGGTTTGTCTTGGCAAGTAGACTGCCATGTATTTTATATTATCTACCGTTACTTTAAATGGAATTTATCTTTCTATCACTTGCTGCTGGACTTTGTTGGTCATGTATAGAAATGCTGATGATTTATGTGGATTTATTTTATATCCTGCTACTTTGCTTAAGTTGTTCATTGTTTCAACTAATTTTTGAGTTGATTCTCTAGGATTTTTTAAGTATACCATCATATCATCTGTTTCCTCCTTGCCTATTCTAATTCCTTTAATTCCTTTCTCTTCTCTGATTGCTAAAGCTAATATTTCTAGTACACTATTAAATAATAGGAGTGATAATGGACAACCCTATTTCACCCCTGATCTTATTGGGAAGTCCTCTAATTTATCTCCATTGCATATAATACTTGCTGATGGCTTTAGGTAGATACTGTTTATTATTTTAAGGAAAGCTCCACCTATTCCTAAACTCTCTAGTGTTTTTATTAGGAATGGGTGCTGTATATTGTTAAAGGCTTTCTCTGCATCTATTGAGATAATCATATGATTTTAGTTGGTTTTCTTATTGATGTGGTTGATTATGTTAATAGTTTTCCTAATATTGAACCAGTCCTGCATTCCTGGTATAAATCCCACCTGGTAATAGTGTATTATCCATCACTTTCTAGAATCTCCTTGCTAATATCTTATTTAAGATTTTAGCATCAATATTCATTAGGGAAATTGGTCTATAATTTTCTTTCTGTTTTTGCTTTGCCTGGTTTTGGTATCACCACCATATTTGTGTCATAAAACAAATTTGGTAGAACTCTTTCACCTATTTTTCCAAATAATTTGTATAATATTGGAATTAATTATTCTTTAAATGTTTGGTAAAATTCAACTGTGAACCCATCTGACCCTGGGGATTTTTTCTTAGGGAGTTCACTAAGGGCTTGTTCAATTTCTTTTTCTAATATGGGTTTATTTAAGGATTTTATTTCCTCTTCAGTTAACCTGGGCAGTTGGTATTTTTGTAAATATTCATCCATTTCATTTAGATTGTCAAATTTATTGGCATACAGTTGGGCAAAATAATTCCTAATTATTGATTTAATTTCCACTTCGTTGGTGGTAACATCAACCTTTCCATTTTTGATACTGGTAATTTGGTTTTCTTCTTTCTTTTGTTAAATCAAATTTACCAATATTTTGTCCATTTTATTGGATTTTTCATAAAACCAGCTTAGTTTTATTGATTAACTCTGTAGTTTTCTTGCTTTCAATCTTATTAATTTCTCCTTTAATTTTCAGGATCTCTAGTTTAGTATCTAATTGGGGATTTCTAATTTGTTCTTTTAGATCTTTTTGTTTGTTTGTTTTTCTTTTTTTTTTTTGTGAGGCAATTGGGGTTAAGTGACTTGCCCAGGGTCACACAGCTAGTATGTGTTAAGTGTCTGAGGCCGGATTTGAACTCAGGTACTCCTTACTCCAGGGCCAATGCTCTATCTACTGTGCCACCTAGCCACCCCTCTTTTCTAGCTTTTTAAGTGGCATGCCCAATTCATTAATCTCCTCTTTCTCTTTTTTATTCATGTAAGCATTTAGAGCTATAAATTTTCCCCTAAGCACTGCTTTGGCTGCATCCCATAGATTTTGGTATGTTGTCTCATTATTGTCATTCTCTTGGATATAGTTATTGATTGTTTCTATGATTTGTTGTTTGGCCCATTCATTCTTTAGAATGATATTATTTAGTTTCCAAGTGATTTTCATTCTACTTTTCCCTGGCTTTTTCTTACATGTAATTTTTACTGCATCATGATATGAGAAGGATGCATTTACTATTTCTACCTTTCTGCATTTGACTATGATGTTTTTATGCCCTAATACATGGTCAATTTTTGAAAATGTGCCATGTAGTCCTGAGAAAAAGGTATATTCCTTTCTATCCCCATTCAATTTTCTCCAGACATCTATCATGTATAACTTTTTTAGTAATATATTCACCTCTTTCACTTCTTTCTTATTTATTTTTTACCTAGATTTATCTAATTCTGAGAGGGGGAGATTCAGATCCCCCACTAGTATAGTATTACTGTCTAATTCCTCTTGTAACTCATTTAACTTCTCCTCTAAGAACTTGGATGCTATACCACTTGGCATGTACATATTTAATATTGATATTACTTCATTATCTATAGTACCTTTTAACAAGATGTAGTTTCCTGCCTTATCTCTTTTAATGAGATCTTTTTTTGCCTGTGCTTTGTCTGAGATAAGGATTGCTACCCCTGCTTTTTTTACTTTAGCTGAAGCATAATATATTCTGCTCCAGCCTTTTACCTTTACTCTGTGTGTATCTCTCTGCTTCAAATGTGTTTCTTGTAAACAGCATATTGTAGGATTCTTGTTTTTAATCCACTCTGCAATTCATTTCTGTTTCATAGCAGAGTTCATCCCATTAACATTCACAGTTATTATTACTGACTGTCTATTCCCCTCCATTCTATTTACCTCCTTTGTACTTTTCTTCCCTTCTTTCACCCTATTCCTCCTCACCAACGTTTTATTTCTTACCCCTGCCTCCCCCAATCTGCCCTCCCTTTTTATCACCCCCCTCTCTTTTCTTCACCCTTTTCTCCTTGCTTTTGTCCTCCTTTCTATCAGTCCCCCCCCTTTCCCTTCCCCTTTTGCTTCCCTAAAAAATGAGTTAAGTTTCTTTATCCCAATGAACGTATATGTGATTCCCTCTTTGAATCAATTCTAATGAGATTCGGGTTGAAACAATGTTCACCCCTCCTTTCTTTCCCTCTATTGTAATAGGTTTTTTTCCCACCTCTTCATATGATATAATTCATCCCATTCCACCTCCCCTTTCCTCTCCTCCCCATAGACTCCCTTTTTAACCCCTTAATTCTTTTTTGTATTATCACATCAAAGACAATTTATATTTATACCCTCTGTGTAAAGTCCTTCTCTCTGCCCAAATATATTTACAGTTCTTAAGAGTTATAAGTATTATCTTCCTGTGTAGGGATATAAACAGTTTAACCTAATTGAGTAACCTTTTTCCCCCCTCTGTTTACCTTTTTAAACTTCTCTTGAGTCTTGTATGTTAAGATCAGATTTTCTATTCAGTTCTGGTCTTTTAGTCAGGAAAGTTTGAAAGTCTCCAATGTCATTAAATGTCCATCTTTTCCCCTGAAAGAGAATGCTCAGTTTTGCTGGGTAATAGATTTTTGGCTGCAATCCAAGCTCCCTTGCCTTCCGGAATAGCATATTCCAAGCCTTGTGGTCCTTTAATGTTGAAGCTGCCAGGTCCTGAGCAATCCTGACCATGGCTCCATGATATTTAAATTACTTCTTTCTGGCTGCTTAGAGTATTTTCTCCTTCACCTGATAATTCTGGAATTTGGCTACAATGGATTGCTTGGAGTTTTCCTTTTGGTGTCTCTTTCAGGAGATGATTGGTGGATTCTTTCAATGATGATTTTATCCTCTGATTCTGTGATATCATGGCAGTTTTCCTTAATAATTTCCTGGAATATGGTGCCTAGATTCTTTTTCTGGTCATGGCTTTCTGGCAGTCCAGTGATTCTCAAATTGTCTCTCCTGGATCTGTTTACAGATCAGTTGTCTTTCTAATGAGTTATTTCACATTTTCTTCTATTTTTTCATTCCTTTGATTCTGCTTGACTGATTCCTGGTGTCTCATGGATTCCTTATCTTCCAACTGTCCAGTTTTAATTTTTAAGTCATTGTTTTCTTTAGTGAAATCATGTACCTTTTTTTTCCATTTGGCCAAGTGAATTTTTTAAGGCATTGTTTTCTTCAATGAGATTATGCACCTTTTTTTCTATTTGGGCAGTCAATCTTTGTGCTTCCTTTTCCAAGCTGCTGATTCTCTTTTCATAGTTTTCTTGTTTTGCTTTCATTTCTCTCCCCAGTTTTTCTTCTACCTCTCTCAATTGATTTTTAAAATTCTTTTGGAGCTCTTCCAGGAAGGCTTTTTGTTCTTGAGACCAATTTACCTTCCCTTGTGAGGCTTCACATGTAGGCAATTTGAGGGTATTGTCCTCATCTGAGTTTGTGTTGGGTTCTTCCCTACTGATACACAAGCTCTCAATGGAGAGGGCTCTTTTTTGCTTCTTACTCATTATTGCAGCTTATTTATTTATTTTTTAAGTTGAGGTCTGCTCTGGGGGCACCAGGGTCCCTCTTTTGGACTTCTTGTGCAGGGGTATAGGTTCTGTGTGACCAGCTTTTTACTCTGAGGCCTTTATAGTGTGTGTAGTTCGCCCCCCTGCACTTCCTGTCTGCACACGCTCGGCCAGGTGCTCAATCCCGCCTGTCTCATTCGTTCATGGCCCTACAGCTGGCAACCTGCCCTCCTGGCCGGTGCAGGTAGGTTTTTCCACTGTCCTTCTTGGCCACCACATGTTTGAGCCAGGTTCCAGGGACCTCAGTTGTTTGGCTGTGGCCTGCAACTCCTGCTGACTTGCCCCGACCTCCTCGGCGCTGGGTTACTGCCCTGTGCTGGGCCTCCCTTTTGCCCGAGTCAGACCAACCTTTTCCTGAAGTCTTATAAATTATCTCTGGTTGGAAGACTGTGTCTCTCTGTCTCTTTGCAGGTTCTGTAGTTTCAGAATCTGTCCAGAGGCTTGATTTAATGTTCTTTTTGAGGGAACAGAAGGAGAGCTCAGGCAGCTTGCTGCTTCCTCTCCGCCATCTTGGCTCCACCCTCCTTGCTGTCTTTTTGATAAAAAAAAAAATAATAAATCTCTCCCTTACCCTTGTAACATTTTCTTTTCCTCGTTGGGCTATAACACTAAGGTTTTCCCTCTTTTTTGTTGTTGGAATGAAGTTTTAGAATGATTTTTTTACCATGAAAATAGCATGCAGAATCCACCTCAGCTAGACCCTGAAATGTAAGACTATGAAGTTGTTTACACTGGCTATATCTGACACAAAGGCTAGGCTCTTGGGCAGGGTCAGTGGAATCTTTATGAATTTGAGTTCTCTAATGTTATTTTATGAGGCTTTTGGTGTTGTGGTGGTGTTTTTGTCATCCTATCTTTTAAATTTAGATTTAATTACTAAAATTTTGTTGCACATTTCTTTATTTTGATATTATTCGATTGGAAAAGATATATGAAGAACAATTCCTAGGCCATCTTGTTTTTCATATCCCCTCTTCATTTAGCAGATTAGAAAACTGAGGGTCAAGGGGAAAATAATATTCCATGGTCACATTCCCTTGAAGATAATAAACACTTAATAAATACTTGTAAGTTTTGTCATGCAGGCACTAAATGGGTGGTGGCTTATTAAACCTTATGCCTGGATGTTATTAAGTAAATTCAATATAACAAAGAACTGTGCTATTTCAGAGGAAGGGGAAGTTACTTATGACTTGGGATAGATCTGGGAAAAACTTTATGGGAAAGTTTGGTTTGAGTTGGGATTTGAAGTGTGGTTCACATCTCAACAAGAGAAATCAAGGGGAAGGCCTGGTATGAGCAAAAAGCACAGAAGCATGTACTGAGCATGTACACTGAATTAAAAGTATTCATACTTGGCTGGAGTACAGCAAGACAAAGAAGGATCTTCAGAAATATAGCTAGGATGATTATTTGGGGACAAAGTAGAAGGTCTCAAGTTCCAGGGAAAGGTATCAATATTTTATTTAGTAAAGATTCTTGACTGTTGATCTCCCCCTTGTGAGCACTGATAATCCTAGTATGTTATATGTGGACAAGCCCCCTTACCACCATAAACCTGCACTGCCAGTCAAAAAACATTCTTCCTTCCAGTGAATTCAGTTCCTCTAATCATTAAATCGAATGGAAGAAACATCTGTTAAGAACTTCTAATATTCCAGGCATTGTGCTAGATGCTAGGAATACAAAAGTAGAACTTCAAGTAGGTTACATTCTACATTTGGCAAAGGAAAAGAAGATGGACACTGCTTTTGGTTGGTTTCCAAACCTCATATTCAAGCACATTTCATCAGCAGATGGTGGCATGGACCAAGTAAACCTATAAGGGGGATAAAAATGGGAAGATAAAGAGGACTTAGAGGAAAAAATCCCAACCCCCTTTAGAATTAGCCTTTGATTTTATATCTTTAATCACAGCCTCAGGTGCATCACCACATTGCACTCATCTCTACCCACATAAAATTAGGTGACATAAGAAATATAATGAAAAGAACGGTTGGGGGAGGTGAAAAGGGAAGGGAGGGGATAGCAGACAGTACTTGCTAGATAAAATTACCAGCACACTTAGAAAGCACGCAGGCAGAAGATTTGAGCCCCAAAGTCTTAGAATCTTTGGATTTCCTCCCTCGCCCTTTTGTTTCATCTTGTGTCAGGATACATAGGTCTTTAAGTCTCTGATGTGAGTCTTGGGAAAGCCAGGGGCCCACCCTCTGAAGTTGAGAGTAAGGGTATGGGACAGAGGCATTTAAACATAATGAAAAGGAGGACTTTAAAATAATTGGAAAGGAGGGAGCAGAGTCTAGGGACAGAAGGGGAGCTTAGATGAGAGATGGGAAAATAATACCCAAGGCTGGGACCTTCATGCATTACCACAGACACTAGAAACCTGTTGCCCAAGCCTTATGTCTGAATGAATAAAGCAAAATATTTCTCTTCAGAGTTTACTGAAACTGACTTTGAATTTAAACATTAATGAACACTTGAAAAATGTATCTCAGTGATTCTTAAACTAACAAATACTTATTTTTCTTTCTTTCATTTTTTAAAAGGTGAGGGTTTTTATAGTTATCCTGTCACTCATGCTAAGGCTCTGATCACTTATCTGGATAATTAAGCAGTATCAGTAAGGAACCAGATACCAGAAATTTGATATTAATCCATCCCTCTTAATAGTAAGGCAAAGCCACTGAGGTGGAACATAGCCGAGACTTCTTAATCCCTTTTACCAACATTTGGGCATCAGCACATAGCATTTATTTTCAAAACTGGCTCAAAACATGCTATCAGTGGCTTAAACCTAATTTAGGCTTTAAATCAAAGTATTTTAAGAAATTCTAAAATAGTAAAATTTATTTCTGGGAAGAATTTCTGACTAGTGCGTACTTTTGCTAGTGGGCACAGGATACATCATGGCATATATTGGAGAGATTGGTGGACTGGGGCTCAGAAGCTCAGGGTTCAAATCTGAGCTATCAAATACTTTCTTTATGAGGGTTTGGTAATTAAACATTTTCTATTTAAAAGGCCAATCAATTCTAAAAGTTCGTTCTCTGATTGTCTCTCTGTCTCTCTGTCTCTGTGGGTGTCTCCTCTCTATCTTTTTCTCTGTCTCTGTTTCTGCTTCTCTCTCTGTCTCTGTGTTTCTCTCCATCTCTCTCTGTCTCTTTCTCTCTGCATGTCTATCTACATGTGTACATCTCTCTGTCAGTCTCTAACTCTCTGTCTCTGACTGTCTTTCTCTCTGTATCTCTGTCCCTCTCTGTCTCTTTCTCTATCTCTGTCTCTCTCCGTGTCTCTGTGTCTGTGTCTATCTGTGTCTGTGTGTACCTGTCTCTGTCTGTCTGTCTCTGTCTGTCTCTGTCTCTCTCTCTTTCTCTCTGTCTCTCTGTCTGTCTCTCTCTGTCTCTGTCTGTCTCTGTCTCTCTCTCTTTTTCTCTGTCTCTCTGTCTGTCTCTCTCTGTCTGTCTCTGTCTCTCTGTCTCTCTGTCTGTCTCTGTCTCTCTGTCTCTCTCTCTGTCTCTGTCTCTCTCTGTCTCTCTCTGTCTCTGTCTCTCTGTCTCTGTCTCTCTCTCTCTCTGTCTCTGTCTCTGTCTCTGTCTCTCTCTCTCTCTTTCTCTCTAGCACAATTACTTGGGCAGGATTTACTTTTGTATTCAATGACTAGGAAAAGGAAGATGCCTTTTTGGCTCCCTTTCACAGAATCCCTGAACTCTGAGGGACCATATCTAGGACATGAGCTCCACAGACAAAAAGAGTAGAAACATAAATATGGAAAGTGAACTGAAGTCCAAAGTGTGAGAAAATTGATGAGAGACAACAACTAGGAACAATTTGATTTGTCAGAGAACAAAGATGACACTGGGATAGGTAGGAACCAGCACCTAACAAATTGCCTATTACAGGGAACTTTTTAAGAAGCCTTTCTGGATAAAGGACTGACCCTGGATTCAGAAGGACCTGAGTTCAAATCCGACCTCAGACACTTGATACTTACTAGCTGTGTGACCCTGGACAAGTCAGTTAACCCACAAAAAACAGCTGAATTTCACAAATTTTGTTCCTCAGTCACATCAGTAGTTATTTTAGGAATAAGTCAAGTCATTTTTACAAATAGCTTATATGTCTTATGAAAAGTGTCTATTCATATCCTTTGATAATTTACTTAAAAGGAAATGCTTTTATATATTTGCATCAATTCTATATAAATCTACCATCTCTATGTATGTATGTATCAATCTATCTATCATTTACTTTCCAGAGTTGTGAGAATAAAATTAAATAATAATTATAAAGGGCTTAACACAATGCCTGGTACATAGTAGTAAATGTTGTTGTTATCTTGAATATAAGACTTTTAGCAGAAAAAAATTATAAAAATTTTCCTCATTATCTAATTCCCTAATAATTATCATTAATTAGTAACTATATGAAAGAAAATTATAATAAAGACAAAAAATAGAAAAAAATATGGAATAGAGTTAAAACAATACTCAGAGGATTTTTTTTTAAATCCCATACCTTAACAAAGAAAATGGGAAACCAAAAAGACTATACAACAGCTCAAGAAAAATGAATCCTTTTGTTATTTTAAGATCAACAAAATTAATATATCTCTAACTAAACTGATATAAAAGAAGGGGAATCAAATTCATAAAATAAAAAATAAACAAAGTAAAATCACAACATATCAAGAAGAAATAAATAAGATCATCAAACTTATTCTATGCTGTTATAGGCTAATAAAATTGAGAGACACATATAGTTTTAATAGCAAAAAAAGGAAAAGGATTGAAAAAATAGAAAAAGGAAAAGGATACCACAAGGAGAACAATTAATGAATTCAATTCAGAAATATCAAATAAAATCTTGACAAAAAATATATCTTCAACAAAATTCAGTATGAGCAAATTGAATTTACCAGGGACTCAAGGATGTTCAGCATTAAGAAAAAAAATTAACATAGTTGATCATATTCAAAACAAAACAAAATCTCCAAAATATGATCATATTAGATATAGACAAAAAAACTTTAGCAAAACAAACCACATGTTACAACAACAACAACAAAACAAAAACACCCTATAAAATATAGGCCTAGAGGACTCCTTTTAAAATATCAAAATCATCCATCTAAAATCAAAAGCAATCATTATATGAAATGAAGAAACACTAAACGCCTTCCCAACAAATTCAGGAATAAGGCAAGGCTAACCCTCTTATCCTAGATTTAGTTGTAGAAATGCTAGTAACAGCTATATCAAAAGACATAAGCAAAAAACAATGGGGGAGGGAATGGTCAAAAGTGTCATGCTTAGAATTCTATGCCAGCTTCAGCTCATTTTAAAATTTATTCTTTTCTGTTTATCCTTCGAGATATCACTGGCCACTGTCCTGATAATGTTCATCAAGAAGCCTCTGGTGCTCAGACCCAACTCTGTTGCTAGTTTAGTGCATCCACTCTGTTGGGCAAAAGTGCTGAAAGAAAGTTTAAACTCTTCATGATTCTCAGAGAGTATGCTACATTTTTCTCTCAGTTATACTCCCTTCTGTGGGATAGCACTGACAATATCTAGAAATTGTGAATTAGTCTGACTTTGGTACAAAAGTAGAGTTTAGGACTCCTTTGAGCTTATGATCTTTCAATGACTCCTTATCATGTGACCTTGACAGAATGAAAACACACCCCACATACAATTATTGACCAGTAAATTTGGCTTCTTTAAAAAATTACACAATACATAAAAGTAATAAAATCCATATAATAAAACATCATATCTTTCCACATTCTGCTTCTGTCTCAGATCTGGACATAGAACTAGCACTCTATGCCCCACTTGGGGTCTTGATTGATAATAATTACAACTTTCTGACTCAATCCCAGAAACCTGTTTCCTGATAATTGTCATACTATATCACCTTGCTCCACATGCTGCCTGTTATTCTGATCCAGAACTGGACTTAGCACTCCAGTTTCCACTCTAGGCTCCTTATCAATATCAACCTTGACATAGACCCCATAATACTGCTTTCTGGCTATTTACATGCTATGCCACAAAATGCCTACTTTTTCTCTCCCCCTTCTAACTTCTCAATTTCCACCTATAGCTCTGGATCTAAGTTTCAAATTAATGCTGTAATTCCCAGAAAGGATATGTCCATCAGTTGTCCTATTACTCTGTCTACTATTGCTGTGATGCCCCACAACAAAATACTACTCCTGACTACTCTTTCCTTGTATATGTAGCCTTCTCCTAATTTAACAAAAACTCCGTGAGAGTAAGGACTGAATTAGCACTTAGCAAGATGCCTCGCAAGTGAAAAGTACTAAATAAACATTTATTTGTTTGTGTGTTTGTTTGTTTGTTTTTATTTATCTATGTATTCATTTCTTTTTTTATTCTTCTCTTTGTTCATTCATTCATTCATTCATTCATTCACTTATTAATTCATTTGTTTGCTTATTTAGCTATTTATTTATTGCTTTTGTGTTTATTCATTTATTCATCTATTTATTCATTCATTTATTCAATCATTCATTTACCTATTTATTTACTGGGGGGTTATTTATTTATTTATTCACAATGCAAAGCTGCAACACCACATTTTCTCCAATATCAAAGAAATCCGCAGATAGTACATAAGCCTCTCTGTACCCAGGAGTTCTAAAAAAAATAAACAACTTGCTTTGCCTAGCCCCCCATGGCCATTGGACCTATGAGTGGGCAAAGGAATATAGATATTACAGCATAGTTCAAAATAGCTGATTCATGTAGAGATCCAGCAAGGCTTATCATCAAATGAAGTTTCATGAACTCTGGACCTAGAGACTATCCCAGATGAAGACTCAGCAACCAGTACAAATTAGAATTCCTGAAGGCTAGTGCATCTCCTGGTTTCAAATTACTTGTCAATTCCAAGGAATTCTTAACTATTTCTTGCTGAAATTTAACTTCATTTTTTGTTTTTTGGAGTGGGAGTAGGCAAGGACTGACCAGGCACAGAGAAAAACTTTTGTCACTGGGTTTTTCATCTTGCCTTCTCAGTACCTCTTCCCTCCAGCTGTCTTGGACCACAGGAACTGCAGTTGTCATTACTAGTAGTTAAGGAGTATGTTACATATTTTCTCTTCCTTTAGCTTTATGCCTTTTCAGCTTTACAGGTAATCAGGTGACACATAAAAATCCATCCTCTAGGCTCTCTGAAGTGTCTTTGCTTACATTTTCTGTATAAACCTTTGAGGCATCTGAGCTGGTCAATGAATTCCTATAAATCCATGTTAGCCTATTTAAACAACTTTACTTTTTTTTCCTCTTAGAAATTGTTTTTCTTTGTGTCTTCAGACATTCTATATTGAGGACTTTCCATCTGTTCTGGGAGGATTTGCTCTATAGAAATTTAACCCATTAGATCTTAACTAAACTTTTTAAAACTGTACTACTAATAGATTAGGTGAAATTCAGACTGCATTTGGTTTTCCTTTTCTTCTTTATTATAAATTCTGGGATTGAGTACACCTATTTTATCCCTAAATTCCTATCATTCCCATTATTTCTACTTCAGCAAAACTTCCTTATTGATAAGAAGCAGATATATGTCACTCTCTCCACTTTTATGAAGGATGAAATTATCATTAAGATAAGAATTTGTTATATGCTTTGCTTTTGGGAGTTGTGGCATATATTTGCATAATTGACACATTATATCATTACTATATAATACCTCTGTGACAGAAGAATCTGTTCCCTGAACTCCAACCATTTCTTCCTTCTCTTCTGATTGTCTTTCATATATCCTAGTGTCAGTATTTTTGTTTGTGTAGTCACTGATCTTAATTTAAATCTTCTCTACCATGTTTCCTCTCTTTTCTGGATTTACTCACATGTTCCTATCTCCTTAATATATAGAGCCCTTCCTCCCAAATTCCTTTCTCTTACTTATCATGTTCCTTTTGAATATATATGCACAGACTCTCTCTATATGTATACACACATATATACATAATATATAATGTATAGTATGTTTGTACACATCTATACACACACATATAGTGCCCATGGCTGTGTATGTATGTGTGTATATATGGTATGATAGATGTGTGATATATCATGTATAGTATAAACACAGTATATACACATATATGCATACATATACACATATATATGTATATGCATATATTTTTATATGCATATATCTATGTATATATACCTATTTCTCTCATCTATCTCTTATCTATCTATCTATCTATCTATCTATCTATCTATCTATCTATCTATCTATCTATCTATCTATCACCTTTCTATCTATCCAGCCATAGGTACTATCCCCTCAAGTTTCAATGATGTCTATAAAGTCACTTTGGCCTCTTCATATTAGGATCTCTACTTCACCTTACTTGTGACTCATGCTTGGTACCTTTGTCTATATATGTATCAGGCCACAGGTATTATGGCTGGTTCCATTTTTAGATTTTGGCCTCTATGAATTTCTAGGCATCTCTACTATTATTCTTTTTTTCCTACATTTTAGCTCCTTTCTATGTTATCTAGATTGGCATATTTAAGTAGACATTTCTCACCCTCCTCATTTGCCTACTTTTTTGTAATTCAGATGTCCTTTAATTAAATCCACAAACTCTGTGCTTATTAGAGATCTTTAATCCCTCAACAATAATCTCTCATTCATAGATTCATGGTATAATCCAGAAATCCAAAACTCATTCTCAGATATCATTACTCTGTTTAATCACTTCCCCAATCTGACTTTCTCTTCTGAAGTTCTTACTTTCAATAAAAAAAAATCATTATGGACATGGGTGACAGGCATGTAGTGGAAGACAGAGAAAAACATCATCACAGCTAGTTATGGCTGATGATATGGGCATAAATCTGGTGCCTGTCTGAAAGTGATCTCTTTTTTCCCCAATTTTTTCTAATATACTTTGTCTAGATCTTTCTTTTCCCCTGTTATCTTCTAAATTGTATCATAATTATTTATACTTATTTCTTCTCTTTCATTTTAGACTGTCAAATCCTCCAAAGTTAGTGATCATTTTGTCTTTATTTCCTTACTGTCTGTCATGGGGCTTTGCACATAGAAGCTTCATAGATTCTTGTTGAATTGAAGTGAATCACATTAAACAATGAGAATTTGAGAAGCGAACACATTACTTCATTCTGTTTACAAAACTTGGAAAGATTTTGAGAACCTTCTCACTGAGAAAACTCTTGGGCCTGGAGTTGGCCATTCTGAAATGACTGGTTTTAGGGGGTTAATAAACTGCCACTGATTTTTTTTTATTCGATGTTCCAGTTCATTCAGTCATTTTTTTAACTTTCTGAATTGACTTAATATCTGATTATTTTGTTATTATGAAACCAATACCTCTGCAAAGCTGAAAAAAAGAACCATTAACAAAAACGCCTCAAAAAATGTTAGAGTGTCAAGACGCCTCAGATATCAGCTCATTTTCTGTATGGACAAGAGGTTGAATGATATGGCTAATTTCACATAGTAAGTAGCAAAGTTGGAATTTGAACTCATGATAGTAAAGCTCAACTTTGATATTCTTTCTACTGTATCACGCTGCCTATACACCATTCCTCCTCTGCTACTCCTGACAAAACACTTATTTCATTTTATGGGGGTAAAATCTATATATCTACTTTCCAAGAATCACAAATAAGAGATATAAGTGGTATGACACAGTTAAAAGTTCACTGGAGGGGCAGATAGGTGGCACAGTGGATAGAGCCCTGGGCCTGGATTCAGGAGGACTTGACTTCAAACCTAGATTCAGACATTTGACACTTTCTAGCTGTGTGTGTGACCCTGGGCAAGTCACTTAACCCCAATTGCCTCACCAAAAAAAATAAAAAAAGAAAAGTACATATTTATTAGAGGTGTGATGGATAGAAAACTATTTTACCTATTTAAGCATTAGTTATACCATCTGGAAAGTAAGACAAAATACCTGCATTAATTATTTTCCTGGTTTATTGGCAAAAAAGTGCTTTGTAAGCCATAAAAATGTAGTAAATGTCTGATTATTGCTACCTCTATTGTACTGGTGTGTTTTTCATGCCTGCTAAGCCACTCCTTACAGATGTTTACTTTTGGATTTCCCTAAAACTGCTTCCTAAATACCTAAATGTCCCTCTCCTTTTTTGCCACATTCCAAAAGGTTCTCTAGACTTATTCTTAATGCCCTTCTATGGTATTTCCTCAATGGCCCACCCCACTTTTATGAATTTGTATAAGTCACAAGGACCCAATCTCAGTTTTGTTCTGTGAAAAATGAGTAGAGTTTGATGACCTCTGATGTCCCTGATGACTCTAAACCATATAATCCTATAATCCCTCACCAAACTAGACTGTCCAGTAAAGCACTGATTTGAAAATTGATAGCTTTCCTTCTCTTTTTCTCTTATGCTCTCATTTAGAATCCCAGCATTTCACTATCAGCAGGAACCTCCAAATTGTATATGAAAAAGAATCAACCCCTTCCACAACTTCTCAAACAAATGACCATGTATGTTCATGTTGAAAGAATTATAATGAAGTTCTATCACTTTTTTGTCATTGTTGGTTTTTTTTTTTGTTTGTTTGTTTTGCTTTGTTTTGTTTTGCAGGGCAAAAAGTAACTTGCCCAGGGTCACACAACTAGTATGTGTCAAGTGTCTCAGGACAGATTTGAACTGAGATCCTTCTGAATTCAGGGCTGGTTATTTTATCCACTGTGCCACCTAGGTGCCCCCTGTCTATCACTTTCCAAGCCTGTCCATTCAACTTTGGGGCAGCTGTATTTGTTAGCAATTAGTTACTTTATCTCAAGCTTAAATATTTCTCTCTACATTTCCATTTTTCCTGCTTCTGTACCCTTGAACTAAGGGGAAATAATATGGCTTCCACACGTTAATTCTTTAAATATTTGAAAAACACTGAAGTTTCTCTCCTATATGCTAAATATCCCTAGTTCTTCCATTTAATCTTCACGTGGCACAGTGTCTGCTTCCTTAATAACCTTGATTAGCCTCCTTTGGATCTACTTCCATTTTGCAATTTTCTTCCTAAAATATGGTGCGCAGAATTCAGCAGAATACTTTAAATAAGTTGTAACCAAATGACAATCCCTTCCTCTTAGGATTCACAACTCTGTTGGTGAAATATATAATTTTATCAGCTTTTTTGATAGCCATATCACAGTTTTAATTCATATTATTCCCCTCCACTGAAACCTCTGTATTAACATAAAATGATTATCTATCAATGTATTTGAACAGTTAATTTTTTTGGACCGAAGTGCATTTATCTTTATTAAGTTTACCCTTATTGATATTTGGCCTATTCTCTCAGGCTGCCAAGATTTTTTGAAGATATTTTTTGAACCACAACTTCTCCAGCACATTAGATATATTTTATGGTTCGTGTCAAGTGCAGATTTGATAAGCCTGGCACCAAAGTTTCTGCATAGTTGATTAAATATTATTAATCAGCATAGAACCAAAGGAATGATTTCTGGGACATTAGAGACTACCCTCAAAAGCAGAATTTGACTCATTATTTACTACTTTTTGGATACAGTCCTTCAACCTGTTTCAAATTTATATTATTAATTTAACCCATGGGCAGTTAGGTAGCACAGTAAATATCAAGAATCAGGACTCAAGTTAGGAAAACTCATCTTCCTAAGTCCAAATCTGATCTCAGACATTTACTACCTACTGACCCTGGCCAAGTCACTTCCAAGTATGAGGAACAGCCTCAGAAAATACCAAAAGTCAAGAGATTTGAAATGTCTTGTTTGTGGAACATTAACTGTGAGATTTAAAATTGGATACAAGAGCATTAAACTCCCCTTTAACCTTTCCCTTATTTATCTGCCAGACCAGTAAGTGGAAGAAGCCTCTGATCTTTAGGGCTTTTATTGTTTGGGAATTATAAGGTGATGTTGATTAGAGACATAGGAAAGTAGAAATACAAACAAATATTCTTAGATCTAAGCTTAGTCTATATTCTGCATAGAACTCACCAAAAACTGTATAGAACTCACCAAAACCCCAAGGCCACCTCTGAGGCTGAGAACCGCGTCAAGCATGTGCTGTTACAGAGGACCGGGCTGAGTCGAACCTGAGTCAGCATCTGTGTGTGCAGAGCAAACCAGCGGGCTAGGGGAGCAGAAAAAGACATCACTTCCGTTCTCTCCTTGCCTTTTAAGCTCGCACCCGGGAAGTGGAGTGCTTAGCAGACAGACTGGCAGTTCGTCAAGGTCTCCTCCCCAAAAGGGTGGTCCTTCAAAAAACTGGCGTCTTTCAGTTATTGCTAACTGACTGTTAAAAAAAAAAAAACTTTAATTTTTTTACCACACCACTTTTCCTGGATCAAAGAGTAACAGTCAGAAAGTAAAGTATAAAAACACAAGAAAGGTAGAATTAGGCTAGGGTATGAAGATCTTTGAATGGCAAAGAAAGCATTTTGTGCTTGATCCTGGAGATGATACAGAGCCACTAGAGTTTATTGAGAAGAAGGCTGAAATGTTCAGATCTGTATTTTAGGAAAATCACTTTGGTGGCTGAATAGAAGATGGATTGGAGTGGGGAAAGACTTGAAGCAAGCCAGCTCACTAATGCTAATAGTGCAAACATAAGGTGATAAGGACCTGCAATAGGGTGTTGACAATATGAGAGGAGAGAAGGGTTTGTATTCAATGGAGTTTGCAAAGGTGAAGTTGAAAGGCAATGGCAACAGATTGTATATGGCAGGATGAGAAATAGTGGAGAATCAAAGATAACATCTAAAGGCAGCTAGGTGGCACAGTGGATAAAATACTGGCCCTGGATTCAGGAGGACCTGAGGTCAAATCTGGAGACACTTGATACTTACATAGCTGTGTGACCCTGGGCAAGTCACTTAACACTCATTGCCCCACAAAAAAAACAAAACAAACAAAAGCAAAACAAACAAAAACCAATAACACCTAGATTATAAGCATGGAGAAGTAGAAGAATGGTCATGCTCTTGACAAAAATAGGGGAATTTAGAAGAGAGGAAGAATTTAGGGAGAAAATCATAATTTTAGTTTTGGACATGTTGATTTAATATATCTATTAGATATCCAGTTTTAAATGCCTAAATGACAGCTGGAGATATGAGACTAAAGGGCAGCAGAGAGGTTAGGAAAGGATAGGTAGATTTGAGGATCACCAGCATAGAGATAATTAAATCCATGGAAGCTGATGAGATTACCAAGGGAAATAGTATAGAGAGAGAAGAGAAGAGAGACCTGGACAGAGTTCTGTGGGATGCCTATGTTTAGAGGACTTGAAGTGGATGAGGATGAAGCAAAGGAAATTGAGAAGGATTACGTACTATGTTGTAGGCACTATGCTATGGAATAGTAAAACAAATAAAAGAAAAACAGCCCCTGCCTTTGAGTAGCTTACATTCTAATGATAGAAGACATCATATAAAAAGAAAAATGAATAATGGGTGGGGCAGAGAGAGACAGAGAAAGAGGCAGAGACAGAGAGAAAGAATATACCTCTATGGGCAAATTGGAGAAAGAAGTCCAGAGAGTTAGGATCTTTGAGAGGAATGGAATGAACAGTCTGTCCTAGGTACTTTTCTTTAAAAAGATGTTCCTGGAGGAACTGGCCAATCAGAAGAAAGGATGACAGGGGCAGAGAGACATTCCATGATGAGAAGGCTGCTTGTTCATGATGTATAAAGAAGTAGAGAGAATCCGGAGGAAAGCCTACAGAGGAATGAATGAGTGAACACCAAGACTGTCATATGTATTGCTGAAAAACAGATATATGCCATGTCTATATCTATGCTTTTAGTCAAAGCTACATGGGAGTTATATCTTGTATCAGAAGAAGCCTGTGGAAGGAGGCAACTCATGAATATTCATTTAACTCCTAGTAGCAAAGAAGCTGGAAAGCAATATATTTATAATTTTTAAAGCACTTCCTTTATGCAAGGCACTTATGTAAAGCTGAAATAGATAAAAAGATTATAAAAACAGTCCTTGTCTTTATGGATCTTGTAAGTTTGTAAAGAAGATGACAAATACAAAATTAAATACGAGGGTAATAAGTACATACCAGTTACTCAAATAAATTGTTATGAAGTTCAGAAGAGATCATTTCTATCTGGAGGCATCTAGAAAGGTTTTAAAGAGAAGTTAGGAATTGTTCCAGATCAAAATGCGAAGAGGTGACAGGCATTTCCACTGAAGGGAATGGTATGACTTCATATACATTGTACAAATTCCTATGCTAGGTGTTACTGAAGCTCCTTAGGTGAATAAGATATGGTACTTGCCTTGAAGAATTTTGCAGTCTAATTGGAAAAAGAAGGAACCCACATATCAATGGCATCTAACATTATATGGCTGTGTACAATTAATGACAAATGAATAACAGACAGTAAGGTTAGAATACTATGTGCTGAGGTGATCACTGAAGGTTCCTAGAGGATGTAGGGGGGAGAAAGAACAGATAAGAATTGAAGTGGCCATTTGGGATTGAGGAGAACAATTGGACTAGGGAGAGAACAAGAGGGAAGATATTATGGTTTAGGGGAATTGCATGAACAAAAGCAATAGATACTAGTCTGTCTAGAGTGGAGGGCTCATAAGATATAGAGCTGAAAGGAAATGTAGAAATACTCTAGGCTATCCTTGTTTGATACAGGAGGAAAGTGAATTCCAGTATTCCAGTGACTTTATTTAGGCTTTACAGGTAGCAAGTAGCAGAGTGGAGATTTTTATAAAACAGTATTGGACAGGGACATAAAAAATAAGTTGTAGGGGCAGCTAGGTAGTGCAGTGGATAGAGCACCAGCCCTGGATTCAGGAGGACCTGAGTTCAAATCTGACCTCAGACACTTAACAATTACTAGCTGTGTGACCCTGGGCAAGTAGCTTAACCCCAATTACTTCACTCAAAATAAATAAATAAACAAACAAACAAATAAATAAAAGGTTGGGACCTTCAGATATGAAGGACTTCAAATCTTTTTTTTTTTTTTTTTTGCAGGGCAATGGGTGTTAAGTGACTTGCCCAGGGTCACACAGCTAGTAAGTGTCAAGTGTCTGAGGCCAGATTTGAACTCAGGTACTCCTGAATCCAGGGCCGGTGCTTTATCCACTGCACCACCTAGCTGCCCCTGGACTTCAAATCTTAATAATAACAAAGTAGGATTCAATAGCCTTTTGGGCGAGAGTTTAATGGTGTTTTTTTCAGGGCAATGAGTGTTAAGTGACTTGCCTAGGGTCACACAGCTAATACGTGTCAAGGGTCTGAGGTCAAATTTGAACTCAGGTCCTCCTGAATCCAGGGCCAGTGATTTATCCACTGCTCCACCTAGTTGCCCCCAATTCTATAGCATTTTAATGACTACAAAGCAGTTTCCTCATACTCTTGTCAGGCCGGCTTTGTACTTAGTATCTTTTTTCCTCATACAATTGAGGAAGCTGATGCTCAGAGAGGTAAAATTACTTGTCTATCACCTCTAAGCTCATGGTGGTGGTGGTAATGATGATAACTAACCTTTATATTATGCTTTAAGGTTTGAAAAGTACTTTACAAATATTTTAATTGATTTTCATAATAACCCTGGGAGATAGGTGCTATCATTATCCCCATTACATTTTACAGATAAAGAAACTGAGGCAGATACAAGTTAAGTGACTTACACAGAGTCACCAATAAGCATTTGAAACTAGATCCAAACTTAGGTCTTACTGATTCTAAACCCAGCCCTAAGTCCACTGTGATATCAGCTGCCTCTTAAGACTTAAAGTAAGTGGGAGTTAAAATGTGAACCCAGGTCTGCTGTCTGATGATCTGATATTCTACTCCATCATGCTGTCTCAAATGCTAGGATAGGGAATTGGAACTTTGACCTTTGGCCACTGCATGTGCTAACATATTTTACTAAGGTTCTATAGCCTCCCAGTCTTCCCTCTCCCCATAGGATGGACAGAAAGCTTCGTTAACAAGACAGCTATTGTTCCATAGGAATTCTCTTTATGCATTCCTCATCAGAAGTGAGGTGCATGCTGTAAATGTTTGGGGGTGGGGTGAGGTGAGGGCTTTATCACTTTATTTATAAAATAATTAGCATGAAATTTCTCTGACAAGGAGAGGGAGTGTGTAGGCAGCCAACAGAGGTGCTGCCTTTACCTCTACATTTTTTTTTATTTGTACAAAAACAGAAAAATGTTTTTACAGGGTAGGCCAATAGTGCCACTGAGACTGAATTAGAGCATCCTTAATTAATATGTCAGAATATAAGAAATGATGAAAATATGTATAATTAAATTCGTGTACTAAAAAAAGGATTCTCAAATATGACTAAAATAGCAGTCCTGGCATTTTTATTTCTTCAGCTTTCAAACAATAATAATATTGGTAGTAGTGGTAGGTGGGGGTAACAAATGGAGAAATGTCAGTGTCCTGGCAGCTCCATTAGGTGCTGACCTCAAAGGGGTAGCAGGTTGCTTAGGCTGACAGGTTGGCTCCCCCCCACACCCCAAATTAGACACAAATAGTTGAGATTAAAAATTCTCTCCAATTTGGATGACTGGCTGCCTTATTTTCATACTAATGCCCTGGGACTGTATATGACAGCTGGGCACGTTGGTTACCATATAAGCACATGCAATGAGAGGAAGATGTTCAAGACAGGTGTTGGAAAGATATAATATTGTGAATAAATATACATTTATTTTAGGGGGAGGGGAAGGGATAAGTATTTATTTATGTATTTATTTGCTAGCTTTTTACACATTTATTTACTTACTTCCTCTGTGTACCAAAGGTGTCCCTAGATGGGACCCTGGGGACCCACAAGACAATTAGACTGCAGGCAAGAAAAACACACATAGATCCCCCTCCTGTGTCCCAAAAGGTATTTTTCCCCAAAGCCCCCATGCAATCCCTCTGGAGATAATTCCCCTCTTTGGGCTAAGTCCCAAGGGGAAAAGGGCCTGTTTTTTTTTTATTGCCACCAATCTTACAATTTCACAGCTTGCTTAGGCTTCTTCAGACCCACAGGGAAAGTAAAGCTTAGGAGTGGAGGGACCATTTCCCATGGAGTTTAGGGAAGATGAGGAGGGCCTTGATTTTGTTGGGCATAGTTCTTAGGATTTTACCATTTGTTATTTTTCTTCCCTGGGTGTTTTTCTTAAAAAACCCACAGATCCCAAAATTATTTCATTAAAATGTTAAAAAATGTTTTACACATAATAAAGAAAAAATAAAATAATATTATTTTTAAAAATCTAAAAAAACCCAAACAGGCACATTTGTCACATCAACTCTAAATAGCAGCTCATTCTCACTCTCCTAGAAGCTAGCCAAAAAGCTCCTTTTCCTTCATAATTTCCAGGTTCTTCGTTCTTAGTGTGATGTTTTGTGGAAAAAGATTAGGAGATAGGAGACTGGGCTTTGACTTGCCTTTAGTCTTGCCTTTGACATTCAGCCAATTCAGCAATTGCTTTCCTGGACCTCATTTTCTTTATTATTAAAATGAGTGGATCTCACAAAATTCTAACTACTGGGAATGTTGAACGAATAAATAAATTTTATTTCCTAAAATGTATGTCTAAATAATCTATCTTTTCACCAAACCTCGAGTATAGAATAAAATAATTATAAAGGCACCTGTACTTGCTCTAATCAGTGAAATGACACATTGTCTACACTGTTTATTTAATATTTGACATAATGTAGTATGTTTTCATATATATATATATATATATATATATATATATATATATATATAATCTTTTCTCCACAACTATACTGTATTTCAATTCTATTCCACAAATCTTTATTAAGTCTATACCACGAATAGTAGTATGTAGTTCTGGGTGCTGGTGAAGATAAACATTTTAGGTCAGACACGGTCCTTGTCTTCATGCAGCTTATAGGGTAATTGGGGCCCAGAGCAGGGTCGGGGGATAAGATAGTAAATACACATAGAAGAAAATATTGTATACAATGGTATATTATATGTTATATATTAAGGAAATTCAAAGAAAAAATGTTACATATGTTTTGATAAGGAAAAGGTTGTTGCTAACTAGGGGGTTCAGGGCAGGCTTCCTGGACAAAGTGAAATTTTAATTGGGCTTTAAGTGACAGGTAAAAATTCATTGGGTAGCTAGGTGGCACAGTGGATAGAATGCCAGGTCTGGAGTTAAGAAGATTCATCTTCCTATGTTCAAATCCTGCCTCAACCACTTATTAGCTGTGGGACCCTGAGACAGTCACTTAACCCTTTTTGCCTTAGTTTCCTCATTTGTAATATAAACTGAAGAAGGAAATAGCAAACCATTCTTGAATTTTTCTAGGAAAACCCAAAATGGGGTCATGAAGAGTTGAATATGACTGAAAAACAACTGAACAAGAATTCAATAGGAAAAGAAATTACTCACCTGGAACATTATTTTGAATACTTTGCTGAATCTGTGGTCCCATCAAAGTGGATACTCCCTCCAGCAGTGCAAATTATATTTCATTCATGCCTTCTCATCCTGCATGAGTCTCATACATATCCTACACTGGAAGTACACAAGATAATATATTGAATTAAAATTTGTTCCTTACTAAATAAATTCCTAAAAATACATGCATGTATTTTCTCAACATAAAATGACACATTTAAAATTCATTTTTGAAAACAATTTCATACAATAATATGATAGCTTTCAGAATTCGAATAGACCTTAGAGACTATTATTCTAATTCCCTCACTTTATACATAAAGAAACTGAAGGCAAAGAGATTAAATGAATTGCCTAAAATCACATAGAAAATAGATGGCAGATCCAATACTTGAATTTAGGTCCTCTAGTTCTAGACCAAGGACTCTTTTCCACTCTGTTGCACTGCCTCTCAAGGGGGAAAAAAATAAAGAAAAGAAAAAGAAGGGTCATCAGAAAGAACATATATAATGGGATAAGATACTGGTTTCCCCCACTCTTAATCTTTGAGATTATCTAGTTCAAATCTTTGGTTTTACAAATGTGGAAACTGAGGTCCACAGAAGCTCAGTAGCATGGATAGCTTCTGCACTTCTATTTTACCACCACCACTCTCCTAAAAGCCCTCATTTTCACTTGCCTTCCAGAATGACTGCAATATTTTTTGCTACCTCCATGGTCCTTCGCTCTACAACACCCCCTCAGCCATCCTTCATAATGCCAGTCTTATCTTTATGCATAGATTTAGTATATCCCTGCCTGAAACTGTTACAATGGAACTGTAACTTACAGGTCATTTAATTCAAAACTCTAATTTTGTAGAGAAGAAAACTGAGTCCTGGAAGTTCAATAGTTTTCCCAGGGTCACCTAGCTCTTCAGTTATAAATAGTGCTAGGACTAAAAGACAGATTTTCTAGCTCCTTGACCTGTACTGTTTATACTAAGCCAGGAGAGTAGTTCTTGGTGACAATTAGAATGACAGTTGCCCTTAAAAAAATCTTTAAACGGCAGTGACTAAGGGAGTTAATAAGAAGAAAATGGGTGTTTTTGTATGGTGGAGGCCACTGCCTCCAATTTTCTCCTACATAAAGTGAATTATGGCTTTGAGACAAGGCATGTTCTCTGTGGACTAATCAAAATGTTTTCGGTTTACCATGGTTTTCAAAGTAACTACAGGGTGTGGGGTGTGTCCAGGGACTGTTAATAGAAGGCATAAGCTTTCACCTGAAGGGCAGTTTTAGGCAGTTAAGTGGCCTGTTTAGATAGTGGACCAGATGCTAGTGGACAGGTGTTCCCACCACAGCTTTCCCACCTGGTTCCCAGGCCACAGAGCTGTTAGGAGAAGAGGCAATTGACTGTTTTCCCACAAGTATGACATCCCACAAGTATGTCCCTTTTTGACTTGTGAAACCCAAGCCCTGTGGTCTGTGTGGCCCTGTGGAGAGTATGAGGAAAGCAAAGTGCCCAGCTGCTATCTGCTGTAATGTAGACAAGGAAGATGGGTGAAGATTTCAACAGCGTATAAGAGCAGCTTCCATGACTTATCCCCATTTTTCTCTTGAAATTTAAAGCTTGTGAGATGCTTTTTCTCACAACTTTATGTAGCAGGACAATAGATTCTAGACCTGGGCTTGGGGCGAGGGGCAGGCTTTAGAAGTAACCTAGTTAACTTTTTCATTGCCAACTAGCAGATCCTACTCTAATGTTGTTTCAGGACTTGGAAATAAATCTGCGTTATTGAAGTGGACTAAATGCTCTGGTAGGTTCTAAGATCACAAAATTTTGAGCATAGTCAAAGTCCTGTGATGGACTGTCTGTTACTCAAAGTATTCTCAGGCCAAATGCCCCAAAAACATCCTGCATAATGTTGTAAACACTCATCACCAGGCTGGTCACAGGTTGAATAATATTGTTAGCACAACAGCTCCGCTAAAACCATTGAGGAAGCATGATGTAGTGTAGCGACACAGGCTTACAGCTCAGTTTTCATGCTTACTACCTGTGTGACCCTAGGCAAATCACTTAAACTCCCTGGGCCTCAGTTTCCTCATCTCAAAAATGTAGGGGATAAATAAGATATAGTCTCTGAGCTTCCTTTCAGATATAAATCCAAGTATTATGTGCTGGATCCAGCTCATACTAACTTGTGAGAGATACTTGATAAATATTCAGGGTAAGCATTTCCATCTAGCAAATCAGCAACATTCAATTCAGGACTTGATTTATTGATTTGTTGTTTGCCTAGACTTAAGAGAATGGTGGAGAACATGCTGATTATGCAAATTAAATGTTAACCCTCCCCCCCCCAGCCAATTGTGAAATATTCACCAGCATATTCCTATTTCTCTCATCTATGTATATGTATGTGTGTATATAAATATATATATGTATGTGTGTGCGTGTACATGCACATATGTATATACATACACATATATCTATATATGCGTGGACATGTATGCACACATGTATGTGTGTATACATATACATGTATCTATATCTATATATGTTTGTGTGTATCCCATACTAGTGATTTTATCAGGAACTCAGTAGCAGGGTTAGTGAAGTGCCAGTATAGACAGGGTTGTTTTGAGAAAAGCACTTTGTAAGCCTTACAATGCTAGAGAAACGTAACTACTATATAAGTGTCCTTTATAGTCTGTTGAAATTTTGTCTGAATTATCAGAGACACCAAATGGTGAGAGTTCCTTTTTTATTCAGACTGGCTACACATTACTGAGAACAGGTACAGAGTTTCACTACAGCAGCTTCCTCCACAAAAGCCATTTGGCAAATCTTCCATAATTTAGTCTTAGAAAACGACCTGGGGCACTGAGAGACTTTGACTTTCCCCATGCCACATAGCTGGTATTTTTCAGCACTGAGATTTGAATCTAGGACTCCTAATTACACTGTCATGTTTTTCTACACTACCATGCCGAATTGAGTTAATGCTTTCTCCCCACAAAAGGTTCCTGGTAAAAATGTAGATATGTTGTTTGGGAGAGAAAAACACATTAACCAAATCTCTATCTGTGGATATTGCCCCACCTGGGAGTGTTGCTGAACCCTCTTATCCCCCCCCCACCCCATGCCACCCCCGCCAATACACATACACTTAGGAAAATCCTCAGGAAATTTAGACTACTTATAACATGGTGAAGGATAAAGAAAGGGGGAAAAAAGATTTTTGTCCTATCATTCACTTTCAGAAACTGTACTTACTTTGCATGCTCAGCAAGGAGACTAGGCTCTTCTTTTGCATGAGAGAATAGAAAAGGACTTATCCAATTATCCTTTGCTATGTAAGGGAAGTCCCAGTCCCCTTTCCTTTTCACCTTTTCCCACAAATATCACTAGCTGCCAAACTGTAGCAATGTAGCCAATGAGAAAACATCTACCTGCCAGCTAAAGCTATTCCTGGATTTTCCTGATGTTCAATAATGACTCAACCAGCTGGTAACATTGATAGAAAGAAGAAAGGCTTCTGTACCTACATTGTCCTGTGTTAAGACCTTAAATTGAGCCATGATCACTGTTAATAGAGGCAGAGGCACAAGAAAGACTCAGAAGGAATGCAGAAATGATGGGAAAGGTGTCCCTAGGGAGGGGGAGAGGGGCGTATGGAGTGTTCTAGTGTAGGACCAGGTCAACCAGTGGGCTAAACAGAGTGTCAGTGATATCCTGGGAAGGTAGCCATAGGACCATGGGAAAATGAAAAGGTGTCTCTCTCTAGGTTTGGACACCTCCCTCCCCATTCCCCTGCCCCAGGAGGTCAAGAAACACAATTGCTTTGCAAAATGCAGTATATCCCAAGTGCCACATAATTAAAGCATAATTGCAGTGCTTGGTAGCTACAGCTCTTGCTAAAGCAGCTGCCAGCACCATAATTGTTTGAGCAAAGACAGAATGACCATCTGTCAGGATCAGGAAGTATATTATAATGGATAAAGTGCTGGACTTGGAGTGAGGAGATGTAGGTTCAAATCCCAACATTCAGTCTTACCTAGGAGCAAGTCATTTCCCGCCTCTGAATTCCCATTTCTTCATCTGTAAAAATAGTTGTAGTAATCTTGTACCACTTGCTTCAGGGAAGGAAAGGAAAGGAAGGAAGGAAGGAAGGAAGGAAGGAAGGAAGAAAATTAGGAAGGAAGGGAAGGCAGAAATGGAGGGAAGGAAGAATGGAACAAGCATTTATTAAACACCCATTACGTTTCAGGCCTTGTGTTAAGTGCTTTAAAATATTATAATATTTGAGATTATCACAAAAAGAAGTAAACCTTAAAGCAAGTGAGTGAGTTGTAGAGGAGCTTAAGTAAATGAGCTCTGAGATTCCTTCTAGCTCTGAAACACTATGAGTCTATAGATGAAAAGTGCTTTTAGGTACACCTGCCTTCATTAAGACCTATGATCTCATGGACCTGACAGACTGAGTCTGCCCACCATCTGCCAGATTCGTCCTGGCTTGTCCCAACACCACCAGAGCCATGTAACGATTGCCTCTGGTATTCAGCCATGGGGCTCCACATGACACAGAATTGTTCCTAACTTAATTATTGAGTCTGGGTAAAGTTTCCTATGTTCCTTTGGACCTTGTATGTCAGAGCTGAAAGACACCTTAGAGATCACCAAGGGCAATCTATTCATTTTTTCCCACAGGTCTTTGAGACCTGCAAGGGTAAAGGGACTAATCCAAAGTCATATAGTGCTCTGTGACTTCTGAGGGGTACATTCTCTGACATGTGGAGGCAAGGAGCCTTTTTCAAAAGACCTCTAGCCAGTAAATCATGATACTAAGAGAGTCAGTGTTTATTGACTCATAGTGAAGAGTGCTGGACTTGAAATCTGGAGGACCTAGGTTCAAATCTGACACTTAATAGCTATGTGGGAACAGGCAAATCACTGAACTTCTCTAAGATTCTTTCTTCATTGATGAAAAAATGAGGATAACAAAATCATTAATTTCTATTTCATAAAGATAAATGAGATAATATAAATCAAGTATTTTGCCGATGCTAAAACACTATGAAAATTTCTCTTCCTTAACTCTCTCTGCCTCCCAGTGTCTGACCTTAGGCCTCTCTGAGTCACAGCTTTCATCTGTAAAATGAGAGAATTAGACTAGCTCAGGGTTTCTTAAACTTTTCTACTCGCGACCCCTTTTCACCCAATAAATTTTTACATGACCCCGGGAATATAGGCATATAAAATAGGTATACATAACGTTTTACTGTTGCCAATTTTTTTGTGACCCCCACATCCAGTTATGTGAACCCATATGGGGTCAGGACCACAGTTTAAGAAGCTTTGGACTAGATGAGTTCCAAGGTCCTTTCCCAGCTCAGACATGTTGTGATCCTATGATTCTAAGGCTCATTCCTGTCACTCTGTGCTTTGTGGTTCTAAGACTCCTCCCAGACCTATTCTATAGTTCTCTGCCTGATGAAGATGGGGTGTTCAATTAATTTTCCACTTGAGTGGTCTGAGTCTTTAAGGCCTGCCTCCAAGGCCCAGGAGTCTGAGAGGAGTCTTAGGCAAAAGGCTTAGCTGAGAGTTACTACCCACCCCCTTGCCCTCTCTCACCCTTCTCTTTAATCATGCATTAGCCTTTACTGATATATTTCAGTCTCTGGGCCAATTTGTTTCTGGTCCAGGCCCAAAGGGTGCTGTCTAATTTGCCGGGTTGATGTAATGACTCGCATTTTGGAATCAGTCCCTAAGAGATGCCATGGATCTTCTCCCTTTGTGATTTTAGGACATATACTCAAGTGTATAAGAATGTCTAAATGACAGGCTTTTTAAAATATATTTTTAAGGGAGTTATTGGAGGGGTGAGTAAAGAAGAAGACGCCTATGGGAAATAGAGGAATGGACTATCTCCCTTATAATCCAAGAGGTCTAAAGAACCTGACTTCCCTAAAATGGTAATTTTATACCATTAGTTATATTCAATTCCATACAACAATTGTTTTATAATAATAAGACCCAATAAACTTTATGTTTCAGTGGCTCAACTTTAAAGAGGAATCACTAGATCACAGACTGATCTAGAGGGGACCTTGAAAATAAATATTAATTATTCCTTAAAGATGAGAAAACTAGCCCAGAGATGAGGGGATTTAAACAACATTACACTGACAAAATATGAAATAGAAGAAATTCAAACTTAGGTCCTTTGGCTCCAAATTCTGTAATTTCCCCCATTTCTCCATGCTGCAAATTTCTGTTCTCCAGTGACTTTTCTTGGGACCTGGTAATGAGAATGGTAATAGGAAATTTAGGCCAGGTGCCAGAAACAGAAGAAAGACTAAGATAATAGTGTATCTATCACTCTAGCAACCTCAACAGGGTTCATGGGCTCAGTGACAAAAAGAACAAGCTTTTGTAAGTCCCATACAACACCCTCCCACCAGGTATGTGGCAATGGCCTGGAAGAGGCCCTGAATTTAAATGCACTCCATGTCAAGACAAATTTGTTTATATAACAAACATCATGAATATACTAGTCTCCCAGCTTTATATTTATTTTAAATAAATAATATGCATGTATATATGTGTATGTGAATATTCATATTTATATGCTTTAATTTTTAAATTTAATTTTATTTTTTGTGGGGCAATTAGGGTTGTATGACTTGCCCAGGGTCACACAGCTAGTATAAGGTGTTTGAGGTCGTATTTGAACTCAGGTCCTCCTGAATCCAGGACAGGTGCTTTATCCACTGTGCCATCTAGCTGCCCCTCAGTTAGGGGATTTAACAAATACAAGAACAACTACCTTTATTAGTGGGATCAGGAAAGTTTCACAAAGTCAACTTAACATTTATTAAATTCTTACTACGTTCCAGGCACTGTGGGTGCCAAAAAAGACCCCCCACCAAAAAAAGTCTGTTCTTAATGATCTTACAGTATAATGAGGGAGATAAGATAGTTGTATGTAAAAATAAGAGGTAGATAAGCTAAATTGTAAATAATCAACAGAGAGAAGGAATTAAGATTAAGGAAACTGAGGAAAAGCTTTTTTATAGAAAATGATATTTTAGCTGGGTAATCCAGGAGGTGGGGATGAGAATGAAGAAAGTTCCAGTCATTGGAGACAGTCTGCACATTCCCACCATTAGGAGAGGGAGTGTCTAGTGTGAGGAAGACAAAAGTGTCCAGGGAGACTGGACTGCAAAGTATGAAGGAAGGGATAGGGGGTAAAGAATAAGAAGACTGAAAAAGAAAGAAGGAGCCAAGTTATGAAAGGCTTTAAAAATCAAAAGAAAGATTTTATATTTGATCCTGGGTGCAAGATGGGGCCACTGGGGTTGATTGAATGGGAGTAGTTGTATGACAGTCAGATTTGTGTTTTAGGAGGATCACTTTGATGGCCAAGTGGAAGATGGACAGGAATGGGGAGAAATTGGAAGCTGTGGATCAATAAGCAGGATATTTTAATAGTCCATGCCTAGGTAATTTGGATTTGCACAACCCAGTGGTGTTGGTATCAGAGGAGATATGGGGATATGCATGATAGAAATTGTGAAAGGATAATTGACAGAACTAGGCATTTGGTTGTGTATGGAAGGTTAGAGAGGGTGAGAAGTTGAGGGTGACAACAAACCTGTAAGGAAGAAAGTAAACAGCAACAGGAAAGTTAGGAAGAGGGGAGGGATGGAGAGAAATAAAAGGAGTTCAGTTTTAGAAATGTTGAGTTTAAGATGCTTGTGAGACATCCAATTTGAGATGTCCATATCCAGTTGGAGATGTGATACTGAAGGTCAGAGAGAGATCAGAGTTTGACAAATATATATGCAAATCAGCTGCATAAAAATGATAGTTGAATTTAAAAGAATTGATGAATTTATCAACTGAAATAGTACATAGAAGAGAAGAGGCCTCAGGACAGAGCTTTGAAGGACATCCTGGGTTAGCAGATGTGATCTGGATGAAAAGCATCCAACAAAGGAAGCTGAGTAGCATGAGTCAGATAGATAGGAGAGAGAGAGAGAGAGAGAGAGAGAGAGAGAGAGAGAGAGAGAGAGAGAGAGAGAGACAGAGAGAGACAGAGAGACAGAGAGACAGAGAGAGACAGAGAGAGACAGAGAGAGACAGAGAGAGAGACAGAGAGAGACAGAGAGAGACAGAGAGAGACAGAAACAGAGAGACAGAGGGAGGGAGAGGGAGGGAGAGGGGAGTGTTATGAAAATATATAGAGAAGAAAGTTTCAATAAGATGGTTATTAAAAGTGTCAAAAGCTGAAAGGGGGTAAAGAAAGATGAAGATTGAGAAAAAAGCTGTAAGATTTGGCAATTAAGAAATCATTTTTAATTTTTGAGAGAGGGAAATTTCAGCTGAATGAAGAGGCAGAATGTAGAGAGTTGAGAACATAATGAAAGGAAAGGAAATGAAGACATTTATTGTAGATGGCCTTCTCAAGTACTTTAGTCAGAAAAAGGAGGAGAAATATTAGTCTATAGTCAGTCCAATTGGATGGTTCAAGTGAGAATTTTTTAAGGTGTGAGGATAAAGGGAAATGAGTGCAAGTAGTAGGGAAGTAGAGAGTAGATAAGAAGAGGTTAAAGGCAAGTGAGAGAATGGGGGTGATGGGAGGGACATTTTGCAAGAGATGTGATACAATGGGATTACCAGTGCATGTAGCAGGGGTCACCCAGTTAAGGATAAAGAACACCTCTTCTTGTGAGACAGAGTTGAAGGAAAAGATAGTGATAGAAAGCATCTTGGATAATGGCTTTAAATCTTTTTCCAATGGAATATGAGTTGGGATGAAAACATTCAGAAAAATCACTATGATGAATGAGATAGTGAATCAATTATGTGGGAAAAGGATGGGTTGAGATTAAGCAACAGATCTAATCAGAACAGTTTTATGATTTTCTCCTGAGTTCAGATTTTACCATCATCATCATCATTTTATTGTCATTAGTATGAATAATAATAGAATCTAGACTTTTGTCTAGATTTCAAATTTGTCTGGTTTTCAAATCACTATATATTTACACACACATATACAAAGTGGAAATTCCTCATGGATTATCTTAATTTTCTCACTTAAGAGTCAAGGTTCTCTACTGAGATGGAGAAACAAGAAGTAAATACATGAGAATCGGAAAAAAATTCTGCCAGTGAGAAACCAGTTACATTTAAATAATATAAATTTGTGTTGGACCCTGTCAGTCTGATTTTATGACATTTTCATATGACATGCAGTAATATATGAGTAGGAGTAGCGAAAGTAGCTGGTGGTGTTTTGAGTTAACAAGAAATGCATGGTAATAGAAGAAATAACAAAGAACTCAAAGGTAGTAGATTCCATCTAATTTGATTCTTCAACCATAAGATTAGGACATCAAAGGGAAGAAAGGTCAGAACAGGAGTGATAGAAAATAAGGAAGGATGGAAGTGCTAAACATCATGGTATAGATGAAGAATAGCATTAGAAATAGTGAGGCATTAAAATGGAAGGTTGTGATTAGAGAGAGGAATTTCAGAATTCAAGTTTATGGAGGTAGACCAATTTAAGAGTGAAGATGAGGTCTAAGATGTGATTATCCCATCAACTGTAATAGATGTGGAGTGAAAATGTACATTATGTGTGCTGAGCCCAATTAATGGGCTGGGAGGTCAAGTTCAAGAGCACATTAATGGGTATATAGAAGCCTCTGATTACCAAGGCATGAGTTGAGGAAGAGAAGAAGACTAAGTGTAAGTCAAGTATTGAACTCCTTAAGAATGAAGGGACAAGCTGTGTGACCCTGGGCAAGTCACTTAACCCCCATTGCCCTGCAAAAAAAAAAAAAAGAATGAAGGGACAATGAAAAGATTGTGACAAGAATCAAGATATGGTTATATGTATATGTGTATGTGTATGTGTATGCATGTGCATATGCAAATGCATATAATATATAGACAAATACACATATAGTTATAGATATATTATAGTTATATAATATAATTATATATAGTTATTTTTGAGATATTATAGTTATAGATATTATTGATATATAGATGGAGAAATGAAAGAGAGAGAGAGAGAGAGAGAGGGGGGTAGATAGATCAAGTGAATTTCAAAGAGAGAGATTACTGAGTAATGGTGCAGTTAGGATTGTATGGAAGTGTCTTTGAGGAGCAAGGAATATACCTAGTTCTTCTCCTGCTCCAGTGTGTTAAGTAAAGAGAGAAAGAACACCCAATACTTAAGAAGGTGGTTAGGGTTACAATGTCTTCTGGACAGAAGCAGGTTTCATTCAGTTCAGAAAGTTTGAAAATGTTTGATAAAGAGACATATGATGAGAGAAAACTTGTTACCAATAGGCCATGAATTCCAGAGAGCACAATGGAGCTAACTGTAAGGTAGAGGAGAATATAGACTAGAGAGGTAGGGCTGAGGTGGCTTGACATAAGGATATGGGAAGAAGTAACAGGGGAAATGGATGTTTGCCCCAGAATTATTAAAAAAAAATTCTAAAACAAAAATTGCGTTGGGTAATTGAATGAATAGCAAAGAATACCAGAATATTGGAGCTGGAAAACATGTTTTAAAGTAATTTAGTTTAATATCTTCTTTTACATATGAGAAAACATAGGCACAAAGATAGGAATTGCCTCACTCATGGTAACCCAGGTAACAAATGCCAGAGAAAACTCAGGACTTCTGTCTTCAAATGCAACAGTATTTCCACTGCACCTAACCCAAATGTTCAGGGTTTGCTTTTTGGGCAAAGGATCCCAGGGTGCATTGGTGCCAATCCTCATTTACAAGGCTACAACTTGGGACTTACCACACAAACTATTCTTTGTGAACAGAGCCTTGGGGTCATATTACTCCTCAGAAGGAAAATGTTTCATAAATGCATGGCATCAATGAGATTGTTATTATTGCCCCTGCCAACACCCAGTGCTCTTCTTCCAACAATGTAGAGCTTTGATGGCATATCCCCAGGTAACCCTCAATCTTATGGATTGGTGAGAAAGTCTGTAGAAGTTAGAATGCAGGTCACATTTTCTGTGGAACCATGGGAACCTCCATCTCCAGGGATTGTTGTTGTTGTTTTTTTGTTTGTTTGTCCTTAAATTCTCAAACAAGACCATGATGTCAGGGTGATGTCAGGGTGATGTGATGACTTGCAGTTAATTGTTAATTGGATTTAATGAGGGAGTGCTGTGCAAAATCACCACCCTCACACTCTCCTCCAGAGCCACCTAGGTCCAGTGGCAAAATATATATCAGAATGACTGGAGATGGTGCTGGATGTTTGAGGCAATCAGGGTTAAACAATTTGCTCAGGGCTTTGAGCTAGTAAGTGTCAAGTGTCTAAAGCCACATTTGAACTTGGGTTCTCCTGACTCTAGGACCTGTGTATAATCCACTATGCCACCTAACTGCCCCATCTCCAGGGATACAAAGCAATGAAAGCTTAGGCCAGGTAGGAAATGAAGGTTATTCTGTAAAGAAATAGTTATATTTTTTGGAAACAAGGAAGTAAGACACTTGTAATAATGTCAGAACTGAGATGGACCCAGGAGTTGCAAAGTAAGATGACAGGTTCACACTTGGAAAATACCTTGATATCTCTTGGTCTTACTCCTTTATTTTCCCTGTTGGGATACTGAAATCTTTTCTTTTCTTTTCCTTTCTTTCTTTCTTTCTTTCTTTCTTTCTTTCTTTCTTTCTTCTTTCTTTCTTTCTTTCTTTCTTTCTTTCTTTCTTTCTTTCTTTCTTCCTTCCTTCCTTCCTTCCTTCCTTCCTTCCTTCCTTCCTTCCTTCCTTCCTTCCTTCCTTCCTTCCTTCCTTTCTTTCTTTCTTTTTTTCTTTCTTTCAGCTTTTGGGGTTAAGTAACTTAGCCAAGGATCACACAGCTAAAAATTGTCTAAGGTCAGATTTGAACTCAAGCTAAGCCAGACATGTCTCTTGAGAATATTTAATAACAAATTAGATAGTTATCTGCAACAGAGGGCTTTGATCCCTACCCAGAGACAGAGTTAGAAAAGAAAAAAAAATCACTTTTGGAGAGAATGGAGGACTGTTCCTGGCTTTTGTTAATTGGATATCTTGGCTACAATTAAAGACCTATAAACTTAGCCATTTTAGGGAGAGGTTCTAGGCAACATACCCTCATAGACCATAGCTGAAATGTTCTGCAATGAACCTTAAGGAACTGAGCCCAAAAGGCAATGAGAGGGACCAATGTCCAGCAGAGACTTCATGTTCAGCAACCACTAGACTCTGAACCTGCTGTTACCCCAAATTCAACATGTAGAGGCACCAGAAGATGATCAAAGAAACAAACCAGTAGTCATTATGTTCACAGAAGTCATGATGAAATCACTGGGGATCATGATATCTATAGGTACCAGTGGTAGTGTGTCTGCCCTGGCCCAGTAAGTATACTGTTATATCACCAGAAGACATCGAGAGTCCTATAGCATCAGAAAGGTAATTGCACTTCTCTACATGTGTCTTGCCCTCATGTGTTCCCCCTCTGCAGGTCCCCTCATGACTGTTCCCAAATGTGTTCACTCTACCCAGTGGTGGTGTGGGAAGAATTCAAACCACAAGTTTTGTTATTATGTTACCACATTAAGTGACTTTGCTTTAAACTAATTGTGAGATCAGAGAAAAAATAAATCAGAGTAGACTTTAAGTGGGTATGAATCTGCAGAGTACCTTGAAACTGTTATAGTTATTCTAGGGGTCCTTCTGTTGTTGTTTGTCTTTTGAGAGTGAAGATAATATCATGATTTGCAGTGAATTGGATTTAAGTGATGGAGGGCTGTGCAAAGTCAACAGCCTCATTCTCTCTTCCAGAGGCATCTGGGTCCAGAGACAAAATATGTATCAGGATGACTAGAAATGGCCCCGGATGTTTAAGGCAATTGGGGTTAAGTGACTTGCCCAGGGTCACAAAGCTAGTGAATGTCTATATGTCTCTATGTGTGTAGTAAGGGGATTGGATGGACCCCTGGAATAACTATAACATCTGTACAGATGAGGAAACAGCCCAGAGAGGTTAAATGATTTGCCTAGGAACATACAGATAATATGAAACTTTATTAGGATTTGAAATGATTCTTTTAATGCAGATCTATACCAACTCCTAACCCCACTTTTTAAATTTTTTTTTTTGCCATGAGGTCAGTCTTTTGATGATGAAAATTCGTACTTTACAGATGAGCAAACTGAGCCATAGATAAGAGAGGAAATTACAAGCCCAAGTTCTTAGAATCAATAAGTATTGGAGCTAAGACCTGAGCCTATTTCTCCTGCTTCCAAATCCTTCGTGCTTTCTGTCTCATCAGGAGGTCCCCTTATTTCTCATCCTACCAATCTTCCCATCCATGGATATCTTAGGAGGGCAGGAAAACCAAGTATGCAAAGGGAATGTGGACAACCAGGAACATACTTCAAACAGAGAAAACCAAATATTCCCGTTGGTTCACATTTAACCCTAACTAATAGGTTCAGTCTCTCCTCCTCAAATAAATCCTAATGTATTTTCAATTAGTTTGCACGTTCACTTGCTGCTGTCCTGAATAATTAGGAAAACAATTCACATTCCACCAGGAGATGATATGAAGTGTTATCCCTGTGATAATTATCAAGCTGCAGTTCAGGCTCCCCTGCTCCCCCCAGGTCAGCAGGGCATAGAAGAGGACACCAGGAGAGCATTAATGAGCTCTCATTGAAGATGTTAAAAAGCTTGTATTGATCTGTTTGTCCAAGAATGGAGATATTTAAGCCTCTCTGCTGAGGGCAGGAGAGACAGAGATCCCTATCGCAAAACCTTTTAGACAAACCCTTCTGTTCCTGCCTTCCAGATGGCTTCAGCTCAAAATGTTGGCTTCTGGGGGTCATTACTTGGAAACTTTCACAACATTGCTTGTTCTCATTTCTATTTCTTTTCCAAATGTGTGTGTTTGCATGTGTGTATGAGTTTGCATGTGTGTGTCTGTGTGTGAGTATCTATGTGTGGATGTGAATGTGTGTGTGTGTGTGTGTGTGTGTGTCTGTGTATATTTAAGAAGAGAAGTCACTCTGGATTCCTGTGCAGCAGCAGCATGTCTTATAGTAGAACACAACCTGGTCTGTATCAAGAGGAATTCTTTGATGGCCAGATCAATACAGATCAGATTAGCACCGACCTAAGCCTTTTCCCCTTTATTGAGACAAACAAAGTAACCTGACAAAATGGAAAGAGGATCAGACTTAGGTATAAGAGACCCAAGTTCTAAATCTGACTCCACTGCTGATTCCCTCTAAATCCGTGGACACACTTCCCCTTTGTAAGCTTCAGTTTCCCCTGATAAATAAAGGAGTTTTACTAGGGGCTCTCTAAGATGAATTCCAGTCCCCAAACTCTAGGATTCTAACTTAGTTGGCTATTCCTTTGGAGACGAGATATTTGGGGAGATCTTATTGGCCCAAGTTCCTATCTGGGCTCTCTCTTCCATTTTCTTACTATATAACTTTGGATAAATCATTTCAACTTTCCTGGCCTCTGTTTCCCCTTCTATAAAATGAGGTGTTGGGCTAAGTGAATTCTAAGATCTTTCTCAGTTCTAAGGTTATGCAGTTCTGTGATTCCAGAAACTGAAGTTTGTTTATTTGGATTTTATCATGGGCAAAACATATGGGCCAGGAGAATGCCACAGCAATCAATCAACAAGCATTAGGCAAGGGACTGGGCATACAAAGATGGCATGAAGATAGATGATATAGAGATACAGATATACATATATGCATTAATATACATTTGTGAATGTTTATGTGTATACATACATATGTGTTTATGCCTGCCAGTGTGTATGTATATTGTCTGTATCTGTGTCTGAGTGTCTACACATGCACATACATATATCACACATAGTAAACACACATAGACACATGTGTGTGTCAATTTCAACAAAATATACACAAAATAATTATAAGGTAGTAGAAGGACAGAGAGGGCACCATTAGTTGCAGAAATCAGCTTTTTGTACTTAGCAGCCTCCTTGTAGTCCAAGAAATCCTGGCTCATTATCCAAATTAAAACATCTGATGCCACTATCTTAATTGAATTGTATGTAGCCTTCAAGACTTAACACCGATTCTACCTCCTTTAGTAAATTCTGCCTGCTGAGGTCAGCTGAGCCCGATCTTTTCCTTTTCTCACTTCTTATATCTTTTATTTCTAGTGTTGATCATTGGCTACAAATATCAAACTGTTTTCTATGGACCTTTATAAATAGGTCCTCTCTTCAAGTCAACCATGAATTCCTAAAGGAAAGAAGCTTATTTAAGGTATCCCAAAAATCTCAATGCCATTTTAAACCTGGCTCTTTAAAATTTAAAAAAAAAAAGCAAAGTCTAAAACTGCATTGTAAAAACCCACTGCAAAGCTGTGCAAGAGCATAGCTTAAAAGTGAACTAAGATCTTGTATATCTCCATATCTCACTTAACTAGCTGCATAGTAGTTTCTCCATGAGTATGTGGTATTTGAGAAACAGAGTGCTGGTATTGTGGAAAGGGTGTTGTACTTACAAGCAGCGTATATAATGTGGGTCTTGACCTCGTCATCCTGTTATCAGCTAATGCCCCCTCCCATTATCCTTTCTGACCTGCTTCTGATGTGAAATGAAAAGTAGCCCAGAATAAGGTGTCAACATGCCCTGTTTCCAAGAAATAGTTTAACCACAATATCCTGGGTTCAGTGGTCAAACAGTGGTCAAACAAATTCAGATCTGCCCCAGAGCCCTAGATAAAAGATACCCCATACCCAGTCCCCTCTGGCCCCATAAAAATACTTCTCTTTCCCTGAACAGAGTGACTCTATCAGAGAACCATTCTTATTGGTGAAGTCAGAAAACCTTGCTCTGGTTTACAAATTTTTGGTCCAGTGACCTGTTTATTACTGTCTCTCCTTAATAGGTTCAAAGAGCTGTTCTGACAGCATTTGACCTTAGACAAATTATTTTGCCTCCCAAAACCTTAATTTCCTAGTCTTTAAGGTAGAGATAAAAATCCTCAAAGGATTGTGTTGAAGAAAGCCCCTTCCTTTTAAACATTGAAGCAATTGGTACATCATTATTGGTTCCTTCAAGTTGTTTCTTTGTTTATTGTGAAGTTGGTGGGATAAAAAGATTTTTAAAAAAAAGTAATGAGTTTTTATCTGGGAAAAAAAAAGTTTCTGATTTTTTTTCTCCTTTCAGTTCATTCAACAAACAGTACTTAATCTTCTGTTACAATCAAAACAAAGTACTCCATATAAAATATAGAGTCTGGACTGGTCAGACAGCCCTAATTCAAGATTCTATGCTGCTACTCAGTGGTTGTGTGTCCATCTGCCAGTTCCTTCTCTCTGGGTCTCATTTCATTTGTAATGAAAATGAGAGAGTAGGACAAGATCTGTGGTTTCTAGCTTAAAACAAACAAACAAACAAAAACATAAGATATTGTTGAGAAATTGCATAAGGACAAAATAACAATGAGGCCTCAGGAGCCTGAAACACGTGGAATTGTGAGCCATTGAACGATATGGTATCTAAGGTTCTCAAAGCTTCTAACATTCAGAAAAAGAATTCCTGAGAAAATAGAAGGATGGTGTAAGATACTGTCAGTGAAGAATCTAGAAGGTGAATTGCGTGAATTGGAAGAGTGCAGAATGTCTGGAAAGTTGGAAATTTAAATGAAAGCCTAAATAATACATGTTTTATTCCACAGGAAATATAGCAAAACTGATTTTTTTCCTTCAGAAAATTGCCTTTTATCTATGAGGGAGGGATTGGAAAAGGGAGAAACTTTTATTCAGGGAGAATAATTAGGAAGCTCTTACAAACATCCAGGCAAAAAATGAGGTCAGTCTGAACTAGGGTGGTGGCTATGTGAGTGGAGAGGACAGATGGGAGAGAAATGGTGGAGAAAGAATCAACATAGCAGTTGAAAAAGTTACTCAGTATCTCAGGACTCTAAGTAATTCTCTAACATTAAGTTTTGGAGAAAGTATTAACTAGCAGAGGGCTTTTTCTCACCAGGGAGTTCTCCATACCAATAAAATTATAGTTATGGTTTCTATCCCTATCCTTTCAGAATATTATTTCTTCTTGATCTCAGTATTATTAATTTATATTTTGAGTTATTTTTATACTTTGCATAATTATTAATATAATACTGCATGCATACATATAATTAACAAATAAGCACCTAGACAATGGGGTGCACACTCATTTTTATTTCACTTACTTATTCATTATTTATTTATTTTTCTATTTATTTATTGTCATTTATTTTTGTTGATATATGAGTTTCCTTTTTTAAAAAGAATTGGAGTTTATGGCATTATAAGTTCATGAGATTCACAGTTGTAAGGGATTCTAATAGTCATTTATTCCAACAACCAAGTTTGTAGATGAGAAAAGAGAGGACCAGCAAAGTTAAATGATTAGCCTGATTCACACAGTGACAGAGCCCATGTTTAAAACCAGTCTTTGGATTCCAATTCACTGTTCTTTCTCCATGTTTTGGCATTAAATGTATGGATTTCAGCATAGAAAGCACAAAATCTACATTCAAAAGACTTAGTCCTACAAAATCCAAATTAGTCTGACCATTTCTATTAAGGACATATGATGAGAGATTTTTTTAGTTTTCAGATTCTGCTGGTACCTTTACATAAAATTTAAAAATACTTCACAGGACAGACAGATGATCTGTGTAAACTTGAAGGAGTGTTTAATTTTTTAAAATGATTCTGGACCTCAGTTTCCTCATCTGTAAAATGAGGGGGGTTGGACTAGCTAACTTCTAAAGGTCTCATCCAGCTTTGTGATTGCACAAGTACTGGGGCAGATTAAAAAATAAATAAATAAAAAAGATAAAGGACACAGTCCCAGCCCTCGATCCATTCCTGTTGAAATGACATTATTTTGTATCCCTCCCCCCAACCTGGGCATCTTCAGCTTCAACCTGGTAATTTGCTTCCCAGGAATGGGAGTCAGGTTATAAGAACCATGTAGGCTCAGTGAGAGAGCCTAAGACAGTGCCCCTGCTAATGAGCATGAGAACAGAAGGAGCAGGTGAGGCAGCATGTTCTCAGAACACACCTTTTGTCTCATAAGAGGTCATCTAGTACTGTAGTCCCAATTAAGTGCTCACATCAGGCCCCCATCTGCCCGACTTAACTCTTTCTCGACAGCTCCATGCCAAAGGAAAATGTATTCCTTTGTCTCTCTCAGCAGAAGTAAGCAACCCTTCTCAAAGGTCACCCTTACAGAGCGTGGGACAAGAAAGACCTTTTTTTTTGACAGGGGGAGGGGAAGAGATTGAGGAGAATGTGGTATGGTCTTGTGGGAATGAAGACCCCACTAGCTGGAGTCATAGTAAAAAAGAAATCAGAAAAGATTTTTTGAACCTTCTGTACTCTGGGTTAACAATAGTTTGAAACCTTGAGAGATGGGCAGCCCTCATCTCTGTTGATGTTTTATTGATATGGTAATTTTACATTAATAAAAGTGTAATGGAAATACTAATTTTATTTTTTGAAAAAAATAAAGCAGGTTTTATGCAGCATTAATAATAATAATAATACCCTTTTTACAAATTGAATTTTTTGTTGTTCTTTCTGGCAATAGTAGCTCCCATTTATGTATCACTTTTTGATTTTACAAAAAGGTGCTTTCCCTACAACAGTCTAACAGGGGTAGAGTTAGAAAAATATTCCTAACCCCATTTTTCTGAATATGAACCTGAGGGGTTCGAAAGTACCTGAAAGCCCAATGTAACACAGGCAAAAAGTATCTGAAGCTAGATTCAAATCTGGATCTCTTAAACCCAGGTTCAGAATTTCTTAAATTATTGCTTGGAGAGGTATGGGTGTAACCTTGTTTTATGGGTTCCCAAAGTTATATTTATTTAATTTTTTTTTCAGAACCCCTGAAGAGTTTAATTGTGGGGGGGGGAGAGAGGGTGAGGGAAGGAGGGATTATATAAGGTATTTAAGGCTTATGTTTTCCTGGCTTTAAATCAGAAATACATTTTTACATGAGAAAAATTACACATCCTATATTGACTAAGGTTACCTCCTTCCCCTGTGTGCATTTACACATAGTAGCTTTGTTCAGTGCACAAGGAAGAATAGATGAGTAACTCTACTGATGAATTTATTGTCATTGTACTCTGTTCTGTTTTCCTTTTTCACTGTGCTATTGTTCACCTGGTTAAAATATCATGATGTAGTGGAAAGAATGATACATTGGCTGTTAAGAGACCAGTAGTCACAACTTGGTCCTACAGTTCATTAACTTTGTTACCTTAGGCAAGTCATTTCCTCTGAGTCTTAATTTCCTCATCTGTTAAATGAGAGGTTGAATGAGATTATATCAAAGGTATCTTTGTTTTCTAGTTTATGGTAGCAATAAGTTGTTGCCATGTGATATTTTAAGTCATTCTGTTAATACCTTGTTATTCAGTCATTTAAGTCATGTGTGACTTTTCATGACCCTATTAGGAGTTTTCTTGGCAAAAATACTGGAGTGGTTTGCTATTCCTTTTCCAGCTCATTTCACAGGTGAGGAAACTGAGGCAAACAGGGTCAAGTGTGTGGAAATGTATTTTGATTTGGGGACCCTACCTTTAGGCTGAGATTAGAAAGCCTTAGGCCCTCAGGGTCTCTCCCCCTCCTCCTCAGCTTCAGTTGAGCAAAAATGCCCCGTGGGCTATACAAGACGCCAGGTCAGACAGCTGGGGGGGAAAAAGCCCCCAGCTCCCTCCGACCTGAACAGAGCTATCTGAAGGAATCCCGGATGGCCTGTGCTGAGGCATAAGGCTCGAGAGCACACCCCACTCCCCCACCAGCTGCAGCTCTGGCTGGCGGATTAGCTTGGTCTGTGGGGGCGAAGGAAGCCCCGAGATTTGAGTGGAGAGAAGAAAAGGTATATATAGACCTGGGAAGTAGACAGAAAGAAAAGAAAAAGGAGGAGGACGGACAGACGGACTAGGATGGGGGCTGACTAGAGGACAGACTAGAAAGACTAGAAGGGAGTGCGGACAAGGACAGAGCAGAGTTTGGTTCGGAAAAGGAGAGACGGGGCTGACAAGGTTACAGGCCTTAATACAAACCAGAGAAAATGTAATGTGCCCTGAGGCTGGAGGGGGCTAAGGTCCTTATTGTATTCAAGAAGTTCGAATGGCAGCAGGTGGGAAAGAGACCACAGGAAAGCAGTCAAGTTGTACATTTTATTTCCCTGTATTCTTAATTTTAAATAGTATCTCATAAATAAACTCTGCTTTGATTATTTAGTTAAGTTTAGTTATTAGTCTTAATATTTTGCTTATTAATTTGGGAGTAGAGCAGTGTGGTGGAACTTTATAAACGGCCCACATTAAATTAACGCAGTCAGATAGCCAAATAGTCAAAAGTCCCCAGTTTAGTCCTCTAGTCATCCATAGATCAGTTCCCCCAAATTTAGCCCTAGTGATCAAAAATATTTTACAAGTGACTTACCCAGGGTCCTATAGCTAATAAGTGTCTGAGGCAATATTTGAACTCAGGTTTTCCTAACTCCAGGTTTGATAATCTATCCATTGTGCCACCTAGCTGACCTGTTTATTAACATTAACTGTGTCTTATATATGCCTCAGACTTCTTGTAGGCATAGGAATAAATAACTGTCTTGTGCCTGATTGCTATTGTGCCCTGAATAACTTTTTTTTCCTCCCATTTAGGGGAAACTCTAGGTTTGAATTGGGTCCTACACTTTTTAAATTTTTTTTTGGTTGGGCAATGACTTGTCCAGGATCACACAGCTAGTAAGTGTTAAATGTCTAAGGAAGGATTTGAACTGAAGTCCTCCTGAATCCAGGGCCAGTGCTTTATCCAGTGCATCACCTAGTTTCCCCTGTTCCAACACTTTTAAATAATTTCCCCCGTAGTTCTAGAGTAGTGGTTTGAGGAGCCAGTGTGAAAAAATGGAGCCTATTCCTTCCCTTAGCAAAGGCCAGACACCTCCAGGACTAAAGCCTATAAAATTATGTACTTGAGTCCAGGACAGGGTATAAGAACAGTATACGATTTCATAGATAGAAGTTATCTTTTTAAAAAATTTTATTTTATTTTAATTTATGGAATAAAACAAGCATTACCATAGCATAGTATATATTATGTACAACTTGCTATTCCTTTTAAATATATAATATAATTATGTGTATACAATCATTCTATACATTCTTCTCTTTATCAGTTCTTTCTCTGGATTCAGATAGCATCTTCCTTCCAATCTTTTTTAACTACCACCTTATAACTCAATGCAATTCAATTTCCCTAATATCCCTTCTGATTCTTACATTTAATAAGTTCCTTGAGGGTAGGTACTGTGATATTTGTTCTCTTTGTATTCCTGGTATCTACTAAGGCAATTTATGCAATTCAAAGTTTTCAATTGATCTGAGATGTCCTTAACTTAGATGTTTTTTTCTAAGAATGCAGATAACAGAACATCTCTGCTTGTCCTTCCTGTGTAACCTTTATCCAAGTTCTCCCACAAATTCCAGATAAGTGGTTTGCCCAGAAGTACTAGGAATTCCCCTTCCTTTATTCTGACATCTCGAGGACACCAGTAGAGGTAGTATAGTAGATAGAGTGGCCTTGGGGTCAGGAAAACCTGAGAGTTTGATTCAATGCTTCCTAACCCATGTGATCACTCAAATTCTATGACCTCTGTTTTCCCATGTGAATCTAACTAGGCACTGCTAGGCCCCATTGTCTCTCTACTTCATCACATGCCCCCATATATTTCCATGCTCTCATTGTTCTAGAATTCCTTACCTTCTTAAAAGGAAAGCTAGATTCCTAGTGTTGCAATTCTCCTCCCACCTCAGAGAGGAATAACTATATTTGGGGCTCTAGTCTAAGGGCTCCTTAGAGGCAGCACGGTGGTTTAATGGACAAAGAGCTGAGTCTAGAATCAGGAAGCCTAGAGTTTACATATAACCTCAGATACTTTTTAGCTTTATGACCCCGGGCAAGTTACTTAACCTCTGTCTTCCTCGATTTCTTTGACTGTAAAATGGGAGTAATAATAATATCTACCTCACAATGTTGTGAGGATTAAATGAGATTAAATGATTCACACAGTACCTAGAATATAGTAGGTGCTTAATAAAGAATTATTCCAAAGGTCAAGAATGTCAAAGAAATACATGGGAAGGAAAAGAAAAAAGTAAGAAATAGCAGCCTAGCAAGTATCAGATTTCAAATTATACAAGGAAAAAGATTCAAAAAGGTGAAAAAAGTATTAATTACCCAAACAATCTGGAACTAGGTAAGAAACAAAGCGGTTGATCAATGGAACGGGTTCCATATAATGTATAGGGAAGTAAATGACCAGAGTAAACTAGTATTTGACAAACCCAAGAGTCCCAAGTACTGGGGCAAGAACTAGCTATTCAACAAAAACTGCTGGGAAAACTGGAAAGAAGTCTGGCAGAAAGTAGGCAAAGACCAATGTTTCACATTGTATAACAAGATACATTCAAGGCAGATGCAGGATTATAATTAAGAAATAGAGTGATATCATGAGCCAATTAGGGGAACACAGAAAAAAATACCCTTCAGGTTTATAGATAAGGGAAGAGTTCATGACCAACCAAGAGATAGTGACATGGGAAGTAAAATGGGTAATTTTGATTATATATAATTAAAATGCTTTTCCACAAACAAGCAGCCAAAATTAGAGAGGAAGCTAGAAAATGGCTAAAAAATGTTATAGCAAGTTTCTTTAAGAAAGGTCTAATTTATCAAATTTAGGGAAATGAGCCAAATTTACATAAATAAGATTCATTTCCCAAATGATACATGATCAAGAAATATGAACAGTTTTCAGAAGAAATACAAGCTATAAATAATCATATAAAATTATCTAAATCACTAATAATTAGATAAATACAAACTAAGATAACCCTCAAGTACTACTTCATACCCATTAGATTGGGTGAGGTGACAAAAAAAAAAAAGACAAATACTGGCAGGCATATGGAAAAATGGGTACACTAAGGCATTGTTAGTAGAGCTATGAATTCATCAAACCATTCTGAAGAATACTTTGGAATTATACCCAAGGGGCTATAAAATTGTGCATACCCTTTGACCCAACACTACAACTACTAGAAAACCTAGGAAGACTTATATGAACTGATGCAATGCAAGTGAACAGAATTAGGACGACAATGTGCACAATAACAGCGATATTTAATGTTAATTATCTGTGACTTAGTTACTTTGATGCATGGTAATTATAATAGACTCAAAGAAACCTACTCTCCATCACAAGAGAGAACTGATAAACTCTGAGTATAGATTGAAGCGTTTTTCACTCTATTTTTCTTGATCTTTAAAAAAAAATGGCTAATGTGAATATAGGTTTTGCATTACTTAACATATAATGAGTATCACGGTTTTTTTCTTTTGCATTTTCATTGGGTGGGGGAGGGGGTGAATGGAGGAACTGAATATAAAAATAAAACAACAACAACAAAAATGGTTGTTCCCTTTTCCCTTCCTCTTTCCTACTCGGCAAAGACAGAGAAAGAAAAAAGGGGTACCAAGAGGAGAAATACAAAAATCCATTTTTGTTATAGACAGTTTTATGCTTGCACACAGAAAAGAGAATGCTAAACCAGAAAGAAATATAAAATAAGTATGATAAATTGAGAGGTTAATGTTCAAGCTTCATTGGGTCATTTGTTACAGAGTTGTCCATTAGCTATTCATATTCCATTATATTTCATGAGCACACCACAATCAATGTCAGATGGACTCTTTTCTTTCCAGTACTTTCACTGGACAAATTAAATACAAAAAGTGAAAAAAAATATGCTTTAATTTGCATTTAGAGTTCATCAGTTCTTAGTGCAGGTGGATAGAATTTTTCATTATGAGTCTCTTGAAATTGTCATGGGTCAGAGCAGTTAATCAGAGATAAGATAATAGTTGAATATCATTACAATATTTCTGTTACTGTATACAATGTGTTCTTAGTTCTGTTCACTTTACTTTGCATCAGTACGTGTAAATCTTCTTAGGTTTTGTTGTGGTTTTTTTCCTGAAAATATCCCCTCATCATTTCTTATAGCACAATATTACTCCATCACAATCATATGACACAGCGTGTTCAGCCATTTCCCAATTGATGGGCATACCCTCAGTTTCCAGTTATTTGCCAACACAAAAAGTCACATATTTTCTATATGTATTTTGTATTGTACTTGTATACCCTTCTCCATTTCTCTTTATGCAAATGATGCTCTTCAAGTTGGTCAGTCTATCACTGCCACTGTTTTCACTGCAACTGCCCTTGTGGTTGATGCTACTGCTCAAGCAACTGTAGAAAAGGTTTCTTTTCATTTTCCTAGTCACTTGAGCAGCAGGATTTTCAAAATGTACTGTACCAAAGGAAAGAAGATACAGACAAGAGGCTGCCCCCTCCCAAATACCAATTTGCCTGAAAGTCATTTGTCATGAGGCTATGTCCAGTTTGGGGAAAAGGGCATATTCCTGCCAATCTTCAGCAATGCAGCCATTCTTACCCCTTTGGGCCAGCAGGAAAAAGAGATTAAGGGGTAGGAATTTTCCTTTTATCATATCCACAGAGTTCCAGCTGAGTAGCCAATTAAGAATATCATCATGGCATAGAGGAAGAAGGCAGAGGAAATTTGAGCCCTCTCAGAAGAGTGTGTGTGCTGGTGAGGGTTGGGGCGAAGGGAGGTATAGGGAAGAACCCCTCCATCACTCTTCCGCAAGTAGTTGTAATATGTAATAGGAGAGAGTTGGAAATGACAGACTCTCAAATCGCTTCTATCTTTAAATCTGTGATCTTCTGATGCCTTTTCTCTTAGCCCATCTTGAAGTCATTTTCTTTTTCAATCATACATTTCGTGGACCACATCCTTTACTCATCTTTTGTAAATTACTATGGAGAGAGGGCCTACCTTCCTCATCACCCTCATCAATAGCTGCTGCTCAACTGCCACCAAGAGGAAAATAGACACCAAAATTTGGGAGTGGCATCACCCTTTAAGTTGCTGTTCCTGTTTCCTATCTAGCCATTACATGCTTCATCTGAGGAAATAACTCATGTAGAGAAAGGGTCAGCAAGCTCCACCAGCTTCTTCACATCAAGCAGGCAAGTCAATGTAGCTAAAGGTGGAATGTGCTCTAAGGAAGAGACAGCAAAGTCAAACTACTACTATCATCACCTTGACCCCCATCTCTCTTCAGAAAGTAATATTGTTAGACCAAGTCCCTAAACCCAAGAGCTCTGGGAGTAGTGGAATTAAATAATAAAATTATAAAAGATTCATTAGCATCTTTGCTGGTGCCCCAAAGGATTCTGGGATCTTTTCAACTGACTTGTAGCTAAAATCTTCAAGATATGTCATCTCTCCTATTAGAATGTGAGCTCCTTCATAGCAGAAACTGTATTATTTTTCTACCTATATGGCCTGCACTTTGCACATTGCTTTGCATATGTTAAGTGCCCAATAATGGTATTTACTCATTATTTGTTTTCTGTTGCCTTTCACATCATTTATTCTTCATGTATTTTCAGTTTTTTAGAGACTATTGGGTTCTATGTCTTGAAAACATCATTACAGTAGAATAATATGATGTTGAATAGCTACAACTTTGTTTCTCAGAGAAATTTAGGAATCACTTTTCAATTTTAGTGCAGACAATCCAATTTGCTCTTCTATCAAATTTTAGGTTCCACTTATATTCAATTTATATTGGTCAAATTCTAGAGTTTATCCAACAGTAAGTCAATCAATAAGAACCTACTCTGTTCTAGGCATTGTGGTAAATGTTGAAGATGCTAAGACAACAAAAACCCAATCTTTCCACTTAAAAAACTTATATTATATTGGTGATATCAGGCACATATGTAAATATATGCAGAAAAACACAAAAAATAATATTTAAACATAAAGGAGAGCATTAGCTGTTGAGGGGATAAGGGGCAAACCCACCCCCAAAACCCTATGTGTAGAAGGGGTGCTTGAACCATTTGTTGAAAGAAAATAAGGAATCTACGTAGAGAAGGTAAACAGGGAGTGCATTATAGTAATGGAAATGAAAAGGCCTGGGAATAGGAGATGGAGCTCTGTGTATGAGGAAAAGGGAAGCCAGTTTGGCCAGACTATTAAGTGTGTGAAGGGGCCAATTTGTAAAGGGCTTCAAAAGCCAAACAGAAGAGTTTATAGTTTATCCCAGAGGCAACAGAGAGCCATTGCAATTTATTGAGTAGGAGAGAGGCATGGCCAGATCTTCAATTAATGAAAATCACTTTGGCAGCATGATGGAGGATGGATTGGAATGGGGAATAACTTGAAGCAGGGAGGAGATTTAAGAGATTATTGCAAAAGTCCTGGCAAAGGGAAATAAGGGACTAAAGCAGGGGAAAAAAAGATTGTAAATAAACTGAAAGAGGGGTAAAGAAAAGGGATGTTGTGGAGATAGAAATGACAAGATTTGACAACTGATTAGTTATGTAGGATGAGACAGAGTGAGGAGAAGAAAGGATAACACAGAGGTTGTGAACCCAAGTAACTCAACCCGATGGCAGTACTTGAAATTCTGGTAAGGAAGTTCAGAAGCAGGGTGACTTTGGCTGAAAAGATAATGACTTTTCTTTTGGACCTGCTTTTAGTTTGCCTTAGAGACATACAGGGCAGCTAGGTGACACACTGAAGAGTGTCACAACTGGAGTCAAGGAAACTTCTCTTTGTGAATTCAAATCCAGCATCAGACACTTACTAGTTGTGTGACCTTGGGCAAGTCACATAACCCTGTCTGACTAGTTTTCACATCTGTAAAATGAGCTGGAGAAGGAAATGTCAAATGACTCCAGTACTCTTGACAAGAAAGCTTCAAATGGAGGTGTGAAGAGCTAGACGTTAGTGAGCAACAGAACAAAACAAATGGGATATACAGTTTAAAAAGTCCCATTGAGAGTTAGAAGTATAGCACTGGAACTCAGCAGAAATACTAGGACTGGATATTTAGGTTTTGGAATCATGTGCATAGAAATGTTAATTGAACCTTGGGAATTGGTGAAGTCACCAAGAGAGAGAATGTAGAGAATTAAAGAGGTTCCTCAAGACATAATGTTGGTATGCACCCATAATTAGTGGGCATGGAATATGAAAATTTCTCATTCTTGATTCCTTTTCAGTTTAAAGATTTCTTGTTTTGTTTTTTGGTTTTTTGCTCAACCCTTGCCCAGGGTCACACAGCTAGTACGTATCAAGTGTCTGAGGCCAGATTTCAGGTCTTCCTTTATCCACTGTGACACCTAGCTGCCCTCTCAGTTTAAAGACTTCTTGATTAGACATGCAAGCCCCCCAGCAAATCTCTTTCTTACTGGGCCATGTTAGATGTACTCCCTTTCTTTGCAAAGAGCTCATCAATTAAGATATGATCCAGAAATACAAATTCCATTCTCAGTTACTATCATCTTTTCCATCTCTATTTTTAAGTAGTTGTTTTAGTTTGTTTTTTATGTTTGGTAGCTGAGTGGGGGTAAGACCTTGGGGAACAGACAGATAAATAGTGATTCAAAAGAAGTGAATTTGGGAAGTTGAAAAACTAGCTAAGAAGATAGTGCCTTACCTGCTTCCTCTTGGAAGAGAAGTGATGATCTGGGGATCAAGGTTATTGCATATATTGTCAGAGGTGGTCACTAGCTTAGTTGTTTTTACTTAATTGTTTTGCTATGTTTCATGGGAATATTTAAAGGGAGAGGACACAGGAAAAGAATGTCATAAAAACAAATGAGACAATACAATTTTAAAATAGAGAGGAAAACACATGATCATCTGAGAATGGGATTTGTATTTCTGCACCTCTCTAAGACATTCCTTGCCCCTAGACTATTTCATGTGTCACCTCTACCTCCTATAGTTCCCTTATATATGTGTAGTACTTAAGTTTCAAAACCCTCCTATCCCCAACCCCATTCCCTCAGCTCTGTTCTCTGCTAGATTTCCTGAAGTGATTAAATCAACCGATAGGTCCCTAAACTGTAAATGAATAGTAATAATGAGCTGTGTGACTTTGAACAATTCATTGAAACTCTCCAGGCGTCAGCTTTCTACCTGCAAAATTATCATCCTCAACAACAAACATTAATTAAGTCCCAGTCACCATATTCACATCATGCTAACAGCAAATCTAGCCATCATCCTTTTCTCTGACTTCTTTTCCCCAACAGGGCCTTGGATTCTACCCGTAGGATATGAGTCTCAGACAAATACATTTTCACTTCTTGTTGCCCCAGATCAGCTTTTCTTGTGATTTACTGGCCACCATTTCCAAACCATGACATTTACTCTATCCTACTCTCCCCTTTCCTGATCTCCTTTACTGTTTGTCTTTCCCCATTGGAATAAAAGCTCCTTGAGGGCAAGAACTGGAAAGTGAGTTTGTATATTAGCATTGTAACTGGAATATAGTAAAGGCTAAATAAATGCTTTATCTAGCTACCTATTTGTCATTCTATCTATTCAGGTACCTACTATGGGAAGAGGTAGAACTACATAAAAACCGCTCATAACACAGATTTAGCTTTCCAAGTCACTTTGTGTGTGTGAGCTAATTAGGTTAAGGATTATTAACTAACACTACTACCACAACCACCACCCCTTTATAGATAATGAAACTGAGTCTGTCGAGGATAGCACTTGGACTCAGTTCCATTGAGTCTTATCCAATGTTTTATTTTGTTTCTCATTATATAATGCTATCTTTCTAAGGTTCCTTCTGGATATATTTAATAATTTTATGATTCTATGTAGGATAATAGCTTAAAGTTTTACCCCCTTTGACCCAGTGATATGGATCTATAATGGTAAAATTTCAGGCATGAGGGCAAGCCAGTGATAGAGATATTTTGACATCAGAATTTGAGTGGAATGGAGGGTAAATGTTGCTTTTTTTTTTTTTTTTGGAAGGGCAAGAGGGTTAAGTGACTTGTCCAGAGTCACACAGCTATTAAATGTCAAGTGTCTGAGGCTGACTTTGAACTCAAGTCCTCCTGAATCCAGGGCTGGTGCTTTATCCACTGCGCCATCTAGCTGCCCCCAATGTTGCCTTTTTATAATTACTACTACATAAGTGATCATTTTATATTGCTTATAGCCTTTTCAACATGGCCTTTGAAGGACAACCCAGACCTTGCTTCAGAGTGACAGTACAAGGCACAATAAACATTTGAATAGAAAAGGATTTTAAGGGTAAGCCACTTATACTCTTTACTGGTTTTCCTCAGAGAAATAGATATTCTCAGGCAGGATCAAATTAAGAGTTTCAGGCTGCAGAGTAATGAGTTTTGTGAGATCCTATCATGTACCCAAATTTATTTCCAATAGACTTAGAGCCCTGAGCACCATTTATTGCTGTCTATATTCCTAGCACTTTAAAAATAGGTCAAATTTTTTATTTTTATATTGAAATGGTAATTCACCTAATTGTGGCATAATCTCATACTGTCTCATTTACCTCTGAACACCCTTCATATCCTATTCCTCCATACATGTACATATAATCCCAGATTAAACAACAACCATGTCATTTTTTTCCCATAGCCGTTATATCTTGGGGACCTTGCAAGTGGCCTTGGTTACCTTGTGGATTTCGCTATCTTAAAGTTCCTATCTTTCTTATTTGACACTGTCACCACATCCCACTGATTTATTTCAGTGGAAGCTTGTGGACCTCAAAATATTTTTAGTCTCACTGGAAGTGTTAAATGTTTGGAGGTGTGGTAAGCAGACAGTCATATTTATTGGTGTCTTTTTTGACTTAAAAAAATAAAACACAGAATGTTTCCATCTAAATTTGGTCAGGAGAAAATATCCTTGCTTGGGCACTGACCTGAATTGGAAGGAATATGTTATTTTCAAATCATAAATAAGTCTTTCTTGTGTTAAAACTTTAAGCATGATTTTTATTCCCAAATTAAGATTCAGGTTCTTCACAAAGATGAACTTCAAGTAGCCATAAAAACTAAATAAATACACTTTCTCAATCAAAAGGAAACCTCCAAAGGGATTCATTCAGAAGCTCCATTTGGAGTCTGGCTGAAGATTGCAGTGAAGATACTTGAACACAACCTTTGACCCACAGCAGGGCCAAAGGTCATTTCTGCCTGTGTTAGGGCTCTTTTGACAACTTCCTATATAATTTGACTGTTATTTGTGTGTCTAGCCACTGTCTGACCCTAGAATCTACAAAAAATGGGAAAAGCAGCTCAGTATTTCTGTGCCATATGGATTGCAGAGAGAGAAAGGGCATTTTTTAATCCAATTTGGGTGGGAACCACTTTGTGTGCATAGGTTAGGGAGGGAGCAGCTGTGAGAGTTCCATCGGACTTGCAGGTTAAAGATCAAATAGACTTTCTCTGATATAATGTGGAATTTACCCTTTGCCAGGGGTTGTTATAGTAGAAGCTGAAAAATGAATTGGAAAAGGGACTAATTAAGAAAGGAAAGATAAAGGGAGCATCCATGTTTACTTTAAATCAGAAGTTAGACTGACTTATGATGTGTCATCTGTCACTGAGGTGTCCGGGTTTAAAAGGAGCTGAAGATCCCGGGAAGACAGGATTGTATTTTAAAAGCCAGAATTAATTGAATCCTCATTAATACTCAAGCCACAAGTAACCGTTCTCATTTTGGCAGAAATGTACAATTCCCCTCTCCCCCTTTTTGCTCAAGCCACCATACGGCAAAGGGGGATGTTCTCAGAGGCTGAGATACAAAAGAAGTACATGATTGGCACAGTGCAGGAGACCTAGCAGTATGACATCCACTGTCCACAGATTGGCTTTGTTTCATAGCTCTTAGTTATCTCTGTATGTTGCCTCACCTTGTCTATCTGAAGTTGTTTCTTTCTTTGTCCATTCCCAAGCTGAGTGTCACAGAACTTGATTCCCTCACTATCATTGGCCAAGGTTTAATGCTTGTCTATGACTGACTGAGCTGCTGTGCTGTCTCCATTGTGGCTTTTTTTTTCAGTTCTATGGACTGATTGATGTATCTGCAATGAGAGATTGTGCTTATTAAATAGAAAGTACCGAACCATCAGTCCCAAATGATGCCTTTCATTTCCCAGTTGATGAATATATGACAACAGATGACACCTATTCTTTTTGTTGTTGTTGTTCAGTCATTTTGGTCATCCCTGACTTTTCATGACTCCATTTGGAATTCTCTTGGCAAAGATATTGAAGTGGTTTGCAATTTCCTTCTCGGGCTCATTTTACAGATATGGAAACTGAGGCAAAAAGGGTTAAGTGACTCTCAATTTGAACTCATGATGATGAGTCTTCCTGATCCCAGGCCTGACATTCTATCTACTCTATCCTCAGCCATTTATTTTAATCATTGTGGCAAGGAAATCCTTTCACTCCACCCTAATTAATATCACATCCTACTCTCCACATAAGTGGTTCCAAAACTTTTCTTTTCTCTTCAAGCCTCCTGTATACCTTCCTCTATGACCATATACTCTACCACTTCATCTCTGCCTCATCAAATCCCTCACTTCTTTAAAGATACAATTCAATCCTACCTTCTGAATAAAGCCTTTCCTGATGTTCTAACTGGAAGGATCCACCTTCCCTAGTTACCTAGTATTTACCTTCTATTTTGTAAATTTTTAATTTCTTCTACATATATTCTATATCTACCTATATATTGATATATTGTCTACTGGAAGAATGTAACTTCACTGAGAGCAGGATTTTTATTTTTATATTTTATTTTTATCTATAGCAGCTGGAATAGTGCCAGGCTAACACATGTCAGTTGACTAATAGACAAAACTTAATGAATACTTGTTTTTCATGAGTACTTAGTTTCAGGCATCTTTATATTTTTGCTCAGGCTAAAAGGTCATAAATAACTATAGGGAAAAATATATATACATATGTGTATATACACACTTGGATGCATATGTATACATATAGATGTATGTTGGTCCAGGGGTATATACATATATCTGTCTATGTTGTTTCTATGGTTTTGTGTATGTGTGTGTGTTTATTCTTGATCAATGATTTCATCAATGCATGGAGCTCTTTAAAAGCCCTTCTAAAACTTAAGTCTTAGAAGGTTGCCTGGGGCACTCAGAGATATAAGTGACTTGCTCAGAGTCACATAGTATATATGAAGGGCATGATTTGAATCCAGGTCATCCTGACTCTGAAGTCAGCTTGCAGTCTATTATACAGTGCTATCTCCCACTACACCAGGCCACATTTCAAGAAAAATAATTATTTTCTGCGTGACCTTACTTAATTTACTCAATTTCCCTGGGCATCAGTTTTCTAAGTCTGTAATATGAGCTGTTGGTCTATATAACATCTCAGGTCCTGTCCAGTTGAAAATTTGTGATGCTATAACTAGATTGCCTCTCTCCTTCATCTTTAGATTTATGATCCTGTGAAAATATTCATTTGATGCTTCACAATATCATGAAACAAATACTGTGTTCTTGAAGTCTTTGTGAGAAGAACACAGGTCACTCCCAGATGTAGATGTAGATGTAGGTTAAATACAGAGCCAAAAGTTGTATACTTGTATTTTATCCACATGAGCTAAAAATGTTTGTTAGAATTAGCTCATACAACAGAAAAAGATGACAAACTTTGGAGAAGATGCAGGAAAATTAGAACACTGATGCATTGTTGGTGGATTTGTCAACTGATTCAACCATTCTGGAGAGCAATTTGAAACTATGCCCAAAGGGCTATAAAACCCTTTGGAATAGCTAAGTCACACAGTGGATAGAGCACTGGTCCTGAAGATGGGAGAATCTGAGTTCAGAACACATTTCAGGCACTTATTAGCTGTGTGACCCCGGCAAGTCATTTAGCCCCAATTGCCTTAAACACCTGGGGCCATCTCCAGTCATCCTGATATATATTTTGCCACTGGACTCAGATGGCTCTGGAGGAGCCTTTAACCCAGCGATACCAATACTAGGGGGCAGAGCCAAGATGGCAGAGAGGAATGAGCAAGCTGCCTGAACTCTCCTTCTGTTCCCTCAAAAAGAACATTAAATCAAGCCTCTGGACAGATTCTGAAACTAAAGAACCTGCAAAGAGATAGAGAGACACAGTCTTCCAACCAGAGATAATTTAGAAGACTTCAGGAAAGGTCTGTCTCACTCTGGCAAAAGGGAGATGCAGCACAGGGCAGCAGTGAACGCCAAGGGGGTCGGGCCGAGCAACTGAGGCCCCTGGATCCTGGCTCAACAAGCTGGTGGCGCAGCAGGACAGTGGTGAAACCCACCTGTACCAGCCGAGATGGCAGGTTGCCAGCTGGAGGGCCACAGACAGGTTAGACATGACTAGGCCCACTGATCCCAGTGCTCTCAGACAGGAAGTCCAGGGCAAGGGAAATCCACACACCATAGAGGCCTCAGTGTAAAAACCTGATGATACAGCCCCTATACCATAGCACAAGAAGCTCAAAACAGGTACCCTGGTGCCCCCAGAGCAGACCTCAAATTAAAGAAAGAAAGAGAGAAAGAAAGAAAGAAAAGCAAGCTTCAATATGAGTGAGAAGCAAAAAAGAGCCTACTCCATTGAGAGCTTCTGTATCACAAGGGAAGAGGCAAACACAAACTCAGATGAGGACAATACTCTCAAATTGCCTACATGTGAAGCTTCAAGAGGGAAGGTGAATTGGTCTCCAGAACAAAAAGCCTTCCTGGAAGAGCTCAAAAAGGATTTTAAAAATCAATTGAGAGGTGCGGCTAGGTGGTGCAGTGGATAAAGCACTGGCTCTGGAGTCAGGAGTACCTGAGTTCAAATCCAGCCTCAGACACTTGACACTTACTACCTGTGTGACCCTGGGCAAGTCACTTAACCCCCATTGTCCCACAAAAAAAAAAAAAAACAAACAAAACAAACAAAAAATCAATTGAGAGAGGTAGAAGACAAAATGGGAAGAGAGCTCAAAACAGATTTCCAAAGTCAATTAAGAGAGGTAGGAGAAAAAATGGGGAGAAAAATGAAAGCAAAACAAGATAATTATGAAAAAAGAATCAGCAGCTTGGAAAAGGAAGCACAAAGATTTACTGAAGAAAACAATTCCTTAAAAAATGTATCTGGCCAAATGGAAAAAAAGGTGCATAATCTCATTGAAGAAAACAATCCCTTAAAAATTAAAATGGGATAGTTGGAAGATAAGGAATCCATGAGACACCAGGAATCAGTCAAGCAGAATCTAAAGAATGAAAAAATAGAAGAAAATGTGAAATACCTCATTGTAAAGGCAACTGATCTGGAAAACAGATCCAGGAGAGACAATTTGAGAATCACTGGACTTCCTGAAAGAGATGATCAGAAAAAGAGTCTAGATACCATATTCCAGGAAATTATTAAGGAGAACTGCCCTGATATTATAGAATCAGAGGATAAAATCATCATTTAAAGAATCCACCGATATCACCTCCTGAAAGAGACCCCAAAAGGAAAACACCAAGGAATATTATAGTCAAATTCCAGAATTATCAGATGAGGGAGAATATACTCCAAGCAGCCAGAAAAAAGCAATTTAAGTATCATGGAGCCACAGTCAGGATTGCTCATGACCTGGGAGCTTCAACATTAAAGGACCTCAAGGCTTGGAATACGATATTCCGGAAGGCAAAGGAGCTTGGATTGCAGCCAAGAATCTATTACCCAGCAAACATGTGCATTCTCTTTCCGGGGAAAAGATGGACATTTAATGACATTGGGGACTTTCAAGGTTTCCTGAGGAAAAGACCAGAACTGAATAGAAAATTTGATCTTAACATACAAGACTCAAGAGAAGTTTAAAAAGGTAAACAGATGAGAAAAAAAGTTACTCAATTAGGTTTACATCCCTGCATGGGAAGATAATACTTAACTCTTGAGAACTGTAAATGTTTTTGGGCAGACAGAAGGGCTATACACAGAGGGTATAAATATAAATTGTCTTTGTAATGATACAAAAAAATTAAGGGGTTAAAAGGGAGTCTATGGGGAGAAGAGAAAAGGGGAAGTGAAATGGGGTGAATTATGTCATATGAACAGGTGGAAAAAAAACTATTACAATATAGGGAAAGAAGGGACGGGTGAATGTTGTTTCAATCCTACTCTCACCAGATTTGATACAAAGAGGGAATAACATAAATGTTCATTTGGATAAAGAAATGGGGGCAGCTAGGTGGCACAGTGGATAAATCACCAGACCTGGATGCAGGAGTACCTGAGTTCAAATCTGGCATCAGACACTTGACACTTACTAGCTGTGTGACCCTGGGCAAGTCACTTAAACCCCATGGCCCCACAAAACAAAACAAAACAAACAAAAAACAAAAACAAATAAAGAAACTTAGCCCATTCTTTAGGGAAGTAAAAGGTGAAAGGAAAGGGGGGGAATGGTAGAACAGAGGGCAAAAGCAAGGGAGAAAAGGGTAAAGAAAAGGGAGGGGGTGATAAAAAAGGAGGGCAGATTGGGGGAGGCAGGGGTAAGAAGAAAAATGTTGGTGAGGAGGAATAGGGTGAAAGAAGGGGGAAAATGTACAAAGGGGGTAAATAGAATGGAGGGGAATAGATAATAATAATAACTGTGAATGTGAATGGGATGAAATGTGCTACAAAATGGAAGCGAATTGCAGAGTGGATTAAAAACCAGAATCCTACAATTTGCTGTTTACAAGAAACACATTTGAAGCAGAGAGATACACACAGAGTAAAGTTAAAAGGTTGGAGCAGAATATATTATGCTTCAGCTAAAGTAAAAAAAAAGCAGAGATAGCAATCCTTACCTCAGATAACGCACAGGCAAAAATGGATCTCATTAAAAGAGATAAGGCAGGAAACTACATCTTGCTAAAAGGTACTATAGATAATAAATTAATATCAATATTAAATATGTATGCGCCAAGTGGTATAGCATCCAAATTCTTAGAGAAGTTAAATGAGTTACAAATGGAATTAGACAGTAATACTATACTAGAACCTCCCCCTCTCAGAATCAGATAGATCTAGCCAAAAAATAAAGAAGAAAGAAGTGAAAGAGGTGAACAGAATACTAGAAAAGTTATACATGTTAGATGTCTGGAGAAAATTGAACAGAGATAGAAAGGAATATACCTTTTTCTCAGCAGTACATGGCACATTTTCAAAAATTGACCATGTATTAGGGCACAAAAACATCATAGTCAAGTGTAGAAAGGCAGAAATAGTACATGCATTCTTCTCAGATCATGATGCAATAAAAATTACATGTAAGAAAAAGCCAAGGAAAAGTAGACTGAAAATCATTTGGAAACTAAATAATTTCATTCTAAAGAATGAATGGGTCAAAGAACAAATCATAGAAACCATCAATAACTTTATCCAAGAGAATGACAATAATGAGACAACATACCAAAATCTATGGGATGCAGCTAAAGCAATGCTTAGGGGAAAATTTATAGCTCTAATTGCTTACATGTATAAAAAAGAGAAAGAGGAGATTAATGAATTGGGCATGCAACTTAAAAAGATAGAAAAAGAACAAATTAGAAATCCCCAATTAGATACTAAACTAGAGATCCTGAAAATTAAAGGAGAAATTAATAAAATTGAAGGCAAGAAAACTATAGAATTAATCAATAAAAATAAGAACTGGTTCTATGAAAAAAACAGTAAAATAGATAAAATATTGGTTAATTTGATTTTTTTTTTGCAGGGCAGTTGGGGTTAAGTGACTTGCCCAGGGTCAAACAGCTAGTAAGTGATAAGTGTCTGAGGCCAGATTTGAGCTCAGGTCCTCATGAATCCAGGGCCAGTCCTCTATCCACTGTGCCACCTAGATGCCCCAGTTAATTTTATTTAAAAAAATAAAGAAGAAAACCAAATTACCTGTATCAAAAATGAAAGGGGTATTTTTTTTTACCACCAATGAAGTGGAAATTAAATAAATAATTAGGAATTATTTTGCCAAACTGTATGCCAATAAATGCAATAATCTAAATTAAATGGATAAATATTTACAAAAATACAAACTGCCTAGGTTAACTGAAGAGGAAATAAAATCCATAAATAAGCCCATATTAGAAAAAGAAATTGAACAAGCCATTAATGAACTCCTGAAGAAAGAATACCCAGGGACAAATGGGTTTACAGGTGAATTTTACCAAACATTTAAAGAACAATTAATTCCAATATTATACAAATTATTTGGAAAAATAGGTGAAGAAGGAGTTCTACCAAATTCATTTTATGACACAAATATGGTGGTGATACCAAAATCAGGCAAAGCAAAAACAGAGAAAGAAAATTATAGACCAATTTCCCTAATGAATATTGATGCTAAAATCTTAAATAAGATATTAGCAAGGAGATTCCAGCAAGTGATCACCAGGATTATACACTATGACCAGGTGGGATTTATACCAGGAATGCAGGGCTGGTTCAATATTAGGAAAACTATTAACATAATCAACCACATCAATAAGAAAACTAACCAAAATCATATGATTATCTCAATAGATGTAGAGAAAGCTTTTGACAAAATACAGCACCCATTCCTTTTTTTAAATTTATTTTTATTTTTATTTTTTATATGTAAAAACAAATTTATTTTAACATCAATTAAAAAAATTGTTCCAACTTCTCTTCCTCCTCTATTCCCACCCCCACCCACTAGAACTCAAGCATTTCAAAATAAATTATACATGAGTAGTCATGTAAAACATTCCCACATTAGCTAGGTTGTGAGAAAAAAAACAGTCAAAAAACTCCCAAAACTTCAGACTAAGGAATTGTCAAAGAGAAAAAACATTTTTTTAAAAAATGTGTTTCCAGGGGCAGCTAGGTGGTGCAGCAGACAGAGCACCGGCTCTGGAACCAGGAGCACCAAGCCCAAATCCGGCCCCACACACCCAACACCCACCAGCCACATGATCCCGGGCAAGCCACCCACCCCCAATTGATAAAAATGCTAGAGAGCTTAGGAATAGGTAGAGCTTTCCTTTAAATAATAGGCAGTATCTATCTAAAACCATTCAGCAAGCATTATATGCAATGGAGATAAGTTAGAGGCCTTCCCAATAAGATCAGGGGTGAAACAGGGTTGTCCATTATCACCTCTGTTATTTAATATTGTACTAGAAATGTTAGCTTTAGCAATCAGAGAAGAAAAATGAATTAAAGGAATTAGAATAGGCAAGGAGGAAAAAAATTTATCACTCTTTGCAGATGATACGGTGGTAAACTTAGAGAATCCTAGAGAATCAACTCAAAAATTACTTGAAACAATTAACAACTTTAGCAAAGTAGCAGGATATAAAATAAATCCACATAAATCATCAGCATTTCTATACATGACCAACAAAGTCCAGCAGCAAGAGATAGAAAGAGAAATTCCATTTAAAGTAACGGTAGATAATATAAAATACTTAGGAGTCTACTTGCCAAGACACACCCAGGAACTCTATAAACACAATTACCAAACACTTTTCACACACATCAAATCAGATCTAAATAATTGGAAAGGTATCAATTGCTCATGGATAGGCAGAGCTCATATAGTAAAAATGACAATACTACCTAAATTAATTTACTTATTCAGTGCCATACCAATCAGACTACCTAAAAATTATTTTATAGAGCTAGAAAAAATAATAACAAAATTCATATGGAAATACAAAAAATCAAGAATATCAAGGGAACTCATGAAAAAAAAATGCACAGGAAGGTGGGTTAGCTGTACCAAATTGGGAGCTTTACTATAAAGCAGCAGTCATCAAAAATGTCTGGTGCTGGCTAAGAAATAGAGTGGAGAATGGAATAGGTTAGGCACAGGACCCAGGAGTAAATGACATTAGTAATGTAGTGTTTGTCAAACCCAAAGACTCTAGCTTCTGGGATAGGAACTCAGTATTTGACAAAAACTGCTGGGAAAACTGGAAGATAGTATGGTAGAAATTAGGCATAGACCAAGATCTTAAACCTTATACTAAAATAAGGTCAAAATGATTTCATGATTTAGACATAAGAGGTGATACCATAGGTAAATTAGGAGAGAAAGGAATAGTCTACCTTTCAGATCTTGGAAAGGAGAAAGGTTTATGACCAAACAAGAGATAGAGAATATTATGAAATGCAAAGTGGATGATTTTGATTACATTAAATTAATTTTTTTTGTACAAACAGAAGCAACGCATCCAGAATTAGAAAGGATGCAAAAAGCTGGGAAACAATTTTTATGGCCAGTACTTCTGATAAAGGCCTCATCTCTAAAATATATAGGGAACTAAATCAAATTTATAAGAATCCAAGGCATTTCCCAATTGAGAACTGGTGAAAGGATAACAGGCAGTTTTCTGAGGAAGAAACCAAAGCTATCTATTCCAATATGAAAAAATGCTCTAAATCTCTAATGATTAGAGAAATGCAAATTAAAACAACTCTGAGGTACCACCTGACACCTATCAGATTGGCTAAAATGACAAAAAAGGAAAATAATAAATGTTGGAGAAGCTGTGGAAAAATTGGAACACTAATGCATTGTTGGTGGAGCTGTGAACTGATCCAACCATTCTGGAGAGCAATTTGGAATTATGCCCAAAGGGCGATAAAGCTGTCCATACCCTTTGACCCAGCAATACCACTTTTGGGTCTTTTCCTCAAAGAGATCATGGAAAAGGGAAAAGGACCTACATGTACAAAAATATTTGTAGCTGTTCTTTTTGTGCTGGCAAGCAACTGGAAGTTGAGGAGATGCCCATCAACTGGGAAATGGCTGGACAAGTTGTGGTATATGAATGTACTGGGATACTATTATGCTGTAAGAAACAATGAGCAGAAGGAATTCAGAGAAACCTAGAGAGTCTTGCATAGGCTGATGATGAGTGAGATGAGTAGAATCAGGAGAACATTGTGCACTGTATCAACAACATTGTGTGTTGATCAACTGTGATAGAATCGATTCATCTCACCAATCCAATGGTACAAGAAAGTTCCAAAGGACTCATGATGAAAAAGGCTTTCCAAATCCAGAAAAAAAAAGAAAAGAAACTGAAATATGGACGCCTATTGCACCATACTATCTCTTTTGTTTTTTGTGCTGTTGTTTTTCTTCTCTGAGATTTTTCCTTCTTGCTCTGATTCTTCTTGTATAATATGACTAATGAAGAAATATTTTTAATGTTATATATCAGATTGCCTGCTGTCTAGGGGAGGCAGGCAGGGAGTGGAGGGAGGGAGAAAAAAGTTGAAATTGGAAATATTATCTAAGCAAAGGTTGAAAAATTAAATAAATAAATGAAAAAATACCAATACTAGACCTGTATCCCAAAGAGGTCATAAAAAATGAAAAAGCCCCACATATATAAAAATACTCATCCATTCCCCAATATATGCATATGCCCTCAACTTCTGATTTTTTGTCACCACAAAAAGAGCTGTTATAAATATTTGGCTGAACAAGTGGTGGTATATGAATTTGATAGAATACTTACTATTCTGTTATAAGAAATGATGAGGGGCAAATTTCAGAAACACCTGCAAGGAAGCCTTACATGAACTGATGCTGAGTGAAGTGAGCAGAACCTGAAGAACAAACATTATGCAATATTGTGTGATGGTCACCTATGATAGACTTAGCTCTTCTCAACAAAACAAAGGTCCAAGATAATTCCAAAAGACTCACTGAAGGAAAATGCTGTCCACACCCAAAGAAAGAACTATGGTATCTGAAATGCAGATGGGGGCATACTATTTTGACTTTTTTGTTTGTTTGTTTTTTTTGTTTTTATTTTTCTCATGGTTTTCCCCTCGTATTCTTCTTTCATAATGTGAGTAATGTGGAAATATTTTTCACATGGTTGCACATGTGTAATCTATATCAGGTTGTTTGCTGTCTTTGGGAAGGTGGAAGGGAGGGAGAAAAATTTGGAATTCAAAATCTTACCAAAATGAATGTTACAAAATATCTTTACATGTAATTGGGAAAAAGAAAATAATTAATGAAAAAAATGCTGTTAGCAAATTAACATTGGTTATTAGAAGCAGTATAGTAAAGCATACAGAAGGAAAACTCAGAACCTAGAAAGTTTTGAATTCAAATTTCATTTTTGACACCTACTATCCATGTGACCCAGGAAAGGCAACTTCTTGGTGTTCTAGACCAAGACTTCTTAAACTTTTTCTACTCACAACCCCTTTTTGCCCAAGAAATACTTCTGTGACCCCACGTATATAGGTATATAAAATAGGTATACAAAACCTTTTACTGTTGCCAAATTTTTCACGACCCCCCTCCCCAACACACGCACCCACACACACTTTCAGTTGTGTGAACCCACATTGGGTCACAACCCACAATTTAAGTAGTTTTGTGTTCTAAACAACTTTTTAAACACTTTCAAAAAAGGTACAGACATAAACCATTAAAAGGAGATTCCTAATCTAGAAATTTTTTATACTAATGAAACCAGAGGTCTTGTCCTTATTTCTGTTACATTATGAATTTTTTCGGCTGCAGGAACTCATGAAATAAAAACTACTAAACTTTGATAAATGGATCAGTGAAATCACAAATCTTTCAAAGCAGTGAAATATATTACAACATCTAATCATTAGCATAAAAAAGACACCATGGTATAACATGAAGAGTCAGTTATAATCAAAGTGATTTTCACTAAAAATCATGTAACTGTTAGCTTTCTTGGTTTCAATTTCCCCATAGGAAAACTAAAGGACTGGACTCCAAATTCTATTTGTTAGCACAGAAACCAATAATCAGAAAGCACCTCAGAGAGCACATAACCTGATCTCCCACTTTGTGGAGTAATTCCTTCTATACTATCTCTGACAAGTCGTCATTGAGTCTCCACTTAAATACCTCCAATGAGAGAGGAGTTTATTAGCACTCGAGATGATGTATGCCCATTATTTGACGGTCCTCTTTGTGAGGAAGTTGTTCTATAGCCCTGTACCCTCAACAAAGACCCATATGATTCAGGGACCACTCACTACTTCCCAGGTTCAGGGTATAAATGCAATTGTAAAATCCTCAACCTGAGGCTGTATTGGTGTATCTCTAAGTGTTACCAAACAGTTGATACATAAGTCTCAAAGTAAAAGGAATTTAAAATAAAGCAGAACAGGAAAGTAAATAATAAGAAATTGGTTATGTAGTAAATGCTCTTTCTATCCACTGATAAAATGGAGGTAACCCCGTGCCTCCAAGTAGTGATAATCATGTTTCCTTTTGAATCCATCCATCTGCTCCCTTTCCTCACTCCACAGAAGGGATAATTTCAACTCATGGTGCAACTTGGAAAATTTAGGGTCTAAACTCATCTGCCTCTTAGATTTCTTTCTTGCCAGTCTCAGCCAAGCACACTAGAGAATTCTGATGCTTTAGGCCTGGATAAACTCTAAAGCTTCTTTCCACCGTTTTGCAATTCTCATGCCATGTCTAGGCCACATTGCACAGACTCCTGACTTCTTTGTGGTTCTTGCAGCACTGCTTCTACTTCCCCCTTTGTCCATTCATCATTCTTTAATTGCTGCTCCTTCTGACTGCCCTGCTCTTGTTCCATATCTGGACCACCTGCTATCTTCTTCTTCTTAGTTTGCACCTGCTTGCTTTTTTTTTGCACCCAGCTGCTATTTACTTCCCAGTTAATGCCTGTTTGCTCCTCCATGCAGCTGCTGTCTTCTTCATAGTTCAGGCTACCTACCTGATACAATTAAATGTTCAAGTATAGGGCACACCAGAAGCCTTAAGTCTCAGTGTTTGCTCCAATGAGTGATGATTCTCCCCATGACAGAAATTTGGGTCAGGTTAAGATGCAACTGGAAAGTTGGAAGAAAGAAAAGAAGGAATCTCCCCTAATATTCATGGAATGCACTTAGGTTGCCCTGAAACTTGTCTTCCTGCAACTTTTTCTTACTGTTTCTACTTCTGTTTTCTTTGGCCAAGCAGAGTAAACCTTATCCCTGGGCCCAGAGTCTTAAGATTATCAAATCCTTGTAGTCAAAGATCATTTTCCAATTCAAAGTGAAATTTAATGTCCCCTAATGCCTGTATTTAACATCAGCTCCTCTTCATTTATCTCTATCTTGCCACTGCAGATGGCTTAGTGTGAGAAAACTAGCTATCACTGTCTTTTTTTTTTTTATTTTATTTTTTTTTTTTTAGGGAGGCAATTGGGGTTAAGTGACTTGCCTAGGGTCACACAGCTAGTAAGTGTCAAGTGTCTGAGGCCGGATTTGAACTCAGGTACTCCTGACTCCAGGGCCGGTGCTCTATCCACTGTGCCATCTAGCTGCCCCAGCTATCACTGTCTTTAACCTTTTGAAGAGGAACAGGGAAAAAGTTGGAGAAGATATGAATAAGTGTATGATTTGAGCACACACACACAATTTGCTGTTTAGAAAATTTCATTGTGGTGTCACAAAAAGAGCTCTCCATTTAGAGTCAGATGACCGCTGTCTTAGCTACTTGTTCCCTGTATATCTTTGAGGTTGTTTTTTTTTTTAATTTATAAAATGTAGATATTTGATTAAGTGATATCTAAGGCCCTTTTCCAGCTCTCAACCCTATTACCAAAACTATATTTGAAGACTTGCGTAACATCTGATTGACCTGAACTCCAAATCACAGAGCAGGTCTCCTGGCAAGAATACTTCAGGTTCAAGAAAATTTGAGTCCTTGTCCTCAAAATCACAACTTATAATCTCCCACTGATATGTTTACTTTTAACAGTTAGCCAAAGAATATAATGGAGGCAGCTAGATGATGCAGTACAGAGAGTGCCAGACCTAAAGTTAGAAAGGCCTAAGGTCCAATCTTAGCTTTGATAGCTAACTAGTTTTGTGGCCCTGGACAAGTAACAATGTTTTTCAATTTGTTTCCTTATCTGTAGAAAGGGGATAATAATATTACCTATCCTGAAAGGTGAGAATCAAGTGCAATAAGACTTGTAAAGTACTTTGCAAACTTGAAAGCACTATAGAATGCCTGCTATTATTACTTAGTTCAAAAGAGTGACCCTTATTGATATAGGAAAGTGAGAAAAACATCAATAAAACTTTTCCCACAAAAATATGATGCATGATCTCTCACAAATACACATACTACAGGTGAAACATTTTCAAACATACATGGCAAGGAAGATACATAGGGAGCACATATGGCAAATGCACATGCTTAGATGGGAACATGTTCTGGAACATGTGTCTCCATTGCACACAAAAGAAAGAAAAGCCCATGTCTCATAGTAAAGGGACACTAGTTTCTTTTAGGGATGTCATCTTGTTTCTTCCATTCGACCTGCTCCTTGCTGGTCTCTCTTGATGCATAGGGTGTGCCAGATGCTATTCCTCTGAAACCTAGCTGGCTGCATTCTATATAAGTCTTTGCTGGCTACTGCCAGGTACAACTCAACTAAACATTGTATAGCTACCATTAGCTTCTATTTTTTTGAGTCAGATGAAATCTTTGGCTATTCTCATCATGAGCAGAGAAGATTCTGCCATGCCTTTTAAGCTTATTTTTTGTTTGTGTATGTTTTTTTACAACTCTCGAAAACAGGCAAACACTAAAGTGGACTAACAGAAGCCATTCCTGGGGATAAAACAAGCCAAAACAAAACCAAAATTCTTTGCTGCCTTTTATTTCTCTTAAGAAGTCACCTGTCAGGGCAGCTAGATGGTGCAGTGGATAGAGCACCGGCCCTGGAGTCAGGAGGACCTGAGTTCAAATCCGGCTTCAGACACTTAACACTTATTGGCTGTGTGACCCTGGGCAAGTCACTTAACCCCCATTGCCCCACCAAAAAAAAAAAAAAAAAAAGAAGTCACCGGTCAGGGGCAGCTAGGTGGCACAGTGGATATAGCACCGGCCCTGGATTCAGGAGGACCTGAGTTCAAATCCAGCCTCAGACACTTGACACTAAGCTGTGTGACCCTGGGCAAGTCACTTAACCATCACTGCCCTGCCCTCCAAAATTAAATTAAATTAAATTAAAATACAAATTTTTTAAAAAGAAAAAAGGGAAGGGGAGGGGAGGGGAGGGGAGGGGAGGAATTCACCTTTCCTGCTCATTTGAAAGCAGTCGCTAAAAGTCTCTCACTTCCAGTAAGAGATGCCAAACTCAATTTTAATTTCAGAAGATAAGTCTATATCTAGTTATCTATGTCCTTAGACTATTTGCCCAACAACCCTTGAGGGTGATAGACTGTCTTTCTAATTGCCATTCTCTTTGTACCAGATCAAAAGTGTGTGGTAGAGAGGCTAAAAGATGGGTAGAACTGAGTTTCTGACTTATCTCATGGACTAATTGTGCAAGAAATTATTAAATATTAGTCAAATTAATAAGTAATTGTTAATAATTATAAGGCCTTGCCCTTAAGGAGCTTATGTTCCATAGGAAGAGGAAATGCATGCGTGTATAAATATCCAAAATAAATGCAAAGTAGAGGTACAAGATAAGGAAACTGAGACCCTTCTAGATCTAATAGCTTCCCCAAGGACACTCAGCTAAAAATGAATTAGTTATTGATTAAAAGGAGAAATGCTAGTCTCTCTTTTTAAAGATAAAGGCATTTATATAGAAGAGGAGACACTGTGAATATGAAGAGCCTGAAGATGTTTGGCCTAGTAAAAAAGATTTATAAGCAACAGTCACTTTTTTTCTTTTATTTGAAGGCAGTCAGGTAGGAAAAGAATTACCCTTTTTCTGAGTAACTCCACAGGGTAAAATTAGGATCAATGGATTGAAGATACAGACTTCAGCCTATTACAAAGCAAAACTTCCTAATAATTAATGCTGTCCAACAGCAGAATGGGCTCCCTAAGGATATCATGAGCATTTAAAGGTGGAAGAGAGTTTAGAAATCATCTAATTTAGTCATCTTATTTCACAGAAAATCAATCAATCAAGGAATATTTATTTAATATCCACTATGTACCAGCTCCTGTACCAGCTGCAGGGAATTCAAATTCATCAGTTAAGAAACATTTCTTAGAAATTGCTCTGTTCTAGACATTTACTAAGTGATTCAAAATCAAAGAAAAGTCAAAAATAGTCCTTGCCTTCATGGAGCTCACAATCCAATTTGGGAGAGAACATGCAGACAACTATATATATATATATACAAGTTTATGTACAGGGTAAATTGAAGACAATCTCAGGGAGAAGGCACTAACATTGAGGTGGACCAGGAAAGGCTTCTTATGGGAAGTAGGATTTTTATCTGAGACTTGAAGGAAGCCAGGGAGGCCAGAAGGTGGGTATGAGAGTTGAACCTCAAAAGAAACTTAGAATTACAAGTGATAGTAGTAAAGAGGAAGTGAATTCCAGACATAATACATAACCCATTCAGAGGCAGTGGCAGAAATAATTCATGTGAAAAATAATTATTAATAATTAATAATCAATATCTTTGGGGGCCCAGTGATCTCCCCTTCTTTCTTTGTCCTTTGTCCCTCCCCCACCCAAGGTCTGAGTTCTCCCTGAAAGTAAGACCCATCTGGGTGAAAGCAGGCTCAAGTTCACAAAGGAGTCTGGGTGGGGACAGATTCTTTTGTCTAAATAGCCCAAGGATGTTACTGATTGAGATTAAACCATATCTTGCTGAAAGGATTTTGGGTCAGAGGTCTTACTTTCTCTGATTTTATTCCTGGACTTCATTTTAATATAACCACCTCCAATTAGAATTAGTTGCTGTGTGATGGACCTCCTGCAGTGAAAAGGTATATGAACCCAGATCTGACCATGAGGAGGGGTCCTTGGGCTGAGGGAGACAGTCACAGACTTCATTTTACTAATATCCTGGAGGTCATTTTAATAAAATGATTAAAGTACAATGATACCATGTCTTTCATTTTTAATCATTACAGTTTCTTGAACTAGTTGAACAGTTTGAATGGAAAGTTAAGTGTGAAGAGAAGTATTATGAAATCATACTTGAAAGGTGATTGAGATTATGAGGTGCTTCAAATACCAGTTTAAGGTATTTGTATTTTACTTTAAGACAAAAAGAAAGGAACCACTAAAGAGGACAAAGAGGATAACAATATGGTCAAATCTGTGTTTTAAGAATATCATTTTGATAGTAACATAGAGAATGAATTGGTGAGGAAAGAGACTAGAAACAATACCAGTTAGGAGCTAATGCAGTCTTGGCATGAGGTGGTATCCAAGGATATATTGGTCAATAAGGATTGTACTAGCAAGCAAATACACAAAAGTTCCCTCAAAATTTTCAGGGACTTTGGGGAAAAGGTTGCTCGGAACTTGAAACTTTTGGGGATGCCTGACTTTCTGAATATTTCCAGTCATGTGGTGACTCACTACTGAAAGGGTTTGACACTTCTATATAATAAAATAAACCCTGAGTAGTTCTGTGGCCTTTCCCTCTCCCAGTCATCCCTGTCCTGTGACAGTTGCTTGAGGGTTAGGTGCCACGTTCTGTCTTCCTTTGACCCTTCAGGAGGTATAGTATAACTCTAAAACTTCAAGGGAACGGTGAAGGACATACTAACATTTCACTGTCCTATCTTGGTGACCTAACTCACATGGTAGCTTAGAGTAGGCAGATTCCTCTAGGTGTGCTTGAACCTAGGATCCTGATTACCTTTCCCTATTCTTTAAGCAGGTAACTGAATGGCATTCATTGGAGGTAAATTTGTGTCTTTTAAAAGTCCAGATGGGGCAGCTGGTGGCGCAGTGGATAGAGCACTGGTCCTAGAGTCAGGAGTACCTGAGTTCAAATCCGACCTCAGACACTTAACATTTACTAGCTGTGTGACTCTGGGCAAGTCACTTAACCCCAATTGCCTCACTAAAAAAAAAAAAAAAGTCCAGATGTCCTGGGTCTTTTTGGTCAAAGCTGAATGTCAACAATTGGAGGAGTATTCAGAAATTACTGTAGTGTTTTAGGGAAAAACATCGACCAATGAAATGATCAACTTAGTCCTGAGCAGTTTTATCAGAAAATATGGAATATGAGTTGTTTTAATAGCAAAGAATCTAGCTATAATGTAAAATGCCTTACCAGCATTCTTAAAGTTCACTTTTTCAGCCTTCTGTGAGATTCTGTCACTAATTACAAGATAAGTTACTGAATTTTGTTATAAGGCATTCTATCATAAGCCAAAACTTAATCTTTAAGTAATTTGTCTCTGGAGTTCTGGGGTGGGGAATTTATAGTCAAAATGTGAGAAAAGAAAGCTCATTCATTCTTCCTTTAGAAACTCTCCAGGGACTTTCCAGGACAGAACCCAATCCAGAAGGCTAGTTTGTATTCAGAACAGAAAGCCTTCTTAAAGTGATGAGGCATGATAGAATAGATACCATGTGACTAGAGAGAAAAAAAAAGAAAATAAAAAACATGAAAATAGTCTGCATTTAGACTCCATAGTTCTTTCTCTGGATATGGATGGCATTTTCTATCATGAGTCTTTTGAAATGTTCTCCTGGTTCTGCTCAGTTTACTCAGCATCAGTTCATATAAGTTTTTCCAGGTTTTTTCTGAAATGCACCTGCTCATTATTTCTGATAGCACAATAGTATTCCATTATATTCATATACCACAACTTTTTCAGCCCTCAATTTCTAATTCTTTGCCACCACAAAAAGAGGTGCTATAAATATTTTTGTATATGTAGTTTCTTTCCCCTTTTTAATGATCTCTTTTGGATACAGACCTAGTAGTGGTATTGTTGTATCAAGGGGTATGTACAATTTTATTACCTTTTGGGCATAGTTCCAAATTGCTCTCCAGAATGATTGGATCAGTTCACAGCTCCACCAACAATGCATTACTGTTCCAATTTTTCCACAGCTTCTCCAACATTTTATTATTATTAGCCAATCTGATAGGTGTGAGGTGATTATACATCTGTCCTCTGCTCTCCTCACAACTCCATGAAGTTGCAATGGAAACCACATTGGACTTCAAATCAGTAGAAATTTAATAGTCACATGACTAATTGAATCACTTCTATATTCTAAAACACAATACTTTATACGTTTTTTTAAAAAGTCATTCTTGCATTACCCACCTCAAAGAATTGTTATGAATTTACTATTTAAATATGAGCTGTTAATATTCTCAATAAAGTATGTTTCCTGTGGTCACATAAGATCTGATCATAGAATTTCTGAGCAGAAAGAGATCTTAGCACCCAACCAATCCAACTCATACCCAAAAAGGAATCTACTTGATAGCACATTGGACAAATTTTCATTCAGTCTCCGCTTGGAGACATTTAAAAAAGGGTCAGTCTTGGGGCAGCTAGATGGCGCAGTGGACAGAGCACTGGCCTTGGATTCAGGAGGACCTGAGTTCAAATCCGGCCTCAGACACTTAACACTTACTAGCTGTGTGACCCTGGGCAAGTCACTTAACCCCAATTGCCTCACCAAAAAAAAAAAAAAAAAAGGGTCAGTCTTGCCAAGGCAAACCCATTCCCTTTCATGAGAGTTCTGTTAGGAAGTTTTTTCTACTATTAAAACAAATATGGTCAAATATACAATACTTACCCATAATTTAAGACTAAGTGAAATCTAGCTCTGACTTAACTTTATAGCCTTATCTTCCCTACTAATGTATACTCTTGTGTCATATTGTTACAGGTTTTAAATGGCAGGGTAAGGAACTTCTGTTTGTTTAAATAAGCAAGTGGAAATGACTAGATGTTTTAGAGCAAGGGAGTGTTTACTGGTCATTCCCCAACCTCATCATACAACCTTCTGCCATCCTGTATTCATATAGGCTAGTGCACATGTACAAAATATTATCTCTCACACATGCACAATATCTATAGCCTACTATACATATACACACATATATATATAGATATTACACTATCTACACATATACATCTATCTACACACACACGCATATATATAAAACATAAATATAACATATGTATATATGTATATAGACATAGATACCATCCCTCATGTAACTCAAGAATTCTAAGCTTCATCATTCTGTAATACAATTTGCCTTTATCAGAGTCCACCTTATTTCATACTTATTTGTTTTTAATAGTATTTTATTGTTTCCAATTACATGTAAAGATAATTTTCAACATTCATTTTTATAAGATTTTGAATTCCAAATGTCTCCCCCTCCCTCTCTCCCATCCACCCTCCCCAAGACAGCAAGCAGTCTGATATAGGTTATATTTGTACAATCATGTTATACTTATTTCCACATAAGTCCTGTTGTGAGAGAAGAATCAGAAAAAAGGGGGAAATCACAAGAAAGAAGAAACAAACAAATAAAAACAATAAACAGCTAAAATACTATACTTCAATCTACAATAAGACTCCATGGCTCTTTTTCTGGATGTGGTGAGCATTTTTCCATCCTGAGTCCTTTGGCATTGTCTTGGATCATTGTATTGCTGAGAAGAGCTAAGTCTATCAGAGTTTATCACAGTACAATCTTGCTGTTACTGTGTACGATGCTCTTCTGGTCCTAATCATTTCACTCAGCATCAGTTCATATAAGTCTTTCCAGATCTTTCTGAAATCTGCCTACTCAACATTTCTTACAATACAATAGAATTCCAGTACATGCATATACCACAACTTGTTCAGCCATTCCCCAATTGATGGATATCCCCTCAATTTCCAATTCTTTGCCATGACAAAAATAACAGCTTTAAATATTTTTATATGTGGATTACCATACTTATTTCTGTATTTGTCTTACCTCAACCCCAGTTAGGTTCTAAACTCTTAGAAGACAGGAGCCCTTTGATTTTTCATTTTTTATCATTGTATGCCTTCCCTAATAGAGAGCCTTTTTTATCCCTCTATAAATGATTGTTAAATGCAAATTGATAACCTTCTAATGTGATGCATCGCAATTTTGCAAAGAAGTATGAATTTGGAAAGTGGAAATAAGGAAGATAACTTGCTATTTTTCACCTGCAATTCTTATTTCACTCATTTGGTCCTTGTACTCCTACACTATATAGTCCTTTGCTATTATTTCCTGTTAAAAATATTCAAATGCTATCATTTGCATGGGAATACCAATACAAACAATGTTATTTCTGCCACAGATACTGTTGCCTTATAATGAAGGGGATAATGACTGTGTCACCTTTTTGTGACATTCTTTGTACTGTTAAATTTAAAGTCATTGCTGGTCATTATAAAGCATTCAAGTTACCAGAAAATACAGTACTTCTGAACTGAAATGAATATTTTACTCTGAATATTTCAAAAGAAAATTCTCTTTGGCTCACTGGTCAAAGCAGTAGAGTTGGAATACTCCTCACTCTTCATCACCACTTCTAGATTTTACCCTTTCCTTTTTCAATCAGTAACTTCTCTTCCATTGAGCTTCATGCTTTATATCTACCACCCAACCAATCAGAATTCTGGTGGCATTTATCTACAGATTCCCAAATTACTTCCCTTTCTTCCCTAATGAGTTTGTTACCTAACTTACTTTTTTTCTCTGCTCCCCAACTCCAACCCTCATGCTTGGGGATAGATCTAGACCTAGATCTAGATAATGTTTGTATGTGTATATACACACATATACACATACATACATATAGACACATATATACCTATACATATATACACATACACAGAGATATACACACAAATCTATAGATACATACTAACATGTGTGTGCATATATGTGTGTGTATATATATATATACATATATATATACACACACACACATACACACATATTGTTTCTCCCTCAAATATGTTAATCACTTAGTTCCTCAATCTATTCACCTGCCATGAGCTACTCCTGTACTACCCCCTTCAGGCACACACAACTGTGGTTGTGTCCTTATCTTGCCATCATTCACAAATGTATCATCTCCAAGTTCAAGAATTCTGAGAATTCCCTGACCATAATCTATTGGCTTTTCACCTCTCCCTCTGCCTTTCCTTATGTAACCCTACTTTTCATCTATGCCATGACCTCCAATCCATTAATCCCTCTAACCCCTCTATTTTCTTCCAAGCCATTTCCCCTATGCAAGCCACTCTCTCCTCTTCTTTCTATCCTGATGCCTTGGTGAACCAATTCAAAGCTACACTGTGTTCCTCTCTTGAATCTCTAGTCCCCTTCTCATATAACCAATTATGCTGAGTCAAACTTCAGCCTTGTATCACCTTCACAACTACACAAATGTTACTGAATGAAAGTGGAGAAAATCAAGCAACCATTTTGACTGGATGTACTACAAATTTATGTTACATAACTCCAAGTGGATACTCACTACTATACCTCCCTTATCAACTCACTATCCAACTCTTCACAGAAATTCTTCCAAACTTTGTTATTCCACCTTAAACCTCTCATTCCAACCCCTCCCCCCCCCACTTTCTTAGTGGAGAACCTTGACTTGATGAAGTGGTCTTACTCCTTACCAAGCTTTATGTTTAAGTGATCTTATTTCAAACTGTTTCCTCCAAGAGACTGTCCCCTCTCTCATTCCCACTGTCAATTATTTTCAATATCTTCTTGTCTTTTGGTTCATTGCCCATAGCTTGCATGTCTCCCCAATCTTGAGAAAAACAAACAAATAAACAAACTCTCACTTGATTCCTCCATCTCTGCTATTGTCTTATATCTCTTCTGCCATGTGTAGTCAAACTCCCTGAAAAAGCTATATACAATATGCACCTCCACTTTCCTCCCACTTCATAACCTCTTAAAATCTGACTTCCAACCTTATCATTACAGTGAAACTTTTCTCGCCAAAGTTACTAATATCTATTAGATGCCAAGTCCAGTGGACTTTTTTTCTATCATTCTCCTTGACCACTCTGCAGGCTTTGATCACTCTCCTGCTTGATATTCTGTTCTCTCCAGGTTTTTGTGATAACAATCTCTGTTTTGTTTTTGTTTTTGTTTTTACTGTCTGACTATTTCTATTTCTCTTTTTCTGGATCCTCCTTCAGATCACACCTTCTAACTATAAGTGTCACTCAGGGTTCTATTCTGGAGTCTCATCTCTTCTCTTCTTCCTCTATACTACTTTACTTGTGTATGTCATCAGCTTCCCTGGATTTAATTGGCATCTCTATGCAGATGTTTTTCAAATCTACTTTTCCTGCCCCAATCTCTCTGCTGATCTCTAATGTGTATATGTATATCTACAGTTAACTTTCAGACATTTTTTGTTTGTTTTGTTTTGTTTTTGTTTTTTTTTTTTTGCGGGGCAATGGGGGTTAAGTGATTTGCCCAGGGTCACACAGCTAGTAAGTGTCAAGTGTCGGAGGCCGGATTTGAACTCAGGTTCTCCTGAATCCAGGGCCGGTGCTTTATCCACTGCGCCACCTAGCTGCCCCAACTTTCAGACATTTTGAATTGGATGCCCAGTAGACATCGTAAACTCACCATGTTAAAAACAGAACTCAATCTTTTCTCCCAAAATCCCCCCACCACCCCTACCACTATCCTACCTATTACCGTAGAAGACAACACCATCCCTCAAGTTCCTCAGGTTCATAACCTGGGAATGATTCTGGATTCCTCACTATCTCTTACCTGCCTATTTCCTCTTATACTACAATTATTCTAGTGAAATGCTCTCATCACCTCATGTCTTGATTACTTCAATATTCTGCTGGTGAGTCTGCATGCCTCAAGTCTGTCCCCATTCCAATCCATTCTTCATTCAGCCACTTAAGTGATTTCCCTATAATACAAGCCTGATTGTGTCATTTCCCAACCCTCCAGGGGCCTTCTATTGTCTCCAGGATCAAATAAGAAATGCTCTGTTTCACATTCAAAGCCCTTGATTACCTAGCTCCCTCCTGTCTATTTTTCTTTTCTTTTTATACCATATTCCCCAGAAGGCTCTCATTGATCCTGACATTGGCCTTCTGGTTGTTCCACAAAAAGCCCACTCCATCTCATCTCTAGGCATTTTCTTTGACTGTGCCTCATTCCTGGAATGCTCTTCATCCTCTGCTCTGACCACTGACCTTCCTGTTTTTCTTTTTTTTTCTTGGCAGGGCAATGGGGGTTAAGTGACTTGCCCAGGGTCACACAGCTAGTAATTGTCAAGTGTCTGAGGCCAGATTTGAACTCAGGAACTCCTGAATCCAGGACCGGTGCTTTATCCACTGCACCACCTAGCCACCCCCCTGTTTTTCTTTAAGTCTGAACTAAAATATTTTCTTTTTTTCAATCATAAAAGTATTTTATTATTTTCCAATTATATATTAAGATAGTTTTCAATATTTGTTTTTTCTTTCTTAATTTTTTGGGGGAGTGGGGCAATGAGGGTTAAATGACTTGCCCAGGGTCACACAGCTAGTATGTGTCAAGTATCTGAGGCCAGATTTGAACTCAGGTCTTCCTGAATCCAGGGCCAGTGCTTTATCCACTGTACCACCAGCTGCCCTAGATTTGTTTTTATCTTTTCTTAATTTTTTTGCATGGGGAAATGAGGATTAATCAATATTTGGTTTTTCTTTTCTTTTTCTTTCTTTTTTTTTTCAAGACAATGGGGATTAAGTGACTTGCTCAGGGTCACACAGCTTGTAAGTGTCAAGTGGCTAAGGCCAGATTTGAACTCAGGTCTTCCTGAATCCAAGGCGAGTGCTTTATCCTCTACACCACCTAGCTGCCCCCAATATTTGTTTTTTGTTTTTTGTTTTTTAATTTTATGTTTTTAATGAGGCAATTGGGGTTAAGTGACTTGCCCAGGGTCACACAGCTAGTAAGTGTTAAGTGTCTGAGGCCGGATTTGAACTCAGGTACTCCTGACTCCAGGGCCGGTGCTCTATCCATTGCGCCATCTAGCTGCCCCATACCAACATTTGTTTTTATAAGATTTGGAGTTCTGAATTTTTTCTCCCTCCCTCCATTCCCTCCACCTTCCCAAGACAGAAAGCAATCTCATATAAGTAATATATGTGCAACCACATTAAACATATTTCTGCATTAGTCATGTTGTGAAAGAAGAATCAGAACAAAAGAGAAAAACCTCAAAAAATTTTTAAAAAAACAAAAACAAAAAACAGAGAAGTAGAAACAGTATGGTTCAATCTGCATTCAAATTCCACAGATCTTTTTTTTTTTCTGGATATGGAGAGCATTTTCCATCATGAGTCATTTGGGATTTTCTTGGATCATTGTATTTCTGAGAAAAGCTAAATCTATCAGTTGATCATAGCACAATGATCTACTGGTTCTGCTTACTTCACTCAGCATCAGTCCATGTAAGTCTTTCCAGGTTTTTCTGAAATCTGCGTGCTCATCATTTCTTTTAGCAAAATAGTATTCCATACAATACCATTTTAAACAAGAAGTATTCTCCAACCCCTCTTAATTACAGACTTTGGAGGACTGAGGTCTTGCAATATAACAAAATACTTTAGTAAACCATGATCATGTTCAGATAACACTAATCATCCTTTAATGGTAGTCCAATTACTGCTGTCTTGTCCTCAGTTTCAAATACACCTTTAATAATTATCTTTTATACTGAATCATTTCTATACCATAGGATTGTTTAGTTGACAAAGCTATATGCCCCCAAACTTTCAAGAAGATACTAATGTTCCACCTTTCCTACTTTCCCCTTCCTCCTCCATCAACCATGTTTATTGCTCACTCCTGAATTAAAAGAGGCTGCTCAAATCTCATTCAGATATATAACTAAACACAACTGGGATTTTGTCTAAAGGTTCTAGCACACAAGAGGAAGGGTTTACAAGAGAAGTATTTTATCCTCATATCCATCCCCATATACCTCATGGTCTTATGCCATATGAGTGCCTTCATCCCATTACCCACCCCCAAATATTTTGTTGTGATTTCCCTATTCTAGGGCTTGCATTTCTGCTCTCTCACTTTCCCCACAAGATTTTTGAGGTTGTTGACCAGACTCTTGGTTATGGGCCACCCCCTCTACTGTTATAATTTAACTCCTAATTAGACTGTTCAATATATTACATCCTCTCCCAACTCTGACTTTCTCTCAAGAATACGAATTCTTAATTTCAGCTCTGATGAACTCTCTTGACAATACAACTGATATTTGCTGCATGAAACCCAGTCTTCTGTAATTGTAGTCTCCCTGAGATTCACATTTACCCTATGTTGAAGGAAATCAGAGTGTCTGACTTGGATAAAAGTAGACACAGAAGGGACAAGACAGGTGCCTTCAAGTATTTTCAAGGCTGTCATGTAGAAGAGGTTTTAGACTTGTACTATTTGACTCCAGAGGGCAGAACTAAGAGTACTTGTAGAAGATGCAAAGAAGCAGATTTTCAATTCATTTGACAAGACCACAAAATAGGAAACTAGAAACTTGAAACTAGATCTTTTGAAAATAAATCTAATCTGAAAGTTTATGCATATACTATTCCCAAAGGGCTAGAAAGAAAAGAAAACAAAACAACAGCAACAAAAAAAAACTGTGCACACCCTTTGACCTAGCAATACCATTCCTTGGTCTGTATTCCAAAGAGATTAAAAAAAAAGAAAAGGAACTATATGTACAAAAATACTATAAAAGTTCCTTTTATGGTGGCAAAAATTGGAAACTAAGGGGATGTTCAGCAATTGGGGAATGGTATAACATTGTGATGGAATACTATTGTGCCATAAGAATTTATGAGAAGGATTATCTCAGGAAAAACTGGGAAAAGTTATATGAATTGATGATGAGATCAATGTACATAGTAACAGCAATAGTGTATTGATGATTAACTGTGGAAGACTCAGCTACTTTGATCACTAAAATGATCTAAGACAGCTCAAAAAAAGACTCATAATGAAAAATGCAATCCACCGCTAGAGAGTTAACTGATGAACTCTGAGTGCAAATTGAAATATATATTTTTCACTTTATCTTTCTTCCTTTTTTGCAATATGAGTAATATGGAAGTAGTATCACATGATTTTACACATGCAATTAATATCATTGTTTGCTTTCTCAATGGGGAAGGGAGGAGCTAGAGGGAGAGAACTTTGAACTAAAAAAATTAAATGTTAAAAATAAATTTTTAAGTGTACACATGTACATTAAAAGGTGTAGACACTGTGATTTCATCAAATTGACTAATTCTCCATGTAAAAATTCCTTAACCAATATCAATTTCCTATGAAGAACTTACTTCATACTTCAACAGAAAAATAGATAAATTATAATCAGGACTATTTCCTAAAACTTCTTCTTCCTCCCTCTGCCTCATCTCACATCACTTAAGAATTTTCTTCCTCCATTATATCCTTGATTCCATCCTTTCCTTTCTTCTCTCTCTCTCTTTCTCTCTTTCCCATAGTTATCCCTATCCACTGGTTCATTTGCTGTCTCCCCCTATCATTGAAAAAAAATCTTTATTTAATTCACCCATTCCTACTTTCTCTTGACCTATATCCATACTTCCTTTTGTAGTTAAACTCCTTAAGAAACCTATCAACTCTTGGTGCTGTGGCTTTCTTTTTTCTTACTCTAAACTCTCTGATCTGACTTCCAACTGGGGCTACTGCCCTCAAAACTTTCAAAGGTCCCTTAAAATAGATTGCTGTTGATTTTTTGTTTTGTTTTGTTTTTATATCATCTATATTTCTTCCTATATTATTACACTCCCTCTTCTCAAAAAGGAATCCCTTATAATATTTTTAGAGAGGATGAAGAGAAAAAAATCAATCAGTAAATAATAGCAAATCTGACATATCCAACGTTTCATACACATATCTCTCTACATACATAAAGAAGTAGGAAGAGGTATTATCTCATATCTCTTGGGATCAACATCATTCCTCATATTTTTTAAAACTCAGTTTTGATTATATTATGGTTATTGTTCTTCCAATCTATATTGCTGCATTTGTGTCTATATTGTTTTCCAGGTTCTGTTTATTTCGCTCTGAATCAATTCATACAAATCTTCCCATGTCTCACTAGATTCATAACATTCATCATACCTTAACGTACAGTAATATTCAATTTGTTCTAGTGGCACAACTTGTTTAGCCATTTCCTGAAATGGGCATATATTTTGTTTCCATTTCTTTTCCAGTTTTCTAGTTCTTTATGTGTGTGTATTCATATATGTATGTATGTGTGTATATAAATATACATTTATATTTATATGATATCTCATATGTTCCTCAAACACAACCCTGTGAGATAGATACTATTATAATTCTCATTTTATAGATTAAGAAACAGATGCTCAGAAATGTTAAGTGCCTTGTTCAAGGTTATACAACTAGCAAATATCTCAGGCAATATATGAATTCAGGTTACCCTGATTTCAAGTCCAGCACTCTAACTACTATGAGACTTAGCTGCCTCCCATGATAGCTATTAAGAAGCAAAATATTTTTACATTTTTCTAATAGTTTTTATCCTGTGTTAGTGATGACTTGTCTAGCTCAATTGGACCCATGCTGGTAGATCTGAGTGGTTGCCCAGAGATGGTGAGTATACTCACTCACAAGGACCTAGGAATAACCCTAATGAAAGCAGAACCAAGCTATGAATTTACTGCTCACTACCAAAGCTCCTAGGTCCCCATCATTATGTTCCCCTTTTAAACAAATCAGTCAAAATGGCAATTTTAACTCTTTATGGTAAAACACTTACTAACAGAAGACAAAGTGAAAATAATCACAGCATTATACAACAATCCACCTATAAACCTGGGTCACATTCACCAACTAAGACAAACAGTATACATTGGGGATAATGGACACAGACGTATGGAAACATACCTGTAAAGAACATGAGTAGGGAAACTATTGTTCACAAGGTGACTCATAACTCTGGGCTATCAACCTTGAGGTCCTTGGTCTCTTTAGGGACTTATTCTGATCTTCTTTTCATTCCTCTGTTGGATAAAGTTGTTTTTCTATTTCTCTCAGCGCATTCAATGTTAAATACCTTTTAGCAAATAGCAGCCATAAGCCTGGAATCTTCAGAGCTTCTTAGCTCTTCTGTTTTGACTAAGCACTGAAGTAGTATTATGCTCCTTTATTGGATCTACAGAGTTAATCAGGCCTGTTTTTTGGCTTTTGAGTAATTTTCTCCTTTGTATCATAGAGGGCAGTAAAGGGCAATTTAAGCAAGCCTCTAAGGGCTTTCATCTCTCCCAGGTTATAGACCATACCATAAAGCAAGGTTGAATTCTTCCAATTAGATCATCAAGCAGCAGGGGATTCTGCTTTCTCCAATAGGCTTTTAGGATCAGGGTTTTCCTCCAAACAGATCAGTTCCTCACATCAACGGCAAAACCTTTCTCTAGTTGACTGCTCTTAAACTGAACTCAGCTCATGACAGCTGCTACTATCTTCTTCTGTCTCCATTCTATTTATTTGCTTCTGATGACTTCTCAGGTCTGCCAGATTTTCAGCTTCATCAACTTATGGCTTCTTTACAGAAGACTTTTAATGGTAACTTCCACTCTGATTTCTTTTGCCTCAAATTAGGGCCTCCATATACAGGATCTCCCAAAGGGCTTTAAACTTTTTAGAGTTTAAATGTGTGCTAAGCTCTTCTTCATCATCCCTTCATGGTTCTTTGATTTAGATTTTCCTAGTAATAAACTTCACAGTTCTAAAAATAGCCACATGCCAACTAGGTCCTCAGGAATAAAACAGGGTATCCATTTTTACCATTAGGAAGGAATTTTACCTCATAGGGGCTGCTTTGGAGTTTATGACAGAAAAGGAATTAGTATTGAATTGGATGTGCTCAGATTTAGCAGGGCCTGAGTTCAAATCTAGCCTCTGACACATGCTAGCTATATGACCCTGATGAATCCTTTACTTCTCAGTATCCCAGGCAGCCATCTAGAACTATGTGATAAAACACTTCCTGAATGTTATTTGGGGTTTCTCTTTAACTTAATTTAATTTTTAAACAGCTTATGACTTCAGCAGTTTAGGGATAAATTCTACTAATATAGATCATACCAGAGTTCCCTATAGCAAGAAAATGACAGTTTTGTCTTATTTTCTACCTCCCCACTGCCGCATCCCTAAATGGACAAGCATACACCAAGATATTTTTGTATGTATACAGAAATATAATTTTAAACTATCTCCTTTAAAGGTTGGCCTTCTTAGAATAAGAGTCTGTATTATGATCAGGCTATATATATGTTTTAAATTGTGTGTGTTACGGTAGGGGGATGGGAAAAGAAAATAGAAGCAAAGATTTCTTTCTCTCTCTCTCTCTCTCTCTCTCTCTCTCTCTCTCTCTCTCTCTTGTTAGGACTAAATAATAATTGAAACATCCTTTAAAGAATTCTGAATAATACTCCTAAATACACACACACACACACACACACACACACACACACACACACACACACACACACTCCATAGCTAAACATGGAAACCTTTGAAATATGTTTAAGGTCGAGTGCATTACTTCTGACTTCAAATGAAAAAAAAACATATTAAAAGCAGTCAAAGGAATTCCCTCTTCTCCTAGACTCCCCGGATTTGATGAATATTGTGGTGCATGTAAAGGGCTGAATCATCCCAATTGATGTATTAAGCAGAAAACTGGTTTGCAAACAAAAGAAGTTAATGCTAAATAGGAAGAATCTGTTATTGTCAAAAAGTTCTCCTTCCAAGGAAGGACTTGTAGAAGCTTTGTAATTAAATTTGTGAAATAACAGTAATAACAATAGTTCACATTTATTTGGCATTTTATATATTTCATCTTTGTACGGGTTTAGGGGATGGATGAATTCAGAAAAAGCCTTCTAGAGTGGTAAGGAAACTAAACTTGGAATTATAAGAACTGGGTTCAAGTCCCATCCCTGACATTTATCATTTGCCACTTACCAGTTATTTGACTGTAGGTTAATCATTTAACCTCTCTGAGTCATTTTTCTCATCCATAAAATGGGTAATATTGGCTCACTGGCTCGTGGGATATGTCATGTTAAAAAGAAAAAAGAGAACCAAAACAATAGAATACTAAATTTCGAGTAAGAAGACCTACTTTAGAGTTCCAGCTATACTACTGAAGTATCTGGGTGAAACTGGAAAAATATTATCTCCTCTTCCAAGCATCAACTATTTCTTTTGTAAAATGGAAAAGAAAACAACTTGTTTGCCAACTTTACAACATTTTTGTGAGAGAGAGAGATACTTAGTGAACTATAAAGCCCAATAGAAATTGGGGCTGATATTATTTAATTGGATATTTCTTCTTAAATTTAGGTAGTGTTTTAAGGTTTCTAAAAGACTACACTAATGATGACACTATGAGTGTGATGAAAAGTATAACAAATGTTATCACTATTTTATAGATTAGGAAAAAGAGATGTCTGAAATTATAGACTTGACAAATGTCTGAAATAGGATTTGAAGCCAAGTGTTCTGCCTTAAAATATACCATGCTAACTGTACCACAGTACCTCTCCTGTTTTATAGTAGGGGGGAAAATTAGTTTCTTAGAGATGAAGGAACTTACTCAAAGTAATAATAGACATTGTGTATTAGAGCTGAGAATGAATGACACAGAACAAATAGGGTTTTATTGCCACAGGTGTCAAAATAGGAGTACAGAGTGTTGCTTTCTCCCTAGAACGATAGCCTTCCTTGGACCTTTCTTTCTGTTTTTCATGAGGTAAGGAGTACACATGCTTCTGTAAGGTTTTGGAGCATTAGGTGCTAGGAGGGACTGTCCTTCATACTACTACCATGCTCCATTCCCTCAGATGAATTTTCCCTAGCTATAATTTGGGCTAGTTGTGACTGTTTCTGATTTTTAATATGTGGCTCATTTATTACATCCGCATTTATCACAGAATCACACAAGTTTAGAGTCTGAAGGGACCCCAGTAGGCATTACAAAAGAGCAAGGAAGGCAAAGAGTTAATAAGAGAAGTCCACTGGAGTGACTCACCAGGTCGAAGTCCTTTAACCTTTTTGCCCTTGTTTGTACAATAGTTCTTTTTTCTAAATTCCATTTCACCCAGGTATATTTAATTACAAAAGTGACCAGAAATACATCAAATGTAATTAGTTGAAATAAAACAAAGAATGGGCAATTTTAAAGAGATATGATCTTACTAAGGATAGAATAGGAATGGGCATAACTATATTTGGGGGCATGTAATCTAATCTCATCTGCTTGCTTTACATAGAGCTCATGAGAAGAAGAGATGGTCAAAGATCTCTGGAAAGTGACAGGTGATACATTTTAGCTGCCTATAAGTAGAACTACAAAGAAAAACACAGCTTTCTTCAACATGAAGCTGAAGGAAAACCAAACTGCACCCTCCCCCTCTATGATCTATGTTGAGACAGGATTATCACAAAAGACACATTGATGGAGAGAGAACCCCAATATATAGGGGTATAATTCAGGTATATATGCTATCCTCTTGTCAGGGAGTATTTATACAGTGACCAACATAATATTTATCTATCCAGAGTATCTAGATGACTGAGGAGTCACTAGATATTCACAAAGGGTTCAATGTTAATTGGACAGTTGGGGGTCAAAATGACCTGAAGCTATCAGAAGACAAACACTAGCCCAATCAAAAGTGTCTCCATGAAGGGTTTTGGCACTTGAAAATTATGGGGAAAACTATTAGATAAAATCATCACAAGCAGTTCCTTCCTTTCTTCTAGAGATTTAAAATATTTGTTTTGTAACATGTCCTTCAATTTCCTTTGCCACTCTCCTAAAGTAAACTATAAAGGAAAACATAACTAAATTACATTTCTATAACAATTTTAAATGTTTTTTTAAATCATAATTATTCTCTAGAATATATAGTATAAATACCTATGTCCATATTTTACAGATGAAGAAGCTAAGAACCATAGGATCATAAATGTAGGGGTGTGAGGAACCTCAGAAGCTCTCTAGTTCAGCAATCTGTCATGGTCACTTTGTTACGGAATGTGACAGAAATGATTACATTCTTAATAGTGACAGTTGAACTCCTGTGAGTAAGATTGCTAAGGGAGACATTAGGGGAAAGAAAGATGAAGCTTAGAACAAGCCATTGAGAAAATAAAGAAAAAGAAGGGAAGGGGAGGGCAGAGGAGGCAAAGGGAAGAAGGAAGGGAGGGAGGGAAGAAGAAAAGAGGGAGGGAAGGAGGGAGGGAGTGAGGGAGGAAGAAAGGAGGGAGGGAAGGAAGAAGGGAGAGGAGGGAGGGAGGGAAGAAGGAAGGAAGGAGGAAGTGATTTCTTGCTCATCTAATATTGCATACTAAAGTTTCTTTAACTCCTAACCTGCATGGCAAAATAGGAATATGAAGATTCCCTATATTTCCTAAGTAATACCCTTCCTAAATCACTTTCTTCTGATGTAACTGCAAAAGGCGTGATTATTTTGGGTTCTCGCTATGATAAAACTGATGCAGGGAGCTGGGGACTTTCATGAGGGATGGCACTAAAATGTCAACAGATGGCTTGCTAATCATGTTAAAAAATACTCATTTCTTTTTTAAATGGTATTTTTTTCAGTAAGTAGATGAGAAAGGAGTATTTTTTATCTAAAATATATTAGTCAAAATATCTTTTAATTATCATACTTAATCATCAAGGTCATAAGGGTAATCATTTCTAAAAATTAACACTCCATTCTTCAGTAGAGAAGCCTGTCCATATGAATGGTTAGAAACACAGGATTTCTATAGTTGAAGGATTGTCTCCTATTACAAGAAGGAAAAAGGAGGAGGAGGAGGAGAGGGAAGAGCTGTCTCTGGGGCAACAAAGGTTCCCCAGTCTTCATAATAAGTGTTAACTACTTCTGCCTAGTCTAAAGCAGGCCTCTTTGATCTTCATGGGATTCAATATTGTATTGAATCTTCACCAGGTTGAAACTCAAAGGAAGACCTGTATGGAATAATCTTATCCTTCCTTCAACAAACCTCTCCCCAACCACTGATAGTATGTGGAGACTCACTTCTCTATGGTTAACATATTCCCATCTTCTGAAACTTATCTCATCTCAGTGATTCTTTTTTTTAAACTTCTAATTAACAAGTATTCGTTTTTTTCTCTTTTCCACATCACCTTCCTCTAATTGAGCAACAAAAACAAATAAAAGCAAACAAACAAACAAAAAAATCACCCAAAACAAATATACAAAGTCAAGTGAAGCTTATTCCCTCATTAGCAACACACAAAAATGTCAATCTCATTCTCCATTTAAGACCGTCATCCCTCTGTCAGGAGATGGTTTGTATATTTCAACTTTGGTCTTCTGGAATCATGGTTTGTCATGGCAGTGATAAGATGTCAGAATGCTGCTCTCATTTTACAAATTATTCTCTCATCACTCTTCATATCACTGTATCATTTCAAAGATTTCTTTCAAAATTCCTCTGAAACAGACCATTTCATCATTTCTTACTTATAATATCCCAACATGTTTATATATTATAATCATTTAACAATTGCCCAGTTGGGGTTGGGGTATTGATTTTTAGTTGTTTGCTAGTACAAAAAAAGTTGTTATAAATTTTTTTTAAATTTTGTATATATGGGCCTTTTTCTTCTTTCTTTGATGCTCTCTTATCTTCAAACTCTCTTTTTGTACTGCATCATTCTCTGTCACCCACAATCAAACCCAGGTCTCTCCCACCCCATTCCTATCCCCATCCTGAAACAAACAAATAAAAGCTTTCACTGACTGGCCCACATACATGAAATGCTCTCTTTCTTAATTTTTACCTCCTGGATTCCTTGTTTTTTTTCAAGTCCTAAATAAAACCCCATTTTTTCCAGGAAGCCTATCCCAATTCCCCTTAATGCTAGTAAGAACCTTTTGTTTATCATTTCCAATTTATCACAACATATATTTTGCTTGTACATAATTTGTTTTCATGCTGTATCCCTATTAAATTGTAAGCTCCTTAAGAGCAGAGACTATCTGTTGCATTTCTTTCTATCCTGTCTCGAAAATGTCTATGTTTGATGAAGAAAAGAAACAACAAAGTCTCTAAGCCATAGAAAGACAGGTTTATTAAGAGAGGGATCCTGTCTCACAATAAAGCCAGTCTCAGTTCTAGGACCTGAAGACCTGGAAGATAGGAATCCCAGGGATTTTATACACTTACAGGGCTGTAAAGTATTTATACACTACTATTTTGAAACCAACTCCTCCCATTACATCCCCATAGCATACTGCAAATGGTACAGAAATGAAACATTTTAACATGATCACCATGCCCAAGTTATGGACATGGTCTTTAGTAATGGTAACAGCGTCAAACAAATATCTGGCAGCCAGTCAATTTGGGGTTCTTCTCAGAGCTTTTTGCAGAAGTCTAATGTATATCATGTTGAATGCTGATTCATTCCTCTAGCTTAGAAGATACTATTTTTTAAAAAGTAGGCCATGTGGACTTTTCTCTTTTTGGGGGGGGGGGGTGGCATGCAATGAGGGCTAAGTGACTTGCCCAGGGTCACACAGTTAGTAAGTGTCAAGTGTCTGAGGCTGGATTTGAACTCAGGTCCTCCTGAATCCAAGGCTGGTGCTTTATCACTTTGCCACCTAGCTGCCCCAGAAAATACTATTTTTAGTACTTAGGTTGGAAATTTAACCACCATAAAAGGAGTTGGTTAAGAGACAAGTTCACAACAGGAACATGTTACATAATTTATTTCCTACTTACTGCATTTGCTTAAGCCACTAAAGAATACCCAAAGCACATTGAATCACAATCTCTAAGGGTTTAGGAAAATCTCACTCACAATCCACAACATGTAGTAAAATGCTGGAGACATAGTAAGTGCTTTAAAAAATGTTTATTTACAGTAGGTAATCCCCTCCGTTCACTCAAGCAACAGCTTAACAACAGTCCTAGTTCTCTTCCCCCTTTCATAACCCTACTCTTCATAAGAGCAATCTATACACATTGATTCCCTCTACTTTATGTTTCAAACCTTTTTAATCTAGCTTTTTTCTCATTATTTGATTGAACTACTCCCTCTTAGGTTAACATAAATCTCTTAATTGCTATATTCAATGAGCTTTCTCAGTTTTTCATCTTGTCCTTTCTGCAGCTTTTGACATTACTGACCACTTCCTCTATATTCTTTCTTCCCTCAGTTATGGGATATTACTCTCACTTGGTTCTCTGACTACCTTTCTTACTACTTAGTCTCCTTTTTTGCTTCATAACACCTTGTAAGTGGATATATGTCCCTCAAAGATAACATAATCAGAATGACAAAGGACCTGAGAGGCCATCCAGTCCAATTGTCTAATATAGGTTCCCAGAGGGATCAAATTATTTAAATCCAAACCTCTTAGCGATTTTATTATCTCCCATGGATTCCAGTCAAAACCCTGTTCTATATTTTTTTTCTGGAGCTCTAGCCTACCCCATAACAAACTCCCTAGTGGACCTTATTCCTATAGGCATATCATTATTACCTCCCATAAATCTGCTCCTCCCCTTAAGTTTCTCTATTGCTTTTTATTATTATTAATGACAACACCACACTTCCAAGTGCTCAAATTCAAAGCATCAGTCATCTTCAGTTCTTCTTTCTCATCCCTCATGGTCTTATCATTTCCCATAGCTTGCTGATTCAACCTCCATGACACATCTTAATTCCATACCTTTTCCTTCACTCCCATGGCAGTCATTCTAATCCAATCTCTAATCAGCTCTCCCCTGAGCTATTGTGAAAGTCACCTAATTGAACTCCCAGCTTTCAGTCTCTCAATACATCTTCTACTCTGCTGCCTAGAGATTTACTCCCTACATCATAGGACTGACCATGTCAGTCTCCTAACAGTGGCTCCAAATTTCCTCTTGGATAAAGCAAAATCTCCTCTGTTTGGTGTTAAAAACTCTTCATAATTTTGTTTCAGTCTATCTTTTCAGTCCTGTACATTATTTCCCTTGACATACCCCATATCTACACCCACAATTCTCTTTATTAATAGCCATTCCTAGGGACAGCTAGGTGGCACAGTGGATAGAGCACCAGCCCTGGAGTCAGGAGGACCTGAGTTCAAATCCAGTGTAAGACACTTAACACTAACTAGATGTATGATCCTGGGCAAGTCACTTAACCCCAATTGCCTCACAAAAATAAATTAATAAATAGTAATAGCCATTCATTCTCCTGCATCCATAGATTTGTACAGGCTGTCTCCTATGCCTGGAATTTCTCTTCACCTCTTCCTTTCTTAATACAGTTTTCTTGAATGGATCATTTTGTGGGATACCTTATATCTTCCTGTTCTTTCCTCCTCAAATTCAACTTTTACTTATATGATATATATTATATCCCCTAGCAGAATGTAAAATTGAGTGCAGAAATTGTTTTTCATTTTCATGTTTGTATTTTCAATGTGTAGTGTAATGTCTTGTACATAATAGGTACTTAAATGCTTGTTGACTTGATGTCTATTAGAGAGGTAAAAGAAACTGTATATGCAAGCTTGCTAGAATTAGATACAAACTAAATATAGGCTCTGAGTAAGGGCTGAGGGCCTCTCTGGTAAGAAAAAAGACTGAATTTTGTACATTGATTCTGAAATATTCAGGGAAATTGTGAACAATCTCAAATTAAGAAAGTAAAATACATAGTCATCTCCATGTGGTTCACATAGCATAGGCATCTCAAGACCATTTGTTAACTAAAGACCATAGCATAGGTATCTGTTAGATATACTTTCATTATATCATAGATTTGGAGATAGAAGGGTTCTCAGGGGCAATCACCCCATTTTGCATATAATAAAAATAATTCCCAGAGAGAGAAGCTAAACAACTTGCCCGAGTTCATGAAGCTACTTTAGTAGCTTTGCCATTTGCAAAGCTGGGGTTTGAACTCAGATCCTTAACTTCATATCCAGTGGTCTATTTTATTTTGCCACCGAAATAATCATGTAGGGAAATGAATACTGGATTCTTGACTCAAGGGATCTGGATATTAATATTAATAATGTCACTTTTGTGAGCCTAAGTAACAGCTCCAAATTTTTGGGTCTCAAAATTTTTATCTGTACAAAAGAGGGAATTAAGTTATATAATCCTAAAGATTCTTTAAGAATATGAATTATTCTTTCTAGTTCCATCTCTATGATCTTATTTGTAGGTATATAAACTGATCTTACTTCTATAGGTTTCAGTTTCCTCTTTTATAAAATAAATTTTGACTCAATTGGGTATAGAAATATATCTTACTCTATAGCAAAGTAGGAGGGAAAGAGGATAAGAGAAAGGTTGTTAATAGAAGGGAGGGAGGATTGGGAGACAAGGTGGTCAGAAGCAAAAAAAAAAAACTTTTGAAAAGGGACAGGATGAAAGGAGAGAGATAATAGAATAAACAAAGGGGAAATAGGATGGAGTAAAATACCGCTAGCAATCACAACTGTGAAAAAAATTTAAAGCAAGTTTCTCTGATAAAAGTCTCATTTCTCAAATATATAGTGAAATGAGTCAAATTTACAAAAATAAGAGCCATTTCCCAATTGAAAAATGATCAAAAGATATGAAGTCAGTTTTCAGATGAAGTAATCAAAGCTATGTATAACCATATAAAAATACTCTCACAAATTTTAAAATTTTTAGTTACTACCTTACATGTATTAGATTGACTAATAGGACAGAAAAGGATAATGGCAAATGTTGGAAAGGATGTAGGAAAATTAAGACACTAATTTACTGTTGGAGTTGTGAAATAATTCTACCATTATGTAGAGCAATTTGGAGTTGTGGTATATGAGTGTGATGGAACACCATTGTGCTATAAGAAATGATGAACAAGATGTTCTCAGAAAAACCTGGAAAGGCGTATGTGAACTGATGCTAAATGAAATGAGTAGAACTAGGAGAATGTTGTACATAGTAACAGTAATATCAACTGATGATCAATTGAGAATAACTTAGCCATTCTCAGGAATCCAAGAGAACACTGAAGGACTTTTGATGAAAAATCCTATCCATTCCCAGAGAATGAACTGTAGGAGTCTGAATATAGGTTGAAAAATACTTTTATAAAAATATTTTCCTCATTTTTTTTAGTCTTTTTTTCCAGCATAACTAATATGGAAATGTTTTGCATTACTACACACTTATAACCTATATTAAATTGCTTGCCTTCTCAGTGAGGGGGGTTGAGTAGGGAGGGAGACAATTTGCAACTCAAAATTTTAAAAATGAATGTTGAAAATTGTTTTTGATGTAACTGTGAAAAATAAAATAATAAGTAAATTATTTAACAAACAAAAATGAAAAGTGTTGAACCAGATGGTCTCTTCTAGTTTTAACAACCTAGTATACCTGCAGATTGTGTTTTTCCATATTGTTGCCCTTCTTCTAGTACCTACTCCCGAAAACTCACTTCTCTTTCTGGGTTAGCTAAGCAAAGAGGAAGCACACATGCTGACTCTATTTTGGTGACAATGACTGAATGAGCATTCAAGAAGAATACTTCCCCTAGAGAATGGTAGTTATAGAAATGAATTCTTTTAGGTCATATAGCAAACATGGATTATATGACACAAGCTAGAAATATGTCAAGACAAGGATTCACTCTCTCTTTCCAGATGAGAACTATTGGCTTCTTTCTTCATATATCTACAGATCTCAACAGTGGTCTGTCATCAGATGACACCAGAAAGCTTATACCACAAGTCCTAGAAGTATCAACAGTGACTCACAGGAGGAAAACCTGGAATCTCTAAGAAGTTTTTATTGAATTTAACTATGTTACATATGACTGTTCCCTTGAATGTGTTTCTCCTTAGAAACATCTCTCTGAAGAGGTTAGTGATACTATTAGTGATTTTGAAATTCAAATATTTTTAAAATAGCTATTTTGTACAAAGAACTGGTATAGGCACTAGATAAAATAAAAATCTGAGATAAGACACAGTCCTTGCCTTCATGGAGATTACAGACAAGTAAGGAATTATGGCATATGCACACATATACACATGTACATACACACTCATGTACATATATGTATACACACTGCCAGCACCAGCATGGTACAGGGGAAAACATAATGACTTTCAGGTCAGAGAACCAGAGTTCTGATCCTAACTCTGCCATTTGCTTCCTATAAGACTTTGGGAAAGTCATTTCCCTTATGGGTTTCAGTTTCCTCATGTGTGAAATAAAGGACTTAAGTCTCTGATCTTTTCTAGGGACAGCTAGTTGGTACAGTGGATAAAGTGCCAGGCCTGGAATCAAGAAGACCTGAGTTCAAATCTGGCCTCAGGTGCTTACTAGCTGTGTGACTCTAAGCAAGTCTCTTACCTTATTTGCCTCGGTTTCCTCATCTGTAAAACGAGCTGGAGAAGGAAATTGCAAAGCACTCCAGTATCTTTGCCAAGAAAATCTCAAATGTACTCACAAAGAGCCAGACACGACTGAAACGATTGAACAACAAAAAGGTCCTCTCCAGCTTTTATTCTATGATCTGTGGTTTAAAATAGTATTTGAACCTAGCACATTAAAGCCTACCCTTTCAGTTTCACAGAGCAAGAAACTAAGGCCTAGAGAGGTCAGATGACTTGTCTATACTCACAAGTGACAGACCTGGAATTCACACTAAGTCCTCTGGCTTTAAATTTGCTGCATATTCTGTTATACACCACAATTTTAGAGCCACAGGATCTTGTGGCACAGTGCAGCAAAGAATGCCAGATGGAAAGTCAGACAGCCTGGGCTTGAGTCTTCACTCTCCTTCAGCTAGCTGTGTGGCTTTGAGCTAAGAATTTTGATTCTCTGAGCCTCAGTTTCCTTCACTATAAAATGGTATGTCTGTGCAGGGGAGAGGGAGAACTAGATAACCTCAAAGGATCTTTCCAGATCTGACATACTATGTTCTATGGTTCTTAGACCACTTCCAGATCTGACATTCTGCATTCTGTGGCTCTAAGTCTCTTTTCCAGCTCTGACAGGCTATGTTCTATGATGCTTAGTCCCTTTCGAGCTGATATTTATATTCTAGGTCCCTTCCACTTTAAACCTTTTATAGATATTAAAAACGTAAGAGACCTCCAAGTTCACCAAGATCTATTCCCTTCCCCTACTCATGCAAAAGGAACAAAGCATTGTGGTATTGTCCTTTTTATTTCCCCATGTGCTTTTTTCCTTCTATTCCTCTCCCTAAATCAGCACAATATTAGGCCAGATTCTGTCTTTGGTTAGTCACACCCTGTGGGGTGAAATGCAGCCATTGTTTCAGCACACAGCAGCAGGAGGCCAAATAATTTAGATTAGCAAGTGAAGAGTTTCATATCCAATTGAAATTAGATAAGTCTAACATAATTACCTGACACTGGACTTCAGCCAATGCTCTGGGCAAAGGCCTCCAATGGTCAGAAAGTGCCACTAGATATTTAATGCCACCCAACAGTTAGAAACATAGCCTCCCCTCTGAGCATTGTGACAGATTGCATATAAGCAGGTCTGTTATTAATCATATTTTAATCTCAGGATGGCTATGGCAGTGATACAAGTGGTCCAAGGGCTAATTTTAGCTCCATCACAACCTTCATTTGAGTCATTTCAAATACCACTTGAAAACCAAAGGCTTGGACATTATGGGGCTGCAGTTGCTATGTTTTTTGTTTGTTTGGTTGGTTTTTTGGGGAGGGGGGGCTGTTGCTTTTGATTTTTTGCTTTTCAAATGTGAAAAGTAAATATTGCTTTTTTATCAGGGGACTCAATGGTTCATAGGACTCAGTCACCTTTAGGAAAAATTCTGGTGTTTTGTCACTCAAAGCTCCCAACATCAATCCTAGGAAAACATTCCTGTCATCTCTAGCCATGCCTATAATGCTCTTCTTCCTCATCTCTGCCTCCTGATTTACATGCCTTCCCTCAAGTTCCAGCTAAAATCCCACATGCTATGAGAAGCCTTCCCCATTCCTCCTTAAAGTTAGTGCTTTTCTAAAGCTAATACTTTAAGTGCCTTCACTCTATCATTTCCAATTTACCCTGTATATAACTTGTTTGTACATAGTTGTTTGCACATTGTTTTCCCCATTAGATAGTGAGCTCCTTGAGAATAGGTACTGTTTCCTTGTGTCCCTAATACTTAGCACAGAGCCTGGTACATATCAGTTGTTATGTATGTATGTATGCATGTATGCATGTATGCATGTATGCATGTATATGTATGTGTATGCATGCATGTATTTTTCATGATTTTCTTGCAACACTATCATTTCTTTTCCAAAGTTTTCCTCTACCTTTCTTATTTCATTTTCTTCCAGAAATTCTTTTTTGGGCCTGAGAGCAATTTACACTTTTCTTTGAGGCTTTGGATTTAGCAGTTTTGACTTTGTTGTCTTCTGTGTTTCTATCTTCACTCTCTCCAGAGTAACTTTCTGTGGTAAGGCTCTTTTATTGTTGGCATTGTTTGCTTATTTTCCAGGCAATTTCTTGACTTTGAACTTTATGTTAAAAGTGGACTCTGCTTCTAGTATAGAAAGATCACTGTCTCAAGCTTCAAGTATTTTGTGCAACTATTTTCTGAGGTAGTGCTATTGTCTGTAAGTTTTCACTTCTTCCAAAGTGGTATCATTTAAGGTGTGTTTACTACTCTCCTGGCCTGTATTCTAGTCTGTGAGTGACTACAAACCATCTTCTCTGCCCCATAAGTGTGATCAGGGTCCCTACTCCCCTCTGGAAACAGGTTCTGGTATGCTAGTGCTCCTCCTAGCCGTGGAACTTTGAACCATGACTGCAACCTCTATCTGTGTACAAGCAATGCACCCAGTGCCAGCAAAAGGACCCTTGTGATATCCTTCTGACTAGTTATCAAACCTCTTTGTAGTCTGTGGGTTGAGAACCCTGAAAGCTGCTACTGCCAATTCTGTTGTCCCTAAGACCTTATGCTTTCTTACCAGGGCTGTTGTCTTTCCTAAAATATGCTCCACCCTTACCTTTTGCTATAGACCCTTCCTGTTAACATTTCTAAGTTGTATTCTGTTGGAAAATTGTTTCACCTCATCCTTTTGGGGGTTCTGCCACTCCAGAATTCATTTTGAGTAATTATTTACATTTTTTGGAGGGGAATTTGGTCTCCTAAATTCTCAGGTAAGTTCCTTCCTTTTCTCCACCATCTTGGCTCTGACCTTTGATATATCTTTATTTTTATTTAAGTTTTATCAATGTGTTTTGTTTTTGCATTACAAAATCTCACATGTTCCTCCCAATCTTTGAGAGCTTTCTTATAACAAAGTAAATATTTAAGTAAAATAAATAAAGCCATAGTCTCATCTAGAAGTACATGCAGTATTCTACATCAGTAGGACATAAGCACCTCTTAATTAAAAAAAATTAACAAAAATCAATTTGTTTTGCCTTTTACCCCCCACCCTATGAACATTGAAAAAATAAGGAAAAAGTTATTTAATACTTATAGTCAAAGCAAATATTCTCAATAGGTATGTCTATACAAACACATACATATATGTATGTATATATATGCATATATATGCTTTTATATATCTGTGCATACACTCAGAGATACATCAGTCAATCAGTATTTCATAAGCACCTACTATGTGCCAAGCACTTTGTTGAATGTTAGGGATAGAAAAAGAAGTAAAACACATTCCCTACCCTCAATGACTTTACACTCCACTGGGGGAGAAAACATACAAACAAATATATACAAAGCAAGCTATATGCAGTATAAATAGTAAATAATTATCAGGGAGATGGCATTAGAATTAACAGGGGTTAGAGGAAAGCTTCCTATAAAGATGTGATTTTCATAGGAACTGAAAAAGAAGCGAAAAAAAATCAATAGGCAGAGTTGAAGAAGGAGACCATTCCAGGTCTGCAAGATATCCAGAGAAAATGCCTGACACCAAGAGATAGAGTGTCTACTTTTTAGATGTCATAATTCATCATCAATCCTCTCAAAAAACAGTACTTGCACTTACCTTGATTCTTACAGTTTCCAAAGCTGTTTTTGCAGTGTTATTTTTACTATGTAAATTGTTCTCCTGTTTCTACTCATTTCAATCTTCATAAGTTTATAAAAATTCTCAAAATTGTTCATTTTTGCAATATTTAATAATTTTTCTGATTTAATCACTTAACTACATTAGATCATGTAAGTCTTTCCATGTCTTTTTAAAATTATCTCTTTCCTAATTATTTTTACTACATAATAGTACTCCATCATATTCATGTACAATTTAATTAGCCATTCTCCAATTGCAGTATATGTCTTTAGTTTCCAGGATTTGTTTTCTTTTTCTGCCACAAATAGAGCAATTATATCAATATGCATATCTTATATCTAGATCTAGATTTTAGGTATACATGTGTGTATATATGTTTGTATACACACACACACATAGACACATTTTTCTATATAGGATCTTTTTCTGTTTCTTTTATCTCTTTGGGATATAGGCTGGGTCTCAGAACTTGCATTACAGAAAGAAACCTTTTGCATATAAATCCCATCTGTGTTCCAGAGCTATTCCACATCTAAAATGTGAAGTTGTGTTGTTGTTTTTTTTTTAATCAAACATAGCACTTTATGCCCAGTTAAATAGAAAGTCTACTAAAAGCAAAGTCCATATAATGCTCAAATGAATATTCCTGAGAATTCCTTTCTAACTGGGGAGATCTGTTGAGGGTCATCTGGGTTAACCATGGTTTTCAACAAGCTGATCCCAAAATAAGCCCTGATCATAACTTAGTATTTTAGTTTTGGGAGGCACAGGATAGATAATAGAATTTAATTCCCTTATTTTTTAGAGGAATAAACTGAGGCATGAACTAAGAATGTCATGAATGATGTCATCAAAATACAATTTAATTCAATTCAATGTATTCAGCACCATCTATATGTGGGGCACTGGGTTAGGCATTAGGTATCTAGAGATAAAATTCTATATAGTTACTGCCTTATAGAATTTATAATTTAATGACAATGAAACATAAGCACATATACAGAGTTCCGTATACCAAAAAGCATCAGAATCAGGTTGTGGAGCAGAAAGCAAGTATTCCATTACAAATCTACTGACTTCAATTGCCCCATACTTTTGGTTCAAATCCCAAACCTGCCATTTACATTTAGCATTCATGTGACATTGAGCAAGGTGAATCTTCTTTCTGTTTCTCAATTTTCTCTTCTATAAAGTGAGAAGGTTGGACTAGATAATTGCTAAGGTCCCTTGTAGCTCTAAAACCTATGATCCTGAGAGAAAAGTTTGAGAGATATACAATATCTTCACCTCTGTGGAGGGAGACAGAAATTTAAGAAAAGTTTATACTTTCTTTTTTTTTTTGGTGAGGCAATTGGGGTTAAGTGACTTGCCCAGGGTCACACAGCTAGTAAGTATTAAGTGTCTGAGGCTGGATTTGAACTCAGGTCCTCCTGACTCCAGGACCAGTGTTCTATCCACTACGCCACCTAGCTGCCCCAAAAATGTTATACTTTGACAAAGAAAATATCTGTTATATAATAAAACATACCAGCACATAGAAACTATAATTTTCTAAAGTTTTAGTTTATGGATTTAAATAAAAAACAGAAAGTACTATGATGTTGTCAGTTTGGAAGTACCCACTCATGATTCAGCTCTCCATACATTTATACCTACCCATCTTGTTCGACTCTTATCCATATCTTTTCATAAATCCACCATGTTGGATGAATGGTGATGTTCCTTTATTTCTGACACTGGAAAGATAGTAGTGGAGCCTTCTATCTGTGTACAATCTCTCATGTCATGTAACTAGTTCATTTTCTTTTCTTCTCTTTTCTTTTCTTTCCTTTCCTTTCCTTTTCTTTTCTTTTCTTTTCTTTTCTTTTCTTTTCTTTTCTTTTCTTTTCTTTTCTTTTCTTTTCTTTTCTTTTCTTTCTTTCTTTTTGCAGGGCAATGAGGTTAAGTGACTTGCCCAGGGTCACACAGCTAATAAGTATCAAGTGTCTGAGGCTGGATTTGAACTCAGGTCCTCCTGAATCCAGGGCCAGTACTTTATCCACTGTGCCACCCAGCTGCCCCCTTCTTTTCATATCTTACAATTATTTGAGGTCATATTTAATTCTTCTTCAAAGTTCCTCAGCCTACTCATATTGTCACCATGTGCCTTCCCAAAATGATTTTCATTTGCAGTTCTCTGGAGATTGTTGAATTTCATATCTTATGGCCAAATAGCAACTCCATTTTTATTGCTGTTATTAAGAATATGGACTTTATTGTTTGGAAAGCTTGCAACATTAAAGGACCTTTGCAATTTCCAGTAGCAAGTTCTGTCTTTTTTTCTACCTCCTACTTAATTCTGTCATTGGACCTCTTTGATAATGGAGGACAAATAACAACAATAATAATCCTAGCAAACTAGTTTTCTAATGGTATTGTCTATTCAATACTCCTTTGAATGATTAGAGATGTATTCTGGCTGATTTTGTAATGGTTTGGGGCTTAATGTAATCATCATGATGTCATGCACTGACAAGAACATCTAGAGGACCCTAACATCCACAGAAAAGCCCTCTTCAACTTGGTCTCTGCACTACATCTCCACCATGGTCACAGATATTCTTGATAAGCATATATCTCCTGATTTTATACTTTACCTGATGTTTATAATCAGAGGGTTACTACTCTTCTATCTTTCAAGGAATACTGAATCTCTTAATATATAAATGGGGTATACCTTATTTTAAAAGAGAAGCCAAGGTGGCATTTGTTTCTACTGTATAAAATGATTTTTAATAATCAACAAAAAAGTTAAAAGAGCAATCTTATATTGTTTATATTTTAGTTAACTTTGGTAGTTGTTTTTAAATTAAATTTTACTTTTAATTAATAAAAACTATTCTTCTCTCCCTCCTCTACCATTGAAAAAGAAAAAAAAAAGAAAACAATACTATCATAACAAAAAAAAATGAACCAAAACAAATTCCTGAATCACCTCGTTTGAAAAATATATGCCTCAGGGGAAGCTAGGTGGCACTGTGGATGAAGCACTGGCCTTGGATTCGGGAGGACCTGAGTTCAAATTCAGCCTCAGACACTTGACACTTACCTAGCTGTGTGACCCTGGGCAAGTCACTTAACCCTCATTGCCCTGAAAAAAATGAAAAAACAAAACAAAAAAAAACCCCAAACATAAAAACAACAAAAAAAGAAATATATATGCCTCATTTTATACCTGAGATCATAACCCCTCTGTCAGGAGATGGGTAGCATATTTTATTATTAGTCCACCAGAATCATTGTTGTTAACTGCATTCTTTTGGCTAATTGTAAAATGATATAGATGTTTTATAGTCCTATTATTAAATATGATTTGTGAAAGCCTACTTGCTACTTATCAACAATATTATTAAGAATACCCTTGATTGATAATAAATTACTTTCAAAGATTTTAAATAGATGGAAGAGTTGACATAGAGATGAATAGTTATAGATTTTTTTTTCTGTTACTTTTTAGGGATCTTAATCATGTCTGATATTTTATCCACTTATGTCTTTCATTTCTTGCCTTCTATCAGGTTTTTTTGTACCAGTTCCTTAATATTCTCACAATTATGTCATCTTCAGCATAAATGTCTGCTATATGTACTTGATCGAATATAAAATCTTTTCTGAAATGTGTTCTTTTTACTACCATCTCTATTTCTAAATGAGCATTTTCAAAATTGATGTTAGGGTCTAATTTGTTTCACTGCTTTTGTGCTGGGAAAAAAGTCTGAAATCATAATTTTATTAATATTTTTGATTCTCTTCCATTTGTTTTTCTCCTGCGAATCCTCTTGAGATGGTCTGCTTGGTAGGACATCTTTCTAAGCTTTCTTTAAACAGGTTTTATCCTCCACTGCCTTTCTCTCTGCTTTATGCTACGATATTGTTCAAAATTATCCATCTTTTTGTGAGATTTTGAAAATGATTTGGTATTTTAAGCTGATGTCTTTGGTAGCCATTGGTCTTCACTTGGCAAGGAAGTCAGATGACTGCTAACTAAGGCACTTTCTGAAGGTTTTTTTGTTATTGTTCTCTTATGTGGAACTCAATTTACTTCAGTTAAACTTACAGGTAAAATAATTATAGATGATGTTAACATGTCTGTTTTGACTTTCCATTTTTGATTGCCATCTTCTTGTTTAAATAGTTGAGAGTTAGTTTGTTTCAATTGTCTTTCTTTGACTCTCCAAGTAGTACCAGCAAAAGAGTCTTCCATGTGAAATAGTCCATCTTCTGCCTTTCTTCATCATCAGCATCATCATCATCGCCACCACTAACATTTCTATAGTGTTTACTCGGTGACACACATTGCGCTAAGTGGCTGGCATGCAGTAGGCAAAATTATTTCATTTGATCTTCACACCAACATTGGAAGGCAAGTACTATTACTATCCCTCTTTAGAGCTGAGGAAACTGAGGTGAAGAGAGGTTAAGTGACCCACACAGCTCATGTTATGGATTGGATTTGAACTCAGGTCCAGTATCCACTGTGCCTCCTACCTGCCTTTCTTTTGATTTTGTTTATAATAAGAGCATCATAAACCCTATGATTCAGCTTTCCTAGACATAGGTCTACTAGATGGACATATAGATTAATGGACAAAGATATCCACAATTAGAGAAACAACATTTACATTGAACTTTACTTCCAGTTTTAAAATTGCATTATTCTTAGCATCCTCTGTTCCCTGACTGGTGACTCTGCCACTCTCTCTGTAGACACAGAATAGGAACCACAGAAGACTGAGGGTCATTAATTCCCCATCCCACCCTCAATGTTTCATGTTTTGACAAGAGCAAAAAATAAAATAAAATAAAATAAAATAAAATAAAATAAAATCAAATAAAATCAAATAAAATCAAATAAAATCAAATAAAATCAAATAAAATCAAATAAAATCAAATAAAATCAAATAAAATCAAATAAAATCAAATAAAATCAAATAAAATCAAATAAAATCAAATAAAATCAAATAAAATCAAATAAAATCAAATCATCACCAAGTGGCTACTACTGCTGACAAATACCTCTGTAGTTAGCTAGGTTCATACTTCAAAAACATATCCTATCTCTTTTTACGGTCATACACTGATAATTTACAATACAACAGAAGCTGCTTGAGCTATTGGCATTGCCCTTTGAGAACTCAGGCTCATTCCATGGCATGATGACACATCACAGTAGGACTTTGTAAAAGAAAGAGAAATAATTCAAAATTAGGAAACATAAAGCCTATGAAGAGGAAATTCTAAATATTGGATTGATGAAAAGCAAAATTTTAAAAAGGTGCCATTCTTCCCTCCCCTAAAAAGTTTTTGCTGAATTACCACCCCCCCTCTTTTGATTTACTTTGTAATAAGAAATTGATCTCCAGGAGGAAGAAGGGAGAGAGACATATTGGGAAATGTTGGTAATATAAAAACAAAGATATAAATATTTTTCCAGTGTCACTACTTACAATATTTTATTAGTAATTCCAATTTAACATGGTAGTTCTAAACATGTAATAAATGATTGTCAGGGCAGCTAGATGGCACAGAGGATAGAGCACCGGCCCTGGAGTCAGGAGTACCTGAGTTCAAATCCGGCCTCAGACACTTAACACTTACTAGCTGTGTGACCCTGGGCAAGTCACTTAACCCCAATTGCCTCACTAAAAAAATAATAATAATAATAATAAATAATTGTCAACTGACTGACTGACTAAGAACATTTTGCTTTCCATTACTCCCTTCTGATCTTCCTTCTGCTGTCTAAAGATGTTTTGACACTTAAAAAAAGTTTTTCTTATTTTTTCTTGTGTTACTCCTCCCCTCCCCTCCCCCAACAAATAAAATAAAAGGGAAAATACTTAGCAAATAACTATAGTCACAAAAAATTAATTCACACCTTAGCTCGGTTTGAAAATGTACATCTCATTTTGCACCTCTAGTTCATCAAGGTGAAAAGCATGAGTCATTCTCAGCCTTCTGAAGTCATAATTGGTTATTTCATTTAGTGCTAGATATGCCTGAATAAATTTTTGTTTTTGTTTTTGTTTTTTGTTTGTTTTTTAGTGAGGCAATTGGGGTTAAGTGACTTGCCCAGGGTCACACAGCTAGTAAGTGTTAAGTGTCTGAGGCCGGATTTGAACTCAGGTACTCCTGAATCCAGGGCTGGTGCTCTATCCACTGCGCCACCTAGCTGCCCCCTGAATAAATTTAAATTTGAATAATTTAAGGGGAGAGAAAATTCACCTGCACTATTACATGAAGTAGTACAGTACTTCCATATACCACCTATGGAATGTGGGCATTGCTACCCAAATCCATTCATACGATTTGGTCATCCTATCACTAGTTTCTACTCCTTAGTAATTACCCCCCAGATTATCCCTTCAGAGAGTTTTCTCTATTCATTAGTGAGAAAAAGAAGGATAAAAGAGTAAGACCATTGGTCTTAACAGCTTAGTCTTGTTCCAGACAACAACAATAACAACAAAAAATGGAGCTCCAACTTATCTTTAACAAATTATTATTTATTAAAATACTTAGTTGTTTAGTTTCTCTTTTGGGGAGAAATTTATTTTAAAAAATACTAATGATTAAAGCTCTAAGATCATCTTTCCCACTGTGACTCATCCCTCAAACTGACAAAAGCCTGCCAATTTTGAGACCAGGAATCATACCTTGGTCCTTTATGTACCTTTACATATGAATATGTGAATATTGTTTATCCCTGTTGTAGCATCCTCTTTTCTACACAAGAAATATTATATATCTATATCTATGTCCATGCCTACATCTACATCTATGCCTGTGTCTACATTTACATCTACATCTATATGTACATCTATACCTATACCTACACCCATGCCTATGCCTATGTCTATGCCTATACCTATATCTATACCTATAATTATATATATATATATATATGTATTAGAGACATAGAGACATATCTTAGATATTTATATACACACAGAGACATACACATACATGTATACATACACATACAATACATATGTATGTGCATGTGTATACACACATGTAGCCATTATCAACATATGTGTGTGTATGTGTGTATACATATATACATGCACACATACATACACACATATATCCATTAGATAGATGGGATTTGTCTAACTGGCAAAAGAAAGTCAAACTATTTAAACAGAAATTAGAAAAAAGTAACTTTATAGAACAGAAAAAGCTTTCAAATTATCTTCTGCTTTGTGCTGCTAAGAAATAGGGATAAAATACAGACAAGACAGTCCTTATCTTTTGGAGCTCACAGTTTAATATAGGAAGAAAACTTTTCGGGGAATGAAAAGAACTCAAGTGATTTTTTTTTTTTTTTGGAAAGGAGGATAAAAAATCCAGGGAGTGAGAAGAGATATGAGTGAGTTGAGGTGTATTTGAGGTACTTCTTGAACAAGTGGTCCTGTCCAGAAAGATATGAGTCAGGAAACTGAGACAAGTTTAACTGCTGCCTTGTTCTTTCTTCCTTTTGTAATTTACTGATATAAAATTTCCCCCCAAGTACTATTTGGTTCGCACCTCAAAAGTCCTGATTTATTGTCTCTGTTGTTCTCATTACTGCTATCTTTTGTTTCTAATATATGTTGTTTGACCTGCAAATTCTTTAGGATTAAATTATTTCATCTCAATTAATTTCAATCTTTTTTTTTCAAATGTTCCTTATGGAATATATTTTTATTGCTTTGTGGTTAGTAAAAGACATGTTTAATATTTTTGTTCTTCTGCACTGTTTATGAGGTTTCTATGCCCTCCTTCATGGTCAATATTTATAAAAGTAAATTTGCAACTGAGAAATATGCCTATTTTTTTTCTGTTCTCATTTGATAATCATAAGTGATATAATATTTCTAAAATTCTATTCTGGGCTTTAATTTTTTCTTTTGTTTATCTTTTTCCTTAGATTTGTCTATTTAAGAAAGTGGTACATTGAGGTCCCAGAATATGATCACTTTAATGTATATTTCTCTCTGTAATTTGATTACATTTTCCTCCAAGTACTTATGTGCTATGCCATTCTATATATGTGACTATGTCTATGTACGAACACATATATAATTGATAATATTTTAATATCTATGATTCCTATATAATTCCCATAAATCTATCCTTTTCCTGTTTATTTGTTTTAACAATCTATTATTTGTTGTGTTTGCTTGTCTAAAATCATGATTGGAACTCTTGATTTTTTAATTTGCCAGAAGTATAATGAAATCTGCTTTAGTTCCTAGTTTTGACTATATGTGAATCCTTTGTTTGTCTTTCAACTATATTGCTTGCTAAAATAAAACAAAACAACAAAAATCATCCTAATACTGGATTGTGTTTTTGAACCATTTCTGCTACCTTCCCTCACTTTCTGGATGAGTTCATTACATTTACATTTACTGTTATGACCATTATTTATTTTTCACTATAATAACTTCTTATACATTTTTCTCTTTTCTTCCTAATCTCCTTTTTAAAAAGAATGTGGAGGGGAAGCTAGATGGCACAGTGGATAAAGCACTGGCCCTGGATTCAGGAGGACCTGAGTTCAAATTCAGCCTCAGACACTTGACACTTACTAGCTGTGTGATCCTGGGCAAGTCACTTAACCCTCATTGCCCTATAAAAATACAAAAAAAAAAATGTGAAAGAAAAATAAGAAATCTGATCAACACTAATAATATATAATTAAAGATGTCAGATCCTACCCCTCTCAAATCCCTCTCCTACATGAACTATGCCTGATAAAACGCCTCCTCTACCATTAACAATGTCCTCTTATCCCTAAAGCGCTGCCTTTCATTCACTTCATCTTCTGTCATTCCCGGAAAAGTGCTATTCTTATAAGAATTGTCCACTTCATCCTTGTTATTATCACTCTTCTTTTGCTAGCAACATTCTAGATTTTTCTTCCCTATTTCTAATTCCTGATTCTCCCAGTGCCATCATTACTCAACAACTCCATTCACCTTATCTCAATATTTATTGTTGCTAACTAATCTCTTTTTTAGTAAGTACATTAGCAAGTACACAGTCTTCCACTCTATTCTATCCCCTGTCCTCATCCCTGGTAACTTCATTATGTTGGTAACTGCTCAAATACATTTGCCTCCCAACTCAGCAACCTCAACCCTAATGATTTCAGATTGACTTCCAAATTATGACTTCTCAAAATGTATGCTACTATACTGTTCCAGCTCTTTTCTCCCCTGATTATTCTTCATTTTCCTGTTGGATAATCTTTTAGTGCTTCTCTTTAGGGCCTTCTTTCAACTTTTCCATATACCCCTTCCCTTGGTTATCTTGTCATCTTCAAAGAGTTCAAAAACCACCTTTATAGGAGTGACTTCTTTATACATATTTCTCTAATATTATGTGTCATCCTAAATCTCCAGGTGTCAGATATCTAGACTTGGATTTGCTTGTGCATCTTCAAACTTACTATGCCTTCAAGGCTCAATGGATGGTGTGTTGGGCTTGGTGTCAGGAAGACTTCAGCTCAAATCCAGCCTCAGACTGTGGTAAAAAGTTTTAACGGTCGGTTAGATAATGGAGAGACGCCAGTTTTTTTTAGGACCACCCTTTTGGGGAGGAGACCAACAGCATGAGCTACGCATGCCAGTCTGCCTGCGACGCACGCCAGATTTCCTGCTGAGCACTCGACTTCCAGGGTGTGAGCTTAAAAGGCAAGGAGAGAACAACGGAAGTGGGGCCTTTTTTCCTGCTCCGCTGGTCTCCTGGCTGCGCTGCACAGACAGACACGGACTGGAGTTTGACTCGGCCCGGCCCTCGGTTAACAGCACGCGCTTGACTCGGTCTCTCGCCCCAAAGGTGGCCTTCCACTTTTGGTGAGTTTTATATGGAATATAGACTAAGCCTAGACTTAAGATGATTTGTATTGTATTTCTACTTTCCTATCCTTCTAATCAACATCACCTTGTGACTACCATACAATAAAAGGTCTATCTAGAAAACCAGAAGCTTCTTCCATTTACTGGTCTGGGAGATAAATTAAGGGAAAGGTTAAGTAGGGTAGATTTATGATCTAATATCCAATTTTAATCTCACAAGACATTTAACATCTATGTGACCCAGAGCAATCACTTAGTCTCAGTTTCCTTACCTGTAAAATGGGGATTTGAAAAGCACCTGTTATAAGGATAAAATGCAATAATTTTTGCAAAGTTCTCAGCACAGTGCCTAGCACATAGTAGGCACTTGATAAATTCTTATTCCTTTTCTTTTCCTCTTGCCCCAGAAATGCATGTATGCATATATGTATGTGTATATATGAATACATGCACAAATATGTACATATATATGTATATTATGTAGTTATATATACACACATATAATACACACAAACACACACATATTTTCTCAGCACTTACACCGCCACTACCCCTGTCCTGCCCATTTCCACTGCTTCACTGGACTAATACAAGATGTCACAAGTCTTAGTGCCATTTTCTTCTTTAAAAGCTTAAAACTTAAAGCCATTTAACTGATCTCCCTGCTTCTGGTCTCTTGCCTCTCACATAAGGCATCTAGGTGATGTCATGAATAAATGGTTGGTCTTGTAGTCAAGAAGATCTGAGTTAATATTCTATCCCAGTCTCTACCTGTGTGACTTTGGGCCTGTCAGATAACCTCTCTCTCTCTCTCAGTTTCCTCATCTATAAAAATGGAAAACATAATAGCACCTACTTTACAAGGCTTTTGTGAAGATCAAATGAGATAATATATATAAAGTGCTTTGCAAACCCTAAAGCCTTTCATGATGTCTAGCTATTATTACTTTTATCATCTCGATAAGTATTCAACAAACCACGTGTTGGGGACTGTGGTAGGTGCTAGGCTCACAAAGGTAAAAACAAAATCTCCTACCCTCAATGAATACATTTCAACCTTTTCTTCACACTGATGGCAAAAAAACATAAATACTTAAGACTCAGGTCTATTCTTGTTTCTTGCCTGGTCAAAGGTCCTATACTGGCTCCTTTTATTTTCCTGAGGATAAGAAACAAGATCACCAGGTTAGCATTTAATTCTCCATCTTTTAGGCAGTCCAAAGCCTGGCTCCATCATATTTCACATTCTTCCCCTTTGTGTATGTTATGTTTTAGATAGATTTGACTTCCAGCTTTTGCATAACTAACTGTTCCAGCTCCATGAGTTCACAAAGGACCTGCTGCCCTTTCCACCACAAGCCTGGAATGAACTACCTCATCTTTGATCTTCCTAATTTTGGCATTCTTTCCAAGTCAACTCAGGGTCTTGCTTTTTCCTGATCCACCAACTACAACTATCATCTCCTTGACCTTTACCTGAAAGTATTGTCTTTCTTTCAAAATTTTCCTCCAATAATAGCTAGCATTTGTGGAGGGCTTTAAGGCTCACAAAGTACTTTTTATATATTATTTCATCTCACCTTCTAAATAGTCTTATAAGGTAGATACCATTATTATTATCCATTTTACATTATAAAGAAAGTGAGACTGAAAGCAGTTAAGTGTTTCTTTCAGGGTCCTGTAGCTAGTCATGATAAGGAATTGTCCTCATAGACCACTAGAGCTAAAAATAGAATTAGTTGAGTCTAGTAAGGAGCTAGCCCCGAGCAGCAAACTGCTTGACACAGCCCAGCAGTGAGTTGACCCATCATCTGTGACACTGTATCCCACAAGGAACTCATCTAGTTGAGCAAGGAAGCAACTTGTTCATCAGTTATGCCACATCTCAAAGGGAACCTCTGAGAAAGGAGAAAATAAGTCCTCATTCCAAGGGTCACAAGATGTCCTTCAGCCCCAAACTGAAACTTGCCAAATACAGGGACTGAGTGTGCTTAGAAGAGAGTGGGATTCTGGTTTAGGGGATATTTTGTAATTCCTTTCTTTGCTATACGTTTTCAGTAAATGCATCTTTGTAAAAACTATTTAATATCCACTGCTTAATCAATATTGGTAGGGAATATACAGGATCAGTCAACTAGATAATCAATCAACAAGAAGAGGAGAGGGGGCAGCTAGGTGATGCAGTGGATAAAAGCACTGGCCCTGGGTTCAGAAGGAACTGAGTTCAAATCTGGCCTCAGGCACTTGACACGTACTAGCTGTGTGACCCTGGGAAAGTCATTTAACCCTCATTGCCCCCCCCAAAAAAAAGAAGAGGAAACTATGGGGACCAATTTTTAATTGGGGAGTGTTAGCTAAGTGGCTTGCCACAATATTGGGGCAAGGAAGGAGACCAGCAGCCTCCCTCAAAACAGAACAGGTTTTATTTTAACAAGAATGAACTTAAAAAAAACAAAACAAAAACAAAACAAAAAAACAAAACAACCACAAACAGGATCAGTAGGATCAAGGGAAAGGAAATAAAATGGGGAAAGGGAAATTATCCAACCTGTAAAGATACCATCGCCCAGGAATCAGCTGAGAATATGCAGCAGAACTCCTGTCGCCCTCCAGCGTCCAGCTAAAATGCCCAATTCTCCTCTCCCAAGCCCAGAAAAAACCCACACAGCCCAGCCAATGGGATGGCCACTCTGACAATCACATGACTGCCCTCACTAGGCTTCCAATCATTATAATTTTGCCAGGCCGATGTAGGCTTCAGGAAGTGGTGATGATGTGAGGTGCCAGTGCCATGGCAATGGCTACAACCAGTGGGTGGAGCACCTTGCGGTTTGGGGAGCCCCAGGCCAGTGTGAGCCGAGGCATAAAAACCTCAAATAACAATTCTTTACAAGAGTATCTAGATGAGAGTGTTTATAGCAGAGTCAAATGCAATAGATAGACGGGGAAGGATGCAGGCTTGTAAATTATTGAAAACCCTAACTCTTTGGTGGTGGTGGTAGTAGTGGTAGTAGTGGTAGTAGTAGTAGTAGTAGTAGTAGTAGTAGTAGTAGTAGTAGTAGTAGTAGTAGTAGTAATTGCTCTTGCTATTGCTGCTATCCTCTGGAGACTCAACCTGCCCCTGTAAGTTGAATTTGGGAAAACAGCCCAGAGGGGGTGGTTTGGGGTATTACAGTATAAACCTTTAAACCACCTTCTTATTACAGAAGAAACCTTTTAGTGTCTAATGGTTTGTTGAATTATTGGAATCTGTTACTCTTTAAGGAATATATGTATTTTTAAATAACCCACTCTCTCTCCAATTATTTAGAACAAGCAATCTGTTATCCTATTGTTGCTTTCCAACTATTTAACTGGTTAAAGCAGTAGCAAAGTAACCATGCTAAGTGATAACAACAAAAACAACAGCAAAACACAAACACACAATTTAAAAAATCTCGGCCCCAAGAACCACCTCCTTGTTCTTTTCCTAGGCTGATGAACATAAGGGGGATATTGAATTAAGGCTAGTGCAGTGAGTATGTAAGGAAAGAGTGGTACAAATGCACACTATTCAGGAGCACATTCCAGCCCATCTAAATAAATTGGATTGTGGGCTTTGGCAGCTCTATAAATAACACTTCCATCCCAAACTCTCTCTCTGCCAAAGTACATATTTCATTGTTACCAAAATGTGTGCATGTTCCAGAGCCACTTGCCTGGGACAATCCTGTTAGTTGTATTAATTAATCAGGATTTTGGTCTTCCTAATTCTGCTTATGGACAGCTGTTTCCTTTTATGACATGCTGCAAATAAATATGCCTATTATGGTATGGCTTTGCCAAGCTGGGTCTTGTGGACAACGTTCTCTACTGTTAGATTCTAATAGGGAGAGGGGAGTTCAGCAGGTTAATTTAAAGGAAAAAGAGTGATTTAGTTTTCTTGGGATCACAGAATATAAAAAGTGGAAGGGAAATAAGAGTTGAACTAGAATTTCAGTGCTGGAAGAGGGACCAGAAACACAGAACCACTTAATGGTAGCATAGTAAGGTGTATTAAAGATAATAGAAGTCAATTCTACCCACTTAGTTCTAAGCCTATAGAACTGTGTTGTGATCCAACACGTGTTGCTCCACCTTATCCATACAAATAAGGGACTCTTTCAAGTGCTTTGCTAAAACCTAAGCAAACTATATCTACAACATTCATTTGATCTACCAGACTAGAAACATACTCACACACACACACACACACACACACACACACACACAAAATGTAATTAAACTATCCTGTTCTTGATGAAGCCAAGCTGACATGGTAATGATCAATGATTTCTTTTCTAGGTATTGTCTAACAATTCTTTTAATAAGTTGTAAAATTAAACCAAAGTTAAACTCACTGGCCTTGAGTTTAAAGATTTGTGAACGTAGTAATGTAAAATATTGTCAAAGAGTTCAGCTCTGCCACTCATATCCATTGACATTTGGTTTTCTATATTTATGTTAATTCTTTTAATATCTTAAATATCAGACCCTCATCAGAGATATTTGATGCAAATATTTTCTTTTTTCCAATCAATAGCTTCTCTTATCTTAGTTGTGTTGGTTTCCTTTGCGCAAAAACTTATAAATTTCACATAATTGAAGTTATCTATTTTATTTTTTGTTTGGTTATCTCTGCCTATTAATCAGACCCCATATCCAATCATGACCTTTTTGTTGTATATGATATGCTTATCTATACTTAAATTCTGCCAAACTACTTTCCAATTATCTTAGCACTTCTTGTCAAATAGAGAGTTTTTCCTCAAGTAATTTATGTTATCAGGTTTTTCCAACACAAGGTTTATACATTTATTTATTTATGATTCTTCACCTTGTCTGTTCCACTGATTTACTTTTCTATTTTAAATCATACAAAATAGTTTAGATAATTACTGATTCATAATAAATTATAAGGTCTGGAAGTTGCATTTCCCCTTCATTCCCACTATTATTTTTCATTACTTAACTTAAGATTATAGACATTTTTTCCTCCAAATTATGTTTATTGCTGTTTTGTTTGGCAGTATACAATAGTTTCTTGTTAATTTGATTAATATACTACTAAATTTGCAAATTAATTTAAATATTATTTTTATGATATTGTTGAAACCAAATAGTGAGCTCTTCTAGGATACGAGACATCAATTAATAATTAATGTTCAAGTGCCTAATTATTTTTGGGGGGAGGCCACACACATCTTTGGGGAATTTATAAAGGAGGGCTATGTGCCCTAGTGTGAGGTATTAAATGTTTACTATCTACTAGGCATTCTGCTAAGTCTTGGGCAATAGGGAGCAAATGCAGAAATTTTCATCTGAACAACCATTTGAATTGTTCTATGGATCACAGGGATATCTTGGGATACGTTTGTTGGGAACTCAGGTTTGACTTGTCATGTGAGCTGCATGAATCAACTGGTAAAATTTTGTGCCAGATGCCCAATGGGTTCCTACCATTCAAAGAGCTACCTGAAATGAAATTCTAAAAAATATGTTTCCATTAAATATCATCATCTGTAGGGCTCATATAATTGAGTTCCAGGTGAAAATCTAATGGTTCCTTGCAGAACACAGAGAAATCCCAATATTTTGCCAATGGATGCCTGCATGAGAGATTATGATTCAATTATGATTCAAATGAAGGCCCATACTCACCATAGTCTGCCTCCCTCAATAGCTGCCAGTCAATAAGTATTTATTAAGGGTTTAGTATGTCATTTACTGAACTAAATGCTGTGAATATAAAAACTAGCAAAAGGTAACAAGACTCTGACCTCAAGGAGGTTTTATTCTAACTGATGTCGAGCATACATCATCCAGTAGAGAATTTAAGTCATTTGGTAACAATGGGAAGATTTCCTTCTATTCTCTGAGCAAAGGAAGGAAGGGGAAAGGAAGAAATGAAATAACATTTATTTTTCCCCTACCATATGCCAGTCGCTGTTGTTAAGGTAATGTTTTAAAAATGTAATCTAATTTTCTACTCACAAAAATACTATGGGGTAGGTGCTATTGTTATATTCTTTTTACAGTTGAGGAAACTGAGGTAGGCTAAGATTACATGACTTGCCCACATTGATATGGTTAGTATATATCCGAGGCTGTATTAGAATTCAGAACTTCCTGACTGCAGGCTAAGGACTCCACTCCTTGTGTCACCAGTTGCCTTCATATCTCCCTCTATGGGAAGTGTACCCTTTAAACCAGGGCCATAACATAATTTCATGTAAGCTCCTTTAAGTTGTAAATTACCTAGCCTTCTTTTTTTAGTTCTTTCTTCATTTCTCTATTCTTCTTTCCCAAAGGGCAGCTAAGTGGTGCAGTGGATGGAGTACTGGTCCTGAAGTTGGGAGGACTTGAGTTCAAATCTTATCTCAGACACTTGCTAGCTGCATGACCCTGAGCAAGTCACTTAACCCCAATTGCCTTAAACATCTGGAGCCTTCTCCAGTCATCCTGATATGTGTATATATATATATATATATATATATATATATATATAAATATATATATATATATATATATACACATATACATATATGTATATATATATACATACATATATATATATATATATGTATATATCTTGCCACTGAACCTAGATGACACTGGAGGAGAGAGTGAGGTTGATGATCTCTCCCTCACTTAAATCCAATTTAGTACAAGTCATAACATCACCCCAATGTCATGGTTGGCTTTGAGAATGAAGGACTAATAACAACAACTCTTCCTTCCCCCCTCCCATTTGTCTTTCCTTCCTTTCATTCTTTCTCCCTTTCTTCTTGGTCAAGTTAAGTCAATAAGCATTTATTAAGCTCTTACTCTATGTCAGGCACAGTGCTAAGAACTAGGAACAGAAATCTCATCAGAAAGAAAAATATCCCTGGCTTCAAAGAACTTACGTTCTTTTTTTTTTTTTTTTTTTTGTAGGACAATGGGGGTTAAGTGACTTTCCCAGTGTCACACAGCTAGTAAATGTCAAGTATCTGAGGCTGGATTTGAACTCAGGTCCTCCTGAATCCAAGGCCAGTGCTTTATCCACTGCGCCACCTAGCCACCCCTAGGAACTTACATTCTAACAGATGGAGATAACACCTAAAAGAGAACTAAAAAGATAGTAAGGAAGATCCATGACAGAGAAAGTCCTGTAGAGATGAGTCAGCATCACAGCCTGATGAGGAACATAGAAAGGAAGACAGACTCTGGTCTGGGTGTCTTCCTTAAATTAAAAGTTCTAGGAGGAATCAGAAGGAGAGGCCTCAGGGGTATAGAGTACTTCCAATGTGAAAAGTAGCTCAAGGGTGGAGTGAACTCCCAGGGTGAAAAAGTTTCAATCCATAGGAGACAAAGTCCTGTGGAAATGAGTCAGCAGTAGAGCTTGGGAAGGAATGATGTATTGAAGTAGCAGTAGTAGTAATCTCAGTAGTAGTAGCAACAACAATAACAGAGGAAGTAAATGACAAAACCAAGATCACAATCAGTTCACTTCTCTCTTCACTAAGGCTATTTCTGAAAATATAAAAAAAAAAGAATCAAGAGCATGGAAAGACTTTTCCTTTCCATTGTGCCTTATAGCACTTTAGAATTATTTAGAGTTCAAAAGATACTAGGAAAACTCAACATTAGAGTAAAGTTAGGGCAGGCCAATGATTTATGTCTTAGTAATACTAGGAAAGTGAATTGCATTTTCCCCTTCTTAATAAATATCTTTCCTATTGATAGTTTAATTTATTTCTAACTAGAAAATCTGAAACCCTGGACTCCTCCGGGGCTTAAAGATGAGTTTCTTTGATGGTTAAGTATGTTATTACAATGGGAAAAGTTAGAGGTTGTGGTGAACCCAGGCCCTGGAGAATGAGAATACAGAGTACCTCCTCCTTTTTTAGGGATACCCAAGTCAAAGTCATAATATCTATTCCTTTCCTTTGCAAGGGTTTCTTCTGGAAATTCTGCACATGGCACAGATTTGCATGTAAGGTGTAAATTTTCTAGGACATTTCCCCAGAAATCTGCATTTAGATAGAGTATTTTACTAAAGTCTAAAATCTGAAATTTTATGTGCATCTTTTCCCCCCTTATGGATAGGTAGAAGGTAATTCTGTACAGTCTTTGATAAGGAAGATTCCAGCACAGACTCTAAACTATTATAAAGATTGAAAAATATATTAATCCTTTTTGCAAACCAAAATCCTAGGGAACTGAGTGACTGTGATCTATTAGCTAGATATATGGTGAGCACTCTCTTTAGCCCAATCAGTTTAGCTTTAAACAATCTGAATTCAGCTAACCTCTCCTTTCATCTGCTGAAAATAGATTTGAAGCTAGTGAGTTAATAACTTGGGATTTTGAATGCTTAAAAAGAAAACACTTATCTTTTATTCCTAATGATTATATGCACAGTCTTTCATGGTTCTTATTCTTAAAATATGAACTATCCTACTTTTTTGGAAAGAAATTAATATACAAAGAGATATTTCAGTAAAATAGAATATACACTTAATGACATGAAAGGAGAGATGGTAAATATAGTTTTTTATAAGCTACCTACTCTGAGCCTCAAAATAGTCATAGGAGAGAGGAAGTATAAATCTTTTTATGCCCATTTTACAGATGAGGAAACTAAATCTCAATAGATAGAGATAGATTTACCCAAGATCATGCAAGAATAAACTCTGTAATTACTGATTAAGTGCCTACTGTGCATAGAGAACAGAGCACTGTGGGAGCTATAGATCCAGGACTAGAAGCTTGGCATCCTCCCAAGTTCAGAGCACTTTCCCCTGGGCTACACTGCTTTCCTTATGCTGTAATCTAAATCTGAAAATTGGTTGGTTGTCTTACATGTCTAAAAATAAGTGCCAAATGTGTTAAGCTATCATTGAAGATATTTTTTTTTCTAATTCTGGAAATTTATTAAATTGAATGCTCTTATTTTTCACTTTGTCTCCAGACTTTATTTTAAACACATAAACACACAACCATTTTAACTATACTCTAAACCCTAATATCAAGTGTCTGTCAGGTTTTTTTGTTCTGTTTGAAAATCATCTTGTAGATACATAGACTAATAGGGCTACTAGCAAAGATAATCCTTATACTTCTGGACATCTTTCTAGATGATGTAACACTTAATAAAACACATGTGTTTCCAAAGTATCTTCAGATAAATATCCAATTCTATAGAAAGCAGGATATTGTTTAGGAATAAGGCACCATAAGCCCAGGATTTGAGTCCCAATTCAATTTAGCTGAATTCAAGTAAATTAGTTATTTTTTAAATTATGCATCTATTATCAAGCAGTCACTATGCTCACTAGGCATTGAGGAAGTAAAAGGAAATAGAAACAGTGCTTGTCCCCAAGAAGTTTACATTTAACAGGGATATGGGTGAGTATTGGAGAGGTTTGAGTGAACATATAAAAAATTAGAGACTGGATCTGTGATTTCATTAATCTAGGGAAGAGGTTAGCAAACTACTATCCATTACCACAGGAAGGCCAAATCTGGTCTGCCACCTGTTTTTGTTTGGCCCATGAGCTGGGAATCATTTTAACATTTTTTTTTTCTAAAAAGAGATGGTATTTTAAAAATGTAAAAACAACAACAGAAACATTCTTAGCTCTACCTGTCCAAAATCAGGTAGTAGGCCTAATCACTGGACATACATTGTCAATCCCTGACATAGGGGACTCTCAGATAAGCTACTTCCTTTTCACAATTTAGTTCATCAGGTTCTCTGCAGTTTAGAGTAATAGGGCATCCTCTAGACCAGGGCTTCTTAAATGTTTTTTAAATGGAGAACCATTTTCCCCAGAGAAATTTTTACACAGCCCTGGTTATATAGGAATAGAAAATAAGTACACATAACTTTTTACTGTTTCCAAATTTTCTGAACACCCCCCACACACATTCAGTTATGTGACCCATATGGGGTCATGACCCACAGTTTAAGAAGCTTTGGCCTAGACAGCATTCAGAGGAAAAGTGACTTGCCCAGGGTCACATTGCCAATATGTATCAGATGCATGACTTGAACCTATGTCTTCCTAGGTTTGAGACTGGCTCTCTAACATTGCCTCGAACAAAGAAATTAAATAAAATATACTAAGTTATTTCTGGCAATAGCAAAAGGGAAAAAGGGAAATCAGGATGGGTTTCCTATAGGATATGATACATGAAGCAAGCTTTGAAGAAATATAGAGATCAGATGAAAAAGAAGTGAAGAACTACATTTTAGCATGGGGTACCAAAGTTTGTTTAGAGGCATAGAGTTAGAAGATGGAATTGTTGTAAGTGGAGAACTGTAAGTAAAGCAATTGGATTAGAATGCTGTGCTCATGAAAGAGAGCGAGAAGCAACAAGCCAAGAAAGGTACCCTATAGGTTGATTGTAAGTCTCTAAAACTCAAAGAGAACAATTTTAATTTCAGCTTTGTGACAAAAGGAAGCAAATGGGGTTTCTTAAGAAGGTGAATGACAGTCAAACTGGTGGGTTTAGGCATACTGACTTGGCATCTGGGTGGAGAAACAGTTAGAGGAATTAAAAGAAGAAACCTGGAGGCAAGGAGATCAATTAAAAGGTTATTGTGGGGGCAGTTAGGTGACATAGTGGATAAAGCACTAGCTGAGGATTCAGGAGGACCTGAGTTCAAATCTGGCCTCATACACTTGACACTTACTAGCTGTGTGACCCCGGGCAAGTCACTTAACCCTCATTGCCCTACCCCCCCCCAAAAAAAGGTTATTGAAAGAATTTAAGAAGAAGGTGATAGGGGGCTGATTTTTGTGGGGTACAGAAGAAGAAAGAATAAAAGGATGATTCTGAGTTTGCAAACCTGGATGAGTTAAATGACTTCACTGCCTTCAAAAGAAATAGAGAACTTAGGAAGAGAGGAAGATTTTTGACCTAATTTGTTGTGATATTCCTATGAGATATGAACTTATAGGTATATGATAGGCAATTAGTAGTAGAAGAAGAGTTCAGAAGAGATTCTGGGACTCAAAAAATAGATTTGAAAGTCATTTGCATAGCGATGACAGTTGAAACCTTGGGAGCTGAGAGTATAGAGATGTGTCGTTTGAAAATATATGGGGGTGCCTGTCTCTGTTCTAGGGTTTAGGGAATTTAACTAGGGTTTCTAATATATTGCTACTTATAAATTAGAGGCTAGAGCACCAGTCTTTGGCATTACGTATTTATTAAAGCATATTAAATGTTAGTAAAGAGAGAGCACATGGCTCTGAAAGTTCAGAAGCCCTACATTACCTAGGAGAGAGAGGGAGAGAGAGAGAGAGAGAGAGAGAGAGCGAGCACAGTAGAACTCCAGAGCAGGAACATGTAGCCACCTCCTCCCAGGCCAAGAGAGTGAGAGAGTATAAGCTCCCTGTGGTTCAGAGGAGAAGCGGCCCTTGCACATTGCTCAAAGCTAATTGGCTAGCATCATTCAAATCTATTGATTTACTGGGCTTGAGGGTGGTCCATATTAAAATGAGCAGTATGTGCTGAGGTCAGAGTCCAGAGGACAGAATCTCTGAGGGGAAAAGTCTTTGCTTTGGGTTTTTTTTTGTTTGTTTGTTTGTTTGTTTTGTTTTGTTTTGTTGCTTTTTTTAATATCATAAAAGTTAAGTGTGGTTTTAATCTCTATTGTTTCTATTCAGAGTCAAGCTCCAACTCTACTGACTCTGGACTGGCCTTAAAAGGGGTCATGTAAGGCTCCCTCGAATGGGTGGGGGTCCCCCCCAAAACCATTATTTTCTCACAGAGAGTATAGAGAGAGCATACAAAGAGAGTATAGAGAGTGAAAGGAAGAGGGCTTAGGTTAGAACACTGGAATATGTCCCCAAAATAGTGACCAGCACAAAGATAACAACTCTGTAGATCAGACTGAGAAAGATTATGTATTGAAAAAACAAAAAGAAAAACCCATGTTTTATAATAAATATGCTTAGTAAAAGCAGGGGATGGTAGGAGGGAGGTAGATATCCAGTTTTTGGTTTTGTTTTGTTTTAAGTAGAGAATGGGGGGTATATTAGAGATATGAAATGATGAATATAGTTTGAGATGAGGTCATTGTAGTATTAAATTTTCCTTCAAAATTTTATTTTGTTACAAGAGACCTCTCGTGAAATCTGTAACTGTTTTTAGTATAAAAACACAGCATATCAATAAATGTTCAAAGAGAGAGAGAGATAGAGACAAGGACACACAGAGAGACTACATTCAGAAAGGTAGAAGGAGAAGAAGAAGAAAGGAGTACCATGAAAACCCAAGAAGAAAGAGCTTTTAGAGAGAGGAAGTGATCCACAATGGCATATGCAACAGAGAGGTCAGAAAGGGGAAATATTGAGAAAAGGCCATTAGATTTGACAAAAGATTGTTGTGACCCTAGGCCAGTCATTTACTTAATCCAGAAACCTCAATGTTTTCATTTTCAGAAAAAAAGATAATAATCTTGCACTACCCATCTCATTGGCTGGTTTAGAAGGGGAAAGAAAATGTTTATAAGGCAAAACACTTCAAACATGTAAATTAGTATGGCCAAGCCTCACTGTAGCCCTGTAAAGTAAATAGACCTATGACTAGTTAGGAAAATTAATATTATGCTGTATCATTTGATTTTTCATTTTAATCTGTAATATACACTTTTCTGGCAGAACCCCCATCTTTTAGGCTAGCTCAAGAGACCTCCCCCAAGGGGCAGCTAGGTGGTGCAGTGGATAAAGCACTGGCCCTGGACTCAGGAGGACCCGAGTTCAAATTCGGCCTCAGTCACTTGACACTTTCTAGCTGTGTGACCTTGGGCAAGTCACATAACCCCCCATTGCACTGAAAAAAAAAATTATGAAATATTTGGGGCAGCTAGGTGGTGCAGTGGATAGAGCACCAGCCCTGGATTCAGGAGTACCTGAGTTCAAATTTGGCCTTAGACACTTGACTCTTACTAGCTGTGTGACCCTGGGCAAGTCACTTAACCCCAATTGCCTCACAAAAAAAAAAAAAAAGAAAGAAAGAAAGGAGAGAAACCTCTCCCAGCCTGAACTGGCAGAGGAGTGTAATTACTCCCAGCCCCCAAGGCATCTGTATGGTTTTTGTCTATCCCATAAATAGAAGCCAACTTAAGCTAAGGTTCCCACCCCCTACCCCACCATGACTCTAGTGTAGTTGCCTTTCCTAATGAAAGTATGAGGTGACCTGATATAAAATAAAGGAGGCCAAGTCAATCAAAATCTGGTTGATATGACATGTTTTTCTAACCAAGATTGTTGAAGGCAGTTGTCTCTCCTGTAGCAACTTGGGTGTCAGAGAGAGACATGATCAGCCATGATTGAAAGCCAATCCCCTTTTCCAAGCAGCAGATTGATCCAGAGGATTAGTCCTGCATCCTAATAATGAAGTAATGGGGAGTAACAAGAACTCTTAACCTACCTCTTCATTAAAATATCCACCAATCAGGGTTGCCTTACTTTGACAGGGGGAGGTGCAAATGATGTGCTGTCAGGCCAGTCAGAAGGAAAACACACCCAGCCGTAAAAGATGCTGTTGTCTGTGCCTCTGGGTTTTTGGCACAAATGAATGCTTGCCATAAGATTACTAGGTTGCATGCTCCTGCTAATAAAGGACATGGCACAGTGGATAGAGTACCAGTCCTGGAGTCAGGAAGACTAATCTTCCTGAGTTCAACTGCAGCCTCAGACATTTATTAGCTATGTGACCCTGGACAAGTCACTTAACCCTGTGTGCCTCATTTTCCTCATCTGTAAAATGAGCTGAAGAAGAAAATTGCAAACCACACCATTTTTTTTTTGGTCGGGCAATGGGAGTTAAGTGACTTGCCCATGGTCACACAGCTACTAAGTGTCAAGTGTCTGAGGCTATATTTGAACTCAGGTCTTCCTGAGTTCAGGGCCTATGCTAATTTATCCACTGTGCCACCTAGCTACCCCCCTACACACCACTATCTTTTCCAAGAAGATTCCAAATGGGATCATAGAGAGTCAGACACAACTGAAAAAGACTGAAACACAAGCCTTTGCTAAATTCTGGTCAGGACATTAATATCCTCAATTTACAGATGAAGAAACAACTGAATCATGGGATGTCAGAACTAGAAGTGAACTAAGGAGGCTTTAATGAAACTTTTTTTTTACAAAGAGAAAACAGGCTCCAAAAGTTGGGCTTGACTCATCGGCAGACAGTGAACTCAGGTATTCTGGCATTTAGTTCTCTTTCCTCTATAGCATGTTGTTCTTCTGAAGCACATCCTTGCAGTTGAAGAGGACTGGAAAACCTTAACTATATAGAGGAACCCTAAAAGAAAAGCATTAATATATAGTGGAGTACTAAGAGATGAAAAAAAGCATTCAGTCCAGACCTGCATTTAGTTGGTAAGGAAATTCCCATGCAGATTGTCAACTAGAGAACTTTCTGAAGCACTGAAAGGTTACCTAATTTTCCCAGAACCATGTGGGTAATTTGTGTCAGAGCCTGGACTTGAACTTAGTTCTTCCTGACTTCTAGGCCAGGTCTCTAGCCACTGTACTATGTTGTATCCCAGAAAAACATAACTTAAAAAAAAATGAATGCTAGAGAATAAAAAAAAAATCTTTCCCCAATATGTGGAAAGGCTACTTTGTTGAAACTGGGGCCAATCTCCTGGAAAACAGGAGAGGATGGCCTGTAATGTACATGGAGAGGGATTGGTCTTGGCCAAAGATAAGAGCAGCTTCTTCATCACAGCAATAGGGATGGTGTCAGGGGATGGTAGATGAGAAGAAAAGAGAGAGCTTATTGCGCTAGACATCCCAATTTGTTTGTACATAGAAGAGTTGAAACTAGAACTCTGTTCTATCTAGTGAGTTATACTACAAATTGTGTGTTTTGATTTTTATGAGTAAATAATTTGAGACTGTCGAATCCTTGTAGTAGAAAGTGCAGTGGACTTGAAATCAGAAATCCTATGATCAAACCTTGCCTCTGCTACTTCCTACCTTCATGACATAATCAAGTCTTTTACCTTATCTTGGCTTCAGTGTCATTATCTGTGTAATGGCAGATTGGCCAATAAGGGTCCAGTATTTAGATCATGCTCAACATGCCATTTTGGGTTCCAATCCACACTAAGGCTTGGTTACAGGGTTTCTGTCCATGGATAATAGCAAAGCCCTTTCTTTCTACTATAGAGCTCATTCAGATACCCTTTATTTCCTAATGGCTTACTATGAGATACAGGGTAGCTAGGTGACACAGTGGATAGGGTGCCAGGCCTGAAGTCAGGAAGACTTTGCTTCCTGAGTTAAAATCCAGCTTCAGTACACTTAGTAACTGTATAACCTTAGGCAAGTCACTTAACCTTAATTATCTCAAAAAAAAAAATCTCATTTGTAAAATGAGCTGGAGAAGAAAGCAAATAACTTTAGTACCTTTACCAAGAAAACCTGAATGGGATCACACAGAGTTGGACGCCCCTCAAAACAAACTGAACTATTATTTGATACGGAAGAGACTTCCTTTTAACTGGCTGCTGAGCCTGAATTGAGTGGACATATAAACTTTCAGAACTTGCCATTTCCAGCTCTGCTCTATGGATGCTTTGGAGTGAGAAAGAGCTTCTTTCCAAAGCAAACCTCCATGTGGGGGACAGGAATGGGAGTGTCTCTCTCCTGAGCACCATGGGTTCCTGAGTATATGGCTTCTGTTTTTAATTTTTTTTTTCCTGTTTTTGTCCCCCGTGTACTCTTTCCTGATCTTAGGTGAATGAATGTACCAAACATGGAATGAACCAAGTTACGTGAGCATCAAAAAATCAGAAGAGCCATCTTATGTCCCACAACTGGAGTCAGTAGCAGAGTCTGCTCATAGCTGCAACAGACAAGTACATTTAGGAACTAGCTTAAAGAACATATTTTCTTGACAACCCAGAAAGGATCCATACAATCTGAGTAATGGAGTAACTCATCCATTGGGGACACCATTGGTGACACAATAGCCAAAAATCAATTTGGCAAGAACTCTTCCATGGGATGAAACAACTGAAAACTACATACGTGTATGTGCATGTGCATATGCATGCATATGCATATATGAGTATATATATATATACATATATACATATATGTGTATTTATGTATAGATAGAAAATTTCAGGACCTAAAACTATGATCATAGGTTAGGGACCTTAGAGATTATCTAGCCCTAACTTCTCATTTAAAGACAGAGCATGTTTTGGATTCATTCTCCTAACTAGAATTTAGACTGGCAGGTTGGAGTTCTAGAGAAAAACTCCAACTTGTCTCTTCAAGGTTCCAGGGGCAACTCTGAGTGGTTGTGACTTCATATATATATATATATATATACACACATACATACATACATACATACATACATACATACATACATATATATGTATGTATATATACACACACATATATATGTATATACATATATATGTACACACATGTGGTGTATATAATTGCATATATGTCATTCTAGGACCTTGTATTTCTATCTATATCATCTATATGGATAGAGATAAATATCTGTCTCTGATTCTATCTTTCTGTGTCTGTCTCTATCTCAAACTGTGTCTCTCTGTGTCTGTCTCTATCTCTCTGTTTCTGTCTGTGCTGTCTGTCTGTCTGTCTCTGTTTCCTTTGTGTCTCTGTCTCTGTCTCTGTCTCTCTGTCTCTCTCCTTCTTCCTACTATGGGAATATAGTGAAAATATAAGTTCTTTGAGAGTAAGGATCATTTCATTCTTGATGGTTTCAAGCCCAGTACCTATCATAGCAACTGACAAATAGATCCTTAATAAATGCTTTCTGATTGACTGATCAGAAGGACTGATTTACTCATAGTTTTGGCATTTACAAATTCATTTAGTTTTTAGTTTGTTTGTTTGGGTTTTGGGGGGATACAGGAGGAGACTGTTGTTGTTTGTCTTTTTTCTTGAAGAGGACCATGAGAGATGTCATGACTTATTGTACTTAAGTAAGGTTGGCCCTGCAAGGTCACCAACCTCACTCCTCCAGAGTCATTTGGGTCCAGTGACAACATATACATCAGGATGATTGGAGATGGCCCTGAATGTTTAAGGCAATTTGAGTTAAGTGACTTGCTCAGGGTCACACAGTTAAGTGATTTGCTCAGGGTTTGAGGTGAAATTTGAACTCAGATCCTCCTGATGCTAGGGCAAGTGCCTAGCCACCTAGCTGCCCCCCAGTCAGGGGAGATACCTAAGAGATGAGATCCTCTAACTCCAGACCATTTCATATCTATTAATTCCAAAATATTCTTTGAATCTTTCTTTCATCGTGGAAGAGATCTAGTATAGAGAGATGGGCTCTGGTGTGTGCATGTGTGTGTTTGCTGCAGGAAGTAAGGGTGCATAGACCAACAGTGAATATGGCTTGAACAAATTTACATTTTCTGACTTGACTAAAATCTTTTAAAGTATGTATGTTAGACTCCATCAAAAGCTGGAATTGGGGGGTAAGATAAATACAGAGGTACCTGATAGATTCTTTCTTTGCTTCCCTACTTCCTTCTTTCCACCCAATAAGGTATTCTTGTGTTTTTTTTTAATCTTTTTTTTCTTTTTATAATATAGTCTGTTTATCTGACTTAGAAAGTTCAACATTGCTTTTCCCCTTTAACTAGATACAAGGAGAAGGGCTTCCATGTATGTGTGAAGGTGACAGAAATAAAATGTCAGGTCTAATCTTCTGCCTGAAGTGGATTTGTATCTGTGGAGCATATAAATATAGAGAATGCAAACTTACTTGGAGGTTGGCGTTATGGTTGATGTGAAACTGTTGGTTTTAGAAAACGAGAGGTTTCTAGAGGGAATTCAAATATGAGGGCTATTTGGTTTGGGGAGAAGACCTGGGGGGAGTGGGAGGAGGAGAGTTCAGCTTTCTCATAGAAGGGAGGAATTACTGGTATAGGATGAATTGGTTCTGACATATAGATCTGATATGAAAGTGAAGTCTGGAGGTTGTATTTGGGGTTGGAGGTTTGTTTAAAGGCTCCATTTGGGAATATATTAATTCTGCTATGTTTAGGCTTCAACAACTATCTGAAGGTTCCTTTCATGAAGCTTTACTATTCAGAAAAGTCAGCAGTCTCTTTTGTCCAGCGACTTAACTTTTCTCAGCTCTTTCAGACTTAAAGGAGAGATTTTGAGTGTTGTTCTTATATACTGTTTACCTTTAGAACCTATCCAATTCTCGCATTTCAAAATGATTGATATCTAAGAAGAGCCTGTTCTTGCCATGGGTTAAAAACATTAGTAGAAGTTTTTGGAGGTAGAAGGAAGCTTAAAATTTCGGAGTGTTAGAATTGGAAGTAATCTTAAACATCATCTAGTCTAACTTTCTCATTTTAGAGATCTGGAAACAACCTCAGAGAGAAGAAATGATTAATGTTACACAAAAGTAAACTATAGCAAAAGCTGGACCTAAGATTACTCAAACCAAATAAAGATGATACTTTCAGAGTAACCTAGAAAGACTTGTGTGAAGTGAGCAGAACCAGGAATACAATTTATCCCATAACAACGACATTGTAAAAATGGACAGCTTTGAAAGACTTAAGAACTCTGATCAATAAAATAACCAAATAGGACTCCAGAGGACCAATGATAGACCAAGGTACCCACTCCCTTAACAGAGATGATGCAGAATGAAACACATTTCTTGACATGGCCAGTGTGGGATTTTATTTTGCTTTACTATGCATATTTGTTGCAAGGGTTTTGTTTTTGTGGAATGGGAGGAATGGGGGGGGCACCTTCTTAACTAAAAAAAAAATAAAATCAAAAACAAAATAAAAATTGATACAAGCTGGCCAAAACAAAACACATCAGTAAAATAGACCTAGCTCCTAAAATGACCGAGGTGCTTATTATAACCCAGTTTTCTTAATCTCCAGGCTTCTGCTGAGAAATTTCTGGATTTGTGAACCATAAAGGAATCAGCATTGGTAGAGTGAAGAGCAAAGGACAAATAAGAGGGAATGCCTCGACTAAACTCAGAGAAGTGGAATGAGAACTCAGGTTTTAAATATATTAAAGTCTTCTTTATGACTACTAGACTATAAATTCCATGAAGGAAGTAATTGTGTTTCATCTAAAATGCACAGCATTTTACTTATAACAGGAATTTAATGACTGCTTACTGATCGGTAAATAAGTGCTTATTATATTTGTTTGTTTAATCAAGAAGCCATACATTTTTCAAAAAGGAATCTCCAATACAGTGATGAAAATTCTTTAATCCTATGCCATTTGTAGCACTTGTCTCTTTCAGAAACAAAGCAGCCAAATAAGGTACTAAAACTGGAAGAAAAATTGTGTATTTGGGGAGGAAAGAGTCTATTCCAGTGTGTGCATATTAGAGCCAGTCAGTGTGTGCCTTTAATGCTACAGGCCTACAGATGTTCTCCACTGATATCTTTGCTCATCTCTAAGCTTTTCACAATCCATCTCTCTACCATCTTCAGCTCTTTAAGGTGATCTATTAGGTTTTCCACTCCTATCTAAGGTATGATAGATAGAAATCCAAGTCTTTTCTAAGAGGGCAGGCTATACTCTTTAATTTCATAGTCCTATCTAATAAGCCACGATTTTTAAGTAAGATGGACAAAAGATAAATACAATACCCTAGGTAGACATTAGGTCTCCAGAGAATTTCCTCTTTCTGTTGACACTTTCAAGTCTGTTATCTCAGACAACTATCTGATACAGGGTTAGAAATTACTTATGCCTCCTATTTCAGTCCTTAAGGGTCTGAATTTTGTCCCTAAAGGTGATCCTGTCAGGCAAGCCCAAATTAGTAAGTAACTTAGTGAAACAAATAAACAAAGCAAAACAGTAGTTATTTAAAGGTTGAAGAATCCTACTTTCCTCTGAGATCCTCCCCAAATTCAGATGCAAATGAAATTTCAAGAAGAGAAAAGAGAAGACTATTGTCTCCAGTGCCAGCCTTGCCTTTATCATGTATATCTGATAATAATAAAACCCTTTATTCTGACCAAACAAAAAGATATTGCCTCAAAAAAAAAATCAACCTCAGAGTTAACTTTCCAAATACCCTGAACCTGAACCGAAATGTTATTGAGGAATATACAGGGGTCACTGTCATATTAGAGCCTCAACATTTTAAATGAATTTTATATTTTCTAGATTCATGTTCTTAGTTTTTTATTTAATTTTGTTACCTGCTTAGATTATCAAGAAATTAATGATTATTTGATCCTTGTCTTCTCAGGGCTTTCTTTTCTCACTCCATTATTCTTGTTTTGTTCCACTAAAGGGAGACCAGAAGGGGAGAAAAACAAGATTAAAATTTTACTCTATCATTGGACAGTATCATTCTTCCTGAAATATGTATGTTACTCATGCTGGGTTTAAGCACATATAGGTTTTCTTTCTCCCTTCAACCCCTACCCCATGTACCTCCAAGACTAAAGGAACTTTGGACCCATATTCTACCCACAATACAATGGAGACTAATTTTGTTCATTTCAAGTTCATCTAGGAATATTAACTTCAGTATTTTTAGTCATTTCTAATATTTGATATCAAAAGAGGAAACCTGAATATATAGGGAAAAACAGAAAAGAAAAAAAAAGAATTAAGATATGAACACCTTGAGGGTAGGGACTGCTTTTGCCTTTCTATCAACTAAGAATAGCACCAGTCTCTTCTGTAGAAAGCACCTAATCAATGTTTGCTAACTGACTCAATGAAAAAGGGAGGAATAATCTCAATATATTAATAACACCCCCCCCATGTGATAAAAGCATTTTGTAAATCCTAAAGTCCTAAGGAAAAGTGAACTAGTATTAGTTCAGAGAGCAGCTGTTGGCTTTTCTAACCTTTGGAAGGTTATTCTATTCTACCTCATATACTCATTTACTGAAAAGCTGGAGAGAAAAAAATGTATATGTATATATATATATATATGTGCATATATATATATATATATATATAACAGAAACAGAAACACAAAAGCACCCTGTATTCACAGTTTCATGCCGACTTGTGTCCATGAAGTAATTTCATTATTTTTATGATCAGTGACGTAGGAGGCACAGTGCAAGGCTGTTTAAACTTTTTTCCATTCATGACCATTTCTACCCAATACATTTTTCCATGACCTAGGTATATAGGTATATAAGATAGGTATACATATCAAACATTTATTGTCAAATTTTTCATGACCCCCACATTAAGTTATTTGACCCCATATGTGGTCACAACCCACAGTTTAAGAAGCTTTGGCATAGTGGATAGAATGTTGGACTTGGAGTCAGGAAGATCTGTGGACAAATTTGGCCTAGCTAAGACTACTTTCTGAGCTTTGATTTCCTTTTCTGTAAAAAAAAAGTGCTAATAGGGGGCAGCTAGGTGGCATAGTAAACAAAGCACAGGCCTTAGATTCAGGAGGACCTGAGTTCAAATCCAGCCTCAGACACTTGACACTTGCTAGCTGTGTGACCCTGGGCAAATTGCTTTACCCCCATTGCCCTGGAAAAAAAAAAACCTATAAAAAAGAGTGCTAATACTAGTATCTATTTAATAAGATGGTTGTGAGGATTAAATGAGCAAATTTGGATAAAGTGCTTTGCAAACCTTAAAATGTTTTGTCAATCTAAAAGTGCTAGATAAATGTTATTATTATTAGAAATATTATTTTTAGGAATATTTCTGTTCCATTCCATGGTCTGTTGTCCCTGGAGTGCAACATGAAGGATTCACCTAAAAGCTTTTGATCCCATCACCCCTGAAATCCTGAGCCAGGAGTACCCTTCCCCCTCTTTTCTGCCCATCTGGATTCCTACTTTTTAAAAATCCAATTCAATTTCTATCTCTTCTAGGAAGCCTTTTCTGAACACCTCCAGTTCAAGATTTCTCCATACCTGTGAATGTCTGTGTATTAACTCATTAACTTCATTACAGTCTATCATTAATTATTAGTATTAATCAAACAAAAGAATAACACCAAATTTGATTTGAATAAACTGATTGTTCTGTGAATTTCCAGTTTATTCACCAAATAACTATTTAAGAAAATTAGTTTATGTCACTGCTGAATGGCCAACCTGAAAAACAAATACATTCTTTTTTTCCCTCTCTTCTTTTTAACCCTCCTGAAAGAGTTACAGGTGTTGTGACTGGTTGCTCTTTCCAAAGTAAGGTACTGCTTAATAAAATGTGTTATAATAGGTGTGACATACCCTTTAAGACTTTCAAATCCATGTAGCTTCCCATTAATTCAAGTGCAAATTGGAATATGGTCATATTTTTGCTAAAATAAAATAATGGAGACTTCAAGGACTCTGCTTTACTTACATATACAAGTTTGTGATAATTCAATGCAGCTGTAGAAACTAGCAGAGCAATTCAGTCTCTCTCTCTCTCCCTTCCTCTCCCTCCCCTATCCCTTCCCCTTCCCCTCCCCCTGTCCCTGTCCCTCTCCACTGCCTCTGCCTCTCCCTCTCTCTCTCCCAATCTCTCTCTCTCTCTTCTCCTTTCCTCTTTCTTTTTTCCCTTTAACTGTTTTTTGAAGAGGGAAAATTCAGTCCCTATTTTTTTTCCAGGACTGTTAAAAAAAAATACATTGCTTCCTTTTATTTCCTTTAAAATTTTATTACAGTTGACCATTCTACTAAATCCAAGGAATAAAGCTCTGTTTATAGAAAGATTTTTCATACATTATTATCTAATCCTATACCAAGTAAATGTGACTGAGATTTTCTCCTTCACACAGCATAGAAGCCTTATTTCACCAGAGAGTTGGATTTCATGACAAGTGGCAAGCCTCCAAAGCTGTTTACATTTTAGCTTTGTTTTCTTTATGTCTTTTTTTCTTTTTGTATTGATAAGGTTCTGTCAGTGAATATTAGAAGGTTTCATCTTTGGTCTGTCAAGCCTAAAAACCTTTAATCCATTCATTTCTTTATAATGAGTTTGAGATGTTGGTATTTTTTTTCTTTTTCTGAGCCTTTCTGGGTACAATCCAATCAATGTTTAATTTCCCGAATTAGGCCTGTGAGAGAAGATTTACTTCATTGTGTTTGTCCTGCAAACAATATTTGTTCTAAAGTTTGTGCAAATTTCTTTTTCTATGAATCTTCAATTCAATGAGTCTATACATCTGCCTCCCAGCCAATGGATTTTCCAAGTGTTCCGTGTTGCAATCCATCAAAGGTCAGGTTACTTACCTACTACTATCAAGACTCCTACTAAGAGTTATTTTTTCCAGTGATAAGAATCAATTGTGTTTATTTATTTCTATGTACTTTCCTTCTTAGTTCTATTGTGGAGAATGGCCCAGTTGTGATATGACCCATTCATTAGCACTGGAGTTTGTGACTGAGGGAATATCTTTCCTTTCTGGTAAATTTCCCATTCTACAGGAGAAAAATACATACTCAAATTACCTGATACTACATATTAAGGTAAGAAGTTCAAGAAATAACATCCTACACACACACACACACACACACACACACACACACACACACACACACACACATTCATTTGTCCCTTATTCTTATATCTCTGTGTTCCATTCACTCAAAAAGTAGACATACAAATATAACCCCAATAGACTGCACTCATTCTTCCAACTCACAGTGGGCCTAACACTGGTGAACTAGGTTCCTAGATCTTGATTACTTCTCTATCTCCCTTCAGGGATCTAAGTTCATAAGTGCCATGGGATTCTTCTAATGCTATCAATTCAAATCCTGTCTGTTGCATTCCTTCGAGTATCAATGACCCATTTAATATCATCCAGCCTTGTGATTGGTCTCCCTGACTCAAGTCTTTCCCCACTCCAGTCCATCTTCTGTCCACCTATCAAAGTGCTCTTCTGAAAACTGAGGTCTGACCATGTCATTCTCCTATTCAATAAACTCATTAAAAAAAAATTAATTAGGGCAATGAGGGTTAAGTGACTTGCCCAGGGTCACACAGCTAATGTCAAGTGTCTGAGGCTGGATTTAAACTCAGGTCCTCCTGAATCCAAAGCCAGTGCTTTATCCACTGTGCCACCTAGCTGCCCCCAATAAATTCCTGTGTCTCCCTTTTGCCTGCAGAGTCAACTATAAATTTCTATGTGTGACTATTAAAGTGTTTCATAAACTGACTCCTTCCCATCTTGCCAGTCTTCTTATACCTTCCCTTCCCTACATGTTCTATGATGCAATGATGCTGGTCTCCCTTTTGTTCCACATGCAAGATATTGAATTTTCAGTTGCTTTTTCCCATGCCTGCAATATTCTTCCTCCTTTTTTTCTGCCTCCCGGCTTCCCTCAAGTCTCAGCTGAAATCCCACCATCTGCCATTCCAAATTTTCCTGCCTACTTTCACTAAGAGTCTTCCCTTTAAGATTATTCCCAATTTATCCTGTACATGTCTTGTTTGTAAATAGTTGTTTATGTAGTGTTTCTCCCATTAGATTGTAAGCTCCTTTTAGTCAGAGACGTTTGGGGGGGGGGATCCCTAGTACTTAGCACAGTGTATTGTACATAGCAGGTACTTGTGGATTTGGCTTCTTGGCTATTCAGTGAACAGCACTCTGGTATCATATTCACCAAGAGATATATCTTTAATATCATTTATAATAGCTTCTTGTAAATTAGCTTTTATAATGATATATTTACTCAAATGATATAGCAAGAACATGAATACAAATAATATCCATTTAAACTTCTCTACTCTTTAGTACCTAGGGAGGATGGACTCAAAATTAGAAGACTTATTAAACAGTATTTCTCCCATAAAATTCACTTTTAGATGTGGCTTTATGTCTCTCTGTCTCTGTCTCCACCCCACCCCCTTCTCTCTGTCTCTGTCTCTGTCTCTCTCTTCTCCCCTACCGCCCCACCAAGAGACTAACACACTATGTCCACTTATCTACCAGGGAATAGAGAACTCAAATACCCTTCTGGAGTGCTTTTGGATTTTTTTTTTTTTGTAGTATTTTATACACATGACCTGTCTGGCTTAGTAGCCAGTTTAAGACCTTTTCATCACTACACAGTAAACTGGCAGGAAACAGTACCAGAATATCTGCACATGCTCACTAATCAGGTTTACCAAGGCCATCATGAAGGTTGGCTGCACACAGAGCACACTTTGAATGCTTGAAAGCATCTAGGTATCACAGTGGATAGAGCTATGATCTTAGAATCAGGAAGACCTGTGTTGTGTGACCCTGAGTAAATCCTTTAACCTCAGTTTGCCTTAGTTTTCCCAGCTGTAAACTGGATAATAACAGCACCTTCCTCCCAGGGTTGTTGTGAGAATCAAATTAGATAATATTTGTAAAGTGCTTACAGTGTCTAATACTTAGAGAATCTAATGCTCATTTCTTTCCTTCTTCCTTTCCTCTTCTCCCTCCTCCCCTCCCTTTTTCCTTTCCTGTTTCTCTTTCTCCTTTCCTTTATTTGTCTTTCCTCTCTCCTATCCATCTTTCCCTTCCTTCCTTTCTATTTCCCTCCATTTGTCCCTCCCTTCCTTCCTCCTTTCCTTCAGCCTTCACATCCTTCCTTTTCTTCTCCCTTTTTCTCACTGCCATCCTCATTCCTTCCTTCTCTCCATTTTTCCCTTCCTTCCTTTCTTCTTTATCTCTTCCCTCATTCCTTTCCTTTTTCTCTTCCCTTCCTTCCTTCCTTCCTTCCTTCCCTCCTCCTTCCCTCTGTTTCTCTCTCCCTCCCTCCATTCCTTTCTTTCTTCCTTCTTTCCTTAACTAAGATTCTATTGGACAGTCTTCGGTTATAAAGCACAACGGAGAAAGAAATTCAAGAAATCTATAGATGGTTGAGTCTCCTAGTAATCTTAGTATCTCTTCCAATCAGAAGCAACAAAAAATTAATCATAAGATTAAGAGCTGCAAAGACTTTACTTATTACCTTCGTTAATTCCTTTTATTTTTAGATTAAGAAACTGAGGCTCAGAATGGAGAACTTGCCTGAGTTCAAAAAGAAAGCAGAGGGGCAGGTAGGTGTCACAGTGGATAAAGCACCGGCCCTGGATTCAGGAATACCTGAGTTCAAATCCAGCCTCAGACACTTGACACTTACTAGCTGTGTGACCCTGGGCAAGTCACTTAACCCCCATTGCCCCCTCACACACACACATACACACACACACACACACACACACACACACACACACACACACACACACACACACACAAAGAAAGCAGAACAATTCAGGTACCTGGTCTCCAGTGTCCTTTCTACTATTGTAAGCTACCTCCACATGGAGCATTATTCCAGGTACAGGATGAAATGCAGTATTTAGATATAGGGCCTGCCCATGTAGCTCCTGCAATCTAATAGCAGGATAAGACAAAGTTATAGATAACTATGATAAACAATGTGACAAAAATTCGGCAAGAGGTATACTACAAAGTGCTATGCAGGTTGAAGGGAGGAAGGCACTGTTAACTAGAAGAATTAAGAGGGGCAGCTAGGTGGCACAGTGGATAAAGCACTGGCCCTGGATTCAGGAGGACCTGAGTTCAAATCCCGCTTCAGATACTTGACACTTACTAGCTGTGTGAGCCTGGGCAAGTCACTTAACCCTCATTGCCCTGTGCAGGAAAAAGAAAGAAAGAAAGAAAAGAAAAAAAAAAGAATTAAGGAGTTTCTTGGAGGAGGTAACATGTGAAATGAGTTTTAAAGAATGGGTAGGAATTCAACAGGTAAAGAAAAATACAGATCCATTTAAGAATGTCAGTATATTCAGGCGCCTTTTTTTAGGTCCCATTTAATTATCTGGATTCCCAGAACCAGAGGCAGCCAGGTGACACAGAGGATAGAGTGCTAGACCTCAAATAAGGCAAATCACTTAACCCCATTTGCCTCAGTTTCCTCATCTGGAAAATGAGCTGGAGAAGGAAATGGCAAACCACAATAGTATCTCTGCCCAGAAAACCTCAAATGGGTCTCAATGGGCCTGATGTGACTGAAACCCACTGAACAATAACAATTTCCAGAACCAGCCCCTTCTGGGCAACCTACCTCACCTCTCATTCAATGTCCAGTCTGATTATGAGAGGGTGAATTTAGGCAGAAGGCAGACCTATGAGTGATGCAGAAGGTACTCAATAGGTGAAGCTAAGCTTCACTAATATAGTAGCAGCCAAGGAGAATGATTAGAGCCAGCACTGTAGATAGTGAGGTGATGCCATCTACCATGGGAATCTTGGTTGTCAGGGTGCTGCCTATTGGGCCAAAAAGAAGGAGACACATCCTCCAAAGGGAGAAGGTATTAATAAAAGGAGCAACTAGTCCAGCTGACTGGCAAAAAGCAAAGAGCAGTTCCTGTAAGGAAGCTTGCAGTCTGGGCAGACAGCTTTATTAATGAGTAATTTCTGAAAGGAAGAGAAGCTGTGGAGACAGTGAACTGGATTGGATCTCTGCATACACACAGAGTGCAGGAATATCTTTGATTTGAGGGAAATAATGTAATTGTTTCCCAAACAGACACTCAGGAGAGAACAATATCTTCATTTCCTGTCCTCAGTTGTAGTTCTGGCAACTGGGGCACTGACAAATGCAGATTGGACCATGGAATCTGCATTTCACTTGGTAAATGACACATCTAGTCGGGAAAATTGGTTAGTAGGCTGTGGAGGTATGAAATGTGTGTGTGGTGGGGGGGATTGAGCATCTTTGTATATTTAAAAAATGAGAAATTCACATTCTCACTTTCTAAAAGATAAAGATGTCTTTAAAATTAAAAAAAAAATACAAAGAATAATGCCTGTAGTCCTTTAAGTCCTTCTCCAGCTAATTTTCTAGATGAGGAAACCAAGGCAAATAGGGTTGTGATTTGCCAAGGGTCATATAACTAATAAGTGTCTGAGGCCTTACTTCAGAACCAGTATTTGAGGTTTTTAATGCCAACAACCTACCTCACAACCAAGGTAGGTATTATTAGTATCAGGTTATTTTGTTGTTGTTATTAAGTCATTCCCATTATATTCAACTATCCATAACCCCATTTGGGGTTTTCTTAGCAAAGATACTGGAGTGGTTTTTGATTTTCTTCTCCAGCTCATTTTCCAGATGAGTAAACTAAGGCAAATAGGGTTAAATGACTTGTCCAGGGTCACAAAGCCAGTAAGTGTCTGAGGCTGGATTTGAACTCAGGTCTTCCTGATTCCAGGCCTGGTGTTCTATCTAATTTGTCATCTAGCTGCTACAGAGGCTTTTTTTTTTTTTTACAGATAAGAAAATTTGAGACTCAGAGATGTGTGAAGTGATTTGTTCAAAAGTGACAAAACTAGGACTTTAGTTTAAATAGTTAAGACTCCAAATGCAAGCTTCCTTCTATAAAACCAATAGAAAGACATTATATGATGGAAAGGACATTGGTCTCAAAGTCAAGTCAATGCTAGCTTCCAGACTTTTAAACTGTGTGACCTGCACAATAAATCCATTCCTTTAGGCCTTAGTTTTCTCATGTTCAAAATGGATCTAATCCTTGTGGAACCAATCTCATAGAACCATGAGGAGAACACTTTGGAAATCTACAAAAACTAAGGAAGCATGAGCTATCCTTAAACCATGAGAAACTGGGATCTCATGTTGAAAGCTCATTCCTTCTTGGTTCATGTGGGCAATATGTTCTGCCCTGATAAACTTTTACTGAATTAACCACAAACAAAATAACACACAGAAATAAAAAATTGTCAGGCTATTTGTTTTTTGGCAGGAAAATGAGGGTTAAGTGACTTGCCCAGGGCCACACAGCTAGTAAGTGTCAAGTGTCTGAGACTGAATTTGAACTCAGGTCCTCCTGATTCCAGGGCCGGTGCTTTAATTACTGCACCACCTACCTGCCCCCAGGCTATATTTTTTTTTAAAAGAGTCAATATATGACAATAAGGAAGCTGAGGTGATTTTACTTTTGAAAGACTATTTGGAATGTGGGAACTTAATCCCATTGAATAAAATCTTTCAGAAATTATTAAATTTAGTCATTTGATAGAAAGGGGCAAAGGACATTTCTTCATTCGTTTAGTCAACTATATTCTTTAAACGGTCAATAAATAATTATTTTATTGGATGACTTCAGAGGTAATAATGTAATGATACTTGGTAGATTTTATCCAAACCTCCTTTCTCCTTTATCATTTTCTTAGAAAACCAAACAGAATGAGACCAGATGAAAAGGAAGATGCCTCTTTCAATAATTAGAGAAGAAATGGTTCAGGATCCAGCAGGGAAGGGGTCAAAGCCATCATATCCACCAAACCCTCTGAGGATGAAAGTTGTTTACAGTATATGTTTAAAATAATATTCCTGGCTAGTCAAGCTCTCCCCCAGGATAGTGCAATTATAACAGTAACAGAGGATTAATTAAGAATCATCCCATAGGTGATGCTAGAGATCTGGAATCAACCAGAGGGGTTTACGTTACCAACTGAGCACAGAGGTGAACAGACTAGAGCTGTTCAAAATAATTAGCTCAGCACAAGGGCAGGGCTGAGCTTTTTCCTCATTTGTCTGATTTTGATTAATACTTTAATTTCTCTCTCTCTTTCTCTGAAGAAGAATAAGCATTCTAGCTCTTATTTATGGGCGAAGAATGAACAGGGTAGAGGAAACCTTATAGAATTGAAATCAACTGAAAATATATTTCACCTAGGCCTGCTTCAGATGGGGCATCAATTTTTAATACCTGCTTCCTGGGCCCCTAGTTTCCTGCTTTTAATCTTAGATAAGAGTTACAAGAAAGCCTAATTGAAAGAATAGAGAAAAATGACAAAGTAGAGCATCAGAATGAGAAAAATGTTTAGAAAAACTGGGAAACAAGGCCAAGACCCAAATTCATTGCTCTGTAGGGGTTTTAAGAAGGCCTATCACTAGAAGCAGTCTTGAGATCATCTAGTTCAACTCACTCATTTAAAGGAAGGCCAGGAAGGTTAAGCAATTTCCCCAAGGTTCCATGGTCAATAAGCAGCATAGTCAGAATTTGAACCCAGATCCTGTGGCTATAAAGTCAGCGTTCTTTTCATTACATCCTGCTCAACTTGCTGATTACTTTAACTAGTTCTCCCTCTGTTCAGAACTCCAGGATTGTTGAAGTAGTCAGGATAAGATGAAGAGAAGACACATATTCCCTTTATCATCTTTCCTTGGACACTTTCCCTACCCAATACTTTTTTCTTCCTGTTTCAGCACTTCCTTTCCTCTTGCTATGAACACATTGTGTGTGCATCTGTGTGTGTGCGTGTGTGTGTGTGTGTGAATTAAAACTATAGAACTGTAAAGAACATAAAATATAATTTATTCCAGTTCTTCCACTTAAGAAAAGAAGAAACTAAAGCTCAGAGAGCAAATATAATTTGTTTAAGAGCATTCTGCTGGTTAGAAATAGAGTTAGGGATAAAACTCAGGTGTCCGGGTATCTCAGGGTCCAGATTCCCAAGGTAATGAAATTTAACAATTCAGACCAGGGAATTATTAAGCATTACTCTGTACAGTGTACCTTGTTATATATTAGAACATAACAGTAAAAATGACATAGTCCCTGACCTCAAGGAGCTTATAATCTAACTGAGGGGCTAAAACATATACTTGGATAAGTATAATATGTGTGAGACAGTTAGAAGAACAAAGAAAAGATACAGCCAAAATGCTACAAGATATATCAGGAGGGAAATGGGAGTATGAGAAGAGGTCAAGCAAGAAAACCATCATGGAGAAGGAAGTACTTGAACTGGGACTTGAAGAAAGATGAGGATTTCAAAAGTAAGAGATGTTAAGAAAGATTCCCCAGCATGGGATATGGCCTGAGCTGATGCTGAGTGGTAGGAGGGGGACACCAGGTGAGCCTGTAGAATAGCTTGGCTTGAATATAAAATATATGAAGGTGGTAGCCCATTTTCTACTAAAGTAGAAGTAAGGAAACGGGAACAGTAATCATCTAGTATTTTCCTTGGCACTGCTTAGCCAAATATGAGTTGGTAAAATAGGAAAGGGATTCAGTATAGTACAACATAATGTAACATACATTAATGAAGCACCTTCTTTATGTGGAGTGCTGTGCTAGGCTCTGACATACAAAGTATTAATAAGATACTGTGCTCCTGGAGATCAACTTTTCCCCATGGACTTTATAGTCTAATAGAAAGTTAACACAGAAAGTCATAATTTTGATATGCAATCATAAATAATAAGTACATTTGTGGGGCATAAACTCAGGGCTATTTGAGGTCTAACAAAAGTCAAGAAAGAGGAATAATATTAGACATTACATGAGATTTGGTCTTGTATTTGTTAGAATTAAGCAGGGGCAGCTAGGTGGCACAGTGAATAAAGCACTGGCCCTGGATTCAGGAGGACCTGAGTTCAAATCTGGCCTCAGACACTTGACACTTACTACCTGTGTGACCCTGGGCAAGTCATTTAACCCTCATTGTCCCCCACCCCCCCAAAAAAAATTAAACAGAGGAGAGGGATAACATTTTAGCCACATGGAAATGAATACACAAAAGCATTAAAGTAGAAAAGCAAAACAATAACTGGGAGTCTTGGAACCCCCCCCCCAAAATTCATGTGGTGTACAAGTGAAAGATGCAGTCAATATCCCAGTGTAAGCATGCATTTCAATTACTATTGATTTGGGGGATGGTTGATGATTCCCCAGAATTTATAGTTTCTGGACAATTCTCCCTGGTTGGGTATAGTCATGGTGAAAGAACAAGAGGAGTCAGAACTTGAGGCCAAGCTATGCTGCCATTGTAATTTATCTTGCAAGTTCCAGGTGGTATGAGACCCCAGGCCAGGGGGCATTCAGACACTTTCTGCCCTATAGCCATACTGGCCCAGTAGTAGGTGAAGACAAGCCGAGAGTTTGTCCTCTTTGTGGTAATCCTTCATAACTCCTGGTCCTCCCAGACTGTGTCACATGATTCAATGCTGTTAGAAGGTAGTGGGCCACCCACAGATGTTAATGAATAGCAATATTCCAGGACAAAGCTTCAATGGCCTACTGCCAGTTAAAGATCTAAGGAAGAACACAGGATATATTCAGGAAGCAAAGCAGTCCACTTTGGCCAGAGTACAGAAGACATAGAAGAGAGGAATACATGCCTATTAAGATAGCATGGTGACAGATTGTGAAGACCTTTGAATGCCACATATAGGAGTTTAAATTTTGCCAAAGTAATAGGGATTCGCTAAAGATTTTTTAGCAAAGGAGTGATATGACAAGAAAGATGTAACATTCTCTCTGTACTCCTAAAACCCAGAGTGAATATCAGAAAACTGTAAGGAGTCTTATATAGTACTAGAAAATCCTCACTGAACAGATTGACCTGTGCCTTAGGGGAAGAAGAGAGAGGAATATCTATGAAGTCTTTCTTTATTATCCCAGGTGAATGTGATCTCAGCTGACTCAAATTTTGTAAAATGATTTCCCTGATTTCTCCTTTGTCCCTATCATATCCTGCCATATTTATACTTATTTCTGCAAGTGGCTTGCCATGCCACCTCTTATGTCCCTTTGTGATTTTTATATTGTGATTTTTAAAATTAATTACTATTGTATAGATATCGGTTTTGGCAGTGAGCATTTATTAATTAATATTATATAGGTATAGATATGGATATAGATATAGATCACATTCACTATACTTTTCTCTTTTGCACCACATGCCTTCAATTGGCACTGGTGATGAAAATACTACCTGTATTCCCCAAGATTTTCAGTGTTTTGCCTAGGACTTCATAAAACTTAGCAGTTTCAAGAATTCTTAAGGAATAAACAGATGGAGAATGGGTTGTCAAGTCTGAACATTCTCAAGAAGCTTTTAAACATTTTCTTCAGAAAGGGAATCAGAAGGCTATGGGCAATGCTAAACTACATGGTAAAAATGAATTTGAATTTATTATAAGAGATTAGAAATTATTTAAAGATCATAGTAGAACCAGCTATCTGCATGTAATCAGAAACAATTGCTATATTTTTATTGCTCAGATGTGTGGTTTACAACTTAGTGAGTTTGTATTTTTTAAATTTTTGTCAAGTTCAGAGTACCAGATATTTTTTTTTAAATAGCTGCCTTTCCCAAAGAAAAGTACTGTTTAAACCTAGCCAGCAATTGGCTAGAGCAAAGGTCACAATTAACACCAGTCTAGATGAAAGGATAAATATGAAAGTAGAGACTTTATATAAAGACAACAGCTCTAACTTTACCTATGTAAGCAAACTGTTGACTCTGGAAAATGGGAAATAGACAAATATAAAGACATTGACTTTGATTATTCAAATTTTTTCTTCCTTCCTTTCTTTCTTTCTTTCTTTTTTTTTTTTTTTGTGGAGAAATTGGGGTTAAGGGCCTTGCCCAGGGTCATACAGCTAGTTAAGTGTCAAGTGTTTGAGGCCAGATTTGAACTCAGATCCTCCTGAATCCAGGGCCTGTGCTTTATCCACTGCACCACCTAGCTGCCCTGATTATTCAAAATTTCTTAGAGAAGTTTCACATGAAAAGGTGAAGAATATAACATCCAAGTATATTTACAGTCTGTTGACTGCAGGAAAAAAAATAAATAAACCTTTTAAGTGAAGCAGACTTAAAAGCTCTCCCCCAGCAATGTGAATGCTATTCATAGGAAAAGATAATATAAGATTCAATAATAAATGTGACCATAAAAATAATTGTTAGATTTATGTAGGCAGTTTAATCCTTCTGTCTTTTTTTTTTATTTAAATTCCTCTGTATGGGATTCACAAGAGTTTAAGCATCTTTTTTTTTTTCAGCTCTCTCATCAGTATGAAACAAGGCATGAAGCTGAGAGATATATGGTCATCAAAACTGTTAAATCAGGGGGCAGCTAGGTGGTACAGTGGATGAAGCACCGGCCCTGGATTCAGAAGGATCTGAGTTCAAATCCAGCCTCAGATACTTGACACTTAACTAGTTGTGTGACCCTGGGCAAGTCACTTAACCCTCATTGCCCTACCAAAAAAGAGAAAAGAAAGAAAGAAAACTGTTAAATCATTGTGATATATGTTCTGTGGAAAGGCCACATAGAAAAGTGATAGCAAGGTCTTCCAGATGCTGCATAGCATGATGCATATTATATCAAATCCCATCACAGCTCAAGGACTTTTTTATAAAGACTTCCTTAATAATTTCCATGCAAGAGGAAGGATATGAGAAGTGGACGAAGAATGCATATTACTTGATTGTGATGTGAAGTTGGACTGGCAAATCATTGATTTAGAAAAACAGTACATATATTTTGGGAAGGAATTGTAGATGGGAGTAGGGAGAAAGTTAGGATAAAGATGAAGGTACTGGGCACAGGGACATGGTTTTTGAAATCTAGAAAGTTAGGGGCAAGGCCAAGAGGGAAATCAAGAGAGGCCAGCTTGGGCTCCTCCAAAAACAGGTGGCCCCAGGAGGAACATATCAATAGGAAAAGGGGGGTGGGGTGGAATTTCAGAGGAATAATAAAGTGAGCTGGATCTTATTTAGAGAATTGCGTAGCACTTTCAATATCCCCAAAGTATTTTTTTAATTATCAATAGACTCATAGTAATGCTATATAACTGTGAACACCATAATCTCAGAAGAATCAAAACTAAATTATCCAAAAGGCAAATGAAAGACACATGACAAGTGTAAGTAGGCTACAGTATATTGCCTATAATGGTTACATGTGAGAAAGGAGATAAAAAAAAATCTTCAAAAATGTGTACAATGATAAAAGGAGGCACTCCAATCATGAGTGACCGACAAGAGATTGGAAGCCTTGCTGATGCATAGACTACATATCTCATCCAAACTGTGCATCTATCACAATAAATATTCAATAAACTTTTGTTAAACTGAAATTCCAGTATTTCAAACTGGAGATGCTCTGGGCTTTCTCTTTTTCATTGTAGGTATTGTTTGCTTTAAATCTCTCAATTCATTATTAGTATAAATATTATTTCTATAATTCTTCAACATTTATGTGATATTTTCTCCATAAAATATCTTTAGATGAAAGTAGTCTGACTGTATGCTGTGGTGGAATGTCCACAGAATTTGGTGTATGAAAAAGAGAGGTTCAGATCTTAGCTCTGATGTTTAATGTCTTTGTAATCATTGGTATTTCCTTTTACTGGTCAATTTCCTCTACTACCTAGCTCATAGGATTATTGTAAAGAAAATGGTCTCTAAACCTTGTAGTACTTTTCAAATGTGAGTCAATGAATTTACAGTTGTATGAACTTTCTAGTAATGGCAGTCATAAAAACAGTTTACTGGTTCAAAGAATGCCTTCCTGCTGCCCTTTTTATGTAATCATAGAACTAGTTCTAGAAAGGATCTTAGAGATCATTTAGTCCAGTCTATTATTGTTACAGATGATGAAGTGCAAATATGTTACTTTCCCAAGATCACACATAGAAGATAAAAAAAAAAGACAAGTAGTAATAACCTGGTATAATAAAATGAGAACAGAATTTAGAGCCAGAAGACTTGAATTTCATATTTACTCACTCCGTGCCCTTGGAAAGGTCATCCACTCTTTAGACCATATTCTCATTTGTAAAATGAACATGATCTCAAAGCTCCCTTACTGCTTAAAACTCTATATTTCTTATATTTGGATAGTTGGAGTTGACATTAGCTTGGAAATGTCACTGAGGCAAACAGAGGTAAATGGAAGCAGGAAAGCAGAATGCAGCAATGATAACAACATAAATGAAAGAAAACAAAAAGAAACAAACAAAATCACCACCACCAGCAGCAACAAAACCAACTTCAAGCATCAAAACTGAATGCTGTGAAATTATAATAAATGAAGAATCAATCAGTCAAAAAAAATTTATTACATACATACTATATGACTGACACTATACAGATACTGGAGGTACGAATTTAATGAATGACAGTTGATGTGTCAAAATGGTAGGTCTCTGGAACTAGAATCAGGAAAATCTACATTTAAATCACAACTTAGATACTTACCAGTTGTGTTACCCTAGGCACATTTTTCTGGGCTTCATTTTCCTCAATTATAAAACAGTTAATGTGTGTGGACTCAGTGTCCTTTATGGTCCCTTCCAAATCTACATCTATCATCCAGTGATTGAAATGATCCCATAATGACCAAGTTTGGCACCAAAGAAGATAAATGATATGTATTCTTTGCAGAGGATGAGAAATACTGATATGATATACTACAGATAACACCAGACTTTTATCAATGTGTTTTGTTTGGATCAACATCTCTCCCTCCCACCCCACCCCCTTTTATTCTTTATCATAAAGGTTTGCCTTCAGGGAGGAGAAAAAGTAAGGCATTCCATGGGACTATCAATAATGGAAAATCAATCAACATTCATTTATTGTCTACAGAGTTCTATGTACTGTGCTAAGAATTTTGGATACAAATGTTTAAAAATTAATTCTTTTTTGCAATAAAATAGAATTAAAATTTTTATTTAATTAAATTATTAAATATTAAATTATAAGGGCAACTAGGTAGCACAGTAGATAAAGCACTGACCTTGGATTCAGGAGGACCTGACTTCAAATCCAGACCCAGACACTTGACACTTACTAGCTGTGTGACCCTGGGCAAGTCACTTAACCCCAATTGTCCCACAAAAAAAAAAAGAAAAAAGAAAAAAAGAAAATATTAAATTATATCATAAAGTATTTAATTAATGTTATAAGTATATAACATTCAATCTTAAACATTTAATTATATTTATATCATTTATTGCATTTTATTTTTTTGAAAAGATAATATGAAATAAATATACTGAAGGAGCCAATAGGTAAAACTTAAAAGAAAGGATATTTTGAATGAACATAAAAACAAACAAACAGCTAGCAATTGAAGCTAAATATATATATATATATACATATATATATACATATATATACATATATACATATATATATATATACATACATATATACATACATATATATATATATATGTATGTATATATGTATGTATATATATAAAAGTATAGTGGGCTGAATGACCAATTTATCAGGGATCAGATTAATGATTTGGATAAGATAACTCTGAGATTTCTTCCAATTCTTAAAACTAATCTGATTTTCAAATCTCTTATCTAATTTGAACCTCCCAATAATCATGTGAGTGACATTTGCCTCCTTGCTGTTCCTGGCACATAACACTCCATCTCTGGACTCTAGTGCATTTTCACTGGCTGTTCTCCATGACTGAAAAACTACTCATCTCTGCCTCCTGGCTTCCCTAGCTTCTTTCAAGCATCAGCTAAAATCCTATCTTCTAAAAGAAACCTTTGCCAGTCCACTTTAATCTTAGTGCCTTCCCTCAGAGATTCCTGCTTCCCATGCTTGCACCCCTATTTACCCTATCTATCTTCTTTGTGCACAGTTGTTTTCATGTTGTCTCATCAATTAGACCTTGAACACCTTGAGAACAGGAATTATTCTATTATTATTAGGTTGGGGAGTTTTTTGGCCTTTATATTCCCAGCACTTAGCAGAGTGCCTTGCCCATAGTAAGGGCTTAATAACTATTAGTTGACTGAATACTTATCCTCATTTTCCAGGTTAGGAAACTGAGATATACCTAGCAAATGACAGAAATGAGATTCAAACTCAAGCCCAATGTAAAATTCCTTCCACTACACTAGAGTGGCTTTTTTGCATAAGTAGTTACTCTTTGCTGGTCATGAAAACAAATAAAAAAGGATTTAAAGGGGCAAAAATACATCATTAATATGTTAGCTAGTAGTCCTCCTACCCAGAGTTTTGATTCTGATGAATTCACAGGTAGATGAATAATTGTAACAGTTGACTGTAAGAACACTCCTCAGCTAAAGAGCTAAGATGTAAGTTAGTGCTTACAGAACTAATTCTCTGACGGATGATTTTGATTTCCTGGAGCTGAAGTATCTTCTAGTCCCATCCAACTGCCCTTGCCTGACTCTTCAAGCTATTACTCATCTTTTGAGTTTGGGAGTGGTAGCAGCTTGAAACCTGGAGGAAACAGACTCCTGGTCTTGTTTTGCTTTATTGTGCATTGAATGACTCATGGTTTTTGCATCATTTATTAAAAACTATGTGAACTTGTGATTCTCCCAGCTGGCTGATGGTACTTACCTTGAACAAGGCTGCCTTTCCAAATGGTTGGTGAGCAACCCTTAGGCAAGGGAGGTGATTAAACTGCAAAGCACCCCAGGATAGGGCAAGAGTGTTGTCTGTTTATTCTCCTGCTGGCAGATAATGAAGGTTGGTGCTAATGGTATCTTTCCTGTAAATTAAAAAGTGACCTTGAGTCATCTTCTACACCCATGTCCCTCCTCCCCTCTTACCCTCTGCTTGCCTACACAGATATACACAGAGACAGCCCCAGAGTCCTTACCTCTTGCAACCTGGTGTTAAAGTGAGAAAATATCCTCCTGAGTGTTGTGAAGGAGGATGGAGTGGGAGGAGTGCTAAGCCCAGGGCCAGGAGAGCTGGGCTCCAGTCCCATTTCTGCAACTGGCTGGCTGTGGGAACTTTTGGGTAAAGCCCTTTTGCTCTTAGAAGCTCAGCTCTCTCATCTGTCAAATGGGGAATAACAATACATAGAGACAGTGAGGTAAAATGCAGTGCACTAAAAATGCCCTACCATTTACTAGTCATATGACATTGGGCAAATGAATAATTTCCATGCTTTGGGCTTCAGTTTTTACTTTAAAAGATGGGGAGGTAGGAAGGATTGCACTAATTGACCTTGGACATCCAACACAGTTCTTATGTTCTATGATTTTGATCATGCTTCCTCTTCTAAAAATCTGTTTTATTAAACTTTTCGGGGATTGTTGTGAGGATAAAATGAAATAGATGGACAGGCAGACAGATAGATAATACATACATACAAATAAAGCATTCAGTAACCATAAATCATTATAGAAATGAGTTATCTGAAAAACAAAACAAAACAAAAAAAGAAATGAGTTATCTGCTTGGAATCTGTAATTTGGGAGGAATAAGAATGAATTCTATTTTTTAGGGTTATTGAAAAAATACATTCTCTCTTGGTTGTCCCTGGCAAAGAGGGAATGCTCTGGAGAGTTCTTGGGGGACATCTTTAGAAATATCACACTGCTGACTAGGTCTGAAATTTCAGAGAATATAGGATAAATACTGTATTGATATGAATATAAGATGTAGTTTCTCTTCTCTTTTCCATCTTTTGATGAATTTGCTTTTTCTGTTTGTTACATTTTTCCTTTTTTAATATTTAATCTTAAGTGTAAAATATATTGGGAGGCAACCTATGAAAAGAACCTCATGATATAGGTGCTGTGTTATCATTGCAATAATCTCTCTTGATATTTTAAAGTACATATCTGAAGATCTATATAAATTCCATTAATAGTTCACTAAAGGAAATTATACCCTTTAAAGGTTAATAGAATGAAAGGAGGAAGGAAATAAGCATTTCTTAGGTACTTGCTATTTTCAAGGCCCTATACTAAGTGCTTCATGAATATTATCTCATTTGATAGTCACAACACTGTGAGGTAGGTGCTATTATTATCCCCATTTTACACTTGGGAAAACTGAGGCAAACAGCTGTTAAATGACATGCCCAATGTCACCCAGCTAATAAGTGTCTGTCTGAGGTCAGATTTGAAATCAGGTCTTCCTGGTTTCAGGCCCAGTGCTCTATCTACTATAGCACTTGGGTATCTCTAAATATTTTGTTTCTCAATCTAGAAGTACATAGAATTACTTAGGATATTAGATGTTATCTATCCTGCCCTTCAGATTCTACTTAGATGTAAAGCTAGAAGGGACCTAAGACATCAATCAGTTCAATCTCTATTTTACAAATAAGGAAATGGGTCCACAAAGGTTAAGTGGTATAAACAAAGTCATACAAGTAATCAGTAGTAAAGTTATCATTTGAATGGGGGCCTCTGACTCCAAATGAGATGTTTCTTTACACTGCACCATAGTCCATCACAGGGAAGTGTATGGCAGATTTGAAAAAGAGAATCTAGGTTTCCCAACTTTCTGTACAGTGCTCTTTCTACTCCAACAAATTGTACTATTCAAAAATGAGTCACAATTGTGGGAACATTCCAAAGAAACAATAACTAATCCTAGTAATATTAACTCATATTTATCTAGTAATTTGAAGTTTCTAAAGCACTTTCCTCACAATCCTCTTAGGTAGGTAGGTAGTTCAGGAATCATTATCCCCATTTTTTAGATGAGAAAATTGCACTAAAGTTGAAGTAATAAACAGTTCATGTGGGATTCCAATTATTCTTTTCTTATCTCCTTAGAAGCTGTATGCCCATTTAGAGATGCCATAGTCCAGGCTTGACTCAGGCCAATTTGATGATTGTCTGGGTTTGGAATGGAATGAAATGGAACAATATTGCAGTTGAGAGAGAAAGAAAGAGACAGAGGAGAGAGAGAGAGAGAGAGAGAGAGAGAGAGAGAGAGAGAGAGAGAGAGAGAGTGAGTTTGCCTGTTTGCTTAATAACATGGAGATGCATAGTAATCAAAGATACATCATTGCTTCATATGGAGACTACTTCCTTACCTCTGCCATGGTGGTTTGCTGAAGAGAAACCTATCTCATACCTGGGAAGCACCTGATTGCATGTGTTCTGATTTTTGGACTCAGGTAACCAGGAAGCTATATCAATGTCTTTATTGTTAATCTCCTTTGGACCGATTAAGTTTCTCTCTCTTTTTTTTGGGGGTGGGGCAATGAAGGTTAAGTGACTTATCCAGGGTCACACAGCTAATAAGTGTCAAGTGTTTGAGGCTGAATTTGAACTCAGGTCTCCTGAATCCAGAGCTGGTGTTTTATCTACTTCACCACCTAGCTGTCCCCTGGACTAATTAAGTCTCAAGGATAGTTTCTTTTTCTTTTCTTTTTTTTTTTTTTTTTGGTGGGCAATGACGATTAAGTGACTTGCCCAGGGTCACAAAGCTAGTATGTGTCAAGCGTTTGAGGCCACATTTGAACTCAGGTTCTCCTGAATTCAGGGCCATTACTTTCTCCACTGCGCCACCTAGCTGCCCCCTCAAGGATAGTTTCTTTAATTACCTTTTAAGGAAAAGCTAAGCTAGCATTCATGGGGCAGGTAGTAGTCCTATAATATATCATACTTGGATAGCAAGGCTCTTAAAAGGCTTCTGGAGTAGAGATTTAAAGGCCCATGGGCCCACTTGAGGAATGCAATTTTGCAAGAATGCGATTCTTGAGTATGGTCTGAACCAGATGAAAATTTAACTGGGAAATATTTAACAAAATAAACAAAAATACTAGAAAACATAAAGAACATTCTGTTTTAAAACTAAGTTAACTTGCTGCCTAAAGGATCCTTATGTATGGATCAGTGGCCTCTGTTTCTATTTGAGTTTGATACCACTTTTTAAAAAAGATCTCTCAGTAATGGAAGTGAAATTTAGTGAAGATAAAAAACAAAAACAAAAACAAAACTAGCAAAAAATGCAACAAGCAATGTAATTGCCCCTTCTTTGAAAGTATGACCAGATATAGAAGAGAACAAAGATAAGAAATGCCAGGATCATGTTACAGAACTTAATGATTGGGTCCACATGGAGGATGATGTCAATTCTTTGCAGTTAATGTAGTTCTGATGACATAAAACAGTGATAGCAAACTCAAATACAAACAGGATTTATTTAAAAAAAAAATACCTATGGAGGGGACAGAGCCAAGATGGCAGAGGAGAGGCTGTGACTCCTGCAAGCTCCTGATAAACCTGTCCACTCACTCCCAAATAATGCCATTAAAACAAAACAAAACAAAAAACCTGAGCAACCTAATTCACATAAGAACAGAGTGAGACTATTTTCCAGCCAAAGACTGCAATTGGGATAACCTGTTGATCAGGTTGAGAGTAGAGCTCAGCACATGGCCTGAACCCAGTCAGGAACAGACCATGCCTCCAGCACCTCGGAGTCTTTTGTGGCAAAAGCTTCTTCTGAGGCTTGGCTAGTGGACTGAAACTAGAAATCTTATAAAAACAAATGTTGAGGGGCAGCTAGTTGGCACAGTGGATAGAGCACTGGCCCTGGAGTCAGGAGTAGCTGAGTTCAAATCTGGCCTCAGACACTTAACACTTACTAGCTGTGTGACCCTAGGCAAGTCACTTAACCCCAATTGCCTCACCAAAAAACAAAAAACAAAACAAAACAAAAAAACAAATGTTGAAAACTGTTTCTACATGTAACTAGAAAATAATAAAATATTTTTATGACAAAAAATACAAAATTAAAGAATACCTATGGATCCCTGTGGGCCACATTCTGATTTAGCAAACCACTTATTAAAATAATCTATGGCTTATTATATTTTTATTTATTTTGTTAAATATTTCCTAATTACATTTTAATTTGGTTCTGGTCACACTAGGGAGTGTTGTAGGTGGACATGTATTTGACACCTCAGATATAAAGTGATAGTGGTAAACGGGAGAAGTAATAAGAATATGAGGAGCAGGGGCAGCTATTTGGCACAGTGGATAGAGCACCAGCCCTGGATTCAGGAGGACCTGAGTTCAAATCCAACCTCAGACATTTGACACTGTGGGGACCAATTTTTAATTGGGGAGTGTTAGCTAAGTGGCTCCCCGCAATATTGGGACAAGGAAGGAGACTGGCAGCCTCCCTGAAAACAGAATAGGATTTATTTTAACAAGAACAAACTTAAAAAAAAAAAAAAACACAAGGATCAGTAAGATCAAAGGAAAGGAAATAAAATGAAGAAAAGGAAATTATACAACCTGAAAAAATACCATTGCCCAGGAATCAGCTGAGAATAAGCAGCAGAACTCCTGTCACCTTCCAGCATCCAGCTAGAATGCCCAATTATCCTCCCCCAATCCCAGAAAAAACCCACACAGCCCCAGCCAATGGGATGGCCATTCTGACAGTCACATGACTTCCTCCACTAGACTTCCAATCATTATAATTTCGACAGGCCCATGTAGGCATCAGCAAATGGTGATGACGTGAGGTGCCAGCGCCATGGTAACGGCTACAACCAATGGGTGGAGCACCATGCGGTTTGCGGAGTCCCAGGCCAGTGCGCACCAAGGCATAAAAACCTCAAATAACAATTCTTTGCAACACTTACTAGCTGTGTGACCCTGGGCAAGTCACTTAACCCCAATTGCCTCACCAAAAAAAAAAAAAAAAAGAATATGAGGAGCAAACATAGAGAACGACCTTTCTGGTACAGTCCCCAATCCTCATTATGAGATAAAGTTCTTTTTCTTTTTCTTTTTTTTTTTTTTTTTGTGAGGCAATTGTGGTTAAGTGCCTTGCCCAGGGTCACACAGCTAGTTAGTGTTAAGTGTCTAAGGTCAGATTTGAACTCAGGTCCTCCTGACTCCAGGGCTGGTCCTCTTTCCAGGGATAAAATTCTTTTAAGATAAGATACAGCATGTCCCAGTGTCAGGACCAATAGCAAGACTTTCCCTATACCATGACCTAATCAATGAACCCATCCCACCACTCAGGATTTCTGTCTCCCTGAGAACTCTATTAGGGAAGAATACAAATCTTCATCCCTTTATAGCATTTTGCTGAGGGTCTACCCTATTCTTTGATGGGGGATAAGGAGATGAAAAGAAAGTTATTAAATTCCTAACAAATTAACTCCACTTATGGTCCTTCATACCTTTCCTAAAGAGCAGATTCCAATAAGCAGATATTATACTGGCAATAATGTGAATCAGTCAATTCCAGATTCTAGTAAACATTTACCACTGTGAGCCTACCACAGCGCATCCTGTTGGACCCCTCACCATTGCCCATTCCACTATTGCTTAGGCCCTCACCATTGCTCACTACAAAGCTTCTGGGCTTCAAGTATTATACCTCTGTCCTGGTGCCATGATGTTAGCAAGGGTACTGCCACAGATTACCGGTACTGCCACCAAGGATAGGAATGTCCAATTTTAAATTGCTGCTTGCTCATTTCTGCTCAGAAAAAGAGACCCAAAGCACCCAAAGACTGATCAGAAACTCATTTGTGGCAGTATACATACTTTAGTTACTTGTATGAAGAAAGTCACTTTCTTTACTGGAGTTAGGGAGAATGCCTGGATGCTGCTCTAGGGGGCCCACTCTGCCAGAGCCCCTCAAAGCTTTTTCAATGGAAGTCTTGGCAAGAAAGAAAATTCTTATTCACAATTCCAGAGCAAAAGTGTAAGTTGTTTCTTTAAACTAATGCAGATACTATCTAGATACCCCACCCCCTTCCTAAGCAAATTAGGGGGCATTTTCTCCATTTGTCTGTATCCCTATCTCTGGAAAAATAGCTAAGCTCCCTGAAACTAAGACATTTTACTTTCAAATGTTTCTCCCTGTATCTTGCTCTAAAGATCCTCAACCAAATCCATGTGGCACAGTTATTAATAGTCTCCTAAAAACTTTATTAAAAAAACACAACAACAATAAAACCCCAAACTGTCAAGCAGTCCATTCAGCACAGTTCTTGGACAATCTTGATATTGTAGCATTTAGAGAAGACTCATTCCTATGACAGCTGGTAAGCCTGGAGGTCATAATCGTTATCAAATGCAAAGTTATTAAAATTCAACATGGGCTATTGTGAACAATGTTTATTATGAACAATGTTCATCATCTTAGGGTCACAGTTCTTGAAGACCCATACCACATTCACATCTATATCTAGCTGCTGATTGACTGCAGATAGGTTAATTCTTAGTCTCACAAAGTCACTGGGGTCACTTCTCTGATACATTGACAAGATTAGAGATATATGTCCAGAAACATGGCCTAAAGCAAGTTCTTCATATGAGTCTTCAATTACCTGAGTTTTTCTTTCTTTGCTTGCCCTTTCTTCATCTCCAGTGAAAATATAATCTCCTTGTAAATAAGATTATTTTCTTCTTTGTACTTCTATCTCCAAGAACCAGCACAGTGACTAGCAAATTGTAGATGTTGCATAAATGCTTGATGGTTGATTGATGATTGATTCAATCATGGATTCAGCCATGAAGTCATTCTAATTTAATCCATCCCAGGAAATGCCATGTCTGACTCAGGTCAATCTGGTCATTCATGTTTAAGAATGGAATGAAATAAGATATGTTCAGACCATTTTGCTCTTTTTTATCCTTTTCTTTTCTTTTCTTTTCTTTTTTTTTTTTTTAAAGGAGATTTGCTTAACAAGAGTATAGAAAATCTATTCAGCAAGGATACAGCATTGGAGAATATGTCCTCAGCAAGCATAATAGAATCTTCCAGCAAAACAACACTTGGAAGCTTTTTCCCCTTTCCCATATTCCTCTCCTATCCTGTCCCTTGCCACCACAGGAGGCACCTTCCTATAGCCCCAACATTTCTTTCTTTCTTTCTTTCTTTCTTTATCTCTCTCTCTCTTTTTTTTTCCCCAGGTTGCTTGACTTCTCAGTTATGTGAGTAAACAACTTCATTCCTCTAGGTGGAATCTTACTTAACCTTACCATCTGCCCTGCTTCTATACCCTGTGGTTTTCCAAAACTGTTTTTTGATCTATGAACTTAAGGACCTCTGTCCTTGCCATCCATTACACTGCTGCACCCTTGAAAATTCTGGTCTTTCAAACTGCCCTGAAGCTTAAATTTATTTTATTAGTTGTCTCCTGTCCACTCTTTTATATTATTCTCCACCACTGAATTGTGGGTATCTTCCTTTTTGATTTTTTTTTATGTCCCCAGAATTCAGCACACTGCATCTTCTTTAAAAAAAAAAAAATTGCTCATCATTCATTTACTTGGACACAGTTTCTTTACTTCCACATCTGCCATGAACATTGGAGGATCCCCAGGTTTTCCCAACTACTCAATTGCTAGCTATTGTACTTGGCTGACCAGTCAGGTATATCCCTGGTCTAGGTCTTAGTCCTCTGGATGAATTAAGTATTTGGGGGCAGTTGCATTAATTACTATTTAAGAAGCTATACCTCTGGAGCAGCGGAGTAAAGGCAATGACTCTCCCTACTTATGTGACCTTCTTCATTTCTTTATCCTTGGCAAACATTAATTCAACCGCCTGATAGGGACTCTCATATCTTGCAAGAGATGGTGAAGTAAAATTGCACATAGCAATTCTTGGAGGACTATATTACTTTCATCTGGCTTTGGAAATTTTAAGTAGAGACATACTAAATGAATATTCTTTGTGTCATGGGAGGAATATGGACCCCGGTTACCCCAACAGTTCTCTGGGGGGTTCAAGGAACCTTTTCCTTGAAACCTCAGGGGTTTTCCCTTGAAATCAAGTAGGCCTCTCCTTGAACTCAATCAAGGACACACACACACCCAACGGAGATAAGTGGCACCAGATCGAACTGAGCATGCTCCAGGACCACCACCCTACATTCTAGTCCTCCTAAGCACCTGGATGAGGTAATCTAGGAGAAGACCACCTGGAACCACCCATCAGCAGACTGCATAGACCCATCACTCTTTTTCTTCCTCTTTTTCTCCCTTCTTTTCTTCCTTCTGTCTTATTTTCCTTTTTTCTTCCCTCCATTTCTCTCTTACTTTGTTGCTACTTCACTTTTTCCTTTCTTTCTTCCTTCCTTCCTTCCTTTTTCTTCCTTTCTTCCTTCCTTCCTTTTTTTCTTTCTTTCTCACTTTCCTATATTTCAGAGACTCTTTATCTTGTCTTACTAACAAGTCCTAGGAGGTAACAGCCAAAATGTCAGGGAAAAAGAAAGGATCAAGCTGTATTGGACAGTAAAAAAGTGAAACTGTGACTCGTTAAGGCTTGTCTCCATCCATTAGTTAAAAAAAACCACATATTTCTCTCAACCTAAGTCAGGATTTAAAAGACAAATATCCTATTTACTTTCCCCATCAGAGGGTTGCAGGACATTTGAATACTTTAGAGCTGACAACTTGACATATATTAATATCTTTTTGCATTAACTAAGTTTCAAAAAGAAAGTACATGTTAGGACTCCTCTTTCTTTTTCCTTTTTTTCTAAGACTGGAAACAGGATTCCAGTTTTTTCTCTTTATTTCCCCCATGTACAGCTTACCAGACTGAGAAGAAAAGGGTGAATGTAGAACAGCAATTTATTTAAATTCAATATGAAAAAGAACTTCCCTATTATCACAACAGTTCAGAGAAAAGGGAGGATGTTTGGTTCCTCTCTTCCTGTCTTTGCACAGGCTATTCCCCATGCCTGGAATGCACTCCCACTTTATCTATTCCCCTTAAAATCCCTAGCCTTCCTCAAAGCCTCTTTATATAGTACCTATGAGCCCTTTACCACATTATCTCATTTGATTTGCAAGATAAGTGCTATTATTTTCTCCATTTTATAGTTGATAAAACTGAAGCAAACAGAAGTTACATGACTTGCCCAAGGTCACACATAGGTAGTAAATGTATTAGCCTGGATTTGAACTCAGGTCTTCCTGGCTCCAGGTCTATCATTCTATCCACTTTGCCAAATAGCTTCCTCTGGAAAAGTGAAATGGCCTTAGCAACTTTCTCATCAGTGGAAGTATTGAAGCAGAAACTGCTGAGTCATTAAGGAATGCAAATAGACTAGTGGAAATACTGAATTTAAGAAAGCCTGAATTTGAATCCTATATCAGACATTTCCTAGATATATGACCCAGAGCAAGTTACTTAAAATCTCTGGACCTCAGTTATCTTACTAAAAAAAACAAACAAAAACAAAAACAAAAACAAAAAACAGGTACCAATGGAAAAGAGGAGAGGGTATCATGGAACAAAAACAAGGGAGAACTGATAGGTTGCCCCAGTGTTACATTGATAACCTCAAAAAATTTTGAATTCCAAAATAATATTTTAGAGCACTGGTAAATCCTATATTAATCAGTCAATTCACATATACTTATAAAGGACCTACTATGTGAAAACCACTGTGCCAGGTGCTGGGAGACAAAAATTAACATGAAGCTGTAGCTGTATTCAATCTGCTTCTGGTCTTACATGAGAGGCTAGATTCCCATCTATATTTTTGTACAAAATATATTCAAAGTAGTTATAAAGCAAACTTTTGGGGAAAAGGCACTAAAACCTTGGGGAGATCAGAAAAGGCCTTAGAAACCTTCAGAAGTTGGTGCTTGAACTCAGTGTTAGGAAAAACAAACAAACAAAAAACACAATTTCACAAGGGGGAGATGAGGAAAGAGAACGTTCCACATTCCAGACTTGGGGAGATATTAGATGGAATATTGCATGTGACAAAAGAAAGAAGACTAAGTGGATTGGAGAATCAATAAAAAGGTTGAAAACATAGGATGGAGATAGATTATGCTAGCCTTTAAATATCAGATATAGAATTTTATACTTGATGCTGTTTCCTTATGATGTGTTATATATTTAATATATTATATATTTAATTTTTGTCACATTTTATACATTTAATTGTGTATTAAATGCCTGTCATATTTCATTATTTATTTAATGTCATATATTTCATTATATATTTCATATATGTCATATATATTTCAAAAGTTTGTGATTAAAAACAACTCTTGGTAAATCTTCAAAAACTATAGAAATATAGCTTTTTATTATTCAATTCAACCTCTACATTTTATAAAATAAGACATGGCCTCAAATCCAGGTTTCCTGAATTCCCAAAGAGAGTACATTTCAGTATATCAGAATATTAAATATTAAACTGTTCTAGGGAATGTCATATTTATAATAATTATTATATTTTATACTGCTGTAAAGTTTGCAAAGTTCTTTTTTAGTGACAACACTATGAGCTAGAGATCACAGAAATGTTTTGTCCTCTTTCATAAAAATAATAATAATACTTCTGAGACAAGACTCAAGAGGAAAGGTGACTTGTCCATGATCATGTAGGAATCAGTGTCAGAGCTAAGCTCTGAACCTATGCACTCTAATTCTAGATCTAATGATCTGTTTCCTCTTCCACATTAACATTTTGCTGCCCCAATCAACCAGTTTATCTGCTAGAAAAAGAAACAAAAACAAACTCAGAAATTCCAGGAAAGATTTTCAGTTGTCATCTTATTTCAAGAAATATTTATTTAATGAATTGTGGTCTCCGCATATACTGGATTATTATTACTCTCTAAGAATGAATATGAGGAACACAGAGAAGCAAGGCAAGACTTGTATGAACCAATGAAATATAAAGTAAGAAGAACCAGGAAAACAATGCATAACAAAGACAATAACAGCATAAATGGAAAGGCAGAAAAATAGAAACAGAAATTATGATCAAGTTTGACCCCAAAGAAGAGGGATAAGAAAATACCTCTCCCTACTTCTTTGCAAAGTTGGCGAACATGAGTATGAAACGATGCAAATAACATCAGGGTTTTGGTATATTGGTTAATTTTGCTAATTTTTTGTTGTCCTTTTTTCATTTTTTATTATAAGGAATGATTTTATAGATGAGGTGGGTGGTAGAGATACAGTGAGAATGTAAGTGATATAAAAACAAAATTAGCAAAATAAATTTAATTTTTAAAATATTCAGTACTTACTATGTGTAAAGCATTTTAATGATCATAGTGGCAATGTTGTCCTATAATTCAATTTTCTTTATTTCATATCAAATATAGAGAGACTTCAAGTGCTAGGAAAACTTGGATTATGATAAAAATATGAATGTGTGTGTGTATGTGTGTTTTAACCTTCATGGAACCAATATTTTTAGTGTCCATTCTCTGATAAGCTAAATAATTTAAGAAACTAAATTACCATAGTTCTTCCTTTTCTTTGTCTCTGCCTGTTTCTGTCTGTCTGTTTCTGTCCATCTCCCTGATTCTGACTCTCTTTGTCTCTCTCTGTCTTCAATATGGTTTCTCCTGGCCACTTAGGTTATGTTATTAATTTAACCTTTATCTCCCCATATGTATTATAGGAAAAATAATACCTATTACCAATATATTTAGGAAACTTGATTCCCTATTGTTTTTTTAAGAACCTTACAAGAAGAAAAATTCCAAGACCCCCCCCCCAAAAAAAATCAAGCTCTAGACTAGATAGAGGTTTTGAGATTTGAGATTGCTAATTGTAATGATTCAGACTGGATCAAATGTTCTGAATAACTAGCTAATCCTTTCTTTGTTTTAGTTTGGGCTCTTGTTGTTGTTTGTCCTTTGTTCTCATAGAGGACCAGGACAGATGTCATGACTTGCAGTGAATCATATTTAAGTGAGTGGGGACTATGCAAGGACAACAACTTCACTCTCTCCAACAGAGTCATCTGGGTCCTGTGGCAAGATATATATCAGGACAACTAGAGATGGCCCCAGGTGTTTAAGGCAATTAGAATTAAGTGACTTGCCCGAGGTCACACTGCTAGTAAGTGTATGAGGTGAGATTTGAACTCAGATTCTCCTGACTCCAGGGTCAGTGCTCTATACCCTGTACCCCCTAGCTGCCCCTACATGTTTAGTTTGAGTAGTTGCAATTGAAATGTAAAATCATGTAAAATCAGAATTGCTAGATCATTCACTTAAGAACTGTCCACTTCAGTTTACATAATTTTACTCTTTCTCATGAGTTCATTTTCCTAATGATGAAAGTGAGGACCAGAGTTCAAGTGACTTATCCAAGGCCATACAGTTACTTAGTGGAACTGGGATTTGACCCCAGGTCTTCTAAATTCCAATGCAGGGTTTATTTCAACATATCAGATTCTATTTGTTAAGCATTTATCAAACTTTCAGAAGCACATTTTCCCATTCCTCTCCCCTAATCAAATATTTAGTCACCCTTCAATGGTCTCATATTGTGATTTGTAGGTAAGAATTGCCAAGGGAGGCAGTGGTCAAGTTTGAGTGGGAAAGTAAAGCAAAGAGCTCTTCTCACTCTTTCCTGAATGTGAATATGATTTTCTATTAATTTGTTGTCACCCCTCAAAATTGTATTATATTTAACAATTTTCATTAGTGCCTACACACAAATCATCTCATTTGTTCCTTCAGCTATTGTGTGATATATAGGGAGGATAGGGATTGTTTATTACACTCATATGACAAATGAGTAAACTGAAGTTATGAGAAAGAAAGTGACTTGAAAAAGGACACAGTGATTTAGTGGCAAAATCAAATTGAAAATCCATGTCCTCTGCCTCCCGGTCTGATATTTTATATTGTGAAGAATAATAGTAAGGAAGAAACTGGAAGGGGTGTTGAATACAGGACAGGAAAGAAATTTGACAGAGGAAGAAAAAATAAAAACAACACTAAATGAAAAGTCAGGAGACCAGACTTTCAGAATGATCTCATTTGTATGGTACGTTAAGTATTTTCCACAGGAGGACAGAGGTTTGCATACAGTGTAAACTTGATAAATGATTACTAAATTGAAATTGGGCTAGGTGTTTTGAAATGAATATTTTCATTTTACAGCAGATGAAATTAAAGCCCATAATGATTCACAGAAGTAGTAAATGTTAGACCTGGGCTTAATATTCAGGTCTTTTAAGATCATTGCTGGCTTTGTCACTTTTCTATATTCTATGATTCTAAGGCCTCATCAATCTTTAACATTCTGTGCCCTGAAGTCCCTTTCCAGCTTTGATATTTTGCTCCTCTATATCTTTCCCATGTTGATATGATTTTCCCATTGTAGAGGTAGGCTGGCCTAGAGGCTAAAGAGTAGGCCTTGATATAAGGAAAACTCGAGTTCATGTCTTTCTTGTGGTTGTTTGAGCCTAGAAATTCACTTTAACCTTAGGCTAGTGCTTGCCACATAGTAGGCACATTAAAAACGTTTGTTAATTTGACTTAACTTTTCAGTGCTAGAGGCAATTCTCTAACATCATAAGCTTGACAGAAGTGCTCACTTTCATTAGTAGAGGGAAATTCTCACCTAGGAATTATCTAGACCAGTGAAATCACAGGTCCCTCTATCTATCCCTTACAGATTTTGAAGAACTTTAAAATTGAAATAAGAATTTGTCCAGTGGTTCAAAAGATGTGTTTGTGTGTGTGTGTGTGTGTGTTTAATCTTTATCAATTCTACAAATGATGGGGAAAACAAAGCAATCTCGTAATATATCCTAAAGAACATTAGCCAGTGGCCTGAATGTTTACTTCTCAGAATGTGGCTTGCCAATAAGAAGCTAGTCTATTGGAAATAAGAAAATATGCTGGAACCTTTTAGCATATGGACTGTTTGCTTCTTATTAAAAGGAACAGCATCATATCAGAGTCAGCTGGGGTTTCAAAGAGCTCACGTAGAGACAAGAGGCAAGCTCCTCTGTGTAACCCATTGGAGAAAAATTAAGTGAACTAAAGCCTGTCTTGGAGAGTGTGCTGTTTCCATAAAAAGATTGCCACTTGGTTGTTTATTGGCACTCTATCAGTAATGTCAGATTTTCACCGGTAACCACCAGAGTGCTGCTCCATCTCTTGCCTCCTTTCCTCTCCTAGTGAAGTTCTCTTCTGAAGGGTCCAATGAAACAAATTATAAGGGCTTTTCTGTCATCTCTGCTTATCCTCTAAATTCTGTTTAAAAAAAAAGAAAGAAAAGAAATTACCATGGGTTAGAAGGGGGACTTTTTTCCCTTAAAAGAGAAAGTTATTGCTGATTTCTCAAAACAAGGCCCTTCTCCATCTGGAATCAATGGGGAGGCCCCTTGGTATATTACCCCTGAGGACTCATGGATGTTTATAAATCCTAATCCTGGGAGGGTGGAGGGGGAAACTGGCTGGCTTAGGAGAATGGTAATGGGATCAGAAGTCTCTCCTCTCTGGGGCACCAGCTGGAACTGGCCCAGATTGGTAATAACTGAAAGTTTTCCACTATCTGAAGGAAGAATGGGAGCTTATGTGAAATGAGTTGGCAACCTCAGTATAGAGCATTTGACTGGAAGAAGAGTCCATCATTTCAGCATAAACATTAAGGATTAAAGAGGTCCCAGGGCTAAAACATCTCTCTCTGGTCAGAATTGTAGAGTAAAGTAGAGGCTGAAAAAGAGTATACATTTCAAAGCATTGCTGATGATAGAATCTGTAGTTAGAAAGGGCTTAGAGATCATTCAGTTCAATATTCTCTTTTTGTAAATGAAGCAACAGTAAAACAGAGAGTAAAAGTGTACTAGGTCACTTGGGCAGTAATTATCTATCTTGTGATTCAGATCTACTCTATGCAACTATTCACAGTAGTGGTGCTTTCTCTAACAATTCAACAGATATTTCTTAAGAGTTGACAGTGTTCTAGGAACAATGGGGTTAAGAATGTAAAGATGAAAAGTGACAAATACCCGGTGATTAAAGATCTTATAGCTTACTGAAAGATGGGCCAGAAAGAATGACTGGGGCACGGACAAATTATTTTAAAAAAAATTTTAAATTAATAAAGTATTTTATTTTTTCCCATTACATGTAAAGATAGATCTCAACTTTTGTTTATACAAACTTTCCAATTTCAGATTTTTCTCCCTCCCTCCCCTCCCTTCCCCCCTCCCCTAGACAGCAGGTAATCTGACATAGGTTATATATATATGTGTGTGTGTGTGTGTGTGTGTGTGTGTGTGTGTATGTGTGTATATATATACATAATGCACATATATATATACGCACATAATAACATTAAACATATTTCTGCATTAGTCATGTTATAAGAGATAAATCAGAGCAATGACAAAAAACCCCAAAATAGAAAAACATCAGCACCAAAAACAAAAGAAATAGTACGGTTCATTCAGCATTTATACTCCACAGTTCTTTTTTTTTTTTCAGAAAAATTATTTTTAAAAAGACAGGATGTGATAGGCAAAAGAATGATGTAGACACAAACTATACTAAAAAAACATTTTTATCTGGGGCAGCCAGGGAAGGCTTCATAAAAGAGGTGTCATCTACTATACCCTTAAAGAAAGAGAATAATTCTGATAGAATTTTGATAGATAGAGATGAGAGGAGATGGCATTCTCTTCTGATGCACTAATGTAGGAAATGGCATGTGGAGTTTGACTAATTTCTCTGCCTAGAACTTAGTTTGCATGAAAGGGAATAATGTAAAGTGATGCTACAAAAATAGATTAAAACCAGATTGTGGAAGACCATAAAGGTGAGGCTAATAAGGTTACATTTTTATCCTAGTGACAGTCCAAACAAACAAACAAAAAACCTTGTTTTATAGGCCTAGACTTTTTTGCTGTATGCTATCTATCTGAGGTCTGAAGATGTCTCCTTCCCCTTTCATGTTTAGAAATTTCCAATATTGACAAAAACTGCTGGGAAAACTGGAAGATATTATGGCAGAAACTAGACCAACATCTTATACCTTATACTAAAATAAGGTCAAAATGGGTACATGATTAAGATACAAAAGTTGATATAGGTAAATTAGGAGAAGAAGCAATAGTTTATCTCTCAGATCTATGGAAAGAACAGTTTATGACCAAGCAAGAGATAGAGGATATTATGAAATGCAAAATGGATGATTTTGATTACATTAAATTAAAAAAGTTTTTGTACAAACAGAAGCACTGCATAAAAAATAGAAGGAAGGCAGAAAGCCGAGAAACAATTTTTATAGCCAGTATTTCTAATAAAGGTCTCATTTCTAAAATATATTGGGAACTGAATCAAATTTATAATAATGTAAGTCATTCCTCAGTTGAGAAATGGTCAAAGGATATAAGCAGACAGTTTTCTGATGAAGAAATCAAAGCTACTATTGCCATATGAAAAAATGCTCTCAATCACTATTGATTAGAGAAATGCAAGTTAAAACAACTCTGAGGTACTACCTCATACCTATTAGATTGGCTAATATGACAAAAAAAAAGGAAAATAATCAATGTTGGAGGAGCTGTGGAAAAATTGGCAAACACTGATTTTTTGTTTGTTTGTTTTTAACGGGGCAATGAGGGTTAAGTGACTTGCCCAGGGTCACACAGGTAGTAAGTGTCAAGTGTCTGAGGCTGGATTTGAACTCAGGTCCTCCTGACTCCAGGGCCAGTGCTTTATCCACTGTGCCACCTAGCTGCCCCCCCAGCTGTGGAAAAATTGGAACACTAATGCATTGCTGGCAGAGCTGTGAACTGATCCAACCACTCTGGAGAACAATTTGGAACTATGCCCAAAGAACTATAAAGGTATGCATACCCTTTGTCCCAGCAATACCACTATTAGGTCTTTTTTCCAAAGAGATCATAAAAAAGGGAAAAGGACCCACATGTGCAAAACTTCTTATAGCTGCTCTTTTTGTGGTGGCAAGGAATTGGAAATTGAGGGGATGCCCATCAATTGGGGAATGGCTGAACAAGTTGTGGTATATGAATGTAATGGAATACTTTTGTGATGTAAGAAAAGATGAGCAGGTGGATTTCAGAGAAACCTGGGAGGACTTATATGAACTGATGCTGAGTAAGATGAGCAGAACTAGGAGAACATTGTACACAGTATCAACAACATTGTGTGTTGATCAACTGTGATAGACTTGACTCTTCTCAGCAATACAGTGGTCCAAGATAGTTCCAAAGAACTCATGATGGAAAATACTCTCCAAATCCAGCAAAATGAACTGTGGAATCTAGATGCAGATTAAACCATATTATTTCTACTTTTTTGTTTTTCTTTTTTGAGGTTTTTCTCTTTTGTTCTGATTCTTCTTTCACAGAATGATTAATGAAGAAATATGTTTAATATGATTATACATAGATAACCTATATTGGATTGCTTGCTGTCTTGGAGAGGGGGGAGGGAAGTGAAGGAGGGAGAAAAATTTGGAACTAGAAATTTTATAAAAAACAAATGTCAAACACTATTTCTACATGTAACTATAAAATAATATACTTTTATGATTTAAAAAAAATTTTCCAGGATTATCCTTTCTCTGTCCAGACAATATGAAATTTTCTTTGTGGGGAACTTCCATCTCCCACATCCCTTGCTTAATGGTGCCTCCTGTCCATGACAATGACATCTGTTAGGAAAACAATCAGATTCCTTTGAACAAGAAATGCATTTTCCTACAAAACACCTAATCCTCTTTTCTATCACTGCCCTTCTCTGTGGGCCATCCCATGTTCTTGCATGAAAAAATTGAATGAATGACCAAGAGCTTGACATAACCCAGGTGCCAGGGAAGAACAGTACCTGTTATCTGAATCATCAATCCCTTTCCTCCTCCTGCCAGGTCTACAGAGTGTTGAACCTAAAGCCAGAGTCCTATGTATCCTACCACCTCCAGAGAGGTGGTTATAGCCTTATCTTTAGGGTGATATTGGCATCTCTTTCCTTAACTGATTTGTTATACATCCCTGGCAATCTAAAATTAAGTGCCTTTATCTGTATCATTACAGTAATAGTCAGCATATATATTATTTTTATTATTGTTTTTTACCTATATAGCTTCATATAAGCAAATAGAGATTATAGAGAGTTCCTAAGGAGGAAGAACAATTGACTTCATAAGGAGCACTGAGACTTGGTGGAATTAATGGAATGACAGGCATAGAGCTCTGCCTGAGTATAGCTTATTCAAGAGAAATAGCGTAGGTTTAAAAAAGGGGGTGGGGGGACAACATTACTTGTTAAGGTAGACTCATTTGACAAAACCTTACAACAAAAAAGGGAAAGGATGATGGAGAATGTTTGGGTAAAGTGCAATACAAGAAGGAAAAGAAGCAATTTTTGTCATTAAAGTATTATTTAATCCACTATAATGCTTGTTTTAAAAATGCAAATTTGTTCCAATGGGCATAATGCAAATTTCACATTTGCTTATGAACAGTTTTTTCCCTCGAGAAATAGCAAGAATGGGGAAACTATAGCCTAGATGAACTGAGCCTAGTGGAAATACATATTATGTATACAGGTCAAACATGTACTAGCTACCTCAATTCACCATGTGTTATCTTATAAGGTTATGTTTTGCTATTATTTTGCATTTGAATGTATATGTGTGTGCATGTGTGTATATATACATGTATACCTATATATTCATATAAACTTATGTAAATGAACTTCATATAAATTTCCTAACGACTTCTTATTGTGCATTTCATTATGTGTCCTGGACAAAGGCTCAGAATTCAGGCAACCATCCCCTCTAAAACAGATACGGATGGGAGGATCTAATCTTCCTGTATCCTTTAGTATCTTCTTACCTCTTTTTTTTGGGATGGGGGGTGAGACAATTGGGGTTAAGTGACTTGCCCAGGGTCACACAGCTAGTAAGTATTAAGTGTCTGAGGTCGGATTTGAACAGGTCCCCCTGAGTCCAGGGTCGGTGCTCTATCCACTGCGCCACCTAGCTGCCCCCTCTCTCACCAATTCTTTATGAGTCCATCTTCAACTTTATAAGCAGTTTAGCTCTTGTTCTTAATGTTGCTAACTTAATGTCAATAATCTGTTTGTGTATTTAAAAAATAAAATACTATTTTTAAACCCTATTTTTCTCTATATAAATATATACAGATCTATACAGAGATTTATATGTATAGATCTCATAGAATGGAATCCAATAAACATTTAAAAGGGGCCTATTATATGCCTGGCACTATGTTAAGCACTAAGGATGCAGTTAATAAGAAGAAAGACAGTCTTTGTCCTCAAGGAGTTTACATTCTTTATAAATATGTATGTATGTATGTATTTTATTATTTTCCAGTTGCATGTAAAGATAGTTTTCAACATTTGTTTTCATAGGATTTTTAGTTCCAAATTTTCCTCTCACCGTCCCTTCCTTCCCTCCTCCCCAAGATGGAAAGCAATCTGATATAGGTTATATATGCACAATCACATTAAACATATTTCTGCATTAGTCATATAGCAAAAGAAGAATCAGAGCACAAGGAAAAAACCTCAAAAAAGAAGGAAAAAAACCAGCCAAAAATTAGAAAAAGTGTGGTTCAATCTGCATTCAGAATCCATAGTTCCTTTTTCTGAATGTGGAGAACATTTTCTATCATCAGTTCTTTGAAATTGTTTTGGATCATTGCACTTCTGAGAAGAACCAAGTCTATCACAGTTGATCATTACAGAATGTTGCTGTTACTATGTACAATGTTCTCCTGGTTCTACTCCTCACTCAGCATCCATTCATGTAAGTACTTCCAGGTTTCTCTGAAATCTGCCTTCTCATTTTTTCTAACAACCCAACAGTATTCCATTACATTCATATACCACAATTAGTTTAACCATTCCCCAATTGACAGGCATTCCCTCGATTTCCAATTCTTTGCCACCACAAAGAGAGCTGCTATAAATACTTTTGTACATGTGGGTCTTTTTACTCTTCTATGATTTCTTTGGGATACAGACCGAGGAGTAGAATTACTGGACCAAAGTGTATGCACAGCTTTATAGCCCTTTGGCCATAGTTCCAAATTGCTCTCCAGAATGGTTGGATCAGTTCACAGCTCCACCAACAATGCATTAGTGTTGCAATTTTTCTACAACTTCTCCAAAATTTATTATTTTACTTTTTTGCCTTATTAGCCAATCTAATAGGTGTGAGATTGTTTTAATTTGAATTTTTCTAATCAATAGTCATTTAGAGCACTTTTTTTCATTAGAAAAACTGCCTGTTCATATCCTTTGATATCATATCCTTAATAGGGGAATGATTTGCATTCTTATTAATTTGATTTAGTTCCCTATATATTTTATAAATGAAGCCTTTATCAGAAATACCTCATGTGAAAATTGTTTCCCAGCTTACTGTCTCCCTTCTAATTTTGGATGCATTGCTTCTGTTTCTAAAAAACTTTTTAATTTAATGTAGTAAAAGTCATCCATCTTGCATTTCATAATAATAAAAGTCATCCATCTTGCATTTCATAATATTCTCTAACTCTTGTTTGGACATAAATTGTTTTCCTCTCCATTGTAGGGACCAATTTTTAATTGGGGAATGTTAGCTAGGCGGCTCACCACAATATTGGGGCAAGGAAGGAGAACAGCAGCCTCCCTCAAAACAGAGCAGGATAGGGGCAGCTAGATGGTGCAGTGGATAGAGCACTGGCCTTGGAGTCAGGAGGACCTGAGTTCAAATCTGCTCTCAGACACTTAACATTTACTAGCTGTGTGACTCTGGGCAAGTCATTTAATCCTAATTGCCTCACCAAAAACAAAAACAAAAACAAAAACCAGAGCAGGATTTATTTAACAAGAACGAACTTAAGCACAAACAGGATCAGTAGGATCAAGGGAAAGGAAATAAAATGGGGAAAAGGGAAATTATACAACCTGAACAACACCACTGCCCAGGAATCACCTGAGAACACACAGCAGTGTCCTGTCACCTTCCAGCTTCAAGCTAGAATAGCAGAAAACTTCCCTCCTTCCCAGCAGACCCCAGGCTCACCACACACAGCCTCCAGACAATTGGCTGGACACTCTGACAGTCACATGACTGCCCCCACTAGGCTTCTAATCATTATAATTTTGACAGGCCCATGTAGGCTTCAGTGAGTGGTGATGAAGTGAGGTGCCAGCACCATGGCAAGGGCTACAATCAGTGGGTGGAGCACCATGCAGTTTGCAGAGCCCCAGGCCTGTGCCTGTGCCAAGGTTTTTTTTTAATTCTAGCCAAAAGATGGGGTAATAAAAACCTCAAATAACAATTAATTCTTTACACCATAGATCTGAGAGGTAAACTACTCCTTCCTCTCCTAATTTACCTATGGTATCACCCTTTATGTCTAAATCATGTACACATTTTGACCTTATTTTGGTATATGGTGTAAGATGTTGGTCTATGTCTAGTTTCTGCCATACTATCTTCCAGTTTCCCAGAGTTTTTGTCAAATAGTGAATTCTTATCCCAGAAACTGGAGTCTTTGGGTTTATCAAACAGTAGATTACTATATTAATTTACTGCTGTGTCTCCTGTGCCTAACCTATTCCAATGATCCACCACTCTATTTTTTAACCAGTACCAAATAGTTTTGATGAATGCTGCTTTATAATATAGCTTCAGATTTTATATAGGCTAGCCCACCTTCCTGTGCATTTTTTTTATTAGTTCCCTTGATATGCTTGATCTTTTCTTCTTCCAGATGAATTTTGTTATTATTTTTTCTAACTCTATAGAATAATTTTTAGGTAGTCTGATTGGTTTTGGCACTGAATAAGTAAATTAATTTAGGTAGAATTGTCATTTTTTTATATTAGCTTGGCTTATTCATGAGAAATTAATATTTTTCCAATTATTTGGATCTGATTTGATTTGTGTGTAAAGTGTTTTGTAATTGTGTTCATAGAGTTCCTGGGTTCTTCTTGGCAGGTAGACTCTGAAGTATTTTATATTGTCTGCAGTTATTTTAAATGGAATTTCTCTTTCTATCTCTTGCTGCTGGACTTTGTTGGTCATGTATAGAAATGTTGATGATTTATTTTATATCCTGCAACTTTGCTAAACTTGTTAGTTGTTTCAAGTAGTTTTTTCATTGATTCTTTAGGATTCTCTAAGTATACCAACATATCATCTGCAAAGAGTGATAGTTTTGTTTCCTCCTTACCTATTCTGATTCCTTTAATTCCTTTTTCTTCTCTGATTGATAAAGCTAACACTTCTAGTAAAATATTAAGTAATAGAGGTGATGATGGACATCCCTGTTTCACCCCGATCTTATTGGGAATGCCTCTAACTTGTATCTGTAACATATATTGTTTGCTGATGGTTTTAGGAAGATACTGCTTATTATTTTAAGGAAAGCTCCACCTATTCCTATTCTCTCTATTGTTTTTAATTAGGAATGAGTGCTGCGTTTTGTCAAATACTTTCTCTGCATCTATTGGAATAACCTTATAATTTTGGTTAGTTTTGTTATTGATGTGGTTGATTATGTTGATAGTTTTCCCAATGTTGAACCAGCCTTGCACTACTGGTATAAATCCTACCTGGTCATAGTGTATTATCTTGGTAATGAATTGCTGTAATCTCCTTACTAATATTTTATAGGAACTTATATTCTGTTTTGGGGGGGTTTTGCAGGTAATGGGGGTTAAGTGACTTGCCCAGGGTCACACAGCTAGTAAGTGTCAAGTGTCTGAGGCCAGATTTCAACTCAGGTACTCCTGAATCCAGGGCCAGTGCTTTAACCACTGTGCCATCTAGCTGCCCCCAGGAACTTACATTCTAATGTCGGGAGATAATAAACAAACTGAGGCAGGAAAATGGGGGGTGGGAGGGCACAGAGGAAGGAAGACAAGTGGATATCTTGTTCCATGGAATAGAAATGAAACTAGTCAGAGAAGCAGATGTACAGTAGAGTGAGTCCAAAAGTCCAGTTTCTGTCCTCTATAAAGGACAGTATTTGGAGAAGTTTGGTATCCTACCACCCAGACCTTTCTCTCTCTCTCTCTCTCTCTGTTTTTCTGTCTGTCTGTCTATCTATCTGCCACTCATTCAATATTCCCAACATATTTAAATTCAATATTTATAATATGAGGATCTATGGATGGAAGAGGACTGATCCAAACCATTGAACTGCATCTCATCCCCACCCTCTCCTTTTGTCAAGGTACCTTCACCCAAACCTAGAGGTATGGCCCACAGAGAAATTGACCTCTCAACCATTGACTTTGTTACCCTTGGCCCTTGGGGAGTAGGTCACAGCATTAGGCTGCATATGTCATCCCTATTTATTGTTGTAATTATATACTTCTAACCATCTGTATAAAACTGCTACCATTTTCATTTGGTTCTTGGATACTTTCTAAATGTCACTGATGGAGTTTTTGAGTGTTATTTTCCTGATAAACCCTGATTGTTTTTATTAAATAATTTTACATAGCATGGTGATTTTTAGGAACACATTATAGCAGAACTATGTTACTGAAGACTTGAACAGAAAGACAAATAGATAAGGAGTTCAGAAACAGGTCATAAGCATGGCACTGTGCCCCCCCCTCTTTCCAAAGACTTTGCTTCCATCAAGACTCAGCTAAGAGGCAACTAGAAGGCACAGTGGATAAAGCACCAGCCCTGGATTCATCAGGACCTGAGTCCAAATTCAGCCTCAGACACTTGACACTTACTAGCTGTGTGACCCTTGGCAAGTCACTTAACTCCATTGCCCCAGAAAAAAAAAAAGCCCCAGCTTAAGCTCCCTCTTTTGATCTCATGTTGCTGCAGTGTGGAGGGGCAGTAGTGAGAGGCGGTGGCAGCAGAGGAAGTGGCAGCAGAATGATGGCCACCAGGGTATTTGGCCTCATTGGCATGTGGACTATTTCCACCTCTTCTTCTGTTCAGTCCCATGGTATTGTGAAGACTGAAGACTATAGTCTTCTAAGTTATGTTGATCATCAGGATTATTCCCTGCTGGATGTGGCTCATGTCAGGAATCTTTCATCCAGCCAGAAGGCTTTAAAAGAGAAGGAAAAGCAAGCATGGGATAAATTGTCTTCTGAAGAAAAAGTCCAGTTGTATCACATCTAATTCAATGAGACCTTTGCTAAAATGAATCAATCCTTAAATGATTGGAAAACAGTTGTTGGGGCTGCAGTGTCCTTCACTGGCTTTAGTGCTCTGATTGTCATCTGGGAGAAGAGCTATATTTATGGTCCTATTCTGCACACTTTTTCTGAAGACTGGCAGGCCATGAAGACCCAAAAATTGCTGGCCATGAAGGGGTTCAGTTCTCTGCCAAGTGGGACTATGACATGAAAGAGTGGAAGAAATAGAGGAAATTGGGGGTCCTGCTCCCTGTTTATTTGAAGCTCTTACTTGTTCCTTAATATATGTACAACCTTCAGCACATTTACCAGAACATTCTATGTTAAACATTAACTGTGAAAATATAAAACTGACTTGAAAAAAAAAGACTCAGCTTAATACCACCTTTTACTGGAGCCCTTACCTAGTCCCCTCAGCTTCTAGTGGCTTTTCCCCTAAGAATTACCTTCCATCTATTCTGTATGTACAAGTTCATGTATGTGTTATCTTTTCTATTATAATGTAAGTTTTTTGAGGGCAGGAACTAATTTTTTCATAATCCCCAGTATTTAACATAGTGCCTAGACATAACAAATCTTTAAGAAATGTGTAGTGATTGATTCATGAAATTGTTTCCATACTAAAGGGTTTACTGCTTCTAGCATTATTATAACCTTGTTTTATCTATTGTAATATAGAACCCCAAGCTGTTAAAATAGAATGGGACAATACTAGAGGAAATAAGGAATCAATATCACATACCCTATTAGCAAGTACTAGAAAGAGAAAAAGCCTTTGGTTATGAGTCTAGAACAAGATTATTCCTGCTTTTCATAGAGCATCATATAAGCATGTGGAGAATATTTGTACTTATTAGTAGAAAGTTGATCTCAAGATAATATTTTTTAGCCATGCTCACCTGAGGTATAAACTATATGATTCAATATTATTATGACCATTATTCAGCCAATCCATCAGCATTATTAAAGTTTTGACTTTTTATCCTGAAGAAAAAATAAGTTAAAACTTGAGTCAGTGCCTAAAAGGATTGATTTAACTGAAAATAACCTGGACAGGGGAGTGGGGTGGAGTAAAATTCACACACCCTCACTTACCATGATAATTTTTTAGAATCTTAAGAGACTGGTGTTGGAAGACATTTTTAGAAACATTCTCTCATCCAAACCCCACATTTAACAAATGAGAAAACTGAGATCTTAGCTAGAACTAGAACTTAGTTCTTTTTGCTTTTATTCTCAGACACATTCCATAACATCTTGCCACCTCAACAAAGGGATGAAGGGAATTCATGATGCAAATCTGATTTGGGGTAGATAGCCTCAAAGGTCCCTTCCATCTTGAATACTCTGTGATCCTGTTTCCCTGTAGTTCTTAGCAATCTGGGGTTCCAACAACAGTCTTCTTATTTTTTGAGTAAAGCTACCCACAAAGTATTGTCACTTTGAAGAACAATCCTCTCAATGCAAGGATTTCCCCTTCTCCTCTTTGATTTCAAGCAGCCTTGCTCTCTGAATACCTTCTTTTAATTCTAGATTACCCTTCTTGGCCCTGTATGTATCTTTTCAGAGGTGGTACCTCTGATGAGAAGTCTCAGCTGAGAGTTTGCTTTGGACGTAATAAGGTCATCCACACCACCATGTATTCCCTGAAAATGTCTGTAGGTAAATGACTGGCCCAAGACAATGAGAATTTTGAAAATGAAGAGGTGCTCCAGAGACTGACTCGCAAATGTCATGAAAACAACAGTTTTATCTGTGAACCAAATGGCAGGTAGAGCTACTCCTTTAACAATTTTGTTTTTATTCATTGCTGGTTTCAGTCTGTAGCAGTCTTTTCTTACACAGGGTCTTATGTTGATCATTGCATAAACTAGTTATGATTCACCAAAGGAAAAGAAGTTGTCCTTTAGGTTTGTCTGAGCTCCCCAAGTTTCTACTTTCTAGTGAAATGGTCATGTATTTACCCAGAAAATTTCAATTCAAAAAATATGTGCAGGGGGAGCCCATTCTGAGCAAAGTAAATAGGAGCAAAGATTATTATAAGCTTATGTTAATAATGCCTTTGGAGATTTACAGGTAATGCCTGTGGGGTAGATTTAGTACAGGCATTATCATTCCTGTTTTATAAATAAGGGAGGAGGGAAAGGAAGTGACATACTCAAAGTCACACAGCTAGCTACTGTTGTAGACAGAATTTGAATCCAAGTCTTTTGACTCACAGATCAGTGACTATTCCAAGGCTTTCTAAAGCATAGAGAGAGAGAGATACCTTCAACAAGCAGCAGCAGTAGGGAGGGCATTGAAGGAAGAGAACATTTTGTTAGAATTAAGGGTTAGATATGTATGATTTGTTCAAAGTTATCTGGTCCAAATGTTCTCAAACTCAAATTAGTTCTTTTTGATTTTATGTCTCAAATCTATTTTCCAACATTTAATTATTTGTTTCTCTTCAGAAAATCTTAATTGCAATAGGGATCATTTGAGGCCAACACCCTCAAATTAAAGATGCAGAAATTGATGCCCAAAGAGGTTAATTATGTTGCCCACCATCATATAAATAGTAGGCAACAGCTAGAATTTAAAAGCAGGTCATCTGACTCTAGATTCAGTGTGCATTTAACCCTATCACCTCTTCAATTATTAAAACTGATCACTTGAACAAAGTATTATACAATATAGCTACATCTGACCGTGTACCCCTGAGTTAGTGCAAACTCTTAATTTTCTAGATGGGAAAACTGAAGTTTATAGGAGTCATGGAAATGATGTCTTAGGATTGTGATTTTCTGCTTATTGTACTTTCTGCCCCACCCCCTTATGACTCCCCAAAACTTTTCTGCCCTTATCAGGACTCTTTTATTTTCCTCAGATGGGTCATTTGCCTGCAAGGTGTATGCTTAAGAAAGAAGCACCTGGGGAGTATCTCCATTTCCAGATGAGCTCCAGAAATTCATTCCTACTCTTAGCCAAAGCCATATCCAGGCTTTTGGACATCTCCTTCTTGAATCACCAACCAAGCCTAAAATGTCTTTCAGTACCATCTATGTGCAAGAAAAATTGATTAGAAAAGGTTTATGCTTTGTTCCCATAAGATTTGTTAATCAAGGTGCCACTGTATTCCCAACTTTCTATTTGTTTTAATAGTTTGAACTTTAGTACAGAAACAATTTCACTTGTGGGTATGGGTCAGTAAATGCTTTGTGAAGTATCTGAAAGGTTGCCCCTGATCATTTGAGCTTCTCAAAATAAGGTATTTTAAATCAATTGTAATGACAGAATAGAACACCCGTTGCCAATATTTCAAAATTTAAAAGTGTTGCCCTTCTGTGAAATGATCATACTCAAAGATTAAATCATTTTTATTAAAAACAAAAAACCAGGCAAAGACCTAAGAAATTTAAAAGAGGAGAAAATACCAAAAGCCATAAGGCAATAATAAGATTTTTTTATGTTTATAATACAAAATGCAAATATCTGCATACACACATAACCATAGAAATAAGTTAGTATATACAATCTGGAAGCCTTTGACATTGATGGAGTCATTAATACCATTTATAAAGTTGTAAAGATCACACTTAATAAGGAAATAAAATTCCCTCATGTTAATCTGTTTTTTTATGGAAACCCAAAGTAAAATTTGCAGTATTTATATTTGCCAAAGGGAAAATCAACAACTTCTACTTGGAAATTCCCTCCCCAAATCTGGGGGTGGGAGTTAGCGGGGGCAGAGGGAAGGAGAAGATTATGACCAATAATAGTTAAATTTTCAAAAAAGCTTTATTTCTTACAAATTTTTTCCTTCACAACAACTGTGTGATGTGCAGAGTTTAAATACTGATGCCTTCATTTTATACAAAGTCAAATCAGGTAGACAAGCACCTATTAAACACTTACTATATGCCAGGCATTGTGCTAAATGCTGGGGCAACAAAGGAAAGCCAAAAATAGGCCCTGCTCTCAAGAAGCTCACCATCTATTGAGGGAGACATTTTGCAAACAACTATGTACAAATAAGATATAGAAATCACAAGTAATATCAGAGGGAAGTTGCTGATATTAAGGAGGACTTGGAAAGGTTTCTTGCAGAGGGTGGTACTTTATTTGGATCCTGAAGGAAGGCAGAAAAGCAAGAAGACAAATATGAGGAAGGAGTCTATTTCAGGAATGGGGGTGGGGGGCAGCCTGTGAAAGTTCAAAGAGTAGGGAGACAGGATATTACATATAGGAAACAGCAAGGAAGCCAGTGTCACTAGATCACAGAGAACGTGAAGAGGAGTAGATATAAGAAAAGTGCAAAAGTAGGAAGGGGCCAGATTGTAAAGGACTTGAAAAGTCAAACAAAAGATTTTATGTTTGATTCTGGATGTTAAAGAAAGTGATGGAAGTGTATTGTATTAATTATTGTATTATTATAAATAATACTGTATATTATAATGTATAAAACCATTAATTATATTTATTTCATTAAAATTATATTAATAAAAATTTTATTTTATATTATTAGTATAAACTAATACTTCAAGAATTTGTGATTTTCATCTATATACCATCCATCAATGGCTTAGTAAATAATTTATTGAATTGATATTCCTCCTTCCAAACTCTTCCCTCCTTCAAAAATCTTCCCTGGTAGCCAAACTAGCTAGTAAGGATGTCTATGTTTACTGAGGCTAGGCAGATAACATATTCACAGTCCTACATCTGGATGGTACTTCAGACCTCTCCAGGTTGGAGAAAATCATGGAGTTTACACTCTACTGAAACAGGATTCAAGAATCCAGGAGCATTTTCACATCAAGATAGAGCATCAGAATATAACTTTGATGGATTCATTGTCACAGTCATCATCATCATCACCACCACTACCACTCCCATTTTCTCATTCATTTCTTGGATGTAAAAGGGATAATAGGAAAGAACAAATTAGGTAATGACATCCAGTATACACACATGTATATGTATACATATCTGTACATGTATTGTGTGTGTATCACATGTGTATGTATGTGTATACATATATGCTTGTAAATATACAGGCATGCATCCATGCGCACACACACACACGTGTGTGTGTGTGTGTGTGTGTGTGTGTGTGTGTATCATGATCTTCTTGTGACCTTCTATAGTGACTAAGAAAATTCAGTAGGAGCCCTAAAACACTGGCCAATTGGATTCTGGCAGTAACATCACTTCCTAGATCAATGTGCTGAAACTGCTCATAAGAATCAAAGAAATGGAACTTATCCCAAATCGACATAATGATTGGGATGACTGAACAAATAACACATTTGTCATTATTCTCTCACACGCCTGAAAATGGCATTATGATATAGATAGATAGATAGATAGATAGATAGATAGATAGATAGATAGATAGATAGATAGATAAGTAGATATGTATAGCTATCTTCACTTTATGCAATCCTCTGATTATATCAAAATGTCATTTTTTCTGATGATAGTAAAATTCTTAATATGTGTCCATGAAGCTAAATATAGAGATTTCAATCTTTAATTAAAGGGTGTGAGTGAAACTAGGCTGTCTAAGGAGGGGCAAACAAATCAAAGTTGGCCATGTAAGTCAAAGCTCCCATGCTGATCAACAGTAGGATTCAATCTGTCAGTGGTAGTTGCATCTCTAGTGTGGGTGAAATAACCTCCCCTACCCATACTTCCCAAATAAAACAGCAATTAACACATACACAGTGTATACTTTCATAATATTAAAAGAGAAAATATCATAATTGCAAAGTTTCTTAACAAAAACTCATATAACATTAACAAAATACAAAGCCAATTATCTTATGGATACTATATAAAGATTAATTACCCAAAGTGAATAAGGTTGTTAGATATTCTCATAAAATATGATAAATAAATATACCACCTGCAGAAATATTTTCAGAGTTAACGATGTCATTTTACTAAGAATTAATAAAGGCTAATACCTGATGCCTTTGGAAAAATGGTTTACCTCCCGATGAGACTTATAAAAGATCCAAATGTGGAAGCAAAAGGCACTCCATGGTAAGTGTCCAACAAATGATTATATCACATGGTTTTATTTATGAGAATGAAGGCACCCACAATGTCAATTTAGCACCAAAGCATGGTTATCAGAAATTAAACAAAGATTATAAGCCTGGACTTAGTGGTTAAAGGAGATTTCTCGAGGAAACTATAAGGAGATGGATAGAGGCCTTTCATGTGTTCAGGGAGGACAAGCATTTCTAGTGTGAGGGCATGCTGAGCCCTGCTCAGGGCTACTCACCCACCATTGGTGTCCACCTGTCACCCTATTCTCACCTGTGACTCCAAAAAACTGTAGCATGTACAGTGGCCACACCCCAGTAAAACTGACTCCACAGATGTGCTAAACAAGGTTGAGGGTAACTAACATACCTCAAACTGATGGTTGAGTAAGGGAGATGTCTACTTCAAACATGCAAAAACTTTGTCTAGTGGAATGGGCAGATGTGAACAACTTGTTCCTTCTATCATGAACATGGCACAGATACAGGGATTGTGGAGCACTTAGAGTTAGGTCAGACACTGAAGATGCCAAGGTCATCCACTGCATCCAGGGCCATCAGTAATCATCTCACTACTGGACTTTGATGATTCTGGAAGAAAGAGTGAGACTACTAAGTTTGTATCACTCTGCCTCACTTAAATCCAATTCACAAATGAGTCAAGACATCACTCCATCATATTTTTGACCCTCTTTGAAAATGAAGGATGAACAACAACTGAAGTTGGGCAACATATTATTGTAGGTTGACAATAAAATATCACCTTCAGCATCTTCTGAATACCTAACAAGCCTTAACTCGATATGTAAAATTAGAAATAAGGAGCTCACTATTTTTATGTCAGTTATCCTCTTTGCTACTGGCATTATTGCACTCAGGGTGTTTTCAGTGAACTTATAGACGATGAGCTTATAGCCTAATACTTTTATTCAATTAAAAATAAGCAGTTATTTGGGCGACTAGGTGGCACAGTGGATAAAGCACCGGCCCTGGATTCAGGAGTTCCTGAGTTCAAATCTGGCCTCAGACACTTGACACTTACTAGCTGTGTGACCTTGGGCAAGTCATTTAACCCCCATTGCCCCACAAAAAAAAGCAGTTATTCAATTCATCTGTGTAATAATCTATAGAATATTAAATGTTAAAAATAGTAGGATAACAACTTGTCTCAAGACATCTGAACTCCATTGAATAAGATATCAAGATAAGAACAATAACAATGTTAATAATTTCCATTTTTATAATATGCCAATTTTGCTAAGTTCATACATGACAACAATCCTTCAATGGAGATAATATATATGTACATACACACATACACACCTATATGTATTTATATTTGTGTGTGTGTCTTACTGTCTCCATTTTACAGTTGTGGACACTAAAACAAAGAGGTAAAATTACTTGGGATCATAGATCTTAGATCTTAGCCCTGGAAGGGTCCTGAGAAGTTTTCTAATCCAAAGTGCTCTTTTCGTAAGGTTACATAATGTCTTAGTGGGTGCTGAATAAATGTTTATTGGACAGCATTTCATTGAATGTAGTGGATCCACAATTGCTAGTGTTCTAATTACAAGTCCAGACACAGCCTTTCTATCTCACTTTTTCTATAGTCAATCAGGAGCAAATACACAGAAGAGCAAAACCCAACATGAACAGATAGAATGCAGGCTTCTCTTCTGAAAGGGTATATATTCACCTTTTCATGTTTTGCTTCCAGGCATCACAAATGACAGGCTTTTGAAATAACCAAACATTTTCTCACCAGTGTTCTCTATATTTCAGGGTGTTCTCATGCTTTGCCTCCTCCCTCAAATGTTGAACATACAAACAGTGAACAAAAGCATTCCTTTGCAATTGGAGCTGCCCCGAAACAAGTTTGTCAGTTTAAAAACAGACCTGGAGAAGTAAATCACAACAAGCCACAAATTGGGAGACTGTGTAGGGGCGGGTGTAAAAAACATTTCCCCTTGAAAGAAAAGATAAAGACAATGGAAGATTTTTCCCCCTCTAGTATATCCTTTTGACTGAAATATTTTACAGATATTTGGAAGGCAGTCGAGTATACTCTAAAGGGCAAGGTCCTAAGACATTAGAAAACCTAGGTCCAAGTTCCAGCTCAGTCATTTGTTACCTGTGTGACTTTAGCCAAGTCTTTTGACCCTTCTGCGTCTTGGTTTCCTTCTCTGTAATATCCTTCTAACATTAGCACTCTAGATTATTCTAACCTTGAAAGGTGACATGAATTCAATTCTAGAAATGAAACATCCTTCTTATAATTTGTTCAGGAAGCATATATACATGTATGTTTATATACACACACACGCATATATATACATACATCTATGTGTATATATAAACATGTATATGTGTAAGTATATAAGCATGTGCATTTAGAGGGGAGGAAGATAGTGCCTTTCTTCAGTCCACTGTTTTCCAATTCACCTCTCTATAAGTAAAGACACTGATAAAACAGATTGGCTTTGCCTAACTCTGTAAGGAGAAAAGGAGCCCCAAAACCAGACTAGATATTTTGCTTGCTGTTAAATTCCAGGTACCCCACACAAGACAGAAGAAACTTTTTGATTTTATTTTTTAAAGAAACAATTCCAATTGTATGGGGTATGAGGGGGGAAGCTTGAAGGAGTTTGACTTAAAATATGCTGTCTAATATGGAAATCTTGGATTCCTGATTGATTTAATCCTTACCACAGAACTGGATAAAATTACAGTCAAACTACCAAGAAAACCAGAACCACACCAGGAAAGCCATCTACTTACAAGAAAATACTTGCCAGGTCTTGCCTGACAAAATACGGACTAATGAATGAATACGTGATATTCCAATCAATCAAACTGGATTTGCCTTTGCCCCAGGTCTAGGTGAGGTCTGGTATGAGGTGACCATAGCTGTCAGACATGCAGCTGTCATGGCCAAGAAGCTGTCTGGGCATCTTGAGGCAGACATGAATGGGAGCTTTTAAAGATATCTGGAGATGTGCATACACAGCTGGTCATGTACTATGCAATCTCTCAGTTCTGTGGTGGTATATGTATGTCTGTCTCTATGTATGTATGTATACAAATGCAAGTAATGCAACATTTCAATATCCATTATAACTACACACATAAATCCTTCTTTGTTTTCACTAAGTTGCTCTCACCCTGACTGATTTTTACCCTGCATATGATTTTAATACAAGTGCTTATAATATGATTACATTAAGCATTGAGCAATATCATTTTAGCAGAAACAAACCATAGCTTTGTTTTAGTTGACTGCAGTGGGAATGGTAGACCTGTATCCGCAGTATTTCAGAACATCTCTGTTGTATGTACAGTACTAATTCTTCATCTGAGTCATTAAAATGTCCTGGACAACTAAGCCGTGTTGTAAGAGTTGTGTAAATATGTATTTGGAGGACAGGGGCCAATGGCTCTGAAAAGAAAAGGCCCTGGACATGGCAGGCTGGGGGGAGGGAATGGTTAAATAGTCTACAATTTTTTTATCTCAAAATCCAAATGATAATTTCTTGTTTACATGATAGATTCCAGTGACTTCTTGGAAAATTGCCCCTTTCACACTGGGTGCTTTACAATAAAGACAACAACTTCTCTTTTATTTTTCTCCTCTGGAAAAGTCTGGAAATTCTATCTGAGTCATGTCATACAGAATGATGAGGAAAGACAACCTATAGCAATGTTCTAAAGGAAGAATGGATTTTTACCAAGTAGTATAAAGGGTCAAAATTAGGGTTATACAATTGAGAATGGGGAAAAACAAAACTAATCTGTTTCGATCCCTCATTTTACAGTTTGGGAAACAGAGGTTTAGAGAAGTAAAATTATTCATCAAAGGCAACATAGGTAGCAAATGACGATTCTGGGATTTGGTCTTCTGGCTCTAAAGCCACCAATCCATGCTTCCACTTCCAGAAACATAAGCTCTCAGTGTTAATCTAAAAAAGAAATTAGCTTAATTCAATTCAGCAACAAATTTTGCAGCTCCTGGATTGTGTCTAGGGACATATTTTATTCATGATCATGAAGGCAAGACAGATCAAACTGAATAACTTTTGGTGAGTATCTGCTTGTCTTGAAAACAAAAGTGTGCCTGTGTGTCTATGAAAATAGAGAATTTATGTGTTCAAAGATGACAGGAACTCTCCATGTGGAAAACTCACACCACTGGTGCAGATCAGCCACTCATCTGCAATTTATAATCTGAGATTGTCCCTTGGGGTTCTTGGAGGTTAGTGGTCATACTCTCAGTATGTGTCAGGTGCAGGATTCAAATACAGCTCTTCATGATTCTAAGACAGTCTTCTATGTACTATGCTATGCTATCTCAGCATGTGAAGAAGTTTGGGGAAAGATGATTCAAGGCCCAAATCAGGGAGATAGTGTGGCATTAAGGGAAAATCTCGGGATTTATATTCAAGAAACTTGAATTTAATTTGCCATGTGGCCAAGACCATGTTAGTTTATCATTCCAAGCATTAGTTTTATCATTATTTCTTGTGAGGAAAGCACTTCACAAAATGCTATATAAATATGAGTCACAGTTATAAACTGAGCAAACTAAAATCTTCATCAGTCAATAGCAATTATTAGACACTTACTATGTGCCAAGCACTATACTACGCTCTAGGGATACAAGGAAAGTGAAAAACAAAAACAGAAACAAAAATCAAAATCATGGCTCCAACTTCTATAAAGTTCACATTCTAAAGGAGGTAGGGACTACTATATACATGTGCAATACAGAGAGTCAATGTAAAGTAATCTTTTAGGAAATGCACTGGGCAGGGAAGGCCAGGAAGGGTCTCTTGTAGAAGGTGTTATTTTATTTGAATCCCTAAGAAAACAAAGAGAAGAGGTGGAAAGGGAGAGTCTTCCAGTAATATAGACCAGCTAGTGCCAAGGCCTAGAAATGGGAAGATGAGTGTTTTGTGTAGAGAATAGCAAATAGGACAGTGTAAATAGATTGAGGAGTGTGGGGAGAGAATGAAGTATAAGAAGAGTGTGTGACCCTGGGCAAGTCACTTAACCCTCATTGCCCTGCCAAAAAAAAATGAAGAAGACTAGAAAGGGGGAAAGTTGTTAAGAACTTTAAATAGCAAGAGATTTCATATTAGATCCTGGACACATGAGAGAGACACTGCAACTCATTGATTTGGGGCAACAAGGTCAGTAATATTGTCAGACCTCAATAACTTGGACAGCTAAGTGGAGGATGGATTGGAGTAGGGGAAAACTCAAGGCAGGGAACCAATTAGATCTATTGCAGTAGGCCAGGTGAGGGTTGATGAGGCTTGCACTAGGGAAGGAGTATGGTGATGTATGCAAATGATAATATCAAAGTAGAAACAACAAGATTTGACCGATATAGGGATGTCAATTCACATTCACATATTCTTTTATTTTAATTTCCTTTTTATGTTTCTTTCCTAGATTTTTTTGATTGTGGAAGTGGTTCCCCCATATTTCACACTGATTCATTTACTGGTATTCTTGGGGTCACAAAAGGAGGGAGAAGCAAAACCGTGTTTCATCACTCAAGAAGTTCACCATTTAGCAACTTATGAAGACAGTTCAATGATAATTATATAATAGAAATAATCCATCATAATACCTAGAGTCAATGTATTCCTGACTCTCTGACTTTGTAAGGCTCAAATCAGATACATAAAGCACTTTAAAAACTTTCAAATATTACATAAATGTTAATTGTTACACTATTATTTTTCTTGTTCTTGTTGTTTTTGTTAACTGCTCTGGTCTTCGTTGTCTTCTTCTGAGAGATGATAGGATTTTGGATAAATGGCCATCTGAAGTTCTTAGCTGGTCTGAACTCCATGATTCTGTAACTAGAAAGTGATTTCCAGCTGTAACATTCTATAGTTCTGAATTTCGACTATTATGTTTTCTCTATCTCCTTTTAATAAGACATATTTGTGGAATACATTTACTTAAATTGTATACAGTATCATCAACATTATGTGTTTTCTTCTCAGCAAAACAATGTTCCAAGATAGTTCCAAAGGACTCATGATGGAAAATGCTTTCCAAATCTAGAAAAAAAAAGAACTGTTGAATCTGGATGCAGATTGATCCATCCTATTTATCTTGTTTGTGTTGTTGTTGTTTTTCTTTTGTGAGGTTTTTCCATTTTGCTTTGATTCTTCTCTCATTACATGACTAATACAGAAATATGTTTTATGCAATGGTACATATATAACTATTATCAAATTACTTGCTCTCTTGGGGAAGGGGAAAGGAGGGGAGGGATGGAGAAAAATTTGAAACTAGAAAACTTATAAAAACAAATATTGAAAATTATCTCTAAATGTAACTAGAAAATAATAAAATAAATATTTATATGGAAAGTAAAAACATTTATTTTTTTTAAAAGGATGGCAACCTCATGGACTTGAGTTGTAATGAGATAAGCTTATAGTCCGATCAGATTGCTTACAAATCATCTCATCTGAATAAAATTAATATGGAATTTTTTTTCTTAAAAAAATCTCACAGTATTTGACAAAAACTGCTGGGAAAACTGGAAGATAGTATGACAGAAATTAGGCATAGACCAACATCTGACACCTTATACTAAAATGATTTAGACATAAGAGGTGATACCATAGGTAAATTAGGAGAGAAAGGAATAGTCTACCTATCAGATCTTTGGAAAGGAAAACAGTTTATGACAAAACAAGAGATAGAGAATATTATAAAATGCAAAATGGATGATTTTGATTACATTAAATTAAAAAAATTCGTACAAACAGAAGCAATGCATCAAAAATTAGAAGGCTGGGAAACAATTTTTATGGCCAGTACTTCTGATAAAGGCCTCATTTCTAAAATATATAGGGAACTAAATCAAATTTATAAGAATCCAAGTCATTCCCCAATTGAGAAATTGTCTAAGAATATGAATAGGCAGTTTTCTGATGAAGAAACCAAAGCTATCTATTCCCATATGAAAAAATGCTCTAAATTTCTAATGATTAGAGAGATGCAAATTAAAACGACTCTGAGGTACCACCTGACACCTATGAGATTGGCTAAAATGACAAAAAAAAAAAGGAAAATAATAAATGTTGGAGAAGCTGTGGAAAAATTGGAACACTAATGCATTGTTCGTGGAGCTGTGAACTGATCCAACCATTCTGGAGAACAATTTGGAATTATGCCCAAAGGGCTATAAAGCTGTGCATACCCTTTGACCCAGCAATACCACATTTGGGTCTTTTTCCCAAAGAGATCGTGGAAAGGGGAGAGGGACCCATATGTACAAAAATATTTATAGCTGCTCTTTACATGGTGGCAAGGAATTGGAAGTTGAGGGGATGCCCATCAATTGGGGAATGGCTAGACAAGTTGTGGTATATGAATGTAATAGAATACTATTGTGCTGTAAGAAACAATGAGTAGGGGGGCGGCTAGGTGGCACAGTGGATAAAGCACCAGCCCTGGATTCAGGAGTTCCTGAGTTCAAATCCGGTCTCAGACATTTAACACTTATTAGCTGTGTGACCCTGGGCAAGTCACTTAACCCCAATTACCTCACTAAAAAAAAAAAAAAAAAAAAAAAAACAAGAAAAAAAAGAAACAATGAGCAGGAGGAGTTCAGAGAAACCTGGAGGGTCTTGTGTGGGATGATGATGAATGAGATGAGCAGAACCAGAAGAACATTGTACGCAGTGTCATCAACATTATGTGTTGATCTACTGTGATGGACTATATTCTTCTCACCAGTGCAACAATACAGAAGAGTTCCAGGGAACTCATGATATAGGAGGATCTCCAAATCCAGGGAAAAAAAAAAGAACTGTGGAGTATAGATGCTGAATGAACCATACTATTTCTTTTGTTTTTGATACTGTTGTTTTTCTATTTTGAGGTTTTTCGTCATTGCTCTGATTTTTCTCTAATAACATGACTAATGCAGAAATATGTTTAATGTTATTACGTGTGTGTATATATATATATATATAACCTATATCAGATTACCTGCTGTCTAGGGGAAGGTGGAGGGAGGGGAGGGAGGGAGAAAAATCTGAAATTGGAAAGCTTGTATAAACAAAAGTTGAGAACTATCTTTACATGTAACGGAAAAAATAAAATACTTTATTAAAAAAAAATGTGAGCCAGAGCTGACTACTGCAATGTATTACTCAGAAAACATCTCTCATTAACATATCCCTGGCTGAGGGGACCTATTTCAAGTAAGGAGTAAACCCCAGAACACATATACTGTTGTCTACCTTCCAGAGTTGACTTCTGTTTGTCTTGTCACATTATTCTATTGTTTCTTGGTTTACTGTATGGACCAGTTGTATGGATGACAGGATAGGTGTTGTTGGTCTTGGAGTTTTGGCTGAATCCCTTTAAGTAGATCAATCACTTTGAAATTCCAATTCTAGGAACTCATTGAAAGGAAAAGAGTCAGTAATTCATGTTCTAACTGGCCAAATATGTTTGGAGTCTTCACTTTCCCTTTCCCATTCAAAGGCATAAAACACAGAATCATAGGGTGAGAGAATTAGAGGTAGAAACAACCTTAATATTCATAGAGAATTATTCCTTCTCAATGTAAACTCCTTGAGATTAGAAGTTGCATAATTCTTTGGATTTATAATTCCAGTACCAATCATAGTGCCTGGCCCATAGTAGGTTCTTTTTTTTGGGAGGGCAATGATGGTTAAGTGACTTGCCCAGGGTCACACGGATAGTAAGTGTCAAGTGTCTGAGGCAGGATTTGAACTCAGGTCCTCCTGAATCCAGGCCCAGTGCTTTATTGACTGTGCCACCTAGCTGCCCCCTACATAATAGGTTCTCAATAAGGACTTACAGTTTTCAGGTATGGAAACTTATGAGACTTAGAGATATTAATTGATTTACCCAAGGTTACATAATTATTAATACTTATGGAGCTCTGTAGTGATAACTAATGAGTTTAATTTTATAGGTATGAATGGCCAGGAACTGGTAACTCGAAATTATCTATCATAGAAGAAACTGTGGCATAATTAGAAAACATCTGACCATGGGTTAAAACATCTTGGATTCTAGTCCTGATTCCTTGACTTTCTTGCTTTTAACATGCAGCGAGTCTCTTTCCTTCTCTTATGCTCAGAACCATCATCTCTAATCATAGCTGTCATGAGGATCACAGTGAAGTAAAGTGTACAAACTACTTTGTAAACTTCAGAAGTTTAAATGATAGCATACTGTTAGTTATTTTGATTGTTCTCATAAAATATTACTATTGTTCTTAAAAAATTATAAAGGTTGACCATGAAATAATGAATTTTTAGTCCATAACAACTCAATGATGTTATTAAGTAAATAGGGATGTCATATGCATTAGTGGGGTGGCTTTTCATATAGATTAAATGATGGCTCTCCAAGGCAATGAAGTATAATTGCTTCTAGTAATAGTAGTGGTAGTAGTAGCCCTTTCATACTTTTTTTTTGGAAAGACGTCACAAAGATAACTAATTTTTCCAGTGATTTCCTGTTTATCATCACTAAGACATAAAAGACATGCATGCCTGCCAAAGGTATTTATAAAGGAAAACTATAATAATGATCATGATAAAAATGATAACATTAATAATAATTTTTAGATAGCTAAAATTCCTGGGGTTTCTGGATCATTGGGAACAGCTGGTAGGGTTAGGTTAAATGCAACAATATATTTTTTCTCACCTTTCACCTCCACTAAGGGACTAAATATAAGTTGTGTCTATATAACCTTAAGCACCTTAGTATGTTGGAAAAAAACCAAAAATCAATTAATATCTGGATATTTGTTAAATATCTTTGTTTTGGTACTATGTATACATATCATGATGATTGTTAAGTTGTTCATTAATGACAGGTGCCCAGGTGTTTCTTTGCCATATAGAAATAGCATCGAATTCAAGGAAAGTGACAGCTGCAGTTTTATAATTTCTTAACTTTAAGTAGATTGTTATTGTTATTATTCTTTTAAAATGAGCTTCCAGGTGCTTATATTTCAAGTAACATTTCATAAATAAAAAAGGAAATTACTAATAATGGTGACTAAATAATGCATGATTGTGCAAACTGCATCCCATGTAATTTGGTGAGTGTCTGCTTTTGATAATGCAAGATAACAATGACCCTTTCATTTAATTGCATGTGTCAGAAATAACATCTGCTTTATAGTGATCCTTTGAAAAATCTGGGGAATTCTAAACCGAAGAATCATATTAATACCTACTTATATATTAAACATGATGTACTCTTTCCCTCCTTGATTGTGGCTTCCATTAGGATTGACCAAATTAATATGTGACTCAAGGTGGATGGGGTATAGAACCTACAGAATAATATAGATATCATATAGGAATGATCTGTTGATTTTAGGGGAACACTCTTCACTGTGGCATACATTATAATGGTTCCACAACCTCTTATCAGCCCTCTATTCAATGTTAATAGAAGTGTCTCCTAATAACATCCTAATTGTGTGTGTGAGAGAGATATTGACGTCCGCAGCCTATCTTCCATATCTTTGCTTCCAAACCACAATGATGCGCTCTCATAGGAATAATATAAGAGTTACCATATCAGATGACCTCTGCTACATGTTAGCAGTACTCATAAATACTAATCTGGCAAATTCAATCTCTTTTGGCACCAGAAGGGCAGTTTAATTCTAGATGCTTCAACCCTGGTTCTCAGAGAGGAGAGTATTAAAGTAGTGCTGATACAGCTATCAGATCAAATACAGTTTCCCTGATTCTGCCTGGGATGGATTAAAATGCAGGTCTTTCTGATCAAAGGGCAGTGAATGAAAGCAATATACTTGCCGGTATCCCTGAGTGAGTCGCAGAAACTCAGTAAGGCCTAGACATGTGTTCTTTTCCTTTACTGGATGAAGTCTGTCTCACTCCATCCATCTGGGGCTGTCGATGATGATGGCTCCCCCCACTATCTGCATTATGGAAATGATGGGCTAAAACAACCTAAGTGGTTAATCATTGGGAAACTCTAAAAGGAGCCACCCAAACTCCCCAAGTCTAGAGGCAAGCAGCTCTGTGCAATTATCTGTTTTGAAGGAGTACGTTGATTTGACATTCTTAAGAAGTCACAGACGTCTGATTTCATAATATAATTTGAAGAAGTAAAAAAGGCAAGTTAAACATTTGCTTACACATATAATGTTTACATGTGTTCAAAGAACTTTCCAAAAACTTTGCAGTCTCATCCAACTGCATCTTTTTTAAGCCTTCTTCGCTCTCTTTGGTTTGCAAACAAATCCAGCAGCACATTCAACCGCAAATTGATTTACTTTTGGGGAACTCCTTGAGTTTCACGACTTTCTTCGTGCTGTTTAATGTACACACAGATGCAAAAAAGAAAAAACAATTTCCTAACACAGGAACACAAATCTGGCATCCGGAGAAGTCAATTTTACATTTATTCTCAAAGTAAAGGAAAGGCAAAATGTATTGTAATCCAGATTACCACAGAGTGTCTAGGTGACTTTTGGCACCCCATGGGATGACAAGATTGACAGCCATTTTCCAAATGCCTATACTAAAAAGGCAGAGGTGAGTAGAAGAAAGAACACTTGAAATCAGGAGACTAAAGTTTAAACCTTGGTTCTGCCAGGACTGTCAAGTGCTAGGTGAGGGAACCTGGACAATCAATCAATTAATCAAAAAGTATTTCTTAAGCACCTACTATGTGTCAGATATTATGCTAGAGACTGAATGTTTTTTAAAAAAAGTAAAAAAAAAAAGAGATAGTCCCTATACTCAAGGAGTTTGCATTATTTTCCCAAATCAATTCATCTCTCCTTTTTGAATTTACTCATATAATTCTGAGATTATCTCAGATCTAACAAATGGAAAGCTCTATATTTAAGGCCCCTCTCAGGAGCTCAAACATCCCTGAGTAATTAATATTATTGATGCTGCAGGGCCCATGATATGTTGGAATAATCTAATAACGTGAATTATAGAGTACTTATAAGCTTACAGAGTTTTCCTTTCCTCATAAAACCCCTGTGAAGAAGTGAAGCAAATATTATTTTGCCTGTCTTACAGATAAGGAAACATAACAGACAAGTTAGATGACTTTCTCAAGGCCATACAACTACCAAATGGGAGAGTAGAGATTTGAATTCAGATCCTCATATTTTTAAAACAATTCACTTCTCAAAATACCACCCCTCAAGTATATGACTGCCAAATGACTCACTGAATGATTGTCATTCGAGTGTGTCTGGGAGGTTACAAAATTGCATCATCTCTCCTCTCATCTTCTTTCTCTTCCTGTCCTATTCCCCACTCCAATCCCCTCACTTATCCTTTTTGTTGTTGTTGTTATTTTGTTTGTTTGTTTGCTTGCTTTTGCAGGGCAATGAGGGTTAAGTGACTTGACCAGGGTCACACAGCTAATAAGTGTCAAGTGTCTGATGCCAGATTTGAACTCAGGTCCTCCTGAATCCAGGGCCGGTGCTTTATCCACTGTGCCACCTAGCTGCCCCCACTTATCCTCTTAATATATCACTCCCACTGTCCCTGGAGCTGCCAACCTATATGCCAACCACTATTGACTCCAACTAAGATTGTTGCATATGAGAATATTCTAAAAGGTCAGAGGACAGAGATAACCAGAAAAGGAGGGGAGGCTGAGACTAGAAATCTCTTTTTGATGTACACACCCAGTTCTTATCTGAGTAGAAAACTCAGATATTCCAAACTTTTCATGTGATGGGGAAATTGGGGATATTCAAATATTCTGTGCCTCATTAGATGTGTAGAACAGTAACTGCATATGTAGGGGGACCTCTTTCATTCCTCTTCTCCAAATCCTGCTGCTGGCCTTTATTCACATTGGCTCTTGGAACAGGCTAGGAAAGAAGTGAAAGTCAGATCCTGATTGAATAGTTACGCTGAAATGCAATGTTAACTGGCATGAAATTAAGGAGGCCAGAGCTTACAAATAAACATATGTCTTTTTATCATCCTGGAATCTGAGCATGAGTAAGAGAACAAAACATATGGCAACAGACCTTCCAGGGTTTATTGAAAAGTTTTAAAATAATAGAGTGTCCAGGCCCTAAAGAATGACTAAAAAAGGTCTTGTGTGTTTTCAACCTTGTTGGCAGCCTAGATGTCTTGGGCAGCACTGATTTTCAGTCAGAACATTGCTATAAAAGCCCAAAAACCCACAGAGCTAATAGAAACCAGGCAGAGAAAGTGAAGTCAAAACCAGGAATTCGTCAGCAGAGGCTTCCAGCTTGGTTCAGCTGTGTGAGGTCTGGTTGAGTCACGCACTGCCACAGATTGGACTGGTCCACATTGCATAGGACCAGACTGAAGGACTTGGCAGCTGCACCCTGGGCCTCAGCTCCAACACTTTCCTGATCCAAGTGGGTGCCAAAAATCTCTGCCTGTTTGCTCAGGGATCATCTTGATTCTTAAGTCCCTGTCCCCTCTGCATTGGAGTCCCTGTATATGTGCTGCCAATAGAGGTGAGTGGTTTCCTTACTCTCTGCTCCCCAGCAATTTAGCAAGGAAATTGAACCTGGTTTATTCTTTCTGAATGTCAGGCCCTGAGGACTGGTCCAAACAGGTCTGTGGCAGAAAGCCTGAAAGAGTCATGTTGGGAAATGAGGCAAAGGACACAGGTAAAATGGGTTGCACAAACATGTAGCCACAGACAGAAAAGATCCAAATATGAATCACATACCATGGTGAAATAGGCACAGACATTGGCTTCCATGACAATTTTATTGTCATGTTCACAGTAAATTAATCGAGCATTTTTAATCCATTAATATTAAAAATATTAAGAAAAAAGTAAACAATAATACAGTAATAACTTTGAAGAATTGAATAACCATCCATCAACAGTAAAAATGAATAACCCTCTTTTTAATTGTGTCATGAAATCATTTTTTTCTTAATTGTTGCAAAATAAATAGAGGTGAGTGAGAAGCTACCAGATGACTAACAACAGTATGATCTTAGGTCATTGGTGTCTGTAAAATTACCAGAAATACAGACCAAAAAATTAATATCATTACCTAGTTTTGGGGAAAAAATGGATAAAATATTGTTATGGAGGCAATTTTAGGTCCCAGTGACCACTGCCTTGGAACAGAGGAGGATAAATGAGCTCATCTTTGGACAATTAAATAAAGAACTCTAGGTTAGATGTAGAGCTGAGCTTTAAAATCTTTTATTCTCCCTATGTGCATACGTAATTTTTCTAGGTTCTGAAGCACCATAAGCTGCTAACCCACATTAAGACAGACAATTGTGAACACTTTGCACACATCAGAATGAACTTACCAAGGGTGAAAGAACAAGGATTTAACACTACATATAGCACAACACTCCTTTTAATCCATTTGGCCTTTCCATTTACAATAATTCTTCACAGATTTCTCTTCTTATCAATGAATATAGGTTGATTTGGTCTATTCTTTCTGCCAGACTTTGGCTAGCAGTAGCCCCTGGTTGAATTACTTGAGCAACCCCTTGTCAACTCAATCCAATCCCCCTTCCCCACTCCATGTTCCTGGTAAAGCAGGAGTGTCCCCTGAAGGTTATCTATGTACTCCATGCTGTATGATTCAGCATGTGCAGCTTCTCCCACCTCAACATCCCACAGCACTATGTCCCCTCTACTATACTGACAGGTAGTCAATTGCTCAGAAACAATGATTGTGATGTGTAGTTAGTGATATGGTACACATTAAGCATGCTGATGTTCACAGTAGTCAATGTCTCTGGGGCTAAAGTCCTAATTCAGGTATCATTGACCACACTATTTTCATCTTTGCCCATTTGTTGATGTTATAGAAAGTTTTACGGTGAAGCTTAGTGATGATTTTATTGACAATGTTATGGTCGTATCAGGCTGCTACTGTGTATTATAACGTTAGCTGTTTCTTACACTTTCATTCTAAAGCAGACCCTAAAACTGTTCTGTGGGCTAACAAATAATCTCCTCTATATCCTTGCACACCCTTTAAGCTGAATCCACACAAAACATACACAGAAACATACATCATCATCATTGTCATCCTATGGGAGAGGGTAGTCAAGCCTACTAGTAGAGGGTAGTCAAGAAAATCAAACTATTTCTCCATGTAGACACAAGTCTGTTGCTCTCAGAATCTTGACAAAGTTAATGGTAACATAAGTGAATGGAAGAGGGATCATAATTCCTAATAATCGTAATAAAACAGAGATTTTGCAAACAAATTTATATTGTATAAATACGTGTATGTAGGTAGGTATTATATGCAGAAATATGTTATAAATTATGAACATTTATATCAGTTACACAGGTAAGCTGGTCTTGACTCCCAGATGCTTTTGCATTGGCAAATGACTACTAGTTAATATGATGTCATTATATTATATTAATTTTAATCATTATTTGACTTTTTCTAAAAAAAGAAAAAGAGAAAATAGAAAGACTAAGTTTCCTGAGTCTTTCTTTCATTATCCTAAATTCTTAAACTTTCAGCATTCCCCGTATACTGTCTACACATCTAAATAAAGGACAATTGACCTCCAATTGTCTATATATGATAATAAAATAAGGAACAATTTTAAATGTGAGAATTATCAACATGTGGTCATATAGAAAATAATATAATAGTGAGCAAGTATTGGAATGATCCTTAGAATCACAGGATGTTAGAATTGAAAGGAGACATAGATAATCTAGACCAGTGCTGCTGCTTCTTTGGGGGGAGGGCAGGGAGAGCAATGAGGGTTAAATGACTTGCCCAGGGTCACACAGCTAGTAAGTGTCAAGTGTCTGAGGCGAGATTTGAACTCAGGTCCTCCTGAATCTAGGGCCAGTGTTTTATCCCTAGACCAGTGCTTCTTAAAGTTTTTCCACACCAAACCCATTTTTACCCAAGAATTTTTTAGGTGATACCAGGTATATATGTATATAAAATAAGCATACATAATCTTTCACTGCTGCCAAACTTTTTTCAGTCCTCACATTCATATTGGGTCAAAACCCACAATTTAAGAAGCTTTTATCTAGGTGGCACACAGTGGATAGAGCACTGACCGTGGAGTCAGGAAAACCTGAATTCAAATCCAGCCTCAGACATTTGACACTAGCTGTGTGACCATGGAAAAGTCACAACCCCAATTGCCTCACACATACACACACACAAAATAAGAAGCTTTAATCTAGACCAGAGATTTTTAACCTAGGGGTGTGTGTGTGTGTGTGTGTGTGTGTTTTAGGGGGACAGTGTATTAACTCCTTTGGCAATCTCATGGAACTCATGGGCCTCTTAACAAAATAATGATTTTAAATCAATATAATTATTTACTTACTATAAAGAAAGATCTCATACATGTTGAAATAGAGTTATCAAAAGTATGTTTTTCTTTCTTTCTTTCTTTCTTTCTTTTTTTTTAAGTTTACAGATCCCAGGGTAGCAATGCCTGATCTAGGCAAAGTCTTCCACTTTGCAGAAGTGATATTTTAATTCTAGAAAGGGGAATCAACTTGTCCAGAGTCATAAAGGTAGTTTGTAGTATAGCCAGGACTTGCACTGAGATTCTCTGATTTCTTGCCCAGTGTTCTATCCACAATGCAGCCCTGTTCCTGTGACAATATAGCTGGTTGACTGATTGAATTTTTCACTTTTTAATTAGGGGTTTTATTGTCATGAAAATTGACAGCCTGGAAATTGACAGCCTGAGGTAACGATTTATCCTAGGACCATAAGTAATCATTTTATTTCCTAACAGAAATAATAACACTCAGACTAGAGTTGCACTATCAAGTGAAATAGAAGATTGAGACAATTATGTAGATGCATCACACTCAATTTTTTCCACATTCCTTAAAAACATATTCTGCCCCCACCTAATTCCCAGATATATCCAAACAATTCATGAAAATTCTTTTTTGAGAGGGTAGTGATGGTGAAAGGGTTATTTTAGGTGGAGGCATGAAGTAGAACTAGTTGCTTAATTAGCCACAAATATTACTTTTTGGTTACTTTAATTGGAGTTTGTTTAATGCATTCAAAGGATCACTTCCCCTAAAATATTTAAAATACAAACTCATATTATTTTTTACAAAATATTTCATTAATTTACTTAACTCACATGACAGTGAATTGTTTGGGTCTGTTTGAAGAAAGATAATTATAAATCTGAGTTTCTGTTATCTGAATTGTCCTGCTTTGGATAGGAAGTGCCAGTATTTATAAACATATCAGGTATAATTATAAGTATTACAATGAATTTTAAGTAAATAGACCAGAATTTAGATGTTCATGATGCAAAACTTGCTTCCACATGAGTGGGGAGAACTATGATACCTATTAAATGAAGAATTTTTTTTTCTACTGCTAGTATGCTGTTCCCCTAAAATGGGCAATGCGAGCATAGATTAATAATATTAAGAAGAGCAATGTATTTGAAGCTGATCGAGTGAGAGCAGCATCTACAATTTCTATTGGCCCTAAGTTTAAACTCTCAGGTGAGTCAAGTAAAGAGGACCCAGGGTTAAGTCAACAAGGGACAACACATCAGAACCATGAATATCCTTGCTCTGGAAAACAACAACACTAACAAACAACAAATAAACTAGTTCAGGGTTTAGCACAAGAGTAAAGCCACAGTAAAGAAGGTCTAATGATGTGCTACCTGTGGTCATAAGACCTGTTATCACTTAAGGAAAGTAGGACATAATTGATAAAAAATAATATTAAAAACAAAAAGCAATAGTAATATTTACATAGCCATTAAAATCACTATTTTTTGAAAAAGAAAGTCATCTCATTTGATCCTTATGAGAGAGAGAATTAGAGACAGAGATAGAAAGTCAGAGACAGATACAGAGGCAGAGAGATAATAAATTTGATATAATGGACACTCCACAATTAATACTCAAATTAGCCTCTTTATAAATTACATTCCCCAATACACACACAATAATGAGAACACTAAGGGTTAACAGAATGAAAGGATATATCTTTTACCTACTTTGATATAATGGTACTAACAGTGACCATGACATTTGTTCTGGGTTCCTTTTAATGTTGATTTGATTTACATTTTTACAGTCATCTTTTACATTGTTCTTTTAGAATGGTTTTCTGTAGTTTGCTTAGAGATTCATTCTTAAGATAAATGTAAACCTATGATATATATACCCTATTATGTGATTTTCATCTTGAAGTATGGAATCTTTAAAAACAAACAAGCAAACTTAAGAGAAGGTTCACATGCTATTCTTAGGGAATGAGAAAAGGGAGAAAGAAAAAAAATAATTACATCTCTTCTTATTGTATGTTGGGGACCAAGTTTAAAGAGAAGAGGTATAACAGTGAAAAGGAGATTTGTCTGGTACCTCAAAGGATACCAGGGTACCCTGAGTGCCTTGACACTACTTATTTAAATAAATGTCTCCCTTCAAAATGCTCATCATATTCACTTATTCTAAAGATTTTGTCATTTACTCAAATATTTCTAAGTTCTTCTTTGGATAACACCTTCAAACCCATTCTATAAGGCACAGAAAATAATAAAAATATTAACAATATTAATAATGATGATAAAGATCATGACTAGCATTTATATAGCACTTTAAAGTTGGCAAAGCTTTATACATATCTCATTTTATACTCAACAATTCTGGGAGAAAGGGTTATCATTAGCTCCATTTTAAGGATGAAGAAACTGAAGCAACAGTGATTAAGTGACTTGCTCACAGTCACACATAGTAAGGATCTTGGGTCAGATGTAAAATCAGGTCTTCCAGAGTCTAGGTCCAGTCCTTTATCTACTGTGCCATCTAGCTTTCCCCAGAAAAATAAATATTTTAGTCACTCCACCCTTTTAAAACCATTTTACCCTCAAATAATATCTATTTTTCCTTATTCATTTAACTTTCTCCTAATGAATTTTGGCTGCTTCCAAAAATCAAATTCCATTTTTTGCCTCCTAGCAAATGGAGATTTGATAAGAGTGAGGAGATTCTAAAGAAGTTGCTACTGATTCTGAAGGCAGAAAGTATATATAGGGAGGCCCACATATTATGAGTGTTCTCCCTTATATGTAACATTAGGGTGTTGTGTGCTTAAAGGGAGAAAGAATAGATGTCTCTATCTTCTTCTACTTCTACTCTTCTCTGAGAGATTTTAATTCCTACCAGGAAGGGAAACAGGAAGTTGAGGACCAAGGTTATCACTCTGCTGTCTTCAGAGAGAGGGAGTAAATTTATGTATAAGATAAAATTATGTCTATAAGCTGCCTTAAATATTCTTATTCTAAGGGATATAGTTTTCAGGTTCAATACAACCTTTGATCGCTAGTTCATGGTTAGCTATTAATAGAGGATCTCAAATTTAATATCCAAGGCTCCTTTTCTACTGCATACAATAAACTCAGCCAGGAAAATTCATTTATCCAGTTCAATAGCTAAGCAGAAATAAGAGAAAGTATACATATAATAATAAGTACTAGACAATGCAGAATGAAGGAGCTCTCCCATTGGCAGTGAGGTAACAGATCAACCAAGAGAGAGTCCTAGATCTCACCCAAAGGGAAATTCCCCAAAGTCTCTAGTGTAACAATCTGGGGCATAGGGAGATGATAGAGACTGAAAGCTCTTTTCAGATAAGCTTCTCCCCAGAGTATTTTCCTTCAGTATATTCTCACTTGAAGATGGAGACCAGAAGCACCCAAAGAAACTTCAGAACTCAAAGCAACTGGGAGACTTGAAGTAAACTCAAAGAAGATTGAAGAGACTGGAGAGACTCTCCTCTCTGCCACTATACCAACTCTTCCCCACCTCTCATGCAGCCTTCATCTTTACCAGCAATGAGAGAGTGCCATACCAATGGGATTTGAGACTTGGGGTACATTCCTCCCCTGGACTGAAAACCTTTGTAGTCTCTTGCAAAGATCTTCTGAGGGAAAGTCCAAACACAAGTATAAATGGAAGCATCTATACTTTAAGATAACAAAGATGATTATTCTGGCAGCCTAAGTAAATAATGTTTTGCATTGTGGATACTGAAATAAAACAAATACATATGAATGTTGCAGGCAGTATAAATGAGCATGTAATCTAATGTTTGATAAACAAAAAAAAATCCTAGATATTGGGGCAAGACCTCACTATTTGGCAAAAATTGCTGGGAAAAATGGAAAGCAGTCTGCACAAAACTAGGCATAGACCAACATCTCATATAATATATCAAGATAAGATCAAAATAGTTACATTATGTAAACATAAAGACTCATATAAGCAAATTCAGGGAGCATGGGGAAATTATGTCAGATGTATACATAAGGAAAGATTTTATGACCAAACAAGAAATAGAGAGTACCATTGAAAGTAAAATGAATAATTTGATTACATGAAATTAAAAAGTTTTTCCACAAACAAAACCACTGCATTCAAAGTTAGAAGGAAGGCAGGAAAGTAGGAAAATATTTACAGCAAGTTTCTCTGATAAAGGCTTCATTTCTCAAATATGTAGGGAACTGAGCCAAATTTATTTTAAGAAAAAGAGTTGTGTACTGGTCTAGTCATTATGAAGTATAATTTGGAACTATATCAAAAGGATTATAAAACTATGCATACCCTTTGGCCCAGCAATACCAATTACTAGGCCTCTATCCAAAAGAGATCAAAGAAAAAGGAAAAGAACTAATATGTACAAAAATACTCATAGGAACTCTTTTTTATGGTAGCAAAAAATTGGAAACTGAGGGGATACCCATCAATTGGGGAATGGCTGAACAAGATGTTGCATATGAATGTGATGGAATACTATTATGCTGTAAGAAATAATGGATGGGATTACTTCAGAAACACCTGGGAAAACATGAATTGATGCAAAGTGAAATGAGTAGAACCAGTAGAATAATGTATACAATAACAACAATGATGTAAAGATAATCAATTATGAAAGACAGTAACTCTGATCAATATAATAATCCACCACAATTTCACAGGACTAATGATACAAAATGCTATCTGTCTTTAGACAGACAACTGATGAACTCTGTGGAGGAAGAGAGCAAAGCTAATGTGGAAATATATTTCGCAGGACTTCATATGTATAATGGATATTATAGTTCTTGTCTTTTGGGTGACAATGGTGAGGGAGGGAGAGAATTTGAAACTGGAAGGAAAAATAACATTTAATAAAACTTAAAAGTACATCCAGTAGATATGACATTTCACAGAGTATCACTGAGAAGATACAGTGACAACATGCCTAACTCCATATAGGTCATAACAGATACAAATTTCAAAAGTACATGAATATCCATAATACACAACAATTAATCAAAAGCAATAAGTGAGGTTAATTAACAAAGTTATGTAGTTGCAACAATAGTATTATCAATAAACATGTATATGTATGCATGTATGTAAGTATATAGTTTATTTAACTGGATGTAACACTCAGAGTGCCCGTATCTGAGTAAAAATGTCTTTGTACAATTGGTAGATAGTCCTTTTTTTCTTAGCCTTTTCCTAGGTAAGTATCCATCTGGTCTCTCTAAGTCCTCATTAGAAAGTCAAACTAACTCCCATATGGGCAATATATAATTTCAATGAATGGTCCCAATAGGGCACCCTCCAATCTCTGGGGCTATTTTGTAAGTAGGCAAATTGCCTAGTTTTACAATAACTGTATGGATTAGCTTTCCAACAGAAAGCAAACTTAGAAGTCCCTAGAAAGATGAAAGCATTATTTTCCTTATCTTCCTCAGACATGGGAATATGATAGTATTCACTATGCAAGTCCAAGACTAAAAACCACTGGCTATCTAGCAGACAACCCAGGAGTTACATATAAAATTGATCACAGTGTGCTTTTGTTTATTCCCATGAAATCTACTTTGGTTGTCATGTTTTTCAGAGAAAATTGTGGTAGACATTGTCTAACAGGAATTCATGCACCTGAATCCAAAAGCTTCTCCCCTTTGTCAAGGGTAAACTTGAAAAGAAAAATTTTGAAGAGGAAGGTACTTCTATTTGTACCTTATTTTTCCTCCTTGGGACCTTGGACAGTGCCTCTCTAAACTTCTCCTCTTTAAATTAATCTTTAAATAGATTCTCAATATTCATTTGTTTAAGTGAATCTGAGAGAATGGCATAGTTAAAAGAGGGCTTGATTTGGATGCCAAAGACCTAGGTTTGAATATTGGCTCTGCCATTTACTACCTGGGTATTGTTGGGCAAGTGATTTCACATCACTCAGTCTCAAGTTCCTTATCTGTAAAGTAGGCTAGGTGATTTGAAGTTCTCTTCCAGTTTTAAATCCTATTCATTTGAAATGAATCAAACTGAATAAGCCTTCAGGAAGCCAATCCTTCCTTCCTGCCTAAGCAATAGATATTCTCTGATATGTGTTTTTTGTTCACAAGCCTATCTGGTAGTGTATTTGTACAATGTTAGAACTGTTTATAGCACTGTGCAATAGGTCATTCTAACAGTAAAACTAATTGGTTGCCTAAGGAGTGTATTACAATGTATTTCACTTGTTTTTTGTGGGGCAGTGAGGGTTAAGTGACTTACCCAGGGTCACATAGCTAGTAAGTGTCAAGTGTCTGAGGCTGGATTTTAACTCAGGTCCTCCTGAATCCAGGGCCAGTGGTTTATCCACTGCACCACCGAGCTGCCCCCAAGAGTGTATTACAATGACTTTCAAGTCTGATCACTTAAAAACTAATCTTGAAAAAAAAGACCTCAAAAATCTTTGAGTAAAAAAAGGAATATTTTGATCTACATTGATTTTTTGTTCTATTCAGCCACCACTTTCCATTCAATTTAATTAAGCAAATATGAATCTATACTTATTTTATGGAAAATACCAGGCACCAAGGGAGAAGAAGAACTAAGACCTCCAAAATCCCTATTGAATCAAGTTTAGATTTTTTACTTGGCATTCAAAGCCCCCCACATTCTGTGCCCATTTTTTGTATTCAAACTCATCTCCCAAAATTGCCCAACTATAGTCACTAGGCTCTTCACACTACTATCCACAAAGAAGCCATCTACATATTCACCACTGACACTTTTGCTCATGATCTTTATCCATCATGAAATTCCTACAGCCCCATGAATTTTTCCCCCACTTAACCATCTCTACCCATTTTTCAAGATCAAACTACATTCCCCATTTATTTCATAAAGCTTCATGAAGCTCCCTCCCTTTTTCCATCCATTTTGCTTTATGAACTTGCTATAACATGAACAGTATGATCTAGCCCCTGATTATGTGCTTTCCATTATCTGTTACTTATTTCATGTGTCTTATTTCCCTTAGTTTTATAACAATTAAGTTTGTTAAATGTAGAAACCATTCTTAACCCTATTGAACTTGTCAAACTGGACACATCTCTCCCTCATACCTACAGCTTTCATTGCTCAGGCTTCTCAGTATATCTAGAATGTCTTCCCTTCCTTTCTATACCATTTCATTTCCTAACCATCCATTAAGGCTGACCTCAAATAATACTGTTTCTAGGAAATCTTCTCTAATCTCCCTTCTTGGTAACAAGCTTTTATGTTAAACTTCAGAAAGGACTGTGATTTATAACATTGATTTATTGTGTATAATTTAATACTATAATTATAATTAATGTCAGACTTCGATCAAATTTTAAATGTCTTAAGGGTGGGATATTTGATATCTCAATTTTGCATCATCCCAACATTTCACACAGTGTTCTATCCACAATGGATACTAAAAATTTTCCCTCATCACCTATTACCATTTGAATGATATGATATGATAAGATATGATATGATTGATTTGCTATGGTATGGTATGGTATGGTATGGTATGGTATGGTATGGTATGCCATCTATATTTCTTCTTCTATGCCTATCCACTGGGCAAATCATAGGAACTTGACAAATATTACTTGACTCAACATTATTTTAAATGATAATCAACAAGCCGGATAACCTTACAAAGGATGATGAGAGAAACCTCAGAATATCATATGCCTAGTCTTGATTGTCCCTCTGCATTGGAATGTTTATTTATCATCTATGTAAAGAATGGAACGCAGCATATGAAGTTTGAGATCTGACATTGTTCTAAAAGAATGTTCAGGCCTGTCAATTTCCCATGATGAATTTAGCAGACTATGAGGAAGAGAAGAGAGAGTGTGCTGTGTGAGGAGAGTAGAAGGACTCTATGAAAATTAGGATCATGCTATAAGTCAATTCAGACCATTACCTCCACCTAAGACTTCATCTTCACCAAAAATATAGTAGTCTTACATGTCTCTAGGGAGTCAAAAAAGAATGATTTCTCATTGTTTAAGTGGATGAGGTTTAAAGAAATTCTAATTTTAGGTCATCATTGTTTGAATATATTTGTAGTCAATGCCTAATTGTTGATGATGATCACTCCAAATAAATATCAACCAGTTTTCCAGATTGTAAGTGAGTCAATGTAAGGGAATACCAATAATAGTGAGGCACAGTAACAACTCTTTCTACCTGGACACTATGATAATCACCTTAAATGATAGCCATTTGTGTTTTGATATTATCACTGAATTTGCAACTCAGTCTATGTGATGAAAAAATTTCCCTGAATCTTAGAAATATATTTGGTGGCATATATTCAGGCTATCCCTAGTTAAAATTATCTTAATGACCAATTTGACATGGAGTATAGTAGAACAAATGAGTTTTTTTCATGTTTTGTTACCAAGAAAAGGAAGGAAATGCATGACAAATCTGAAATCCCAATAATCTAAATATTAGAAACTCTTTAGCACAGATGGTGCTGACCACTGAAGTAGATAAACCATAAATGTAAGTTAAATAAACTAAAGACATCAAACTTTTCATTTTATAACAATGCTATACCATTACAAAATTGGAAACAGATTTAATCAGTTATAGAAGAGGGCCTCATATACTTTTTTAATGGTCAAGAGTATGTTCACCCAGAATATACAACAACATACGGTGTATGGTTATTATAATTATAAATAAGCAATCAAATAATATATTATCTTTCATTCTAGATTAAACAAAGTTAGAGAAAACACTATAATTTAAAGAGAGACAAATAAAAGTCCCTAGGGTTATTGAAAGTCTTAACTTTTATTAAGCTCTAGATATTACATTTAATTATAAACTAAATGACAAAAACAGCATTAGTATTGGAAATAATTTTGAAAAAGTAGATAAGCATACTTAGAATGGAATTCTGAAAAAATCTCTTTAGAAATTTGATAGAAAACCCACCAATTATATTCCAAAGTAAGGAAATTCAGAGGATATACAATTGCCACAAATTAAGTAATTTTCTCATTATTATTTGACAGAAAGTGCAAAACATTTCAGGAACTGAACATAACAGTATATGTGTTACTAATTGCCATGGTTTTGGCCATAGAACAGAAGGTAGAACTTTCAAGTAATAACCCTAGATGGTCTCAAAAACCTGGATAGCAGAAATGACTTGAGAAAACTCCTAAATATGTATAGCAAAACTTTTGAAAGAATGCAATACCAATTAGCTGTTCTAAATAACATACAACTTAAACATCATATTACCAAGTAAAGGACTACAAAAAGGAAATATTTAATGTTAGCAAGAAAGTAAAAGGGAATCAGAAATTCAGATCCCTTCAAGCAACAATTAAAAAGAAAGGTCTAAAACTATTCAAGAATTCAGAATAAGGCAAGGGATAAAATGAACAAGTCAACATTTATCAAATACTGTACTGAAGATGCTAGAGAAGAACTGAGAATTAAGATATGACCCTTGGAGGCAGCTAGGTGGTGCAGTGGATAAAGCACTGGCCTTAGATTCAGGACATCCTGAGTTCAAATCTGGCCTCAGAAACTTGACACTTACTAGCTATGTGACCCTGGGCAAGTCATTTAACCCTCATTGCCCTGCAAAAAAAAAAAAAATCAAAATCAAAACCAAATGCCTGGGTTCTGTCATTTCTTAATGGCATGACCTTGGGCAGGCCACTTAATTCTGGAGCAGCTAGGTGGCACAGTGGATAAAGCACCGGCCCTGGAGTCAGGAGGACCTGAGTTCAAATCTGGCCTCAGACACTTAACACTTAACTAGCTGTATGACCCTGGGCAAGTCACTTAACCCCAATTGCCTCACCAAAAAAAAAAAAAAAAGTTATAACCCTTGAAGAAAGAGGATGTGGAAAATTGCTGATTACCAATATGGTCAAAAGAAGTCCAACACAGTGAAAATTAAAAGATGGGAACAAATGTGAAACAGAAATTTTGTTTCAAGGGAAGTGATAGAAACTATCACTTTCTTAACCAATCTGGAAAACAACTGTGCCAGATGAGAACTGCAAAAATTGGTTCAGATGCTTCATTGTAGAAAACAAACAAAACAAACACAAAAAGCTTTATAAGCACCCTGTCACATGCAATCCTGATCCTAACTTTCTTAAGAGATGACATTATATGACTATTATTACAAAAGATGAAATATACCACATATAAATCACTTAACTGTATTTATACAAATAATTCATAGCTTGTATCACTACAGACAATTTATATTCACTTAACAAGAAAACAGTTTGTTAGTTGAGGACAAAAAAAAAAGTGTGACAAAAAGTCCCTTGGGATATAATGAATGATTTATAATTGACTTAACAATTATTGAACTCTGCCTAAATGTGCTATAACATTTATACTGCCTTTGTTTATTATTTCAAAGTCTTTGGCTCAGTTCCATACTTGTGTTTTATTCATGTACTTCAAATATATAACATAACTAAGTATAATAGGAATACTATAATATTTGAAGCTCACAGAGAAAATTGTCTCCTTAAAATATTCCATCAACATAATCATATTAAGGAAACTTTTTAGAAATTGAAGGATTTCTTTTAGAAATTTAGTTATAGCTTATTATTGCTTTGCTCAGACTTAAATCCATTATATCTACTAAGTAGAAGCAAGTATGGATTTTAAATTAAGAGAACTGAACCATAATTCCTTAATCCTTTGATATATATGAATGGTATCAAACTATGTGACTCCATCAAAAAACATACTAAACAGCTTCTTCATCTCAAGGGATCTTTCTCTAATGCTATCAAAATATCATTTGGAATCAATAAGTATAAAACTTTTAACATATGTTCAGAAAAGATAGAGACAGAAAACTCTGAACTACAATCTGGAAGTCACATGAAACCAATATATGAAAGTTATACCTGTGAATACCTTGCCTTTCTCCAAGAAAGACACATTGAGTAGAAAGATATTAAAGACAAGGCTAGGACTGGATATGCTAAGAAACTTGCTGGTATTCTGAAATCAAAGGTGAATGGGGAAAATTTCATTACAGTCATTAACACCTTCACAATACCAGTATTTTTGTTTTTGTTGTTTGTTTTTTGTTCTGTTTTTTGTAGAGCAATGAGGGTTAAGTGACTTTCCCAGTGTCACACAGCTAGTAATTGTCAAGTGTCTGAGGCCAGATTTGAACTCAGGTCCTCCTGAATCCAGGGCCAGTGCTTTATCCATTCCACCACCAAGCTGCCCCTACAATACCAGTCTTTATGGAAACTTTTCAGAACTATAAAATGGAATATGGCAGATTTGAAAACTAACCTAACAAAAAAACATAAAATATTAACATTCATGGCCTGTAACTTAAAGGCAACTATAAAAAGATGAATATTTTTTCACCAGAAAGGAGAAGAAGATTAAGATTTTTAATGTATATGAGAAATGCATCAAAAATCTACAGAAATATTTTTGGAATAAGCAGACATCCCTTTACAAAGCAATAGTAAATTCCAATTTTAAAAAATCAAATTAATTTACTGAATGTAGCTTGAAGTGGATTGATTCAAAGAGAAGACTATGAAATGGCCAAGAGTCAAACCCCAAAATGACAAATTCCCATTAGTCCAGTCAATCAGATTTCTTCAAAGAAACATTCAACAAGTAGCTCCATCATGTAGCTTTGTTTGTGTTAGTGTAATGGTTTGCGATAATAATTCAAGATAAATTAATGTCAAAAGAAATGGTAGAGTCTGCCATAAATTGGTCATAGACCAATATATTAAACCATTTACCAAGATAAAGTAAAAATGGATACATGAGATAGACATAAAGGGATATATCATAAATAAGTCAAATGAGCATGGGGGATATTATCCATCATACTTACCACTAGGAAAGAATTTATGAAAAAACAAGAAATAGAGAGCCAAAAAATCAAGAAATTGTAGAATGCTTTTTCTTAAGGAATATGGCCTTAGTGATCAATATAGATTATTCCATGAAATGCATTGCATAGTTTATGCAACACATAGTATGTAAAAATATAACACCTATAAAATACCTCATGATATGCCACCTAGTGTCAAGAATTATACAACAGAAATTTGCAATCTTTTATGGTTTGAAAGACATTAAATAAATATAGAATCAAAATTATTTTGAATAACTCAAACAATAAATTGTACTGGAACTCGATCATTATCACAAATCAAGCTTTTGACCACAATCATGCAGAAAAGACAGTGATCCATAACAATCTCAAGAATAAAATTTTAAATGTATGTATTCAAAAAATAATAATAATCACTTGCAAGCTGAATGAAGCAAAAGGCTTTCAAAATATGCAAAGATCAAAATCACATGGTGACATGATGAAGTGTTGTCCTGTCTTCTACTGGGGATATATAATGGAAATTTCCTTTGATCCTATGAGAGATAAGCTTATGTTCTGATACTATTATTCAACTACAAATGACAGTTTATCTATAGGTACAATTTTCTATAAAGTATTAAATATAAACAAATCGGATACACAGTTGTATGATCTGTTTCTTTCTAAAACCCATCAAAAAAGATGAGAAGAGTGAAATGATGATGGTGGTGGTAGTGGTGGTGGTGATGATTATGACGATGATGATGACAGCAATTGCTAAATTTCTGTCCATTTTCCAAAAAATAAATGAGGTAGCATAGAAATGCAAGCTGGCTCTATGTTGTATCATTATTAGGAGTAACTTGATCCAGAGGACAATGGAACAAGTAATATTAAGTTGTGTTCTGGTACCAAAAGAAGGCATGATATGTTGGAACAAATACAATTACCTATTCTCTGAAATTAGGAAATGCTAACATATTTTATCCATAAAGTTTGCAAAATAAAGATATGAATACATTTATTAGATGAGAGTGCTATATCATAACACAATTAGAAACAGATCTTACTAATTGAAAATATGCACTTAAATCTATTCTTTGTCAATAATATCTTCAGCTGCAAGTTGCACAACATGAACTTCAAATAAGTATAAAGCAATAATAAAAAATATTTTTAAACCCAGATTAGATGAAATAAAAGTGTCACTAGAGTAGTTATTGAAATATGGAGAAGAAAAGATAAAGAACCTGAAGAACTGAAAAACTACACTTAACACAAATTCCAGAAATACTACCCAATAATAAAATAAATGACAAAAATAATGCCAATCTTGAGTGAATTTGAAAAGAATATTGATAGATGTAGAATAGAATTTCAGAAAAGCCTTTTTCACTTGATAGCATGAACACTGCTGATGCTAAAGCAAATTATTTTTTTTAAGCATTTAGTTGCTAAAGCCAATATGAATGCATGTATCTTATGATAGTATTTGACAGCATAAAAACATGTCAGGACCTACACACAACATTATATGCTCTAGAGCTTGCCATAGTAAGGACAATATGAGGAAAGAAGGAAATATAAAGGAATACCACTGGCACTTGACAAACAACATAGGAGCAAGTTGAGAAAACTATTGTAGATGAGTGGAAAAACCAAACATTATAACAAAATTATCTGGGCAATGCATTCAGTAGAAAACAAAAACAATATTGCCCAGTGAAAGGAAATAAGAAAAATTTGTGGAATGGAATTGGGAAAATAAAAGTATGTCAAATGTCTGATAACCTTACTCAGAAGTTGAAAATTGAATTTCAATTTTCAATTGAAAAGTCAAAAGTTTAAGGAGGTCTAAGTAGTCAAAGGAGCATAATACACACACACACACACACACACACACACACACACACACATATATATATATATATATATATATATATATATATATATAGGGGACCAATTGTTAATTGGGGAGTGCTAGCTAAGCAGCTCGCTGCAATATTGGGGCAAGGAAGGAAACCAGAAGCCTCCCTCAAAACAGAGCAAGATTTATTTTAACAAGAACAAACTTAAAAAAAACACACAAACAGCATCAGTAGGATCAAGGGAAAGGAAATAAAATGGGGAAAGGGAAATTATAATACCTGAAAAATACCACCGCCCAGGAATCAGCTGAAAATACGCAGCAGAACGCCTGTTGCTTTTCATCTTCCACATAGAATGCCCAATTCTCCTCCCCCAAACCTAGAAACACCCCACACAGTCCCAGCCAATGGGATGGCCGCACTGACAGTCACATGACTGCCCTCACTAGGCTTCCAATCATTATAATTTTGGCAGGCCCACATAGGCGTCAGCGAGTGGTGATGACATGAGGTCCCAGAGCCCTGGCAACGGCTATAACCAGTGGGTGGAGCACCATGCAGTTTGCAGAGCCCCAGGCCAGTGCTCACTGAGGCATAAAAACCTCAAATAACAATTAATTCTTTACTGTATATAAATACATACATATATATATATATATATATATATGTGTGTGTGTGTGTGTGTGTATAATCTCAACATCTATCAAAATGCAAATTGTAGAAGTTGAAGAATCAAAGAAACTTGAGAAATTACTCCCAAAGAAGGACCATGTGAAAAATGTCTGGTCATCAATAAAGTAGAAAAAATGTCTAAGACAGTGAAAACCAAAGTTGGATCCAATGTAAAAGAGTTTGAGAACTATTAATATAATGAATGGAACAATGCATATGTCAAATGAGGTGACTGAAACTCTAACTTCCCTGAAAAATAAAAATTGGCACACACATAAAATCCATAATTATTAGCTCCAACACTTCACAGTAGCATATGGATTGCTTGTAAGGCACATTATCATTATCTGTCTCATTCCATGTGTATTAACAGAATTACATATTCATTATCTAAAGGTAAAAACATCAGTGAAATCCAATTATATGTTTATATACTTTTCACGAAGTATCTCTACCTTATATTATTATAAATTTTATAGAAAATTTTTCGAATAAAAATACATTAAGTACCAATATGAGATATGTCAAAACGTATTAGAGGCATACAAAGTTGCTCAGAAGAAGAAGATAATAAAAGGGCCAAAGTTCTAACCTTCAAAGCTTCTAAGAAAAATATGAATTGGTCTCAGGCTATGGAAGCTCTCAAAAGGGACTTTGAAGAGAAAGTAGGAGAGATAGAAGGAAGATTTATAGAGATGGAGGAAAGAATGGGAAGAGAAATGAGAGCAATGAAGGAAAGTCATAAGAAAAAAGTCAACAGTTTGAAAAGCCAAATGGGAAAAGAAACAGAAAATAACTCTCAAGAAAATAATTGCCTAAGAATTAGGATTGAAGAAATGGAAGCTAGTGACCTTATGAGAAACCAAGCACAGCAAAGCAAATCCAACTGAATAAAAAAATAGAGGGTGATATGAAATATCTCCTTGGAAAAACAGCTTACCTGGAAAACAGTACCAGGAGAAATAATTTGAAAATCATTGTACTACTTGAAAACCATAACCAAAATAACAGCTTAGAAACCATCCTTCTAAGAGATTTTCAGGGAAAATTGCCCTGATATTCTGGAATCAGAAGGCAAAATAGAAACTTAAAGAATCCACTGATCATCTCCTGAAAGAGATCTCAAAAGAAAAACTTCCAGAAATAATATAGCCAAATTCCAGAGCTTCCAGGTCAAGGAGAAAATACTGCAAGCAGCTAGTAAAAAGGAATTAAAATACTGTGGATCTCCAATAGGGCTAAAATAGGATCTAGCAGCTTCTATATTAAAGGACTGAAAGGCATGGAATATGATATTCCAGAGGACAAAGGAACTGTGACTACAGCCAAGAATCAAGTACCCAGGAAAACTGTATATACTCTTTCAGAGGAAAAAATAGGACTTCAATGAAAAAGAGGACTTTCAGGCATTTGTGATGAAAAGACCTGAACTGAATAGAAAATTTGACTTTCAAATACAAGACCCTGGAAAAGCATAAAAAGGTAAACAGGAAAAAGACCTCATGAGGGATATTAGAAGATCAAACTATTTACATTCGTACATGGGAAGATAATACTTCGAAATCAGAAGAACTTTTTCAGTAAGGAATTCGCAGAAGACACAAGTCTGAACTGAATATGAAGGGATGATATCTGTAAAGCATTTATGTTTTGTTCTTTGTGAGGCAAAAAGGGTGGGGTGTCTTGTGTCTGGGACCGAATTTGCCTTGGGTCCTCCAGGGTCCAGGGCTGGTGCTTTTTCCACTGTGCCACCTAGCTAATCCATGATTAGATCTTTAAAATAGGGTTAAGGTGCAGGAGGAATAAACTGGGGGAAGAGGAAGGGGAGAGAGAGTCTGGGGAGAGGTAGTTCACATGAAAAAAAACAAAAAAAAGCTTATAGAGGGGAGGGGAAGAGGGGGAAGGAGTGGGGGAGTGAGTGAACCTTAATATCATCAGAATTGGCTCAAAGAGGTAATAACATACATACTCAAGTAGGTATAATAATATATTTTTTCCCTGAGGGAGGGGAGGGAGATGGGGGGGGCAGAGAAGAGGGGAAGTATTGAAGGGTAGATTAGGGGAAAGAGCAGTAAATCACAAAACACTTTCTAGGAAGGTGAAAATATTCTGCATTACTTCACAAGTATGACATATTGAATTGCTTGATTTGATAGGGAGGGTTAAGGAGGGAGGGAGGAAGAAAAATTTGGTACAGGGAATTAGATCAAAGACGTTAATCTCATCAGAGTGTGCTCAAGGAGGGAATAGCATACACACTCAATTGGGAGGAGTAATCTATTTAACCCTAAAGGAAAGTAGGAGGGGAACAGGATAAGGAGGGAAAGGTGAAAAAAGGGAGTGCTGAGCAGGAGAGGGGACAGTCAGAAGTAAAACACTTTTGAGGAGGAATAGGTTAAAAGAAGATAGAAAATAGAGTAAATATCATTGGAAAGGAATAGGATGGAGGGAAATAGTTATGATTGATTATAATGGCAAAACATATGGTACCTACTTTGTTGGGCTAATATGAAGAAAATTCTTAGTCAAATTTAAGGTATTATATACAGGTTATGATGAACAGGATACTATCAAAAAAACCTGGAAAGACCTACATGAACTGAAGCAGAGTGAAATGTACTGTATACAGAATAACAGCTTTAGGGTAAGATGATTGGCTGGGAAGCATTATCATTTAATTTTTTATTTTTCATTTCTTTTTTTTTTCTTTTTTTATCTTATTTTAATTTTTTTGGCAGGGCAATGAGGATTAAGTGACTTGCCCAAGGTCACACAGCTAGTTATCTGAGGCTGGATTTGAATTCAGGTCCTCCTGAATCCAGGGCTGGTGCTTTATCCAATATGCCACCTAACTGCCCCCATGTGGTTATTTTCAGCAAGGCAATGATCCAATATAACCCTGAAGGACTTATGAAAATTGCAATCCATCTACAGAGAAAGAACTGATAGTATCTGAAAACAGATGGAAATAATTTTTTTCTTTTTTTTTTTTTGTTGTTGTTTTTGACAATTCCTTAATCTGAAATTTTGGTTTTTGTCTGTTTTCTCTCACAACTTAGCTAATGTGGGAATCTTTTCAATGACTATTCATGAACAACTTATTTTGAATTACTTGAATTCTTGTGGGTGGGGGGGTGGGAAGGGAGGGAGGAAGAGAAGTTGGAACACAAAGATTTTAAAAATTGATATCAAAACTTGTTGTTACATATATTTTGGAAAATAAAATTCTATTTAGAAAAAAATATATATTACCTTCCCAGGAGACATTTTAAGCCAATGGCGTTTTTTCATTTAGCTGTAAATCCATAATCATTCCACCTGAATAAAATTGATTATAGCTTTCATGTCATAAATGGTAATACTGGGGGAAGCTAGGTGGGGCAGTGGATAAACCACCAGCCCTGGATTCAGGATGACCTGAGTTTAAATCTGGCCTCAGCTACTTGACACTCACTAGCTGTGTGACCCTGAGGGAGTCACTTAATCCTCATTACCTCACTACCCCAAAAAATCAAAAAATAAAAATGGTCATGCTAAAATATTATACCATATATACAGATGATATCCATTTATAAATGGCCATTGAAATGTATGTTAGGCTATTACTTCATCTCATGAAATCTTTTTAAAAATGATGTAAAAATGCCATTTGGATTAGATAAATATACAATTTATAATGTTTGCTAAGGATAAATAGAAACTGGGGCAGCTAGGTGGCGCAGTGGATAGAGCACCAGCCCTGGAGTCAGGAGGACCTGAGTTCAAATCCAGCCTCAGACACTTAACACTTACTAGCTGTGTTACCCTGGGCAAGTCACTTAACCCCAATTGCCTCACTAAAAAAAAAAAAAAAAGATAAATAGAAACTGAAGGCTCTGAGCTTGCATAAAAAGGTCAAATTGAACAGTGCATAAAAATCATACAAATATATCAATCTTTAATAGTGTGAGAAAATAATAGCGTTTTGGGATCTCCCAAAGGCTCCTCTGGAGGGGATTGATTGGATTAAGATTGATTGAATTGGCTGACTTCACTAACTCACTTAAAGTTAATTTAATTAAAACCACACCTGCCTGGTCCTCAAGAGGGTGTGTTCTCAGAGGGTGTGAACTCTGATCTCAACATGGAACCACCCTCAAGTCTAGTGAACCAATGGATTTGATTGATGCTAGCCAATGAGGTTGAAATAGTGTGCAAGGGCCACCTCTCCTCTGGACCCATAAAAAGCTTCCAAACACAGTGACTAGTTAGTTGGACTCTCTTGGCACTCTTGGTAGCAGAGGATTTGGACAACGAAGCAGGCCAGGCTGAGTTCTATTTTTCCTCTAGGCTGGAAGGACAGCTGGAGCTCAATTTCTCCTCTAGGCTAAAAGGCCAGGCTGAGCTCTATTTCTCCTCTAGGCTAGATAGGTCATTTCTTAACTTTCTGGGCCAGGTATTCTCTTTTTACGAATACTTGGTATACTTTAATAAATGCTTAATGCCCAAAAACTGGTGCTAAAGCTTCTAATTTATAAGTAACAAATATGATAGAAACTCCAGATAATTTTCCCCAGACTTGGGACAGAAATAAGGCAACCACATATAGTTTTACTCGCCATAATAGAATGAGACACATCAGGCATAAGGGTATCAAGGAAAAAATTGAGTGTGAGTATATTAAGAGACTGACTGAAATACTAGAATCAAAGTTAGGAAGTACATAAAGAGGACATAAAAAGGACATAAAATAGCCAATATAAGCCTTAAACATATTTTTGGTATGTTAAAAGACATCAAAACTGATATAGAAGACATCTAAATAAAAACTTGTATGATGTTAAGGAAATTCAGGGTTCTTCATTAAGACAACTTTGAATGGATAGATGATCTCAGAGCACACAATTAAAAGTGAAATTTGCAAAAAATACATTTGAAAAAAAAAAAAACACAGCAGACCTAAAAATGAAACAACGTTTTAAATACATGTGGCCATATCAAATAGTCATAATTTTTTTTAAAAGGTATAAAAAGCTTTTTAAAATTAAAAAAAAAAAGAGTAGAAGAGAGAAGCGGTGTCATGTAATGGATAGAGATCAGGCCTCAGAATTAAGAAGATCTAGATTCTAGTCTCACATAGGGTACAAAATGGCTCTGTGACTTCTAACTTAGTACCCCAGTGTGAGGAAAATGATTCCTTCTAAATAATTCTCTGGAACTCAGTGGTGGAGTTGTGTCAAAGGCTCATTTATTCTCATTTTCACGAGAATGGGCAACCCAGTGTACAGCTGGTGGGTGCAAAGAAAGGGGGCTCACAGGCCCCATTTTAAATCCTACTCCTTAATGCAAATGGACTCTCCCCTTTTTCATCATTGGTTGATTACTCAACTGTTACAATCTACATGAAAATCTAGCTAACCAGAACGCAGTATTCCTAACCTCAATTTCCATAATTATTCTTTGGGTTTTTAGCCAATGGAGGAGGTGACACACGGACATTTCTTCAATCTTCCCTTATATGGACACAACCCAGGAAAGGACCTAATTGAGACCAGCTCAAGGTTTCTTGAACCATGTTATCTTGTTTGCTGGAAAGGAAGGAGGGGGACTGAGACCTTTTTCCTCAAACAGGTACAGAGGAGTGTAATTTGAATGGTGACTATTATATCCTTATTGAGATTTGATAATTACCTATTTCCTCACACCCAGGTAGCTCACTTTCAGTTTGTTCAGTTCTTTTTCAGTCATGGAATACTATTCATTACTGGTTTTCATGGCAAAAATACTGGAATGGTTTGTCATTTCCTCCTCCAGCTCATTTTATTAGATGAGAAACCAGAGGCAAAAAGGATTAAGTGACTTGCACAGGGTCACATAGCTAGTAAGTTTCTGATTTGAATTCAGGAAGATGAGTCGTCCTGATTCCAAACCTAATACTTTAGTCACTTAGCTGTCCCCTTGCAAACTATAGAATTACATACATTTTGAAAGAGGCACTGACCTGAATTGATAGAGAGGCTTTGGATGCTCCCTATATCCCTGAAATAACAAGGCCGGTCCAAAAAATTAAATTAAATTAAAAAAGGATGGTGACATATCTTCATACCATTTTTATCTGAGTCTCTCAAATACAATAATAGTAATAAAAAGAATAACAGGGCTACTAGGTGGTACAGTGGATGAAGCACCAGTCCTGGATTCAGAAGGACCTGAGTTCAAATTCAGCCTCAGACACTTGATACTTATCATCTGTGAGACGCTGTGCAATTCACTTAACCTTCATTGCCCTGCAAAACAAACAAAACAAAACAAAACAACAACAATAAAAAAACCCCACAAACAAAAAGAGACCTTATAAAAGAATAACAAAGATATGAGAAGCATGTTAAACTTATAAACTAACAGGTGACAAATTCTTGTGTTCTAAAAATACTAAACAATGATGAATTTGAAAATTTAGTAATAAAATATCCTTGAACTGTATTAAAAGCAGGGTTTTGTTTTAGATAGAACAGTTGCTCCTAACTGTCTGGACATGACATTAAATGTAATAATTGAAAGATTTTTTATAGCAACTGTCATACTTAATATTTATAATCTCCAAACTATATGAAATTTAAAAAGTGTTAAATATATTGAAACCTAATGAAAACAGTTAAAGCCATGTAGGAATAGCACCAAGTCCATGTTATTACTGATGTCCTTACTGCAACTGGATTTGCCCTGAAGATAGTTTCAGTGAGTCTATATGAGGGAAGTAAACAACTCTATACTCTTATCAATAACCCCCTAAAAATTCCATTTTGGTAAGAATTCAAAGAACATTAAATATATAACAATAAGAAGAAGATAGTGACTTGTCTTTAAATCACTTTTATATGAAATCCATGAAAAAAGAAGCAGAAAATGGAGCTAACAGTAATGATATAATGATGATGATGATGAAATCTTGAATTTGAAGTCTTTTAATTTTATAAAACACTAAGCTATTTTTTTAAAATTTTATGTCTTTTTTAGTTTGTTTAATACACTGAAACAGCAACATAATAGAAGTCTGTTGGGATTATTTTTTTCTAATGGAAAGGCTTTTTTGTAAGTCTGTCTGGTCACATTTTTTTTTTATTTGATTTGATTTTCAGTTCTACTTTTTCCCCTCCTACCTCCCTCTCTTTTACTCATTATAAATATGTGTAGTCAAGGAAAACATGTTCCCACATTATCCATGTCCAAATATATGTATGTATATATACACACATATATTATATATTTATATATACATTTCATCTTCACTTTGAGTCTATCATCTTTCTATCTGGGGGTGGATCACATATGTCACATATATTTTTAAAGGAAGGCAGGCCATCACTGAATTCTATATTTTCACAATCTAGAGACACAATCTGCCATTGAATTTAGTCAGGAGGTCATAGGTTTCAGCATGTTTCTCTCTTTTTGCTGTGGGTGTCCCTCAAATTTTCAGAATCTCAGAGACTTTTCCTAAAAGCCAGTGGGATACACTCAGATGATTTATTGTGAGTGGCACAGTGAATTAGATCTAAGTAGAAACTGTCTCTGGTTGGATAAAGAGAAGAGAAATATAGGAATCAAAAAACAAACATTCTTCCAACATAGTCAATAAAAAAAAAAAGATTGGAAAGCTTATGGTTGGAATATTTTTTTCCTTTCCCATCTATAGGTTGTAAAGCAAGGGAACTGATTGCCTATATACAAATTCACCTCCGCAATTAGTCCTCAGACTGAAGGTCTGGTGTTATCACCTTATTCATTCATTCATTCATTCATTCATTCATTCATTCATTCATTCATTCATCTATTCATTCAATCATTTATGTATGTATGTGTTTGTTTTTGAAATAAGGTTTTAAAAATCCATTTACTCTTTTGACTTAGGACTTTTTATTCAAAAAGTATGGCTGAAGGGCAGCTAGGTGGTACAGTGGATAAAGCACTGGCCCTGGATTCATGAGGACCGGAGTTCAAATCCAGTCTCAGACACTTGACACTTACTAGCTATGTGACCCTGGACAAGTCACAACCCTCATTGCCCCACCAAAAAAAAAAAAAAGCATGGCTGTGCTTACCAACAAAATACTCTGTGTGTGTGTGTGTGTGTGTAGTTGAATCTACCTACAGATATGTCTCAAATTAAGAAAATTTGGAAAGAACAATTCATTAGTCATAAGGCCTGAATCTAGACTATTTTTTAAAAGTGTATTTAATAAGGTAGTAATAAAAGTATTTTGCTTTATTTTGAAAATCATAAACCATTACTGAAATATAAGCTATCAACATTACTGTTATTAATAGACAAAATTCTAAATTTATAAAAATATCATTTGAGATTGTTAATTCATTTTATGGAATTGTTTAAACTTTAATTAGGATTCACATTCAGGTTTTTTTTTTCAATAGTGCATTCCTCTTGCTATTGCTTTTTTCAATAAGGACTTCTATAAACATAAAACCATCTAAAGGCAATCCAAATGTTAGTAGAGGGTCTTCTTGCTTGTAGCTAATACTTTTTATCATCTGATGGCCAATTTTTTGGTGATGAGCATCCCCACACTTAGCCAGCTAAGTTTGGCTCCAGATGTGTGCAGACATATAATTTGTTCTAGAGTCTAATCTTGAGTTTTTTTCAGCTTGATCAGGCATGTGCTCATTGACACAGTTATTCAGAAGTGAGAGTTACCTGCATTTTATAAGTCACAAAAAATTACTTTAATCAAGTGCAACTAAAATAGAATTTAATGGACCCAAATGTGATTGTTCTAAAATTTTCTTGAAGCATATCTACCATGTGGAGCTAAACCAAACCAAACCAAACCAAAAAACAAACAAACAAACAACAACAAAAACAACAAAAACACACTCTCATATAATGCTGGGGGGAGAGGAAATGAGAAGGATAACAGCCAAAATGTAAGCTTTTAATTTTTAGGACATATACAGTAGGTACTTTTCTTTTTAAAATAAATAGAGGAATGATTGAGAGAGATACAATATTCATCACTCCTGATAGGACCTGATTTTCCAAAAATTTAACTACTGCACTAAGGAAATTTACAATGAAGTTTTTAATGCACACACATATGTATGTATGTATATATATGTAAGAACAAGATTAAATTTATAATTAGGCAACTAGGATCATAAGGTGAATGGATAGATGCTTGGATTTTGTCAGAAAGACATGACTATACATCCTGTTTCATATACTTATTACTTATGTAACCATTAGCCCAATCACTTAACCCCCTTTAGTCTCAGTTTCCTCATTTGTTAAATGGTGATAATAACATTAGAGGGCTATTGAATGAGGTAACATATATAAAACATTTTGAAAACCTTAAAGCACTGTCTAGATTCTAGCTATCATTGTGATTATTAATCTTAAATTAATCTTAAAGCACTGTCTAGATTATTAATCTTAAATTAATCTTAAAGCACTGTCTAGATTCTAGCTATCATTGTGATTATTAATCTCATCTTGAAGTAAAGGCATTGCATGAATATATACATAAGCACATACATATAGACATATATGCATAAATGCACACATGTATACACATATATATGTACAGACACACACACATATATATGTGTGCATATATATATATATATATATACCTCTAGGTGGCATATTGTTTAACGATAGAATTAGAATCAAGAAGATTTGAGCTGAAATTGTGCCTCACACACTTATTAAATGTATGACCTTGGTCATGTCGTTTAATGTCAGCCTTACTTTCCTCATCTGCAAAATGGGGAGTAAGAATAGGACCTTCTTCACAGAGTTACTGTGAAGATCAAATGACATAATATATAAAGCATTTTGCAAACCTTAAATTGCTAAATAAATGTCATCTACTATCTCAGTGCAGGTATATGTGTGAATGTGTTATAACCAGTTAGTGCTACTGCAAGGCAACATTTCATTGTGAGAGGGCTTTGCTTCATGTTAAGGACATGGGCATATTTTTCTCAGACCACACCTTTCTCCTCCCACCAGGTAGCCCCAGAGGCAATGCCTTTACTTGGTCTATTCTTCTACTCTACCCCTCCAGCTCTGGAGCCTGGAGTTTTCCTGTCAAACCTGGGTTCTAAAGAATACCTGCATCTGATTCACCATTGACTCATTTGTAGCTTAGGGCAATGGTCCTGATTCACCTAGAACATCTTTCTCTGTCTCACTCACATACTTGTGCACTTATTTAGGAGCTTATAAAAGTTATAAACAAAAACAAAAATCAAACACAGTTCTCAGGATCATAGCTACAATCTCATCATTAGGGAAAACATCACAAATATTTTAGACAGAAATGTAAACTCCTGGTGAGATTTAGTCCTGTACATTACTAGCGGGTCAATGGTGCCTTCCATTGTATTTCTCTCTACACATAATATACACACATATATCACAAAGAAGTAATGATGGTTATTAGTTTCATAATAAGTGCAAGATATTTTCAAATATATGAATTATATCAAATGGTATAAAGAGATTTAGAAAAAACCAGAACAATCAAAGTTAATGTTTGCCATATGCATTTAGAGGTAGGAGGAAAAGGAAAGGTGAAATTGAAATACTTCACTCATTTCCTTAGGGTCTCAGGGAAAGACAGTTGCACTACCTCTTTGCCAGGGATTTGGTTGAGCAATGGTATCTTGGATTTATGGGCAGCCACCTTGACATCCCAGTCTTAATCCTCATTCAAAATGTCTTTCATCTAGTGGTCCAATTTTTTGCACTTTATTAGAGCTCTCCCCTTTCATCTGTCTCCAAAAGTAAAAGTCCTTGACTCATGTCACATATGGTCAAACCAAGTCAACAAGCATATATTAATCTTCTAAGAACTGTGTTAAGAAATGGGGATGCAAGGAAAGGAAAACAAACAATGAAAAATCCAATAGTTTATGCTCTCAAGGACTTCACAGTCTAATGGAGAGTGTTGCTTTCATAGTCAGCCCCTTCCCCCAAATCCCAGTATTCATTCTCATTATCACAATCTAAAAGGTTCTGGACTGTCTGTGAAACTGCAACTCCCAATGCTTGTATTTTTTATTCATGTATGTATATATGCATCACTAACTCAAAAGTTAGAATGGACTTCAGAGATTATGTTGTCCAATGTCCAAATTTCTCATGTCACAGATGAGGAACTTGAGATCTCTGAGATTCCTTCCTATTCTACTAAAGAGATTTTTTGCAGGGCCACATAGTAAAAGACAACCCTTTTTTAATTTACAGTCCAATAGGCTTTTCAACAAATAAACTCTGAAATCTCTGTGGGAGGATGAGGGAGGGAGGGGAAGCATAGAAACAAAGATGAGAGAGAGAGAGAGAGAGAGAGAGAAATGAATGTGCTGTTTTCAGTTTGTTGTAACAAAAAAGGGCCAAAAGAAAAAGGCTCCCCCCTCCCCAAGTGTTCTTAGGTTTTGCTTAGCCCAGCATTTTGTTGGTGAGGCTGAAAAGAAAATAGAAAGCTTGCAAGACTAGAGTGACAGTAACTACTTCCTTCCACCTTGCAGGCTGACTTAAGCCTTTGCTGGATAAGTTGAAAATCAAAAATCGGTGCCTTTTTACAAGAGCTAACCCTTTTAATGGCACCAGAGAGGGATGGAAACTCCACCAGATAACTAAATCCATTGATCTCTAATCCCCCCGGGGCCACACTGACTCTGGAAAAGTTGCACATATGGCTGGGGTCCAGAACCACACACAGCCAAGAAATGCTCCGTACGTTAGCAGCCAAAAAAAAAAAAAAATTCAAGAGGCCTGCCCGACATGTGAGAATGACATAAAAAGAAGTGGCTTTGGTAGTTTATTTTGACAAATGTCAGCACAGAGAGAGAATATTAAATTTCAAGAGCAAAAACTTTCTAGCCTTACTTGACTCTAGGGGGACCAAGGTATGCTCACTATAAGAGACTAGGTGGCACAGTGGGTCCCCTTACCCAGTGTAGGTTTTCTTCCCCCCTCTGGAATTACTGTCCTTTTCTATATTCATCCATATTTCTTGGAGCCAGGGACCTTAGTTTGGTTTTGTTTTTGTTTTTTTAAAGGAAAAAGATCTTCATTCAAGATCACTGCATTTCTTATTCTATTTAGGTATAAATATGGTAATTTTTCCAGAGTCTATGTGGGTGGATATATATTTATTTTATATAGACTTATATGAGTATATTTTATATCTTCCTATAAAGTCTAAGCTTCTTGAGAAGAAGGATTGTTTCATTTTTGTCTTTGTACCTTCAGTATGTAGCACAATGCCTGGCTGTTGTTGGTTTGTCACAACTACTTCATGAAATTGAATTCTGTTTGAATATGTCATACTGACAGCTTGTTTCCCACATCATGCTTAATATTTACAAAATCCTTTCCTCTTTACAATCTTATGAGTTGTGTTGTGCAACTAATAATTATTCCCATTTTAAAGGTGAGGAGACTGAGACTGAGAAGTGACTTAGATAAGCCACAGGGGTAGTAAAATTAAAGAACCAGCATGCTGACCCAATTCTGCTCTTGGTGACATGGCCTTGCTCTCCCAAAATTAAGTTATAATAAATGTTGAATTATCTTTTTCAATATATATTTATTTTCTCCCAATGTCTGAGTCTGCAAAAAATCCAGTATGAAATTCTAAAAACATACTAAAGTTCTTCAATAAAGGCGTTTTGATTTCAATTGCAAAGGGTTTGTTTTCATTTTTCATAACAAGCTCCACGCTATTTAACTCATCTTCCTCTGATACATCATCTTAGCAAGTAGGCAACCCTGGATCCTTTAAAACCATACCAGCAGAGGTAACTCCTGAAAGATTTTAACATTTGTATAGCATTTTCATATTTATCAAGTGTCTTCTGTACAGTAATCCTGTGAGAAAAGAAATGTAAGCATTTTTCTCCATTTTACAGATAAGTAAACTGAGATTCAGAAACGTTAAGGGACATGATTTCAGTCACACAATAAGTCTCAGAGTTGGGATTCAAACTTCAAACTTCTCATTCTTTATTTAGCATGTTTTTCCCTTTGGGCCCTATAACAAACTGTGTTTCTAATGCCTGGCACAAAGTAGACACTTAAATGCTTATTGAATTGAATAGAATTGAACATGGAAGAAACCTGTCCTAGTGAGAAGAAGATTTGTTTGTTTATTTTCTGTGTTGCTGTTTTCCCCTCAGTCAAGTTCTTGGCTTGGCTGCTTTCTGTGTCAACTTGGCTAAAGTACTTGGACATGTCACATAAATTCTCTCTCCCTTAGTTTCTCCATGTGTAAAATAGGGATAACATCGACTTTATCTGTTTGGTAGTGTTGTCTTAAAAGGACTTTAGAGCACTATAGTGCCATGAGTTATTGCTATTTTAGTAGCATTATTTTTCTACCTCATTTACTCAAATATTGCACCAATTCACCACTCACCCCAGTCTGCACTGACGGGGGTTGTCTGTTTTTCCAAAGATTACAAAACAGAACTTTTGGTTTGTTTTCTAAGACTTTATTTACCAGACTGAACATTTTCTCTTTTGAAAGTAGAGAGCTAATTAGAAGAGGGGAGAGTGGATATTTCAATAGGGCTAATTTTCAATGGAATTTCTGCTAAACTCTGAAGCTAGGTTTCTTAGATGAATGAAAATAACCAATTTAATACTATAAAAATAAACAAAAAATCATCCAAACAATTTTCAGGTTGAACCACTTTTTAAGTACAATTGTATTCCAAAACCTGAATTCTATGGATATTGGAGTAATTTACAAGTGGCATTAGGTTTTCCATATTTCTGTGAAATGACTGATTTGTTTTCATATTGAAAAAAATTGTGTTAGGATATTATTTCTGAATTCCATTCCTTTTTACTTAAAATACTATTTACATTCGGAGGATTATAAAATGTCAGAACTGGGAAGGATTTTTTCTTATTTATATTTATCTAGTCCTTCATTTGTCTAGCCAAGTAATCCCCATGAAATATGTGCTTAATCATTATTGTTGTTGTTGTTTTTAAATGGATTTTCTCAATTAATGAGGAGGTACTTCCCTTCTGTGGGCCTCAGTTTCCACACTTATAAAATAAGGCAGTTTGATTAGTTTCTAATATTCCTTCAATGTCTAAAATTATATGAATATTAGTTAGAAAATATTTTGATTTTTCAAATGGATTGAGAAGGGTTTTAACAGGTTTCTGAATACAACCAGTTTGCAAAGGAAATTCTTGAGGAACTGACCCTCCAAACTGGCCCCTCCTTCGCTGTGTGGCCGCCAGATCACCCACCTTCTTCTAACTCTTTGAAGATTTCTTCTGTATGAGCCCTAGGTCCAGTCCAGGTGAGCACTCTTCTCTCACATAGTAGACAGTCCACAAGAGTTACTGTGGCCAAAAATTCATCACTCTACAGCTGTGATGAAGTTCTTTTAAATTAGCTAGGCATGCCTTAAGATAACAGGTATTGCGCTGGTCACTGGGCCTGTATTGGAAACATTTGAAGCTTGCTAGGACCTGCCAGAATTTGTCCTTTGCCTTGGGGGACCCAGCTTGGTCTCCAGAGCCATGATTAGGAATCTTTGCACCCAGGGCAATGACACCGACCAAGCCCAGAACAGGAGGCACAAAGCATGCTGTTAGTTGGGGTGGGACAACTTGGGAGGGACAACTTGGTTCCATCCCCTTCTTTCCACACATTTGTCAATGACCCTAATTTAGACCCTCATCATTTCTTACCTTAGGTATTGCAATAGTCTTCTAATTGGTCTCACTGTCTCTGGATATATCCCACCATTCTCTACATAGCTACTAAAAGGATATTGCTGAAGCACCATTGTGAGCATATAACTCCCTTACTCAAGAAGCTCACTCCACTAGCTACCTATTGACTATGTGATCAAATGCAAATTCCTCTGTTTGGAATCTAAAGCATTTTGTAATGTCTCCAGATAATATTTCTACTCTATCACAATTATTACCCTTGGTAGGTGGTATGGTGCAGTGGGTCTACTGTCAGAGCCTGGAATCAGGAAGACCTGAATTCAAATCTAGCCTTAGACATGTATTAGCTTTGTGACCCTGGGCCAGTCACTTAACCCTGTTCACCTCAGTTTCCTTATCTGTAAAATAAGGTGGAGAACGAATAGCAAACTATTCCAGTATCTTTGCCAAGAAAATCACAAATGGTGTCAAGAAGTCATACATAATTGAAAGGACTAAAAAAACAACAACAGAAACTTTAAGGTCCTGCTGAACCAGCCTTCTGGTTCTTATATACAATTCAACTCCCGTATTTGTGTCTTTGATCCCCCCAGGTCTAGAACACACATACTTCTTACCTCTGCCTCAGGATCCCTAGTTTCCTTTGAAGGTCAGCTCAAATACTATCACTACAAAAGACATTTTCTGATTCTCTACCCCCCCCATGCTAGATTATATAAGTTCAAGATTACTTTGTACACACACACACACACACACACACACACGCATATATATATATATATATATTATCATACATATACATATAATTTGATTCCTTAAAATGTAGGATCATTTTATAATGGAGATTGTTTTATATTTATCTTTTTATATCTCCAGCAAAATGTCTGGCATATGGTAAGTCTTTAATAAATACCTGTGGAGAGGCAGCTGGTGATGCAGTGGATAAAGCACCGGCTTTGGATTCAGGAGGACCTGAGTTTAAATCAGATCTCAGACACTTGACACTTACTACCTGTGTTACCCTGGGCAAGTCACTTAACCCTCATTGCCCTGCCAAAAAAATAAGAAAGAAAGAAAGAAAGAAAGAGATAAATAGATGAATGAATGAATAAATAAATAAATACATACACACTTGTGGATTGATTGATTGATTGGTTATTGTTGGGGGGAGGGCAAAGACCTTAATGTACCAGCAAAAATTAGGGGTTTGTAGTAATAATGTGGAACTTTATAGAACCATATTTGGACTGTTGATAACTTTTCATTTTAACTAATTATCCTGTCTTAACTAGGAGCTAAGCTCTGTTTGTATGATATTGAAGGTCTGAAAGTGAAGTCAGCTCCTTCTAAATTTAGTTTCCTGGGGGAAATTCTAGGTTTCCTAACTCTGCTTATAGATCTGGGTATTCTTTATGTCCCTATGAGGCATAGGAGGAGGATTTTTATCATTTCCATTAAATTCTATTAGTTTCTCTTTAGTGTAAAGTTACTAAAGCTACTAGAAAGCACATAGGTAACTTGGATAATAATTTTTTTAAGTGTGATTTCTTTCTTAATTTTTGGTATTTTTTTTCTTTAAATATAAAAACATAAAATTACTTCTACATTCAAACAGCTTGACTTATCTAAGGGGCCAGGTGGGAAGGAGAAGATAAGGAAAGGGGTGGGAAGGGACAAGAGGGAGAGGGAAAGAAAAGAAAGAAAGGAAGTGGAAGAGAGGAAAAGGAAAGGAGGGAAGAGGAGGGGGAAATGGGGTAGGGAAAGGGAGGGGAGGAAAAGGAAAAGGAAAGGGGGCAGAGAAGGAAACGGTTTCTGATCTACAGCACACTTTAGAAGCAGGAAATAGCAGGGAGGGTGTTGCTACTCATGCAGTAGGTATAGCCCCGGGTTTTTTAGACCCTTTGACATGCCATTATTCATGTACTCCTGAGCCAAGTCACAAGCGTTCCTGCCACCACTTGGGGGTACCAATATTGATAATTTAAATCGATAACTCAATTTCTGAAGATACTTGCCCACCAATGGGCTGGGTTTGATTCTAAAAAGCTTAGATGGCACTGGATTCTTTCCCCAGAGGACCTGGCACTTTCAAAGGACCTGTTGCTGGAAATGGCTCTCAGTCACCTTTCTATAGAAGTCATGGGTTGCTACAAGTGAACAGCTAGCTGGGATTGCTGGCCATTTTGCTTAGTTTTACTTCTTATCATGATGTAATCCTTAGAATAATTTCTGAATAGGCAGTGGATTTAGAAAGACAATTGTAGGTCACTTGGCTTGGGGAAGGGAAGACTAGGGCACGGATCTCATTTGGAGTAGAGATCAAGGAAAGATAATTCATGGAATGCAAGAATTCTTTAGGTTTAGAAGGAGGACTTTAGCAAAAGCTCCCCACATCTTCTCTATGCAGAATTCATTGATTGATTAGTAAGGGGCTGTGGTGGGGAGGGGACAAAGCTGAGCTAAGCTTTTGTTTTTTTGCAGGGCAATGAGGGTTAAGTGACTTGCCCAGGGTCACACAGCTAGTAAGTGTCAAGAGTCTGAGGCTGGATTTGAACACAGGTCCTCCTGAATCCATGGCCAGTGCTTTATCCATCATATCACCTAGGTGCCCTGAGCTAAGCTTTTGAAAATAAAATCTCACAATTATTCCTGGCAACCGAGTATATGACACATATGAATCCAAAAACCTTAGGTGAGTAGTGTTAACTTCTTTTTGCCTCATACATTTTGACAGAGCTATCAACTCTGATAGAGAAAAATGGGGAGAGCCTTTATTTTTTTCCACTTCAAATTAATAAAATGCTAGCAAATTCATATGATAACTGCAAACTAGTCAGACACAAAAGGAAGAACATGCAAATAGGATAGGTCCTTTAGATACTGGAAAGGCAACTCTTATATAACTAATAATTCAAAGGACTCTAAAGTTGGTCCATTGTTAATTATTTCAGTTCTCTGTACACCTAATAACGGTATTACTAGGAATAATAATTATCCAAACACACGGATTGTTTCAACATTCATTATCATTTGCAAGTTAATAATCCAAATTAATTTATTGAACTTAATGTAGATAATAATCCACCAGCATTCACATCTGACTTTCCCGAACTGGCCCAGTGAGCAGATATTGATTTCGCATGGCAGAATAGCAGAATATTCCTGGCAGAGAACCCAAAGTGAAGCTCCTGATTAGATTAAGGACTGCATACACCTGAGCACACAATCAAAGAACAAAATCCCAGAGAAGGTTTTTTTTTTTTTTTTGGTTCATGTGTTCACAGGTGGGTTTCAACCAAATTAGTAATGAGATCCTACCTCCAATCCCTTTTCCCTGGTGGTTTTACACCCCCCCCCACACACACACAGAGTCTAAAGTGCCTTTTTCTAATGTTTTTGAGAACTTCATATCTACATTTCTTCAACAGATATCCTCAACCTGCTCTTTGCTCCTTTTATGAAGTTTTTTTTTTTAAATGAAAAAGTCATGGTTTTCATTTCTTCTTTTGTCTTCCCTTCTTAAAGAACTCAGTTCAATCACCATGCACTTAGGGGCTTAGCATTTAGAGCTGGAGAAGACAATAGAACATAGAATGCTCAAACACAGAACAATGAATTTTAGAGTAGGAATGGAGTTAAGAGAGGAGGATCATAGACCTTAATGAGAGATTTAGAAGATAGACCCTGGACATTATATAATCCAACCCCTCAATTTGTAGATGAGAAAACTGAGACCTTAGAGAGAGAGAGATTAACAAGACTTGTCCAAGGTCATACAAGCAATATCTGGTAGAGCCAGAATTCAAACCCAGGTTTTTAAATTATAAATCCCTGGCTATCTATGCTAGATGATGCTACATTTCAGTGTTTGTCCCTTTAGAAATTGAGGATGGCTCTTTTATACTTAGGGAAGGGATTACCCTCTCCCCACCTAATACAATAATGTAAAATCTGTAGTTCTCAAGTTATATTTCTGATAATTTTATTGGCAAAAGACTTTCTCTTCCTGCTTTTGTGACTCCAATATATATCTCGGTTGGACCAAGTGCCTCTCTCATCTCATTCTGCCCCCTTCCTCCAACCTGCTAGCTCAGAGAGGTAAGAAATAAATATTTCCCTGGAGACTTGATATGTGACTCATAAAAAGGAGTAATAGGCAGGATATTTTTTTCTTATATTTTATTTGTAGAATTTTAATGACTAGACATTAATGCCCCTCTTTATTTATCCACTTTCAAATTTTAATGAAAGCTTCTGGTGATAATTACCTAATTTCTATATTTAAAGCCTACAGGCACGTACAGTATGTTGCAAAATGTAATTCAATTTGATGTGCATCAAATGCTGTTTGTTTGTGGTCTTTTGTAATCAATAAGTAAATTCTGTAGTTACTTCAGTTGGCCTTTTCACTGGAAGGAAGAACACAGAAGAATGTCATCTATTTGTGACCCACCCATGATAAAAATCAACAACAGATTGGTCTATGTTTTTTAGGACAGAGGTCCTATGCCATCATATGTGGAAAAAGAGGTAAAAAGTCATGATAGACAACTCAGTCTCCTTCAATCTAATTTGTCTTCCCTTTATAAAGTATACTTTTCATGAGCTACAAGCAGCCATAATTCCTTGAATACCATTTCATTATAGAAAGTGCCCAGAATGTAAACACAGGACAGAACCATTAAAACCCTGACAGGTACGAAAAGATGATCCTGTTGCCTGCCTAAATGTGGATCATTTCAGTTATCTCACATGTTTAATCATGTAGGTTTGATATCTGCTGACTCTTATAAGGCAGACATTTCATCCTGGACTGCCTTTATAGTCCTCCATTTTCAATTCCAGCACCAGTAGAGAGACTCACTGTATTAAGAAGCCCAGTATGTACCTACTATTTCACAAAGACTTTCCCTACCACCAAAACTCCTGAGGAGAGATGGAGATGTTGGCTTTATGATCCTGGGAGGCCCAGAGGCAGGGAATAAATGCCTGGCTAGAAACAAAATTAAGGTAGGATGGCTAACCTCACAGGCATAATGGGCTTCCAGCCCTCTGCCCGTGGGGCCAAGCAAGCTGACGGACTGGGAATCATTAGCCAGGCTAAAAGAGCAAGAAAAGAATATTTCATTTTCAAATAGTCTCCAGGGATAGTCATTTAGCCAGGACAATTAGGCCACTTATACTGACCATATTTGGTCTATGGAAACCAAGGGAATTATTGGTTTAGCTTGCCCCAGCTTATTTAACCTCACTGGGTTAAACTGCTGCATATAGAGCATATGTTAGCAATGGAGTGGGCATCAGGAAGCCTGAATTCTACTTCCAGCTCTGACACTTTCTATATGATTTTTGGTAAGTCATTCAACCTAAATGTGTTGTATCGAATGACCTTTATGGTACCTTTCCAGTCAAAAATGGAATGATTTTATGTCCCTAGAGACAACAAATTCACTTTTCTTATCTGTAAAATGGGCATAATAGCTAACCTACCTTCTAGTGGAAAGAACTATGTAAATTGTTAAGTAGAAGAGAAGAGTGTGAATATTAATTTTACTATTATGATACCACTTAAGAATAGAGGGCTGCTGGGGAAGCTAGGTGGTGCAGTGGATAAAGCACCAGCCCTGGATTCAGGAGGTCCTGAGGTCAAATTCAGCCTCAGACACTTGACACTTACTAGCTGTGTGACCCTGGGCAAGTCACTTAACCCTCATTGCCTCACCAAAAAAAAAAGAATAGAGGGCTGCTTAGGAAAATTTGTCTAGTGTATTAGAAAGGATAGTGAGCTGAGGGTCTGAAAACAGGTTCAGGTCTTAGTTCAAATACTTATTAGTTGTGTAACCTTAGGTAAGTCATTACCTCTCAGGTCCCTGGTTGCCACAGTTATAAAATAGGGATAAAATGATTACACTATTTACCTGAAAGGGTTGTTTTGAGTCAGTTTTATGTAAATGTGAGTTATCCTTACACCTTCTTTTAGAGAATTCAAAGCATTTCTTCAATATGCCCTTAGATAAACTATGATTGAACTCTATTACATTAGTGGGGATGCTGAAAAAGGGAAATCATCTTCTTATACTCAGGGAAACAACTTATTATCCAATAGATCAGGGTTCTTGACCAAGCACTGTGAAGTGATCCATTCTGAAAATAATGGTTATGTACACCTTCAGTTTCAGCAATTCCCAATTCCCAAATAATGATTGAATTCCATTTTCAGCCAGTCTTGATTAAGTATTTGCTATACAAATCTTCGTTACCATCACCTCAAGCCTGAACTACTGGGGTAGCCTTAGGTTTGTCTCCAGATCTCTACTTCAGTCCATCCTCTGCTTCTCTGTCATGAGGATCTTCCTAAAGCTTAGGTCTGGCTATGTCACCCCACCCCCATTCAATCCACTCCAGTGACTCATGATAACCTCCAGGAGCAAATCTAAAATTCTGTCTGACTTTGAAAGCCCTTCCAGCCTGACCACTTCTAACCTTTCCAGGCTTCTAACACCTTCCTCCTCTCCATAAACTCTAGGATCTCCTGATACTGACTTCCTTTCTGTTCTTTGTACAAGCCAATCCATTCCCAATCTTTATGAATTGTCACGGGTTGTCCCGCATGTCAAAAATTCTCTTCTTCCTCATCTCCATCTCTTGGCTTCTCTAGTTTACTTCAGGTCCCTGCTAAAATTCCACCTTAACGGAAATCTTTCCCCATCCCTCTTTATTGTAGTACCTTTACACTTAGATTATCCTCAGTCTAACTCTTGTTTGTACATAGCTGTTTAAATGTGATTTTCAGGGGCGGCTAGAAGGCACAGTGGATAAAGCACTGGCCCTGGATTCTGGAGCACCTGAATTCAAATCTGGCCTCAGACACTTGACACCTACTAGCTGTGTGACCCTCGGCAGATCACTTAACCCTCATTACCCCACAAAAAACAAAACAAAAAACAAAATGTGATTTTCTCAATTATACTATGAACAACCTGACAGCCGTGACTGCTTTTTGTTTGTTTTGCCGTATTTGCCATTCTTTGCATCCTCAATGCTTAGTGCACTGCTTGGAACATGTTAGGTACTTCAATGCTTCTTTACTTGATTTGACTCCAAGGGAAGGAAAATAAGAATTATTAAGGGCAGTGCTTAGGAAGGACTGCATTCCAGGAAAGGGAGATGGTTTATTTTAATATATAGAAGTGTGGTTTAGCATATTGAGTGTAATAATACCTAGTAGCACCATTTGAAATTTTGCCAAGCATGGATATCACCTCTTTGAGAGTATCTATTTTTATTACCCAATGAATTTTCACAGCTCAGCCCTCCCCAAATTTTAGTCCTTTCTCTAGCTCCAGAACTCTCCCCAATCACCTTTTTCTTCTTTACTTCTTCCCTTCCCTTCTTTTCTGGCATCCTTCCTGCCTCCACTCTCTGAAATAAAAAGACTCATTTAGTATGACTTTCCCCATGGAATCTTCTGCCAAGATGGAGAATATAAACTGGAATTAGGAGTCTAGAGAAGTACCAAGATCCAAGGGACTAAAGATGACCAAGCACTGAAGATGCTTCCTAGTGCTCTTGGAGTACTTTGCTGAGTCCCCTCAGGCACTCAACGCTCAGTGTTTCTTACAATGCTATACTTAGGCTGTTGTGTCTCACTTTTTAAGGTTGTCTGTAATCTAGCACCAACTAGGAAAATAAAATGCTGGCTATTCAGCACTGTGAACTTTTAATGGAGCTGGGCAAGTAAGCCTACTGTCCCAGAAGCATTTCATGGCGGTTTCGCTCTGGAGTTGTTCATATTGTTTCCCATACCTATAATGGCCTCACCTAACCTTTCTTATATTATCAGTCTTCCAAGACTCTGCTCAAACTACAATTCCTCCAGGAAGTCACCCTTTAACTAGATTCATGGGATCATAGACTTGGAAAAAATCCCAGCAATAATCTAGTTAGAGCCCCTCCTAGAGAGGGGACTTCTTATACACAAAGTTGTTAAGATTTTAAATGGCAGAGCTTGGACTTGAACCCCAACTTCTCTGAAACTAAATCTAAAGCTCTTTATTCTAGTATACCACATGGCTTCTCTCTCACTGATAGTCCTCTTTCTTTTTTTTTTTAAATTCTATAGCCTAATAGCACTTGGTTTTCCTTTTTTGAGTTCTTCATGATTACACTAAATGTTTTATTCTTGCTTCTCCAGTTATAATGAGAACTCCTTGAGGGAAGGTTCTTTTTCTTATTTTGTCTTAAGAATATAGTAAACTCTCATTGAATGCTTATTTGTGGAATAATTCCACATGCTTAGCCTCTGGCCACTTTCTTTCTTTCTTTCTTTCTTTCTTTCTTTCTTTCTTTCTTTCTTTCTTTCTTTCTTTCTTTCTTTTTTTTGTGAGGCAATTGGGGTTAAGTGACTTGCCTAGAGTCACACAACTAATAAGTGTTAAGTGTCTGAGGTCGGATTTGAACTCAGGTCCTCCTGACTCTAGGGACAGTGCTATATTCACTGTACCACCTAGCTGCTCCAACCTCTGGCCACTTTCAAAAGACTAGTTATCATTTATAAAATTATTCTTTTCCATTACATTATTTTCATGGTATATACTATTTTATAATTTGGTTCATGATTTCTCAAACTATGAATTCCCAGACAGGAGGGACTATTTCTTGATTACTATTTCTTGTATCTCCATAATAAAGTTCATTTATATATATATAGTTTATTAAATGATTCTTGAATTGAATATTCAGAATTTATTGGTGAAACTTTTTTTCTTTGCTTTCACAAAATCTTTATTTCCAGTCTTAGTTGCCTCAAAATATTCCTAAATTAGTTAAGGATCAGCTGCTACTGTGGCCATGTTGAGCAGACTCAGAGCATAGGTTCAAACCACATTTGTAGGTTTCATAGGAAAAAAAAATGGATATAGCATCTCAGTGAATTTTACTTGCAAAATTAATTCAAATTGGTTTGCATAAAAACACTGTCACATGGATTGAAACCTGGCTGAAGTTTAAACAAAGGCAAATGATTGATAGCAGGTATCTAGTTTGGAGAAGGAGGGGCTTGGTCTGTTCATGGGGTGTCATAAGGGCTGGAGTGATGTCTGGTCTGTTCACATCTTTATTAATGATTTAGACAGGAAAGTGAACAGCATGTTGTTGAATGTTTCTGAAGGTATGAAACCAGGAAGCTCTGAAAGTGCTAGTGGGGACAGAGGGACCAATTCCAAAGGCAAAAATAGATTCAAAATAGGGAAAATAGTGTTTTGCTTTGTTTTGTTTTGTTTTGTTTTGATTAAATTCAGGCAAGATATGTAAAACAAATACCTGTTGAAAAATCTTATGGATTAAGGATAATTTTAAGGGAAGGGGAAAGACATGAAGAGAACTGGAGATGAGAGTGGACAATGGTTAGCTATCATGTTTCAGTATAATTTGCCAGCACCAAAAGGCAATTAGATCTGAGCTAAAGAGGCAAAGCTAAAAACCAAGGCACCACCCCAGCTTTGTGTGTATGTTGGGGGAGGGGAGTGGGGAACTGGTGTGTATTTCTTAACAGGAAAGTGATATTTCTTTACATTTACAACTCTGATGAGACTGCACCTGGACTAATTCGTTCAGATTTGGGCTGCTCAGTACCAGAACAATGCATGTAAATTGGAAGGAATTCAGAAAAGAGATCCAAAAATAATTAAGGGAGCAGTGAAATTAACTTTCATGAACAGATACCAAGCCTGTCTATGTATACTTCCTCTAAATGACAACAGAAGGGAAATATGAAGATAATTGAAAGAATATCAACATCAAAGAAGCAGAGGCTTTTTCTTTCATGGTACAAGGTCTAAGATTATAAGGCAGAGTAAATTCAGGAGAGAAAAAAAAATAGTTGTCTAACAGGAAAATTTTCTTCCAGTAAAATGATTTTCTCAGAGAAAGATAAAGTTCTCAGGTTTGGGTATGGTTTAAACTTAACTTGATGAGTAATCAAAAATGCATTTTAAAAGGCAAACAATATATGGTAATTTAAAGAATAATACTGATGATCTTATAGATACATTCATCACAGATTGTCTCTACATTATAATAACAAAACAACAACAACAACAAAAAGTGATTTCTGAACTAAGGCACCATGGATAGCCCTGGACGTGGAGTCAGAAGAAAGATATGGATTAAAAATCTGACTGTTGGGGCAGCTGGGTGGCACAGTGTTAAAATAAAAAATGTCATATATATACATATACATACATACATACATATACACATATACATACATATATATATATATATGTAAAACCTCCCCCACCACCAGAAAACTGGTTGTCAAACATTGACCAGTAGACTCTTGGTTGCACATCTAGTTATTTTATAAAAGTGACAGTCTGCCAGATACTTGGATCTGGAAGTAGAGCTGGTTGAAAAAACTGTTGTTCTTGTGTAATAATCATAGGGATAAACTTAGCTCACATTTATATAAAATTTTGCATATATCATCCCATTTGTCCCTCACAAAGATAAATATTATAAACATTATATAGGCATGGACATTTAAATACAAAGAGAAAAATGTCTTGTCCAAGATCCAAAATCTAGTCAGTGGTCAAGCTTGAACTTGGCCTTTATGGCAGGCTAAGTAGCCAAACTGCTGAGCAATATCACAATTTTTCTTTTTTCAATGATTGTCACAATAGCTAATATTTATTTTACACTTTAAGGTTTACGAAGCACTTTACATGTATATTCTCATTTGATCCTCATGAGTAGCCAGTGAAGCAGATGCTATGATTGTACCCATTTTATAGATGAGGAAACTAAGGATGAATGAGTTTAAATGACATTCCCAGGGTCACACAACTAGTAAATACCTGAGACCTGATTTGAACTCAGGTCTTCTTGACTCCAGGTCTAGCTACCTAGTGCTGGATGTATTTAAACTCTTCTTTCCAGAAATCCTAAATGTGAAGCCAGAAGAGAATATCCAGTAAGGAATTATTCTGTGACATTATAATTAGAATAAAGGGCTACAATGCTAAACAGTCAATCTGAAAGGGCCAAATAAATTGTCCATGGGGCCTGCCTTCAAATCTTCAATCCACCAATCTGTAGTTAAAGGTAATATGGTATAAAGGAAATGTGTGATTTAAAAAAAAAAAAAAAACATTGACAACCTGAATTTTTAACCCATTTCTGTCACTGTAAACTATTGTACTTCCCTTTTGTAGTTTCCTCATTTATAAAAGGGATGTGATAATACTTTTGTGGAGAGACAGAGTAACCTGATGTGCATACTCCTTCCCACATAGTCTGTGTGACAATGGCCAAATTACTTAACCTCTTCAGTATATCAGCCAATTTGGGGAACTAGAAATTGTAGAAGAGTTGGTAATTTGTATATATGGAGGGAATTCCTACACCAGGATTTCCATATACCAACAAAATAATGTAGCTGGACTCTTCCCCCTAAAATAATTACGACGAAAACCCTTACACTACTTGTCTCACAGAGTTATTGTTAAGCAAACACTTTTAAAAACCTTAAAGCATTAATTTAACATTATTTAAAATTTTAACTTTTTTTTTTAACATTTTTGTTATTGGTGCTGATGGTTTATCTAAGTAAAATTTATCCTGTCTCATTTCAAATGAATAACAAGTTGTTTTTTAGGGAAGAAGTACTAGGAAACTATTAAATATTCCTTGGGCAGCCCACCTCCTTGATAGCTAATGTTTTCTGTGTTTATTTATTTTAACCAAATAATACAATGGTTGAAAGCTAGACTGCCAACCAAAATTGGAGATTCTTCAGTAGATTTCTTTGGATTTAATTATATATTGGCCCCTGCACTCATAGCTCATAAGACTAAAGTTGTTAAAAAATGTTCATATGGTTTATTGAAGTAATTACTTTTTGGAAACTAACAAAATGGAATTCCTAGTAAAATATTCTTTGAGTTGGCCAGATTGGGGGGGCGGGGAATGCCCATCTTAGAAATTTCAACTGCTCTCTAGTTTCTTAGAGGGCTGTCTCTAGCTAAGCAGCGAGCACGGTGATGCCGCTACAATTATGAAACCTATGTTAGTTAGCACTACACACTCAGATATTTGTGTGACTGTTGTTAGCCAGCCAACAAAGCCCTAACCCCAGGTTGCTGTTCTTAATTTCCACCGGGGACTGTAATAATCACATCTTCATTTTTTTCCCCTTCCCTTTCTTTAAATTGGTGAACTGTGACCGAGTTATTTTGCAACTTAACAACTCTGCAAATGATTCTCATTTCCACTCTGGCATTACTCCTCACTGAACTGATTTAACTGGTGTTAAGTATCCAACACTTTAGCAAGGTGGTTTTGTATATGCACAAAGCAAGTTTAATGCACAGAGTAATTCCTGGCTCTGGTTAAATGGCTGTGCCACTGAACTTCAGGGAAGGAGGATTGATGAGTTGAACTATTAGGTGTTGAAGTGTGGAGTAAGGAGAGCCGGCTCCTTTCTTGTGATAATTGAAATCATTTCAATTCATTTCCTTGGTTGGACAGAAACATGTTTTCAATAGTGAAGAAATCTTGAGGGACTCCATTGACCTAACCAGTCATATAATGCAAGAAGTTAATGGACAAAAATGATATTCATCTCCAGTTTATAATAGCATTTTTCTTTCACTCGAGCCTACGCATCAGAAAGGCAAAAGTATGTTAGAAGAACAACCACTATCCAGGCAGATATGTGACCTTTGTTTTCTATAACAATTATTGGATCTATGGTAAAATAAAATAAAAACCAACACAAGTTTTGACACTAAGATAATAAATTATAAATTATGAAAGTCTAAGGCACCCAGCAACTTGTAAACAACAGGCTGGTCTCTTAGCAACAAGCAAGGGAAAGCAGCAGCTTGTTGATACGAATAGAGCAGACAGGATTGTTTTGCAGTGATTACCACCAAGGAACCAGGAACAACATTTTAACACCTGCCTCAGGGCGCTTCTGCACCTAGCTATCCATCTCTCCCTTGGCCCCATTGCCTGGGCCTGCCGCCAAAAAGCTCCCCAGGCCTATAGTGCATCTTTACCATAGCAGGACCAGCAGAGTTAAAAAAAAAAAATACGCAACAGCAAAAAAAACAAAAAAGACTCTGGAGAAAAGATCTAAGAGGTGGAGTTCAGGCACTCTGCACACCAGTGAGAGAATTGAAATTAAAAAAAAATTAAATACCTCACTACAAACAATAAGTAATCATTTCTATAAATGCCTATCTCCCCCCTCCCATTTTTGATCCCATGTTACTTCAGCATCACAAATCTCGATGAGGTTTGTTGTTATGAAGGAATTTAGACAAGAATTTGAAACTGTGCCAAAAATGCTCTATTTTTAAGTTTTGATCTGAAAGCATGAGAACAATCCTTTGGAGTCAGTGTTTCTTTTAAGAGCCTAAAGGTTGTGTCCGCACAAGCAAAGAGAGAGATGGCTGATGAGGTAATTATCTTGGGGCTCTTTATTAATAAAGGCAGCTGTTCTACAGAATTCTGATTCCCTTCTTTCCCTCCCTCCTTTCTTTTTATCAATAGCAAAGAATTTTTCCAAAAATGGAAAAAGATGGGAAAGTATAGCACAAAACACCAAAAACAACAGCCTCTGTCTTCTTTCTTAGGTTGTTTAGGCACTCAACTGACTGAAGAAAGGGGATTGGACTAGATACTTTCTTCTGATCCCTCCAGATTCATATGAGCAACTGAATCCTACTGTGCATCTTAGAATCATAGCTTTGGAGGCGGAAGGAAACTTAGAGGTCATCTGGATCAACACCTTCATCTCAGAGAAAATAAAATGACTTAATAAAGGTGACACAGCCATGAAGTGACAAAAATGGGATTTGAACAAAGGTCTGACTACAAATTCAGCTCTCTTTCCCCTACACTCTCCTAATTGGTCTATAAGCAGAACTCTTCCTATGACTCTCACCAGCATTTAATGTCAGCTAAAAACAACTTTTTTCTAACAAGGCTTCATCCCCAAGTTGAACATTTAATAACCATTATTGTAATGCCCTAAATAATATTGAGTCCTTCAAGAGTGACTGTGGGTGGCTTCCAGAGTGATTAGCATACATTACACAGTAGAAAGATTCTGTACTAGTATAAATGGTTAGCGGTGGTTCAGCAGTGTTTAATATCTGGTGCAGGTCCTCTATCCACATAAGACAGGCAAAATATAGATTCATGGTTAACATCAGTCAAGGCTGGACACAACAATAATTTATTCATCTTTTGTCCATCTCATACATGAGAGAAGCGGGAAAAGGTGAAGGGCAGAAGGAGAAGGGAACATAGGAATCTAACAGCCATGAGCACACAAGTTACACTTAGTAAAGATCTCTTGATTGACTTGCTGAGTTGCACTGTCTACCTCACAGGCTGTAAGTGTGGAAAGTTTTTTATAAACTGTAAAACCCTATAGAAATATGAGTTGTTGCAATCATTACAATTTCCAGTTGGAAAAAAAAAATGGGAGAACTTGTTTATGGGCAAGGTTTCCCAACAAAAATTTGTATCCCTCTGTTTTGGTTTTTTTTTGAAACAGAGTACGTTTTAAATACAATCATAAAATTGGTGATGATCATTCTGAGTCCCTTAAAGCTCCTTCTCCTTTAAAAAACATCTTTAAGATGTGTCCTGCTATTTACCACAAACTAAATTGAAAGAGGTCTGACTTTGCTTGTATAATTTAGAATTCCAGAGCGATTCCATTGCGTTCTGAAATTGGTAAAAGGAGATATGCCCTTAGCCCCTCTAGAAGCATCAGTACTGAAATGCTGATGTTTAGATAGTAGAGAAACACACCCAGTCTCTACAAAATATGCTTCGACTTACTCTGGAGACCAGAGCTCAATGGGAAGGCACTCATCTGGCAGTGAGTAGTGGCTGAGAGGTTAGACCTTAGCTGTAGAAAATAATTTTGTAATTTCTCCTCTGAAAAAGGATTGATTTAAACTAAATTGATGAATATAAAAATGACCTTGTAAGTGCTGCTGGAATAACCTCTCAACCACCACTGTGGGGTTTCAGTTAACTTCAAAGGGAGATAAATGGTCCTACCTTTGATTAGGAAAAAGGACCAGGTTGGGGGCTTGGGTCCTGCAACAGTTTTAGACTCATCGGGCACAGGCAGGCATTCTCCTTCAGTTTTCTTTTGGGTGATTGACTGTGAAGTCCTGCTCACTGCCTAGCCGTATGTGAGATAGTTGAACACAGTACCTCCAGGCTTTCTCCTCCCACAATGCACCACAGCACACTGGCAGCAGTTCAGCTGAAGACTAAACATTTGGCTCTGTGACAACGGAACTGCCAAGAGCTGGCAATAAGAGAGTCGCAGGGAAGCAGCAGGCTGCTAAACCCTTTCACATTTTTAATTAGATCCACACACCCATGTCTTTGAGCTATCATAAATATACAGATGACATAGAGAGCATTATTTGGAGTTAAAAAAAAAAGAAAGAAAACTGTATTATGGTATTTCTTTCCTTATTAAAATAATTTACCTACAGCTAGTCTTCAGAAATGAGTGGGGCAAAGGGGTTGTTACATTTAGCTTAGATAAAACATTTTCTGGCTCCAGAGTTTGACTACATCCAGACTGGGTGAATGCAAGTCCAGAGAATAGCTGACACTCATCCTGCAAGAGCATCACCAGAAGAGGGCATTATTGGCAATAGCTGCAACATGCAACTTCTGAGCCCAGCCCAGTTATACATTCGAGCTTCAAGTATCCTTAAGTGTTCATCTTTTTTCCCCACTATGATGTTGTTAAAAACTATTTTTTCCCATTTTCTTTTGGGCTAGTGTGAACCATTTCCCAAGAATCATTTGCATGCTCATGGGCTTTTGTTTGTATTTTATTTTTTAACCTGGGGGGCATCAATGAGATTTTGAAATTCAATTTTCTTAATCTTTTTTTCATTCTCTCTCTGTCTTTCTCTCTGTCTCTCTGTCACTCTCTGATCTTTTTTTCCTCTAAAATGCAATACTTTAACTACCAATATTTTCTTTTCATTTCAGCTACTTTTCTACTCAGTTTAAACATACACACCACACCACACACACACACACACACACACACACACACACACACACACACACATGTTCATTGTCTTACTACTCAGAGCACAAATGACCTTGCTAGTCAGATCATATAAATTTCTGATCAGAAATTGAATGATAAGAACTTATTGGAAACATATGGTAATAGAATCAATGTTATTTGGAAGCACAGTGGAAGGGTTAAAATGGATATAGAATGTATATGTTTTCATTATTGTTATTTTGAATCTTTTCTTTCTATCATGATGGTTGTGGTTCCCATCTCCTTTGTTTAAAAGGTTCACCACATTTCTCCGAAGACCAACTCTAGTTAGTTGAACCTGATGCCAGATGAGAGTGAATGATTTTCTACTGGCCCCCCTGCCTAGGAGTTTCCTTTGGTATCCATCCCAGAATTTTTAATATATTGTAAGATGGGAACGAGACTTTTGGAATGCTGGGAAAGAAAAAAGCCACTCCTATTGTCCTGCCAGAGAGCACAGATTTTATAAATAGACATTATAGCAAACATTAAAGAAATGGTTATATTGAGAAACAAATGTGGCCCATCTATTCCATGCTGCCCATTTATCCTAGATTGTGTTATTCATGTGCTGCTGGTTCTTCCCAAGAGGACAAGTCATATGAAATATATTGTGGGTGTTCAAATGTTTTGTTTCCCATCTTATACTTTTTTGTTGTTGTTGTGACTTAAAAATGTCCCACATTTAATTGCCCCAGTTTTCCTTTTGTCCAATACTAAAACTAGGAGGAATGGGCAAAATGGAAATGACCCTGGCCAATTAAGGAGGGGGCAGAAGTGTCAAAGCCTGGAATATACATTTCAGTGGACACAAAGACATGAGACTGATGGCAGACTTGGGCATATTCATTCTCACAGCCATTTTAAGCTCTCCATTTAACTACCAGGGATTCTCTTTAATTAGGAGCAGAGAGAGGGTTTTGGATCTTTGTCTCTCCCATCCCCAAACAACAATAATATTAGTAGTAGTAGTAGTCGTAGTCATAGTAGTAGTAGTAATAGAAATAATGAAAAGAATTACAATTTCTACATAACAAATACTTCACCTGGAAATTTGTGAATGCAATTTGTGCAGCAGCCTTGCAAAGGCATTACAGCTCAGAGTGGGAAACACTCCCAGGTAGCTCCACAGTGGTATAATCAGTCTCCAATGGGGAGCAGATTGCTGCTCATTATTAGTTATTTATACAAGAATAAGAAGCTAATTTCCATGAGAGTAAAACAATGTATAATCTTGTTAATGCCCTTCCTCAAGCAAATGGTATCAGGTTTAAGTCAGGAGCATTTCATGAGCTGATGGTTATTTGACTCAGAGCAAAACCCTATTGCCTACACCTATGTTTCCACACAATTGGCTTCAAGAATATAGGCAGAGCAAATAAATTCTTCCTTTGTGGGGAAATGTGTATATCTGTATATTTAGAATTGTAGAATATTTGGTTCACATTTTTTAAATTATGGTATTAAAAACCTAATCCTAGCATTAATGTTTGACACCCTTTTGGAGCCCTGAATTTAGGGCTGAATCTTCTTACACTGTTATTTGCATCTCTTACTCTTGAGAGAAAATAGACTTTAGTGACAACATCAAGCTGCAAATCTTTTTGTATTCAGGATTCACATACACTTAAGAATGTATATCTATATAAAATGGACCTAGTTCTGCACATCTATCTGCATATAATGGTCTAGGCATAAAGTTTAAACAAAAGAAGAATGTTCTATTGGTAGCAACATTCTACAGATGCTATTTGGAGATGATATTGTACTAATCACATTTAGTCAGAAACACTACAAAGCCTCTTCAGTGAAATCCAAAGAAATGGAAAAGAAACAGACTAACCTTCCACTAAGGGGGAAAAAAAGTAGATGAAAAACATCTATTGCTCAGATATCCAATTATAACCGAAGGATTTCAGAGTGTTTTGGCCTATTTACCATGGGGGAACATGTCCCCCAGGATGTTGGAAAAGAAGAACAAGGGGAGTAATGAAAATGGTCTCCCAGGGTTTGTCAGCCCATCCTAACCACATTCTCTACACTACTATGCTTATAATATACAATATGAGAGACAGTCAATTAAATGTTTCTATCAATATATCTTGCATATATATTGTATAGGTAAATTGAGTGATTCCAGAGTCCAAAAAGGAAGCAGAGATTGGTTTAATAATGTTTAAGAAATTGTGTAATGCATTCAGTAATTCCAAACTTTTGCCACCACCAGAGCCTAACTCTTTAATGCTAATATTCTTTCAGTAACATTCTATGATAGAGAACTGTGATCTATGAATCAAATTTAAAATCAGGATCAAAATTAAAGAAGCAAGGGGAAGATGCAAGTTATTTAATAGTTATTCAGTCAACAAGTATTTATAAACACTTATTAATTTCCAGGCATGCTGCTAAGTGCTTGCAAATACAAAGACAGGCAAAATTGTCACATCATGTACTATGTTATCAAAGATATTGATGCTTGTTTTTGTGAGTATGTGCTAAACAGAAAAAATATATATACATATGCATATACACATACAAATGTATACATGTATGTATGTATTATCAAGGATAGAAGCAAGAAAGTATTTGGACTGACCATATATCAAGCATGTGAGTGGACTATACAAATGGTTCATTGGTGTGCCCAAGAACTCTAGATTTTCCCTAGAGAGAATTAATGGTAAATCATTTACATGTGTAGCATAGTATGAGAAAGCATGGGAAGATTATGTTCAGCATTGCCAGAAGTATACAGAAACATAGATTCACCAAAATACAGTATAACAAGATCCTCCGTCTTCAAAGTCATATTAGGAATTAACAACCATATTTCCTTTAGGTATCTGAACTTCAAAACATCAAAAATAGAACCCATTATCTTTTTCCCTATCTCATCCCTCTTCCTACCTTCCATATTTGACCCAGGGTACTATCAATTTTATAATCACCTAAGTTTATAACATTGGAGTAATAATTTTCCCTCCCTGCTTCCGCTAAGTTGCCAAATATTGTCAGTTCTATCTCCAGAACATCTTTTGCATCTGTTCCCTTCCCTCCACTCCTATAGCTACCAGGTCTATATCGTCTCTCTTCTGGGGTATTAGAGTAGCTTCCCAATTGGTGCTGTTGCCTTCACTGTCTGTCTAGTCCATATTAAAAAAGCTGCTAAAGTGATATTTCTAAAGTACATCTCTGACAATGTTATCCCCTGCTTAAAAAATGCCAGTGGCTCTCTGATACATGTAGGAATAAACTTTTCATTTTGACACTTAATGTATTTTACAACATTAGTTCAGCCTACCTTTCTAGACTTGTAACAATCTTCCTTTTGGTGCATTCTATGGGACAGCCAAATCAGTCCACTTGTTGTTGCTTGAACACAATACCATGTCTTGTTTACATGCATTTCTCACCTCCACCTTTTAAAATTCTTGGCCTAGTAGCCTTCAAAGTGCAGGTTGAATGCTTCCTTTTATATGAGGACTTTCCTTTGGAAGAGATTACCCTCAGTTTCTAGTCCCTCTACCTCCAAAGGAAAAAAACAAAAACCTTTCTTTCAAATACATACATGCATATATATGTATGTATATACATAAATGTATAATATGTATATATTATATAAGCATATATATTTTATATATACAGGTGAGAAAAATGACTCATGCTCAATAATTCTCTGGAACTCAGTGGTGGTGATGTGTCCAAGGTGTATTTATTGTTATTCTCGTGAGAATGGGTCACCAGTGTGCAGCTGGTAGGTGCCAAGAATGGAGGCTCAGAGGCCCTGTTTTAAACCCTAGTCCCCAAAGTGAATGGACCCTCCCCTTTCTCATCTTAGTCAATGGGGGAGGTGATACAGGGACAATTCTTCAATTCCTACCTTATATGGACACAGGAGGGGACCTAATTAAAATCAGTTCAGAATGTCCGGGAACCATGTGATTTTGTTTGCCAGAGGGGGTGGGGGAAGGAGAAGGAGACCTTTTTCCTCAAACAGGTCTGGAGGAGTATAATTTGAATGGTGACTATTATATTCTTATTGAGAGGAGATTAATACCCATTTCTTCACAATACATATTTCTATATATGTGTGTGTTTTGCTAATATGTGTCCATCTTATTTCCTGTGATAAAAGGTAAGATCTATAAAGTCCAGGATTATTTTGATTTTTGTTTGTATGCCCAGTGCTTAGTTTTTGGTATATAGTACAGGCTTAATAAGTTACTTATTGATTAATTTGATGACTCAATTATTAAGCTGTATCTTTAAACATATACATACTTTAAAATATTTTGATAAAATTTTAAAACAATGACTTAGGGTAGGACTGCCAGCTGGACCCACCTACCACCTTCCAAGACTGTGAGGCTAGTTTCAGCCTTGAGTCCTGAGGCCTCAAGGCCAGGAGGCCTAGTCCTCCGGCTTCCAGGGGGGTCGACTAATTTGACCATTAGATAGTTAGGTGGTACAGTAGATAGAACTTTTCTGGATCAGGAATAACTAACAATCTAGCCTCACATACTTATTAGTTGCTTGACCATGGTCAAGTCGTTTAACCTCTGTCTGACTTAGTACCCTCAAATGTAAAATGCAGATAATAATCACCCCCTACCTTACAGAGTTATTATGAGAATCAAATGAGATAATATTTGTAAAGTGTTTAGCACAGTGCCTGGCATATCACAGGTACCTAATAAAGGTTTAATCCTTTCCCTCTCTTTCCCACTATTGCCTTCAGTCTGGGTTTCCACATGTGAGAGCTCCTCTTCACTGGATACTACAATGCTACCTACTATGAAGTCAAGGCCCGTGGAACAACCTGGAATTGTCTAATCACTTGTCTTCCCATGTACTACTTCCCTTCCACTACAACCCTGCCTGGTCATTCTTCAATGGTTAGTATATTCCCGCTTATTTTTTATACTCCTTGTCCCAATGGTACGGAACCCCTGTCTGCTAAAGGAATAAACAGATCTCTTTCCCTCATCCCAGGCATTGATTTCCTTATTTCCACTCACCTAAACGCTATGTGCCTCCCCACCCCCACCCCACCATACCCCATTCTAGATTTGCTCATTTGCATGGTGCTCTCAGGTATGTCTACTTCATAATTAACAAACTTCATCGTAAATCTTTTCCTTTTCCTTTTTCACTCATTCTATCCTCTGTCAGTTACTGAGAACTTGCTTCCAATAAGTGGTATAAATTCCATAAAGACCCTTTCCATCACTGGCTGCATTTTCTCTTGTATCCCCAGCTCAGTGGTCAGAGGGTCAAATTGCCCTTTCTCTCCATTGCTACTTCCAGGCACTCTCGTTTACTCACTCACATTCTTTGTCTCTCTCTGTCTCTGTCTCTCTGTCTCTCTGTTACCCCCAAACCTCTCCTCTTTTGAAGTTGTATCCAAATTTGTCACCCAGTACAGATCCTGGTGGCCATTAATTACTGGACCCTAGGTTATTCTCCCTTATTTATCAATGAATTTAGTATTTCAATCACCAATGTTCTCTCTAGTCAGTCTTGCATTCATATTAGAGTACAGAATCACCAATGTTACTTCAAATACACTAACTTCTCAATTCCTAAATATGCTTAATTCCTTTGACCTGCTCCTATAATCCATCTCAGGCTACAAAGAGATGAAGACAACTTAGTTCCACAACCCATAAATGTCCTATTTTCATGTTTTTTGAACTCCAAAATTCTTTTATCTGATCATAATCTTTCATATTTTTCTCCATGCCTTCTAACTCCTAACCCTATTGTTCATCCTCACCTAAACCTCAACCTTCAATATTTTCCCAAGCCATTATGTCTACATTGGCCACACTCTTCCCTCATCCCAGTTTTGATTTCCATGGTGAACCATTTCAACTCTATAGTATCCTTTGCTGTAAAATTACTAATCTCCTTGTTTTATTACTGATCTCACCTTGCCAAATCCCAAATCTGTATTAGCCTCATCATTTGTCTGGGTCAACTACAAATTTATTTTATCGACTTTCAACTGAGTCTTCATAGCAGCAAAACAATCCTTAACTCACTTCTGATTGAATCTTATTCCTATTCACCATAGTGGCTATTCTAAATCTATTTGTCTTTCCTAGAGTATCTCATAGAATTGCTAACCCCTCATCCCCACATGTTCGGCTAAGAGCTTTTCTTGACATGTCATGAAAATAAGAAAAACAAAATGAGATCTTCTTTCTGTTCAGAAACTTCTCTTCTGCTTTCTTTCTTATATTATACCTTTCTGAAATCATCTCCCATTATCTTCTTCACTCAAGTCTCTTGACTGTTCTCCATATCAAGGCCAACTCCTTTATATGTGCCTTTGACTCCAGTCCTTCCGTATTTCTCCTAACAAATTAACCACCACTAGCATACCCTCTCTCTTGAATCCTCAGCCTTTCCCTGTGTGTTAGGTTTTTTTTTCCCTGCCACCTAAAAAGCACATCCATCTTTTTAGCCTCAAAAAACCAAACCAAACCAAAACCAAAACCAAAATCAAATCACTTTATCCTCTCTCTCCTGGCTATTTGTAATATATTTCTCCTTCCTTTTCACACAAATTCCTAGTAGAACAACAAAAGTCATCTGTTCTAAGTGGCTCTGCTTCCCCTCTTTCCATTTTCTTCTAAACTCACTGCAACAGTCTTCCAGACTCTTTGTTCAATTGAAACTAATCTTTTTAAAGCTACCAGTCATTTCTTAATTGGAGTTATGGTCTTTTGTCAGTCCTTTTGACCTTTCTGCCACATTTGATAGCATCTTCCCTTCATTAATAATCTATACTATCTGTATTTTCACCTCTTACTTTGTTTTTCTTGTCCCTGACTACTCCCTTGCATATTCTTCACCCTTCAATTACCCCTAACCTTGGGGTGTACCCCAAGGCACTATCCAAGGACCTCTTCTCTTTTCCTTTTATGCTTTTCCTTTTGGTGATCTCATTAACTTACATGAGCTCATTTACCTATCTGCATTCAATTCCTATATACATGTACATATGTATGTGCATATACATACAATGTCATATAGATACATGTACATATGTATACATATGTATACGTGACTGTGTGTACACATACATACTCACAGGGTGCGTGAGGTTTTCAGGGCTGCTCACCTTCCCTTCGTGTCCACCTTTCACCCAACTCTTACCTGTGGCTCCAAGAAGCTATAGCATTCACATATTACTCCCTGATAAAACTATCTTGGCAGACAGGCCAAGGTTGAGGGTAACTGACAGGTCTCAAAGCTGTTGGCAGGTTAGAGGAATCTCTACCCCAAGCATATGAAGATTTATTCTGGCAGAATGGGTATATGAGAACAATTTGTTCCAAATGGCCATGAATGCAGCTGAAGCAGGTGCTGTGTATTCCTTAGGGCTTGGTCAGACATCAAAGATGCTAAGGTAACCCATTGCATTCATTACAGGATATGGCAAGTCATCTTGACTTTTGTGTTGCCTCTGGACTTTGATGATTTTGGAAGGAAGAGTGAGGCTGATGAGTTTGTGCAATTCTGCCTCACTTAAGTCCAATTCATATACAAGCCAAGACAGTACTCATGAGGTCAATGGTTCTCTTTGAAAACAAAGGACAAACAACAATAGCAACTACACACACACACACACACACACACACACACACAAAACCTCATATGTATCTATTAACATCTATCTATGTATGTATCTATCCATTTCTAGTGTTACATCTCCCATTGCCCCTTAACATTGTGAACTGGGACATTCCATAGTTATCTTAAACTTAACATGTATGAAATAGAACTCAACATACTTTCCATCAAATTTCACCCTTTTCTGAATTTTTCTATTATTTTTGAGGGCACCGTCTTTTATCCATTCTCTCAGGTTAGAATCTTCATATCCTCTTCCATTTCTCATTTTAATTCCCTCTATATAAACAAAGTCTTGACATCTGTACATTCACAAGATCTCTCATGCATCTTTTCTCCATTCATACAACTACCAACTGAGTTCAGGCCTTCATCACTGTCACTTAGACTATTAAAATAGCCTTTGAATTATTCTCCTTGTCTCAAGTATTTTCTTATTCTAATATCTTCAATATAACTACTAAATTTATTTTCCTAAAGCGAAATTCTGACCATATCATCCTCTTACTCAATATAACGTAATTGTTTCCTATTACTTCTAAGAATCACAGATAAAGCTATTAACTCAAGTTTACAAAAGATAACTCTTCTATTTGGCATTTAAAGCTATTCACCAGACAACTCTATCATACCTTTCCATGATGCACAATTTTCTTCCACATACTCTATAGTCTAACTAAAGTGGTCTTCTTTCTGTGTCTCACACATGACACTCCCTCCATGACTTCACATCAATTTCCCCCCATGCCTGAAATTAATTTCTTCCCCCTGAACTTTTTCCTTTACTCTCCATACTGTTTAAAATCTTAGCCTTAAACAAACAAACAAACAAACAAACAAACAAACAAACAAACACAAACAAAAAACCACCAACAACAAATACAAAACCTGTCTTATGGGCGTTTATATCTCAAAGCCAAGCTCCTTGTTAAAATATTGAAAAATCAATTATTATCTCTCCCTAGGGACCAAAGTGGGAGATAATGTGTCCCCAATTTAGGGGGAATGTGTTTGTATGTCTACTCTTTCTATCTTTTTTTTTGAGGTAATTGGGGTTGAGTGACTTGCCCATGGTCACACAGCTAGTAAGTGTTAAGTGGCTGAGGTCTGATTTGAACTCAGGTCCTCCTGAATCCAGGGCCAGTGCTCTATCCACTTCGCCACCTAGCTGCCCCTATTTCTATATCTTCTTAACCAATAGCTTCTTAACCATTATACCTTTGTAAAAGCTCACTGATGTTCATTTCTTTTCAATGACATCAAAAAGTTAAATTTTATTGGAGTGATAATCATTGGCAATGCTATGAATAGGTGACACATAAGATGGAAGCTCAAAGCTATAAAATTAGAAAAAAACATCACTCCAATTGGGTGGGTTGGTAGAGTAAGTCCAAAGTTTTACTATATGGATTAATTGCAAACTAAATTCCATCTGAGCCTATAAATGTGCACACAACATTCATTTCAGTGTAGATTCAGGTAATTTTATTTTTATTTTTAAGGCAAATATTTATTGAATACTTAAATATAAAATATATTATTTTTATTCATCAGACTAAAGAACTTAAGGGGCACCTAGGTAGTGCAATGGATAAAGTGCTGGGCCTAGAATCAGGAAGACACATCTTTGTGAATTTAAATCTGGCCTGAGACACTTATTAGCTGTGCAACCCTGGGTAAGTCACTTAACTCTGCTTGCCTCAGCTTCCTCATATATAAAATGAGCAGGAGAAGGAAATGACAAGCAATTCTATCTAGGACCTTTGCAAAGAAAAACCCAAAAGGGACAACAGAGAGTTGGACACAACTCTAAAAATCTAAACAACAACAACAAAGAACTTAAGCTTTTGTAAAAGAAAAAAGCTAAACTTTAAAAACACAAACAAAAATTAGAAACAAAAGATAATATTTTTAGACACCATTGTGTACCTGAACACATCTGAGATACAGTGTGTACACACTTATGTCTGTAACCCACTGTTATCCACATCATGCTGTGGTAGTACTGGCACTTGGCTGGAATATCATAACTTCATTAGGAGCAAGGAAAAAATACAGAACCAAATTAAGTACTGAGCGATAAGGATGCATAGGTAGACAAGCCAACACACCCTAGGAGAATATTCCCATTGACCTTTAAAGTGAAGGGAAAGGGAATGCCCAATGAGAATTCTCCCCCAATTTGTCCCATGTCCTACATAAGCTTTTGGGGCACTGTAGTTGTAAATGTGGGAAGATCTTCAAAGCCATGGCATTATTAGCACTGGGCCATATTAAGGCATTTTAAAACTGTAGAGGACATGGGGAAATCATTGCAAAGGTTGAATAGAAATTAAAAAAAAACAAACCAGTTCTTGCCTTCATTTAGATGAAGTTCTACACCAATAATGTTGAGTACATTATAGAGATAATATGTTGTAGTAGGGCAAAAAAAAAAAAAATACTTACCCTGAAATGAGATCTGGTTTCAAATACTGGTTCTGAAAATTTCTTGCTATGTCATCTTGACTAAATCCCTTATTTCTCTGAGACTCAGTTAACTCCTTCCTTAAAATGGAGGTAAATGCAATTATACTTCCAAATTCACAGAGCTACCATGAAGACAGTGCTTTATATTATTTAAAGTGCTATAGAAATATGAGATTTAATCATTCATAGAATTTTCAGAGTTGCCAGGACCTTAGAGATCATCCTGTTGAACTCCATTATTTCATAGATCAAAGGTGTCAGACATATGGCCTACAGGCCACATGTGGCCCACACAACTCCTTAGTACAGCCATAACCAGATTAAAATGTAGTTCTTATCTGATTTTACAGTGCTGATATGGTCATAAAAAAAAGAAATATATAAATGTCTATTTCTTAAGTGTCAATATATGGCCTGAGGGGATCCTTACCTATGGCTTGATGACCCCTGTTTCTTTTTGAGTTTGACATCTCTGTCCTAGATGAAGAAATATCTTGACAAGGTCTTATTATAACCAAGATTCAAAAAGGTTTATGGTTGGGGGTTGGGATGAGGAATAAGATGTTATTGGGTAGGGATAGACATGAAAAAAGAGTATCTGTATAAACAAAAGTTGAGAACTATCTTTACATGTAACGGAAAAAATAAAATATCTCATAAAACCAAAAAAAAAAAAAAGAGTATCATAGAAACTTTTTTTTTATTGCATAGAATATGAAAAGGAAGTACATAAATACACAAATAGAAAAAATTTCTAACTATTTTGTTAAGCTTAATTCAGGGTATCCTCAAAATCTAAGTGAAGTCTTAAATTACAATTAAAGATTTTTAATTAAGTATACATATATACATACCATATATCTATATATACATATATAAAACAAGTAATTTATATATGAATGCATGTCTTAAAAATAAACTATTTAACAGAACTTCATAGTTTTTATACAATCTTTTTGTAATTCTAAGTGTTTTAAATTGTATGTGTTTCTTGCTAATTGTTAAATACACAATTAAAAAAACTTAAAGAAAAAATAATTCAGATTCCTGACACAGACTGGCTTTATACTCCACCATGCTACTGGATACTTTCTTCCTGACTCTGAATGCCTGGAGGTTCTCCTTCCAATTTTAAAGCTAGGAGGGTAGGGAGTATGTCTTTTATTTTCCCTTCTATAGTGTAGGCTACATGGGAGTAAAACTTGTATCTTATTCATCTTTATAACAAATTCTGTATTTATACAGTGGGAGAGAGCTTAGTAGCACATAGTAGGTACCTAGTAACTATATGTAAAATTGATTCGATTAAATTTCTTAGAAAAAAAAGTATTTAGTGCTTATAAAGTATTATAATTAGTTCTTCTAAATGTCATGAGGCCCAGAGTACCCCAGAAGTTCTCTGGGGCACATCAAAGAATATTCTCCTTGAAAAACCAAACCAGAGGACAGATAGGCCTAGAGAGGTAAGTAGAACCAGTTCTGACTGAGCTGGCTCGAAGATCTTCACCCTTTGTTCTGGTCTCCCTTACTCCTGGGGAGATAAGTTTGGGTGTGAAGGCTGCCTTTGTGTCCTGAAGAGAGATATGGCTTGAGAGATCCTTAGCCACCCCTCACCCAATTCCTCCAGTCACTACCAGTGGGGGATGGTCCTCCACCCCTCACTAAAGTGATATGGGGGAAATAAATTATATGGGGGAAATGGGGTACGGGTTGGGTTAGGGGTTGGGGTTCTTAGGAATTCCTCTTTAAAGAATTACACCCTCTTGCACACAAAAGCAGTTAGAATAAGAATGTAGTTTATTTAGGAGCAAGGGAAGGTGGGGGAAGGGAAACCATGACAGAAATCCTTGGACTTCTCATGGGGAGATAGGCACAAAGAACATGGCTCAGAGGTACCAATCTCATTGAGCAGGAGACTGGTAGGTACTGTTATAGAAGACTGATGGGGGGAGGGGTGACCATTTGACTGTGGAAAGTTCCTTTAGTGAGGGAGGACCATCCCACACTGGTGGTAGCTGGGGGAATTGGGTGAGGAGTGAAAGACCATCCCCTACTGGTAGTGACTAGAGGAATTGGGTGAGGGGTGGCTATGGATCTCTCTTCAGGACACAAAGGCCTCAGCCACACCCAAACTCACCTCCCCAGGGGTAAGGGAGATCAGAATGAAGGGTGGAGATCCGAAGCTAGCTCAGTCTGATTTGGTTCCACTTATCTCTCATATCTGTCCTCTGGTTTAGTTTCTCAAGGAGAAGATTCCTTGATGTGCCCCAGAGAACTTCTGGGGTGCTCTGCACCCCATCACAAAAGGAACTTTCCACAGTCAGATGGTCACCCCGCCCCCATCAGTCCTCTATAATAAAGTACCTGCCAGTCTCCCGCTCAAGGAGATTGGTATCTCAAAGCCACATGCTTTGTGCCATACCTCTCTCCCCATGAGAAGTCCAAGGATTTCTTTTGATATGGTGGGAAATGGGGTATGGGTTGGGTTAGGGATTGGGGTTCTTGGGAATTCCTCTTTAAAGAATTACACCCTCCTGCACACAAAATGTAGTTAGAATAAGGTGATGGTTTATTTAGGAGCAAGGGAAGGGAAGGGTTGGGGGAGGGAAACCATGAAAGAAATCCTTGGACTTTTCATGGGGAGATTTGGCATAAAGCACATGGCTCAGAGGTACCAAATCTCCTCGAACAGGAGACTGGAAAGTACTTTTATAGAGGCCTGATGGGGGTGGACCATCTGCCTGTGGAAAGTTCCTTTTGTGAAGGTGGACCATCCCCCACTGGTGGTAGCTGGGGGAATTGGGTGAGGGGTGGAGGACCATCCCCCCCACTGGTAATGACTAAGGGAATTGGGTGAGGGGTGGCTACAGACCCCTCTTCAGAATGCAAAGGCCGCAGCCACACCCAAATTTATCTCCCCAGGGTAAGGGAGACCAGAATGAAGGGTAGGAATCCCAAGCTAGCTCAGTCTGATTTGGTTCAGTTTATCTCTCTAGGCATTATCTGTCCTCTGGTTTAGTTTCTCAAGGAGAAGCTTCCTTGATGTGCCCCAGAGAACTTCTGGGGTGCTCTGCACCCCATGACACTTTCATGGTTTCCCTTCTCCTCTCTTCCCGTTCCCAAAAATAAACTACCGTCTTATTTTAACTGCTTTTGTGTGCAAGAGGGTGTAATCCTTTAAAGAGGAATTCCTAAGAACCCCAAACCCCTATCCCTAACCCCATACCATTTTCCCCCCATGACATAATGAAAAAAATTTAATAGCAAAATGATCCAGTCTCCACTCAAGAAAATTACAATCTGAGGGAAAATGTAACCTCTATGCAAATAAATGTGATACATAGTATAAATAATATGATGTGAGGAAAATATAGATGCAAAGTGGTATAAGAAAATTTGAGAAGGGAATGATCACTTTCAGCTGGCAAGGTCAAGGGTTTCTTGAAGGAATATAGACCTTCAATGCAGAGGAGAGCATGTGTTTCTGCTAAATGAATGTCTCTAATATGTTTCTGAATAAGAGACTCTCTGAGGATGCTGATATTTGAATCCATAGTACTCACCTGGACTTCCCATATATTATTTCCATGCCTGATTCTGCTTTACAATTTTTTTTTCTCCTTAAGTGTCACATATCTTTGCTCTGGTCACACCCCAGGTTGATTCCATTTTTCTCTGGGAATCTCAGGAGAGAGAGGGAGGGAAGAGAAACAAAAAAGAAAGGGAAAAGGAAAGGGGGAAAGAAGGAAGGGCCCACAAAAAGGAATTTGAAAAGCTGCTTAAAGCAAATTTTACCTGCATCTCAAGTTTTATTGGATCAAGTTTTGGAAGGATAGTGGTGACTGAGAGGAGGGGAATTCATTAGCAATAGAATCTTAGATCCTCAAGATCTGACTAAGATGCAAATCTTTAAACAAAACATAAGAGATTTAGGAGGAAACCAGCAAAACCCCCCAGGGCAAGTTAATTTCCTTTTACCTCCTCTATTGCTATAGCAGCCAGAAAGTTACCTCTCCAACCTCCCCCACCCCCACCCCTAGGGCAACCATTTAAATAATAGAAGAGATGTAAACAGAGGAAAGAATTGTACAGGTACTCAAGGGGAAAGATGGATGATATAATTATGACCATTATTTTGTACAGTAATTAAATACCATTAAGGATATCACTGGAAATATATATTAAACTTCTTTCATCCCAAAGACTTTAAAGCTTCTGATCAATTCAAATATAATAAAGTAGCAAAAATCCAGTCACTTTAAATTATGCTTAAGGTAGCTCAGAATTGTTTTCAAAATAACAAAAGACTTAGAGTTTTAGTTTATTTGGCTGTCACAATTGTCAGAAGGATGTTAAGCTGTATGAAAAGAACTCTAGTGCCAGAATGAGGTTGATATTAGACCCCGAGTTCCTCTTTCCTGGTCAGACTATTTTGGAAGTATTCTTAATCTGTCTTCCACATTTGGTGAGGTAATTGAGCTCTTTGTCCTAGATACACTTTCCTTTCTGGGTTTCTATGATATGACTATTTCCTTGTTCTCCTAACACCTGGTAATTCCTTCTCATTTACCTTTGCTGGAATATTATCTATGTCTCACCCCCACCTAACCTTCCAGGAACCAAGACTAAATTCAGGCATCTTCTTTCTACTCTCTCTCAGTGATCTCCAGAGGTACAATTGGTATGTCTCTATGCAGAAGACTCCCATGATCTATGTACATCCAGACTTAGTGTCTCTCTTAATGTCCATCATGAACTGCTTATTGGATATTTTCAATTGTATGCTATATGAAACTCAACATATTTCATTATTTTTTCCCCTTAACACCTCTCTAGTTGAGGGTACCACCATTTTTCTAGTCACCCAGTTTTACTACCTCAGATTCAACCTCACCTCTGACGTTTTCCTTACTGCTCTACTCTATCAAATTACTTCCTAAGCCTTGACTATTCTACTTCTATAGAAAATCTCATTTTCATCTCATTGGACTGGGAACTTAACTTTTATAGGCCTTAGTTTCTACACCTGTAAAATAAGGGGATTGGACTATATGATCCATTAAATAACCTTTTAGCTTTAAAGTTATGATAATTCTCTGCACTCACACAGCCACCATCCTAATTCATGGCCTAATCACCTCTCACCTTAATTATTATATGACCTTATTGATTGAATTCCCTAATGTCAGTCTTTCTCCTTACCAATTCATCCTCTATAAAACTGACAAAATAACTTCACTAAAGCATGTCTGACTGTGTTACTCTCCTGCTCAAGAACTGTTAATGGCTCCTTACTTCCTGTATAATAAAATAATATTGTCTTATCTTGGCATTTAAGGACATTTACAATGTAGCTACAGTATACCTTTATGGTCTTTTTGCATTGGTCCTACATTATACATTACAGTGAAACAAACCAACTTTCTCTTCCCCAAACTTGTTATTCCATCTTTTGAAACCTTTCTGCCTTTATACAAGCTTTCCTCCATGCCTGGAATGGACTTTCTCCTCACCCTTATCTCTTAGAATCCTAAACTTCATGAATAAGTTCAAAGTCCTCTGGGAAGGCAGTTTTGAGGTCCTAGGCATTACTGTCCTCTCCTTCCTCAAATTTTAATGTCTATTTATGTGTATTTATTTGGCATTCCCAAATGTCATGTCCTTTAGAATGAGCTATTTTTTTTTGTATCCCTAGTGTCTACCTTGTGCATAGTACATCTTGCACATAAAGGATATTTAATATATGTTTGCTTTATCATATAATGTATTGTTCAACTGTGGGTGCCACAAATACAGTTGTTCTTTGATAATCTGGGAGATGACAATCAAGAAAGATGAGGAAACTTAAGCCATTTTAAGTGAGAATTAGTTAAAAGGCCTGGCTTGTTCATTCTGGATTGGAGAAGGCTTAAGGGAGAGAAGAAAGTTATTATTCAAATATTTTTCACACATGTTTTACCAGACTTCCACAGAGATTAGGGATATTTTTATTGCATATCTAAAATTCAAAAGGAATGTTACAGAACATGAATATATACTTAATGTTGGTGCTCTCTGTGAGGTTCTGCTCCATATGGAGTCAGGGAGAGTATATGGGTAACTTTGATTCAATTTAGCAAGTCAAGTCAATAAGCATTTATTAAGCACTTACTATGTGCTAGAAACTTTGCTAGGAATATAAATATAAGCAGAAAAATACAGTCCCTGACCTCAAGGAACTTCCATTTTATTAAGACAGTACTAAAAGGCAGTTCAACTTGGAGAAGAGATGTATACATGATACCTAAACTGAAGAATAGTAGAGAGAGTCTGGAAAGTTGGTATTGGAGATCAGAGAAAAATGAAGACATGGTTTACACATTTTCTTTAAAATGGAGGTTCTAGTAAGAACCAGTCAATCAGGTCAAGGAGGCACAAGAGAAGAATATATTTTGATTGTAAAAAGTCTATGGTTGGAGAAAATTTCTAGGATTATGAGACTTCTGTGGCATGGAGCCCAGAGAGGAATTAAGGAATGATTAATGAGGATTACAAAGAATCAGTGGAGAAGACAGAAAAAAGTGCAGAGAAATGCCATTCTTCTCAGAATGATCAACTCATAAAGAAACACTATAAAAGGAATTCTATGAAGAGTCTGTGAGAAGTAAGCTTCTTATAGTGTATTCTAGGACTGTTCTTACCTGTGATGGCAGAGAGAGAGCAAAAGAAAAGAAAAGAGAAAAAAAGAAAAGAGAAGAGAAAAAAAAGGAAAGTAAAGGAAAAAAGAGAAAGAACCTATTTCCTAAGGGATTAAATTTGACTCTTGAAGAGAATTATGATGATAATTCTTCAGAGACATTAACTAGTACCTGGAATTAATTTCTTGTTATGGGGCTATGTTTTCATAATTTATATGCTGTTATATTGAAGGTTTGAGATGATGTAATGATTGGAATGATGCCACCTACTGGAGACTTGCTGTGGAGAGCTCCACCATGAGGAAAATGCCTCAGAGGCATTGTGGCTTTTCCTTGGCGTCAGGAAATGACGCTTGCTCATGGGTGCTGTCTATCAAGTCTACCAGCCAATCAACTGGAGGAGCCTCCTATGGTCTGGGAGGAGACAGGAAGGAGGAAAGGGAGCCTGCGTAGAGAGCGCGGGCCCTTTTGGCTTCCGGACTTGATGGTGGTGGCGGCAGAGGACTTCACAGGAGATTTGAGGAAAGATAGGAATGCCAGACTGTTAGAATTCTGTTCTCAATCTTTTTCTTTCTATTTTCCAATAAACCCTTAAAAACCTAAACTCGTTTTATCAGTGATTTTTAGTCAGTTTCCCCCAAACTGATTTTTCACAAAAGTAATTGTATACTAAGTAAAAAAAATGGGTATTATTTGAAATTGTTGCGTAATTATATATTGTGTTCTGAGTCAAGATGTATTCACATTTTTTGCAATCATTTATTATCCTCAATTTTAAATCCATACGAGACTTGGATTATGGGAACTTATCATTTAAGACATTAATTGCCTTTATTCTGAGTTATCAGATGCCAGTTGGCCAAGATGCCATCCAATCACAAGAGGAATACATGCAAGAGCAGACACTGAACTGTCACATGAGGGGAGACATGCATGAAGTCAAGGTATGGCCGAGGGAACGGCTTTTGACTAATGTTGAGGTTGGATTCTCTTGGTTTAATATTTTATTTTATTTTTCCCCACAATATTGTACAGATGGCTGGAAGTATTCATCCCACCCATCTCACTCCTACACCTGGCTTCTATGCTCCCTCCTATATGCCTGATGCCATGGACATCTCAATCCCATGCATCTGATTAAGTCTGACTCAGTTTCCTCCAATATGTTCGGTGGCATGGACATATATTCCATCCACCTATTTTAGACCTGGCATACTGCATGGGCAGTATATATTGCTCAAGTGTGGGAATGCTCATATCCCATCATTTCTCTGTTCTTTTATGGTAACCCCCATAATTATCTCAGATGTCATGATAAATACAGTGTTGAATTTGGCCTTGACACCTGTTACCAATTATATTAGATTTTTAAATTTCTCATAATGGCATGAGGATAATTAGGCAGATGATGCAAAAAGTGATAAAACAAAGATAAAAATTATTTTTATTAATTAATATTGCAGCAATTGTCTTCTCAATTACCCTCCATGAGGGGGGACTATAGTAAGATTATAATTTTAAAGAATGTTTCAATTTTTGTTTTATTATATGTTTCATGTGTAACAACTAAGATTATGAATTCCCTTAGACATGTTTTTGAGAACTTTCATTGTTTGATTTGATTATTGACAAAGCTATTTTAAAGTTGTGTTAAGCTCAATTTTGTAGGAAATTTTCCTGGCTGATTACCAGCATCCACACATCAACCCCTGTAAAGACTTCCATTCCACGACTACACCTAGAGGACATCTGAAAAAAGACTTTCAGAGACTTTAAATGAACAGTTTTGATTTGTTGTTTTTGTTGTTTTTTTTCTCTTTCTGTTATAATATACACCATCTGTAACATGTATTCTCTGCAGAGGCCCTCCCTTTGCAAGACTAATGTCAAAGTGTCGGTTCATGAGGACAAAAAAAAAAAAAATCGCCCCTCTGAACAAAACTTTCCTCTCTTCCTTTTCTATATTGTTGTTCACATATTATTAGTTAGCAATAGTTATTATATTCTTTTTACTGTTCCGTCAAGGAAACATTTTGTTTCTTGAGGAACAACAGGGGGGACTGTAACGATTGGAATAATGCCACCTGCTGGATACTTACTGTAGAAGAGTTCTGCCCATGAAGGGAAGGTCTTTGAGGGCAAGACCAGGATTCTTTTCTTCAGGATTCAGGAAGTGACGCGGACTAGTGGGAGGAAGAAGGAAGAGACTGGCGCTCAGTCTCGCGCTCTTTCCTGGGGACGCTGGTGGAGAAGGGAGCTAAAAATGTGCTCTCCCTTTAATAGATAGAAATCTAGGCCTTTCTCTCTCTTTACCAAATTCTTATTCTCCTTAATAAATGCTTAAAAGTCTAACTCTTGCTAAAGCTTATAATTTATTGGCGACCACTCATTAGATATTTTAGACAGTTTAGCTAGAATTTTAGCCCTTAACAATGAATAGTTATGTTATTTATCATAGTTAAAGTATCATAATTATAACATATTCGTTTTTATTATTAATTTCATTATTAATGAAATGCCTACTCAGGGATTTAATATTGATTTGATATGAGGAGATTAAGGAGTTAATACATGGAGACAAATGAATATGTGGTTTCTCAATATGTGGTTTTATTTAGTAAATAATATTTTAGTAAATGTAATTAATCATATATAATAGGTAGGGATTCAAGCCAATAGAAAAAGGTTATTTTTTTAATTAATGGGAAAATATCCAAACATAGCCCTGCATTACCCTAGAGTTTGGTATGATGAATTTAGATATAGAAATGAGTCAAGTGGCAAATTGTGGGGTGACTTATAAATGAGTCTGGTCAACCTCAAACCCTATTAGATGTTCAAAATGCTATTATAGAGAAGAAGAATTTGATTTGTTGTTTGTTACTCCCGAGGAAAAAATTAAGACTATAATCCTTGTAACGATTGGAATGACGCCACCTGCTGGATACTTACTGTAGAAGAGTTCTGCCCATGAAGGGAAGGTCTTTGAGGGCAAGACCAGGAGTCAGGAAGTGACGCAGACTAGTGGGAGGAGGAAGGAAGAGACTGGCGCTCAGTCTCGGTCTTTTTTTTTCCTGAGGACGCTGGCGGAGAAGGGAGCTAGAAATGTGCTCTCCCTTTAATAGATAGGAATCTAGGCCTTTCTCTCTCTCTTTACCAAATTCTTATTCTCCTTAATAAATGCTTAAAAACCTAACTCTTGCTAAAGCTTATAATTTATTGGCGACCACTCATTAGATATTTTAGACAGTTTAGCTAGAATTTTACCCCTTAACAGATGGCTGACCACGAAGAGGAAAGCTAACCCTCAGTCTTCTGATCTTCTGGTTGGGTAAGAAATTTCCCCTCCCTCTCCCTTTAACTGCTAAGTACTGGCATACTGGCTGTGTTTTTCCTTTGAATTTTTTCGAATGGACCTTTTAAACTCCCTAATTACCCTATTTTTGATTTTAGTCTGTTTAACCAGACAAATGGGAGATAAGATCATGTTAATGCTTTGTTTTTGTGGATTTTCTATTTTTCTTTTTATTTTTGTTAAAAGAGCCAGCAACTTACTCACACAAGGAAATATCTCTCCCTCTCCCAACCATGCTTTTTCAGAGAAACCTGAAGAGATTCCTGCAGCTTTTCCCAATTCTAACACTAATTGTTGCTCTAATTTTGCATGCCTGGAGGCAATGACCCACCCTCTAGAAGCTTTTAATCCCGTAGTGCCTGGAGGCAAAGTGGGGGAAGAGGAATCCAGGCCTGAGTTCAAAATCAAGTCTGATTCAAATTGCTCTGGTCCCTCCCCTCCTCTCCAGACCCCACCCTCTACTCCTCCTATGGCCAAGCCCATAGCTTCCCCTGCCTGGGAAGTCCAGAGATCTGATGCGCATGCTCAACTTTTTCTACCTGCATTTGCAGCTTCAGGCTCAGCCCTTCCCTGGCCTGGCTGTGCTTTTGAGACAATCTTAGAAAACTCTTTAAATTCCAGATATGCTCGTTTTGTTCATAATTTTGCTAACCTGCTTTTGTCTTTAATTAGTAATCTTATAAAGCATTTGTATGGTGAAAAGTCCGACAGACAATGTAGAGGGGTTAAAGAAGAAAAACTTAAGATGAATAAGAATGACAATCATCAACATAGTTCAAGACTCTGCTTCTTTTGCCATGGAAGGGTATATATTGTACAGAAATGTAGAAGTAAGCAGCAAGGTATTGATATGAGTATTGGGGATTTTAGATATCGGAACCAAGAGTGTTCTGAATTCACTCAGATTATTAATGTCAGTTCAGAGGTTACATAGGATTTCTATGCTATTACATATACATTTTGGAATTAATGGTATAGGTTTATTTTCATAGAGATTTTAATGCTTTTGAGATTGTGTCTTATACTTAGTTTCTAAAACAAGGAGAATATTTGTAAAAGCTTTTTATAGTCATGCGATCAAGTTTATAATTTGTAGTACTCTTATTGATATTAAGTTCATATTCATTTAGATTTCCCTAGTTTGAATTTCATTGTCTTTTATTGTTCCACGTGTATCTTCTTCTATTCATTCATCTATCTATTTTTAAACATGGTTTTGATTTCATAATACAATGTTAATTCTAGGAGTATTGTGCTCCCATATTCTGAGTTGTTTGTTTTTGTTATTTTTTTTTCCTCAACTGATTATTTGATCAAACTCTTTAAAGCATTTCCCTGGCAAATTGGTTGCCATGGCAAGTGTAAATTGATTCTAGAAGTATTATTTTTGATAAGCATATTCCAAAAAAAAAAAAAAGAGGGGAACATTTGTAAAAGTTGTCTTTGAGATTCTGTTGTGCTTTAACTTGTATTTAAATATGTTCTGATTTTTCACAAAAGTAATTGTATACTAAGTAAAAAAAAATGGGTATTATTTGAAATTGTTGCATAATTATATATTGTGTTCTGAGTCAAGATGTATTCACATTTTTTGCAATCATTTATTATCCTCCATTTTTAAATCCATATGAGACTTGGATTATGGGAACTTATCATTTAAGACATTAATTGCCTTTATTCTGAGTTATCAGATGCCAGTTGGCCAAGATGCCATCCAATCACAAGAGGAATACATGCAAGAACAGACACTGAACTGTCACATGAGGGGAGACATGCATGAAGTCAAGGTATGGCCGAGGGAATGGCTTTTGACAAATGTTGAGGTTGGATTCTCTTGGTTTAATATTTTATTCTCTTTTTCCCCACAATATTGTACAGATGGCTGGAAGTATTCATCCCACCCATCTCACTTCTACACCTGGCTTCTATGCTCCCTCCTATATGCCTGATGCCATGGACATCTCAATCCCATGCATCTGATTAAGTCTGACTCAGTTTCTTCCAATATGTTCGGTGGCATGGACATATATTCCATCCACCTATTTTAAGCCTGGCATACTGCATGGACAATACATATTGCTCAAGTGTGGGAATGCTCATATCCCATCATTTCTCTGTTCTTTTATGGTAACCCCCATAATTATCTCAGGTGCCATGATAAATAACAGTGTTGAATTTGGCCTTGACACCTGTTACCAATTATATTAGATTTTCTAATTTCTCATAATGGCATGAGGATAATTAGGCAGATGATGCAAAAAGTGATGAAACAAAGATAAAAATTATTTTTAAAAAATTAATATCACAGCAATTGTCTTCTCAATTACCCTCCATAAGGGGGGACTATAGTAATATTATAATTTTAAAGAATGTTTCAATTTTGTTTTATTATATGTTTCATGTGTAACAACTAAGATTATGAATTCCCTTAGAAATGTTTTTGAGAACTTTCATTGTTTGATTTGATTATTGACAAAGCTATTTTAAAGTTGTGTTAAGCTCAATTTTGTAGGAAATTTCCTGGCTGATTACCAGTATCCACACATCAACACCTGAAAAGACTTCCATTCCACGACTACACCTAGAGGACATCTGAGAAAAGACTTTCAGAGACTTTAAATGAACAGTTTTGATTTGTTGTTTTTGTTGTTTTTTTCTCTTTCTGTTATAATATACATCATCTGTAACATGTATTCTCTGCAGAGGCCCTCCCTTTGCAAGACTAATGTCAAAGCGTCGGTTCATGAGGACAAAAAAAAATCGCTCCTCTGGACAAAACTTTCCTCTCTTCCTTTTCTATATTGTTGTTCACATATTATTAGTTAGCAATAGTTATTATATTCTTTTTACTGTTCTGTCAAGGAAACATTTTGTTTCTTGAGGAACAACAGGGGGGACTGTAACGATTGGAATGACGCCACCTGCTGGATACTTACTGTAGAAGAGTTCTGCCCATGAAGGGAAGGTCTTTGAGGGCAAGACCAGGAGTCAGGAAGTGACGCAGACTAGTGGGAGGAGGAAGGAAGAGACTGGCGCTCAGTCTCGGTCTTTTTTTTTCCTGAGGACGCTGGCGGAGAAGGGAGCTAGAAATGTGCTCTCCCTTTAATAGATAGGAATCTAGGCCTTTCTCTCTCTCTTTACCAAATTCTTATTCTCCTTAATAAATGCTTAAAAACCTAACTCTTGCTAAAGCTTATAATTTATTGGCGACCACTCATTAGATATTTTAGACAGTTTAGCTAGAATTTTACCCCTTAACATCCTATAAAATTACAGGGAAGCAGGTTTCAACCCAATAAAAGGAACAATTTTCTAATCATTAGAGGTGTCCAGAATTAGAATGGGTTGAATCTGTTCATTTCCATCCAACAAATTATTTGTGAATACTTACCATGTTCAGAGAACTACATAATGGATTTTACAGTGTAAGAGTTGGCTATTATATACACATACATTAATGTAATATACAACAATACATGCTAATTGTTTAATAAATTTAGAAGAAACATGCTACAACTTTTTGAGTATAGAAAAGGTTACTACAAATTTGGGTGATCAAGCAAGTTTCTTTGGAGGAGGTTGGCATGTGAAGGTGATTTTAAAGCCCACCAGAAGGTGAAGGCAGGGAGAGGAAGAACATTTAGGCTGAAGGAACAATTTGAGCAAAACCACAGAAGGAGGAAATAGGGGGCCATGTAAAAAGGGTTGGCAAAGTCATCCAACTTTGCTTGAATTAGGCCTAAATGGAGGGTAGTAGTTTGAAGAGAGAGCGAGTGAGAGTGAAAGCAAGAGAGAGACAGAGACAGAGAGAGAGAGAGAGAGAAAAGAGAGACAGAGACAGAAGAGAGAGAGAAAGAGAGAGAGAGAAAGAGAGAACTCTTCGTGGTTGTAAAAGGACTGGGGTAATGTTCCTCATCCAGAAAAGTAGAAACTTTAGCACTCTTCAGTGACCAAAGATATTCCCTTGCTTAGACTCTATGTAATCACCCCCTTCCTCCTTTTTTGGCATTATCCCTAAAGCTCTTGTACCATAATTTGACTGTGGTTGCACTCTCTCAAGGCCAGGTCTGTTACGTTTAACCCTTCCTTTTCAGGTTTCCCAGTATCCTGAGGGAATTAAGGAGTCTTTCAATGTTTTGGGGCCATAATTCTCCACATTGGCCCCCTACACACAAACATACACACCACCTTCAGTCATTTGGTAAGAGAGAATAAATCGGGCTCATGGTTTAACTAAATTCCTATAGCATTAGTCCCACTAAGTTCAAGTTCCAATCTGTGTAGGATTAGTGCTGCTGACCCTTGTTCCGCAGGGCTTTACTTCTGGACTGGCAGTAAAAGGTGGCCTGGATTTTTGGACTGAGAAATGAGGCATCTATCAATTCTCCTGTCTCCCAGAAGGAGGTCTCCTAGCATTTTTCACATAAGTGAAACTATATTAGGTGGTCTAGGCATGCACCAACCCATATTATGTTATATCATTTTTCAATGTGTATTTATGCTTGTGTTTTATCCCCCCTAGTTCATGGATTTCTGTGCATGTGAGGGACTGTGTTATACCAATAAGTTATAGCTCCTGCAATGTCTATTATAGTTTTCTACATTAGTAGTATGTGCTTTCAAATACTTGTTAGGATAAAATAAATTAAAGTTGAGAAGGGAGAGACTTAGAATTTATTTAGTTAACTCTTTAATAATACAGATAAAGAAACTGAGGCTCAAAGAAATTAGTGACTGGCCAGAGATCAAACCCTTAGAATCTTAGAAGAAGAAAACCAATTCTTTCTGGGATTATATTAAAAAAAGGCAATGAAGAACAGATTGGACTCCCAGAAATCCACTAAGGAATTTGGTCTATGGATACCTCCAAGTGATATAGTCCTTTTAAATGATGCTTTCCTTGCCCTTCAGTCACAGGCTCAAGATAACAAGTTTTGTGATTCATCAAGGAGGATAGATAGATAGATAGATAGATAGATAGATAGATAGATAGATAGATAGATAGATAAATAAATAAAGACTTCAATTTAGTTATACTTGAGTAGTTTTACTTAAAAAAAGCATGCCTAGGAAACTTTTTTTTCATTTTAAAGGTAGCTTTCATAGTCTTTTTCACCTTTAATAAGATACAAAAAAAGGCCTTTTTTGAATCAACACTATTGGATCTAATTAAAATGCATGAGTGTTGATATCTCTTTTGCTGTCATGTTTTAGAGTATAATGTCTATGACAGGAAGAAATATTTTATATTTACTTATATGAATCAAATAATATAGAGTTTAGCAGGTTGATTTTCATACATTATGAAACATTGGATTGTTAATTACTCACACAGTCTCAGCATTTCCATCTATACATTCCCTTAAAACGTATAATATTGTGTGACTTGGGATATCCTCCATCTTCATTTCTGCCTTTGCAATTTTTTTTTCAAGGGTCAATTTAGATACCACTTCAAATAAGAAATCTTCTTTGATCTACAAAGCTAAATGGGATTTAGAGCTTTAATTTCTTGATACTTTATTTGAGGAAACTGAGGAATAAGGCATTAAGCGACATTAGAGTGGCAAAGGCAGGATTTGTACCTGGGTCTTTTGACTCTGGGTCAGTTTTCTTTTCACTGTACTGCACTTTTCTTTTTGTCTACTCAAATCTACTTAGAATGTTTCATGCCAATCTCCTCTTTGCTGATATATTATACTTATATATACCTTTTATTTAATTGTATAGATATCATATCAAGTAGTTTATACATTTCTTGGGGAAAAAGATGATCTTACTTTTTATCTTTGTGTCCCTAGGGCCCAGGACAGAATCTTATTTGTGTTTGCGTGTGTGTGTGTGTGTGTGTGTGTGTGTGTGTGTGTGTGTGTATATAGTGAGGCAATTGGAGTTAAGTGACTTGCCCAGGGCCCCACAGCTAGTAAATGTTAAGTGTCTGAGGCTGGATTTGAACTCAGGTTCTCCTGAATTCAGGGCCAGTGCTCTATCCACTGCACCACCTAGCTGTCCCATTTGTATAGATATTTAATAAATATTTGCTGAATTTAATTGGTTATAGTACCTGCTCTGACAATGTCCCTAGCTGTGTTTCAAACTTTTGATGAAATTTAGTGTAACAAACTTTTTTTTAAAGTGATCAAAATGTAAAAGGCATATCTCTTGCCCAGTTCTTGGTGCACCCATGACAGGAAAGCATAGAATTTTCTCAAGAAATCCTATTATTTGCTTGTGGAAAACAAAACAAACAAACAAAAATTCTTTATCCCATGACATTGTTCCCTTAGGTACTTTATCTGGACACACTCTCCCCCACCCCCTAGCCCTAGTGACTTGACTCTTCCCTTCTTTCAAATGGACAAAAATATTCACAAGTAGGTGGGATGGTACTATAGTGCCATGAGAACAGTGATGACTTTAGATTTGGAGGACCTGGGTTCAAATCTCGGCTCTGTTATTTGCTTTGCCTGGGTGACTGACTTTGAGCAAATCACATAACATATTTGAGCCTCAATTTACTCATCAATAAAATGAAGAGAAGTTGGACTCAATCACTTTTGGGAGGGGGGGGCACAAAGAGGGTTAAGTGACTTGCTCAGGGTCAAACAGCTGGTAAGTGTCAACTGTCTGAGTCCAGATTTGAACTCAGGTCCTCCTGAATCCAGGACCAGTGCTTTATCCACTGCACCACCTAGCTACCCCCTCAATCACTTTTAATATTTTTTTTATCTCTATTATTTTCCACTATTCTCTTCTCTCCTACTAACATATGCCTTCCCTTACAATAAATCAAGTTTAAAACTAGGATCCTAGGGATGCCTTTGAGCCAGTATTTCATCAGAGAATCTACTTACTTCTTCCCAAATGAATTGTGGCTTGGTCATTTTATTTTTGTTCTCCTTTGTTGCAGTTTGGGTTTTAGTAATTTTACTCATAAGCTGAAAGTGACTAGAGGGTATTTCTATACTACATATACATTTCAGAAGGACAGTTATTCTGCATATGTCTCACTACTACTACTATTCCTCTTCCTCAGAGTATAATTATAATAGTAATAAAAAGAATGATAATAATAATGCCTTTTGGTTCACAAAATAGATTTTTAAAGGATTTGTATAGTTTGTACAGTGCATGCTATACTCTGACAACTTACTTTTTATCTTTTTTCCTGCCCCTCTCTTAAATATACCTACTAATCATATCTGTACCAAACACTCCATCTGGTTTGACAGGGCAAGTTGTTCTTCATTATAGACCAATAATTTTACCAACTAACCCTTTATTTCATAATAGTGGAGTAAGGGTATAAGGTGGGGTAAGGAGGAAGATGATGTCTTAATTATAAGTTGGTGTTCTCTCATTCCCATCTCCCTACCCCTGCCCAGTTAAGGTATGGGAATGAGAGAAGCAAACACTAGTCATTAGGAGTAGTGATTACTGCAGTTAGACGTCCTGCCCCTATTGCCATGAAAATGTCTACTGATGAAAGCTTCATTTAACTTTGCTAATCAGTTATTCTTTTGCAATATAGAATTGCAGCCACAATATTTGTCTACTCTCAGGGTAGAAATTCTATGGGAATACCAAAATATGAATCACATCCACTTTTAGGACACATAGTACTGACTCTTCTGGGCCTGTTGCATGGGAGCAATTTCCCTTGAGCAAAGAGTCGATAGCTTTATTGACATAGTGCTATGCAACATTATCCTATATAAACAAATATTCCTTATGATGACAAGACTGGATCAAATGTACCCAACTATTAGCATGGCTCTTACCAACAGGCACAATCTTCCAGCTGGGGATTCTCTCTCCTTGCCATTGAGAATTCAGAAATATTTCCCAGTGCAAATTCTGGAATCTCTATGTTCAACCCCTCCTCTCCTGTTCATATGACTTAGTTGTTAGCCTTCTGCCTTTTTCTCTCCTTACCATATAGAGATCCAAGAACTCATCCCCAAAAGTGATCTCCAAATGTCCAGAAATAATAATAGTATTTTCATTTTATTCCCTTGGCAAAGTCCCAGTGGTAAGTAAGAGCAAGATAAGTGCTGAGACATATTGGAGTTGGAAACTATATTCCCAACACCCTTATCATGTAAACAATTAAAGATAAAAGCTAATAAAATTAACTGGGATAATACTTAACCCAACTGGACCAATAAAAAAAAATCAAGGATAGTTCTTTGAGCAATGAGACTTCAGGAAATCAATCCTTCATTCATACCATATGTCAAGTGCCAATCATAGATAGAAATTACACTAAAGTCCTCTGGGTTCTTGGACTCCATGTCAGGAGAATGCAAATTCTGACTGGTCCAATGAAGTTTGATAATATTCAAGTATTGGCCTAACAAAAGACATTGGGTCTGCTGATTGAGAAATGGCCTACTTAATAAGATTAATAATAATAATAACTAATAAGTATATAATGCTTTAAAGTTTACCAAGTTATGTACACATACATATATATACATTATATACATACATATATAATGTTTCTGAATATATACATTATAGATACTTATACATGTTCCTATAAAATATGTGGATATATGTACTATGTATGTATATATTTTAAAAATCTTATTTGTAACTCAAAACCATCCTGTGAAGTAGGTACTTAAGGCCTTATTTTCATCATTTTACAGATGAGTAAACTGAGGTTGAGAGTTGAAGTAAATTAACTATGGTATCAAGGGAGTATCAGAGTCAAAATATGAAGTCAGATGCTTCTGACTGTGTGTTCAACATGCTATTCCCTATCCTAAGAAGGTTAGACAAATTTTAGTCCTGTCACAGTACCACCATCTTCAATAATCTATATGTAATAAAAAATCTTAAATTAGTTTGTGCATGTGTATATGCATTCATGTGTGTGTGTGTTGGTGTGTGTGTGTGTGTGTGTGAGAGAGAGAGAGAGAGAGAGAGAGAGAGAGAGAGAGAGAGAGAGAGAGAGAGAAAGAGAGAGAGAAAGAGAGACAGAGATGAAGGAACTAAAATACTAGGGGGAAATAAGAAATTCAAGGAGAATAGAGAAATTCTCCATTTCCACTTTAGTGATGGGCACAAAAGCATTGAAGATTACATAAACATAGAAATGGCAGCAGAATATAAAGGCATTTGATGAACCTCCTTCTAACCTGCAGCAGGGAAGGGAGATTGGCAGAAGGGCAACCAAATATTAGAGACATATCATAAAATCAATGAGAATATTAGCAGGAAAAGATAGCTGGAAGAAGGATTAAGTAAAGAGAAAAAAATTATAATTGAATACAAAGGATATGAAAACAAAGTTAACAATCTTAATTGAATTTGAAAGAAAAGAATTCATCTATAAAACGGAGTATGGTGGTAGAATGAATCAGAAAGCAAAACCCAAGAATATGTTGTTTATAAGAAACATAGCCATTGTAAAACATAAAGATAAACAATTAAACTGAACTATTAAAGCAGAATATATTATGCCTCAGTTGAATTCAGAAAATTAGCAGTGGCAATTATGATTTCAGAAAGATCAAAAACAAAGGTTGGCATAATTAAAAGAGATAAACAAGGAAATTGTATTGTTTCAAAGCTCTATAAATAATGAAATAATATCAATATTAAACAGATGTACTAAATGGTACACTTTTTAAACATTTAAAGGAAAAAAATAATTAAACTATGGGGAACATAGATTGTAAAGTAATTGTTGTTGGAGACTTCCATGTGCCCCTTTAAGACCTAGACAAATCCAACAGACAGATAAACAAGCAAACAAATGAACAAAAAACTGAATATAATTTTAGGGAAATAAAAAAGATAAGACAAACTCCCATAAATTACTGAATGGCACTCCTAAGAAATATACATTTATTGGCTTCTCATGACAGGCATGACTATGACCATGACCATGAGCTAAATTACAAAGAATTAAGAAATGAATTCAGAAAATCAAACAATTTCTTTGAAGGTCACATCTCAATTATAATTGTTGTATTCACCAAGGTGAACTTGAACAGATGTAAATTAGTAACATAATCCCAAAATCTGAGTATATTAAAAACAGATAAAAATCAATAAATAGCTTTACCAAAATAAAATTACATCCATAAGAAAACATACTAAAACTTTTGGGGGGCAGGTAGGTGGTGTGGTGGATAGAGCACCGGCCCTGGATTCAGGAGGATCTGGGTTCAAATCTGACCTCAGACAGTTAACACTTACTAGTTGTGTGACCCTGGGCAAGTCACTTAACCCCAATTGCCACACCAAAAAACAAAAAAAAAACTGGGGATTTTGCCAGAATAGAGAACTTTTTCATAAAACAATAAATAGTTTGGATTTCCTCATCTGAAAACTGCCTGTTCATGTCCTTTAATCATTTCTCAATTGGGTAATGGCTTGTATTCTTATAAATTTGATTGAGTTCCCTATATATTTTAGAAATGAGGTTTTTAACAGAAACACTGGCTGTAGAAATTATTTCCCAGCTTTCTGCTTTTCTTCTAATCTTGGCTTAATTGTTTCTATTTGTAAAAAACCTTTTAACCTTAATGTAATCAAAATGATCTCTTCTAGTTGGCAATGGTATCACCCTTTATGACTAAATCATGTACCTATTTTGACCTTATTTGGGTATGCAGTGTAAGATGTTAGTCTATGCCTAGTTTCTCCCACATTATTTTCCAGTTTTCACACCAGTTTTTCTCAAGTACTGAGTTCCTATCCCAGAAGCTGGAATCTTTGGGTTTATCAAATGGATTTACTACTGCATATCCTGTGCCAAACCTATTCCAGTGATCCACCACTCTGTTTCTTTAGCCAGTATCAAATAGTTTTGATGACTGCCACTCTATAGTATAGCTTCCAATTTGGTATGGCTAGCCCACCTTAAAGCGCATGTTTTTTTCATTAGTTCCTTTGATATTCTTGACTTTTTGTTCTTCCAGATTAATTTTGTTATTATCTTTTCTAGCTCTATTAAAAAAATAGGTCATCTGATTGGTAAATAATTTTTTGAAATAAATAAATAAAATCAAAACAATAATCTCCTTGCTAATATATTTTAAATTATTGCATCAATATTAATTAAAGAAGTTATTGTGTAATTCATTTCTTTGCTTTGGCTCTTCCTGATTTGGGCATCTATAGCATATTTGTGTCATAAAAATAATTTGATAGAATTCCATCTATTTTTCCAAATAATTTATGTAATATTGGAATTAATTATTCTTTAAATGTTTTGTAGAATTCTCTTGTAAACCCATCTGGTCCTGGAGATTTTTACTTTGGGAATTCATTGGTGGCTTGTTCAATTTCTTTATTTCTTTCTATTTTAAATGCAGCTCATTCAAGTAATTTATTTCCTCTTCTGTTAAGCTGGATAAATCATATTTTTGTAATTATTCATCCATTTCCTTTAGGTTGTTATACTGTATAGGCATATAATTGGGCAAAAAACTCCTAATTATTGTTTTAATTTCCACTTCATTGTTGGTGAATTCATCCCTTTCATTTTTGATATTGTTAATTTGGTTTTCTTCTTTCTTTTTTGTAATCAAATTAACCAGAAGTTTATCTATTTTATTGATTTTTTTTCATAAAACCAGCTCTTAGTTTTATTTATTAATTCTATAGCTTTCTTACTTTCAACTTTATTAATCTCTCATTTGATTTTCAGATTTTCTAATTCAATATTTAAATTGGGATTTTTAATTTGTTCATTTTCTAGGGGTTTTTTTAGTTGCATGCCCAATACATGGATCTATTCTTTCTTTATTTTATTCATGTAAGCATTTAGCAATATAAAATTCCCCCTAAGAAGTGTTTTGACTGCATCCTATAAGTTGTTGTACGCTGTCTTCTTGTTATTCTCTTTGATGAAGTTATTGATTATTTCTATGATTTAATATTTCACCCACTCCTCCTTTAGAATGAAATTATTCAGGTTTTCAATTAATTTTCAGTCGATTTTTCCATGGCACTTTGTTGCATATAACTTTTACTGGGTTATAATCTGAAAAGGATGAATTTACTATTTCTGCCTTTCTACATCTGACTCTTTCATTTTCATTCTGTAATACATGGCTAATTTTTGTGTAGGTGCCATTTACCATTTGTTTTTGTTTTTGTGCAGGTGGGGCCCTGGTCCCTAGTATAATTTTGCTTGTCTATTTCGTCTTGTAGCTCATTTAACTTTTCCACTAACAATTTGGATATTATACCAATGGGGCATATATGTTTAGTATTGATATAACTTCATTGTCTATGGAACCTTATAGCAAGATATAGTTTCCTTCCTTATCTCTTTTAATTAGATGTATTTTTATTTTGTTTTGTCTGAGATCAGGATTTCAACTCCTGTTTTTTTATTTGTTTGTTTTTTTACTTCAGCTGAAGCATAATATATTCTGCTCCAATCTTTTACCTTTACTCTGTATGTATCTCTGCTTCAAATATGTTTCTTGCAAACAATATAATGTAGGATTCTGTTTTTTAATTCACTCTGCTCTCTGCTTCCCTTTTACAGGCAAGTTCATCCGATAAAAATTCACACTTATGATTACTAAGTGTGTATTTCCCTCCATACTGTTTTCCCCATTGTTTGTACTTTTCTTTCTCCTTTCACCCTGTTTCTCCTCATCAGCATTTAGCATTGTCTCCCTCAATCTGTACTCCCTTTTATCAGCTTCCACCCTTTTCTTTCCCCTGTCCTCTTCTGCTTCTGGTCTTCTTTTTATCAGTGCACCCCCCCCCCATCCCCTTAACCTTTCTACTTCCCTATAGGGTAATCAAATTTCTTTATGCAAATGACTGTGTATGTTCTTCCCTCTTTGAGCCAAATCCGATGAGAGTTATGGTTGAAACAATGCTCACTCTTCCCATCTTTCCCTCTATTGTAATAGGTATTTTGTGCCTCTTTATTTGATGTAATTTACTGCATTCCACCTCCCCTTTCCTCTTCTACTCATATAATCATTTTTCCACCCCTTAATTGTTTTTAAATCATCACATCAAAATTTTATACCTGTACCCTCTATGTATACTCTTTCTATCTGGCCAAATAGAGATACAGTTCTCAAGAGTTATAAGTATTATCTTCCCGTGTAGGGATGCAAGCAGTGAAACCTTATTGAATAACATGTTTTGTTTTGTTTTGTTTTTTCTGTTTATGTTTTTATACTACTCTTGAGCCCTTTATTTGAATTTTCTGTTCAGTTTTGGTCTTTTCATTAAGAAGGCTTGAAAGTCTCCTATTTCTTTGAATGTTCTTCTTTTCCCCTTAGAGATAATGCGCCATTTTGATCGCTAGTTGAGTCTTGGCTGCCATCCAAATTTCTTTACCTTCCTGAATATTATATTCCAAGCCTTCCAGTCTTTAATGTTGAAGCTGCCGGGTCCTGTGTAATCCTGAATGTGGTTCCATGATATTTAAATTGTTTCTTTCTGGCTGCTTGTTGTATTTTCTCCTGGAATTTGGCTACAATATTTCTTGGAATTTTCATTTTGGGGTCTCTTTCAGGAAGTGATTGGTGGATTCTTTCAATGGCTATTTTATCCTCTAATTCTACAATATTGGGGCAGTTCTCCTTGATAATTTCCTGGAATATGGTGTCTAGACTGCTTTTTTTCTGATTATGGCTTTCAGGTAGTCTAATATTTCTTACATTATCTCTCCTGGATCTATTTTCCAGGTCAGTTGTCTTTCCAATGAGGTATTTCACATTTTCTTCTATTTATTTCAATATTTTGATTCTGTTTGACTGATTCCTGATGTCTCATGCAGTCATTAAATTGCACTTACCTGATTCTAATTTTTAAGGCATTATTTTTTTTCAGTCAGCTTTTGCACCTCCTTTTCCATTAGGCCTATTCAACTTCTTTAAGGAGTTGATTTCTTCAGTGGATATTTTTTTCAATTTGGCAAATTGTTTTTTGTTTGTTTATTTGTTTCTTGTGAGGCAATAAGGGTTAAGTGACTTGCCCAGGGTCCTACAGCTAGTAAGTGTAAAGTCAGAGGCTAGATATGAACACAGGTCCTCCTGAATACAGGGCCCTTGCTTTATGCACTACACCACCTAGCTGCCCCTGCCAATTGTATATTTTAATGAATTAATTTCTTCAGTCAATTTTTTTGCCTCCTTTTCCAAGTTGTTGACCCTTTTAAAAAAAATAATTTTCCTGCATAATTCTCATTTCTCTCATTTCTTTTTTCCATTTTTCCTCTACATCTCTTATTTGATTTTTTTTTTTAGTGAGGCAATTGGGGTTACGTGACTTGCCCAGGGTCACACAGCTAGTAAGTGTTAAGTGTCTGAGGCCGGATTTGAACTCAGGTACTCCTGACGCCAGGGCCAGTGCTCTATCCACTGCGCCATCTAGCTACCCTCTCTTATTTGATTTTAAAAATCCTTTTGGAGCTCTTCCAAGAAGGCTCTTTGATCTTGAGACCAATTCATCTTCACCCTTGAAACTTCACATGTAAGCAATTTGACAGTGGTATCTTCATCTGGTTTTGTGTTTTGGTCTTCCCTATCACCATAGAAGCTCTATATGGTAAGGGTCCTTTTCTATTTCTAACTTATATTTTAGCCTTTATGACTTTTAGAGTTGAGCTCTGCTCCTGGGGCACAAGGGCAAACTCTTGTGAGCTTCTCATGCTGGGAGCTAGTGGACTGATCACTGGCTTTCTGCTCTGAGTCCTTTAAATCTTGAAGATTCCTAAGAGCTCTGGGCTTGCTCTATGCCTTGGGCTGGCCAGGCCCGGTCTCTCCTGTCCTTTGTGTGGTTCTTTAGCTGGAAACTTGCTCTCTCATCCCATGCAGTAGGGAGAGGGTCTCATAATTGGCCTGCTGCATCACCAGCTTGCTAAGCCAGGACCAAGGGGCCTCACTTGCTGATCTGTGCTGTGGCCAAGAGCCTCCTGCTGATTTGCTCAGATACCTGCCATGCTACTCTGACCTGCCCTGTGCTCCCCTTTCACCCAAGTGAGACAGACCTGTCCTGAACTCTTCTAAATTATCTCAAGGTACAAAATTGTGTCTCTCTGTCTTTTTGTAGGTTCTGTAGCTACATAATCTGTTTAGAGTCTTTATTTAATGATGTTTCTGAGGGAAACTCAGGAGAGCTCAGGCAACTTCCTGGCTTCTCTCTACCATCTTGGCTCCACCCCCACCTATTTCTTTGTGTGTGTGTGTTTATGTGTATGTTTCTGTTTGAACTTTATTTTACCAAACCATTGTTCTAGTCATAATTAGCTCATCCAGAACACAAACAACATTGTACTAACCCTACCTAGGAGGTGGGTCATGGAATTCCTTATAGCTCATCTAGGATTTGGCTTTTTCAGTTCAGTTGTTTGCTTAATTTTAATAAAATAACTGCCCCCCCCCCCGCCTTTTAAATAGGTCATTAAATATCAGTAGGCACAAAACACCACAGACATGTACTTGGAATCTAAATACAGTGAGGTCCTGCCTCTTGAGGAGTTAAGATATATCCACTGAACTTTGGGCTGAAGACAGTTTGAAGCAGTTTGATACCTCTTGAAAACAGCTTCACAATTGTGGATGCTTTATCTAGAGAGAAAAATTATATTTCATAAAGAAAAAAAAATGCAGGGTCAGTTAGGTGGCACAGTAGCTAAAGCACTGGTCTTAGATTCAGGATGACCTGAGTTCAAATTTGGCCTCAGACACTTGACACTTACTGGCTATGTGACCATGGGCAAGTCACTTAACCCTCATTGGCCCTCCAAAAAAAAAAGTTTCAGGGTTTATAAGCTGCCCCATGAAACTCCCATTTCTATGTAGATGATTCACATAGGTCATCTCCAGTCACTCTCTGAGTTTCAGTCCTATACTACAATTGTCTATTGAATATTCTTAATTGGATATTCCAAAGACATTTCCAGCTCAACATGTCTAAAAAGGAGGATCTCATGTTTTCTCTCTCCTCAAAATGTTCCCATATCTTTTAAAGGCACCAGTCTCCAGTTTCTCAGGTTTGTGCCTAGTATTATCCCTGAAAGTGTGGTTTCAGGATAAAGAATTAATGAATATGTCAGATTTTGTTAACCTAATGTTAAATCATGAAAAAAACAAGTAATTTGCACAGCCCTTTGTCTGGCAAATGTAGGTGCTTAAAAAAAACATTATTCAACAAACTACTGTTTATTGGAAAGGGATAAAAAATTGAATATTAAAAAAGATGTTAAATTTTTTTTCAAGTTTTTTTTTTTTAAGAAGTCAATAAATGTAATTGTTTTATTTGGCCCTAGTTCATTTGCACACAATTGTCACTAAAAAAAAAAACACAAATGAGACTCAGAATTGAAGAACAGCTAGTCTGTTAGATTATCTATGTAGCCTCAGAATCAATTTGATGATGAACACTTAGCTTTTTCCTAGCTTAATTCCCTTGGTCATTTGAATTTTACAGAAACTTAAGCACCTTAAATTCAATTGAACTAAATAAAGAGCCTATATTATGCCAGACTAGTTGAAAAAACAACACTGTCTCTTCCCTCAATAAATTTACATTCTATTAGGTATAGAATAATGTAAAGAGATAGACATAATTCAAGGCATCTTATGTTAAAGGAAAAGAGAGCCAGGGAACAGGCTTTAGAAAAAATTGAAGAAGGAGAGATTACTTTTAGCCGGAGGTATCAGGAATGGCTTTGCACAGCACAGAGCACTTAAACTGAGCTTAACAGTAAGACAAAGATTTTAATAGGGAGAACTAAAAAGATGTTCTTTGGGAAAGTTTGTGTAAATGACTGGATTCAAGGAATAATAGTAGGTTGAGTTGAAGTATGTCTAGTAGCCCATTTTGGCCAGAACACAAAGTTCCCAACAATGATTCAACCTTTATGTGGATAGAAAAAAATTATATGTGTATATATACACATATAGATGTACACATATATATCCCACACACGCATGCAAACATATGTGCACACATGTATATAGATACATGCAAATTTGCATATGTATGCATACATGCATGTATATATTCTTGATACCTCTAAAAGTAATTCATCCTTCCTCAATTTTTTCTAAAGCCTCTTCCCTGTGTCTCTTTGCCTTTAACATGGTTATGTCTTCATATCATTCTACTCCTGATAGAATGTACATTTATTGAGAGAAGAAACTGGTATTTTTTCAACACTGCTACATACCTCTCCAGTATCTATTGGAATATCTTCAATAATAGAATCTTTTCTACTTCCTAAGATAGTAATTCCACTTTTGATATGTCCACCAATTAGTATGGTTCTCTCTACAATGACGTACCTGGATATGGCTTCTCTGTCACTTCCAAGTCAATAAGCATATGCTTACTATAATATTTCAGATCAGTTCTCTGTGCTAAATTCTGTGAAAAAATACAAGCCAAAAAGAAAAAAAAAAGTCTTACCCCAAATGAGCCCACATTTAAATGAGGGAAAAGTACACTAAAAAAATGAAAATTAGAATGTTGGGAGAAAGTGGAAAGAAAAAAGCCTGGAGAATCAGAAATGGAACTCAGTGAGAAAGGAAGGAATCACCATAATTGTCTGGTCTGGGCATTTTCCTTAAAATTAAGATTCTAGGTAGAACTAACCAATTTAAAGAAGGGAATACAGGGCTACAGTGATCTTCTGGAGTGAGAAGACTTCTGGATCTTGGCAGAGAAAGATATCCAAAGATATTCTACCCTCTACTCTTAGTTCTGCTTTTTATCTTAAAACAGATTATCTTATTTCTTCTACATGATAGCCTTTCAGATGATTGAAGATAGCTATCATGTGCCCCTAAGTCTTCTCTTTTAACACCTAACTATCTCCAAGGTCCTTCAATTGATTCTTTTACAATGAGGTTTTAAATTCTCTTGCTTGTGATAGACCTCCTATATGCCAACTTGAGTTTATAAATGCCCTCAAGAAATTATGATGTCTAAAATTTAGGGCAACACTTGAGATATGGAATGGCTAGGAAAGAGGATGATGGAAAATCAGCTACTTTATTTTGGACACTATGCCTTTCATCATACAAGAAGTATATTGGGGCACTAGGTGGCACAGTGGATAAAGCACCGGCCCTGAATTCAAGAGGACTTGGAGTTCAAATCCAGCCTCAGACACTTGATACTTACTAACTGTGTGACCCTGGGAAAGTCACTTAACCTTCATTGCCCTGCCAAAAACCAAAACCAAAACAAGACAAAAGAAGCATATGAACCACATTAGTATTTTTGGTTGACATATTTATTCATATAGAACATAAAGGACATTAAAAAACCCCAGATCTTTTAAATTGGAACATTTATTTCCTAATCCAACCTCTTTGTTCTGTGTTTAGACACTTTACTTTTTAAACTCATCTAGAAAGTACTACTTATCCATATATATTTCATCTTCTTAGATTCATGCCATTATAACCTGTCCCAATAGAGGTAGTATAGGATAATGGAAAGGGAACTCTATTTAGAATTGAAAAACCTTACCTTGTTTCAAATCTTGGCTCTGATAGTGATCACCCATGAGAAAAATTTCATAAGCAGCATCACCTTTCTGGGATTGTTATCCTCATTTATAAAATGAGAGAGTCAGACTAGATGATCATTAAGATTTTTCTTGGCTCAAAATCCTATAAATTCTTTTTGGATCCTGATTGTCATATAGGATGTTAACAATCCCTTCAAGTTTTATATCATTTGTCAATTGGAAAGTCCTGATATCTATTTATTCATTCAAGTCAATGATTAAAAATATTAATAAACACAAGACCAAAAAGAGTTTCTTAGGGTACTCTTAGAATCTACCCTTAAAACTGGCTTTAGTCCTTTAATAACTTTTTTCATGTGGGCAATTAATTTCAAATCCACTGATAGTAACCATACCATCACCTCCACACAGCAGCTTAAGAAGTTCATATATTTTCTAAGGAACAGGGAACCAATGAAGTTTTTGAATAGGAAACTGACATAAGCAGATCAGGGAGATTTTTGTTGCTCTGTAGAGGATGGGAGGTGAATAGAGGAAAGGAAAACACTTAAGGAAAGGGACTATTAAAATAGACTAGGTATGATGAAGACCAGAATCAGTTCAATGGCAATAGGAGTACATCAGAGTGGGGAAAAGCCAAGATGGTGGCAGACAGGCAGTGACTCCTCAGAGCTCTCCCCCAAATACCTCTAAACCCTTCAAATAATGCCACAAGAGAATACCTGGAGGAACAGAATCCAAAAAAGGACAGAGTGAGATTATTTTCCAGCCAAAGACAGTTTAAAAGGTCAGTATGAGGGGTCTGCTGTGCTGAGGCAGGAGTAGAACTCAACGCTGATGTTGAACCAACACAGATCCAGCCCTAGGAAGGCTGCACCAGAGAAAGAGACCTCCAGAACCTCTGAATCAGCTGCAGCACCAGCATCTTCTGGAAATATGTTCATAGACTAGTGAGAGGGCTGAGTGGTTGTCCAGGGGGTGATTACAGGAGTCTCTGCTGACTCTGAGGCAGAACTTGGTTATTTTACCCATGCTGGGAACCAGGAAGCAGCCTTGAGTGGCAGCAGCCCAGGTGGGAGAAGGGAACAGGCTTGCCAGAGTTCTCGACCCAGTGAAGCAAAAATTTGGTTTTCTGGTTGAAGAGCAAGTAGGCCTGGGGTAATTTTCAGACCAGAACACAGGCCTCATGAGTGCAGAACGTGTCTTTCTTTAAACTGTACTACTTGTGACCCCCTGAAGCTTAGGACAGTGCAGCCTAGAATCAGTGCCCCACTTCAAGGAGTTAAAAGTCAAGTAAAAGACAGACAAGATAAGCAGACAAAGATGCTGAACATAGAAAGTTTCTTTAGTGACAAAGAAGGTCGAGGTGCACACTTAGGAGAGGATAGCAATGTCAGGCCTCCTACAGCCAAACCTTCCAAGAAAAATATGAATTGGTCTCAGGAGTACATAGGAGGAAGGGAATGCATAATTCTGTGGCAGCTGAATTTACAGGGTTGGAAATTCTTGAATTGTGGGAAGGGACTGAGAAAGTCAGTTCCTGACTTTGAGGCTTCAACTTGGGTAAATAGGAGTATGATGGATCTACAAAATGAAATATGAAATCTTGAAATACAGCTAGGTTTGTGGTAGACATAGAAATGAACATATAGATGATATGTTCATTTTTGACATGTTAAGTTTGAGGTGCCTTTAGGATATCCAAGTGCAGATATCTAGTAGGCAAGCAGAAATATGAATTGGAGCTGAAAGGATAGATTATGACTGAATGTATACACTTGAAAATTGCCTTCTTAGAGGTAAAAACAAATTACATATGGAAAGGAGATTACTCATTGAGAAAGCATGAAGGGGGAAACAAAAAAGAAGAAGAGAGCCAGGTAGAGGCACAGTATAGTACAATGGAAAGAATCAAAAGATACCAGTGTTTAATTTCATCTTTGTCACTAGCTACCTGGATTACCATGAACAAATTGCATAATCTCACTGAATTCCAGTTTCCTTACCTATAAAAAGTGAATAGTATATCAAACCCACAGGGTTCTTATATGAATCAAATGAGGGAATATATAAGTATCCCCACCAACCCCAAAACTTGAAGGGTAATATAACCAAGCAGTTGTTATTTTATTATCATTTTTTTTGACACATGTTAGATAAGAAGTATACAGTGAATCAGTGAAGACAATTGAGAAATTGTCATACAGGTGAAAGGAAAGTCAGAAAAAAGTTGTTTCATGGAAGTTAAAGTTGGAAAAAGAATACTGAGGAGGAGAACTTGGACAACAGTAACACATACAGTAAAAAAGTCAAGTAGCATGAGGACTGAGAAAAGTTTATTTATATACAAAGCATAATGATTGATGTGGTGAGTGATACAACTATACAACCTTTGTAATATTTTAGGGAATAAAACATCTCTGCCTTTAAGGAGTTTTTAGCACAGTATGTAGGGTGATAAGACACAAAGATCAGTGACTATAAACACAATATTACATGATAAGTGCATTAGAGAGCAGTAGACATCATTCTCTTATATTCTAATGAGGGAAATGAAGTGACCTACTTCTTTTTGTTTGTTTGTTTGTATGTTTTTTTTGTGAGGTAATTGGGGTTAAGTGACTTGCCTAGGGTCACACAGCTAGTAAGTATTAAGTGTCTGAGGCCGGATTTGAACTCAGGTCCTCCTGACTCCAGGGCTGGTGCTCTATCCACTCCGCCACCTAGATGCCCCTGACCTACTTCTTAATTATAGAATATAAGAGTTATAAAAACAATAGAGGAAACTTTTTTTTCAACAAAATTCCTAACAAAGATGGAATTAGTAATGTAGAAACCAAAAACAATTTCAGATCTAATGTGGAAAGCACAAGCACCAAGTTGTCTAAATAGTCAATATTTAATAAAATGACACAAACATCCAGGGATATAGGATGAGTGGATTTGAGTATCATCTCTATCATTCTACTCAGTTTTAGATTTATTTATTTTGTTTGTTTTTTGTGGGGCAATGGCGGTTAAGTGACTTGCCCAGGGTCACACAGCTAGTAAGTGTCAAATGTCCGAGTCTGGATTTGAACTCAGGTACTCCTGAATCCAGAGCTGGTGCAGATTTATTTTTTATAATCCCAAAGTGTAGCAATGGAGAGGAGAGTCAGACTAGGAACTGAAAAACATAGGTTCTGGCTGTAGACTATCTGTCTCTCTGTATGACTCCCTCAGCATATTATTTCTCATAGCAAGGCTTCTATTTTTCATGTGTATGATATGAGACTGTCACAATGAGGGATTTGTAGTAGATGGTCTTTAAGGTCCCTTTCAGTCCCAGCATTCTATGTTCTGTGATTCCAAAGCCTCTACTAGTACTATATTTTTTTTGCTGATTGTAATATTCCTTAAAGCTTTGATATGCTGAGTCTTTGACTATAGATTTTCACAAGCAGAAGCTGCAAAACAACCTTTCAGGCAATTTGTAGTAAATAATTTTGCACTGAGTGGGAGGTTGTACCATATAAGCTTTGAGGTCTTTCCAAATTTCAGAATTTATGACTGCATAAAATGGATTTAAATGAAAGATTAGATTAAATAGACAATTGTCATGGCTGTTGAAACTCAAAAATATTGCCCCAAACTGACCTGTCCCTTAGAAAGATACCTGCCTGGTATTGTTTGTGCTTGAAGTCAGGAACATAATAGATGATATCTAAATATTCATTCCAGTTCTAAGAGTTACTACTTTTCTACATGTGACACATCCACTTTAATTTTCAAAGTTCTCAAAAGGAATCATCATCCTTAATTCAAGTTTATTTCATCCTCTTTTACATTCTTCTGTTGAGTATGGGGTTAATAGTTGACCTTAGTTACTTCAGTGATTAGTGAGATTGGGTTCAAACATTATTTCTCAAAGCACAAGGCTAATGAGTTAAGTGCACTAATTCAATTAAGCTACTAAATTGATTTTCATACATAAATTTTCAACTGATTATTCCATCACCTATTGAAAATCCTTCTCTTCTTCCAATTTTCACCACCTCCAAGAAGCTTTCCTTGACACCTCCAGCTGGAAATGATCCATTTTTTCTGGAATGTTTCATAGCATAGCATATTAGTTGATCTTTCCTTTGTACCAATCACACCCAAATTTGCATCATACACACATCTACATATACCATCACTTCATATATCTCTACTCCCCCCTGCCACACACACACACACAGATTACTAAACTGTAAACTTCTTCAAGAAAATAAGCATGCTTTATTTATTGTTTACTCTTCACTGCTTCTTACAAGACCTTTAATATAATAATATAATAGATATTTCTGGAATGAATAGATGAATAGGAAAATTAAAAACTTCAATACTATAAGGATTTTTGATTTTGAAGACACTTCTTCCAGAAAGGTGGAATATGATTCTTTTGGATTTCTTTTTTGGTGAGGCAATTGGGGTTAAGTGACTTGCCCAAGGTCACATAGCTATTTAAGTGTCAAGTGTCTGAGGCCAGATTTGAACTCAGGGCTTCCTGAATCAGTAGTTCATCTTAATAAATTTCTTTGACTGGATAAAGTATCATCTTATGGTTAGTGATGAACATTTCCACAAATAAGTAGATGATATTTATAAATAGATATTAAGTCCTTTGCTGGACATAACTTGGCAGAACTTTTTACAACCTCAGATCATCTCTAGTCCATGATAGGGGAGGATATTGACAAATTTTTTTTAAAAATGGGGGGTGGCTAGGTGGCACAGTGGATAAAGCACTGGCCCTGGATTCAGGAGGACCTGAGTTCAAAGCCAGCCTCAGACACTTGACACTTACTAGCTGTGTGACCCTGGGCAAGTCACTTAACCCTCATTGCCCTGCAAAAAATTAAATAAATAAATTATTATTAAAAAAAAAAAAGGGGGCAGCTAGGTGGCGCAGTGGATAGAGCACCGGCCCTGGATTCAGGAGTGCCTGGGTTCAAATCCGGTCTCAGAAACTTAACACTTACTAGCTGTGTGACCCTGGGCAAGTCACTTAACCCCAGTTGCCTCACTAAAAAAAAAAAAATGAATATGTTCTCGCCAAAGAAAGAACTGAGTGTGTCTCAATATAGATTGAAGAATATTTTTCAACTTTATTTTTCTTGAGGTTTTTTTTTTCTTTTTGGTCAGTGTTTTCTTTTTTCTTTTTTCCATAAAAGTATTTTATTATTTTCCAATTGCATACAAAGATAGTTTTCAACATTTGTTTTTATAAGATTTCTAGTTTCAAATTTTTCTTCTTCCCTCCTTTCCCTCCCCCCTCTCCAAGACAGCAAGTAATCTGATATAGGTTATATATGTACAATCACATTAAACATATTTCAGCATTAGTCATGCTGTGAAAGAAGAATCAGAGCATAAAGGAAAAACCTCAAAAAAGAAAAAAAATAGAAATAATAGGGTTCAATCTACATCTAGATTCCATAGTTCTTTTTTTTCTGGATTTGGAGATAATTTTTCCATCAGGAGTCCTTTGGAACTATTTTGGACAATTGCATTGCTGAGAAGAATCAAGTCTATCACAGTTGATCAACACACAATGTTGTTGATATTGTGTACAATGTTCTCCTGGTTCTGCTTATCTCAATCACCATGAGTTCATGTAAGTCCTTCCACATTTCTCTGAAATCTTTCTCCTCTTTCTTTCTTTCTTTCTTTCTTTCTTTCTTTCTTTCTTTCTTTCTTTCTTTCTTTCTTTCTTTCTTTCTTTCTTTCTTTCTTTCTCTCTTTCTTCCTTTCTCTCTTCCTTCCTTCCTTTCTTTCTTTCTTTCTTTCTTTCTTTCTTTCTTTCTTTCTTTCTTTCTTTCTTCCTTCCTTCCTTCCTTCCTTCCTTCCTTCCTTCCTTCCTTCCTTCCTTCCTTCCTTCCTTCCTTCCTTCCTTCCTTCCTTCCTTCCTTCCTTCCTTTCTTTCTTTCTTTCTTTCTTTCTTTCTTTCTTTCTTTCTTTCTTTTTTGTTTTGAGGTGATTGGGGCTAAGTGACTTGCCTAGGGTCACACAGCTAGTAAGTGTCTGAGGCCAAATTTGAACTCAGGAACTCCTGAATCCAGGTCCAGTACTCTATCCACTGTGCCACCTAGCTGCCCCCTGCTCATTGTTTCTAACAGCACAAAAGTATTCCATTATATTTATATACGACAACTTTTTCAGCCATTTCCAAATTGATGGGCATCCTCTCAATTTCCAATTCCTTGCCACCACAAAAAGAGCAGCAATAAGTATTTTTGTACATGTGCGTCCTTTTCCCTTTTTTATTATCTCTTTGGGAAAAAGACCTAATAGTGATATTGCTCAGTCAAAGGGTATGCACAGCTTTATAGCCCTTTGGGCATAATTCCAAATTGCTCTACAGAATGGTTGGATCAATTCACAGCTCCACCAACAATGCATTGGTGTTCCAATTTTTCCACAGCTTTTCCAACATTTTATTATTTTACAATTTTGTCATATTAGCCAATCTGATAGGTGAGAGGCGGCACCTCAAAGTTGTTTTACTTTGCATATCTCTCATCAATAGTGATTTAGAGCATCTTTTCATCTGGCAATCAAGAGCTTTGATTTCTTCATCAGAAAACTGCCTGTTCATATACTTTGACAATTTCTCAATTGGGGAATGAGTTGGATTCTTATAAATTTGATTTAGTTCCTGATATATTTTACAAATGAGGTGTAAAGATTGAAATGACGCCACCTGCTGGAGACTTACTGTAGAAGAGTTCCGCCCATGAAGTGAAGGTCTTTGAGGACAAGACCAGGAGTCTTTTCTTTGGCGTCAGGAAGTGACGCGGACTACTGGGAGGAAGAAGGAAGAGACTGGCGCTCACTCTGGGGCTCTTTCCTTTGGACTCTGGTGGAGAGCGGAGCTAGAAATGTGCTCTCCCTTTAATAGATAGGAATCTAGGCCTTTCTCTCTCTCTTTACCAAATTCTTGTTTTCCTTAATAAATGCTTAAAAGCCTAACTCTTGCTAAAGCTTATAATTTATTGGCGACCACTCATTAGATATTTTAGACAGACTAGCTAGAATTTTAGCCCTTAACAGATGGCTGAGCACGAAGAGGAAAGCTAAACCTCAGTCTTCTGATCTTCTGGTTGGGTAAGAAATTTCCCCTACCCTCTCCCTTTAACTAAGTACTGGCGTACTGGCTGTGTTTTCCCCTTAAATTTTTTCAAATGGACCTTTTAAACTCCCTAATTACCCTATTTTTGATTTTAGTCTGTTTAACCAGACAAATGGGAGATAAGATCATGTTAATGCTTTGTTTCGTGGATTTTCTATTTTCCTTTTTATTTTTGTTAAAAGAGCCAGCAACTTACTCACACAAGGAAATATCTCTCCCTCTCCCAATCATGCTTTTTCAGAGAAACCTGAAGAGATTCCTGCAGCTTTTCCCAGTTCTAACACTAACTGTTGCTCTAATTTTGCATGCCTGGAGGCAAAGACCCACCCTCTAAAAGCTTTTAATCCCGTAGTGCCTGGAGGCAAAGTGGGGGAAGAGGAATCCAGGCCTGAGTTCAAAATCAAGTCTGATTCTAATTGCCCTGGTCCCTCCCCTCCTCTCCAAACCCCACCTTCTACTCCAATGGGCCAAGCCCATTGCTTCCCCTGCCTGGGAAGTCCAGAGATCTGATGCGCATGCTCAACTTTCTCTACCTGCATTTGTAGCTTTAGGCTCAGCCCTTCCCCAGCCTGGCTGTGCTCCTGAGACAATTTTAGAAAACCCTTTAAATTCCAGATATGCTCATTTTGTTCATAATTTTGCTAACCTGCTTTTGTCTTTAATTAGTAATCTTATAAAGCATTTGTATGGTGAAAAGACTGACAGACAATATAGAGGGGTTAAAGAAGAAAAACTTAAGCCGAATAAGAATGACAATCATCAACATAGTTCAAGACTCTGCTTCTTTTGCCATGGAAGGATATATATTTTACAGAAATGTAAAAGTAAACAGCAAGATATTGATATGAGTATTGGGGATTTTAGATATCGGAATCAAAAGTGTTCTGAATTCACTCAGAGTATTAATGTCAGTTCAGAGGTTACATAGGATTTCTATGCTATTACATCTACATTTTGAAATTAATGGTAATGGGTTTATTTTCATAGAGATTTTCATGCTTTTGAGATTGTGTTTTATACTTAAGCTTTTACAATAGTCATGTGATCAAGTTTATATTTTATAATACTCTTATTAATATTAAGTTCACATTCATTTAGACTTCCTTAGATTGAATTTCATTGTCTTTTATTGTTCCATGTATTCGTTTATCTATCTAATTTTGAAAAATTGCAAGATGGTTTTGATTTCATAATACAATGTTAATTCTAGGAGTATTGTGCTCCCATATTCTGAGTTGTTTGTTTTTGTTATTTTTTTTTCCTCAACTGATTATATGATCAAACTCTTTAAAGCATTTCCCTGGCAAATTGGTTGCCATGGCAAGTGTAAATTGATTCTAGAAGTATTATTTTTGATAAGCATATTCCAAAAAAAAAAAAAAAGAGGGGAATGTTTGTAAAAGTTTTCTTTTTTTCAAAAAAAAGTTTTCTTTGGGATTGTGTTGTGCTTTAACTTGTATTTAAATATGTTCTGATTTTTCACAAAAGTAATTGTATACTAAGTAAAAAAAAAAGTATTATTTGAAATTGTTGCATAATTTTATATTCTGAGTCAAAATGTATTCACATTTTTTGTGATCATTTATTATCCTCAATTTTTAAATCCATGTGAGACTTGGATTATGGGAACTTATCATTTAAGACATTAATTGCCTTTATTCTGAGTTATCAGGTGCCAGTTGGCCAAGGTGCCATCCAATCACAAGAGGAATACATGCAAGAGCAGACACTGAACTGTCTCATGAGGGGAGACATGCATGAAGTCAAGGTATGGCCAAGGGAACAGCTTTTGACAAATGTTGAGGCTGGATTCTCTTGGTTTAATATTTTATTTTATTTTTCCCCACAGTATTGTACAGATGGCTGGAAGTTTTGATCCCACCCATCTCACTTCTACACCTGGCTTCTATGCTCCCTCCTATATGCCTGATGCCATGGACATCTCAATCCCATGCATCTGATTAAGTCTGACTCAGTTTCTTCCAATATGTTCGGTGGCATGGACGTATATTCCATCCACCTATTTTAAGCCTGGCATACTGTATGGGCAGTACATATTGCTCAAGTGTGGGAATGCTCATATCCCATCATTTCTCTGTTCTTTTATGGTAACCCCCATAATTATCTCAGGTGTCATGATAAATAACAGTGTTGAATTTGGCCTTGACATCTGTTACTAATTATATTAGATTTTAAAATTTCTCATAATGGCATGAGGATAATTAGGCAGATGATGCAAAAAGTGATGAAACAAAGATAAAAATTATTTTTAATAATTAATATTGCAGCAATTGTCTTCTCAATTACCCTCCATAAGGGGGACTATAGTAATATTATAATTTTAAAGAATGTTTCAATTTTTGTTTTATTATATGTTTCATGTGTAACAACTAAGATTATGAATTCCCTTAGACATGTTTTTGAGAATTTTCATTGTTTGATTTGATTATTGACAAAGCTATTTTAAAGTTGTGTTAAGCTCAATTTTGTAGGAAATTTCCTGGCTGATTACCAGTATCCACACATCAACCCCTGAAAAGACTTCCATTCCATGACTACACCTAGAGGACATCTGAGAAAAGACTTTCAGAGACTTTAAATGAACAGTTTTGTTTTGTTGTTGTTGTTGTTGTTTTTTTCTCTTTTCTCTTTCTGTTATAATATACACCATCTATAACATGTATTCTCTGCAGAGGCCCTCCCTTTGCAAGACCAATGTCAAAGTGTCGGTTCATGAGGACAAAAAAATCGCCCCTCTGGACAAAAATTTCCTCTCTTCCTTTTCTATATTGTTATTAACATATTGTTAGTTAGCATAGGTTATTATATTCTGTTATTTTTGACTGTTTCATCAAGGAAACGTACCGTTTCTTGAGGAAACAAAGCGGGGAACTGTAATGATTGGAATGACGCCACCTGCTGGAGACTTACTGTAGAAGAGTTCCGCCCATGAAGCGAAGGTCTTTGAGGACAAGACCAGGAGTCTTTTCTTTGGCGTCAGGAAGTGACGCGGACTACTGGGAGGAGGAAGGAAGAGACTGGCGCTCGCTCTGGGGCTCTTTCCTGGGGACTCTGGTGGAGAGTGGAGCTAGAAATGTACTCTCCCTTTAATAGATAGGAATCTAGGCCTTTCTCTCTCCCTTTACCAAATTCTTGTTTTCCTTAATAAATGCTTAAAAGCCTAACTCTTGCTAAAGCTTATAATTTATTGGCGACCACTCATTAGATATTTTAGACAGACTAGCTAGAATTTTAGCCCTTAACAGAGGCCTTTGTCAGAAATACTGGCTATAAAAATTGTGTCCCAACTTTCTGCCTCCCTTCTAATTTTGGATGCATTGCTTTTGTTTGTACAAAATCTTTTTAATTTAATGTAATCAAAATCATCCATTTTGTATTTCATAATATTCTCTATCTCTTGTTTGGTCATAAACTTTTCTCCTCTCCATAAATCTTAGAGGTAAACTATTCCTTCCTCTCCTAATTTACCTATGACATCACATTTTATGTCTAAATCATGTACCCATTTTTACCCTATTTTAGTATAAGGTGTAAGATGTTGGTCTCTGCCTAGTTTCTGCCATACTATCTTCCAGTTTTCTTGGCAGTTTTTGTCAAATCCTGAGTTCCTATCCCAGAAGCTTGAGTATTTGGGTTTATTAAATAGTAGATTACTACAGTCATTTACTACTATGCTATGTGCTAACCTATTCCATAGATCTACCAGTCTATTTCTTAGCCAGTACCAAATAGTTTTGATGACTGCTGCTTTATAGTATAGCTTCAGATTTAGTACAGTTAACCTGCCTTCCTGTGCATTTTTTTTTTCATTAGTTCCCTTGATATTCTTGACCTTTTGTTTTTTCCAGATGAATTTTGTTATTTTTTCTAGCTCTATAAAATTATTTTTAGGTAGTCTGATTGGTATGGCACTGAATAAGTATATTAATTTAGGTAGAATTGCCATTTTTATTATATTAGCTTGGCCTATCCTTGAGCAATTGATATTTTTCCAATTATTTAGATCTTATTTGATTTGTGTGAAAAGTGTTTTGTAATTGTGTTCATAGAGTTCCTGAGTTTGTCTTGTTAAGTGGACTCCCAAGTATTTTATATTGTTTGCTGTTACTTTAAATGGAATTTCTCTTTCTATCTCTTGCTGCTGGACTTTGTTGGTCATGTATAGAAATGCTGATGATTTATGTGGATTTATTTTAGATCCTGCTACTTTGTTAAAGCTGTTAATTGTTTCAAGTAATTTTTTTAGTTTATTTTCTAGGATTCTCTAAGTATACCGTCATATCATCTGGAAAGAGTGATGGTTTTGTTTCCTCCTTATTTATTCTAATTCCTTTACTTCCTTTTTCTTCTCTTATTGCTAAAGCTAACATTTCTAGTACAATATTAAATAATAGAGGTGATAATTTACATCCCTGTTTTACCCCTGATCTTATTGAAAAGGCCTCTAGCATATCTCTAGTACATTTAATGCTTGCTGATAGTTTTAGATCGATACTGCTTATTATTTTAAGGAAAGCTTCACCTATTCCTATGCTCTCTAATATTTTTATTAGGAATGGGTGCTGTATTTTGTTAAAAGCTTTCTCTGCACCTATTGAGATAATCATATAATTTTGGTTAGTTTTCTTATTAATGTGGTTAATTATGTTGATAGTTTTTCTAACATCGAACCAGCTCTGAATTACTGGTATAAATCCCATCTGGTCATAGTGTATTATCCTGGTAATGAATTGTTGTATTCTTCTTGTGAATTTTTTATTTAAGATTTTTGCAACGATATTCATTAGGGAACTTGGTCTGTCATTTTCTTTCTCTGTTTTGGCTCTGCCTGGTTTTGGTATCAATACAATATTTGTGTGATAAAAGGAATTTGGTAGAACTCCACCTATTTTCCCAAATAATTTGTGTAATATTGGAATTAACTGTTTTTAAAATGTTTGGTAGTATTCCCTTGTAAACCCATCTGGCCCTGGAGATTTTTTCTTAGGGATTTCATTAATGGCTTGTTCAATTTCTTTTTCTAATATGGGCTTATTTATGAATTTTGTTTCCTCTTCAGTTAACCTGGGCAATTTGTATTTTTGTAAATATTTATCTATTTCATTTAGATTGTCAAATTTATTGGCATAGAGTTGAGCAAAACAGTTCCTAATTATTGCTTTAATTTCTACTTCGTTGGTGGTGAAATCACACCTTTCATTTTTATATGGATAATTTGGTTTCCTTCTTTCTTTCTTTCAATCAATTTAACCAAAGGCTTATCTATTTTATTGTGTTTTTTTTCATAAAATATGTCTTATTTTATAACATGACTAATATATTTTTCATGACTACATATGTATAACCTATCTTGATTTGCTTGCCTTCTTGATGCAGGAGAGTGGGAAGGGAAGAAGGAAGAGAATATGGAACTCAAAATTTTAAAAAACAAATGTTAAAAATTTTTTTTACATATAATTGGGGGAAATAAAGTACTAAATACTAAAAAAGGAAGAAAAATGTGTTCACCAAATATGTATATGACCATTGTCAATATTCAAGAATATGGCAATTTTTATAATCAGAAAACTGATAAAGATTTAGTTTGTATATTGTGAAGTGGAGGACTAGTACTGACTATGACACTTGATTCACTGGAGCATATGTATGTTATTCTCACTTTTAATAAATCATCACTAAAAATTTATAAAGAACTACTATAAGCAAGGCATAGTGGTAAGTTCTATGGATACTAAGAATTAAGCTTACTTTCCAACATGGGAGATAATATCTACATAAATTGGTATATACAAGATAGCATCAGATTAAGTAGAAAGATGCCTTAGAGGGGAAGATGTTAGTAACTGGGATGGAGAAAGGGGAAATGGGAAAGACATCTTAGGGAAAAGTGATTTAATTGAAATAAATATTTTTAAAATGCTTCTATTTTATTTTCTCAATAACATGTAAAATAATTTTACAGTAATTTTTGATTTCTAAATTATCTCCCTTCCCCCTCACCCTCCTTGAGAAGATAAGCACTTTGATAAAGATTATACATATATAGTCCTGCAACACATACTTCCATATAACCTACATTGAAAAAAGACACAGACTAAAAAAATAAGAGAAATAAAGGAATTTTTTTAAGTATTCTTAGATCTGATTTCAGACTCCATCATTTTCTGGAGTTATTTCTCTGGAGGTGGAAAGCCTTTTTCATCATAAGTCCTTCTTCTCTTGGATCATTGTCTTGTGGAGAAGGACTAAACCATTCACAGTTGATCATTGTACAATATTGTTACAATGATCTCCTGGCTCTGATCCCTTGAATTTCCATCATTTCTTATAAGCTTTCCCAGGTGTTTATGAGACCATTCTACTCATCATTTTCTATAGAACCATAATTTCCCTAAAAATCATATACCATGACTTGTTCAGTCATTCCCAGATTGATGGACATCTCTCCAATGTCCAATTCTTTGTCATCAGAAAAGAGTTGCTATAAATATTGTGTGTGTGTGTATGCACACATACACACATTTATACATACAAACATACATGCACACACACACACAAAAACTTTTTCCTTTTTCTTTCATCTCTTTGGGACATAGAGCTAGTAGTGGTATTGCTGTTTCAAAGGTTATACACAATTTGATAGCCTTTTTTGTGGATTAAAAATTCAGAGATTTCAAGAAGCTAAAGGGAGGAGGGAAAACATTTTAGGCTTGTGGGACAGCAAGAACAAAAACATAGAAACAAGAAATGGAACTCTGTATCAGCAATGATAGTTAGTTCAGTATGGTGTAGTTATATAACATTGGGAAGGCAATAATATGTAAAGATACTAGAATGATAAGAAGGGACCGGGTTGTGTCAGAAACGCTAAATTTCAGAATGAGTTAAAGTTGGAAAGGGAAGCTAAGTTTAGCAAAATTTTTTTCCCCCTTTATTGGAAGAAAAAGAAGGATCAAATAGGAGATCATAATTACTTGAGGTGAAAAGGATGATGATAACTCATGAAAGAGAGAAGTAAGTAATGTCCAATCAATCTTTATTTTGCTTCTATTTTCTCTAGAAAGGAGAATGATATTTACACTAGAAATCAAAGAACAAATATGACTAATGGAGTCAATACCTTACATAACTATGGAAATAGTAATAGAAAGCCTACCTTCCCTTGATAAAGTTAAGTCATTTGGCATTATGCTGTACTAGGCATTCTTTTCATTTATAGGTTGGATTTAAGATCTACTGAACTCCCTTTTGAGTCTCAAATTCTGGAATTCAGTAAGGTTCTTAAGATTTTTCAGTTTTCATAAGATACTCTGCTGATTGCCTTATATTCCCCTACATGTAATTCAAGATTTAAAAGAGAGTGACATATACATTATACCAGAAAAACTAAATGGATGAAAAATACCTATTGTCTAGACTATGAAATGTATTTAAATGGCCATGAATATATAAAAATGTGAATCATTGTCCTCAAGGAGGTTACCATCTCCTAAGAGTGATATAAATAAAAATTTAGAAATTTTGAGAGATCTAGTTAGAGGAGGGAAAACTACTTTCATGTGGGGTCATCAGGGAAAGCTTCACAGAGAAAGTGACATTGTGTGGAAACCTTTAAGGAAAAGAATTATGTCAGTTGGCAGAGAGATAAGAGCATAAATATAAGGCATAGATGGCACCCTTCATGAATACACATAAATGGGGAATCAAAAGGGTAGATGAAGGGCTTAAAATTTCAAGCTAAAGTGCTTCATTTTATCCTATGGGAAAAAGAGAAACCCAGACTTTGTTTGTTTTTATTTTTCTTTTTTTAAAGGGAAGCAACATGGCCAGGCTTTTGTATCAGAAAGATTTTGCTAGCTATGTAAAGTGTCCATTGGAGAGGGAAGAGATTGGAGACAAAGAGACAGATTGAGAGGTTATTGTTTTCCTGCCAAAGGATGATAAGAGTTTACTTCAGTGATTTTCTTGTAGGTGTAGCTCAGGCACCATCTTCTATGTGAGGCCACAATTGTTAATGTCCTTCCTTCATAGCTACCTTGTACTTATCTATTTAATTGATATTTGTTTTTATTAACTTTATACTTTGCAATTTTTATGAATCCTTGATTTCTTTCACATTAAAATGTATAAGGTAATTGTGAGTAGGGATTGTTTCTTTCTTCACACTTGTATGCCCAGTTCCTAGCACATAGCCTAGTGCATAGTAAATGATAATTCATGCTTCTTGTTAATACAGAGATAACTAGGTATTGCAATGGATCTCTATTTACTCCTCTGTCCTTGTAAAGAAGTCCTGAGATCAAATCCTTCCTCAGACACTTCTTAGCTCTGTGACTCTGGGCAAGACATTTAGCATCTGCTTCAGTTTAATCCACTCTAATATGGTGGTGGGGGGGGGGTAATAATAGCCATCATCTCTCCCAGGTTGTTGTGAAGCTCAAAAGAGATAATATCTGCAAAGTGCTGAGCATTATACCTGGTGTTTCATATTATAGGTGCTGAACAAACATTGATTCTTTTCTCCTTGTTGATTGATTGCCAGATATGAATGATATCATAGATGTAAATTTGTCAGGACTTGGGAACTAATTGTATATGGAGGGTTGAAGAGCGAAGAGTCAACAATCTGAGGTTATAAGCCTGGGTTACTGTGATAGCAATTGTGGCACCATCAATAGACAGTGATGTGAGGAATGGAGGGTTTGAGGAACAGGGAGATAATGAGTTCAGTTTCTGGACTAGTACATCCTGAATAAACAGTTAGAGACAACTGTATTAGAGTAGCAAGATCCTACTCAAAGAGAAGCATACTGTGCTATCCTCAAGTCAGAGGGTGCCAGTATTTTTCAAGTACTTTAGGCTGTATTCAAGTGTAAAAGGAAGCAATTTTCCCCTATAATTTTTCTATCAAGGAAAGAAAAATTCTACTTCACTATAAAATGGGAACCATGAAGTGAGGACATGCCAGACTTATCCAGCATCTATTTACATGAAACTCCCAAACTGTCTGGTCCAAACCACTCAAAAAAAAAAAAAGAAAAAAGAAAACCCAATATTAACTCTTTGTTGCTCACTAGGTATCTACACTACAATGTCAGCATTACTAATAACTACATAATCAATTTGCAAAATTTTTTCAATGAATCCACTGGGTGATTGGTATTACAGAAACCTGGTCTGCCTTCAAGATTTAGAGATTGAGATTTCTGCCCTGACCTGCCCTACTACACTAAGAGGGGGACATATCTGAAATACAATTGACAAAATGTCCAAGAGCAGATCCACACACATTCTCCCCTGAAGCCAGAAGAATGGTTTAGCACTCAAACCTTACCTTTGGCAATTTATGGTTGCCAAACTTATTCTTGGTCCACAACAAGAAGGTGGCAAAGTCTATCTCTTCTTCTTCTTTTTTTTTTTTTTTGAGGCAATTGGGGTTAAGTGACTTGCCTAGGGCCACACAGCTAGTAAGTGTTAAAGTGTCTGAGGCCAGATTTGAACTCAGGTCCTCCTGACTCCAGGGCTGGTGCTCTATCCACTGCACCACCTAGCTGCCCCAAAGTCTATCTCTTCTGAGCACAGGTATGCTGGAGTCAGCTCATACCAACTGGAGAGAGCTAATTGGTAATTTTTCAACCTCAGTATTTATACGTTGGAAATCATCAAACACTACAAATCTGGATTTGATATATTGTTTTATGATTGTATAGAATAAAGAAAGTGATGAAGAAAATAATAATTAAAATTATATAAGAATATATATTATTTCCTGCCCCTCCCAGGAAAGTCAGCCATTAAACAAATACCAGGACATCCCTGCTTGTGAGGTTTACTAAAATCTTAAGGAGAAAAATAGTTCTATTAATTAATAGCATGATAATTAGTGAGAGAAATCTGTGCTGTCATGGAAGAACACTGTAACTTTGTCAATGGACAGAGATATGTGCTATTCTTTGGCCATTTACTACATATGTCCTTGAGCAAGTTACTTTATATCCTTGTGCTTCAGTTTTCTCACCTAAAATAAATTGAGGATGGTAGTAATAATGAAAGATAATATTGATATAGCATTTTGCAATTCTTTGTTTATATCCATAAAACTTCATGAAGTTCCTACTAGATGCAGAGGACACATAGACAATTTACAAAGTCCTAAAGTACATAATCAAAATAGCTTCAGAAAGTAGGTAATATATTAAATCTTAATTTAAAGATAGACAATAATAAATAACCTGAATAAATATAGTGCTTTAACATGCAGAAATCAAGGTCTAGAGAAAACAAATGACTCCTCCTTTTCCTTTTTCTCTTCCTCTCCTCTCCTCTTCTCTTCTCCTCTCCTCTTTCTTTTTCTTTCTTTCTTTCTTTCTTTCTTTCTTTCTTTCTTTCTTTCTTTCTTTCTTTCTTTCTTTCTTTCTTTCTTTCTTTCTTTCTGTCTTTCTGTCTTTCTTCCTTAATAAGGGCAGTGAGGGGGTGTTACCAAGATAGCAGAGAAAAGGCAGTGACTCATCTGAGCTCTACCCCAAATCCCATAAAATACTTTTAAATAATGCTATAAGACAATTCATGGAATAGCAGAACCCACAAAAGAACAGGTTGAAAATTTTTTCAAGCTAAAGTCAACTTAGAAAGTCAGCAGTAAAGGTCTGTTGTAACCAGGTAAATGTGGATCCCAGTCCAATGCAGGCCATGCCAGTACAGATGGGGCCTCAGCAAACCAAAAAGAGGTCTTAGGAGCCACTGAATCAGCAGAGGCAGCAGCTGCTTCAAAAGCTCTTAACCCAGAGATGGTAAGAGGGTTGAACAACTAGTCAGAAGGAGATTACAGAATCTTTTTGCTAGCACTGAGGCAGAATCTATTTCTTTTCCCATATTGGAATCTGGGTCACAGTCCTGGGGGGCATCCCAGGGTGAGGAGGAGCATCAACACACTACAGCTTGCTACCACAGTGGAGTAGGGACCCTTCTTACAGTTCCAGATCAGAAAAGAGTGCTTTTGGTGTCTCATAGATCAGAGCACAGGTCAGAAGAGTAATAAATATACCTTTCCTTAGATCGTAACACATTGGAAAAACTCATTAATGGTCCCTAGAAATATCTCTGAAAACAGCTGCACAAACTCTAAAGTTTGGTACAATGCACCCTCCACCCAGGAAGCAGAGTCCTACTTTAACAAAGAGTTAAAAGTCAAGAAATAGACTGAGAAAGGTCAGGAGCAAGAGACAGAAAGAGAAATTCCATTTAAAGTAACTGCAGAAAGTATAAAATATTTGGGAGTATACCTGCCAAGACAAACCCAGGAACTCTATGAACACAATTACAAAACACTTTTTATACTAATAAAATCAGATCTAAATAATAAATATCAGTTCTAATGGACACACTGAGATAATATAATAAAAATGGCAATTCCTTCTAAATTAACTTAATTATTGAGTCATACCAATCAGACTACCTAAAAAGTATTTTTAGAGCTATAAAAATAATAATAAATTTCATCTGGAAGAACAAAAGGTCAAGAATATCAAGGAAATTAATGAAGAAAAATGCACATATTCCATCACCATCATATACCATAGCTTGTCTAGCCATTTCCCAAGTGATGGGCATTCCTTTGATTTCTTATTCTTAGCCACCAAAAAAAGAGATTTTATATATATATATATATGTATATATATACACACACACACACACATATATGTATATATGTAGGTATATGTATACATATGCATATGTGTGTATGTGTATATATGTATATATATGTATATATATATATGTATATGTAAATATGTGTGTGTATATATAAATATATTACAAATAGGTCTTTTCTATTTTGGGACATGTCTTTGGAATATAAACCTAGCTGTGGTATTGCTGGATCAAAGGGTATGAACAATTCTATAGCCCTTTGGCATAGTTCCAAATTGCCCTCCAGAATGGTTGGATCTTTTTACACTTCCACAAACAGTGGCTTAGCATCCCAGGTCTCCCACATCCCCTCCAACATCCAATATTTTCCATTTTTGTTATATTTGTCACTCTGATAGGTGTGAGGTGATAGCTCCGAATTGTTTTAATTTGCATTTCTCTGATCAATAGTAATCTATAGCATTTTATCATGATTATAGATAGTTTTGATTTCTTTGTCTAAAAATTGCCTGTTCATATCCTTTGACCATTTATCAATTGTGGAATGACTTGTATTTTTTATAAATTTGACTCAGTTCTCTACATATTTGAGAAATGAGGCCTTTATCAGAGATATTTGTTTCAAAAATTCTATCACAGCTTTCTGCTTCCCCTTTAATCTTGGTTACATTAGTTTTGTTTGTACAAAAACTTTTTAATTTTATATAATCAAAATTATCTATTTTACATTTTTGTTTTACTCTCTATAGCTTCTTTGTTCCTAAAGTCTTCTTCTGCCCATAAATCTGACAGATAAACAATTCCATACTCTCTCTCTCTTTTTTTTTTTTTTTAGTGAGGCAATTGGGGTTAAGTGACTTGCCCAGGGTCACACAGCTAGTGTTAAGTGTCTGAGGCCGGATTTGAACTCAGGTCCTCCCGACTCCAGGGCCGGTGCTCCATCTACTGTGCCACCTAGCTTCCCCGATTCCATATTCTCTTAATTTGCTTATGGTATCATCCTTTATATGTAAACCTTGCCCCCATTTCGCCCTTATTTTAGCACATGGTCCGAGATGTTTGTCTATACCTAATTTCTACTATACTGTTTTCAATTTTCCTAGCAGTTTTTGTCAAATAATGAGTTTTTGTTTTAAAAGCTTAAATCTTTGAGCTTATCATATACTAGCTGACTATAGTCATTTACTACAGTGTAGTTTGTACCTATTCTATTCCCCTGATCCACCTCTCTATTTCTTAGCCAGTACCAGATTGTTTTGATAATTACTGCTTTATAATACACTTTGAGATCTGGTACTGCTAGACCACCTTCCTTCATATTTTTTTTCATTGATTCACATGACCTCCTTGAACTTTTTCCCTTTTTTCCCAAATATGCACAACATATATATTCATGTGTGTATATATAGATACATATATACATCCTGTACCCTTCACAGCATACCCTTCCCCTGCCCTTTTTTTAGGTTAAACTTTTTTTTATATTTTTCTGTTATAATATCTATCCCATATTCCCTCCCCTCCCCCCTTCCTGAGGTGGCAAACAATCCGATATGGGTTATACATATATGATCATGCAAAACATCACCATATATGTCACTTAATGAAAGAATGTGAAAAATAGCATGCTTCAGACTGTTCCATCAATATCAGTTCTTTCTTTAGAGGTTAATAGTATGATTCATCAATATTCATTTGGGATTGTCTTTGATCATTGTATTATTGAGAAAAGTCAACTCATTCACAGTTCTTCATTGAACAATATTGCTGCCTCTGTGCACAGTCTTCTCGTGGTTCTGCTCACTTCTCAATACATCATTTCATACGTGTCTTTCCAAGTTTTTTTGAAGTCATCCTGTTTGTCATTTCTTACTTCACAGTAATATTCCATTACTATTATATACCACAGTTTATTTAGCCATTCCCCAATTGATAGACATTCCTTTGATTTCCAATTTTTAGCCACCATAAAAAAGCTGCTAAATTTTCTTTTTAACAAATAGGTATTTTTTTCTTTTTGGGGATGTCTTTGGGATAAAAACCTAGTAGTGGTATTGCTAGATCAAGGAGTATGCACATTTCTATAGCACTTTGGGCATAGTTCCAAATTGCTCTCCGGAATTGTTGAATTTTTTCACAACTCCACTAACAGTGGATTAGCATCCCAGTTTTCAAACAATCCCTCCAAAAACCAATATTTCCCATTCTTGTTATATTTGCCCTTCTAAAAGGTGTAAGGTCATTTGTTTTTTCCAAGTGAATTTTATTATTATTTTTTCTAGATTTATAAAATATTTTGATAGCTTGATGGTATGTCACTAAATAAATAAATTAACTTAGGTAGGATTTCCATTTTTATTTTACAGGCTCTACCTACCCATGAGCAATTACTATTTTTCAAATTATTTAGATTTGTCTTTATTTGTGTGAAAAGTCATTTGTAGTTCTGCTCATACAGTTCCTGTGTTTGTCTTGGCAATTAGAGTCCCAAGTATATTATATTGGCTACAGTTATTTTAAATGGAATATCTTCTTTTATCTGTTGTTGCTGGACTTTGTTGGTAATAGGTTTTAGTATGTTGTCTCATTTTTTTCATTCTCTTGGATGTAGTTATTGAGTGTTTCTAAGATTTATTGTTTGACCCACTCCTTCATTAGGATGAGATTAATTATTTTCCAATGAATTTTCAATCTATATTTCCATTTCTCTTTATTACACATAATTTTTATTGCATCATGTTCTGAGAAGGATGCAGTTACTATTTTTGCCTTTCTACACTTAACTGTGAGGATTTTGTGCCCTAATCCAAGGTCAGTTTTGGAGGTATATTGCTTTCTACCCCCATTCAATTTTCTCCAGATGTCTATCACATCTAATTTTTGTAAAATTTTATTCACCACTTTAACTTCTTTCTTATTTTTTTTGTGGTTAGATTTATATAGTTCTAAAAGGAGAAAGTTCTGATCCCTCACTAGTATAGTTTTGCTGTCTATTTCCTCTTGTAACGCATTTAACTTCTCTAAGAATTTGGATACTATGACACTTGGTGCATATATGTTTAGTATTGATATTTAATTTTTTAAATTTTTTATTTTTTTATTTTGCTGGGCAATGGGGGTTACGTGACTTGCCCAGGGTCACACAGACAGTATGTGTCAAGTGTCTGAGGCCAGATCCGAACTCAGGTCCTCCTGAATCCAGGGCAAGTGCCCCATCCACTGCAACACCTAGCTGCCCCCTAGTATTGATATTGCTTCATTATCTATAGTACCTTTTAGCAAGATGCAGTTTCCTTCCTTATCTCTTTTAATAAGATGTATTTTTGCCTTAGCTTTGTCTGAGATAAGGATTGCTACCCCTGCTTTTTTGACCTCAGCTGAAGCACAATATATTCTGCTCCAACCTTTTACCTTGACTCTGTGTGTACCTCTCTGCTTCAAATGTGTTTCTTGTAAATAACATATTGTAGGATTCTGTTTTTTTCCCCTCTGCTATTGGCTTTTGTTTTATGGGAGATTTTATACTATTCACATTCACTGCTATGATTACTGCCTATTTCCCTCCATCCTATTTTACCCCTTTGTACTTTTATTTTCTTCTTACACCCTATTCCTCCTCAGCAATGTTTTGCTTCTTATACTTGTTTCCCTCAATCTGCCCTCCCTTTTATCAGCCACCTTCCTTTTCTTTCCCCTTTCCTCCCCTGCTTCTGCCCTCCTTTCTGTCAGTACCACCCTTTTCCTCTTACCTTTTTACTTCCTTAAAGAGTAAGCTAAGTTTAGTTATCCAAATTGCTGTATATCTTATTCCCTCTTTAAACCAAATCTGATGAGATTAAGGTTGAAACAATGCTCATGCCTCTTTTATTTAACTCTATTGTAATAGGTTTTCTGTGCCTCTTCATATGATAAAGTTAACCCCATTCCACCTCCCCTCCCCTCTCCTCCCCCATTCTCTTTTTATTCTGCCTTTAAGTTTCTTTATTTCATCACATCAAAGTTTATTTAGTAACCATACCCTAATAGAGATAGAGTTCTCAAGAGTTAAAAGTATTATGTTCCCTCATAGGGATGCAAACTGTTTAACCTTATTGATTAATTCCCACCCACCCACCCATTTACCTTTTTATACTTCTCTTGAGTCCTGTATTTGAATATCAAATTTTTTGTTCAGTTCTAGTCTTTTCTTCAGAAAACCTTGGAAGTCCATTATTTTATTTAATGACCATCTTTTCCCCCAATAGAAAATGCTCAGTTTTTCTGGGTAGTTGATTCTTGGTTGTAATGAAGCTCCTTTGCCTTCTAGAATACCATATTCCAATCCTTGTGATCCTTTAATGTTGAAGCTGCCAGGTCCTGTGCAATCCTGACTGTGGCTCCATGATATTTAAATTGTCTCTTATGGCTGCTTGCAGTATTTTCTCCTTCACCTGATAATTCTGGAATTTGGCCATAATAATTCTTGGAGCTTTCCCTTTCGGGTTTCTTTCAGGAGGTGATTGGTGGAATCATTCAATGACTGTTTATCTTCTGATTCTATAATATCAAAGCAGTTCTCCTTGATAATTTCCTAAAATATGGTGTCTATACTCTTTTTCTGATCATGGCTTTCAGGTAGTCCAATAATTCTCAAATTATCTCTCCTGGATCTATTTTCAAGGTCAATTGTCTTTCCCATTAGGAATTTAACATTTTGTTTTATATTTCCATTTTTTTGAATCTGTTTGACTAGTTTTTCTTGGTGTCTCATGGAGTCATTAGTTTCCATCTGCCCAATTCAAAATTATAAGGCATTATTTTCTTCAGTAAAAATTTGCATCTCCTTTTTCATTTGACCTATTGTTTTCCCCATTTGACCAATTGTTTTCCACATATGGCCAATTGTATTTTTTGAGGAATTGTTTTCTTCAGTCAATTTTTCTGCTTCCTTTTCCAACCTATTGATGTTTTTATGTAATTTTTCTGTGTAATTTTCATTTCTCTCATTTCTTTTATCATTTTTTACCTCTCTCATTTGATTTTTAAAATCCTTTTTTAGTTCTTCCAAGAAGGCTTATAGGTCTTGAGACCAATTCATCTTCCACCTTGAGGCTTCAAATGAAGGCATTTTGAAGGTATTGTACTTATCTGAACTTGTGTTTTGTTCTTCCCTGTCAACACAGAAGCACTCAATGGTAAGGGCCCTTTTCTGTTTCTTACTCATTTTTTTCTGTCATATTTTTTTATCGAATAGAATTTTATTTTCCAAAATATAGGTAAAAACAAATTTTAACATCAATTTTTTAAAAATTTGAGTTCCAACTTCTCTTCCTCCTCCATTCCCACCCCCCACCCACTAGGACTCAAGCATTTCAAAATAAGTTATACATGAGTAGTCATGGAAAACATTCCCATATTAGCTAGGTTGTGAGAGAAAATTGAGGAATTGTCAAAGAGAAAAAAAAATTTTTAAATGTGTTTCCAGGAGCAGATAGGTGGCACAGTGGACAGAGCACTGTCCCTGGAATCAGGAGCACCTGAGCCCAAATCCAGCCTCAGACACTCAACACCCACCAGCTGTGTGACCCTGGGCAAGTCACCCAACCCCAACTGCCTCAATAAAAAAATGTGTTCCCATCTATTTTCAGATACTATTACTTCTTTCTCTGTACATGGGCTGCCATTTTCATAAGTCCTTCAGGGTTATATTGGATCATTGCCTTGCTGAAAATAACCACATGCTTCCCAGCAGATCGTCTTACACTGTTGCTGTTATTTTGTATACAATACATTTCACTCTGCTTCAGTTCATGTAGGTCTTTTCAAGTTTTTCTGATAGTATCCTGTTCATCATAACCTATATAAAGTACCTTAAACTTGACAAAGAATTTCCTTCATATTAGGCCAGCAAAGTAGGTACCATACTTTTTGCCATTATATTCAATCATCATAACTATTTCCCTCCATTCTATTCCCTTCTCATGGTATTTACTCTATTTTCTATCTTCTTTTAAACTATTCCTCCTCAATAGTGTATTACTTCTGACTGTCCCCTCCCCCACTCTTCACTCCCTTTTTTTTTTACCCTTCCTTCCTGATCCTCTTCCCCTCATACTTTCCTGTAGGGTTAAATAGATTACTCCTCCCAAATGGGTGTAAATGTTATTCTCTCCATGAGCCAACTCTCTTGAGTTTAAGGTCTTTGAGCTAATTCTGTGTTCCAAATTTTCTTCCTCCTTCTCTCCTCAACCCTCCCTATGAAATCAAACAATTCAATATGTTGTACTTGTACAGTTATGCAGAACATCTTTACCTTCCTCGAAAGTATTTTGCTTTATACTGATCTCTCCCCCAATCTGCCCTTCCCTCCCTCCCCTCTACCCACCCCTTATGTCCCTCCCCTCCCTCAGGGCAAAAATATATTACTACACCTGCTTGAGTATGTATGTTAGTCCTTCTTTGAGTCAATTCTGATGATATTAAGGTTCACTCACTCCCCAATTCTTCCCCCTTTTCCCCTCCCCTCTGTAAGCTTTTTTCTTGTTTCCTTCATGTGAACAACCTCTCCCCAGACCATCTCTCCCCTTCCCCCTCCCCCAGTCTATTTCTTCTACACCTCAACCCTATTTTAAAGATGTCATTATGGGTTAGTTAGGTGGCACAATGGACAATGCACCAGCCCTGGACCCAGGAGGCCCCAAGCCCAAATCTGGCCCCAGACATGGCACCCCATCCTGTCTGCCCCACAAAGAACAAAACATAAATGCTTTACAGATAGCATCCCTTCGTATTCAGTTCAGACCTGTGTCCTCTTTTAATTCCTTACTGAGATACTTCTTATGAGTTCGAGGTATTATCTTCCCATGTAGGAATATCAACAGTTTGATCTTTTAATATCCCTCATGAAGTCTTTTTCCTGTTTATCTTTTTATGCTTCTCCAGGGTCTTGTATTTGAAAGTCAAATTTTCTATTCAGTTCAGGTCTTTTCATAACAAATGCCTGAAAGTCTTCTTTCTCATTGAAATTCCATGCTTTCTTCTGAAAAATGATGCTTAGCTTTGCTGGGTAAATGATTTTTGTCTGTAGTCCCAGTTCCTTTGCCCTCTGGAATATCATATTCCATGCCCTCCAGTACTTTAATGTAGAAACTGCTAGATCTTGCTTTATCCTTATTGGAGCTCCACAGTATTTAAATTCCTTTTTTCTAGCTGCTTGCAATATTTTCTCCTTGAACTGGGACTTCTGGAATGTGGCAATAATATTCCTGGAGATTTTCCTTTGGGGATCTCTTTTAGAAGGTGATCAGTGGATTCTTTCAATTTCTATTTTAGCTTCTGCTTCTAGAATATCTTGGCAATTTTCCCTCACAATCTCTTGGAGGATGGTGTCTAAGCTCTTGTTTTGGTCATGGTTTTCAGGTAGTCCAATGATTTTCAAATGATCTCTCCTAGATTTATTTTCCAGGTCAGCTGTTTTTCCAAGGAGATATTTCCCATTGCCCTCTATTTTTTCATTCAATTGGATTTGCTTTACTCTGTCTTGGTTTCTCACAAGGTCACTAACTTCCATTTGTTCAATCCTAATCCTTAGGCAGTTATTTTCATCAGACAGTTTTTTAATCTCCTTTTCCATTTGGCTTTGCAAACTGTTGAGTTTTTTCTCATGGCTCTCTTGCATTGCTCTCATTTCTCTTTCCAATCCTCCCTCTCTTTCTCTACATCTTCATTCTATCTCTCCTACTTTCTCTTCAAAGTCCCTTTTGAGAGCTTCCATGGCCTGAGACCAGTTCATATTTTTCTTGGAAGCTTTGGATGTTGGAGCTTTGACCCTATTATTATCTTCTTCTTCTGAGGTTGTATCATGGTGTACCTTTTACCCAAAGAAGTTTTTGGATGGTCTTCTGTTTTCTCTGCCTACTCATCCTGAAGTCTTCCAAATTATCTCAAGTTGGAAGATTGTGTCTCTCTGCCTTTTTGTAGGTTCTGTCATTTCAGAATTATTTCAGAGGCTTGATTTTACCATATAGAAATATAAACAGTTTAACCTTGTTTATTTATTTTTGTTTGTTTTTAGTGAGGCAATTGGGGTTAAGTGACTTGTCCAGGATCACACAACTAGTAAGTGTTAAGTGTCTGAGGCTGGATTTGAACTCAGGTCCTCCTGAAGCCAGGGCCAGTGCTCTAATTATTGTGCCACCTAGCTGCCCCAGTTTAACTTTATTTAATTTCTTACAGTTTTGCTTATTTAGGCTTTACCTTTTTCTGTTTCTCTTGTGTCTTGTATTTGGAGGTCAAATTTTTAATTCAACTCTGACCTTTTAATCAGAAATGCTTGAAAATCCTCTATTTCACTAAATGTCCAATTTTCCCCTGAAAGTATATATACAATTTTTCTGGGTAGATGATTCTTGTTTGTAAACTCCTTTGTCTTCCAGTATATTATAATCCAAGTCCTGTGATTCTTTAATGTGGAAGCTGCCAAATTCTGTGTAATTCTGACTGTATTTCCATGAATTGTTTCTTTTTGACTTCTTGCAATACTTTTTACTTGATCTGTGAGCTTTCAAATTTGGCTATGATGTTATGGGGAGTTTGCATTTGGGGCACTCTTTCAGGCCATCATTGATGGATTCTTTCAATTTCTATTTTTCCCTCTGGTTCTAATATTTCAGGGCAGTTTTCTTTGATAATTTCTTGAAAGATATTATCCAGACTCTTTTTTTTATTCCTGGCTTTCAGGTAATCCAGCAATTCTTATATTATCTCTTTTGTATCTAATTTCTAGGTTAGTTGTTTTACCAATAAGAATGTCACATTTTCTTATATTTTTAAAAATTAAAAAATTTTGTTTTATTGTATTTTGTTGTCTCATAGAGTCATTGGTTTCCTTTTGTTCTATTCTAATTTTTAGAGAATTATTTTCTTCAATGGCCATTTTGTACTTCTTTTTTTATTTGGCTAATTTTTTTTAAGGAGTTATTTTCCTCAGTAAATTTTTGCATTTCTTTTTCATAGTTCTCTTGTATTACTTTTATTTCTTTCCCTAATTTTTCTTCTACTTATCTAATTTGATTTTTAAATTCCTTTTTAAACCTCTTCAAGGAATTCTTTTTGGGTCTGAGACTAATTTACATTTTTCTTTGAGGCTTCACCTGTAGCCATTTTGTTACTATTGTCCTCCACTATGTTTATGCCTTGATTTCCCTATCACTGTAGTAACTGTCAATATTCAAGGCTTTTTCAATGAGAAGGCAGATTTCAGAGAAACTTGGAAGGACTTACATAAACTGATGCTGAGATGAGCAGAACCAGGAGAACATTGTATACAGTATCAACAACATTGTATGTTGATCAATTGTGATAGACTTGACTCTTCTCAGCAATACAATGGTCCAGGATAATTCCAAATGACCTATGATCAAAACTGGTCTTCATATCCAGAACAAAGAACTATGGAGTCTAGATGCATATTGAACCACATTGGTTTTACTTTTTTTCTTTGTTCTTTTTGAGGTTTTTCCCTTTTTTCTGATTCTTCTTTCACAGTGCAAGAAAATTTTGAATAATAGGGGTTTTGGGAGTCCCAGAGTCCTCCACTGAGAGGGCCTGACCTGACCTTTCTTACATCCAGCCCAGAGTCAGTAAGTTACCTCATTCAAAACCATACCCACCTGAAAGCCTTGTTCCCTCCAGAGGATCTGTTCTCTGGGCTCTGACTTCAGTATGACTACACCAAACCACCCTCAAATCCAGTGAGCCAGTAGATTTGAATGATGCTTGCCAATTAGCTTTAAGCAGTGTGTAAGGGTGGCCTCTTGTCCTTCCCTCAGAGAGCTTAAGCTCTCTGATCTGTCTCTTGGCCTGGGAACACAGAAGGAAAGCCATGTGGCCATGTTCTCTCTCTCTCTCTCTCTCTCTCTCTCTCTCTCTCTCTCTCTCTCTCCCTAGATACTAGCTAGGCTTTTCTATCTTTAAGAGCCATGTGTGCTCTCTTTACTAATATTTAATATATTTTAATAAATGCTTAGTGCCCCCAAACTGGTTCAGTAGCCTCTAATTTCTAAGTAACTTATATATGATAAGTCCCAGTTATGTTCCCTGAACTTGGGACAGAAATAATGCAACCACATATAGTTTTATTCACCACAACAGCATGACTAATGCAGAAATATATTTAATGTAATTTTACATATATAACCTATATCAGATTGCTTTCTGTCTTGGGGGGGATGTAGGAGAGAGAGAGGAGGGAGGAAGACAATTTTGGAGCTAGGAATCTTATCAAAACAAATGTTGAAAACTATTTCTACATGTAACTAGAAAATAATAAAATACAATTTTGATTTAAAAAAAATAGTAAATGTTTTTTGTTTGGTTGGTTTTTTGCTCATTTTTGTGCCTTGATGTTTTTCTGAGAGAGTTGAATTTTATTCCTGTATTATCCCAAGTTTTTGTTTTGAGACTGTAGGTCTTACTGATGGCATTCACTGGGCTTCAGGGCTTAGTTGCTTGCTTTCTTTCTAAAGTAAGCTTCCTTTCTCATTGGTATTGGGGGGGTGGGGTGGAGGGAGCTTAGTCCTCCCTTTTGTCCTCCCCTGGACGTGGGGCCTTCTCCAAAAGTGGTGTCTGGGTGATGAGTTGCAAAAGTTGACAAAGTCTTTCTGGTAGCTGGCCCTGGAAGAGTGATATTGTTGTTTTTTAGCCCCAGGTGTGGTGCTCTGCTGATTGGTTTCCTCTGTTAGCAGGGCTTCTCTGTTTAGCAGGCCCTGGAAGAGTAATTTCGCTGTGAACCCCCTGCTATTGGTTTGTCCTGGAAAGAGTCTCTCTGCTGGGTGGGGCTTTACTGCTGGTCTGCAGTGGAGTCAAATCCTCCTTGGTGGTCTGTGCCAGCTGTGGCGTTCCTGGTGAGGGTCCCTGTTATTCTGCCCAGACACCTCACTTTCCTAGGTTGCTCCTTGTTTGCAGGTGGGCAGAGTCTCACTGGTGATTTGCCCCAGGCTCAGAGTCCTGCATCAGGCCTCCTGCTGTAAGCCCAGAAGCTCCTGCTCCTGTTGTTCCTCTTGGACCTCACTTTTCTCCTACCCAGGTAAGACAGACCTTTCCTGGGGGCTGGTAAGCTGATTCTCTGCTCTTTGAATGATTCAGAGGCCATTTTATATTGGTTTGGAGAGGAAATTTGGGAGAGCTCCAGAAGGTTCCTTCTTCACTCCATCATCTTTGCACAGTAAGTCTTGGTCACCTCTTTTGATGTGCATTTCCTGCCTCAGCCTGGTCCTAGAATCACAGAGGTAGAGTATGCCACTGTGCCTCAATTGCCTCCTCAGTCTACTCCTGTGGACCTCTTTTCTAATAGTGTGGAATTCTTTCTGAAATAGCTATTTTGAAGAAGGTCCCAAAACAGCAAGACCTCATTCTCTTTGCACCTTTGCAAAAGGAGGTGAAGGAGAAGAGAAGATATGGTGACTATGTGTATGTGTGTGTATGTGTATACACACACATATGTATATATGCTTGTATAATGCATGTATATATTCACACACATGCATATGTACACACATGCATATGTGTATGAAATACATACATACACACATACATACATACATACACGTTGGCTTGCCCCATTAGAATGGAAGCTTTTTTTTTTTTTACATATTAGGTATTTTTTTTCCGTTACATGTAAAGATAGTTCTCAACTTTTGTTTATACAAGCTTTACAATTTCAGATCTTTCTCCCTCCCTCCCCTCCCTCCCCCCTCCCCTAGACAGCAGGTAATCTGATATAGGTTATATCTATATATCTATATACATATACATATATATATATATACACATAATAACATTAATCCTATTTCTGTATTAATCCTGTTACAAGAGAAAAAATCAGAGCAGTGATGCAAAACCTCAAAATAGAAAAAAAAAAACCAACAGCACCCAAAACAAAAGAAATAGTATGGTTCAATCAGCATCTATACTCCACAGTTCTTTTTTTTTTTTCTTGGATTTGGAGATTCTCTTCTATCATGAGTTCCCTGGAACTCTTCTGTACCATTGCATTGGTGAGAAGAATACAGTCCATCACAGTAGGTCAACACTCAATGTTGATGATACTGTGTACAATGTTCTTCTGGTTCTGCTCATCTCACTCATCATCAGCTCATGTAAGACCCTCCAGGTTTCTCTGAACTCCTCCTGCTCATCATTTCTTACATCACAATAGTATTCCATTGTATTCATATACCACAACTTGTCCAGCCATTCCCCAATTGATGGGCACCCCCTCAACTTCCAATTCCTTGCTACCACGTAAAGAGCAGCTATAAATATTTTTGTACATGTGGGTCCCTTTCCCCCTACCATGATTTCTTTGGGCAAAAGACCTAAAAGTGGAATTGCTGGGTCAAAGGGTATGCACAGCTTTATTGCCCTTTGGGCATAATTCCAAATTGCTCTCCAGAATGGTTGGATCAGTTCACAGCTCCACCAACAATGCATTAGTGTTCCAATTTTCCCACAGCTTCTCCAACATTTATTATCTTCCTTTTTTGTCATTTTAGCCAATCTGATAGGTGTCAGGTAGTACCTCAGAGTTGTTTTAATTTGCATCTCTCTAATCATTAGAGATTTAGAGCATTTTTTCATATGGGAATAGATAGCTTTGGTTTCTTCGTCAGAAAACTGCCTGTTCATATCCTTTGACCATTTCTCAATTGGGGAATGACTTGGATTCTTATAAATTTGATTTAATTCCCTATATATTTTAGAGATGAGGCCTTCATCAGAAGTACTGGCCTCAAAAATTGTTTCCCAGCTTTCTGCCTCCCTTCTAATTTTGGATGCATTGCTTCTGTTTGTACAAAAATTTTTTAATTTAATACAATCAAAATCATCCATTTTGCATTTTATAATATACTCTATCTCTTGTTTGATCAAAAACTGTTTTCCTTTCCAAAGATCTGATAGGTACACTATTCCTTTCTCTCCTAATTTACCTATAGTATCACCTCTTATGTATAAATCATTTATCCATTTTGACCTTATTTTAGTATAAGGTGTAAGATGTTGGTCTATGCCTAGTTTCTGCCACACTATCTTCCAGTTTTCCCAGCAGTTTTTGTCAAATACTGAGTTCCTATCCCAGAAAATGGAGTCTTTGGGTTTATCAAACACTACATTACTAGTGTCATTTACTACTGCATTTCTTGAGCCTAGCCTATTCCATTGATCCTCCACTCTATTTCTTAGCCAGTACCAGATAGTTTTGATGACTGCTGCTTTATAGTAAAGCTCCAGGTTTGGTACCACTAACCCACCTTCCTGTCAATTTTTTTTCATTATTTCCCTGGATATTCTTGATTTTTTGTTTTCCAGATGAATTTTGTTACTATTTTTTCTAGCTGTATAAAATAATTTTTAGGTAGTCTGATTGGTATGGCACTGAATAAGTAAATTAATTTAGGTAGAATTGTCATTTTTACGATATTAGCTCTGACTATCCATGAGCAATTGATATCTTTCCAATTATTTAGATCTGATTTGATTTGTGTGAAGAGTGTTTGGTAGTTGTGTTCATAGAGTTCCTGGGTTTGTCTTGGCAAGTAGACTCCCAAGTATTTTATATTATCTACCGTTACTTTAAATGGAATTTCTCTTTCTATCTCTTGCTCCTGGACTTTGTTGGTCATGTATAGAAATGCTGATGATTTATGTGGATTTATTTTATATCCTGCTACTTTGCTAAAGTTGTTAATTGTTTCAAGTAATTTTTGAGTTGATTCTCGAGGATTCCTTAAGTATACCATCATATCATCTGCAAAGAGTGATAGTTTTGTTTCCTCCTTGCCTATTCTAATTCCTTTAATTCCTTTCTCTTCTCTGATTGCTAAAGCTAACATTTCTAGGACAATATTAAATAATAGGGGTGATAATGGACATCCCTGTTTCACCCCTGGTCTTATTGGAAAGGCCTCTAATTTATCTCCATTGCATATAATACTTGCTGATGGCTTTAGGTTGATACTGTTTATTATTCTAAGGAAAGCTCCACCTATTCCTAAACTCTCTAGTGTTTTTATTAGGAATAGGTGTTGTACTTTGTCAAAAGCTTTCTCTGTGTCTATTGAGATAATCATATGATTTTGGTTGGTTTTCTTATTGATGTGGTTGATTATGTTAATAGTTTTTCTAATGTTGAACCAGCTCTGCATTCCTGGTATAAATCCCACCTGGTCATAGTGTATTATCCTGGTGATCACTTGCTACAATCTCCTTGCTAATATCTTATTTAAGATTTTAGTATCAATATTCATTAGGGAAATTGGTCTATAATTTTCTTTCTCTGTTTTTGCTTTGCCTGGTTTTGGTATCACCACCATATTTGTGTCATAAAACGAATTTGGTAGAACTCCTTCTTCACCTATTTTTCCAAATAATTTGTATAATATTGGAATTAATTGTTCTTTAAATGTTTGGTAAAATTCACCCATAAACCCAACTGGCCCTGGGGATTTTTTCTTAGGGAGTTCATTAATGGCTTGTTCAATTTCTTTTTCTAATATGGGTTTATTTAAGGATTTTATTTCCTCTTCAGTTAACCTGGGCAGTTTGTATTTTTGTAAATATTCATCCATTTCATTTAGATTGTCAAATTTATTGGCATACAGTTGGGCAAAATATTTCCTAATTATTGCTTTAATTTCCACTTCATTGGTGGTAACATCACCCTTTTCATTTTTGATACTGGTAATTTGGTTTTCTTCTTTCTTTTTTTTTAATCAAATTAACCAATATTTTATCTATTTTATTGGTTTTTTCATAAAACCAGCTCTTAGTTTTATTAATTCTATAGTTTTTTTTGCTTTCAATCTTATTAATTTCTCCTTTAATTTTCAGGATCTCTAATTTAGTGTCTAATTGGGGATTTCTAATTTGTTCTTTTTCTAGCTTTTTTTTTTAAATGTATGAGGTATTTTATTTTTTTCATTACATGTAAAGATAGTTCCCAACTTCTGCCTATACATGCTTTACAATTTCAGATTTTTCTCCCTCCCACCCCTCCCTCCCCCCTCCCCCAGACAGCAGGCAATCTGACATAGGTTATATCTATATATCTCTATACATATACATATAGATATAGATATATATATATATACACACACATATATATACACATAATAACATCAATCCTATTTCTGCATTAATCCTGCTACAAGAGAAAGAATCAGAGCAGTGATGCAAAACCTCAAAATAGAAAGAAAAAAAAAACCAACAGCACCCAAAACAAAAGAAATAATATGGTTCAATCAGCATCCACACTCCACAGTTCTTTCCTTCTTTTTTTTTTTTCTTGGATTTGGAGATCCTCCCCCATCATGAGTTACCTGGAACTCCTCCGTACCATTGCATTGGTGAGAAGAATATAGTCCATCACAGTAGGTCAACACTCAATGTCGATGACACTGTGCACAATATTCTTCTGGTTCTGCTCATCTCATTCATCATCAGCTCACGCAAGACCCTCCAGGTTTCTCTGAACTCCTCCTGCTCATCATTTCTTACAGCACAATAGTATTCCATTGTATTCATATACCACAACTTGTCCAGCCATTCCCCAATTGATGGGCACCCCCTCAACTTCCAATTCCTTGCTACCACGTAAAGAGCAGCTATAATTATTTTTGTACGTGTGGGTCCCTTTCCCCCTTCCATGATTTCTTTGGGCAAAAGACCTAAAAGTGGAATTGCTGGGTCAAAGGGTATGCACAGCTTTATCGCCCTTTGGGCATAATTCCAAATTGCTCTCCAGAATGGTTGGATCAGTTCACAGCTCCACCAACAATGCATTAGTGTTCCAATTTTCCCACAGCCTCTCCAACATTTATTATCTTCCTTTTTTGTCATTTTAGCCAATCTGATAGGTGTCAGGTGGTACCTCAGAGTTGTTTTAATTTGCATCTCTCTAATCATTAGAGATTTAGAGCATTTTTTCATATGGAAATAGATAGCTTTGGTTTCTTCATCAGAAAACTGCCTGTTCATATCCTTTGACCATTTCTCAATTGGGGAATGACTTGGATTCTTATAAATTTGAATTAATTCCCTATATATTTTAGAGATGAGGCCTTTATCAGAAGCACTGGCCTCAAAAATTGTTTCCCAGCTTTCTGCCTCCCTTCCAATTTTGGATGCATTGCTTCTGTTTGTACAAAAATTTTTTAATTTAATATAATCAAAATCATCCATTTTGCATTTTATAATATACTCTATCTCTTGTTTGGTCAAAAACTGTTTTCCTTTCCAAAGATCTGATAGGTACACTATTCCTTTCTCTCCTAATTTACCTATGGTATCACCTCTTATGTCTAAATCATGTATCCATTTTGACCTTATTTTAGTATAAGGTGTAAGATGTTGGTCTATGCCTAATTTCTGCCATACTATCTTCCAGTTTTCCCAGCAGTTTTTGTCAAATACTGAGTTCCTATTCCAGAAGCTGGAGTCTTTGGGTTTATCAAACACTACATTACTAGTGTCATTAACTACTGCATTTCCTGAGCCTAGCCTATTCCATTGATCTACCACTCTATTTTTTAGCCAGTACCAGATACTTTTGATGACTGCTGCTTTATAGTAAAGCTCCAGGTTTGGTACCGCTAACCCACCTTCCTGTGAATTTTTTTTCATTATTTCCCTGGATATTCTTGATTTTTTGTTTTTCCAGATGAATTTTGTTATTATTTTTTCTAGCTGTATAAAATAATTTTTAGGTATTCTGATTGGTATGGCACTGAATAAGTAAATTAATTTAGGCAGTATTGTCATTTTTACTATATTAGCTCTGCCTATCCATGAGCAATTGATATCTTTCCAATTATTTAGATCTGATTTGATTTGTGTGAAGAGTGTTTGGTAGTTGTGTTCATAGAGTTCCTGGGTTTGTCTTGGCAAGTAGACTCCTAAGTATTTTATATTATCTACCGTTACTTTAAATGGAATTTCTCTTTCTATCTCTTGCTGCTGGACTTTGTTGGTCATGTATAGAAATGCTGATGATTTATGTGGATTTATTTTATATCCTGCTACTTTGCTAAAGTTGTTAATTGTTTCAAGTAATTTTTGAGTTGATTCTCGAGGATTCCTTAAGTATACCATCATATCATCTGCAAAGAGTGATAGTTTTGTTTCCTCCTTGCCTATTCTAATTCCTTTAATTCCCTTCTCTTCTCTGATTGCTAAAGCTAACATTTCTAGAACAATATTAAATAATAGGGGTGATAATGGACATCCCTGTTTCACCCCTGGTCTTATTGGAAAGGCCTCTAATTTATCTCCATTGCATATAATACGTGCTGATGGCTTTAGGTAGATACTGTTTATTATTCTAAGGAAAGCTCCCCCTATTCCTAAACTCTCTAGTGTTTTTATTAGGAATGGGTGCTGTACTTTGTCAAAAGCTTTCTCTGCATCTATTGAGATAATCATATGATTTTGGTTGGTTTTCTTATTGATGTGGTTGATTATGTTAATAGTTTTCCTAATGTTGAACCAGCCCTGCATTCCTGGTATAAATCCCACCTGGTCATAGTGTATTATCCTGGTGATCACTTGCTATAATCTCCTTGCTAATATCTTATTTAAGATTTTAGTATCAATATTCATTAGGGAAATTGGTCTATAATTTTCTTTCTCTGTTTTTGCTTTGCCTGGTTTTGGTATCACCACCATATTTGTGTCATAAAACGAATTTGGTAGAACTCCTTCTTCACCTATTTTTCCAAATAATTTGTATAATATTGGAATTAATTGTTCTTTAAATGTTTGGTAAAATTCACCCATAAACCCAACTGGCCCTGGGGATTTTTTCTTAGGGAGTTCATTAATGGCTTGTTCAATTTCTTTTTCTAATATGGGTTTATTTAAGGATTTTATTTCCTCTTCAGTTAACCTGGGCAGTTTGTATTTTTGTAAATATTCATCCATTTCATTTAGATTGTCAAATTTATTGGCATACAGTTTGGCAAATAATTCCTAATTATTGACTTAATTTCCACTTCATTGGTGGTAACATCACCCTTTTCATTTTTGATACTGGTAATTTGGTTTTCTTCTTTCTTTTTTTAATCAAATTAACCAATATTTTATCTATTTTATTGGTTTTTTCATAAAACCAGCTCTTAGTTTTATTAATTCTATAGTTTTTTTTTGCTTTCAATCTTATTAATTTCTCCTTTAATTTTCAGGATCTCTAATTTAGTGTCTAATTGGGGATTTCTAATTTGTTCTTTTTCTAGCTTTTTAAGTTGCATGCCCAATTCATTAATCTCCTCTTTCTCTTTTTTATTCATGTAAGCATTTAGAGCCATAAATTTTCCCCTAAGCACTGCTTTGGCTGCATCCCATAGATTTTGGTATGTTGTCTCATTATTGTCATTCTCTTGGATAAAGTTATTGACTGTTTCTATGATTTCTTGTTTGTCCCATTCATTCTTTAGAATGAAATTATTTAGTTTCCAATTGATTTTCATTCTACTTTTCCCTGGCTCTTTCTTACATGTAATTTTTTATTGCTTCATGATCTGAGAAGGATGCATTTACTATTTCTGCCTTTCTACCTTTGACTATGATGTTTTTGTGCCCTAATACATGGTCAATTTTTGAAAATGTGCCATGTACTGCTGAGAAAAAGGTATATTCCTTTCTATCCCCATTCAATTTTTTCCAGACATCTATCATGTCTAACTTTTCTAGTAATCTATTCACCTCTTTCACTTCTTTCTTATTTATTTTTTGGCTAGATTTATCTAATTCTGAGAGGGGGAGATTCAGATCCCCCACTAGTATAGTATTACTGTCTAATTCCTCTTGTAACTCCTTTAACTTCTCCTCTAACAACTTGGATGCTATACCACTTGGCGCATACATATTTAATATTGATATTACTTCATTATCTATAGTACCTTTAAGTAAGATGTAATTTCCTTCCTTATCTCTTTTAATGAGATCTATTTTTGCCTGCACTTTGTCTGAGATAAGGATTGCTACCCCTGCCTTTTTTACTTTAGCTGAGGCATAATATATTCTGCTCCAGCCTTTTACCTTTACTCTGTGTGTATCTCTCTGCTTCAAATGTGTTTCTTGTAAACAGCATATTGTAGGGTTCTGGTTTTTAATCCACTCTGCAATTCGCTTCCGTTTTATAGAAGAGTTCATCCCATTCACATTCACAGTTATTATTACTCACTGTCTATTCCCCTCCATTCTATTTACCCCCTTTGTACTTTTCCCCCCTTCTTTCACCCTATACCTCCTCACCGACGTTTTACTTCTTACCCCTGCCTCCCCCGATCTGCCCTCCCTTTTTATCACCCCCCTCTCTTTTCTTTACCCTTTTCTCCCTTGCTTTTGTCCTCCTTTCTATCAGTCCCCCCTTTCCCTTCCCCTTTTGCTTCCCTAAAGAATGAGTTAAGTTTCTTTATCCCAATGAACGTATCTGTTATTCCCTCTTTGAGTCAAATCTAATGAGAATAGGGTTGAAACAATGTTCCCCCTTCCTTTCTTTCCCTCTATTGTAATTGGTTTTTTTCTCCACCTCTTCATATGATATAATTCACCCCATCCCACCTCCCCTTTCATCTCCTCCCCATATACTCCCTTTTTAACCCCTTAATTCTTTTGTATCATCACATCAAAGACAATTTATATTTATACCCCCTATGTAAAGTCCTTCTCTCTGCCCAAATACATTTACAATTCTTAAGAGTTATGAGTATTATTTTCCTGTGTAGGGATATAAACAATTTAACCTAATAGGGTAACCTTTTTTTTTCCCCCTCAGTTTACCTTTTTAAACTTCTCTTGAGTCTTGTATGTTGAGATCGAATTTTCTATTCAGTTCTGGTCTTTTCACCAGGACAGATTGGAAGTACCCAAAGTCATTAAATGTCCATCTTTTCCCCTGAAAGAAAATGCACATTTTTGCTGGGTAATGCAATCCAAGCTCCTTTGCCTTCCAGAATAGCATATTCCAAGCCTTGCGGTCCTTTAATGTTGAAGCTGCCAGGTCCTGAGCAATCCTGACTGTGGCTCCATGATATTTAAATTGCTTCTTTCTGGCTGCTTGGAGTATTTTCTCCTTCACCTGATAATTCTGGAATTTGGCTACAATATTCCTTGCAGTTTTCCTTTTGGGGTCTCTTTCAGGAGGTGATCGGTGGATTCTTTCAATGATGATTTTATCCTCTGATTCTATGATATCAGGGCAGTTCTCCTTAATAATTTCCTGGAATATGGTGTCTGGATTCTTTTTCTGGTCATGGCTTTCAGGCAGTCCAATGATTCTCAAATTGTCTCTCCTCGATCTGTTTTCCAGATCAGTTGTCTTTCCAATGAGGTTTTTCACATTTTCTTCTATATTTTCATTTTTTTTGATTCTGCTTGACTGATTCTTGGTGTCTCATGGATTCCTTATCTTCCAACTGTCCCACTTTAATTTTTAAGGCATTGTTTTCTTCAGTGAGATTATGCACCTTTTTTTCCATTTGGCCAAGTGAATTTTTTAAGGCAGTGTTTTCTTCAATGAGATTATGCACCTTTTTTTCCAGTTGGCCAGATGAATTTTTTAAGGCTTTGTTTTCTTCAGTGAAATTATGTGCTTCCTTTTCCAAGCTGCTGATTCTTTTTTCATAGTTTTCTTGTTTTGCTTTCATTTCTCTCCCCATTTTTTCTTCTACCTCTAGCAATTGATTTTTAAAATCCTTTTTGAGCTCTTCCAGGAAGGTTTTTTGTTCTTGAGACCAATTCACCTTCCCTCGTGAGGCTTCAGATGTAGGCAATTTGAGGCTATCCTCATCTGAGTTTGTGTTGGCTTCTTCCCTATTGATACAGAAACTCTCAATGGAGAGGGCTCTTTTTTGCTTCTTACTCATTATTGCAGCTTATTTATTTATTTTTTAAGTTGAGGTCTGCTCTGGGGGCACCAGGGTCCCTGTTTTGGGCTTCTTGTGCAGGGGTATAGGTGCTGTGTGACCAGCTTTTTACTCTGAGGCCTTTATGGTGTGTGGAGATCCCCCGCCCTGCACTTCCTGTCTGATTGTGCTCAGCCAGCCAGGCACCAGACCCCGGCATCTGATCCCACCTGACCTGTTCATGGCCCTCTCGGCCAGTGCAGGTAGGTTTTTCCACTGTCCTTCTTGGCCACCAGATTTTTGAACCAAGTTCCAGGGGCCTCAGTTGTTCTGCTGTGGCCTGCAGCTCCTGTTGACTTGCCCTGACCCCCTCAGTGCTGGGTTGCTGCCCTGCGCTGGGCCTCCCTTTTGCCTGAGTCAGACCGACCTTTTCCTGAAGTCTTCTAAATTATCTCTGGTTGGAGGACTGTGTCTTTCTGTCTCTTTGCAGGTTCTGTAGTTTCAGAATCTGTCCAGAGGCTTGATTTAATGTTTGTTTTGAGGGAACAGAAGGAGAGCTCAGGCAGCTTGCTGCTTCCTCTCCGCCATCTTGGCTCCACCCCAGAAGGGAAGCTTTTTGAAGGATGTGATGGGACTCTTTCTTTTTAGCCCTTCATGTGGTGCCTATTATAAAGTAAGACCTTAACAAGTGTTTGTTGACTACTGATTGACTACATGCATAAATAAGTAATTTGTTTTGGGGATTCAGACCCAAATGTTATTTTTCTCACTCACACATGCCTAACATAGAATTGGTCCCAAGGGTTTGTGCTCAAATACTTTTCCTTAACTTTACTTACAAATATGTGGCACTGGTTCTGAAATTAGTATCTACACCCTAAGCTTCAGCCTGCATCCCATTTTAATTAATTTACTCAATGACCATATCCTTATTCTATTGTTCAATCACAGATTTATGCAAGTTATATTTCATTCCTTCAAGAACTGTTCTAGCTCTTTAAAAAACATGCTGAGACACCAGATCTCACTATCACCATGCCATTGATCAAAAGCTTCAGTGAAAACTTTGATGACCCCTTTAGGCTAGGGAAATAATCAACAATTGGGGACAGCTGTTCAGTGACAATGTGATCTAGCAAAACAAGTAATGGATTTAAATTGGAGAACCTAGGATTAAATTATCTTCCTACTCTTTACTATTTACATGACCTATTACATGTCATTTCATTTTTCTGTACCTCAGTTTCCTTTTCTGTTATACAAGGATGTTGAAATGAATAAGCTCTAAGGTCCTTTCTAATTCTAAATCTAGGATCATATAAACTGAGGCTTAACAAGGAATTCTCAGTCTTTAGCACTGTGATTCTAAAGCTTCTTCAAGTTCTGACATTGTATACTTCATGATTCTAAGTTTTCTTGCAGCTCTAACATTCTGTGATCTGTGACTGAATGTATTTTATTCACATTGGTAGATAGTCATTATTTTACAGACCGGTATCATTCCCATATTTTGTTTTTATTTTTATTTGTCCTTTGAACAATAAAGAACAACCTTCTTTTTCTTTTTTTTTTTGCATCTCAACATGTATTTTGTTTCATTACTAAGCCATATTTAGTTGAGAAGTGAATAATGTACTTTCCTTCTTGTGTAGTGGAAGATGAACCTCTGAATAAGTGTAGATAAACACACACATTTATTTACTGCTGAAATACTCATGGCATGTCATGTGTTTGACTCTCCACCCCCCACCTCTCACCTCTTACTGAATGTAGGAAGAGCCTGCCAAAGTTAAATGCAACTAGTGCTTTAGTTGGTTCCACATTTTTGGAATTGTGTATCTAGACAATAACTACAGATAATTGAAGAAAGGAGATCCTAAGAATGCTAGAATTTTTCAGTTTTAGTTGGGTAAAACTGTCAATGGAGTGCAATAATTATTATTTTTCCTCATTTATTAGCTACTTTTCAAGAAATGGATGTGGCCTTTTATCAGCAAGGATAATGACGAGAAGTGTATTTTTTCTCATCTGGTTGGTATAAGGGATTCAAGGATCACTGGAGGCAGATGTCTTAGGGGTGAGGGGAAACCTATGAACTTTGAATACTTTCTTCTGGTCAGCAGTGACTTACAAGGCAAAGGCACTGTTACTTCAGATTAAATATAATGTGATCCCTTAAAGCCTTGTCTAATTCACTAACCCATTTAAGGAGGAACTTAAATGGACAGAATTTGCTTCCTTTCTTGAACCAGGGGAATTTATTCCCCATTTATACTTCCTCCTATCTTGCCTCATCACTGTCTGGCAAAATGATATCACCTCCCCATAAATCCTGATTATTTGATGTCTAAATTCATGTAATTTCTCCAGATAAAAATAAGTCAGTTTTCATGGTATTCTGAGTGTCTGCTTTAAGTGAATGGACCACACTACAGGAAGGGGGCCAAAAGGGAACCCCTGAACAAAAAGCCTGGGATTTAATGAAGAGTCTATATATTGAAACTCCCTGGAGATTTAACAGGAAGCTTCATAATGACTAAAAGCCAAATATAGAGATGTGAAAATTATATTTGTTAGATCCAAGTGATAGTTTGGTAATGCAAGAGTGTTTAACAATAATGATGTTAGTTATTTTCTAAGCCAATTAGGGAAGAATGAATAATAAAAATTCAGGAAAAAAGGAAAATCCAGTTGAGTTTTCACTTTGTCTCAGAAACACCAGAGACTTAGACAAAGAAAAATAGAACCCTCCAAGTAGCTCCTTCTGACCCAATGATGTTTCATTCTTCTGTCCTTCCAGGTGTCATGTCTCACAAGGATTTTATATTCAACCTTAGGATACCCTGGGAGATTTTCCATAAGAAAGAGATTAAATGCAAATAACCCAATACAATAAAAAGATAGTTTAATGCAATATATCAAATATTTATGAATCACCTAGTTTGGGAAAAAGAATGGTTTCAGTACTAGAGGAGGTACAAAAATGAGATGACAGACACTCCTCCTACTCTTAAGGAGCTAACAAGTTTATAAATAGAAGTGACTTACATAGAAAACTCTAATATTAAATACTATATAAGTACATAAGAGTTACTGGGAGTACTTCAATGTTTGGTCTTTGGCTAGGGCCAAGAGTGAATTCTGCAAAGTCAGATGAATTCAGTCCTCAAAAAAACCTCTCCCTCACTCCCATTCCCCCCCCCCCCCCCAATAAAAAAAAATAACCAAAAAACGTGGAAGCTTAAAGAGATGAAATGATGTGGGATTGCACCATGTGGGGAGTTACAGCTATTCTCTGATTCCAGCAGTCTTCTTGGCAGTTACTACTGGATGACAAATTTACCAGTTTTTTAAAAAGTGCAAATGTAAGGTTCTCTAGCAACTTATAGATTAAAAAGTGGTTAGTTTCATTATTGAAATCCCTGATTTTTTTTTCCTAATGAATTAATTCAAATGTATTTGATATATAAGACAGTATTTGGTTAACTGTCCCAGGGAAGGGTGATGGACTTCTCTAATTAATTTCTTAAAATAATCATTTCCTGATAGCACTGATGATAATGGTATGACCTTGTTCACAGGACTATGGTAAGGAAAGTACTTTGTTAACACTGATGTATTGTACAAGTGTGAAATGTTATTATGTCTTGAAAGACTTCATCTTTTGGCTTTTTGCAAGTTTCCTCTACTGCTCAGGGTACCTAGCCCTTACCAGTGCTTTTGAACCTTATCTTTTTACTCTCACCTCAGGTCAAACGCAACTTAATATGTAGTAGTGTGGTGTATATATATGGAGAGAGTGAGATACACACACACACACACACACACACACACACACACACACACACACACATGCAGAGACAGAGAGAGACAGAAAGGCAGAGAGAATGTGTTGGGGGAGGGCGGCAGTATGCCTAATGAGGAAGGAGGAAGCATTCTGGCCTGCTGCTATTGAAAGCCCAGTCAAGAGACAAACTAAGGAGCTTTATTTTACCATTATCTGAAGCTTGTTTTATATTATTTTTTCTTTCATTATATTTTTTACATTTGTATTTTATATTATTCTTTTAAATTAGGAATCAGAAACACCAATAAAAAGAGTATTAAGCTGGATAGCTAAAGGAATTAGTGGTATTGTTTATCTCTTGGTTCAGAAGGCCTGAATTAACTAGAAATATATCTTCAGTCCCTGGCCCCCAAGGGCACCCTTTACACAGAAGATAGCTTTGTGAGAAAGATGGACACCCAATGCTTTATCTATTACCATAACACTACTTTTAAGTAAGAATACAATTGCTGTGGAGGCAGCTAGGTGGCACAGTGGATAGAGCACTGGCCCTGGATTCAGGAGGACCTGGCCTCAGACACTTGACACTTATTAGCTGTGTGACCCTGGGCAAGTCAATTAACCCTCATTGCCCCTACCCCCAAAAGAAAAGAATACAATTGCTACTATCACAATGTACTACTATAATCACTAGTATTATTTTAATTACTGCAGCATTAGTAGTAATGTCACTAGGATCAATATTAGGACTCCTATCAATATTAAGATTTCTAACATTAGAGATAGAAAGCACTTTAAATACATTCTATTATTCAAAATTTACTAAAATCCCATTTAGTAGATAGGACAGGAACTTTTAGCAGTTTCATCTCTGAAAAAGAACAATTTAAGGATTAGAAAGGTAACATTATTTTCCTCTAGGTTCATACAGCTGCTATTCAGTAGTCAAAGCAGACTCTATCCTGGGTCTTCTAACTCATTTCCAGTGCTCTTTCCTATACTTACTTCAAAAGAACTGTTATTTTTATCAATGTTAGCCATCCTTCCACCAAATGTAGAAGACGATGCGTCTCTGTGTTTCAGTTGCTGTGACCAAAATTTCAACACCTAGTGGCCAAACTTCTGGTAAGGAGTCTGTTCCAAATATAGCTAGGCTGGTCTTTGGACAACAATCACACAACACAGTCTGTTCCTGGGCCTCTACTTGAAGTCTTTCCAGATTGGTAGGCAATGACAAGGAATTGTGCTCTGATGTCCTAGCCTTTGAAAACCAGCATCAAAGGTCAACTCTGTGCTATGATGACGGATAAGAAGACAAATTTAACAAAAATGAAGAATCATCTTGCAAAAAGAAAATACAAGATTTTCTAGGCACTCTATAATATAGTACCACCTTGGTCAACATTATCTCTTACCATTCCCAAGGTATACCATCTGCTTCAGCCAGTCTGATCTCCAAAACTTGCCAATCTTTCCAAGTCCCTCTATAGTCCTGTACACATCTTTTCTTAATAATTTTAGTAACAAATATCCTGCCCTTTCCTGACATGATCATCCATAGTCTACCACATTTTTGTTATCTTATTAAAGACAATCCAACAATCCATCATACCTAGTCTTTGCTGTATTTTCAAAGTGTTTTATCTGTTTGAGTCACATCTCTCCAACAAGATCATATCTTTCTCTTTTTTCTTTTTCTTTCTTTCTTTTTTTTTTTTTGAGATTAAGTATTAATATATAGCACCTAGTACAGAACTGTGTTGTGGTAGGTAGTAAATAATTACTTTTCAATAATAGAATATTGAAGTTGGAAGTAATGTTAGAAATAAGCTGGCTAATCTTTCCTTTCAATGATGGAATCACCTCTGACATTTGCATGAACATTTTCATGGACAAAGGAATTGTTATCTCAAAAAACAGCTCATTCAATTTGAAGGCTTCACTAACTGTTAGGAATTTCTTCCTTAAATTAATCCTAAAATGTGTTTCATTTTAAATTCCCTTTCATTCTATCTTCTGGAACTACAGAGGATTCTTACTTTAAGTTTGAATTGGTCTCTGAGGTACTCTACAAATCTGAAATTCTTTGTTTTTATGGCTTCACATATTTGAAGATAACCATTGTGTCTTCCAACCTCCTCTACCTCCAACAAGTCTCTTCTCCAACCAAAACATCCTCAGTTCTTTAAAACAATCTGTATTTAACATAATTTCTAGTCCTCTCACCATTCTGTTTGCCCTTTTCTGGGACCGATCCAGTTTCTCAATGTGTTACTTAAGATGTACTGTCCAGAACTGACTGAAAAAATGAATGTAAAAGCATTTTCTAAAGACTTACTATATGCCAAGCAGCATAGTAATGACTACAACAATATAAATAGGAAGAAAAGTAACAGAATAATTGAAACTAAATGCTGTGATGACTAAGCTTGGTCCCAAAGAAGAAATAAGAGGTAGTTTTCCTTGAAGAGTATAAGGACTATGAGCATGAAACACTGTACAAAACTATAGTAGTCTTTTTTTCACGTATTTGTTGGTTTTTTTTAATTCCTCACCTCTCTTTTGTCCTTTGTTATATATGTTGGTTCTTTTGATGGCATAGGGAGAAGATATATATTAGGAAATATTGGTGATGAAAAAAAAGATATCAATAAAAACTTCATTAAAAAAAGGGGATATCCTGAATTGAACATAAGATGTGCTTTGACCAGCAAAGAGTAACAATAAACATATTGCTTCCCTTCTTCTGGATATCAGATCTCTATTAATGCAGTCTAAGAGGATAAAGGCATAAAGTTTTAAAAATATTTTGATAACTGTACTTCAATATATTTGATTTCCTTTATATACTATGTTTTTTTAATTTTTGCATTTAAAACAATATTCTAATAAGAAGCCAGTGGGCCAAAAGGGTCCATGGAACACATAAACAAAAAGGTTAAGTATCCATGATCTAGTCTAATCTCTTCATTTTACAGATGAGAAAACTAAGGTGCAGAGAAAGAAAATTATCTAAAGGTCACAGTTAGTTGAACCCCTATCATATATATATATATATATATATATATATATATATATATATATATATATATATATATATATATACATACATATATATGTATAATTTCTCTATTCTCTCAACTGTGTTCCCAAATAAGGTAGTAATTCTTATTCAAAGAGGCTCATATGCAGTTTACAAGAGTTCCATTTAGTGGCTATTCTTGATTTATAAATAAAAATGATCTCATGTCTGTCTAGATGTCCTTTCTTTCAATAATGAATCTTCAGTTATATTCCCATTGAATGTGACCATTTAAATGACTTCTCTGAGTAGAATTACCTTGAAATATTTAAGGCCTTATTGATTCATCAATTCATTAAAAAATTAAACATTCACCATATGCTTAACACAATATATTAGACAGTATAGAAAATACAAAATGAATATTAATCGATATAATTTTTATCTTATATAGTGTTATAATTATTTATTTTATATTCTTGCTAGATTGCAAGTTATGTGTTGGTAAGACCAGTGTGTTATGAGTTTTATATCTCCTACCATGCCTAACAAAAGGCTAAACAAACAATTTTTGATTTAACAAATCAATTGGCATGCCATTTGCTCTCAAAGAATTTAGAATCTAGTATTCAATAAAGTTGTATACACTCTATATTCATCTGGGGAGGTTGATTATTTTCCCTCTCAAACTCCCCTAATCATTTTACTAAGCATTCTTTTAATTTTTTTCCCAATCTCTAGAGATGGTCTATGATATCCAAGATATAGTAGTGACAGAAAACATTCCAAGAAGGTTCTACACAAGTAACTTAAGGAAAGTAGGAAAGGAGAAAGAAAGAAGGTAGTATTATTAACTGCTTTATTATGTGCCAGATACTGTACTAAGGGCTTTACAAATATTTTGTCATTTGATTATCACAGCTTCCTTGGGAGGTAGATGCAATTTTATTACCACCTTTTATAGGTGAAGGGAATGAGGCAAACAGAGGTTAAGTTTCTTGACCAGAGTCACACAGCTAGTAAGTGACTGAGGCTGGATTTCAACTCAGGTCTTCATGACAACAGGCCCAATGGTCTATCAAGTATATCTAGCTGTCTCTAGTCTGAAGGGGCTAAATAAAGAGTCACAGATTGTTTTGGGTTACAACAATTCTGGTTCACAACCAGTTTCATGTCTACTCTCAAGGTTTTTTGTTTTGTTTTACAGATAATAGAATAAATTACATGGAAAATAATCAGAATATTAAATATAAACTATCATTTGGGAATGAAAAGACACATATTTTAGCATGATCACATGTATTGTGAATCCCTTCAAATGATATTTTCATATTTTTCCCCCTTTATCTGAGCCTTGAAAGCCTTTCTTCCCTTATAAATTTACAGTACTTCAAAACATCTGCTACTTCAGGGTTCAAGCTGTGCATTAGGGTTCAGATAATTTGCTGAGACCTTTCAAAGCAAAACTTCGGCGTAAATAACTTGGTAGGAAATACAATGGAAGCTTGATCTTTTATGAGCTAACATGACTTTTGTTGAATATCCCCCATATGCTTCTTTTACAATTTTATTTTTTCTTGGTATTTCCTTCCAAATGGCCTAGTTTCTATTTACACTTCTTTAAAAGAAATTTAGTATTACACTAGAACCAAGTGTAGGCCTAGATAAATGGGGGAGAGGAGAGGATACATACATATGAACATATTGTTTTAAGAAATGACCTACTAATTCTGGTGATTGATTTAGATATATATCACATGTAGATCTTATTAGAAATTTATTAGGAATTATAGGCTTTATTAGGAATTTATATAGAAAAACGTACCTTCAATTATAATAATTTCAGAAGCATATTCAGGAATTTATTTGGGTATGGAAAGCAAATCGTGGGTTGCCACAGTTAGGCAAAGGTATACATGAACCAGGCTTATTTTTTTTTAATTAGTTTTTTGTTATTTGAAATTTCATAAGGACCAGTTCATGAAAAACTTTCAAGTAAAAATGGCCAGGCATCTGCAGTAGGGTTTATAATATGCATCAGTGGAAATAGGTATTTAAGTTTTGACAACTGATAGTTTTAATTAATTAATCTAATAACTCCTAATTTAATAACTACTATGTTTATAGCATTGTGCTAGACATAGCTTTACCTTACTTTTTTTGAATGCTTAATTGCACATGCTTCAACGTGGCCTCCAAATTTCTTTTTTTCCTGCAACTTTATTCCTAACCATCTGGCCTTCTTTTGCTTCATAAGAAATATGACATTGTTCTAGGAAACAAAAATAGGTGAGGATCTTGAACAGGAGTTTTAAACTATTTTGTGGTCATTAACCACTTTAGATTTCTGGTGAAGCCTTTGGGACCCTTCTAAGAAATCCTGTTAGAGGTATAGGCTGAAACACAAAGGATTACAAAGTAAACCAATTTTATATAAATATTTGCATATGTAATATATATATATATATATATATATAAATATATCTCATCTTAAAAAAACCCTATTCTAGATCAAACTGTCAACTCAAAGTCTGTCTTTCAAATCCTTCCTAAATATTTTCAATATAGTTTTCCACTATCTATTGGCAAAATATATTTTGCTGAATTCCTTCATCCTGTGTTTCATTCCTTCAGGGGGTTGTTCCCAGACAGTCGACAACCATTTTCTTCTAAAGTTTGAAATCATGATGGATTAAGGTGTTTCCTATCTGAAGGGTCTTGTATTGTTATCAGAGATTATGAAAGTCCAGAAAACCTTTGAGAGTCAAAGAAATGGATTTCCAGGAAAATAATTTCATGTAAAAGGGAATTAACTTATACTCAGAAGACAGTTGACTATTAAATCTAAAAGGAAATTTAGGTGAAACAACAGTATATTGAGAAAGCAGGCGCTTTCAAGACATAAGACCTGGGTTCGAATACTATTTCTGATGTTTAATGCCTGTGTGGTAGTAACACCTTCCTCAATTTTATTTTCCTCATCTATATAATGAGGACATTGGACAAAATGGCTTCTGGATTTCCATTGCATCTTTAAATCTTTGATCCTACATAATTTATTCCAACCTCCCATTTTACAAGAAGAAAATTTAATTTTCCAAATACACAATATCAAGATAGTGACAAAATAAGGCCTAGAACTCAGTTCTTATGAGTCTCAAATTGGACTACTCAATTTATAATTCACAGTTGTACTCCTATTCCATGTACTGGACAGAGCATGATTACTTAGAAATTCAAATTCTTGTTTATCCTTCATGGATTATGTGATCAGTGTCCTTGCCTGTCCTCCCATCTAATCCCAAATGAGTGGATGATTAGGCAGAGGATAGATTAGAATCTCAGGTATGTAATCTTGAGTGAGTTTGCCATTTTATATTGGAGTTGACCATCTCCACCTAGTATAAGTTCAGGTAATCAGAATAGAAAACACTTTTTTTTTTTTAAAGGAAGTGGATGAACTTTTTACAGCCCTCTTTTGCATGCATCTCTAGCATGTGCTGTAGAGTTTTACTGTTTTCCTTAGAACCAGGAGGAAAAAAGTCTTTCTATTGAAATGCTAATGGAGAAGCAGACTGTATAATAAGACTGCATCCCCTTTGGGTCTACATATAATTTACACATAAAATGAAATTGCACATGGCCCTATTTCATAGCATATTTGTTTAATTATCTTCCTTAAAAAGCTTTTTTCAATTAATTTTCAATATTTAAAAAAGGAATAAAAATGTCAGTTTATCTACATACCTGATAATTAAATATAGTTTGGGGAATAATTACATTATCTAATAGTGGAAATTTGTCCAGCTCTAACAACAACCATTTAGCAAGGGTTCTGCTAATTTCCCTCTTGTATAAGGGCTCACTCTCTCTTCCATAGAGGATCAGGCTTGAGGGGTATCAAATGTAGATACTGTATTGATTCCCACGAAAATGTATTTATAAAGTCATAGCCTACCTTGAGAAATGTAAATTTCAGCTCCTTATGAGGTGAAAAGTCGGGTTTCTAAATTTCTGCATGGAGTGTCAAAGCTAAACAGTAAACATAAGCTCTTGTGTAAAATAGAAAATCAGTTATTCAAATATATGAATTTTATTTCTTTTTATGATATATTGTTAAGGCTAATCACTTGTGTTATTGGTTCCTCCTCTCCAGGTAGAACATTCAAATTCAATGAAAGTTATTAGCAGGCTTGAATAACACAAGTATATTTGAATTTTCACAATGGCTTTCTATTACATTAAGACTCCAGACTTAAGAAGCATACAAGGATGTCATCGCATGTAATGTTGCCACTTGTGTTTAGGTCTAGAAAGAAATACACAATTAAGTTGAACTGTTCATCTTGTTTTCCCTCAAAGACACTTTATTTCCCATTTCCACTCCATATAGAGCCTAACTGGTTTTCCTCTATGTCTGGCATGCATGACTTCTTCACTTTCATCTGTTGGAATCTCTTGTTTTTTTTTTTTTTTTTAGTTTTTTTTAAGTGTCATCTAAATTTTCATTATCTGCATGAAGGATTTCCTGTTCCTCCCAACTTCTACTGCTCAATTTCATAATGTTACCTTGCATTTGTATATGTCTTAGTTTTGATGATGGTGGTATGATGTTTAAAATCTAATGTGGGTCCTAACCTGCCCCGCCCTCCCCCCTCAGTTTTGGGGGGAAGTTGGCTAAAATTACTGATAAATTCAGCAAGAGTTTAGGCTTTTAAGTATTTATTAAATTGTATTAGAAGTTATTGAAGAGAGAGAGGATGAGAGAAGATCTCTTATAGAATGGAAAACCCTAGCTTAGATCTATGTGGAATATCCCTAGCAGCCCATGTGAAGTTCTGCCTCCAAGCCGAAATCTCAGACAAAAAAGAGACTGATCCTCTGACATTTCTCCCAGAAGCCCTCTGTGAAACAGGAAGCAGGGCCATACACACACACACACACACACACACACACACACACACACACAGAGCTGCAAGCTAATTGGCTGGTAGCTTTGATTGACCTGACTACAGGAGGTTCTATAGACGTAAGTTATATGCTTTCTCCTCAGGGTGGAGCCCTGATAATCACAGTGGTAGTGTGTACCTATATTCCATATGAAACAGAAATGATTATTATGTACCAAGATGGATAGAGCCAACTTGATGGTAACCACAGTATATTTTGAAAATCTGAAATGACCTCCTCAAAATACTCTCTTTAGATCACTGTCTTCCTATCAGATGTCTGTCTTTGTGAATTGTAAACAAATTCCCTTAGCATAAGAGATTAATAAAAGTGAGGAGGAGGATAATGTAGGTGATAACTAATATTTATTTGTAAAATGCTTACTTGTGCCTGGCAGGGTGCTAAAGCCCGTTACAATTATCTCATTTGTTCCTCACAACTACCTTGTAAGGTAGGTGCTAGTACTATCCCCATTTTACATGTGAGGAAACTGAGGCATATAGGTGTTAAGTGACTTGCCCAGTGTCACATACCTAGTGGGTATTTGAGGCTAGATTTAAACTCAGATCTTCTTGACTCTGAGTCCTCAGCTCTTTCCGCTCTTTTTGCAAATAAAGCCTCAATTCAGGAATCTGATGATCACAATTATTTTGAATAATTACCTAACTGGCAGCTGGGCTAGGCTTTCAGTCCAAAGGAACTTCGATTTCCTGGAGATGCATTTGAAGAATTCCTGGGAAGGAAACAGAGTGGAAACTCTTTAATTTGTGTGACTAATTGGGGTTTGCCAATTCCCCTCTCCTTGGGTAAAGTATTTCCAATCACTGGCAGTACCACTTTGTGCAAATTAAAATTCAAGAACAGGCCCTTCACCCTCTGCTCCCAGTTGATTTGGTCCTAGTAATGTTTCCATGAAAATTGTGTTTTAATCTTGACTCTTGTTAAAAATAAATACGCAGAAATGTTTTGGCTCTTCAAACCATTCTACATTAAAAGTCCATCTAAATGCAATCAACTTTATTAGCTCACATAAAAATTAAATTCTTTCCAAAGGTGAGCTATCATACTGCAACTTTATAGTGTAGTTTCCTTCTCATTACTAAAATTCCATAGAAAATTTCCAAGAGCTAGCTGTTTAAAGCAGTGTTCTATCCATTGTGCCAACTAGCATGGGGGATAGAGCACTGGACAAGAAGTCAGGAAGACCTCAGTTCAAATTCAGCCCCAGATATTTATACCCATGTGACCCTGCACAAGTCACTTTGCCACTTTATGCCTCAGTTACTTCATTTGGAAATGGGAATAATAATGACACCTATGTCCCAAGATTATCATGACAGTCAAATTAGCTAATGTATAAAGTGCTTTGCAATCTTTAAAGCACTATACAAATACTACATATTGAGGCAGCTAGGTGGAGGAGTAAATAGAGCAATGGGCCCAGAGTCACAAAAGACCTGCATTTGAAATCCAACCACAGTCACTTATTACCTGTGTGACCCTGGGCAAGTCACTAGACTTTTGTTTACATCAGCTTCCTAAACTGTAAAGTTGAAATCGTAATAGTGTCTACCTCACAGGGTTATTGTGAGGATCAAATGAGATACTATTCATACAGCATTTAGCACAGTGCCTGGCACAGAGTAGTCACTATTTAAAATGCCTGTTCCCTCCTCCTTCCCTTCTTTTCCTTCTGTACCCATCCCTGACCCCCAAATGGTAAAAATCCTAGCTCTAAAAATCAACCCATTCCACTTACTTTTTTAAAAATTAAAACTATGATGTCACTGCTATTAGGAAGCCCCCTCTACCATTACACATAAAAATCTACAGTGCAATTTATGGTCAGAGAGTCACATAAGGCACTGATTAATTCACCAACTTCCCTAATGTCACATGGAAAATACACATGGATCAGAGGTAGAGTTTGAATTGACATCTCCCTGACTGGAATCAAGGTTCTATAACTATCTAGTATACATATCATGTTGTCTCTTCCTTTTTCCATTCAATGATGATGATGATGATAAGAAACACATTTGTATAGAACTCTTCTCCAACTGTTCTGTGAGATGTGTAGCTATTATTATCCTTAATTTATGGATAAACCAATAGGAACTCTAGATCTATGATTTGGTGAAATTGGAGTCAAGAACATCTGGGTTACAGTCCCAGCTCTTCTTATAGATGTAGAAGTCACTTAACATCTGATGGGCTAGCTGCTGCTCTCTATTGCTATGGGAAGTTTTCATAAACCAGTGAAAAGACAGATTTATACCCTGAATCACATAGCTAGTAAATATGGGAAACAAGATTATTCTGGTATTAGAAGAGGAATTTTTCTATAAGGTCATTTTGCCTTTTTTCATTGGAGACTGGACAATCTAAACTCAGAGTCTCATAATTTTTTAGAGTTAGAAGGGATATTAGATATGATTTCCCCGAATTTCACAAATTTCAGGTGACAAAACTGAGGTGCACAGAGATTAACTGACTTACTCAGAGTCAAGTAGTTAGTTCCTAGTGGGGTTGACTAGAATTCAGGTTCCCTTGCAGCTGACTCTTTTTCGAGTAATACTGCCTCTTTATTTGTGAACAATAAGCTATATCTACACAAATGAAATAGAGACTTCAATAATCATGTGGAGAATCATCCTCTCTGAAGAAATCTGTTTTTTAAAATCATTCAACTAGTGCCCTGATAGTTTGTTGTTTTTGTCATTTTTTTAAAATAAAAAGACAATAACCAGAAGTACAGAGACTGAAAAATTCTCCCTTCCCAGACCTATTTCTCTATCTCATGTTCTAAATACCTCTAGAAGGTACATCAAATTTTGATGAGGGTTTTTCCCTAGGAGTTGGACCATAGGGGGAGTATAGAATGAGCCACACAGTTAATGTATGAATCATTGACCCAAGTCTTTGTTGGGAGAAAAACTTTGTGGTTTCTGAAAGCTAGGTTACATTCAAATTGTGAATCAAGATGCTTGTCAAGTTTCCAACCTCCAGGAAGACTGATAATAGTGTTCTTAAGGGCATTGTACTAGGGCTGAAAAATGGGGTTAGAGAAAGTTTTCAAAGTCTACATTCCAAACAAAAAAGAACTCATCATATTCTCCCTTCCTCTGAGGCCAATTTTTACCTGTGGAGTTGACTGAATTGAGACATGGGCTATTGAGAGATGAATGGGAGAGAGAGGAGTACTACCTGCAGAAACTGGAATAGAATTCACACTAGATTGAGTAAACATGAAAGATCACTAGGGTCATTACTAGAAGCTGAGCAAAATGCTAGGTTGAGTGACAGCATAGTAACCCAGCTAAGATAAAACATGATAGAGAGGGAGGCATAAGAATTGGAAAGAAATACTATAAGATGTATGCTATAACTAACTGAGACCAAACTAGAAATTAAAGGGAAGGTTGTTCACTGACAGGCATATGGTATTTTCTAAAGGTATATTACATATGCACATATATACACATACCTATATAGAGATACCATATTTTATATAATTTATATATAATACATCAATATAAAATATAATATATTTATTTATATGATATGTTGAAATATTTATACTTAATTTTGTATATATACAAATATATATGTATACATTTTCCTGAAACATGCTTTTATTTCTTAAGCTTTGTGAATCTGTGTTTATAAGGTGGGGAGCATATGACTACATTCCCTAGAAATGTCTAATATTAAGGTTTCCACATTATCTGAATTTCAGAGAACAAACTAGAAAATCTGAAGTCTTCAAATTACCCCTGGCCGATTTGTGGGAGAAGGGTGTTAAGGGCTAAAATTCTAGCTAAACTGTCTAAAATATTTAATGAGTGGTTGCCAATAAATTATAAGCTTTAGAAAGAGTTAGACTTTTAAGCATTTATTAAGGAGAATAAGAATTTGGTAAAGAAAGAAGAAAAGGCCTAGATTCATATCTATTAAAGGGTGAGTGCATTTCTAGCTCCCTTCTCCACCAGCGTCCCCAGGAAAAGAGAGAGAGGCAGAGCGTCTGGCTCCCCCTTCCTCTTCCCACCAGCCAACATCACTTCCTGACACCAAAGAAAAGACACATGGTCCTGCCCTCAAAGACCTTCCTTCATGGTGGAGCTTTCCTACAGTAAGTCTCCAGCAGGCGGTGTCATTCCAATCATTACAAGGGCCATACTAAAACAAGGGTTATATTTTGAGGGCTCATCAAGACATAGCAAGCAAAGGCATATGTACATAAGGTAACCAAGTTGAGACAGCACTCCTCTAAACATTAAAGTTAGAAAGAGCATATTGTTCACACTACTATTGTGCAGTTTTGTGTGGGGATAATTAGAACAATGTTATTTTATTGAACAGTTTATCAACAAGTATTTAAGACCTATGTTCAATGCTGGAGATACAAAGGAAGGCAAAAACATAATCCATGCCCTCAAAGAGTTCATATTTTAAAGACAGAGGCAATCAAATAATTATGTGCATATATCCATATATATTATAGATAGCATCTTTACAATATGTATTTACTATAAATAAGCAGAAATCTCAGAGACAAGGCACTAGAAAGGACTCTTGAAAAATGTAGGCTTTTAGTTGAGTCTCAAAAAAAAAGACAAGGAATCTAGAAGGTTGAGCTGAGGAAGAATAGTTTTTTGAAAATGGAGGAAAGTTTGTTCTAATGCATAGTCAGGAGATGTAAAGTTGTCTGTGAGGAAAAAGAAGCAAGCCAGTTCAAGGTAAATAAATAGTGAGGAATTAAAAGGGAGAGGGAGAGAAGGAGCTCTTAATTTCAGAGGTGCCCAAGGACTATATCAAGAATACAACTTCAAAGACTCTGTAGTCTTTTGTGCACTTTTAATTGTGGGGAGAGTGAAAGGTTAAGTAAAGAGTTTTTTCTTCTAGAAGAAGGAAAATGTGGCTACTGTCCTGCATGAGCCACTAGATACTGTTAAACAACCTTTCCAGGTCCCTTACATGTCTTCATGCAAGAAAGATGTGATAGTGGAGATAGTGGGGAGGGGGAATGTGACATTAAATGAGCAGTAGGGGAAAAGAGGAAGACCTCTATAAGTTGCCTTATTTTTTAGATGCTCATTTAAGAGTTTTAGAAGATGAGGTACTTTGGGTGGCTTGAGAACGGAAAGAAAGTAATAGCCTCTGTAGTGAGTTTGGATAATGAAACAATTAGGGAGACACACAGCAATTCCCTTGCTACAGAGAGGGCCCAGTTGATATTAAAGGAATAAATTTGTAGTGGAATTAGTCATCATACTTTTGTGATTTCTGCTTGCTACATTCAGAAGTTTGTTCTTAGATTTAATTGAGGCAGATGGTGAAAATCATCTAAAATCAGAGATTGGCAAGGTTTATCTGATGATAGGGAAAGGGGATAAGGAATTCAAGAGTAGAAGACAGCATAGATTTGAACTGATTCCCGAAGGAGTCAATATAGAGAAAGGAAAAGAGTATAGTGAGCACAAGGGGGTGGTGTGTGTGTGTGTGTGTGTGTGTAAACTTAGGGATAAAGAATTTGGAAGATTGGAGGTAATAATGAAGATGAGAAATGAACATGGGGACCATAAATAAAAGATAAAAGGGAAAGATAAAATAATAAATTAGTATGATAAAAAAGGAGTTTCAGAATTCATGGAAGTAGGTAATTACAAAATCAATAACATTACTATCCCTCCTAGCAGATGAAGTAGACTAGAGGAGCAGACATTTGGAAGTGAGTATTAGAGGGATAGTGAACAGTTATAATGTTACTATAGACTATGACAAGAGTACCATTAAAAAGACTTCACAGGCCTTCTAGAGCCAGAAACCAGAGTAGTGACCTTACTCCCACCACTTCCTCAGACGCTATTCAGGATCCTGTACTTTTCCCCAAAATGGAGACCATCCTTCAACACTGCTCATTCTTGTCAAGAGTACTGCAAACCTTCCTCCAGAAGGCTGGCAAATCTCTGCTCTTCTATGCCCAAAACTGACCCCAAATGATGGAAGTTGGCTCCAAACCTGCTTCTTAGGCTATGACCACTTCACCAACTCATTTCCAGCAAGTAAAAGAGACACCCCCAGCCAATAAGAAGGACAAAACTTCCAAAGCTGTGGTCCAGCCTGCTGATGATTCTCAACAGGCCAACGGAGCATTCTAGCTTCCCTCTGGCCATCCATGCTTTGCCACGAGCCAGGAACCTGCCGGCAAATGTCCCTTCCTAGCAGCTCAGGTGAACTAAGGAACCAGCAATGTGTTCTGTAAGGCCAGTTTAGAAATTCAAGAGCATGTGCAGGAAATGCAGGCTGTAAGGAAAGAAGTTGCTCAAACACCAATGAATCCTACTGTGATTAACCTCAAGACAGGTAGAGAAGACCAGAATGGTTTGCTGATGAATTTCCAGGATCTCATGCAGAAGCAAAGACCAGAAAGGGTATCTCATCTCCTTCAGGACAACTTGCCAAAATCTGTTTCCATTTTTCAGTATGATCGTTTCTTTGAGAAAAAAAAATGATGGGAAAGAAAGTGATCATAGTTACCGAGTGTTTAAAACCATGAACCGGAGGGCACACATATTCCCAATGGCAGATGACTACACAGATTCTCTTGTTACTATAAAGCAGGTGTCTGTCTGTCTGGTGTAGCAACGACTACAGAGGAATGAATCTTCGTCCTCAGGTGTATGGGGCAGTCAAGTAATGAAAACATTAAACAACATGGTGCTGGAGCAGGTGGCACTAGAAATATTTCTGAAACTAGTAAGTTTCATGTGGATCTAGAACGAGAATTGGCCGACCTCCATGGGAAAGATGCAGCATTACCGTTTTCGTCCTGCTTTGTTGTTGTTGTTGTTGTTTTGGTAAGGCAATTGGGGTTAAGTGACTTGCCCAGGGTCACACAGCTAGTAAGTGTTAAGTATCTGAGACCAGATTTGAACTCAGGTCCTCCTGAATCCAGGGTTCGTGCTCTATCCACTGTGCCACCTAGCTGCCCCCTGCTTTGTTGTTAATGATTCAACCCTCTTCACTTTTGCTAAGATGATGCCAGGCTATGAAATTTATTCTGATTTTGGGAACCATGCGTCCATGATCCAAGGAATTCGGAATAGCCGAGTGCTGAAGTGTATAATTCACCATAATGATGTAAGCCACTTCAGAGAGCTGCTAAAGAAATCAAACCCGACAATCCCCTAAGATTATTGTGTTTGAAACTGTTTACTCAATGGATGGGGCTGTATGTCCATTGGAAGAGCTGTGTGATGTGGGCTCATAAATATGGGGCAATTACCTTTGGAGATGAAGTCCTTGCCGTGGGATTGCATGGTGCTTGAGGAGGTGGGATCAGCGATCAAGATGGAATCATGCACAAAATGGACACCATTTCTGGAACCCTTAGCAAAGCCTTTGGTTGTGTTGGGGGCTATATCGCTAGTATGAACTCTTTAATAGACACTGTGTGATCCTTCACTGTTGGCTTCATTTTCACCACTTCCCTCCCCCCACCCCCCACCCCCAAGCTTCTGGCTGGAGCCCTCGAATGGGTCCGCATCTTAAAGAGCGCTGAAGGCTGAGCCCTTTGCCGGCAGCACCAGCCAGTCCAACGTCAAATTTATGAAACAGATACTGGTGGATGCCGGGCTCCCTGTAGTTCACTGCCCCAGTCACATCATTCCAGTCCGGGTGGCAGATGCTGCTAAAAACACAGAGGTCTGGGACGAACTCATGAGAAAACATAATATCCAAGCCATCAATCACCTCCCCAGTCCCCCAGAGAGAAGAGCTCCTCCGCATTGAACCCACCCCTCACCATACCTATGATATTTTACGAATCTTAATGATGGACTGTCCTTCAGTTAATGTAATTGAATAGTACTCTACATACCATTAAAGGATATGAAGAATATAGTGGTCATTCATGTCAACTTCCTAATAATATTCCAAGAGAAAGATGAGAATGTTTCTAGTGTCTGGAGAAAATTCATCATGGAGTGTCTATTAAAGGTGTAAATACCTAAGAGTCCATGTTCCACTCCAAGCTGGTTCTTCTAAGTAGTGAAATGAAAATAAACTTTTTTCATGGCTGAGCAGGGGTCCATCACTTACAGCTACCTACAACTAGTCAGGTTGCTAAGGGAAATAGATGGAATGTGAATAGATAAATAGAAAAGTAAATTAATTGGATATTATACAGGTCAGCCAGATGGAATTATGGATGGTTCACTCAAATGTGTACAACAAAGACCAAACTTAAGGTTACCAAGCTCAGAAATCCCTCATCACTACAGTAGTTTCCTTCAGTCTACTGTTCAAATCGTTCTCTCCCTAAAAACCAGGAAGCTTAAATTAAGGAGTCAAAGATGTCATTATGGGGATGAGTATCAAAAGCATGTTATTATAAGAACTGGGTGGCTCTTCACTGTAATTATAGATAATTTGAATACACGTATGCTGAATGAATGTGAGAAGAGAATTGGTTACTCCTGTTCTAGATTCTGGTATCCACAAGTCCAGCACTGGGGAAGGGAAATAAGAATGGAGACTGGGGCTAGCACAGCTCCTAAAAGATTAATGTCTGTCTCTATAACCTTTTCTAGTTCCATTGCACATGTAATACGCCTGGCATAGTAGTAACACAACTTTTTATTGATCCGGTGATTGACTCATAGGAAAACATGCATTGGTGATAATTAAGATGAGATAAAAACTATACTATTGTGCAGTTAAATGGATCTATGGGACAAGTCAAGCTATTTTTATCAGGAAAATCTAAGGCGTCTGCCTTTAGGTAATCATTCTGAGGTGCTATTAATTAATTCTACAAGGTCTCTGTATTTTGAAAGGTTTTTTTGTTTTGTTTTGTTTTGCTACATGCAATTTGGAAATTAAGTATATTTGGTATGACAACATTTATAAAAATTTTCCTTAAAATTTTTTATGGATAAATATTGTGACTGGATAGTTGTGGGCAATAATTATATCTGGAATGATATTCTAGTTTGTGATGCAGTTCATTTATTGAATTCTCAAGGATATTTTGTATGTTGTAATTCTTGTATGGGTATTTCTTATTTATTAACTTATAAAGGCTGAGTTTTTGGAGTTATAATTCTTTTTTATTTAATGGAATTTTATTTTTTCCAATTACATGTAAGGATCATTTTCAACATTAGCTTTTATAAGATTTTGACTTCTACATCTTTCTCCCTCCCTTTATCCTTTCCCCCCTCCCTATGACAGCAAGCAATCTGATATAGGTTGTACATATACAATCATGTTAAACAAGTCTCCACATTAGTCATGTGAAAGAAGAATCAGAACAAAAAGGGAAAAAAAAACATGAGAAAGGAAAAAAATGAAAATAGTATGCTTTCATTTGTATTCACACTCCATAGTTCTTTCTCTACACGTGGATAGCATTTTCCATCAGGAGTGTTTTGGAATTATCTATGATCATTGTATTACTGAGAAGAGCTAAGTCTATCATAGTTGACCATCACACAATGATGCTGTTACTGTGTACAGTGCTCTCTTAGTTTTGTTCACTTCACTCAGGATCAGTTCATGTAAGTCTTGTGGAGCATAATTCTACCCATTGATCCTATATTTCTAGGTGTCAAAACATGCTAATTTCCTCCCCTAGCCTATAGCGACAAGTGATGTAACTTCTTTACATTATTAGCATTGATTAAAAAAACCTAGTTCCTTAAGAAAAAACTGTCTAGTTGCAATAACCTAACTCTCTTTCTAGTATAAACCTCTTCATTTACAGAAAGAAATATAATTGACTCAGCCATATCTTCGTCAGCATATTATTGGTTGATTTATGTGGATCTTGAAAGCCCATTGAATTTTTCATTCTTCTTTTGGGTATTAACTTTTTCTTATGCTCTATATGAAGAGAAACCACTTTTAGTTACATTTGCCATGTCCAGCAGTCCATAACTGCTGTTGGTCTTCACTATAGTTTTGTGAAATGAAATCATCCTTTTTAAAAATGTTCCTGTAAATTTTTTTCACCTATTTATCATAGGCTTTAAATATATCTATCACTATAAATTTAGCATTAGGTTGTCATATCAAACATCATTATTTAAGAGAGGAAGTGTTAATCTTCATAGATCCAACTGACAATGAGGATTTTTCATTAACATTGTACAGATTTTTAATTGAATACTTTATAGATCTATTGTCATCAATTTTGACCTCAGGATGCCAATCAGCCTCTTCCTGGCTTCAGTTTTCTCCTCAATAGCTTAATGCTTGATGGCTCATGCCTGGAGAAGATCAAATGACAAATTAATAGTTGCTCTTTATGCCCTTGGGTATTTTTGTCTTTAAACAATAGATTTTTTTCTTGTGATTATAGGGTGGTTGTTGTTGTTGTTTTGGGGGGATGGTGGATTGGTGGAAGGGGTAACACAAACAGTGAATTCTTTGTATAAAGCCACAGATATAATTACTCTCTATTAAGAATAGTAACTGGTTTTCTCATCCATAGGAAATAGTTATATGATGCCTACTGTTAAGAAAGGTAGGGTCAGACATCTCAATGGAAAAACTTCTAAGGTGTCTTGACAGTAAAAAAATGTGCCATTGTAAAGTTTTTAAGCAAAAAACTTATGGATTTTTATCCAGCCTCTGAACTTTCATATTTTCCAGTGAGGATAGAGCTTCAATTTACCTCTCTTGACATGAATATTCTATCATCATTATATAATTATACAAAAGCCTTCTGTTTATCATTTCATCCAGCTTATATTTTTGATATTTTGAATTTCTTTTGACTATATGAAAGACCAAAGAATGTCCATATCCTTTTTCTTCAGGATTCCTATCAAATCTGATTTTTTCCCTTCTCAATCTCTTATAGATTATTATTATTATTATTATTATTATTATTATTTTGCGGGGCAATGGGGATTAAGTGACTTGGCCAGGGTCACACAGCTAGTAAATGTCAAGTGTCTGAGGCCGGATTTGAACTCAGGTACTCCTGAATCCCGGGCTGGTGCTTTATCCACTACACCACCTAGCCACCCCATAGTTTAATTTTTGATAAATATTTAATTGCTTATTTTGTTCTTTGTACTGCTTAGACTCCCCACATGATCTTAACCTTTTAATTTTTTTCATTCAATTAGGGACTATAGAATTCGTGATGTTATTGTATTTAAAATTCCTTTCTGCATGATCCTTTTTTGTCTTGAATTGGTCAATATAATGAGAAAGTTTTCTACTGAATATACCAGATGGATATTAATATAATCATCCAATCTCTTTCTACGATCTTCAATAGTTCTCTCAAATTGCTTCTGTCATGGTGTCTGATAGTGTTTGATGCTTGCCCTTGGGGTATTCCTTGATAGCTCCACCTTCTCTCCCATGGTTTTTGCCATGGGAATGGCTGTTCTATTGCATTAACTTCTATATACAGGTGCTTATTAAAAAAAAAAAAAAGAAAAGAAACAAACTCTGTCCAATACTTTAGAGGAATGTTTTAGTTTATGTAGGAAATGGCAGAAAATTAGATTAAATTACTCTGCTATAGTTGGTCTGCTAGATAGATCATTCTGTAAAACTTTATAAGGTCTTTTAAAATTCTGGTTTAATTTTAATCTACTCAAAACCATTTGAGACTTCAATGCTGTGTTTTTCATTGATTTATTATTAGGTTTAATTTCAGGAATTTGAATTAACTGAAAATTTTCAATAATTTCAACTTTTCCCTCCAGATTTTAGGAGCTGATCAGTTATGTCTCTTCTTTTATCTGATAAGGGCTTTGGAATTTTATATATATATATATATGCACTGAATAGTCCACAATACATAGTTACTGTGACTTATAGGTGAGAACACCTTCAAATACGACAAAAACATTTAAAATTGCTGTTAGAATACCAAATATCCATAATCTCTGAGGTGTTTGGATTGGAAACCATTCAAGAGATAGAGATCTAACTGAGAAGAGCAAAATCCCATGGGAATAATAAGGAATGCCCATCATTTCTGTAGTCCTGTTTGCTATGAGTGTTGTACACAGAATGATTTCTGTGAGCATGCATCATAACACCTTTATTAAATTACCAAAAGTTGTTAGTTTATTCTCCATGGAACAGTCATATTAAATATAAATGAATAATAAGATAGAGACCTATACTCAGACCATTTCTATATATAACTCATTCTTTTTTTTTCTTTTTTTTGTGGGGCAATGAAGGTTAAGTGACTTGCCTCGAGCCACACAGCTAGTAAGTGTCAAGTGTCTGAAGCCAGATTTGAATTCAGGTACTCCTGAATCCCCGGCCGGTGCTTTATCCACAGTGCCATCTAGTTGCCCCCTATAACTCATTCTAAAAGGTGAAAATTTGATTTTTGATAATGGATGATGGTGAGGGTAAGATGATGCTGATGGTGATAATATCAATAATAACAAATCCTTCAAAGTCCATCCTATTGTCTATGTCATGAGGGTGTGGGGCTGGAAAATAGCAAAGAAAAAGAATGAGAATCAGAGCAATTTGCATCAGATATTTTCTGTGCCCTGAGATTGCTATTGTAGCTATGAGGACCTAGAAGGCACTCTGAAATTGGGTTCTATAAATACCACTTAACTGTTTATCATCCCAAACAGTGAATGAAACTGTTCCTATGAGTCAAAGAAATATTTAGAAAGGTGTGTGGTCATAGGCTGGCTTTAAGACCCAAACACAAGATATATAGGGAAAAAATCAGAAATCCTAATATGCTATTTGTTGAAAATACTTTAATGCAAATGACATTTACCACTAAAGCAAGCAAACTAAGAATGGATATGAAATGGAGTAGAGAAAAGAAGAATTTTGTTATGCATAGGCAGTACATCATAGGAAAAATGAAAAAACCCTCACCTCTTATAGGTAAAGGATTCTTAGTATGTTTTTAAGGTGTTCTCATCCATAAATTATAGCAACTATGCATTGTTGACTATGAACTCTATTTTGCTTGGCAATAATTGTGTAATTCCAAATATAGTTCATTGTTTCAGTTCTCTAGGATATTTTGATGCCTGTATTTGTATGAAAAATTGTTAAAGCTTTTTTTTAAGCACATATTTGATATTTAATTCTAAGCAGCCAGCCATGTCTCCTTAGACTTTTGGTATAGTCATTTTTGGTTATTTTGTTATTGATATATTTTGTTTTTCAGTTTTCACTAGTGTGCTGTACAAGTTCCATCATTATTTTTTAGAAATATTGCATTGATCACTGTCTAGTCTCTTTAAAGGTAAGACTCATTATCTCTTGAGATTTATCCCTGAATTACCATTAAAAGCCTTCCATTTCCACAAATATTTATGACTAAGTTGTTTGTTTCATGCTCCGTTGTAATAGTGTTTTGTTATCTGATTTCATTAGGATTTCATCCATGGTGAGCTTTTTGAATGTCTTCTTAGATCTTAGCCAGGATATTTTGGTAACCTTCAACAAATTCAATGGCAAATGGATATTATCATTCTTTACTTTATTTGGTAAAGTGAAGTATATTTGACCCAAAATTGACTCCATAGCTTTTTGATCTTTTTACATTATACTTTAAGAATGTCTACCAAACTTCTTCCTTTCTGCCTAAAAATATTTAATTTTTCTATAACCTTCTTACTGTTATGAGAACTTTGTTTCAAATTCCTATCTGTTTATTCATCTCCTTTTCAAAAATATTTTAAATATAAATATTATTGTTGGGATTAATTTTCATTTTAAAGTAGAATGTCTGAAAGCTATGGTAAACTAGAGCATTCTAATGTTATCAGGATCTATTTTTTTATTAATAAAATACTAAGAACTACACAACTTCATCTCTTATTTTACCTATTCTATGTTTAGAAATTAAGTTATATCTGACCCTTGCCTTGTACTATTTGGCAACACATCATTTAATGGCTTGGAATTAAGGCTGCTATTGCTAATAACCAGTGTAAAATTCCTGGTTCTAATTGGTGAGATCTGCTTGATATTTAATTAGTATGTAATGCTGGAACATAAGTAAATTATTAATTACTTTAGTCCATTTCATGTGCACTCATGGTTTGTTCACTTTAATGATAGGTATTTTCTTTACTGAAGCATTTCCATACAATATTGGCATTTCTAATTTTTTTCCAATGTACCTTGCCTTCTTTTTGTACCAGAACACAAATAATTCTCCATGGCAAACAATCACCATGATAGTTTTGAGTAAGGACAGCCTTTAATACTATACTTCTATGTCTACTTATATGACTATGTGGAGGAAATAGCATCCCACTGAGCAAGGTGCTAACCAAGTCAGTGATATTTTCAGAGCCCAATTTGCCATAGATGTAGGGTTCCTGCCAGCAGTTCTATGTTGGGAGTGAAGTCCTAAAGCCCCACAATTAGCTCATAGACTGTTGATGTGTCTTCCTGATTTCTTGAGTAGAAAATATCATAAAGGATGACAGTTTCCTCCAAATTATTGACTACTAGACTTTCATGGACAACACAGCAACATAGGAACTAAGTTCAGTTGAATCAATGTGGTGCCCTTATTGAAAGCAATTTTCAAACATTAAGGTTCCACACATTTCTATTATTACTAATAGTAATTATTATTTTAGGCATATATACTATATATATATATATACACACACACAAAATATGTTCAACATGGTGGTGTATGTATATATATATATATATATATATATATATATAGTAACGATTGGAATAACGCCACCTGCTGGAGACTTACTGTAGAAGAGTTCTGCCCATGAAGCGAAGGTCTTTGAGGGCAAGACCAGGAGTCTTTTCTTTGGCGTCAGGAAGTGACACGGGCTAGTGGGAGGAGGAAGGAAGAGACTGGCGCTCGCTCTGACGCTCTTTCCTGGGGACTCTGGCAGAGAAGGGAGCTAGAAATGTGCTCTCCCTTTAATAGATAGGATTCTAGGCCTTTCTCTCTCTCTTTACCAAATTCTTATTCTCCTTAATAAATGCTTAAAAGTCTAACTCTTGCTAAAGCTTATAATTTATTGGTGACCAATCATTAGATATTTTAGACTAGCTAGAATTTTAGCCCTTAACAATATATATATATACACACACACACACACACATATCATCAGCAGCATCATTATTCATGTTGTGAAAGAAAAATAAAAAAAAAAAGAGAAAAACCTCAAGAAAGAAAACAAAGAGTAATAAAAAAGTAAAAATACTATGCTTTGATCTGATTTCAGATTCCACAGTTCTTTTTCTGTATGTGAAGAGCATTTTCCATTATGAGTCTTTTGCATTTGCCTTCGATCATCGTATAGCTGAGAAGAGTTGATCACAGTTGATCATGATACAATGTTGCTGTTACTGTATAAAATGTTCTCCTGATTCTGCCGGCTTCACTTAACATCAGTCTACTTAAGTCTTTCCAGGTTTTTCTGAAATATGCCTGCTCATCATTTCTTATAGCCCAAGAATATTCCATTATATCCATATACTATAACTTGTTCAGCCATTCCCCAATTCATGGGTATCTCCTTAATTTCCAATTCTTTGTCATCACAAAGAATTTCTATAAATACATGTGTACTTGTGGGTCCTTTTTTTCCTTTTTTATGACCTCTGTGGGATTCAAACATAGCACTGGTAGTAGTGGTATTGCTGGATCAAAGGGTACTCACAGTTTTGTAGCCCTTTGGGTATAGTTCCAAGTTGCTTTCCGGAATGATTGGATCAGTTCACAACTCCACCAACAATGCATTAGTATTCCAAATTTCCCATATATTCTTCAAACTATATCCTTTTCTTTTTTTTTTTTTGTCATACTAGACAATCTGAGAGGTGTGAGATGGTACCTCAGAGTAATATTAATTTGCATTTCTCTAATCAATAGTGATTGAGAACAGTTTTCCATATGAGTATTGATATCTTTCATTTGTTCATTTGAAAACTATCTGTCTGCATCCTTTGACCATTTCTCAGTTGGAAATGATCTATATTTCTATAAATTTTATTCAGTTCTATTTATATTTTAGAAATGAGACCTTTTTCAGAAAGTATGACTGTAAACAATGTTTCTTGGCTTTCTGCTTTCATTCTAATACTTGTTTAATTGGATTTGTTTTTATGAGCCCTTTTTTAAATTTAATGTACTCAAAATGATTCATTTCTGCATTCCATAATATTCTCTACCTCATATTTGGTCATAATTCTTTCCCTTTCCATATATACCTCTCCTAATTTCCCTATGGTGTCACCATTTATGTGTAAATAATGTACCCATTTTGATCTTATTTTGGTATATGGTATAAGATGTTGGTCTATGTTTATTTTCTGTCATAATATTTTTCAGTTTTCCCAGTAGTTTCTGTCAGATAACGAGGCCTTATCTCACAAGCTGGCATCTTTGTATTTATAAAACAGTAGATGGCTATAATAATTTACAACCATATCTCATGTGCATAGCCTATTCCATTGATAAGCCACTCTATTTCTTAGTACCAAATAGTTTTGATGACTGTCACTTTATAAAAAAGTTTTAGATCTGGTATAGTTAGGCCACTTTCCTGTGCATTTTTTTCATTAATTCTCTTAATATTCTTGAAATTTTGTTCTTCCAGGTGAATTTTGTTATTATTATTTTTCTAGCTCTGTATATTAACTGGTGTGGCACAGAATAAGCCAATTAATTTAGGTTGAATTGTCATTTTTATAGTATAAGCTCTGCCTATCCTTGAGAAATTGATGATTTTCCAATTGTTTAAATCTAATTTTATTTCTGTGAAAAGTATTTTGTAATTTGTTTATATAATTCTTGGGTTTGGCTTGTCAGGTAGACTCCTATTTTTTATATTACAATTAAATTTTATATTACAATTAAATGGAATTTTTCTTTCTCTCTTGCAGCTGGGATTTGTTGGTCATATATGGAAATGCTGATGATTTAGGTGGATTTATTCTATATCCTGCAACTTTGCTAAAGTTGTTAATTCTTTCAAGTAGCTTTTTTAAAAATCGCTTCTCTAGGATTCTCTAAGTATAGCATCATATCATCTGCAAAGTGTAATAGTTTTGTTTCTTCCTTGCCTATTCTAATTCTTTCAATCTCTTTTTCTTCCTTTATTGCTAAAGTTAACATTTCTAGTACAATGTTGAATAATAGAAGTGATAATGGACATTCCTGTTTCACCCCTGATCTTATTAGAAACACTTCTGACTTGTCTCTATTATATATAATGCTTGCTGATGGGTTTAGATAGATAGTGCTTATCATTTTAAAGTAAGCTCCAATTATTCCTATGCTCTCTTGTGTTTTTAAGAGGAATGGGTTCTGTATTTTGCTAAAAGCTTTTTCTGCATCTATTGAGATAAGCATATGTTTTCAGTTAGGTTTTTATCGATTTAGTCAATTATGTTGATAGTATATTTAACTAGTCCTGCACTAGTGGTATAAAACTTTTCTGTTTATAGTGCATTATGCTGGCAATAAATTGCTATAATCCATTTGCTAATATTTTATTTAAATTTTTTGCATCAATATTCATTAGGGGAATTAGTTTTTAAAATTTTCTTTCTCTGTTTTGGCTCTTCCTGGTTTAGGTATCAGCACCATATTTGTCTCATAAAAGGAATTTGGTAGAACTCCTTCCTTGCCTATTTTTCCAAATATTTTCTATGGTATTGGAATTAATTGTTCTTTAAATGTTTGGTAGAATTCAATTGTATATCCATTTGGCTCTGGGGATTTTTTCTTAATGTGTACATTGATAGCTTCTTCAATTTATTTTTCTAACATAGGGCTATTAAAAAAAATTTGTTTCCTCTTCTGTTAATCTGGGCAATTTATATTTTGTAAATATTTATGAATTTCCTTTAAAATTTCAAATTTATTGGCATACACTTGGACAAAATAGACTCTAATTATTGATTTCTTTTCCTCTTCATTGGTGGTTCATTCCCCCCTTTCACTTTTTTTTTTGTGGGGCAATGGGGGTTAAGTGACTTGCCCAGGGTCACACAGCTAGTAAGTGTCAAGTGTTTGATGCTGGATTTTAACTCAGGAACTCCTGAATCCAGGGCTGGTGCTTTATCCACTGCGCTACCTAGCTGCCCCTCCCCTTTAACTTTTGATAATGGTCATTCATTTTTCTTCTTTTATTTTTAAGTAACTAAAAGTTTATAAATTTGGATTAAATTTTTTCATAAAACCAGCTTAGTTTTATTTATTAATTACATAGTTTTTTACTTTGAATTTTATTAATCTTTCCTTTGATTTTTTATCTTTTCTAATTTGGCATTTAACAAGGGATTTTAAATGTTTTCTTTTTCTGGATTCTCTTTCAGGAGGTGATCAGTGGATTCTTTCAATTTCTATTTTACTTTCTGATCCTAGAATATCAAGGCAATTTTCCCTGGCAATTTCTTGGAAGATTATGTTTAAACTCTTTCCTTGATCATGATTTTCAGGGATTCCAATAATTTTCAAATTGTCTCTCCTGTATGTATTTTCCAGGTCAGCTGTTTTTCCAAGGAGCTATTTCACATTGCCCTCTATTTTTTTTATTCATTTGGATTTGCTTTACTGTGTCTTCATTTTTCATGAAGTCATTAGCTTCTATTTGCTCAATCGTAATTTTTAAGCAATGATTTTCTTCAGAGAGCTTTTGAACCTCCTTTTCCATTTGGCCAATTTGACTTTTCAAACTGTTGACTTTCTTCTCATGAACCTCCTGCATCACTCTCATTTTTCTTTCCATTTTTTTCTCTACCTCTTTTACTTTATCTTCAAAGTCCTTTTTGAGTGCCTCTATGGCCTAAGACCAATTCATATTTTTCTTGGAAGCTTTTGATGTTGGAGCCCTGATGTTGCTATCCTCCTCTGAGGGTGTACCTCATCTTCTTTGTCACCAAAGAACCTTTCTATGGTCCTCACCTTTCTCTGTCTGCTCATCTTGCCTGTCTTTTACTTGATTTTTAGCTCCTTAAAGTGGGGCACTGTTTCCAGGCTGCACTGTCCCGAGCTTCAGGGGGTCCCAGGTAGTATGATTTAGTGAGAGGCAGGTTCTTCACTCACCTGGCCTGTTCCCTGGTCTGTAGATAACCCCAGGACAACTTGCTAATTAACCAGATGGCAAAACTTTGTGTGCTGTGATTGTTAGCTCCAATGAGCCTGAGCTCCTCTCCTACCTGGGCCACAGCTACTTAAGCCTACTTCTGGGTTCCCAGCATGGTTGCAAACCCAAGTTCCACCTCAGCACCAACAGAGACCCATGTAATCTCCCCCCTGCCAACCTCTCAGCTTTCTCACCAGGCAGTGAACTTAGTTCCAGATGACACTGGTGCTGCAGCTGATTCAGCAGCTCTGGGGGTCTCTTTCACAGGCTCAGCCTGCCTGGGACTGGATCTGTATCAGCATGACTGTGGGGTTGGGTTCCACTCCTGCCTCAGAACAGCAGACCCCTCCTTCCAACTCTCCAAGTTGTCTTTGGTTGGAAAATGATCTCAGCCTAGGCTATACATTATAATCATGTTAAACATATTTCCACACTAGTCATGTTGTAAGAGAAGAATCAGAACAGAAGGAAAAACAATATCAACAACAAAACAACAGCAAAACAACAACAAAAATGAAAATACTATACTTCAATCTGCATTCAGACTCCACAGTTCTTTTTCTTAATATGGAGAGCATTTTCCACCAAAGTCTTTTGGCATTGTCTTGGATCATTGTTTTGCTGGAAAGAGTTAAGTCAATCATAGTTGATGATCACACAATACTGTTGATACTGTGTACAGTGTTTTACTGGTTTTTCTCATTTCACTCAGCATCAATTCATGTAAGTCTTTCCAGATTTTTCTGAGATCTGCTTAGCATTTCTTATAGCACAATAGTATTCCATTACAATCAAATACCACACATACCATTCCCCAATTGATGGGCATCCCCTCAATTTCCAATTCTTTGCCATCACAAAAAAAGCAGCTATAAATATTTTTGTACATGTCGGTCCTTTCCCCTTTTCTATGATCTCCTTGGGATATAGACCTAGTAGTGGTATTACTGGGCCAAAGGGTAGGCACAGTCCCATAGCCCTTCTCAGCTATCTTAAACTAGAAGATTCTCCCTCTTCATCTTTTTTTTTTTTTGCAGGGTAATGAGGGTTAAGGGACTTGCCCAGGGCGACACAGCTAGTAAGTGTCAAGTGTCTGAGGCTGGATTTAAGCTCAGGTCCTCCTGAATCCAGGGCCAGTGCTTTATGCACTGTGCCACCTAGCTGGCTTCCTCTTCATCTTTTTTGTAGGTTCTGTTAGCTCCAAAATCCATTTGCAAATTTGATTTAATGTTGTTTCTGAGGGAAACTTGGGAGAGCTCAGGTAACTTCCTGGCTTCTCTCCACCATCTTGAGTAACAGTACTTATTATTTTTATTATCAACATCATTATATCAATATAGTATCATAAAAAGGCACTCTATTTAAATTCAGAAGCCCTATATTTGTATCTTTCCAGTGCTACTTATTTCTTATATAATATAAACCACTTAATATTTATAAAAGGAAGGAATTATTCTAACCCTCCCCTTTGTTTTATCCTCCACTATCCCTTGTGATAATAGCCAACATTTATATAGACCTTACTATGTATCAAGCACTGTGTGTTAAGCACTTTATAATCATTATCTTGTTTGATCATTACAACACTTCTGAGAGGTTGGTGCTATATTTATCCCCATTTCCTGTCTTTCTTTTTTCTTTCTTTCTTTCTTTCTTTCTTTCTTTCTTTCTTTTTTTTTTTTAAGTGAGGCAATTGGGGTTAAGTGACTTGCCCGGGGTCACACAGCTAGTAAGTGTTAAGTGTCTGAGGCTGGATTTGAACTCAGATACTCCTGACTCCAGGGCCGGTGCTCTATCCACTGCACCACCTAGCTGCCCCTTATTTATCCCCATTTCACATATGAGGAAACTGAAGTAAACAGAAGTATAGTGACTTGCCCAGGTTCATACAGCTATGAGGTGTATGATGCTGTATTTGAATTCAGGTCATCTTGACTCCAGGTGTGATTCTCTAACCACTTTGCCACAATACAGTGCTATATAATGAACACTTTTTTAAAACCAAGAGTTCATATTTATATATTGAGTTCTAATAATTATAATGTGCTTTCCTCACCATGAAAATATAAATTTAAAAGTGCATGGACTATTACTCCCATCTTACAGATAATGGTAGATTGAGATTCAAAGACGTGAAATGATTTGTGGTTGGTCAAACAGTAAGTAAACATCAGGTCATGGGAATCTAGAATAGGTGTTCAGATTTTTAGTCCACTGCCTAATCCTGTTCATTACAACATAACATTATGTGGTCTTGTAAAATAATGGTGTTACAGGAATAAGAAAAGGGAGAAGAGAAAAGGATGAGGGAGACTGGAGGGAAAAGGAAAGGTAGAAAGTACAAGTAAAAAGACTTCAAGTTGGGAGAAATACCAGTTTTGTCCACTAAAGAAAATTATGTTAATTGCCAGAAATTTGCAGCTACCTTCAGGGTACAGGTATGGGGGAGGGAATTAATTTCCTTAGGACCAGTGGAAACATTTGAAAGTACTTAAGAGTAGTGGAAGAAAGAAGTCAAAGAACTCAGCTACCAACAAATCCACCATGCTCCTTTTCACTGGGGAAAAGATCACCGTGGCAAACAATACATAGGCTTTTGAAAGCTACAGTCCTGCTTGGTTTTATATTTCAGGACACAAACTTATAATTATAGATTCAGAGCAGTGGTCTTTTTGGATCATACAATCAGAATCATAGAATTTCAGAATCTTAGGTTCATTAGAACTCTAGTTTTGAAGTCTTGAGAAGATCACCATGTTTCAAACCATATTCAAGGTTATAACTAATTTAGATAAAATAATTCCATATATACACATAATATATAATCATGAGTGTTTATATAAAAACAAGGATACACATATGTATATGTATACACATACATGTGTGCATGTGTTTGCATATCCTCACATATATAGACAGTTTTTCCTTTATGTAAATTTGCAGTGTGTAGGTTCACCTTTATGTAGAGAATTGATGAAAGAAATCAAAGACTAGTTAAAGATAATATAACTTGTTCCAGTCAAATATACTAGGAAAAAAGGTAAATATCTAAACATCTCTCAATAACGTCATAAAAAAAAGTTGGATTGTCAGCCACTAGTGCTAAATGCTAGGTGCTGTGGGTAGAGAAAAGGCAACATACTGGGAATGTATGCTAATTTCACTATATAGTAATCTGAATATCTCATCATTAACTTTGACTTTCATTTCATAATTCTGTTTATTATCATAGTACAGTATCTAATATTTCTCCATGCTAGTGTATTTTATGCTTTGCATAAGGGTTTTATTTTGTGCATGCCTTTGTTATATAGGCTAAGTGAAGCAGGTGGGTAGGGGCAAATTCTGATTACATAAAAATCACTTTAGGGGGCAGCTATATGATACAGTGGATAAAGCACTGACTCTCATTTCAGGAGGATCTGAGTTGAAATCTGGCCTAAAACACTTGACAATTAGTAGCTGTGTGACCATCAGCAAGTCACTTAACCCTCTGCCCCATCAAAAAAAATCATTTAACATAGAGATGTGCAGAATTGCCCACCTATGGGAAGCAAGAACTATCTGTGTATTTGTGTGTGTATATATATGTATATATACACAGATGCATATGTACGTGTTTGTATGTATATGTATGTATATATTCATTAAAATGCAGACTGTATTCATGGAAAGAAGAGACAATTTATACATGTGTGTATATATTACATGTGTATATACATACACATGCATACATGTATACATACATATATATATACACAAACACATAAACACATATAGACATCTAGACATAGAGATATAGACATATATACAAATATGTATACTCATACAAAGAAGTTACCCTTTATGCATATACATACACATACATATATGTATTATATGTACATATTCATACATATGCATGAATGCATACATACATTTAGACATGTATAGACACATATGTCTCTATATATCTATGTATCTATTTATCTCTCTCTCTATGGTATCTTTAAGCATTTGAAAGGCTATTACACAAAGAGGGTTTAGATTTTTTTTTGCTAGACTCCAGAAGTCAAAACTGGACACAATAAATAGAAGTTGCAGAGGAGTGAGGAGTAAGCATGAATTTGTGTATGTGTGTGTGTGTGTGTGTGTGTGTGTGTATGTGTGTGTATGCATATATGTATGTATGTGAACATTTTTTGACATATATATTCATTCAGCTGGGAGCTTATTTTTAACTCATAGAATCATGGGTAGAATCTTAGGATTAAGAGATGAAGTTCAACACCTAACATTATCACCTTCTCATTTCAAAACAAAGGCAAATTAGGACCAGATAGGAGAAGTGACTTGAGCTATGTCACACATCTATTTACTATTAGAGCAAAGGCTGGGATGCAGCTTTCCTAATTCTCTGGCCAGCATTTATTTCCTATGCTTTCTCATTATTTAGTTTTCCCTTGTGATATTTGTCATGGGCTTTGTTCATTTCTCCTTCCCTTCACAGATTCTATTTTGCATGATCTTAATATGCAATGCTTCATGAAGTTCTATTGTCATCCAGTTTCAACTTGGAAATTCCTCATGTTACCATATAGAATTACTATAATTCCTTGCATTCCACTAGAACCATGCATATGCATGCATCATTAAAGGCCAAGAATTCTTTCCCTTCAGCTTTACATGTATTGCTTTAAGACCTTTTGTGCCTGCAGCTGGACCTAGCTTTCCCAGGCTCTGGGGAGCCCTTTCATTAGAGAGTTACTATATGGGAAATAATGCTTTGACTTTATCCTATCATATTTGTAGCCCAAAAGTGTGTTTACCTGCATTTTAAATATATACCAGTGAATATCTAGCTAGATTTATTTTTGAGGTTGATTTTGACCTGGTAACAATTGTTCTGGGATGGGGGATAGGAGATGGAAGATGGGAGAGTCAATCATGGGGTGGGCATAGTTTCTTTTCCCCAGAATGGATAACATTAACGTAATTTGAAGTGTTTAAGAATTTGCATCCAAAGAATAACTTCCATACCAAAGCTGTCAAATACTCACCTTCTGGGAGTGTCAAGACCATTAAAACTTCTAAGTAAGGGGCAGGTAGATGTGCAGTGGATAAATCACTAAAACAAAACAAAAACAAACAAACAAAACTTCTAAGTAAGATCAGAACCAGGTTAAATGTAATTGGGCAATATTTAACAAAATACAACAGAACATAGATAATGTTATATGGTTTTGTAAGTCAATACGTGTTCCTCGAAGTTCCTTATTAGAGTTTATTGGCTCTTTTCTATAGGAGTTGGATATAACTATTACACAATCTTCAAACAATGGTTATCCAGGTCACTTGGAAAGAGTCATCATTTCAAGTCAATCAGTAAGCATTTATTAAGTACCTACTATGTGCCAGGTACTGTGCTAAGCACTTGAGTTATGAAGAAAGCGGGGGGGGGGGAGTGTTTCCGCTGTCATCAAGCTCAACAGTGTAATTTTTGGGAAATTTTCCTAAATACTGAACCTAAATCTATTCCTCTATAATTTCCATCCTTTGTATCTAGTTTTGACGTTTGGTGCCAAACAGAAGAAATATAATCCTGCTTCAATATTAGAAGTTTTTAAACACTTGAATACAGCTCTTATACTCACTCTTTAAGTTTTCTTTTCTCCAGGTTAAACATCCCCAGTTCATTTAACTGATCCTTGACTAGTAAATTCTCAATGTTCTTCAATATCCTGGTTGTCATCCTCTTTCTGCACTCACTCCAGTCTAACTCTATTCTTTAAAAGCGATAGTCAGTATTCAACACAATATATCAGATATGGTAGTCTGATCAGGACAAATAATAATGGGGCTATCACAACATATGTAAACATCTCTATTTTACTCATAAGAAAACTGAGACTCACAGTTAAGGTGACTTACCCATAGTCTAAATTGTAAATGTCAGACTATAATTAAGTTTTCAAATCTAGTGCCATTTCCAACACACCTTACTACTACTATCAAATTATCTGCTATGATGGGGGTGTCTCCTTCCTGGGGATCTGACTAGTACAATAGACCTATATTCCAGGTCTCTCTAAAGATGTCAAATCCTGGTCATGCTATAGCTGCTATCTCTAGTTTCTATGTACAAGGCAGCCTGTCTATGGTCTGTTCTGGGAACTTTCTCCCAAGAATTTCACCTTTAGAGCTTGTGCGCTCTCTCTCTCTCTCTCTCTCTCTCTCTCTCTCTCTCTCTCTCTCTCTCTCTCTCTCTCTCTCTCTCTCTCTCTCTCTCTCTCTCTCTCTCTCCTGTTCTTAATTTGCCTGGAGCAAGGTTTTCAACTAGACTTTTAGCCAAGAGGCACCTGCTGAAATATTCAGGGGCAGAAATTGTGCCATGTGTGTCCTCTACTTCTTGTCCATTTCTTTGACATGAAAATTAGGGGGAATCTGATAAAAAAAAATAGGACATGACACAGTTATATACTTCCAAAATTTAATGTAATAATCAGTTAACCCTTTCACATAAAAGAAAAGACAATTGCTAATGAACTGCAAAGGAGTGGCCCTTTGTCAACTTTAAATGGGGATTTAGTTTCCCATCGTGACTTCACAGGAGAATATAATGATTATCTTTGGTTCCAGAATATAATTTTAAAAGACCATATTGATCTTCCACAAAAGCCAAGAAACACAGTGCATTGGAAAATAGAGCCTTTTAAGTTTCCTAAAATGGTCCTCAAGTTTTGGAAAGATGATTTGAAATGTATTTCAGTCTCAAATCCAAGATCTGGTTTGGATTTGGAGAAGTCAGAATTCCACAGACTTTTATAAGCCTCAGGGATGAAGACACTGTGATTGAATCAATTCAAACCATAGAAAAGTCAGAATATATCCAAGTTGATGCCCTCTGTCTTGTTTCATATCCAGGTTTCTTGCTGAAGAATGCCAGATAGCATCCCATAGAGTGTGAGAATAAAGCAAATGGCTCCTTGCTATCAACTTAAAAATGTTGTTATTTCGACTGGAAGGGTGACTTTTTTTTTTTTTTTTGGTAAACCACATTGTCTCTAAAGTTGAATATTAGAGGAACAAGTCTTCAAAATGCCCCACAGGCAGTACTTTTATGTGAGTGCCCAGGGAGAACTGAAAACACATTGGAATTGGAATTGGAATTACAGCTAACTCTGAGTGTCTCTGCTTGACTACACAGGGATAGCCTGATTTTACTTTTAAAATATGGTGCATGTGCAGCTAGGTGGCACAGTGGATAAAGCACCAGCCCTGTATTCAGGAGGATCTGAGTTCAAATCTGACCTCAGACACTTGACACTTACTAGCTGTGTGACCCTGGGCAAGTCACTTAACCCTCATTGCCCTGCAAAACAACAACAACAACCAAAACCAAAACCAAAACCAAAAAAATATGGTGCAATAAAAAAATTGAAAGTTTCTTTTATATTGTGGATTCAAAATAGTAATGGCCATGTCAAAAAAATGGGGGAGATAGCATTGATATAATGAAAAGAATACTGGCATTTAAGGTAGGAAATCCACTTAACTGTATGACCTTGGGAAAGTCACCGACCTCTCAGTCTTAGTTTCTACATCTGTAAAATAATGGAAATTGACTAAACAATATCTAAGCTCCTTTTCAGCTCTAAATTTCAGGGATCTATAATTCTAAGGTATTTTTTAGCTCTGACATCTTATGATCTTTAATTATAAGGTTCCTTCCAATTTTAACATTTTATATTCTATGATTCAAATTCTCTTTCATTTCTGATATTCTGATTCTAAGGCTCCTACTTTTGATGCTCTATGATCCTAAAATCACTTTCAATTATCACGCTACATGTTCTATATTCAAAATATGCCATCCTTCTAGCTCTGACATTCTATGGCTCTAAAAGTATTGGGTGTTTAAATAACGGACTGGAAACACTAATCTCAATTTAATGTAACCAAATATGTATAGACGTTTGAGCCAATCAACCAGGCCTTTTATGTAGTCCCTCAGCTATGGAATTAGTAGGTCTCAAATGGTGCCATATGTGAGCCTAGCCTGACATGACAGATATTGAAATAGACTTTGGAGCAATCACTTAGCAAAGAAAACCTCACTACAGTTTTAGTGAACCGAAGCTAAGAGGCAAATTATTCAATTACAGTAAATTTACAGTAGCTTAATATTTGATACAAGTGGTTCTTCCCTCATCAGAGTATCTTATTGAAAATCCTTGAGCAGCAAAATTGCTCCGGAAACTCTTAAGATGTTTTAACCACTTATTAAGAAAATTCATGTGGCTTGATCTTTTATGAGCAGTCTGGTTCTAATATCTTTTTTTGTGGTAATTTTCAGGTACTTTGTGTATGTACTGGTGACCTCGAAATTAACTTGCTGATTACTGTGATGGAAAGAGAGAGAGAGAGAGAGAGAGAGAGAGAGAGAGAGAGAGAGAGAGAGAGAGAGAGAGAGAGAGAGAGGGAGGGGAGGGAGGAAGGAAGGAAAAGAGAGGGGGCGAGAAAGGGAAAGTGATACCTGGATAGAAAATGAAAATATGAGAAAGTATACAGGGTAGTACCTGGAGACCACAGCCAGCTAGGTGGCACAGTGGATAGAGTGCCAGGATTGGAGTCAGAAAGACTAATCTTCATGAGTGCAAATCCAACCTCAGACATTTCTGAGCTGTGTGACCCTAGGCAAGTCACTTAATCCAGTTTGCCTCAGTTTCCTCATCTGTAAAATGATCTGGGAAGGAAATGGCAAACACATGCTGCATCTTTGCCAAGAAAACTCCAAAAAGGGGGAGGCAGTTAGGTGGTGCAGTGGATAAAGAACCAGCCTTGGATTCTGGAGGACCTGAGTTCAAATCCAGCCTCAGACATTTGACACTTACTAGCCATGTGAGCCTGGGCAAGTCACTTAACCCTCATTGCCCCTCCCCCCAAAACAACAACAACAACAACAACAACCAAACAAATAAAAAAACAAAACAAAACAAAAAAACAAAACAAAAAAGAAAACTCCACAAAGGGTCAGAAAGAGTCAGACATGACTGAAAAATAACTGAACCTGGAGATTACAGTAGGATTAGTTTGTAGAAAAGGATTATTTCCATACACAGTGAAGTTGAAAGGATACTATACTGAAGGCTAAGGTTTCAATCCTGCTTACAATACTTACTAGCTATGTGACCTGTGGCAAGTCATTTTACTTTTTGAGTCTTCATATTCTCATCTGTAAAATGGGGGAAATAATATTTGTACTACCTTCCTCACTGGCTTATTGTGAGGGAAGATTTTTGTAAACCTTAAGGTGGCCCATAAATCTGAGCTGCTATTGTTGTTGTTTTTATATGTCTGTTTTTTCCTAATGTGAAACTGCTTCTTATTAGCAGTTTTTCTAAATATTTCCTCCCAAACTTCCTACAGTATTCCCTCCTTCACCCTCTCAAATGAGGAATCAGACTCATAAGTTACCAAGGCAGTCAAAGCCATATATGTCATAAGCTCTCTCTGTTCCCCTTCTCATCTTACAATGCATTGACATTACCACTCCATAATTTACTTTCCTCCACTCTCTTAGGAAGTGGCCATTTTCAGAAAACATATCCTTGATACACATAAATTTGATCCAATCATTTCCCCTTCAATTCAACAGATTGTGCCCATGATCATTCCTTTTCTTGTTTATCGTCAATCTCTCACCTATTGATTCCTTTCAGGTTGCCTACAACTTTGTCCAAATCAAACCAACAAACAAGCAAACAAAGCAAAATACTCATCAGACCCTCCCATTCTCAAAAGCTATTGTTCTATATCTTTCTTCTCATTTTAGCCAGGCTTCTTGGAAAAGCTATCAACACTCATTGCCTCCAGTTCCTCTAATTGTCTTATAAATTCTCTGTAATCTAGCTTCTGAATTCTTTGCTCAAATGAAATTCATCTCTCCAAAGTTACCAATAGTTTCTTAGTTGCCCAAATTAAGTCATTTCTCCATCATCATCCTTCTTGACCTTTCTAAAACTTTTTTCAGTGTTGATCAACTCTTCCAGGATTCAGTATCTTCTCTGGATTTTGTGGCACTGCTTTTTTAAAATTTATTTTTGTCCTCTTCCTGTCTAACTTTTTTCTCTTTTCCCTTTTCCTTTCCTCATATGATAACTTCATCAGCCATTATGAGTTTAATTAGCAGTTCTCTGCAGATGACTCTGAGATAGACCTATCTATCTATCTATCTATCTATCTATCTATCTATCTATCTATCTATCTATCTATCTATCATCTATCCCTAAACGCTCTCTCCTGAGCGCTCCCCTCCAATCACCACATATATGTTTGTTGAAAATTTTTATCCATATAGCTTGTAGGCATCTCAAATTTAATATACCCCCAAAAGTACTCAATAACCTTTTCCTCATTACCCAAATATTTTTTACAATGTCTATTTCTTTCAAAAACAACATCATCCTTCTAGGCACCTAGGTTTGCAACTTGTCATCTTCAACTCTTCAATCTCACTAACAATACATATCCAAATAGTGAGCATATATTGTAATTTCTACCTCTACCACATATTTCATACATGTGTCTTTCTCTCCTCTTACAAAGCTACCACCCTAGTGCAGGTCCTCATCCTTTTTCACCTGTACTATAGTAATAGCTTTCAAATTATCTCATTGTCTATCTACCTATCTCTTTTTTACTCCAATCCACTCTCCACATAGCCATAAAGTTATTTTTCTGAAGCACAAATCTGACCATATCATCTGTGGTTGGTACTGGTTTAAAACCAACATTTGGATTAGTGAAGCCAAGATGCTTCAGTAGAGAAAGCAACCAAGCTGAACTCTTCTCACATTCCCCTCCATAGAATGGAGGGGATCTTTAGAATAATTCATCAAATCAAATTCTTGTCACATTGCCAATAAAAAATTGAGGTAAGATTTAGAACCATGGGTAAAAGGCTATAAAACTGTGCATATCCTTTGACCCACCAATACCACTACTAGTTCTATTTCCCAAATAGATCATAAAAAAGGGGGAAAGGACCAACATGTACTAAAATATGTATAGCTGCTTTTTTGTGGTAACAAAGAATTGGAAAATCAGGGGATGCCCATCAATTGGGGGATGGGTAAAAAAGTTGTGGCATATGAATGTAATGGAATATTATTGTACTTTAAGAAACAATAAGCAAACAGAATTCAGAAAAACCTCAAAAGACTTCTATGAATTGATGTTGAGTCAAATGAGCAGAACCAAGAGAACATTGAACGTAGTACCAACAACAATGTGTGATGATCAACTGTGTTAGACTTGGCTCTTATCAGCAATACAATGATCCAAGAAAATGCCAAAAGACTCATGACAGAAAATGCTTTCACGTAAAGAAAAAAGAACTATGGAATCTGAGTGCAGATTGAAGCATACTATTTTTACTTTTGTTGTTGCTTTGTTGTTATTTTTTATTTCTTGTGCTTTTTCCTCCTTTTGTTCTAATTCTTCTCTTACAATATGACTAATGTTCAAATATCTTTAACATGATTGTAATGTATAACCTACTTAAAAAAAAGATAGATGTGAGTGATTTTCCCACCCAAAACAACATAGGTCAGCAGGAAAGATCTATGACACCAGAGTAGGGCCTGGCCTAGAAGATATGAAGGGGCAATACTAAGCAGTAAGCCTTGGAGGCTTCAACAGTGGTAGCAGCAGATTTAAGAGCTTTTAGCCCAGAGATGATAAGAACTGCTCAGATAAAGATTAGAAGGGATGCATAGCTGCCACTGGGCATAGGATTTGATGCCATTTGGCAACACTATAATTATCCATGCACCATTCTAGGCCACATTTCCAGGGCATAAATGGGTAAATATGAGAAGTCCTTGTTAAATACAAGAGAAAAGAATAGGAAGGCAGTGACCACATCTCTCCCAAAAGAATACAATTTTGGAAGTACTGAAAACTTGCAACTCCCCCCCAAACTAAATATTAAAAACCTGAAGCTTGGAAAAATGTCTCCCCATCTCCAATGTGAGCAAAGCCTAACTTTAAATTTGAAAGTGAAGAAATATGATGGAAAAATGAGTAGAAAACAAAAAAGGAACCTGACCATAAAAACCAAATATGTTGGCAGGGAAAACCAAGATACAAATTCAGAAGAAGACAACATCATGAAAACATCTACAAGTAAAAGATCAAAGAAAAATACAAGTGGGACACAAAAGTCCAACAAGAAATCTTGGAAGAGTTAAAATAAAAGAGATGAGTAGTTAAGGAAAATTTAGAAAAAGAAATGAGATTCAAAAAAATCACAAAAAGAAAATTAACACCTCAATAAAAGAGGCATAAAAATACTAAAGAAAAAATATTTTTAAAATAGAACTGGCCAGGGGTCACCTAGGTGGCACAGTAGATAAAGCACTGGCCCTGGATTCAGGAGAACCAGACTTCAAATTCAGCCTCTGATATTTGACACTTACTAGCTGTGTCACTTAACCCTCATTGCCCCACAAAAAATGAATAAAGCTATGATATACAATGATAATATATAGCAAGTATATAGTAACTACAGATGTGCCCCTGCCCATCTCCACTTGAAAACTCATAAATGTAGGCCAGTTAGTCTCTATCTGTCTCTATCTGGAAACTTATAGATATAATCAGTCAATCCTGACTTCGATTCCTGACTTGTGTAGTTTCAGGTACGCATCAATTCTGAGAAGCCTGGAGCCCACCTGGCTTTTTAGAAAAATTACTTCTAGGCCAGGAAGCTGCCTTATAGAAGCTAGGGCCAATCAGGATTCATGATATGAAGAAGCTTCACCAGGGAAGCCTCTAGGGATACTGGGGATAAAGGACATTGTATGAGGGTTCTGTAGGTAGAGAAAGCTTTGTTAGAGTAAGGGGAGTTATATCAGGAAACTTTTACCAACACAATAATCCTTTAATTCAATTTAATTTAGTAATTCCCTATTAACTCTAGGGAAAAAGATAAACTCTACCATTTACATGGAATCTAACCTGCTTTCCAGCCTTACTGCATACCATTACCTTCAAATTAATCTACATTCCAACTATACTGACTGACCATTCCCATCACCCTCAATTTTTACCAGTTATCACCCCATGGTTGGAATTCACTCCTTTTTAAACTACATAATTCTCCCTAATATCAATTTTGATTGAGATTTCAGGCTATTTCATAAAGTGCATGGGTATTTATACCTCAGCACTAAACACCTGGATAAAATAGTCAATTATCACCTCTGAATAATTTGACAGGCCTTTATAATTTCATTTTGTTAGTATCAATAGCAAGTCCAGTCATAACAAACCTACTATTCAAGTACTGAACTAATATATGTTTCAATACTTCCCTCCCTCCCCTCCCCCATCCCCACCCCAACAATCAAATACATCAACCTGTTCTACCCTGTGGTATATCTCCTTACCTTTTTCTTACTTATCTTGACTTTTTTGTCAACTATTTTCTCCTTTTTTACCTTGTGTCTTCTCCAGATTCTATTTGTTCCTCCTTAACCCTTTTATAGCCTCTTTAATCATCTTTTGCCCTGCTCTTATTTACTTTATAGTTTGTATCTAGGCCAATATCTGGGCCTAGAAATTATTTTTCATATTTTGTTCTATTTCCCCAATATTTCTCCTCCCCAAATTTACCCTCAGACTTACTTCCCTAGTCTAAAACCCTCTAATCACAAACACAATTTCCTTATCCATAATATTTAGCTAAGTCCTTTCCCTTTCTCTCTCTCCTTTCATTCCTTTCCCCAAAACTTTCTCCCTCTACAATCAGAAGTAGAAATGAAGAGGACATAGAAGGTTTGTGACAGCTGTCTTTAAGTGAAACTCCATGAGTGGAGCCAAGATGGTGGAGGAAAGGCAGTGCTCTGTCTGAGCTTTCCCCAAGACCCCTCTAAATACCTTAAAATAATGCCATAAGACAATTCCTGGAGCAGCAGAACACACAAAAACATAGGGTGAAATAATTCTCCAACCAAAAACAACTAAGAAAGTCTGCAGGAAAGGTCTGTTGTACCAGGGTGAGAGTGGAGTGCAGCCCAGTGCAGACCTAGCCCCAGCATAGAACCAGCTTAATTCACAGAAAACCAGGAGCAGGCTTTGGGAGCTTCTGAATCAGTATCAGCAGAAGCTGCTTCTGGAACTCAGCTCACAGACAGTAAGGGGTTCAAAAATTGGCCAGAGGAGATTACAGGCATCTCATTGCCAGCATTGAGGCAGCATGTTGTTGTGCAGCCCATAGTTGGTTCCAGATCACAGTCTTGGTGGTGGTCCCAGGTGGGAGAGGAGCACAAACACCCTGGAGCTTGTGGACACAGTGGAGTTGGATTTTGTTCATAGTTCCAGGGCAGAAAAGCAGGCCTACCATTTCTTGTAGACCAGAGCACAGGCTAGGAGAGTAGTAAAGATACCTCCCCTTAAATCATAGCACCTTGGAAGAACTAAAAATTTACAAATTCCTAGAAGTATCTCTGAATACAGCTGCACAAACCCCCTGAAGCTTGGGACAGTGTGCCTTTTACCCTGAAAGCAGTGACCTACTTTAACAAAGAGTTAAAAATTAAGCAATAGGCTTGGAAAATGAGCAATCAAAAATGCTGACCATAGAAAGTTTCTATGGTGACAAGGAAGAAAAAAATTCATCCTCAGAAGAAGATAACAAAGTCAAAGCTCCTACATTCAATCTTCTAAGAAAAATATGAATTGGTCTCAGGCTATAGAAACACTTAAAAATGACTACAAAAACAAAGTAAGACAAATAGAGGACAAAATTGAAAGAGAAATGAGAGTGGTGCAAGAAAATCATGAAAAAAAATTCAAAAGCTTTGTAAAGGAGATACACACACACACACACAACACTGAAGTAAACAACACCTTAAAAAACAGAATAGGCCAAATGGTAAAAGAGGTCCAAAAAGTCAATGAGGAAAACAATTCCATGAAAAGCCAACTTGGCCAGATGGAAAAGGAGGTACAAAAGCTCTCTGAAGGAAAATACTCTTTAAAAATTAGGATGGAAGAAATGGAAACTAAGGACTTTATGAGAAATCAAGAAACAATAAAGCAAAACAAAAAGAATGAAAAAATAGAAATCAAGGTGAAATACCTCATTGGAAAAACAACTGACTTGGAAAATAGATTCAGGAGAGAGAGAAAAATTTTGGACTTCCTGAAAGTCATGATAAAAAAAAAAAAGAGCCTAGATATCATCTTCCAAGAAATTGAAGGGGAAAATTACCCTGATATTCTAGAACCTAAAGGTAAAGAAAAAGTTGAAAGAGTCTGCCAATAATCTCTTTTTAATTAATAAAATATTTTTTCCTGTTACATGTAAAAACAGTTCTCAACTTTTGTTTATACAAGCTTTCCAATTTCAGATTTTTCTCCCTCCCTCCCCTCCCTCCCCACTCCCTTAGACAGCAGGTAATCTGATATAGGTTTTATATATATATATATATATATATATATATATATATATATATATACTTAACATTAAACATATTCCTGCATTAGTCATGTTATAAGAGAAAAATCAGAGCAATGACGAAAAACCTCAAAATAGAAAAACATCAGCACCAAAAACAAAAGAAATAGTATGGTTCATTCAGCATCTATACTCCACAGTTCTTTTTTTTTTCCCTGGATTTGGAGATTTTCTTCTATCATGAGTTCCCTGGAATTCTTCTGTACCATTGCATTGGTGAGAAGAATATAGTCCATCTCGGTAGATCAACACTCAATGTTGATAATACTGTGTACAATGTTCTTCTGGTTCTGCTCATTTCACTCAGCATCAGCCCACTTAATACCCTCCAGGTTTCTCTGAACTTCTCCTGCTCATCATTTCTTACAGCACAATAGTATTCCATTGTATTCATATACCACAACTTGTCCAGTCATTCCCCAATTGATGGGCATCCCCTCAAGTTCCAATTCCTTCTCACCACATAAAGAGCAGCTATAAATATTTTTGTACATGTGGGTCCCTTTCCCCTTTCCATGATTTCTTTGGGCAAAAGACCCAAAAGTGGTATTGCTTTGTCAAAGGGTATGCACATCTTTATCCCCCTTTGGGCATAATTCCAAATTGCTCTCCAGAATGGTTGGATCAGTTTACAGCTCCAACAACAATGCACTAGTGTTCCATTTTTTCCACAGCTTCTCTAACATTTATTATTTTCTTTTTTTTGTCATTTTAGCCAATCTGATAGGTGTCAGGTGGTACCTCAGAGTTGTTTTAATTTGTCTCTCTCTAATCATCAGAGATTTAGAGCATTTTTTCATATGGGGATAGATAGCTTTGGTTTGTTCATCAGAAAACTGCCTGTTCATATCCTTTGACCATTTCTCAATTGGGAAATGACTTGGATTCTTATAAATTTGATTTAGTTCCCTTTATATATTTAGAAATGAGGCCTTTATCAGAAGTACTGGCCATAAAAATTGTTTCCCAGCTTTCTGCCTCCCTTCTAATTTTGGATGCATTGCTTCTGTTTGTACAAAAATTTCTTAATTTAATGTAATCAAAATAATCCATTTTGCATTTTACAATATACTCTATCTCTTGTTTGGTCATAAACTGTTTTCCTTTCCAAAGATCTGATAGGTACACTATTCCTTTCTCTCCTAATTTACCTATGATATCATCTCTTATGTCTAAATCATGTATCCATTTTGACCTTATTTTAGTATAAGGTGTAAGATGTTGGTCTAAGCCTAATTTCTGCCATACTACCTTCCAGTTTTCCCAGCAGTTTTTGTCAAATACTGAGTTCCTATTCCAGAAACTGGAGTCTTTGGGTTTATCAAACACTACATTACTAGTGTCATTTACTACTGCATTTCCTGAGCCTAGCCTATTCCATTGATCCTCCACTCTATTTCTTAGCCAGTACCAGATAGTTTTAATGACTGCTGCTTTATGCTAAAGCTCCAGGTTTGGTACCGCTAACCCACCTTCCTGTCAATTTTTTTTCATTATTTCCCTGTATATTCTTGATTTTTTGTTTTTCCAGATGAATTTTGTTATTATTTTTTCTAGCTCTATAAAATAATTTTTAGATATTCTGATTGGTATGGCACTGAATAAATAAATTAATTTACATAGTGTTGCCATTTTTACTATATTAGTTCTGCCTATCCATGAGGCATTGCTATCTTTCCAATTATTTAGATCTGATTTGATGTGTGCAAAGAGTGTTTGGTAGTTGTGTTCACAGAGTTCCTGGGTTTGTCTTGTCAAGTAGACTCCGAAGTATTTTATATTATCTACTGTTACTTTAAATGGAATTTCTCTTTCTATCTCTTTTGCTGCTGGACTTTGTTGGTCATGTATAGAAATGCTGATGAATTATGTGGATTTATTTTATATCCCGCTACTTTGCTAAAGTTGTTAATTGTTTCAAGTAATTTTTGAGTTAATTCTCTAGGATTCTTTAAGTATACCCTCATATCATCTGCAAAGAGTGACAGTTTTGTTTCCTCCTTACTTATTCTAATTCCTTCAATTCCTTTTTCTTCTCTGATTGCTAAAGCTAACATTTCTAGGACAATATTGAATAATAGGGGTGATAATGGACATCCCTGTTTCAATCCTGATCTTATTGGGAAGGCCTCTAACTAATCTCCATTACATATAATGCTTGCAGATGGTTTTAGGTACTGTTTATTATTTTAAGGAAATCTCCACCTCTTTCTAAACTCTCTAGTGTTTTCATTAGGAATGGGTGCTGCATGTTGTCAAAAGCTTTCTCTGCATCTATTGAGATAATCATATGATTTTGGTTAGTTTTCTTATTAATGTGGTTGATTATGTTAATAGTTTTCCTAATGTTGAACCAGCCCTGCATTCCTGGTATAAATCCCACCTGGTCATAGTGTATTATCCTGGTGATCACTTGCTATAATCTCCTTGCTAATATCTTATTTAAGATTTTAGTATCAATATATTCATTAAGGAAATTGGTCTACAGTTTTCTTTCTCTGTTTTTGCTTTGCCTGGTTTTGGCATCACCACCATATTTGTGTCATAAAACGAATTTGGTAGAACTCCTTCTTCACCTATTTTTCCAAATAATTTGTATAATATTGGAATTAATTGTTCACTAAATGTTTGGTAGAATTCACCTGTAAATCCATCTGGCCCTGGTGATTTTTTCTTAGGGAGTTCATTAATGGCATGTTCAATTTCTTTTTCTAATATGGGTTTATTTAAGGATTTTATTTCATCTTCAGTTAACCCTGGGCAGTTTGTATTTTTGTAAGTATGTATCCATTTCATTTAGATTGTCAAATTTATTGGCATACAGAATTCCTAATTATTGTTTTAATTTCCACTTCATTGGTGGTAACATCACCCTTTTCATTTTTGATACTGGTAATTTGGTTTTCTTCTTTCTTTTTTTAATCAAATTAACCAATATTTTATCTATTTTATTGGTTTTTTCATAAAACCAGCTCTTAGTTTTATTGATTAATTCTATAGATTTTTTTGTTTCCAATCTTATTAATTTCTCCTTTAATTTTCAGGATCTCTGGTTTAGTACCAGATTGGGGATTTCTAATATGTTCTTTTTCTAGCTTTTTAAGTTGCATGCCCAATTCATTAATCTCCTCTTTCTCTTTTTTATTCATGTAAGCATTTAGAGCCATAAATTTTCCGCTAAGCACTGTTTTGGCTGCATCCCATAGATTTTGGTATGTTGTCTCATCATTGTCATTCTCTTGGATATAGTTATTGATTGTTTCTATGATTTGTTGTTTGGCTCATTCATTCTTTTTTTTTTTTAGTGAGGCAATTGGGATTAAGTGACTTGCCTAGGGTCACACAGCTAGTAAGTGTTAAGTGTCTGAGGCCGGATTTGAACTCAGGTACTCCTGACTCCAGGGTCGGTGCTCTGTCCACTGTGCCATCTAGCTGCCCCTCATTCATTCTTTAGAATGAAATTATTTAGTTTCCAATTGATTTTCATTATACTTTTCCCTGGCTCTTTATTACATGTAATTTTTATTGCATCATGATCTGAGAAGGATGCATTTACTATTTTTGCCTTTCTACATTTGACTATGATGTTTTTCTGCCCTAATATATGGTCAGTTTTTGAAAATCTTCCTTGTACAGCTGAGGAACAGGTATATTCCTTTCTATCCCCATTCAATTTTCTCCAGACATCTATAATGTCTAACTTTTCTAGTCATCTATTCACCTCTTTCACTTCTTTCTTCTTTATTTTTCAGCTAGATTTATCTAATTCAGAGAGGAGATTCAGATCCCCCACTAGTATAGTATTACTGTCTAATCAGATCCCCCACTAGTATAGTATTACTGTCTAATTCCTCTTGTAACTCATTTAACTTCTCCTCTAAGAATTTGAATGCTATACCACTTGGTGCATACATATTTAATATTGATATTACTTAATTATCTATCGTACCTTATATATATACATACATACATATATATACATATATATATATATATATATATATATATATATATATATATATATATATATATTTTTTTTTTAGTAAGGCAATTGGGGTTAAGTGACTTGCCCAGGATCACACAGCTAGTAAGTGTTAAGTGTCTGAGGCCGGATTTGAACTCAGGTACTCCTGAATCCAGGGCCAGTGCTCTATCCACTGCGCCATCTAGCTGCCCGCATATCGTACCTTTTAGTAAGATGTAGTTTCCTTTCTTATCTTTTTTTAATGAGTTCTATTTTTGCCTTTGCTTTGTCTGAGATAAGGATTGCTACCCCTGCTTTTTTTACTTTACCTTTACTCTGTGTGTATCTCTCTGCTTCAAATGTGTTTCTTGTAAACAGCATATTGTAGGATTCTGGTTTTTAATCTACTCTGCAATTAGCTTCCATTTTATAGCAGAGTTCATCCCATTCACATTCACAGTTATTATTACTGACTGTCTATTCCCCTCCATTCTATTTACCCCCTTTATACTTTTTCTCCCTTCTTTCACCCTATACCTCCTCACCGATGTTTTACTTCTTATCCCTGTCTCCCCCAATCTGCCCTCCCTTTTTATCACCCCCTATCTTTTCTTTACCCTTTTCTCCCTTGCTTTTGTCTTCCTTTCTATCAGTCCCCCCCTTTCCCTTCTCCTTTTGCTTCTGTAAACGATGAGATAAGTTTCTTTATCCCAATGAAGATATATGTTATTCCCTCTTTGAATCAAATCTAGTGAGAGTAGGGTTGAAACAATGTTCACCCCTCCTTTCTTTCCCTCTATTGTAATAGGTTTTTTTTCCACCTCTTCATATGATATAATTCACCCCATCCCACCTCCCCTTTCCTATCCTCCCCATAGATTCCCTTTTTAGCTCCTTAATTTTCTTTGTATCATCACATCAAAGACAATTTATATTTATACCCTCTGTGTAAAGTCCTTCTCTCTGCCCAAATACATTTACAGTTCTTAAGAGTTATAAGTATTATCTTCCCATGTAGGGATGTAAACAGTTTAACCTAATTTAGTACCTTTTTTTCCCCTTTGTTTACCTTTTTAAACTTCTCTTGAGTCTTGTATGTTAAGATTGAATTTTCTATTCAATCTTGGTCTTTTCCTCAGGAAACATTGAAAGTCCCCAATGTCATTAAATGTCCATCTTTTCCCCTGAAAGAGAATGCTCAGTTTTGCTGGGTAGTAGATTCTTGGCTGCAATCCAAGCTCCTTTGCCTTCCAGAACAGCATATTCCAAGCCTTGTGGTCCTTTAATGTTGATGCTGCCAGTTCCTGAGCAATCCTGACTGTGGCTCCATGATATTTAAATTGCTTCTTTCTGGCTGCTTGGAGTATTTTCTCCTTCACCTGATAATTCTGGAATTTGGCTACAATATTCCTTGGACTTTTCCTTTTGGGGTCTCTTTCAGGAGGTGATAGGTGGATTCTTTCAATGATCATTTTATACTCTGATTCTATGATATCAGGGCAGTTCTCCTTAATAATTTCCTGGAATTTGGTGTCTAGATTATTTTTCTGGTCATGGCTTTCAGTCAGTCCAGTGATTCTCAAATTGTCTCTCCTGGATCTGTTTTCCAGATCAGTTGTCTTTCAAATGTGGTATTTCACATTTTCTTATATTTTTTCATTCTTTTGATTCTGCTTGACTGATTCCCAGTGTCTCATGGATTCCTTATCTTCCTACTGTCCAATTTTAATTTTTAATGCATTGTTTTCTTCAATGAGATCATGCACCTTTTTTTCCATTTGGCCAAATAAATTTTTTTAAGGCATTGTTTTCTTCAGTGAGATTATGCACCTTTTTTTTCCATTTGGCCAGATGAATTTTTTAAGGAATTGTTTTCTGCAGTCAATCTTTGTGCTTCCTTTTCCAAGTTGCTGATTCTTTTTTCATAATTTTCTTGTTTTGCTTTCATTTCTCTCCCCATTTTTCTTCTACCTCTCTCAATTGATTTTTAAAATCCTTTTTGAGCTCTTCTAGGAAGGCTTTTTCTTCTTTAGACCAATTCATCTTCCTTTGTGAGGCTTCACATGTAGGCAATTTGAGGGTATTGTCCTCATCTGAGTTCCTGTTGGCTTCTTCCCTATTGATACAGAAGCTCTCAGTGGAGAGGGCCTTTTTTGCTTCTTACTCATTATTGCAGCTTATTTATTTATTTTTTAAGTTGAGGTCTGCTCTGGGGGCACCAGGGTCCATGTTTTGGACTTCTTGTGCAGGGGTATAGGTGCTGTGTGATTGACTTTTTACTTTGAGGCCTTTATAGTGTGTGCAGTTCACCCCCCTGCACTTCCTGTCTGAGTGCACTAGATCAGTTTGCCTAGTCACTCCTTTCTCATTCGTTCATGGTCCTACAGCTGGCAACTTGCCCTCTTGGCTGGTGCAGGTAGGTTTTTCTGCTGTCCTACTAGGCCACCAGATTTTTGAGCCAGGTTCCGGGGGCCTCAGTTGTTCTGCTGTGGCCCGCAGCTTCCTGCTGACTTGCCCCGACCCCCTTGGTGCTGCACTGCTGCCCTGTGCTGGGCTTCCCTTTTGCATGAGTCAGACTTATCTTTTCCTGAAGTCTTCTAAATTATCTCTGGTTGGAAGACTGTGTCTCTTTGTCTCTTTGTAGGTTCTGTAGTTTCAGAATCTGTCCAGAGGATTGATTTAATGTTCTTTTTGAGGGAACAGAAGGAGAGCTCAGGCAGCTTGCTGATTCCTTTCCGCCTTCTTGGCTCCACCTCCAAGTCATCACTTTCAGGCATTCTTGATGAAAAGACCTGAACTAAATACAAAATTTGACTTTCAATTGCATAGGAAGATGATACTTGTACCTCATAGGAATTTTCTTTTTTTTTCTTTTTCTTTTAGTGAGGCAATTGGGGTTAAGTGACTTGCCCAGGGTCACACAGCTAGTAAGTGATAAGTCTCTGAGGCCGGATTTGAACTCAGGTACTCCTGACTCCAGGGCCAGTGCTCTATCCACTGCCCCACCTAGCTGCCCCACAATTTTCTTATTATTAGGGCAGCTGGTTGGAGTATATTTAGGCTAAAGGCATAGGTTTTAGTTGAATATGAAGGGATGATGTCTTTTAAGAATAAAATTAAGAACTAAGAGACGAATGTATTGAGAATAAGGGAAAAGGAGAGGTGGAATGGAGTAAGAGCTTATACAATGGAGGAGAAGATGGAGCATGTGCTGGGGAGTGAGTGAACTTTACTCTCATCAGAATTGGCTCAAAGAAGGAATGACATAGACACTCAGTTGGGTAGAATAATCTATCTTATCCTGAAGGAAAGGGGAAGGGGAAGGGGATAGAGGGGGTGATAAAAGGGAGGGCAGGTTTGGGGAGGGGGCAGTCAAAAGCAAAACACTTTTGAGGAGGGACTGGGTAAAAGGAGATAGAGAATAGAGTAAATGGTATGGGGAGGGCATAGGATGGAGGGAAACTCAGTTAAAAATAGTAACTGAAAAAATTTTGAAGCAAGTTGGGTCTTTTTTTTTCTGACAAAGGCCTCATTTCTCAAACTTATAGAGAACTGATTTAAATGTATTAAAAGAAGAACCATTAACCAATTGATAAATGATCAAAAGATATGAAAACCTTTCAGATAAAATAATAAAATCTATTGTCATAGAAAAAAGTTGTAACTCACTATTGATTAGAAAGATACAAGTCAAAACAATTTTGGGGTACTATCTCATACATATTGTGTTGGATAATAAGAAAGCAGAGGAAAATGACAAATACTGTAGGTGATATGTGGAAAATGAGACATAAATGCACTGTTGGTGGAATTATAAACTGATTCAAATATTCTGTGGAGCAATGTGGAACTATGGCCAAAGGAATATAAAACCATCTATATTCTTTGACCTAGTAATAGTACTTCTAGGTCACTCTCCAAAAAGATATAAAAAACAAAACAAAACAAAAGTTTAAAGGACCTATATGTACAAAATATATTCATTTATATTGTCAATTTTATTTGCATACAATTGGGCAAAATAGCTCCTAATTATTGCTTTAATTTTTTCTTCATTGGCGGTGCATTCACCCCTTTCATTTGTGAAGAAAATAATAGGGTTTTACCCCACCCCCCCCAAGGGGATTGATTTGATTAAGATTGATTGGATTGATTGACTTCACTGATTAACTCACTTAAAGTTAACTCAATTAAAACCTCACCTGCCTGGCCCTCAAGAGGGTGTTCTCAGAGGGTGTGAACTCTCACCTCAACACAGGACTACCCTCAAGCCCAGTGAACCAATGCATTTGGGTGACACCAGCCAATTAGCTTGAAGCAGTGTGTAAGTACCACCTCTCATCTGGACCCTTACTTCCACAACAGTTACTCTCAGTCAGACTCTCTTGGAGGTGCTCGTGCTGGCAGAGGACTTGGAGGAAGAAGCAGGCCAGGCTGAGCTCTATTTTTCCTCTAAGCTAGAAGGCCAGGCTGAGCTTTATTCCCTCCTCTAGCCTAGATAGGCCCTTTCCTAACTTTCAGAGACATGTGCAATCTCTTTACTAATATTTAATATACTTTAATAAATGCATAATGCCCCCAAAGTTGTGCTAAAGCTTCTAATTTATAAATAACATCTATATTAGGAACCCTAGCTAATTTTCCCCAATCTTGGGACAGAAATAAGGTGACCATACCTATAGTTTTACATGCCACTCATTTTTGATGATGGTAATTTGGTTTTCTTTCATTTTTAAAATCAAAGTAACCAAGGATTTATCTGTTGTATTGTTTTTTTCCCTTAAAACCAGTTTTTAAATTTTATTTATTAATTCAATAGTTTTCTTACTTTCAATTTCATTGATCTCTTTTGATATTAAGAATTTCTAATTTGGTATTTAATTGGGGATTTTTAAGTTGTTCCTTTTCAAGCTTTTTTATTTGCATGCCCAATTGATCTCCTCTCTCTATTTTATTCACAAACATTTAGAGATATAAAATGTCTCCTAAGAACTGCTTTGGCTGCATCCCATAAATGTTGGTATGTTGTTGCATTATTGTCATTCTCTTTGATGAAGTGAAGCTGTGCTCCCCCTTTACCCAGGTGAGACAGACCTTTTCTGAAGTCTTTATACGTTATCTTAAGCTGGATGGAAAATTGTTTCACTCTGTCTTTTTGTAGGTTCTTAGAATCCATTTAGAGTCTTGATTTAATATTGTTTCCAAGTGTAATTTTGGAGAACTTGGGCAACTTCCTGGCTTCTCCCCTCCATGTTGGCTCATTCCACCCCCACCCCCCCAACCCATAGCTCTTAACAAATGTGCCACTCATTGGGCTCTTAGCCTTGTACATTTCTTCCCTCTGAACCCATCTCTTGAATTGTCCTGTTTAACTTTTTCATCTTTGTTAATCTTTTTACATAATCTCCATCCCCCATCCACAAGATAATTCCTTTGAGAAGGAAGGGACTAAATTTTATGTTTCTCTGTACATCCTAAATCATCTAATGCAGGGTCTTATATAAAGAGATCTTCATCATTTTAAAAGTCATTATTACACTGATTTATATACTTTATATTCAGTTTTCAATGATATAGATTCTCAAACTTCTGCGCCCAAAATAAATTAATGAACAGAAACAAAAACAAATTTCCTGATAGCCAACACCCTAGTCATAAACCTGACTATATCATCCCCAAGCAGACCTTTCATGGTGCACAGTGTCACTAGGTCTCTGGATACACAGCTTTTCCTGGTTGAATGGACCCCAGGGATATTTTCTATAAATAATATAGTCTTTGTGAAGCTGGCATCACATCCTCTCAAAAACTTTGTAACTTATGTTTAGTTCAACCTTTAATAGCTAACAACATATCAGTATAGCATGGATTTGTTTATTGAATTTGGTTTTCCCCAGAGGTAGGGGAATAGATTCTATGACCTCTAGGGTTCAATGGGCATTTCAATAAATGGAGTCCCCACTTGCTTGATTCTGCTGTTCTTCCCCTCACTGCTTTAAAACATTTCAGATTTTTTTAAAGGGGTCTTTGATGGGCAGAGTTAGAGGACTGCTGCTTTTTAAATAAGGGGCTGTCACTTAAAATGAATGGTGGGCTAATAGGCCTATTAATAATGAGCTTTATAATAGGAGGCCACTTACGTTAATAATTTTCCATATTTGATATTTGACGCTGTGACATTTACACTAAGTTGAATGGCTTATTTTTGTTAAAACCATTTAGCTCATTTTTAGACAGAATATAGCAGCAATATTGGAGAACATAAAGTGTATTATTTAGACACATGCACACATACACATGAGCACACTGATTACTTTCCATCTTAGGTTCCTTTATCAATAGCTGTACATCAGTTTAGATGGAATAAATAGATATCACTGTAGTTGAAGAAAAGAAGATTGTAGAGGGGTTGTGGAAGGTGCTGGGCAAGGAAGGGGCTGATAAGGAACATCTTTCACCTTTTAACCCCAGGATTGCCAGTTTTCCATCAGTACTCCCAGGCCCTGACATTCTCAGGGTAGGTTTTAACCTGATTTGCATACTGTGAATTCTTACAACAGCAGCATGAATTGTGACAAGGCCTAATTAACATTTCCACCTCCTCCATTTGACTCTTTTATATTTGACGACAAGTGCCAAGAGCAGTAGGGGAAGTTTAACTAAACCCAGATTAAGAAGTCGGGCTCTGGTTCTGGAATTCAGAAAAATCAACAGTCCCAGCAGGCATCTCTTACAGAGAAGGGGATTGGGCCAAAGGAACATTTATATAGCTCTGACTCAAAGGAGAAGGACTGTGAGGCAGCAGTGGTGGTGGTATTAAAATTGAGTTTCAAATAACAACTGAAGTATTTGACACCTATATAGCTACCAGCCTAACTATCTAGAATTGAAATTATCTCCTAGAACTATAGATATAGAGAATCTTACAATTGGAAAGAGCTGGCCTTAGAATCATAGAATATCAAAGCCAGAAGGGACCTTAGAATCATAAAACGAGAATACATTAGAATGGGAAAGACCTTAAAAGTCAATGAGCGTGCATGAAATAATTAAGATGGTGTCATATTTAACTTTAAAAGACCTAGGCTCAATTTCTTACTCTGCACTGCCTACTTATTTAGTCTTAGAAGAGTCAGTCAACTCACTCTCTGGGCCTGAATTTCAACAATAAAATGAGGGTGTGCTAGAAAACATCTAAAATTGCTTCCTGCTGTAAATCTATGATCCTAAGGTCCAATCACTCCATAAATCATTTCTATTTTGGGGTTCATTACTTCTGGATTCCAGAAATATAATGGAAAATATGACACAGATTCTCAAAGTTAAAAATCACATAGTCTAACCTTACATACATGTAAGAACCCCTTTTCCAGCACAGTGGATAGAGCTCTGGACCTAGTAAAAGATGGACATGAATCCAAATATAGCCTCAAATACTTAGTATATGTAGGACCCTAAGCAAGTAATTTAATTTCTGTCTATCTTAGTTTCTTCATCTGTAAAATAGGAATACTAATAGCACCTACCTTTTAGGGTTTTTGTGATCATAAATTTATAGATAGAGATAGAGATATAGAATTTGAAAATTTTAAAGTGGTATATAAATGATAATTATTGCTACTACTACTGTTATTACTTAATTACATGTTTCTGTACATAATTAAGAAGATACAATTTGTGGTAGGATTTGGAAAAAGCCAGGAAAACTAAGAGATGGAGGTGAGGAATAAGAACAAGTCATTCATATCAAACATCCTGAAGGCAAGTGGGAGCCACTAGAGTGTAATGAATGTGAAGGTATTGTGGGGGTGGGAGGTTGGGAGGGGTAGAGGATCTCAAAGTGGGGACATGGTCACACCTATACTTTAGAAAAATCTCTTTGTGACTAAAATGTCCATTGATTTTGATCCAGAGGTTCTACTACTGGACATATGCCCCAAGGAGGTCTGTGATAAAATGCAGGCCATGCATGTAATTCATTATTACTATTCTTTAAAAAAAATTATAAACAAGATGAATATAGAGAAACATGGGGAGACTTACATGAACTGATGCAAACTGAAGTAAAGAAAGACAACACAATAGTATACACAGCTACTACAACACTATAAATAGAAGGAACACACCCACCAAAATGAATGAAAATGAAGGTTATGAAATTATAAAGGACAAGCTTGGTACAAAAGAAAAAAATATGAGAAGGCACCTCTCTTTGCTCCTTTGCAAAGGTTTCACAGGCATGAAACACTGTATATAATGTCAGATTTTTCTTTTAATGTACTAATCAGTTTTACTGAATTTTTTCTGCCCTTTTTCTTTTTTATGAAAATATTTTGTTATGAGGTGAATCACTTAGAGCAGGAGAAAGGCAACAGGAAATCTAAGTGATTTATCAAGGAAAATCTATTTAAAATAGAAATTACTATTGCTAGGTGAAAGATGGATTAGAGTAGGGAGAGGCAGGTAGTCCAACTAGATGATTAATGCAATAATCAGAAATCATGTAGTAGGTGCTTTATAAATAGTCTTCGATTGTTTGAGTGAATGGCATGTTCAACACACATTCTGAAGATAGAAATGACAAGATGTAGTGATGGATCAAAATATCTGATGGTTTCAATATAGGAAGTGACAATAATACTGAAATTATGAAATGAAGTGACCTGGAAGATTCTGGTAGTTTTGTTGGTAATAGAGAAGTTGGGAAGAGAAAGAGGTGTTTGTTTATTTTTTTAATTTTGCGATGGGGTGGGTTCTGTGAGGGGAATAATGAGTTCAATTTTGGATATGTTGAGATACCTGAAGGATATTAATTTCAAGATATCAAAAATCAACCGGTGATATAGAACTATAGCTTGAGAAATCAAGTAGGCTTAAATATATAGATCTGGGAATAACACACCTAGACATGATAAGTGACCTCTTGTAAGTTGATGGAATAAATGAATTTGATTATCATAAAGGAAGAAAATGTCCCAGGACAGAACCTTTCACTATACTCATAATTAGTGGGCAGAACATGGATATAGTACACCAAAGGGGACAGAGAAGGAAAGATTGGGCAGATAGGAAAATCAGGAAAATGCAATGTCACAGAAATCTAGAGAGGAGAAACTATGCAAGAAAACAGAATAATTAACTGTGTCAAATGTTAGAGCAAGTTCAAGAAGGAAAAGAACTGAGAAAGTTTATTGGATATGAAAATTTGGACATAGTTGATAACTTTAGAGAGAATAGGTTCAATTGAATGTTGAAATTCAAGCCTAATTAATTACAAAGACTTTAGAAGATAGTAAGAGAAGAAATGGAGATTCTGACTGTAGAAAGTTTTCTGAGCGTTTAGCTACAAAAAGTAGAAAATATATAGGATATTAGGTAATGACAATGGTAGGATCACATTAAAATTTTAAAAGAATGAGACATTGTCTTGTTTGTATGTAGCAAGGTAGGAAACAGGAAAAGACTGAAGTTAGGAGTGTGTAGATGATAGTAAGGACAATCTGCTGGAAAAGAGAGGAGATAACATCATAGGTGTATATATAAAAATTAGCTTTAGCAAGAAGAAAAGCTGCCTTTTTTCTTCATCCATGACCAAAGTGAATAAGAAGATAGCATCTAATAGTGAGAAGATGTTGTCTGAGAAATGTTAGATAAAAAGGAGAGGAAAGGGGAGAGCTATTGTCAAACAGCTTTAATTTGTTTTTCTGTGAAATATGAGGCAAGGCCTTAATATGAGAGAGTGAGGAGAAGAAGTGTCTGGGTAGCCTGAAGAGAACTGAGAAATTTTAGAACAAACCCTCCGTGAGAGTGGAATAGTGAATTAATTATGGAAGAATAGAATATTTTCTTTGAAACAGTGTAGGCTGGGAACTCACTTGGTAGTCTAGTCAATTGTTGGACAGTTCTACTTCTTATAGTTTCATAGATTTGGAACTGGAAGTGGCCTTAGATATATTTTCATAAAAATGTTTTATTTTACAAAAGAGGAAGCTGATGCCAGAGAAGCAAAGTGTCTTATGTAAAGTCACACAGATCTGGCCTTGAACTGAAGTCCTCTATTCTAAATCCAACATTTTCTGTGGAATAATAATGATGTTAACAATTCTTTTCAATGTTAAGATGAACTCTAACTCTTAGGTAGAACCCTTCTACTGTTTCCAATTCTGTCCTTAGCAGCAGAAACAAGAAAGCAGCAATAGAAAATATGAACTACAATTCTGCTTAGACTTCTGGCTTTGCAATACTTCATCTATACACAGCTTTCAGTCAGATTTCTATGATTTAAACTTGGTCCTTTTTGTCCTTGGTCCCTTTTTCTTTTCCTTGATTAGGATTTGTAGTTGTCTGGTTTTGAAACTCAAGGAACAGAAATACAAGCATATCAATCTCTAATCTAATTAAAGGATTTATTAATAGGCTAGAAATCAATGATGGAACACTTGGTTCATATGAAAAGGATGAAAAGAGTTTTGTGCTTCTGCCTCACTATATGACCCTTGTGTCATAGCCCTGGTCTGGTTCTGGGAAAAGAAGTTGCAAATGTAACCATCAATCTAGAAAATTGACTTTGCCCAGATTAGAGGCAATTCCACATGACCCAAAGTAGGTAGATTCTGTGTGATTTTATAGTGAGGTAGACAAAATGAGCAGGAGACTTTTACAAGGGCACCAATTTAAAAGAAGCATATCTAAAGTTATTAGGAATATGTCAAATTAGGAATAGACTAAACAGAAATGAGTGATTTCCTCAGACTCCTCATTTATAAAATGAGCTAGAGAAGGAAATGGCAAACCACTCCTGTATCTTTGTCAAGAAAACTTCAAATGAGGTCATGAAGAGTCAGATATGTGATGTAGAGGAATTTTCATATGACTATTGATAACTTTTATCATTTTTTTCCTGAAAACTGATTGTTCTTATCTTTGACTATCAACTGAGGAATGGTGATTATTTTTATAAACTTAGCTCAGTTCCCTATATGTTTAAGAAGTGAGGCCTTTATCAGAGAATCAAATCAACATATCTTTATACAATATCTGTCATGAGACCACCCTGTTATTTCATTAAAAAAAATTCCAGGTTAACAAGAAAATTTTAATCTAAGACAGAAAATAACACAGGCACATACATAGCCAAGATAGCAATAAAAATAAGTATAATAACTCATATTTTAATAGCATGTTAAAACTTACAAAACCTTTTTTCTTTTAAAAGTTATTGATATTTTTGTTTTTATATCAAATTCATTGAACAACATATTCTTCTCCTCCTCTATATCATGGGTCCTTCCACCTTATAAAGAAAGGAAGAAATTCTATTCTCATATTTGTTCTTTGAGGATAATCTTGGTCCTTGTCCTTATAATTACTCAGTGTTCATTTTTCATTTTGTTGCTCTTTTTATTTACATTGTTGCAATTATTGTGCATATTGCTTTCCTAATTATTCTTACTTTACTTTGCATCCGTTCATGTAAGTCCCCTCATGCTTTCCTCTTTTCTTCCTATTTGTCATTTCTTATACAGCAATAACATCACTACATTCAATTTCTTTAGCCATTCATTCCTTAAATAAGTGTCATCTACTTAACAACAACAAAAATAAAAACAACAACAAAAAACCAAAATTTTTTGCTATTACAAAAAAGTTTCCAAAAATATTATTGTGTATAGGATCTTTCACTCTATCTTTAACATCTTTGAGGTTTATGTCTAGTAATGGGATCTCTAGATAAGAGGATACTGGTATCTTAGTCGTTTTCTTATCACAATTCCAAATTGCCAAAACACTTGTGTCAAAACAAACTTTTCACATTGGTTTTGCAAATCTTATTATCAACACTTTACTGATGAGAAAAAAATAGGCTTAGAAAGATGTATTCATTTGGCTCAGGTCACACAGCTGTTCAGTGTCAGAGATAGGATGCAAAATTAGTTCTTATGATTCCAAGTATGCCACATGCCATAAGAAAAGTACAAATGAATTTTTATGAGGTTAAATTCATTTGACAAATACTAACAAAGGGTTTATTACATGCAGAGTCCAGTAGGTGCTAATGTGCTAGAAATAATTACATAAAATGTGGCTATTCTCCTCATGGAAATTGCAGTTCAATAGGGGAGATATCCAAATAAACTATAGTATATGCACATCGACTATGATACCAAATAGAACATAAGATTATATGAGAATAAAGGTCTAAAGGACAAGAATTTTCAACCAAAGCTGGGCATTAGTAAAAGTTTTCAGTAAAAGGTGGTGTCTGCACTACTTCATCATAGCTGTAGAGCTGTGAACTACCTTAGAGATATTGTTAGTCTTGACCCCCTCATTTCACAGATGGGAAGTGTAGAGGACTGGACTATAGAGCCTTTTTCAGTGTTACACTGGCACAGTAGAGAAAGCAGCAGAGTGGTTACTTGGGAACTATTTCTCTAATACCAGAGTTCTTTGTAGTACACTACACAACAGTTAGTTGTTTTTGCAATGTGTTTCACGTATTACAAATTATTTCACATATTCTCTTATTTAATCTTCATAAACATTTTGTGAGACAGATAATAAAATAACTATTATCTCCATTTTTCAGATGAGAAAGATGCATCAGAGAAATTTGTGATCTTTTCAAGGCCTTTGTGTAGTGGTGCTAAAATTGTATTTTTTCTATCTGTATTATGCTATTGTATTATTATTATTTATTCTAATGCTATTTGATCATGCTATTGTACTATTAGTGGTATGTACACAGTAAGCATTCATTCATTCCAACTGTAATGTTCCAAAGACACCCCATACCCATTAGCTGTACACCTTCCTCACATACATAAAAGAACACACAGCTAACACCTTCATAACTTCAAGAATTCATTCTCCAACACAATATCTCATTCAGAGTCTTATATGCAATTTCCTTGGCAGGCAACCATGATGCAATGGAAAGAGTATTGTGCCAGTCTGTGATTTAGGAGACTATATTCCAAATCCTAGCTGCACAACTGACTCACTGTACCATATTATAACCTTTGTATATTTATGTTCCCACTCTGCCCTTTGGCTGGAAAAGTTGGCTGGATGATGTTGAAGGTCTCTTCTATCATTGGGAGTCTATGCTCTTTGAACAGGGGAAATCTTTGACAAAGGAGAAGCAGATGGGAGGGTATTCTCCCTCATGTGGCTTGGAAGGACACTTTGTTATGCCCTTAAGGGTCACAGGAAGAGAGCTGGGCTGAATGTCTCACTACATTTTTAATGATTTTTTTAAGGTTATAAAAGTAATTCCATTCAACAGAAGTTTTAAAAGCCTTCTGACCCCATATTGTCCATTCAGTTAGGGAGAAGTCTCCCTTTAAAAGCATAACTGCTTATTAAAAAATAAACACCCTATTGGTGTGTGTGTTTACACTTATACACACATATGAAATCAATGGGATAATAAAGATTAAAATCTACTTTTGATATTTTATAGCATTCTTTTTCACATTTTCAGAGGCAATGTAGGAACAATATTAATAATCTTATTAATAATAACATTTATATCAATACTTTAAGGTTTGCAAAGTTCTTTACATATGTTATCTCAGTTTATTCTTGCAACAACCCTGAGAGGTAGATACTATTATTGTCACCAGTTTACAGATGAAGGAAATAAGGAAACAGAGATTAAGACTGTGTTCTTTGAGAGCAGGATTTGACTTTGCTTTTCCCTGCATATCCAGAACTTGATAGTTACTATTACATACTAGGTATTTAATAAATGCATATTGTCCGATTGGTTGTATATATTATGGAGCGTTTGGAAATCTGCATAAGTGAATAATAAAGTAACTAAATTGATATAGTAATGGCTCTTTTGAAGTAATGGAGGTTCATGACTCCTTATAAAGGCCTGTGCTAATTGCTTTGAAATACATGAGAAGAATAAGATAGTCTCTTTCATCAAGATTACAGTAGGGGTGGGGTATGAGTTGTGTCTTACTAGATCATGATTCTTCCCAGTTTCAAACTTCTTTATAATATTATTGAATTATGGGCATTGCCTTAAGGATAAAAATAAAGAAATCCATTCCCTTTTTGTTTGTAATTTGCCTTGTCTAATTTGTCTTTTAATTTCTCTTGTCCTCCTGAAAAGTTATAAATCATTTTAACTTATTCTGTTTTCAAAATGAAATTTCTATTTTCTTTTTTAAGTAAAAATATGCTTCAATCTATATTCAGGTACCATCATTTCTTTTTCTGGGATGGATAGCATTTTTTATCATAAGATCTTCAGAGTTGTCTTGGATGAGAATAGCTAATCCATTCACATCTGATCATCTTACAATATTATTATTAATTTATACACAGTAAATTTCACTTTGCATCAGCTCATTTAAATCTTTCCAGGTCTTTCTGATAGTATCCTGCTCATCATTTCTTATAGCATGTAAGGGGTAAAGCTATTATGCTTCAGCTGAAGCAAAAAAAAGCAGGAGTAGCAATTATGATTTCAGACAAAGCAAAAGCAAAAATAGATCTAATTAAAAGAGATAAAGAATGAAACTATAGGGGGCAGCTAGGTGGCACAGTGGATAGAGCACCAGCCCTGGAGTCAGGAGTACCTGAGTTCAAATCCAGCCTCAGACACTTAACACTTACTAGCTGTGTGACCCTGTGCAAGTCGCTTAACCCCAATTGCCTCACAGAAAAAAACAAAAAAGAATGAAACTATATCTTGCTGAAAGTATCATAGACAATGAAGTTATATCAATACTTAACATATATGCACCAAATGGTATAGCATCTAAATTTTTGAAGGAGAAGTTGAATGAATTACAGGAGGAAATAGATAACAAAACTATCCTAATGGGGGACCTTAACCTTCCCCTCTCAGAACTGGATAAATCTAACCAAAAAATAAATAAGAAAGATATCTGATTGCTTACTGTCCCAGAGAAGGGGTGAAGAGGGAGGGAGGGAAGGATGAAAATTGGAACCCAAAACTATAAATAAAAATGTACATTACTCTAAAAAATAAATAAAATATCTCTTCTGGTTTATTTTCCAGGTCAGTTGTTTTTTAAATGAGAGATTTCAAATTGTCTTCTATGTTTTTCTCATTCTTTTTGTTTGATTTTATCATTTTTTGACTTTTCATAAAAATCATTAGCTTTTATTTGCTCAATTCTAATTTTTAAGCAATCATTTTATTCTGTGAGCTTTTGTACCTACTTTTCCATTTAACCAATTCTGCTTTTTAAGGCATTCTTCTCTTCATTGGCTATTTGTACCTCTTTTGCCATTTGGAAAATAGTCTGTTTTTTAAGCTGTTATTTTCTTCAGTATTTTTTGCTTGTCCTATACCAATCTTTTCATGATTTCTTCCATCACTCTTATTTCTCTTCCCAATTTTTCCTCTACCTCTCTTATTTTATGTTCAAAATCATTTTGAGCCCTTCCATGACCTAAACATGATTCATATTTTTCTTGGAGGCTTTGGATGAACAAGCTTTGACTTTGTTATCTTCTTATGAGGATATGTTTTGTTCTTTCTAGTTAGCAGTAACTTTCTATGGTCAGAATTTCTTATCTGTTGTTTGATCATTTTCCTAGCCAATTTTTTGACTTTTTTTTTTTTTTTTTTGGTGAGCCAATTGGAATTAAGTGACTTGCCCAGGGTCACGTAGCTAGTGTCAAGTGTCTGAGGCCTGATTTGAATTCAGGTCCTCCTGACTCTAAGGTTGGTACTCTATCCACTGCACCACCTGGCTGCCCCTATTTCTTGACTTTTAATTCTTTACCAGAGTACTGCTGTGTTCAGGATGGAGGGCTCACTGTCCCAAGCTTCAGGGGTTCTGTGCAGTTGCTTTCAGGGAAACTCCTGGGGACCTGTAAGTTTTCAGTTCTTCCAAGGTTGTATGATCTTAGGAGAGGTGCTCCTATCCTGTGCTCTGGTCTGTGAGCAACCACAAACCCTCTTTTCTCCCCTGGAACTGTGAAAAGGGTCCCTGCTCCACTGTGAATACAAGCTCTGGTGTGCTATTTCTCCTCCCTGCCTTGGGATGGTCACCCAGGATTCCACCCTATATCAGGGAATGGACAAAGCGATAGAGTCCTGCCTTAGTGCTAGCAAAGAGAACCATCTAATTTCCTTCTGACCAGTTGTTTGATCCAATTATTTTCTGTGGGTTGAGAGTTACAAAAGCAGTTGCTGTCCTTGCTGATTCAGTGGCTCCTAAGGCCTGTTCTGGTTTGCTGGGGCCTGCCCTGTACTGGCATGGCTTGCACTGGACTGGGCTGCACTCTCACCCTGGTACAACAGACCTTTCCTGCCAACTTTCTAAGTTGTGTTTGGCTGGAAAATTATTTCACTCTGTCCTTTTTGGAGTTCTGCTGATGCAAGGTATTTGGAGGGTTGAGTTCCTCTGTCATCTTGGCTCCATCCCTGAAATTCTATTTTCAATGACAATTTTAATTTCCTTGATTTACATTATAATTTTATTGGGTATTATTTTTCTCTTAATTTTAATTAATCTTTGATTGGTTATCGCTTATAACACTTTTATCTTTTTTCCCCAGCTTCTCTCTCTCTCTCTCTCTCTTTCTCTTCCTCTCTGTCCATCTGTCTGTCTGATTATTAAACTGGTAATACTAATAGTACCTACATTCCATGGCTGTTGTGAGGATCAAATGAGATATCTGTAAAGCACTTCGCAGTGTGCCTACCATGTTGTAGGTGTTTAATAAATACTTTCTTCCTTCCTTCCTTCCTTCTTCTTACTAATGAGTGTTAATAGCTTGATATATCTACAGTCATTTTTAATGCTAACAGTATGGTATATTATTCGATAGCCTATGGTCTGTATATAAGATCTCACTTGAGCTCATTCTCCCAACTAGTTAAACTAGTCTAATCTCATATTACCCATAAGGAAACTGAGGCCAAAGGCCAATGAATCTCTTGTTTAATTTTACAGAGTTAATAAGAAATGGAGTCATAGCTTCAAACTTAGACTTCCTGAGTTTATCTAATCAATCAATGAGAGACTGCATGAAGAAGTATTTATTAAGTGCTTACAATATCAAGTCAAATCAAGTCAACATACATTTTATTAAGCACCTACTATATGTCTTTCACTGTGTTAAATATTTGGGACAGAAGTCACAGTTCTTAAAGAACTCATATTCTAATTGAAAGAAACTATTTCCAAAAGAAGGTTTGGCTGCAGATCAGATGATGGTGCCCAGCAGTATAAAGGGAGCAGTTACTGAGATGATAATTCATGGTGGTGTGTTACCAGAACTATTATAAGTGGTGACTTTTTGCTTATTTGTCAGTGGATATGAAGACAAAAATGGACCAAAGGTTGGAGGTAGAGTAGGGGCTCTGGGTTCCCTAACTTTCAGGGTAAGGGTGGGAGGTGTCAATGTCTAGCTAGAAGGATGAATGGAAAAAAGAGATTTGCCCAGAAGGTTTGGAGGACTCCCAAATAGCCTATTTTACTGGATCCTCCAGTGCCTCCATGACATCTGGGATATATCTAGGTTAGGAAAGACAGTGGAAGAATTGATTCCCTGCAGAACCTGAGCTTGCTGGGATCTCCCAGCTTCAGGTTGTGATGGAATACTAAAAACCATAGTCATTCTCCAGTACTCCTTGCTTCCTACCATTGTACTTAACACTCTCACAGGTAGAGGTAGGGGAATCTAAAAGATTAATTTTCTCTTATTATTTTTCTAGGCAGCATGTGGGAACAATGAGATTTCCCCCCAAAATGAACCTTAGCAATAGTATAACTACTTAACAGGATGTTATGAAAGAAGGGGTTATTGTAGAACCTTCTTCCACCTTGGAGGGAGGCTGGCAGGGGGATTTGGAAAGATATGCTTCCTCTAACTGGCATCTGCATGCATAATTTATTGTCTTGGTCAGCATATTCTAACTGGAATTGAGGGAACCATTTCATCTAGGCTAGTGGTAGAAAATATAGACTTTGATGGTAAACCTGAGACTGAATGCTAGAGTCTGAAGTCCCATAAATTAGTGCAGATGGAGAGCATGAGGGAACTTTTAAATGTCTAAAATTAGAGCTTTCTCTAGTTTGGAGCTTTCTCAGTTACTTTAATATCAAGATTCTACACCTAAAGAAAACAATTTCATACTCCCCTCCATAGGACAGTGACTGAAAATGCCGTTCCTCCTGCCCCCCTCCTGGCTTTTGGAGGATAATAAGACACAGTCTTCTTTCTAACTTGGGTTATTATAGAAAATGAAGCAAGAAATGCCTCACTGTACCCCCATTCTGTGCCCTGCCTGGTCCCTTCCTGTAGCCTCCTCCCCTTAATCACCAAATAGGCTGATGCAATTTTCAGGCACTCTTTCCAAAATGTACTACTTCTATGCCTTAAGGGTATCACAGCATTTTTATTTGGATTCAAATGATTAAAGAGCTAATTTTCTTGGTGGGAGGTGAGTACAGTGCATTTATATAGAGATGCTGTATTACAGATGTATGGGTATTTTATAGTGAGATGTTAGCCCAGAGGATTTCAAGCTATCAAAATTTATGGGTCTGGGCAGAGATATTTAGGTAGTAGATTAAGAAAATAAGAAAAAAGAGGGAAGGAAGGAAGGAATGGAGAAAGGAAGGAAGGAAGGAAGGAAGGAAGGAAGGAAGGAAGGAAGGAAGGAAGGAAGGAAGGAAGGAAGGAAGGAAGGAAGGAAGGAAGGAAGGAAGGAATTTAAAAAAAGTTGCAGGAACAGAGAAAGAGAGGGTGAAAGGCAGAGAGGGTGTTGATTCCACTATAGCATAATTCTTACTATTCAAATCAGGATGGGACATTTTTCTTTGTAATTGGAAATTGTTACTAATCATAGAGCAGGTGAAGAACTGATCTGTTTCTAATCTGTTCCTCTTTATTCAAGGGCTTGACCATTATTTTTACTTGATATTTTTTAATCCATTTATGTTCTCAATGGAATTTTGACTGTGTTAACATTATCCTGTTAATGCTCTGTTCTCAAATGCAAACTCTAGGTTCTGTGTAGGGGACACTTAATATTATAACTCATTTGACATTTTCTTTTCCTGTATGGCCAAGACTTATTTTAACTTTGCTCAGTTAAAATAATATATATTGTCTGTATACATGTGTGTCCATATTAGACATATATATACTTGCAAAGACAGCCATTTAGAAACATTAGAGCTGGAAAAACTTTATTAATTAATTGGTCAAGCTACCTCAATGCCCAGATGACACAGAGGCCTAGAAAGGAGGGTATAATTTGTGAAATATCATACAGGGGAATAGTGGTAAACACAGGACAGTCCACTCCATGATGCCCTTTGTCCCTCATTTGAAAAGAACTGTTGGTTTAATCATTTTTTCTTATATAAAAGAATTGTTTTCAGAGGTAACATACTAATTATGAAAATAGCAATATAGTGGTGTTAATCATATTAAAGAATTGAAACATTGAGAACTATATACATAAATTTTGCTATAATCATGTCTTAATATATAAAATGTTCCATTTGACCAATTTTTGACTTTCATTATTCCTCTCACCCAAAGATTGTTGATGAAGTTCCTACTCTACTCAATATATTGTCATCCTAGGATCTGCATATAGTGTTTTTCACATTTAACCTTACCCCTGAGAGGTAAGGGTTAATAAGATGCAGAATTTAGAGAGTTTAACACTACCAAGATACCTGGTCTAGCTTGATTTATGAGATCTCACGTTCTTGAGTCCTTCCTTATTTTTTCTAGCATTGTTTAAACTTTTAACTGACTACCACATTGATAATATGAAGATCCCTGGAAGAGAATAATTGAGGTGGTAATGGAACAGATACCAAATGATTCTACATGTGGATCAGTTGTGGGAACTTGGGTTATTTAATCTACTTAAGAGAACCTGTAGTAGGGACACGATGTGATAGCTGTTTTCAAATCTTTGAAGTACTAACATATGGACTCAATCTATTAATAAACAAGAACTTGTTAAATCAACATATTCCAGGTGCTGTGCTAGATGTCATGGTTGTCTTTGATCTCAGGGAGTTTATTATCTATCAGGAATAAAGTTTAGTCTTGTTATGCTTAAACCCAGAAGGGAGAAGTAAGAGAAATGGATATAATTTGCAATGGATCAAATTTGGGCTCAATTTAAGGGGAAAAACAAGCCCAAACTTTATATATAATGCAATCCCTCAACATGGTGGTGGATTTCCTCATTATTAGAGATCTTTGAGCAAAGGGCTAGGTAGCCACTTATCAGGTATTTTATCGAGGCCATTCTTATGATCTTATGATAGGTTGGGATAGATGGTCTCTGAGCTTCTTTACAACTCTAAATTAGGTGATTCTGTGACACTTGACAATTGATTATGACATAAAAATTCATTCTGTATTCAATGAGAAACATGTGCAGGACTGACTGACAAATGGGTATACAAAAATAAAAAAGGAAGGAGTTCCTGTCTTCAATCAACTAGGCTTCCAAATGGAGGGATTTATAAGAGTAAAAATAACTGAGGCATAAAGTAAAATGTAAGAGAAAAGGAGATTGCTCCATATAATGATCTAAGAAAAAAATGAGAATGAAGATATATCCTTTAGGTTGATAGAATGGAGTTCAGGGGAGGTAGAAAAGACCAGTGGATGATACAACCCTCAAGGAGCCTTGAAGGAGATTTCAATAGAGGGTCAGGGCTTCCAGATGTCAATACATAGAGCTGCGTTATGGCAGAAGAAATAACAGAATTTGTGTGGACCACTGAATTTCCTAGAGGAGATGTTATAAATTGTTGGGGGAAATTTCATTTTGAGACTGATGTTTTCACTGATATTTTTATTTCTGAATCTGGCTCTGCTATTGCACCCAATTCCTTCTACATATTTTCTTGGACTTATTGCTTGTCATTGTTTATGATTATTGGTACAAGGCCAAATTCTGCTCTATCTTCTAAAAATATGAATCAAATAATCACTACTTAAAGGAACTTCAGAGATGATCTAAGCCTTTACAGATGAGGGAACCGAAGGTCACAATGAGTAGCAAACCTGGGATTCAAACTCAGTGCCAGTGTCCTTTCCACTACAATGAGCAGCCTCACATAAAAGACATATCCAAAACTTGGCAGATTTTAGGTCCACTGCCCAAGTAGAAGTATTATATTTCATTTAGGGTAACATGATAACACTTTGGGGACAAGATGTTAATAAGCCATAGTATATTAAAGGAAGGTAACCAAGGAAACCATGCCATTTTAGGATTAATGGAAATCACATGGACTGTTTAACCTATAAAAGAGAAACTTTGGGTCAAGTGACAAATGATATGAGGTCATAATGTAGAATAGGGATTTGATTTGACTCATTTGGCCCCAGAAGGCAGACATAGGAGTAATTGGTGGAGGTTAGAAAGGGCAGATTTTGCTTTTATATAAAAAAGCATTTCCTAACAATTAGAGGTGTCCAAAAGTTAAATGAGATTTCTCAAGAGGTGATGAGTTCCCTATCATTGTATGTTATATGATTATTAAAATGCAATATTGAGATATTAAAGTGGAGACTGGATGAGCAATTGTAAGAGATGTTATAGAAGGGAATTCCACAGACAAGGTTTAGATAAGATGGCTCCTAGTGTCTTTTCAAAGGCTGAAGTGAACTCACGTAAGTTACTTCTCTCTCTTTGATCCTCAGTTTCTTCACTTGGTAAGAATGAATTTTCCAAGTATCTGGAAAACTTAAACTTAGGGTTTCAATTTTATTTTAATTTAATTTAATTCTATATTTTATTATTTTATTTGCAGGGCAATGAGGGTTAGTTGACTTGCCGAGGATCACACAGCTAGTAAGTGTGAAGTGTCTGAGGCTGGATTTGAACTCAGGTCCTCCTGAATTCAGGGCCTGTGCTTTATCCACTGGGCCACTTAGTTACCCCAATCTTAGCATTTTTAAATCAAAATGGCTTAGGGTGGGATAAGGTAATTTATGTAGATAGATTGATAGATAGATAGATAGATAGATAGATAGATAGATAGATAGATAGATAGATAGATAGATAGATACTATACTATACAGTATATCTACAGTAAAGGAAGAAAAATAACAGTTGAGTTACCCAGATATTATAAGAAGAAAAAATCCAATAAATGAACCAATCTTACAACCTCAATTGTTTATACACAAATAACCAAAGTTTAGGCAACAGAGGTCCTACAACAAAGAAGCATTTGTTGTTGTTACCCACACTTCAAGGAATAAAGTCCATAAGGTTTTTATGCCTCTGAAACAGTATAATTTATTTTAGAAAAATAGGATAGTATAAAAAAGAGGGAGGGAAGGGAACTACCCTTGTACTTAAGACCTTATAATTACATTAATTAGAAAGGAATTCTATTCCCCTTATAAGAATATTGGAATAAAGGGGCAGCTAGGTAGCTCAGTGGATAAAGCACCAGCCCTGGATTCAGGAGGACCTGGGTTCAAACTTGGCTTCAGATACTTGACACTTACTAGCTGTGTGACCCTGGGAAAGTAACTTAACCCCCATTGCCCCACAAAAAAACCATACATACATATATGTTGGAATAAAAATACTCACATGTTCCTCCCTCAAAGGTCAAGATGCTTGAAAAATACAAAAAATGGAAAAGCATATAACTGAATAAAATATACTACAAAATTTAGTGCTAAAAGACTTATGGCATCTTCCAAATGAGAAAACATATATGTAATATCAAGAAAATATATACATCTCCACACCACAAAGCACTTTTATAAAATAGATCATGCATTAGGAAACAGAAAAATTATAAAGAATTTTAAAAGAAATACTAATCACATGCTATACAGATGCAACAAAAATAACATTTAATATAGGGAGCACAATCAAAACACACAGACCTACATGAAAATTAAATAACAGCATCCAGAACAATGAGTGGGCCAAAAAGTAAAACAATGAAATAATTAATAAGTTTGTGAAAGAAAATAATAGTAAGGCAACATACCCAAATTTCTGTAATGACAACAAAGTAATCCTTGGGGGGGCGGGGAGAAGGAGGAGAAATTGGAACCAATATTAAAGAGGCAAAAAGTATTATTAACTGAATATATGACAAAAATGAAATTGACATATTAACGATTCCAAAGTAGAAGCAAAAGAAAAATACATTTAAAACTTAAAAGAGAAATAGATACATTGGTAAATAAAATTATTATAATACTGATAAACAAAAAAGTTGTTTGTTTTTTAAGAGTAACAAAATCAACAAACTTCTACGGAACCAGATTAGAAAGAAGAAAGTGGAAAATCAAATTAACAACAACAACAACAAAATGAACAGATGCAATCACAACTGAGAAGAAAAATTTAAATGATTATCAGTTATATACCATGAAAATAAGGAATTAAGAAGACATCAATCATATATCAAATACTTAATAAATTACCAGAACACCAAATGGAAATATTATACAATTCAGTTTGAGACAAAAGTACAAGAAACACTTAATGATTCCTTGTGATAACAAGAAATATAATGAATTTTAAAAACTAAAAAATTAGAACTATCAAAAATAACTGTCCTAGTAAATAGGTCATGATGAGTTAATTTAAAAATCACTTTGTTGTTATTCAGTCAACTTTTCATTCATGTCTAACTCTTTATGACCCCATTTGGAGTTTTCTAGTTTAAGATACTGAAGTAGTTTTCCATTTTCTTCACTAGCTCATTTTATAGATGAGGAAATGGAGGTAAATTGGGTTAAGTGAGTTGCGGAGAGTCACACAGCTAGGTGCTGAGGCTTGATTTGAACTCAGGAATATGAGTCATTTTGACTCTAGGCCTGGCATTTTATCCACTGCACCATCTAACTATCCCTAAAAAAATTCACAGCACTCTCTTGTGCTATGGTTTTTGCACAAGAACTGTGGTTGGGGTTGAAATAAAGACTGTGAGCTGGATGCAGAACGGATTAAAAAAAGAGTGATTTTGTGCCTATAGATGACAGAAACAAATAACTGGATGGATAGAACTTCAATCACTGATTCAGTAAAATGGAGGTAGAGAAATAACAGTGCTTTTCATAAATATGGCTGTTCGTTCTCTTTGTCCATTATATCAAGGAATTACAGAAGCATTGAGTAACATTAGGAAAATCAAGAGATTTGCTTCTTTCAAAGGAAAGACAAACAAACAAAAAACCAGGACTATTTGCAAACCAGAATATTGTCTGAGTGGAACAGAATTTGATATGGGATGAAATAGAGTCTGTTATGCAGTGGAGTCCTAGTGATGGCAGAAAAAGAAATGAGCAGAGGAGGGTAGGGACTGGATTAGAGGAGTGCTGAGCTTATTAGGGGCAAAAAGACCAAGAAGTGGCAAACCTTGTAAGGGCTTCCTACCTCAGAAAATATTAATTCATTGCAATTCAAAGAATAGGACGTGAGAATTAACCAAGCATGTGATATGGGTAATGCCAATTAAATGATAAACATAATTGATTAGAAGAGAATACTGGATCATTAATGATAACAGTAGTTCTGAGGTTAGTGATGGACATTACCAGTTCTGGGGATGAAACTTTATTCTCCATCATACTCTTTTTGGGACTAGTACCAAAGCTGAGAAATCTGAGAATAATGGCACTTGGGAGAGTTGTGTGGCTAGAAACACTATAAGTCCAGTCCCTGAGAGAGACCAGATTGGAACTAGGACCATGGAAATAAAAGCAAAGGAACTGGTTTTGCTTTTTGTTTGTTTTCTATGGTGGAATGGGTAACAACACTGAATAGAGGTCTAATGTGAAGGAAGACCCAGGCACTACAATTCTGTAGCCTTTTGCAACTTTTTTGTGTGGTCAAATCTATCTTAAATAACTTTCCAGCATAGCAGAAAGAAGGGATTCTTGGACATTAAGGTTTGGAATTGTAAGTTACTTGAGAGATCAAGTGATTGCTTTTATTTTTATACCATCCTAGTTTTCTGATACAACAAACTCCATTACTGAATACTTCCATGAGCCAAAGAAAAGCAGTAAACCAACTTAAGAAACAAGTGCACCTGATAAAATGTGGTTAATTCTGCACAACAGTCTCTCATCACTTCACTCTTACAATAGTTTTCTGGTCAACCTCCTTGCCACAAACCTTTATTCATTCTGGCCCATGCTTCACTCAATTGTAAAAGTGATCCTCCTAAAGCTCAGTTCTGTATCACCTCCATAACTCAACAAACTCAAGTGGATAAAATACAAATTCTTCTGTTTTGTATTCAGTATTTTATAACCTTCCTCTCCATAACTTGGCATGGTTCTTAAGTTTTCCACCCTATCCCACATAGTTGGAGATTCAGTGACACTATCCTTTTTGAGCTTCCTCCCAGAATATCACCTGATTGTGCATATTTTCACTGACTGCTCTTCATTCCTGCTTTGCTGTCCATATCTTTTTTTTTTTTTGCTGGGACAATGAGGGTTAAGTGACTTGCCCAAGGTCACACAGCTAGTGTCAAGTGTCTGAGGCCAGATTTGAACTCAGGTTCTCCTGAATCTAGGTCCAGTGCTTTATCTACTGCATCATCTAACTGCCCCTGCTCTCCCTCTTAATCTCTGTTTCTTGACTTCCTTCAAGTCCAGCTAAAATCCCATCTTCTACAGGGAACCTTTTGCATCTGTCTCCCAATTCTAGTGTTCTTCTGTTAATTCTAATTTATCTTGCATATAACTCTTTTGTTTTGTTTTATTTTGTTTTGTTTTTTCGGGGCAATGAGGGTTGAGTAACTTGCCCAGGATCACACAGCTAGCAAGTGTCAAGTGTCTGAGGTCAGATTTGAACTCAGTTCCTCCTGAATCCAAGGCCAGTGCTCTATCCACTGCACCACCTAACTGCTCCTGTAAATAACTCTTTTGTACACAATGGTTTGCATGTTGTCTGCCCCAGTAGACCGTGAACTTCTTGAGAGTAGGGACTACCTTTTACATTTCTTTGCATCCATAAAGCTTATTTATTCATTCATTCATCTAGCTAGCTAGCTAGCTATCATCTATCTATCTTTCTGTCTGCTTGCTTGTTTATTCATCCATCCATACATTCATCTATCCACCCATCGATCCATCCATCTATTTATCTATTTATTTAATCTTGAATTTGATGCTATAATAGCATTTTATTATATTCATATGCCACAATTTGGTCATTATCCAATAAATAGCCTTCTACTTTGGTTCCAGGTTTGATTTTTTTCTAGCACAAAAAGTTCAATTCTGAGAATTTGAAGGAAAATTGGATATTTCTTCTGGTCTTTCAGCTATTTGGAGTCATTCCATTTTAGTTACTTTTCTTACATAATTCTAAATAGCATTCCAGAAAGATTGGTAAAATTTTCAACTCCACCAGCAGTGTATTAGTGTACCTGTTTTCCTTCCCACAATGCTTCCAGCCAAGACTAATTTTATTCTTTATCATTTTTGCCAATTCAATGGATATTAGGTAATTCAATTGTTTTAATTTGGATTTTTCCTATTATTATTGATGTTATGCATTTTTCATACATTTGATGACTTTTTAATTTCATTTGAAAAGTATTTATGTCCTTTGGCCAAATAAATTTAACCCTTCATTTTACAGTTCAGGAAACTATGGCCTAGTGAGCTTAAATGATTTGCCTAAGCTTATACAGCTAGTAAATAAACAGAGGCTAGAAATGACAGAATCAGGAAGGAATATGAGTCGTATTTCCCCTCCAAACATGAGCCTTTTCTGAATAAAAATTCTAACTGTACATGCTGTTGCAAAATTTTTCACCTATCAAATATCGATGATGACTCTCTTCCCTTGGTATGGCTGCTAGAGGTTTGGAGATAAATATATGAAATTGTATCATATTTCTGCTAGCTATCATCAGCTATTCTAGTTATCCTTTCACTGCTAATTCATTTTCTTCTCAGATTAGAGAGCTGAGCATGTGCTAGGAGATCGAAACCTCCAGATATAAATCAATAGAAGAGACAAAGGTGCTCAAGTGGTATGTAGGAAGGGGCATTGGCACTGTGGTGGATTAACACCAAAAGATGTCATGGCAGAGTCTTTTCTGCCTCCTATCCAAACAACCTACAAACTTATCAATGTGTATGATGGCTATGGATATTAGGAATAACACATATGTTCCTAGGTTTATGAGAAAAAGGTAGAATGTTGAATTGTTCACATAATAATGATTTATAATTCTGCGTTATTTGAACCCTATAAAAATTTCCCCATTTTATATATTAAGATATAGAGTCTAAGAGAGGGGAAAGAGCAGGGAATAAACCCTTATATGGTGCTATGTACCAGGAACTGTCTCATTTAATCCTTACAACAATAATGGGAGGTAGTTACTTTTATTATCTACATTTTGCAGTTGAATAAACTGAGGCAAACAGAGGTTAAATGACTTGCCTAGGGTCATATGGCTAGTAAGTGTCTTAGGACTATTTGAACTCCAGTCTTCAAACTTCAGGAGCAACACTTTAACCACTTTGCCGCAAGCTGTCTCAGAAAAAGATTGAATGACTAGATCAAGATCTACATAATCAGTAAGTATCAGTGGCAAGTCTATAAATAGGTCTTTTTAACCTCATTCTGTTTATTACTAGAAAAGCCCTAGGAACCCAAATGACTTGTCCCAACTCAAACTACTAAATAATTAAAACAAAGCCCTAGGTCTCCTTGTTCTTTCCAATGTTCTTCTCACTATATCATTATTTGATTCAGCATGAATGAATCATGTCTTGATTTGCTTATGAATTGGATTTAAGTGAGGCAGAATTTCACAAATCATCAGCTTCACTCACTCACTCACTGGAGTCTAGCAGCAAGACAAAAGTCAGGATAACTGCTGATGGCCTAAGATGAAGTGGATGACTTGGTGTCCTTGATATTTGACTAAGCTCTAAGTGCTCTACAGCAAATAAGCCTACCTCATGGCCATTAGAACAAATTGTTCTCATCCATCCACAAAATATATAAAATGAAAATTACATCCTTCAATCTGCTTTCAGACTCCACCAATTCTTTTTCTGGAGGTGAATCATATTTTCCATTGCCAGTCCTTTGAAATTATACAAAGAATCTAAAGAGTTTGAATGATCTAAGGATCATTGTGATGTTGAGAAGAGGTAAGTTATTTACAGTTGATCATTGAACAATGGATACAGAAAAAGCTTTTGACAACATAAAACACTAGAAAGCATAGGAATCAATGGAACTTTTCTTAAAATGTTTATTAGTATATAAAATCAAGAGGAATTATTGTGTGTATAATAGGGATAAACTTGAAGTCTTCCCAATAAGATTAGAGGTGAAGCAAGGATGTCTATTATCACAAAGAAATCAAAGCTATCAATAGTCTTATGAAAAAATGCTCTAAATCACTATTTTTTTTTTTTGGTGAGGCAATGGGGGTTAAGTGACTTGCCCAGGGTCACACAGCCAGCAAGTGTCAAGTGTCTGAGGCTGGATCTGAACTCAGGTCCTCCCGAATCCAGGGCCAGTGCTTTATCCACTGTGCCACCTAGCTGCCCTTCTAAATCACTATTAATTAGAAAATTACAAGTTAAAACAACTCACACCTATCAGATTGAAGACATGACAGAAAAGGAAAATGATTAAATCTGGAATGGATGTGGGAATAGAGGTACACTAATGCATAATTGGTAGAGTTCTTTACTGGTCCAACCATTCCAAAGAGCAATTTGTCCAAAGGACTAAAAAACTGTGCATATAATTTAACCCAGTGGTACCACTACTAGATCTATATCCTGAAGATATAGATAAATAGATAAAGATAAATAGATTGATAGGTAGATGATAGATAGATATTAGAATTTTGTTTTGGTATTTGATTTATTTGGGTGTAAAAACTCTGTTATTGGATTAATTAGTTATAGGGTATGGACACTTGTATTTCTAGGAATACTTCAAAATTGATATTGAAAATGATTAAATCAAATAACAGTTATACAATATATTAGTGTTCTTGTCTTCTCACAACATCTCTTACATTCACCATTCCTATTTTTTTGTCACCATTGCCAGTTTTCAAGGAGTTTAGTTGAAAGCTCAGAGTTACTTTAGTTTGTATTTTCTTTTCTATTAGTGATTTAGAACAAAGATTTCAAAAACAAAATCCCCAGGCCCATGCACCCCCCTCAATATTCCCAAATATTAACTTGATTAAAATGTAATTGGGAATATTTAATAAAATAAATATAAAAAGTCAATAAAACATGTATGATAATATGTGGTTTTCTAAGTCAATATACAACCCACGTGGATTCTTATATATAGGTTATTGGTATTTTTTATTTGAGTTTGATATCATTGTTTTATAATATATTTCAAATGCCCATTTAAAGCTTTTTATTCTTCTTTTAAAAATTATTTATGTCTTTGTTTACTTATCAATTTTGCATCATATCTTGGTTTTAGATGTCTGTCTCTATTCCCTACATATCTTAGATATTGGATTTTAAAAATAAAATTAAAGACAGAATTCTGATTCAATAATTTATCTTTTTATTCTAGCTTCCATTATTTATTATATCACTTAACATATTTAATGTATTAGCATAACTAATAGGAAATATTGGTAAACCTTTTTTAAAGGAATGTAATCAAAATTATCTCTTTTGTATTTTATATTTTTTATTGTGTTTGGTTAAAATTTATGTTTTTTAACCATAGTAATAATAGATAACTCCTTTTAGTTATTTCTTTTTTTTTTAAATGGCCCTTTATATTCAGGTTGTATCTATTCTGAACTTAGTATATTGTGTAAGGTGTTGTTCTAATCCTAATTTCTGTCAAAAACTTTTCCAGTTTTCCAATTCCAAAAAGTAATTCCTTCTTCCAACAATTTGTGTTTTTAGGTTTGAAGAATATTTTGATACTATTGTCTATATAGCTTATAGTTTGTTCCCGTGTTTGACTTTTCCATATTTTGACTAGTAGTATTAAAAAAAATTAAAGTGTAGTAGACAATCCCAAAGATGCAACAAACTACTTGTTTTCCTAAATATGTTCAATAATGTAGCAGTATGCAAAATAAATTTAATAAAAACTATCAATGATTCCATATATTTCTTAAATGTTTAATCATTATGGCATCCAAATTATGAATCCAACTGTCATCTAGTGGGTTATTTTTCTGGGTATATGTCAAAATATTCCCTTTGGAGAGATTTTATTTGAGATTTTATATTAGTATCAATTACTGAAATTGATTAATAGTTCTGTGTTGTTTCTCTGTAAAATTACCTTTGTCTCATAAAAAGAACTTGGTAGAGTGCTTTTTGTCTCTATCTTCGAGAACAACATTCTTAAAATCTTTGGTATAATTTCATTTGTAGATCAATCTTGGACAATCCGTACTTGAACAATATATTATTTACTTATGCTATTTTTTTCTCAGATGCTATGTTTTAAGATTCTACTCATTGCCTTGTTAGCTTGGCCATTTTATAATTGTGTAGATACATATGAACTTACTGTGAATTTTTAGTCTTTCAGGAACATCAATATGAATAATACATATACACATACACATACATATACACACACACATACATTTAAAATAGGTTTTTTTTTCTGTATTGGGGGAATTTATCTTGTTCATTTAACATTTTAAGTAATATAGCTTTCTTCTCTCTTGATTATACTAGCTATTGGGTTAATTTGATAGCAGCTTTATTTTTAGAAATAGGTCTTCATTCATGAGCAAAATTTGATAAGTTCAATAGTATTTATTATCTATATTTTGATAATTTGTATTTGTTCCATTTAACAATTTTTTTCTGTTTCTTTGGGGCAGGGGTTTGTATGGTGAAAAGTACTTGCATCTTAGATTACTTCACACTTTGTCATCTTTACAGGATTCTCTCAATTCTTAATAATTATTTAATTTGAGTTAAATATAATTTTGTGAATTACTCTATTATAAATATTCAATTAATGCTATAATCATTTTACAGCAACTTTAAGTATTCAGTATTATGCATTCTTTTTGTTTTGTTTTTTTGAGGGGCAGTGAGGGTTAAGTGACTTGCCTAGTGTCACACAGCTAGTAAGTGTCAAGTGTTTGAGGCTGGATTTTAACTCAGGTCCTCCTGAATCCAGGGCCAATGCTTTATGCATTGTGCCACCTAGTTGCCCCCTATAGTATGCATTCTTATTAGGTTATTTAGGAATATTGAAAGAGAAGGTAAGTCCCAGAAGAATTCCTATATACTATCATTTGTAGAACGAGCTCATCGGATTGGTTAACTGATATTTTGGGAGGTACAGACAGTCTGCCATGAAGGATTGGGTATGGCATCAGAAGGATGAAAGAAGGAGGAAGGGAAGAAAAATAGCAGAAAGAGGGAAGCATCAGCATCAGGCCCTGAGAAGGAGGACATGTCCAAATTCAGGTGACTAGGGACAGATGTCCAAAGATGATGCCGTCATCGTCATCATCATCATCATAAGGGTAAAGTAGGCCAGAAATCTTTAGGACTTAGGGTAATATGGGGAAGAAGAGTGTTGGAATTAGGATTGGAGGATTAAGATTTAAATCTTGGCTCTGATCTTTATAATATGTGTGACCTTGGATGACTCTTTGTCATGGTTAACTCTTTTTTAAAATTAATTGATCGTACCAATTGGCTTAAAAGGTTCATTCCATCTCTGATTCTTTGATTCTTTCTTGGCTTCCAAGCTATAGAATCATCATTTTAATACATTTACATAATCAAAATGAGTCAACAAATGGGTAATTTAAATAAGTTGGTTTTCAAAATAAATTTAAAGTTTATAAAAGCCCTTTATTCACTGTGACTCTGAGATTTAGGTAGTGTCCTTATCTTTATTTCATAGAAAACCAGAACTAAGAAAGCTCAAACAATTTATCTTTGGTACCTTCCTAGTTAGATATAGGATTTGAACCAAGGTCCACAGAGGTCTTTCCACTAAGCTATGTTGTTTCATTTCCTTTGGCTTAAAGAGCTATGGGTACAGATTTAAAGAGCTGCATATAGCCACAATGATTTCTAACTTCATTATTTTTTAGATGAGGAAACTGAAGCTAAGGAAGAATTTACTTGCCCAATGTCATACAGGGAAAAATTGTCTAGGCCCTGTTTCAAGCTCAAATCTCTCCAACTTTTCTATTCCATCTCTCACTCCATTCCATTTCTTTCAGTTTGTTTTTTTGAAAGTGGAATGGGATGAATCATGGTTCCCCCTTTTCTATGACAACATGGTAATTGGGGTTTAGACATCTATAGAAGGAAAATTCTCTGCTGTCTGCATTCCAGGACTCAAAAAAAAAAAAAAGGAAAAGGAAAGAAAAGAAAAGGAGCCTGGGATTAGCGCCAGATTGAGGAGAAATGATGCAGTCTGTTAGGAAGCCCTCAGGTAACAATATCATAATTTCAGAATTCTACTAACAATACAAAGAGTAATTGCAGATGAAGTTTCTCTTTTATTCTTTCTATTTTTGGCAAAACTGATCTCAGAAAATAATGGGTATGTATGTATGTATATGTATATATGCATATATATGTCTGTGTATGTGTCTATAGACAGAATTGGACATTGAGGATGGGGGAAAATGAGGAAAGATGGAAAGATGGAAAGAAGGAATAGCAAGCTCAGGGATGGGATTTCTGGAGGTCTCAGAGAAGTTTGATTTAGCCAGGGTTCATCTATGGGACAGGAATCTCATGTTAGCATTTATCCCAATTTGTGAACTTCTTGAAAATATTTCAGTGGATTAGTAGCCCCTTAGATGGGTTGATGGACTTCATTCAAGTTCTCCCCATCTGAATTCCAGGACATATAGGAAACTGCTCACAATTTATTTGGTTTTGAAGAGAGAGATAATGTCTTATTTATTACTCCTCTCTACACTTTATTGACATTTGTAAGATTTTTTTCAATGGCAACACAAAGGAAAGATGCCTTAATAATTGTTTTCATAATATCAGGGAAAATGAAGTATCTACACCTAATCTATCAGATGTTCTAACGCATTCCCTCTTTCCTGGATGGCTGCAAATCTCTCCTAACTGGCTTGTTGTCTCCAATCTCTTGGCCTTTCAATCCATTTTGTACCTAATACCTCACATTTATAAAGCAATTTAAGGTTTACAAAAAGTGTGACAAATATTATATCATTTTATCCTCCTTCCAACCCTATGAGTTGTAGTAGGCGCCATAATTAATGCCATTTTACAGATGAGGATATTGAGGCAGACGGATGTTAACTTATTTGCCCAGGTTCACACAAGTAGTAGGATTCTAAGGCCTAATGTGAGCTCAGGTTTTCCTCACACGAGGTCCAATAGTATAACCACTGTGTCACCTAGCCCCCCACCACACCCAATGCATTCTTCTTTTTTTGTTTGTTTGTTTGTTTGTTTTTTGGTTTTTTTTTTTTAGTAAGGCAATTGGGGTTAAGTGACTTGCCCAGGGTCACACAGCTAGTAAGTGTTAAGTGTCTGAGGCCGGATTTGAACTCAGGTACTCCTGAATCGAGGGCCGGTGCTCTATCCACTGCGCCATCTAGCTGCCCCTTAAAATGAATCTCAGAAGTTCAGGATCCCAGTGTCTAAGGAGAGATTTGAATTCAGGACTTCCTCATTTCCCTTATGCCATGTTGCCTTTCAGTATATGTATTATAACTTTAACTCTATCCACTGCACCAGGAGCTGCCCTAGATTTTTTTTTCAGGGCAATGAGGGTTAAGTGACTTGCCCAGGGTCATACAGCTAGTAAGTGTCAAGTGTCTGAGGCTGGATTTGAACTCAGGACCTCCTGAATCCAGGGCCAGTGCTCTATCCACTGCACCACCTAGCCGCCCCCGCATTCTTCTTTAGACAGTGATAGACCAATTTGCCAATTTGTTAAAGGTCCAAATCCTTTGTCTAGAATTTAAGCATCTTTCCACCTCCTCATCCCTGCCTCTTCCCAGGATTTAATTTTCTCATTGCAGTCCCTTTTCAGGGGACATCACTATATAAAACTGAAGATCATCCAGTTGAACTGGTCAGCATTTCCTTAACTCAACTTTCATCTCAAACCATTTCCCTCACCCTCCATTGGTTTAAATCCTTCCCATGAGTCTAAGCTTGGTTCAAATGCTGCTTTCTCCAAGAACCTTTTTTTTTTAGATTCCTGTCTATGGAATTGATTTCTTCCTCCTTAAACTTCTCATAGTACTTCATTTTGACTTCTCTTGCATACCTGTCACATTGCAATTTTTATTAGAGTTAGCTATGCATCTCTTTATTAGACTCCTTGAGGACAGGGGCTGTATTTTATTCTTCTGTATATCCCCAACACCTATCAATAGGTGTCACACACATTAGGAATTTAATGAATATTTTATTGAAGAAGAGGACTTAGCTTCTTGAAAACGACATCTTTCTTGTCCCTCAGTCCCCATCAGAACACTTTACAGAAAAAAAAATCTTCCTATTTTGCTTTGCCGAACATAAGCCAATTACCTTATGGATATTGTTCTGCATCCACACTGACTTCATAGCCATCTTCCTCCATTGCATTAAAGGAATACATTTTGGAATCATGTCTTGCTCACTATCATATTTAGTCATGCATTAGTGGGTTTATATTGAGTTGAAATCATGAGTGTGTTAAGTAGCAAAGTCTTGATTTCATTCACATCAAGTGAGATTGTAATTGGAAGCAATCGGAATGAAGTATCCCAATTTGGAAAAGTCCTTTATGCAGCTAAACTTTGTTGTTCAGGAAGAGAGGATATAAAGGGGATGAAGGGTAAATGAGATGGGACTAGTTCTCTGTTAAAATATAAAGAAGGGGGGGCAGCTAGATGGCATAGTGGATAGAGCACCGGCCCTGGAGTCAGGAGGACTTGAGTTCAAATTTGGCCTCAGACACTTAACACTTACTAACTGTGTAACCCTGGGCAAGTCACTTAACGGCAATTGCCTCACCAAAAAATTTTTTGAAAAAATATAAAGAAGGTATTTCAAGAAAATGCTATATGTAAAACTTTAAATTCAGGTTTGTTTTTTTTTAATGGTAGCAGGGCTGCCTTCTTTATTCCTGTGGGTGGTTTACAGAGCCCCAAGATCCCCTCTCAGCCTTTTCTGGGCCCCTTAGCCCCCGGGCTGTCCCGGATCCAGGAGACCTCCGGGGACTAGGCCAACCAACAGGCCCACGGCATCAGACACTTGGGCTCACCCGTTGGAGCCTTCTGACAAAGAACTTTACTTTGCTCCCGTTTGGAAATGAGAATAATAACCCTCGCAGTGGTTTGGAGAATCAGCTGGCCTCGGCCTGGGGGAGCTCCTTCGCTCCCACCCTCCCTCACTTCCCTGCTGAGGAGGCGCTGCTGCTGCCATTGCTGTTGGGCTGTGGCGGCTGCTGCTGCGGCTCTGCCAGGCCTGGTGCAGCCACATCCTTTTTCTGGAGTAGTGCTGTCAGTGTAGGATCTGCTGCTCGTTGATGAACTTGGCACACTGGGCATTCACCAGCTCCTTCCGGAAATGCTCATACTGAAGCAGCTCCAACATGTGCAGACACTGGGGGTACTTCAGGTATCTGGCATAGTCTGGCTCTTTCCAGTAAAGCAAGTATTTCAGATAATTGACAAAGGCCTTGTCCTTGAAGAATCCTCTTTGGTCAAGAAAGTTCAGGTAGTTGGGGTTGGCTAGGCACTGCAAGAACTCCAGCTCCAGCTGGAAGCGCAGCCGGTTCCCAGCGTCGTCCGCGGTCTCCATGACGACGGTGGCAACAGCCATGAGCGAGCCCTCGCCCCGCCCAACTCCCGCTGCCAATTCAGTTCTTAATAAAAGAGAACAATACAAAATCATCACCACCACCACCACCACCATGCCATTGATAACTTGCAGTGAATTATCACTTTACACTTACAAAATAGGTAGTAAGCACACATTATCATCATCATTATTTCTACTTACAACCTGTGACATGGGGAAAAGGAGGGAACAAGCTCTATGGCAGGCTTTGTGCTAGGTGCTAGGGATACAAAGCATGAAATAATTTCTACACACGAAGAGTTCATATAGAAAAAGGGGAAACAAGTATATATAAAATATATACAGCAAAATGAAAAAAATATATCAAAAGTATTTAAGTACAAGGAAATTTGGAAGGGAGTCAGTTATATTTTGGGACTAGTTTAAACCAGCTCTGAAAGCCAATAGTTAAAATTTTTAATTGAACATTCATACTTATAAATCCCCAAATGCTACAAATCAAGAAGTGACCTGTTTTTTCTTAATTGTCTAGACTTGAAAAAAAGACAGAGAAAAATCACATAGACACATATAAGCACAAACATGCATGTATGTATATGTCAACACGTGTATATATATACATTCATACATATGCATATACACCAACACATAAACATACATGCACACAAATGTATATAAATTTAAACAAAAAATATATGTGTATGTTATCAACCAACTTCCATATACATATTCCATATGTATACATGCATAAATACAAACATAGACATGCATAGATGGGTGTGTATGAAAACTAGTTAATATATATTTAGCAGTACACCTCTGAAAGGAGAGCACTAACATTTAGAATAATCAGAAGGATTTGTATCTTTATGAAGATAGGACGTTAATTGTATCTTAGAGAAAAAGGGGATTCTCCAAGGCAGCGGGAAGGAGAGAGGGAAATCCAGGCATAGCAATCAGGCAGTACAAAGTCAAAGAGATGGAAGATAGAATATCAGTGTAAGACTAATAAAGACAAAGACGGTATAGCAGCATCATAGGGTTTGGGAGGGAGAGTAATGTCCAAAAAGGCTGAAGCTAGTAAGTGTCAAGTGTCTGAGGGCAGATTTGAACTCAGGTCCTCCTGACTCTAGGGCCAGTACCCTATCCACTGCGCCACCTAGCTGCCCCTGGGCAGCAGAATGTAGAATGGATAAGAGGAGATAATAAATAGAGAATAGTAGTAGGGTCCAAAGATGGAATGAATTATTGTAATAGAGGAAAAAAAAGGGAGCACTTGGTATTGTCAAACATGTATTTTCTGATGTAGATTCCATTAAAGTAGACCCTTAAAAAGGTAGAATTTTGCATATAAAACTTTGAGAATTAAAAATCTTCAAATCAGTGTATAATTTAGCCCTGAGCCCATAATTACATAGCAATCTCATTGAAAATATAAAGCTAGGATAAAGATCATAGCATTTAGTGATAACAGGGGCAGACCTCAGATATAATCAAATCTAATCCTCTCATTTTACAGACGAGAAAGCCCAGACTGATTAACTAATTTCTCCTTGGTCAGAGAGCTAGCAAGTACCAAAGCCAGGATTTGAACCAGATCATATGAATCCAAATCCAATTCTCTTTATTACTGCTACCGTATTGGTAGGTGCCATACCAATGTCTTCTTATCCATAAGACACAGTGTCTCTTCCTTTTTTGAACACCAGATTCTAACAAAGAATGATATGAATGATCATTGATTTAAAAAAAAGAATGCATATTATGGTACACAGGGACCTACTTCCATATGTCCTGGACTATGTGACTTGTGAGGACCCTCCAAACACTGACAATATATAATTTGGGCATATTCTTGGAGAAAGGGACAGAGAAATGGGGTGTCAGAATCTACTGTGATTAATAAATACTAATTGATTGGTTGATTTTATATATACATACATACATGCATATATACACACATACACATATACTCACTCTCCTTCCTTATCTTCCAAATAAAAACCAGAAAATGTACCTTCAAAAATATTTCATGATTAACCTCTTTTTCCTATTCATAGAGCAAGGAGACACTAGAGCTAAAAAGAAGATTAATAATGATTTAGTTCAAACCCCTCTTCCTATAGATAGGACAGTCAAATCACATAGATGTTGGGATATGTCCAAAGTCAAATAGTTAGCAATAAAAGTGGGACAAAGTGATTAAAGTAGACTGAATGAAAAATAGATTTGAGCTTATAAAAACTGGGAAATTGTTATCTATTTTAAATCCTGGTAATATTCAACAAGCCATAAGTTTCTATACATGGTTATTGATTGCAAAGAAGATTCACTTATGGGTCTAGATCATACAGTGAAGAGAGCACTAAGACTAAAGTAAGGAAATCTGGGTTCAAATCTGGCCTTAGACACTAGCTGTGCAAACCTGGGTACATTATTCAACTTCTCTCTGCCTCAGTGTCGTCATCTTTAAAATAGGGATAATAATAAAACCTACCTCTTAGGGTTGTTGTGAGAACAAATTGAGACCATATTTATGAAGAACCTTGAAAGCCTCACTGCTACATAAATACTAACTAGTCATTATTCATTTAAAGGTAAGATCAATTTTGACTCAGAGACTGAAAACAAAGGAGGTAAAATCAGAAATAATGGAAAGTATCTTGCATCAGGACTTAACGGATATGGGTCCTGGTACTAATACTGCCACTGCATATTATATGATCTTGGGCAAGTCAGTCAAACTTTTCATGTTATATTTGACTTCTTTTAATGAGTTTCATTTAAGGTTCCCCACACCACTTCTTCTTCTTCTTCTTCTTCTTCTTCTTCTTCTTCTTCTTCTTCTTCTTCTTCTTCTTCTTCTTCTTCTTCTTCTTCTTCTTCTTCTTCTTCTTCTCCTTCTTCTTCTTCAATGAAGGTTAAGTGACTTGCCCAGGGGTCACACAGCTAGTAAGTGTCAAGTGTCTGAGGTCAAATTTGAACTCAGGTCCTCCTGAATCCAGGGCACCTTATCCACTGCACCACCTAGCTGCCCTGGTTCCCTGTGCTTCTAATATTTTATGGTTCTGTGATGACAAGATCCCTTTCAGCTTTAACATTCTTTGTTGCTAGGCTCTTTCCAGTTTTTATATTCTACAATTCTAAGGCTCTTTCTAGCATTTATACTGTTCCTAAAGTTCTATCCCAATCAACCCTTATGTCTCTATGACTTTTCTTGCATTCTTGATATTGAAGATTGTTTTCTTTTTTTATTCCACTCACGCAAACATTTTGTCTGTAAATATTGTTATCCTTTATCATTCATTGACTCAAAGATAGGATCAAGCATCATTATATTATGAGGCCCAAACTCTATTTTCTTAACATTGAATATGTACATATACAAATGGTAGCTGTTACTGCTAGCTTCTTTTTTATTCTTGTTCTTTTTCTTGTTCTGGTTTTCCTCCTCCTCCTCATCTTTATCTTCCTCCTTCTTATTGTTCTTCTTTCTTCTCCTCCTGCTACTCCTATTGGTGATTTTTGGACTTTATCACTAAAAAGCAATCGATCGCCTCTTACAAAAATTCAATATGGAGTTATTGATTTTTTATATGTCTGTTCTATCTATGCATCTACCTATCATCTATCCATCCATCCATCTATTCTCTCTCCCTCCCTCTATCTATCTATCTATCTATCTATCTATCTATCTATCTATCTATCTATCTATCTATCACTATTTCCATAAAATTCATTTCTTTTATAATTATATATATTTCCTCTTGTTAATTTTTTCTTTAGTTAGAATTTTATTTGCCCCCAATTACATGTAAAAACAATTTTAGTATCCATTTTAAAGCTTTGTGTTCTAAATTCTCTTTCTTCTTTGCACCCCAACATCCCCTTTAAGAAGACAAGCAATTCAACAGAAAGTATACATGAGTAGCCATGCAAAAAATTTCCATATCAGTCATTTTGTGAAAGAAAACAGACAAAAAACCTTCAAGAAAAATAAAGTAAAAAAAATATGCTTCAATCTGTATTCAAACACCACTAGTTCTTCCTCTGAGGATGGATAGTATTTTTCATCAGAAAATTTTCAGAGTTGTCCTGGATCATTGCATTGCTGAAAATAGCTAAGTCATTCACAACTGATCATCTTACAATTTTGCTCTTACTTTGTACATAGTACATTTCACTTTGTATCAGCTCATGTAAATCTTTCCTGGTTTTTCTGAGAGCTTCCTGCTCATCATTTCTTATAGCACAATATGATTTTTTTCATAATTATATACCAGAATTTGTTCAGCCATTCCCTAATTGATTGACATCCCCTCAATTTCCAATTCCTTGCCACCAGGAAAGAGTTGCTATAAATATTTTTTGTATATATCTGTTCTTTTCTTTTTGTTTTCTTTTTTTGGATACAGACCTAGTAGTGGTATTACCAGGTCAGAGTATACTTGGTTTTATAGCACTTTGGCCATAGTTGCTAACTGCTCTATAGAATGTTTGAATCAGTTTACAACTCTACCAACAGTGCATTATTGTCTCATTTTCCCCATATACCTTACAACATTTCTCATTTTCCTCTACTGTCCTATTATCCAATCCAGTAGGCATGAGCTAGTATGCCAGAATTGTTTTGACTTACATCTTTACAAATAATGGTGAATTAGAGCATTTTTGAAAATATGGCTATAGAAAGCTTTATTATTCTATCTAAAAACTGTTCATATCATTTTGATCATTTATCAATTGGGAACAGGCTCTTATTTTAACAAACTTGACTCAGTTCTCTATGTGTTTGATAAATGAGCCCTTTATCAGAAAAACATTTCAAAATTTTTTCATAGTTAGTATTGCTATATTTCTCTCTATCCTATTCCCTCCCCATGCCATTTATTCTATTCTTTATCTCCTTTCACCTTGTCCATCCTCAAAAGTGTTTTGCTTCTGACTACCTTTTCTACCAATCTGTCCTCCCTTAAATGACCCCCCCCATTCCCTTTCCCTCCTTCTTTCTTGCAGGGTAAGACAGATTTCTATATCCAATTTTGTATATTGGTCTCTGAGCCAATTCTGATGAAAGTAAAATGCCCACATTCCCCTCAACTTCCTTATTTTACCTCCACTTTATAAATGATTTCTTACTTCTTGTGAGATAATTTACTCCATTCCACATCTCCCTCTCTCTTTCTCCCAGTACATTCCTATCTCACCCTATAACTTTATTATTCTTAGTTATCACAACATCATATTTAACCCATATCTATGTCCTCTGTGTATATATGCTCCCTCCAACTGTACTAATAATAAGAGAGTTCTTATTAGTTATGAATATTACATTCCCTTGTAGGAATGTAAACTGTTTAACCTTTTAATATCCCTTATAATTTCTTTTCCCTGTTTACATTTTTATACTTCTCTTGAGTCTTGTATTTGAAAGCCAAATTTTGTACTCAGTTTAGGTCTTCTCATCAAGAATGACTAAAAGTCCTCTCTTTCACAGAATTCCCATTTTCACCTGAAGGAATATATTGAGTTTTCCTGGGTAGGTGATTCTTGGTTATAGTCCCATTTCCGTTGCCCTCTATAATATCATATTCCAGATGCTCCTGTTCTTTAATGTAGAAGCTGCTAAATTGTGTGTTTTCCTGACACAATACTTGAATTATTTCTTTCTGGCTGTTTGCAATTTTTTCTCCTTGACCTGAGAGCTCTAGAATTATGCTATAATATTCCTGGAAGTTTTCATTTTGGGATCTCTCCTGGATCTATTTTCCAGTCCAGTTGTTTTTCCAGTAAGATATTATAATTGCCTTCTATGTTTTCATTCATTTGGTTTTGTTTTATTGTTTCTTAATTTCTCATAAAGTTGTTAGTTTCCACTTGCTCAATCCTAATTTTTAGTGAGTTATTTACTTCAGTGAGCTTTCTTACCTCCTTTTTCATTTGAATAATCTGGTTTTTTCTTTTGAGGCATTCTTTTCCTCATTGCCTTTTTATACCTTTTTTTTTCTTTACCATTTTCACCTAGTCTGTTTTTAAGGTGTTATTTTCTTCAGTATTTTTTTGTGTGTCTCCTTTACCAAGCTGTTGACTTTTTTCATAGTTTTCTTGCATCACTCTCATTTCTCTTCCCATTTTTTCCTTTATCTTCATTACTTTATTTTCAAAGTCCTTTTTGAGCCCTTCCAAGGCCTGAGACTAATTCATATTTTTCTTGGAGGATTTGGATGTTGGAGCTTTGACTTTGTTATCTTCTTCTGAGTGTGTGTTTTGATCTTTGTTTTGATCACCATAGAAACTCTCTGATCAGCATTTTTTTCTGTTTGCTCATTTTCCCAGCCAATTTCTTGACTTCTAACTTTGTTAAAGTATGGCTCTGCTTCCAGGGTAGAGAGTGCACTGTTCTAAGCTTTAGAGGTTTTGTGAATATGTTTTCAGAGATACTTCTAGAGATTTGTAAGTTTTCAGTTCTTTCAAGGTGGTATGATCTAAAGAGAGGTGTGTTTGCTTCTCTCTTGGGCTATGCTCTGGTCTGTGAGTTACCACAAGGCTGATTTTCTGCCCTGGAACCATGAGCATTCCCTCTCCACTGTGGCCACCACCTCTGTTGTGCTAGTGTTCCTTTCTGCCCTGGGACTACCACCCAGGACTGGGACCTGGATCCAAGTATGGGCAAAACAACAGAATCCTGCCTCAGTGCTGGCAGAGACCTCTGTAATCTCCTTCACTCCAATTGTTCTACCTCCTTACTGTTTGTGGGCTAATAGTTACAGAAGAAGTTGCTGTTGCTGTTGACTCTGGTTCCCAAGGACTGTTGCGGGTTTGCTGGGACTGGGTCTGCACTGACTGTGACTTTACTGGCATACTCTGTATTGGACTGCATTCTACTCTCACCTGCGTGTGACAGACCTTTCCTGCCAAAATTCTAAGTTGTCTTTGGCTGGAAAATTATTTCACCCTTTTCTTTTGTGGGTTCTTCTGTTCTAAGAATTGTCTTATGGCATTATTTGAAGGTATTTTTAGAGGTCTTGTGGAAAGTTCAGGAGAGACACTATCTTTACTCCACCACCTTGGCTCTGCCTCTTGTTCATTTTTTGAAATATTATTCTGAGGACCTTCTTTAGGTTTCAACAAAATGTCAAAGGGGTCCAGGACATACACAAAGTTAAGGATCCTGACTGGATATACTACCACTAACAGTATAACTCAGTGAAGACTTATAAACATGGAAGCTTTCAGTAATAGAAATAGAATAAGAGCACTTAAGAATAGTAATCCTACCTTTCATTGCACTCCTACATTCAACTGGAAATGCAGATTTCTTCTTCTCACTGAGCAATGCAGCTCTTGGCTAAGGAAACTTTTTGAATTTTAAGAACATGTTGGCATTTCCTCAGCTTGGCTCCTATGTTCATGAGAATCAGTTTCAGCCTCTACCTCACAGTTCCCCTGTTCAAATAATCTATAATTCAAAAGAAAAGTCACAGAGCCAGGAATGGGAAGTCACCTCTTCTCCAGAGAAAGGAAAACTTTTTTTAGACTAGAAAAAAAATATTGTTCTCCACTTTATCTCAGTTATCCACTGGGATAGTTGTATTTTAGAAATATGTCTTTTAATTTAATGAGACAATGGATATTTTTATGAGAAATATTATTATTGAGATGATCCTTCATGTGATAAGTAATTTATAAGTATTTTACAAATATTATCTCATTTTTTCTCTCAGAGCAACCTTGGGAGGTAGGTGCTATCATTGTCATTATTTTACAGATGAGGGAACTGAGGCAGTTAAATATTAAATTATATGCCCAGGATCAGACAACTAGTAAGTGTCTAATGTAAGATTTGAACTTATATCTTCCTGATTCCGGATCTAGTACTCTATTAACTATACAACTTAAATGAAGATGACGTCTTGTACCTCACCTACTTTGTACCTTAAAATTCCTCTACATTTTTATCCATTTGCTCTATATTAACTATAGACTTAAAGAGGGGGAAATAGCCCTTGACTTGAGTAAGAAGGGCAACCAGGCCAGCCAGTTTTTGTTCCCCACTCAGCTGCACTCCTTTAATTTTCTCCATCATACCCCCAGAAACCGCATTATCCTGCAAGATCACATCAGCTTTGCTACTTAAACCTCATCAGTACCCTATTCACCTTTGCCTCTCTGATTGGAGGGCAAAGCAGTGAGCACTTCCCAGAACCTTCATTTAAGGAGGACAGCCAGGCCAGTCTTCTCTTTAGTTCCTATAAAGCTACAACTCTTTGTACTATTTCATCATTCCCCAGCTCCCTCCATACCTTGCTTTCTATGCTCTTCTTCCATTGCTTTTTTGGCTTTCTTTTGTGTATTGTCTTCCCCCATTAAATTGCAGGCTCCTTGAAAAACAGAGACTATATTTCATTTACATATTTGTATCCCCAGAAATCAGTACTGTGCCTGGTATATAATTTGTACCATAGCAGGTACTTAATAAATATTTGTTGACTATGATGGAGTCCTTCCCCACTACCTTAGCCCTGTGATAGCTTCTCTTTTTCTAACTGAATTGAAAGACTAAAATTTAAAAGTAAATCATGGATGCTATTACTTTAAAGGAAAAAATAGATGAACATGACAACATAAATATTTATTTGCCAAAATCCTTACTTTCTCACTTTTACATGATTTGAGAATGATTTTCAAAAGTTTTATGATCATCATTGCTTAAAAAGTTAGAAGAGAACAGACATCTTTTACCAAATAACACTTTATATCACACCACATCTCTACAACCACAAAACTGAATTAAATATGCCGAGAATAAAGCATTCTACTATTTATTGTTTGCCAGCTATTAAAATTAAAACATTAAATTTGGCAAAACAAAATGCAGCCTTAAGGACTCTCCTTAAATAAATCATCTTCAATGCATCTATTAAGATAACACAGAATTCCTTGTTAGGTGAGAACAGAAATAACTTTATTCAGTGATTTTCTAATAATTAATATCAAGTAGGGACCAAAATATTGGAGAAATATTTGTCCCAATGCTGTTTGCAGTAATCGTCAAGAATGTCCCATGTGAGGTCTTGGTGAAAGTTGCATATATAGATGGAGAGGTTTTTGAAATGTCTTTACTTGCTCATAATATTGTACTAATTGCAACATCTTCCTCCTTTCTTCCTCTTCCTGCCCTATCCTCACCCCTAGACTAGTTAACATAAATGTTTTGTATTATAGGATAATCAAAATAAATGACACGGATATAATTTTTTATGTCTTTAAAAGGACTTTATATTTATAATCACACATTATTTTCACAATAGCCCTAGGAGATAGGCATTATAGCTATTATTATCTCCAGTTTGTAGATGAAGGAGAGACAGAAAAGGAAAGTGACTTGTTCACATCTACAGATACTAAGTGGTAGTTCTGGTGTAGAAACAATGTTCCTTTGCAGTATAAGTTAAGTAAAAATGAAAGATTTAAATATTAGTTTAGAATGATAATAAAAGATTCTATATTGTGGTTCATGGCAAATTGGTAAATGACTTGAAGAGATAACATTGAGTTGGTGTTTAGTTGTGAGAGAGAGAAGAGGGAGAGAGAGAGAGAGAGAGAGAGAGAGAGAGAGAGAGAGAGAGAGAGAGAGAGAGAGAGAGAGAGAAAGCATAGGGAGAGGGAAAGAGAGAGGGAGAGGGAAAGAGAGAGGGGAAAAAAAAGAGAGAGGGAGGAGGGAGAGAGATTTTCTCAGCCTGTATGTTTAGGGAAGATATGAAAGAGGTTGGAGTTTTCCTGAGATTTAAAGGATGGGCAGAATTTGGTTAATGGAAGTCATTTTGAGTAGGGAGAATGACATGAAAAGGCATGAAAAGTGGGAATGTTCCAGGTATGCTCACTTGACAGTGAGTAGACCAAAATCACAGAAACAAAAGATTTGTAGGAGGGAGATATCTAGAAATCTAGAAAAGATTCTTGGATTACATTGTGGAGATCTCTTAATGTCATTTAAAATCTTGTTTAGATTAAGCTGAGAGGGATCTAAAAAAATCATTGATTTGAAGAACCAGTCTATACACAAGGAATTTTTTTAGAAGATAATTGACGGGGCAGCTAGATGGCACAGTGGATAGAGCACAGGCCCTGGAGTCAGGAGTACCTGAGTTCAAATCCTGTCTCAGACACTTAACACTTACTAGCTGTGTGACCCTAGACAAGTCATTTAACCCCTATTGCCTCACTAAAAAAAAAAAAAAAGATAATTGACTTTTATTTATTTTATTTATTTTCATTCTCTCACTGTCTATTTCTCTCTGTGTGTATTTCTGTCTCTGAATGCCTCTGTCTCTGTTTCCTCTGTCTGTGTCTCTGTCTGTGTCTCTGTTTCTGTCTCTCTGTCTGTCTCTGTTTCTTTGTCTCTCTTTGTCTGTCTGTCTCTTTTTCTCTGTGTGTGTGTGTGTGTGTGTGTGTGTGTCTATTCTCTCCCCTGTAAGAAGATTGTCTCTCCATCTTGCTCAAGCTGGAATTACATAGCAACTTAAGGGCCTAAAATCACTACTGACCAGCATATGAATTTTGACCTGCTCCTTTGATGAATTGTTCATTCTTTTTTTGTTTAGTTTTGTTTTATTTTGTTTTTTTGCGGGGCAATGAGGGTTAAGTGACTTGCCCAGGGTCACACAGCTAGTGTCAAGTGTCTGAGACCAGATTTGAACTCAGGTCCTCCTGAATCCAGGGTCAGTGCTTTATTTGCTGCACCACCTAGCTGCGCCCCCCCCCCGTTCATTCTTTTTTAGGCAATCTGGTGGCCCCCTGGTCATGGAGATTCCAAATATTAACTAAGCTGAGTATGGACATTTAATGGGCATAGCCACCTAGAATTTAGCACTCCTAAACACAAAAGATCTGCCAGTCTCAACCTTGAGGTAGCTGAGAATAAAGGAATGTGCCCAGCTGATAAGTGACTTTTCCAAGGTAACATGCCTAATCTGCTTCAATGCCACTAATGTATTACAAATCCTCTGGAATCATGCTCAGTATTCTTTTCATTATATCTGATATGGTCTCCAGTGGTGAGTATTTCCATTGAGCCACCCATACTTTCTCACCCATAGTCTATTCTAACCAACAATTCCAAAATATCACTTATTGTTCTAAACATATAAAGTCAGAAATTGTTAGGCATGGAAGAAGCCTTAGAATCATGGGACTTCTGATATCTTAACTAGAAGGAATCTTGGGCTCCTAGAACATATAATATCATATCTGGAAGAGACTACTTATTTTAATAAATGAGGAACCTGTGTTCTTGAGAAAGTAACTTCCCCAAGGTCACACTATCACTTTTCTCCCACTTTGCCCACTTCTCTCCAAGTTGGCATGAGGTTATGTAGACAACTCTATAATTTCTCATTCTATACATAATGAGTTCGTAGATTTCCACTTGGGAAAGTAGAGAAGAGGCAATCTCTGTATAATAGTCCTATTTTTATTATATGGGAAGATGAAGGAGAAAAATATGAGTAAGACAGCTATTCAACTGCTTATATTTAAAAGACACTTAAAATTTTATGAATAAAACAACAAAAAAGAATGGCTCTGTTTTTCTTTAATGTTGGAGGCCAACAAAAGGTCTGAATTTGCAAACTACTCTCAAAGGAGGAGAATACAAGGTCACTGCAGTTTCCCATCTTATATTCAGCTAGCTGGGAAGGCAGGCTGACATGTGAAAAACTGTTAGTTTTTTTTCCCCCAATGCTAATTGAATGTGCAGATAGAAAGATACAAAAATGGTTGCATTAAAATGAAATATGTCCCTTGGGCGTATCCCTCCATCCTTCCTTCCCCTTGCTGCCCTCAACACAGCAGAGTGATAACTTTTTTTTCTGGCCAACAAAGCCAGTCTATAGTTATTATATCTCTTTGTCTCTTTTCATATCTCCTAATGGAAACATTCCAGTTGCTGCTGGCTAGAAAATTGGCCGTCTGAACTCTCTCTTTCGATGTCTCTCTCTTCTCATCAGATTAGTGAGAAAATTCAGCATTGAATCTCTTTCAAACTCTTCTCCCTGCACAGGCTGGGAACACATGTTAGGGGCTAAGATTAAACCTTAATTTAACTCTGTCTCTCACCCAACCGTCACCAGACTCATGGCCCAGCTTATTGAATCACTCTTGAAAAACTATAGGAGTGAAGCCTCATATTTTATGCTCCTCCTTCTCTGTGAGCTCATTTCTCTGATCAAAGGCCTTGAAAGTCAGATCCAAGATAGCATTAGGCAGAAAGAGAGATGAGAGTAGGTAGATTGAGGGGAGGTGATGAATGCTAACTAGAGAATGTCATTCTCCTTACTATTAGAACACATCATAGTTTGTATATGAAAGATAGTGTTTACTCTTTCCTTGAAGTATTTGGTGTATAATAGGAAATGGCCTGAGAGAAACCACTTGTAGTCAACCTCATGGTTGACACTAAATATCTATGAAAGAGATCATGAACAAAATGACAACTCTGAGGAATCACTGTATAGTGGAAAATATAACAAAAGGGGTAGAAACCAGAAGGCCTGGGGACCTGAATTTAAGTTTACTCCCTGAGTCCACTCTCAGTTCTCTCTCTGATTGTCTTCTTTGTCTGTCTCTCTGTCAATTTTGGTATCTTTGTCTTTCTGTCTGTCTCCCACTGTGTGTCTCTGTGTCTGTCGGTCTCTCTCCTAGAAGTTCCTATGGAGAAGGGGACAGACATCCCTACCAACTGTCAACCAACTGACAAAAAATGGCAGGAAGGGCAGAGTATGCTGAGGAAGAGATGGAAGGCAGAAAGTGCTAGGCAACTCCCTTCTACTTCCACTACCAATACCCAGACCAGCATGGGCCCTCAAACTCTGTTGGAGACAGCTCAGGACTCTGAACTCAAGTCCTGAGAATAGTACTGAATGACAAACCACAACTTCTATTTCTATCTCAATCACTGCAACCTACATTGAGGAAATAAATCAACTTGGAAAAGGTTATCTTCTTCATCACCATGAATAACTACTGATCAACTGCTATCAACAAACAAGCACAAAAGACCTGGGAGTGTCAGCATCCCCTAGATCACTATTCTGACTTCCAGTTCAGCTCTCACATTCATCATTGGGAAGCAGCTCCTGTGGAGAATGGGCCAACTATCCTCAAAAGGTAGGTAAGCCAGACTAGGTGGAGAAATAGAGTTCCTGGAGGGAGGGATATAAGTTAGCTTGTGCTAGAAAAGTCAAACCACCTCTCACACCACTTTGACCACCATGTACCTCAGACCACAATGGATATAGTTCAGAACCCTTAACCAAAGAGCCATGAAAACAATAATGCCTCAATCTTAATACTCACAGTCGTTATTCTAGGTATCAACACCTGTAGAAATGCATACTGGAAACTTCCCCTGCAGGTGCTACATGCCCATCTTTTGAAGACAGACAAAAATAAGAAAGTACTTGTCACAAAAGACCTTGGAACTTTACGGATAATCAGAGTTTTTATGTAACAAAAATTTTGATTTATAGTTTGGGGTTCCAATTTTTATTCCTCCTTCCCTCCCTCCCCCTTCCTGAGGCAGAAAGCAATCAGATATGGATTATACATGTATGATTATGTAAAACATTATCATATCTGTCATTTTGTAGAAGAAAACTTGATTAAAAGAAAAAATTAAAGAAAGTGAAAAATATCATGTTTCAGTCTGTTCTATTGTAATGATTGGAATGACGCCACCTGCTGGAGACTTACTGTAGAAAAGCTCCACCATGAGGTGAAAGTCTCTGAGGGCAAGACCATGTGTCTTTTCTTTGGGGACAGGAAGTGACGTTTGCTTGTGGGAGGAAGAAGGGGGAGGCTGGCGCTCTGACTCGCTCTCTTTCCTGAGGACTCTGGTGGAGAAGGCAGCTAGAAATGCATTCTCCCTTTAATAGATAGATGAATCTAGGCCTTTCCTTCTCTCTTTACCAAATTCTTATTCTCCTTAATAAATGCTTAAAAGTCTAACTCTCGCTAAAGCTTATAATTTATTGGCGACCACTCATTAGAGATTTTAGACAGACTAGATAGAATTTTAGCCTTAACAATATCAATATCAATTCTTTCTTTGGAGGTGGATAGTATGTTTCATCAATAATCCTTTGGGATTGTTTTAGATCACTGTATTATTGAGAATAGTCAAGCCATTCACAGTTCTTCATCAAACAATACTGATGTCTCTGTGCACAATGTTTTCTTGGTTCTGCTTATTTCACTTTACATCATTTCATGAATGTCTTTCTGGGACTTTCTGAAGTCATCATGCTTGTCATTTCTTATAGCACAATAATATCCCATCACCTTCATATACCACAACTTGTTTAACCATTCCCCAATGGATGGGCATTCTTTTGAATTCTGATTCTTAGCCACCACAAAAAAGCAGCTATAAATATTTTTTTTACAAATTGGTATTTTCCTCTTTTTGGGGATATCTTTGTTGGATCAAAGGATATTTATGATTCTGTAGCCCTTTGGGCATAGTTCCAAATGTCTCTCCAGAATGGTTGGATCTTTTCATATCTCCATCAACAGTGGACTAGCATCCCAGCTTTCCCACATCCCCTCCAACATCTAGTATTTCCATTTTTGTTGTATTTGCCACTCTGATAGGTTTGATGACTCAGAATTGTTTTAATTTGTATTTTTCTTATCAATAATTATATAAAGCATTTTCATATCATTATAGATAGCTTTGACTTCTTTGTCTGAAAATTTCCTGTTCATGTCCTTTGACCATTTATCAATTAGGGAATGACTTGTGTTTTTTTAAAAAATGACTCAGTTCTCTATGTATTTGAGAAATGAGTCTGACAGATATGTGTTTGAAAAATTCTTTCCCAGTTTTCTGCTTCCCTTGTAATCTTGGTTACATTAGTTTTGTTTGTGAAAAAGCTTTTTAATTTTATATAATCAAAATGATCTATTTTACATTTTGTTTTACTTTATATATCATCTTTCATCCTAAATTCTTATTCTATAATTCTGACAGATAAATGATTCCATACTCTCTTAATTCACTATCATACTTTACGTGCAAATCATGTACCATTTTGACCTTATTTTAGTACACAGTGTGAGATGTTGGTCTATACCTAGTTTCTGACTGTTTTGCAGTTTTCCCAGCAGTTTTAGTCGAATAATGAGTTTGTATTCCCAAAGCTTGGGTTTGGGGGTTTATCATATTCTAGACAACTATAGTCATTTACTATAGTGTGATTTCTATCTATTCCATTCCACTGATCTATCTCCCTATTTCTTAGCCAGTACCATATCATTTTGATAATGCAGTTTGATATCTGGTACTGCTAGACCACCTTCCTTTGTATTTTTTATTGAATCCCATGATATCCTTGAAATTTTGTTTTTCCAGATGAATTTTGTTATTATTTTTCTAGCTCTATAAAATATATTTTTGATAATTTGATTAATGTAGCATTAAATAAATAAATTAACTTAAGATTGTAATTTTTATTAAATTGGCTCTGCCTATCCATGAGCAATTAATACTTTTCCAATTATTTATATCTGATTTTATTTCTGTGAAAAGTGTTTTGTAGTTCTGGTCATATAGTTGCTGTGTTTGTCTTAGCAGGTAGACTCCCAAGTAATTTATATTAGACATAGTTATTTTAAATGAAATTTCTCTTTCTATCTGTTGTTGTTGGACTTTATTGATAATATATAGAAATGCTGATTATTTATGTGGGTTTATTTTGTATCCTGCAATTTTGCTAAAGTTGTTAATAATTTCAAGTAGCATTTTACTTGATTATCCTGGTTTTTCTTGGTATAACATCATATTATCTGCAAAGAGTGATAGTTTTGTTTCCTCATCTATTCTAAGTACATTGATTTATTTTTCTTCTTATTGCCATAGCTAATATTTCGAGTACAATATTAAATATTAGAGGTGATAATGGGCATCCTTGCTTCAACCTTGATTGTATTGGGAAGTCTTCTAGCTTATACCCATTACAGAAATAGCTTGCTGGTGGTTTTAGATAAATAGTACTTATCATCTTAAGGTAAGCTTCTTTTATTCCTATGCTCTCTAGTTTTTAAAATAGGAATGGGTACTGCATTTTCTCACAGGCCTTCTCTGCAACTATTGAGATAATCATATGATTTTTGTTGCTTTTGTTATTGATATAGTCAATTATGCTGGTAGTTTTCCTAATATTGAACAAGCCCTCCATTCCTGGTATAAATCTGACCTGGTCGTAGTGTATGATATATTTGATATATTGCTGTAATCTTTTTGCTGGTATTTTATTTTAAAATTTTGCATTGATATCCCTTAGTTAGATGGGTATATAATTTTCTTTCTCTGTTTTGACTCCTCCTGGTTTGGGTATCAGCACTGTATTTGTCTCATGAAAGGACTCCTTCACTTATTTTTTCAAATAATTTATGCAGTATTGAGATTAATTTTTCTTTAAATGTCTGGTAGCATTCACTTGTTAATTCATGTAGTCCTGAGGATTTTTTCTTTTTCTTTTTTTTTTTTTGCCTGTTTGTCAAATCTTTATTGGGTAATCTATGGGTAACTGGGGCAAGGCAGGCAGGGTCCAGTCTAGTCCTTCTTGGCAGCAGCCTTCCTCATGGCAGCCAGGATGTTGCTGAGCTCCTCTCTCTTCCTCTTGGCTCAGATGTGAGTTCCCACCCTTTTTTTTGATGAACTTTAGGGCTCGCTTATCCTTGGAGACTTTTAACAATTCTATGGCTCGCGTCTCATAAGGGGCAAACCCACACACTGCCTTGGTAATATCTCACACAAACTTGGTGTATTTGGTCAGCCGCCCATGGCAGTGGCAGTGTCGTGGCTTTGAAATGTTCTTGGTAACTTTGTGGCCCTTGTTGAGGCCCACGGCCATGGGGTAGCGGATAGCTATGGCTGCACCATGACTGTAGCCTCAAAGGCAGCCACAACAGAAGGAAAGCAATTTTTTCTTAGGAAGTTCATTTATGGTTCATTCAATTTATTGTCAGAATCCATTGCAAGGCTCGATTTAATGTTCTTTTTGAGGGAACTGAAGGAGAGCTCAGGAAACTTGCTGGCTTCTCTCTGCCATCTTGGCTCCACCCTCTCAATTTATTGATCTAAAATTGGATTAATTAAATATTTTTTTCTTCTGTTAATCTGGGTAATCTACATTTTTGTAGGTATTCATCCATTTCATTTACATTGTCAAATTTATTGGCATATAATTTAGCAAAATAGTTCCTAATAATTGTTTTAATTTCCTCTTCATTAGTAGTGAGTTCACCCCTTTCATTTTTGATACTTACTAGTAATTTGTTTTTTTCTTTCCTTTTTTTGATCAAATTAACCAATAGCTTATCTATTTTATTGTTTTTTCCATAAAACCAGCTTTTCGTTTTGTTTATTAATTCAATGGTTTTCTTGCTTTCAATTTTATTAATCTCTCCTTTGATTTAAAGGATTTCCAATTTGGTGTTTAGTCGGAGATTTATGATTTGTTTATTTTCTAACTTTTTTAATTGCATGTTCAATTCGATAATCTTTTTCTCTATTTTATTGATGTAAGCAGTTAGGGATATAAATTTCCCCCAAGTGCCAATTTGGCTCCATCCCATAAAATTTGATATGTTGTCTCATCATTGTCAATATTTTTTTTTCTGTTTCCCAAGTTTTATTGCAATGTTGTGGGTGACCACAGCGAGAGAACCAGAATATTGGAAAGGTATCTCTCCCATTGTCATTATTTTTAATGAAATCATTGATTGTTTCTATGATTTCTTCTTTGACCTACTTGGTATTTTTTAGGATCAGATTATTCAATTTCCAACTGATTTTTAATCTCTTTCAATTTTACATTATTGAATGTAATTTTTAATTGCATCATGATCTGAAAAGAATGTGTTTACTATTTCTGCTTTTCTACATCTCGTGGTAAGGTTTTTATGCCCTAATACATGGTCAATTTTCATGTAGGTCCTATGTACTACTGAGAAGAAGGTATATTCATTTCTATTCCTATTCTATTTCTCCAGAGATGTATTGTATCTAACTTTTCAAGAATTTTACTCATTTCCTTAACTTCTTTCTTGCTTATTTTTTTGTTAGATTTATCTACTTCTCAGAGAGGAAGGTTAAGGTCTCCCACTAGGATAGTTTTATTATCTATTTCCTCCTGTGACTCATTCAACATCTTCAAAAATTTAGATGCTATAGCCCTTGGTGCATATATGTTAAGTAGTGATATGTTTTCATTGTTTATCATACCTTTTAGCAAGATATAGTTTCCTTCTTTATTTTTTTTTTATCTAGTGCTGGGTTGCAAATGTTAACAAAGTCTTTCTTTGGCTGACCCTGTAGGAGTGATTACATTGTTGGTCTGCCCCAGGGTTGGTGCCCTGCTGCTGGGTTGCTCTATTAGCAGTGCCTCTCTGTTAGCAGGCCCTGGAGTAGTAATTTTGTCTTCAGTCTGCCCAAGTGTAGAGGTGCTGCTGCTGGGTTGCTATGGTAATGCAGTCCTACTATTAGCAGGCCCTGGAAGGGTAACTTTGTTGTGATCTTCTGAGGGTTGTTGCCCCCTAATCCCGGTTTGCCCTGGAAACAGTCTCTGCTGGGAGGTCAAAGGAATGGGAACTTGATGTTGACCAGTCTTAAGTGTGTTTTCATTACTGGTCATCACTGGGGTCAAAACCTCCCTGGTGGTCTCTGTTAGATGTTGGGTAGCTGGGTCCCTGCTATGCTGCCCAGACAGCTCATTTGCCCAGGGAGCTGTTGGTTTGCATGTGGGTAGAGCCCCGCTGCTGATTTGCCCTGGCTCAGAGCCCTGCTTCAGGCCTTCTTATGTGAGCCCAGAAGCTGCTGCTGCTGATTTTCCTCCTGAACCTCACTTTACTCCCACCCAGGTAAGACATAAATTTTCTGCTCAGCTAGTAGGCTACTTTCAGGCTCCTGGAATGATTCTGAGGCAGTTTATGTTAGTTTGGAGGGGAAATTTTGGAGAACGCCAGAGGGTTCCTTGCCCACTTGGCCATCTTGGTACAAGAAGGTGGAAAGTTTTTAAAATGACATGATTATTTGTGTAATTTATGCTTGAGAATAGGCATTGCCATCTGCTTTGCTACTGTACACTGAGGATCATGGTATCTTTCTATCTGACTTGTACATGAAATCTTCAGATATGTTGCTATGGCCATTAGAATGTAAGTTCTTTAAGAGTGAGTACTATTTTGTTTTTATATTTGCATCTCCAGAACTTAGCATAATACTTTGAATGTAGTCAATGCTTCATTCATCCATTAATAAGTAATATGAGGATTTGGAATTACTTGATTCCTAAGGTTTCTTCCAATGCCACTTTGTAATCTAAAAGTATATATCCCATTGTTCTAAGATCTCATCATATTTTGTATATTTTTGAGGTCATGTCTAGTATAACTTTCTATGGATATATGATTCTGAGGTTCCCTGAGTCTCAATAATATATAACCTCAGTCAAATTATCATCTCTGAGATTATAGTGCACTCTCCAATAGGTACAATAACCCTACATGTATCAAGGATATCTTATCATCAAAGACTTGTTTAATGTTTAAATACTGACTTTCAGCCAATGGCAGCTACAATACATAGCTACAATACTTCAAATGAACCATAGCATGCAAAATTCGTAGGATTTAAATTTGAAACAGAGACATTAACATGATTCCCTAGGCTGCCTTTCCAGATGTTATATTACTTGGGCGGAATATAGAGACACACTTATATCAGGGAATTCATTACTTGCAAGGTAGCCATGCCCTTCTCAAACCACAAATGCTTACTTCTATCTGACATACCTTCAAAGATAACAAAAATAGCAACAAACATATCAGTAGTCATTATTGAAAGAGCTTTGGGAAGACACTGATACATTTTTGATGGAGGTGTAAATTGGTCCAACCCCTCCCAAAATAAATTGGAATTATTCAAGACACTAAAGTGCTCATGCCCTTTGACCCAGAGAATTTCCTGCTAAACATATATGCCAAGGACATTAAAGACAGTAATAAGAACAAAATATATGCCAATTATATTCAAATAATCTTGTGGTATTAAAGAACTAGAGATAATGCAGAAAGCCTTAAATTGGGGAATTGCTAAATAAATAATGATATATGAATGTGATGAGAAATTATTGTAGTGAAATATTTGCTGTGAATACTTTTGAGAAAAATGAGAAATCATATCAACTGATTCAGAATGCAGCTAGCAGAAGCAAGGAAATAAAATGCACTTTGAATAATATGTATAAACAAAAGAAGAACAAAATGAAACCAAGAACTATGTAATTTTAATATCCACTTTTGACCCTGGAGAAGAGATAGGGGAATGTACTTCTTTTGATAAGTGAGAACTATGATTGCATAATATTTTATATACTATCAAACATGCTTCTAGTATTAATTGGTTTTGTTTAACTGTTTCTGTTGCTAATAGGAGATGCTTCATTGTAAATATCTGCTTCTGTGTGTCAGGGTGGGGGCAGGAAAGAATTGGGCAAACATGAACAGAAATGGCTTGTGATATAAAAATAAAATCCATTGATGAAACATTAATTCAAATAATTCTTAATTAATTTGTTCAAAAGTTTTAGCCTGTTAAGATCTTTTTGGAACCTGCTTTTTCATCTAAGGTATTAGTCATAACTCTCATTACTTTGTTGTCTGACATTTTGATAAGCATGTAATCTACCACTTACCCAAGGAACTGATAGAAATGTGAAGTAGCATAGTTAAGTTGTCAAGTCAGCAAGCATGTATTATGTTCCAGGCACTGTGCTAAGCATTGGGAAAGCAAATACAAAGGGAAAGAGTCTCTATTCTCAAGGAACTTATATTCTAATGGAGGAAGAAAAACATATTAAACAAAGGGGAAGTGGCAGAGGTACCTGGTGTCTTGATAGAGAGTCTGGAGACTCATAAGTGAAGCTCAAAGAGAATTGAAGACATTACCAGCATGGGCATTTTCCTTAAAAATGGAGGTTGTGAGAAGCCCAGTCAGTCAAAAGGAGAGGTTTCAAGGACAGAGTATATTTCTCATTTAAGAAGTCTGGGGGTGGGGGGTGGAGCCAAGATGGCAGAGAGTAGCTAGCAAATTACATGAGCTCTCCTTCTCTTCTCTCAAAAAGAACATTAAATCTCTATTTTCTATCTTCTAACCTATTACTGGAGGGAAATAGTTATGATGATTGATTATAATAGCAAAACATATGGTACCTACTTTGCTGGGCTAATATAAAGAAAATTCTTTGTCAAGTTTAAGGTACTTTATTCAGGTTATGATGAACAGGATACTATCAGAAAAACCTGGAAAGACCTACATGAACTAAAGCAGAGTGAAATGTACTGTATACAAAATAACAGCAATAGTGTAAGATGATCTGCAAAGCATGTGGTTGTCTTCAGCAAGGCAATGATCCAATATAACTCTGAAGGACTTATGAAAATGGCAACCCATCTAGAGAGAAAGAAGTGATAGTATCTGAAAATAGATGGAAACACTTTTTAAAATTATTTTTTTTTCCTCTTTGACAATTCCTCAATTTGAAGTTTGGGGTTTTTTGTTTTTTTTTGTTGTTTTTTGCTGTTTTCTCTCACAACCTAGCTAATGTGGGAATGTTTTCCATGACTACTCATGTATAACTTATTTTGAAATACTTGAGTTCTAATGGGTGGGGGGTGGGAATGGAGTAGGAAGAGAAGTCAGAACACAAATTTTTTAAAAATTGATGTTAAAATTTGTTTTTACATATATTTTGAAAAATAAAATTCTATTCAATAAAAAAAGAACATTAAATCAAGCCTCTAAACAGATTTTGAAACTACAGAACCTGCAAAGAGACAGAGAGACACAGTCTTCCAACCAGAGATAATTTAGAAGACTTCAGGAAAGGTCGGTCTCACTCAGGCAAAAGGGAGGCTCAGCTCACTGCAGAGCAGTATGTGGGAGAGGGTGGGGCAAGTCAGCAGTAAGCTGTGGGACACAGCCAAGCAACTGAGGCCTTGGATACTGGCACAACAAGCTGGTGGCTCAGCAGAACAGTGGCAAAACCCACCTGCACCAGCCAAGAGGGCAGGTTGCCAGTTGGAGGGATACCTGCAGGACAGGTGCCAGAAGGCCTACTGATCCCAGCAAGCTCAGACAGGAAGCCCAGGGCAGCATCCACTGATCCCAGTGCACTCAGACAGGAAGCCAGGGTGACATCCACTGACCGGACAGGAAGTCCAGGGCAGTGAAAAATCTAAAAGCCATAGAGGCCTCAGTGTAGAGAGCCAGTGACACAGCCTATATATCCCAGCACAAGAAGCTTGAAACAGGGACCCTGGTGCCACCAGAGGAGATCTCAACTTTAAAAAATAAAATAAAATAAAATAAAACAAGCTGTATTATGAGCAAAAAACAGAAAAGAACTCTCACCATTGAGAGTTTCTGTCTTGACAGGGAAGAGACAAAAGGTCTCAGATGAGGAAAATACTCCCAAATTGCCTACATGTGAAGCCACAAGAGGGAAGATAAATTGGTCTCATGAACAAAAAGCCTTCTGGGAGGAGCTCAAAAAGAATTTTTTAAATCAATTGAAGGGGCAGCTAGGTGGCACAGTGGATAAAGCACCGGCCCTGGGTTCAGGACTCCCTGAGTTCAAATTTGGCCTCAGAAACTTGACACTTAACTAGCTGTATGATCCTGGGCAAGTCACTTAACTATCATTGCCCTGCAAAAAAAAAATCAATTGAGAGAAATGAAAAGCAACACAAGAAAATTATTAAAAAAGAATCAGTAGCTTGGAAAAGGAAACACAAAGATTGACTGAAGAAAACAACTCCTTAAAAAATTCATCTGGCCAAATGAAAAAAAAATGGTGCATAATCTCACTGAAGAAAACAATGCCTTAAAAAATTCATTTGGGGGCAGCTAGGTGGCTCAGTGGATAGAGCACCAGCCCTGAATTCAGGAGGACCTGAGTTCAAATCTGGCCTCAGATATTTGACACTTACTAGCTGTGTGACCCTGGGCAAGTCACTTAACCCCAATTGCCTCACAAAAAAAACCCAAAACAAAACAAAACATAAAATTCATTTGGCCAAATCGAAAAAAAAGGTGCATAATCTCACTGAAGAAAACAATGCCTTAAAAATTAAAATTGGACAGTTGGAAGATAAGGAATACATGAGACACAAGGAATCAGTGAAGCAGAATCAAAAGAATGAAAAAATAGAAGAAAATGTGAAATACCTCATTAGAAAGACAAATGATCTGGAAAACAGATCCAGGAGAGACAATTTGAGAATCATTGGGCTGCCTGAAAGCCATGATCAGAAAAAGAGTCTAGACATCATATTCCAGGAAATTATTAAGGAGAACTGCCCTGATATCATAGAATCAGAGGATAAAATTGTCATAGAAAGAATTCACCGAACACCTCCTTAAAGAGACCCCAAAATGAAAACTCCAAGGAATATTGTAGCCAAATTCCAGAATTATCAGGTGAAGGAGAAAATACTCCAAGCAGTCAGAAAGAAGCAATTTAAATATCAAGGTGCCATGGTCAGGATGGCTCAGGACCTAGCAGCTTCAACATTAAAGGATCGCAAGGCTTGGAATATGATATTCCAGGAGGCAAAGGAGCTTAGACTGCAGCCAAGAATCTATTACTCAGCAAAACTGAGCATTCTCTTTCAGGGGAAAAGATGGACATTCAATGACACTGGGGACTTTCAAGATTTCCTGAGGAAATCAGGACTGAATAGAAAATGTGATCTTAACATACAAGACTCAAGAGAAGTTTAAAAAGGTAAATAGGGGGAAAAAAAGTTACTGAGTTAGGTTAAACTATTTACATCCCTACACGGGAAGATAATACTTATAACTCTTTAGATTTGTAAATGTATTTGGGCAGAAAGAAGGATTATACACAGAGCATATAAATATAAATTAGCTTTAATGTCACTATATAAAGGAAATTAAGGGATTAAAAAAGGAGCTTATAGGGAGAAGAGGAAAGGGGAGGTGGAATGGGGTGAATTACATCATATGAAGAGGTGAAAAAAAAAACTTATTACAATAGAGGGAAAGAAGGGAGGGTGAACATTGTTTCAACCCTACTCTCATTAGATTTCATTCAAAGATGAAATAACATATAAGGTCATTTGGATAAAGAAACTTAGCTTATTCTTTAGGGAAATAAAAGGGGGAGGGAAAGGGGGACTGATAGAAGGGAAGGGAAAAGCAAGGGAGAAAAGGGTAAAGAAAAGGGAGAGGGGTGATAAAATTGGAGGGCAGATTGGGGGAGGCATAGGTAAGAAGCAAAATGTTGGTGAGGAGGAATAGGGTGAAAGAGGGGGGGGAATACAAAGGGGTAAATAGAATGGAGGGGAATAGACAGTAATAATAACTGTGAATGTGAATAGGATGAACTCTGTTATAAAACCGAAGCAAATTTCAACTGAAGCAAATTTCAGAGTGGATTAAAAACCAGGATCCTACAATATGCTGTTTACAAAAAACACATTTGAAGCAGAGATATACACACAGAGTAAAGGTAAAAGGCTGGAGCAGAATATATTATGCTTCAGCTAAAGTAAAAAAAAAAAGCAGCGGTAGCAATCCTTATCTCAGACAAAGCAAAGGCAAAAATAGATATCATTAAAAGAGATAAGGAAGGAAACTACATCTTGCTAAAAGGCACTATAGATAATGAAGCAATATCAATATTAAATATGTATGTGCCAAGTGGTATAGCATCCAAATTCTTAGAGGAGAAGTTAAATGAGTTACAAGAGGAATTAGACAGTAATACTATACTAGTGGGGGATCTAAATCTCCCCCTCTCAGAATGAGATAAATCTAGCCAAAAAATAAATAATAAAGAAGTGAAAGAGGTGAATAGAATACTAGAAAACATAGACATGATAGATGTCTGGAGAAAACTGAATGGAGATAGAAAGGAATATACCATTTTCTCAGCAGTACATGGCACATTTTCAAAAACTGACCATGTATTAGGGCACAAAAACATCATAGTCAAATGTAGAAAGGCAGAAATAGTAAATGTACCCTTCTCAGATCATGATGCAATAAAAATTACATGTAAGAAAGAGCCATGGAAAAGTAGACTGAAAATCAATTGGAAACTAAATAATCTCATTCTAAAGAATGAATGGGTCAAACAACAAATCATAGAAACAATCGGTAACTTTATCCAAGAGAATGACAATAATGAGATAACATACCAAAATCTATGGGATGAAGCCAAAGCAGTGCTTAGGGGAAAATTTATTAGCTCTAACTGCTTACATGAATAAAAAAGAGAAAGAGGAGATCAATGAATTTGGCATTCAACTTAAAAAGCTAGAAAAAGAACAAATTAGAAATCCCCAAACAGGTACTAAACCAGAGATCCTGAAAATTAAAGGAGAACTTAATAAGATTGAAAGCAAGAAAACTATAGAATTAATCAATAAAACTAAGAGCTGGTTTTATGAAAAAAAATACAGTAGATGAAATATTAATTAATTTGATTTAAAAAAAAACAATTTACCAGTATCAAAAATGAAAGGGGTGATGTTACCACCAATGAAGTAGAAATTAAATCAATAATTAGGAATTATTTTGTCCAACTGTATGCCAATAAATTTGACAATCTAAATGAAATGGATAAATACGTACAAAAATACAAACTGCCCAGGTTAACTAAAGAAGAAATAAAATCCTTAAATAAGCCCATATTAGAAAAAGAAATTGAACAAGCCATTAATGAACTCCCTAAGAAAAAATCTCCAGGGCCAGATGGATTTACAGGTGAATTCTACCAAACATTTAATGAACAATTAATTCCAATATTATACAAATTATTTGGAAAAATAGGGGAAGAAGGAGTTCTACCAAATTCCTTTTATGATACAAATATGGTGATGATACCAAAACCAGGCAGAGCAAAAACAGAAAAAAGAAAATTATAGACCAATTTCTGTAATGAATATTGATGCTAAATCCTTAAACGAGATATTAGCCAGGAGATTACAGCAAGTGATCACCAGGATAATACACTATGACCAAGTAGGATTTATACCAGGAATGCAGGGCTGGTTCAACATTAGAAAAATTATCAACATAATCAACCACATCAATAAGAAAACTAAAATCATATGATTATCTCAATAGATGCAGAGAAAGCTTTTGACAAAATTCAGCATCCATTCCTAATAAAAATACTAGAGAGCTTAGGAATAGGTGGAGCTTTCCTTAAAGTAGTAAACAGTATCTGCCTAAAACCATCCACAAGCATTATATGTAATGGAGATAAGTTAGAGGCCTTCCCAATAAGATCAGGGGTGAAACAGGGATGTCCATTATCACCTCTATTATTCAATATTGCACTAGAAATGTTAGCATTAGTAATCAGAGAAGAAAAAGGAATTAAAGGAATCAGAATAGGCAAGGAGGAAACAGAACTATCACACTTTTAAAAAAATATTGAATGGAATTTTATTTTCCAAAATATATGTAAAAACAAATTTTAACATCAATTTTTAAAAAATTTGTGTTCCACCTTCTCTTCCTCCTCCATTCCCACCCCCCACCCACTAGAACTCAAGCATTTCAAAATAAGTTATACATGAGTGGTCATGGAAAACATTCCCACATTAGCTAGGTTGTGAGAGAAAACAGTCAAAAAAGACCCCAAAGCTTCAGACTGAGAAACTGTCAAAGAAGGGAAAATTTTCTTTTAAATGTGTTTCCAGGGGCAGCTAGGAGGTGCAGTGGACAGAGTACCAGCCCTGGAACCAAGAGCACCCGAGCCCAAATCAGGCCTCAGACACTCAACACCCACCAGCTGTGCGACCCTGGGCAAGCCACCCAACCCCAATTACCTCACCAAAAAAAAAAAAATGCGTTTCCATCTATTGTCAGATACTATCACTTCTTTCTCTCTAGATGGGTTGCTATTTTCATAAGTCCTTCAGGGTTATATTGGATCATTGCCTTGCTGAAAGTAACCACATGCTTCCCAGCAGATCATCTTACACTATTGCTGTTATTTTGTACACAGTACATTTCACTCTGCTTCAATTCATGTAGGTCTTTCCAGGTTTTTCTGATAGTATCCTGTTTATCATAATCTACATAAAGTACCTTAAACTTGACAAAGGATTTTCTTCATATTAGCCCAGCAAAGTAGATACCATACATTTTGCCGTTATTCAATCATCATAACTATTTCCCTCCATCCTATTCCCTTTCCATGATATTTACCCTATTGTCTATTATCTTTTAAACTATTCCTCCTCAAAAGTGTTTTACTTCTGACTGTGCCCTCCCCTATTCTGCACTCCCTTTTTTTTTCACCCTTCCTTCCTTATCCTCTTCCCCTCATACTTTCCTGTAGGGTTAAATAGATTACTCCTCCCAACTGGTTGTGAATGTTATTCCCTTCATGAGCCAACTCTGATGAGTTTAAGGTGTTTAAGCTAATTCTGTGTTCCAAATTTTCTTCCTCCCTCTCTCTTCAACCCTCCTTATGCAATCAAACAATTCAATATGTCATACTTGTGCAGTTATGCAGAACATCTTTACCTTCCTCGAAAGTATTTTGCTTTTTACTGCTCTCTCCCCCAATCTGTGCTTCCCTCCCCCCCCCTTATCTCCCTCCCCTCCTTCAGGGCAAAAATATATTACTACACCTACTTGAGTATGTATGTTAGTCCTCTGAGTCAATTCTGATGATATTAAGGTTCACTCACTCCCCAATTCCTTCCCCCTTTTCCCCTCCCCTCTGTAAGCTTTTTTCTTGTTTCCTTCATGTGAACAACCTCTCCCCAGACCATCTCTCCCCTTCCCCTTCCCCCAGTCTATTCCTCCTACACCTCAACCTTATTTTAAAGATGTCATTATGGGTTAGTTGGGTGGCACAGTGGACAATGCACCAGCCCTGGACCCAGGAGGCCCCAAGCCCAAATCCAGCCCCAGATATAAGATACCCCACAAAGAACAAAACATAAATGCTTTACAGATATAATCCCTTGGTATTCATTTCAGACCTGTGTCCTCTGTTAATTCCTTACTGAGATAGTTCTTATGAGTTTGAAGCATTATCTTCCCATGTAGGAATATCAACAGTTTGATCTTTTAATATCCCTCATGAAGTCTTTCCTGTTTATCTTTTTATGCTTCTCCAGGATCTTGTATTCGAAAGTAAAATTTTCTATTCAGTTCAGGTCTTTTCATAACAAATGCCTGAAAGTCTTCTTTCTCCTTGAAGTTCCATGTTTGCCTCTGAAAGATGATGCTTAGTTTTGTTGGGTACGTGATTTTTGGCTCTAGTCCCAGTTCCTTTGCCCTCTGGAATATCATATTCCATGCCCTCCGGTCCTTTAATGTAGAAACTGATAGATCTTGCTTTATCCTTACGGGAGCTACACAGTATTTAAATTCCTTTTTTCTAGCTGCTTGCAATATTTTTTCTTTGACCTGGGAGTTCTGGAATATGGCTATAATATTCCTGGAGGTTTGCCTTTTGGGATCTCTTTCAGGAGGTGATCGGTGGATTCTTTCGATGTTTATTTTAGCTTCTGCTTCTGTAATATCAGAGCAATTTTCCCTCTCAATCTCTTGGAGGTTGGTGTCTAAGCTCTTGTTTTGGTCATGGTTTTCAGGTAGTCCAATGATTTTCAAATTATCTCTCCTAGATTTATTTTCCAGGTCAGCTGTTTTTCCAAGGAGATATTTCACATTGTCCTCTATTTTTTCATTCAATTGGATTTGCTTTACTGTGTCTTGGTTTCTCTTAAGGTCACTAGCTTCCATTTGTTCAATCCTAATTCTTAGGCAGTTATTTTCATCAGACAGTTTTTTAATTTCCTTTTCCATTTGGCTTTGCAAACTGTTGACTTTTTTCTCATGACTCTCTTGCATCGCTCTCATTTCTCTTTCCAATCCTCCCTCTCTTTCTCTACATCTTCATTCTATCTCTCCTACTTTCTCTTCAAAGTCCCTTTTGAGAGCTTCCATGGCCTGAGACCAGTTCATATTTTTCTTGGAAGCTTTGGATGTTGGAGCTTTGACCCTGTTATTATCTTCTTCTTCTGAGGTTGTATTGTGGCCTACCTTTCCCCCAAAGAAGTTTTTGGATGGTCTTCTGCTTTCTCTGCCTACTCATCCTGGCTTACTATTTCTTGGCTTTTTACACCTTCTTAATGTGTAGCACTCCTTCCAGGACATACTATTCATGCTACAGCGTGGTCCAGGTGTTGATTGGGCTTCTTCTCAGCCTGCCTAGCTTGTGAGTAATCACAGCCGCTTTCTCCTTGACCCAGAAACAGAAGTCTGATTGAACTCTAATTCTCTATGGTCGGAAGCTTGGTGTGCTTTTGCCCCTCCTCCACTAGGCCACCATGACTTGATTCAGCTCACTGGTTCAGACCCAGGGAGCTTTGCCCCAATTCCAGTAGATACTGCTTCCACTTCACCCCTGTCTACTGCCGAACTCCTTCACCAGTCCCTGATCAGAGCCTCAGAAGCTGCTGGTGCTGAAGACTCTGACATGCTCTGGAAGCAGTGTCCGTGGCTGGGTCCAGACTGCGCACTGAGCTGCTCAGTCTGATCAGTAGGTGATTGGAATTGCGCTCTTTTGCGGAGAAACATTCTCACTCTGTTCTTATGTGCATTAGGCTGTTCTGGGTTTTGATTTTTTGCCGCATTATTTGGGCGTGAATTGATGGGTTTATCTGGAGCTTATGGGAGTCACAGCCTCTCCTCCGCCATCTTGGCTCCCAAAACTATGACTCTTTGCAGATGATATGATGGTATACTTAGAGAATCCTAGAGAATCAACTCAAAAATTACTTTAAACAATTAACAACTTTAGCAAAGTAGCAGAATATAAAAAAAATCCTCATAAATCATCAGCATTTCTATACATGACCAATAAAGTCCAGCAGCAAGAGATAGAAAGAGAAATTCCATTTAAAGTAACGGTAGATAATATAAAATACTTAGGAGTCTACTTGCCAAGACAAACCCAGGAACTCTATGAACACAATTACCAAACACTCTTCATACAAATCAAATCAGATCTAAATAATTGGAAAGATATCCATTGTTCATGGATAGGCAGAACTAATATAGTAAAAATGACAATTCTACCTAAATTAATTTACCTATTCAGTGCCATGCCAATCACACTACCTAAAAATTATTTTATAGAGCTAGAAAAAATAATAAAAAATTTCATCTGGAAAAACAAAAAGTCAAGAATATCAAGGGAAATAATGAAAAATAAATGCACAGGAAGGTGGGTTAGCTGTACCATATCTGGAGCAGCAGTCTTCAAAACAATTTGCTACTGGTTAAGAAATAGAGTGGAGGATCAATGGAATAGGCTAGGCACAGGAGACACAGTAGCAAATGACATTAGTAATGCAGTGTTTGATAAACCCAGAGAGTCCAGCTTCTGGGATAGGAATGCAGTATTTGACAAAAACTTCTGGGAAAACTGGAAGATAGTATGGCAGAAATTAGGCATAGACCAACATCTTACACCTTATACTAAAATAAGGTCAAAATGGGTACATGATTTAGACATAAGAGGTGATACTGTAGGTAAATTAGGAGAGGCAAGAATAGTCTGCCTTTTAGATCTTTGGAAAGGAGAACAGTATATGACCAAACAAGTGATAGAGAGTATTATGAAATGCAAAATGGAGGATTTTGATTACATTAAATTAAAAAGTTTTTGTACAAACAGAAGCAATGCATCCAAAATTAGAAGGGATGCAGAAAGCTGGGAAACAATTTTTATGGCCAGTACTTCTGATAAAGGCCTCATTTCTGAAATATATAGGGAACAAGATCAAATTTATATGAATCAAAGTCATTCCCCCATTGAGAAATGGTCAAAGGATATGAACAGGCAGTTTTCTGATGAAGAAATAAACGCTATCTATTCCCATATGAAAAAATGCTCTAAATCACTTTTGATTAGAGTGATGCATGTTAAAACAACTCTGAGATACCACGTGACACCTATCAGATTGGCTAATATGACAAAAAAAAAATAATGGGGGCAGCTGGGTGGTGCAGTGGATAGAGCACTGGCCCTGGAGTCAGGAGTACCTGAGTTCAAATCTGGCCTCAGACACTTAACACTAGCTGTGTGACCCTGGGCAAGTCACTTAACCCCAATTGCCTCACTTAAAAAACAAAAACAAAAAACAAACAAAAAATAATGAATGTTGGAGAAACTGTGGGAAAATTGGAACATTAATCCATTGCTGGTGGAGTTGTGAACTGATCTGGCCATTCTGGAGAGCAATCTGAAATTATACCCAAAGGGCTATAAAGCTGTGCATATGCTTTGACCCAGCAAAACCACTTTTGGATCTTTTCCCCAAAGAGATCATAAAAAAGGGAAAAGGACCCACATGTACAAAAATATTTATAGCTGCTCTTTTTGTGGTGGCAAAGAATTGGAAATTGAGGGGTTGCCCATCAATTGGGGAATGGCTGAACAATTTGTGGTATATTAATGTAATGGAATTCTATTGTGCTGTAAGAAACAATGAGCAAGAGGAGTTCAGAGAAACCTGGAAGGACTTGCATGAACTGATGTTGAGTGAGATGAGTAGAACCAGAATAACACTGTACACAGTATCATCATGTTGTTCTACTGTGATGGACTAGATTCTTCCCACCAGTGCAATGGTACAGAAGAGCTCCAGGGGACCCATGATGGAAAGGGATCTCCAAATCCAGAAAAAAAAATAATGAATTGTGGAGTAGAGATGCTGATTGAACCATACTATTTCTATGCCTTTTGGTGCTGTCGTTTTTCTATTTTGAGGTTTTTCCTCATTGCTCTGATTCTTCTCTGATAACATGACTAATGAAGAAATATGTTTAATGTTTTATATATATATATCACCTATATCAGATTACCTGCCGTCTAGGGGAGGGGGGAGGGAGGGAGAGAAATCTGAAATTGGAAAGCTTGTATAAACAAATGTTGAGAACTATTTTTACATCTAACTAGAAAAAATGAAATACTTTTATCAGAAAAAAAGAAGTCTAGGGATGAAGTAAAATTTCTCTTGCACAGTAGAGAAAACATGGAATGTTAGGAGTACAATCTGGAGAGGGATATGCTAAATATAGATGTTTCAGGCACTTCATTAGAGACCATCTTCTAAGTTGACATGTATTCATTAAGGATAGCTCCATGGGTTCAATTATTCAAATAATGCCAAATTGACTTAACTGTAACTAATGTCTAGCCCAAATATCCAACATATCCACAATTGTAGCCTGGATGCCTCTGTCAACTGCTTTGCTATAATCTATATAAATTTCATCTACTATCTGGTATTACTATTCTTTTTTGTCTTATTTTAAGACTCTTTTATAATAATAATAATAATAATAATAATAATAATAATAATAATAATAAACATTTTTAAATTCAAAGTTTTGAATTTCAAATTCTATTCCTATTTTCCTTAGTCTCTTCCCCCTCCCTGAGGTAGTAAACAATCAGATATAGGTTATACATGTGCAATTAAATAAAACATTACCATATAAGTAATTTTGTATAAGAAAAATTAAATAAAAGAAAAAATGAAAGAAAGTAAAAAATAGCATGTGTTCAATCAATAGTTCTTTCTTTGGAAGTGGATAATATGCTTTATAATGAATCCTTTGCGATTATCTTGGATCATTGTGTTGCTAGAATAGTTAAGTCATTCATAATTCTTCATCAAACAATATTGCTATCACTGTGCACAGTGTTCTCCTGGTTCTGCTCACTTCACTATACATCAGTTCATATTAGTCTTTCTAGGCCTTTCTGAAATCATCCTGCTTGTCATTTCTTATAGCACAACAATATTCCATCATAATCATGTGATCAAAGAAAAATGTTGTTTTCTAGATATTTGCTAACCATTGCTTTACTAATATTCTAGAATTTTGTATGATTAGATGCCACACAGGAGGAAGCAATGCCTTAAGTATACATGTGTTGTAAAGGCGACTAGGACCTCTTCTATATTCTCAGACTAGTACCTCTGCTGTGAAGCATTACTGAACCCTTTTTTGGCCTGCTCAGCCACCTTTTGCATTCATATATCTCCCAACTCTTACTTGTGGCTCTAAGAATCAGTAGCATACACAGCTGCCACTCCCTGGTAAAACTGTCTTGGACGGTAGGCTAAATCAGGCTGAGGGTAATTAATAGGCCTCAAACGTGTCAGTAGGTTAGGAGGATATCTAGTATGTGAAAACTTCCACTCAAAAATAGGCAGATAAGAACAATCTATTCCAATGGCTATGAAGGCAACTGAAACAGGTACTTTGGGGTGCTAAATTGTTGGTCAGTTTTCAAAGATGCCAAGTTGATCCAATACATCCTTGGAAATCGCCAGCAATCCTAACTTTTTTCCTGCCACTAGACTTTGAGGCCTCTAGAAGAGACAGTGAGGCTGATGAGTTTTTGCAATTCTGCCTCACTTAAGTCCAGTACAAATGTAAGTCAAGACATCATCCCATGATGTCATTGGTCCTCTTCAAAAACAAAGGATGAAGAACAATAATTTTTTTATGGAATCAACACCAGACTCATTGACCTCAAATTTAAAGACTCTATTTTCTTCACTTTTGTGATCGTTTGAACCTTTGTCACTTTCTAGTCTTGTGTTACCTCTCCCAAAACACTTATTATAGTGGATCAGTAATCAAATATACCAATTCAATCAGCTATCTCACTATCTTCATGATTTTCTTGCATTTGACTTCTCTATGAACTATTTATGTTCTGTACTTTCCAGCACAAAATTATTCTCCTTAACAGAGAAAATTAAAATAAAATTAGAGTTGAGTAGTTCTACATTCTCTAGTCTATCCATTTTTATTGTCCCATATACTACTACTGTATCATCTCCTACTACTATTACCCCAGTGCAGTAGCCTTATCTCTTCTTTGACCTATCTCTTTCCTACCATATAGCTAACCAAACAAACCAAAGAAACAAAAACATGTCCCCACAACTTGTAGTGTGAAGTTTTATTTTTGGTAATTCATCAGCAAATTAAGTTTGTTTTTACTGTTTTCTTTAAGATTTTGTGTCATACCAGTATCTTCATATTTTCATTAGACGATAGGTTGTGACACTTCACTGAACAATTGAGAGACATAATGCTTAGAGAAACTTTTATCTTCCCAGGGGGAAAAAAACAACTCAACTGATGTCATCAGGATTCTATATGGTGTCAGTTCTATTTTAAATAGTTATTATGTTCAACTGATTCATTCTGTCCTAAGTTCACATTGTCTATATTTCATAAACCCGTTCTCTTTTCACAGAGATGCACAACATTCTTGCACTGATTGTGCAAGAATACACTTGGTTGGGACAGGAACGTGGTTTAGTGGATATAGCACTGGCCCTAAAGCTGAGTGACCCTAGGCAAGTCATTTAACCTTAACTGTGTCTCAAAATAAATGCATTTTGCTGCCTTTGTTTACTTGTTAATAGTGGTGAGTCTTGTTTATGTTTACCTTTTGCTGATAAATAGAGAAAAAAAGAGCAGAGCATTGGTAAAGCCAAGAAATTTTTATTAAGAAAATGATTATCTCTAATGAGATGTGCTACTGCAAACTCAGACTCAATATGTACACAGCAAGCTCATCATCTTTACTGCTTAAACCTTGTTCCTCCTCTTTTCCTTTTTCTGTTTCTTTTTCTGATAGTACCATGTCTCTCCATGCAGGGTCAAATTCTTGGCTTCATCTCTGACTCTTGGATTTAGCCTAGTTTTTCCATTATCCACAGCATTGTCTACATCTGCCATCCTCTCCATGCATAGTACCAACAACCCTAGAATTCTGTCTTCTACTTAGACAAGTATAATAGTGTCCTGATTGTTTAACTTGCTTCCAGTTTCTTATTTCTTTTTTTTGTTTGTTTTTCTGAACTTTAAAAAAATAAAACAAGCATTTCCAGAACAATGTAAAATAGAAAAAAAAAGTTTGTACATGAAACTGTAAACCTATTATGTACACCTTGCTTGTCCTTTTAAATATGTAATAAAGTAATCATGCAAATTTCTTTCCCCCCTTCTCTTCCCCATCCCCCTCCCATATTGATGGCTACCATTGAGCAAAAATGTGTTTATATCGACATGGACATATATGTATGTATGGTTTATGCATATGTGTATGCATGTGTTTATATATGTATATACACATATACGCACATATATACGTGTGAATAAAACCATAGTATACATACTTGTACATATATATGTGTATGAATATATGTATATTTGTGTGCATGCATGTATAACTGTACTATATACACTTCTATTTATCAGTTCTCTTTATTGATGCAGATAGAATCTTCCTTCATATGTCCTTTGTAATCAATTTGAGTAGTATTTATTATAATAAAAATTACTTAGTTGCTCAAAATTGTTCAACAATATTGCTGTTACAATATACAACATTCTCTTCATTCAACTCATTTTGCTCTTATTATTTAATACAAAATTTCCATATTTTTAAAAAAGCATTGAGCTCATCATTTCTTATAGCATTGTAGTATTCCATCTTGATCATATATCACAATTCGTTTATCCATTCCCCAATTGATGGACATCCCTACAATTTCCAGTTCTTTGTCACCACAAAGAAAACAGCTACAAATATTTTAGAACATATAGGTTCTTTTCCTTTTTCCCTAATCATCTTGGAAAACAGACATGATAGTGATATTGCTGGATCAAAGGGTATAGAAAGTTTAATAACTCTGAGAATAACTCAGATTGCTCTCTAAAATGATTAGATCTATTACAGTTCCACCAACAGTAAATTAGTGTACCAATTTTCTCCATATCTCCTCCAAGTTATCACTTTTTCCTTCTATCATATTAACCTATCAGATAGGTGTAAAATGATATCTCAAGGTTGTTTTAATTTGTATTTTCCTATTCAATAATGGCATAAAGCAGTTTTTCATATGAATATATCTTGTTTTAATTTCTTCATTAGAAAATGCTTGTTCATATTGTTTGACCAATTATCAGTTGGGGATTGACTTGTATCCTTATAGATGTGACAATGTTCTTTATATATTAGAGACACAGGACCTTTATCTTTTTATTATTATTATTATTATTTATTTTGGGGGCAGGGCAATGAGGGTTAAGTGACTTGCCCAGGGTCACACAGCTAGTGTCAAGTGTTTGAAGCTGGATTTGAACTCAGGTCCTCCTGAATCCAGGGCCAGTGCTTAATCCACTGCACCACCTAGCTGCCCCTACAGGACCTTTATCTTAAAACCTGTCTATAATCCCAGCAGCTCCAATTTTCTTTCTCATGTTGGCTACATTGGTACCCTTTTAAATTTTAATGTAATTGAAATTATCCATTATACCTCAAAATGTTTTCTATCTCTTGATCATTTATAAATTGTTCACTTATTCATACATTTAATAAACAGTAGGTTGCAAATTCTTAAAATTTTTCGTAAAATACTTAACTTTATATCTCGGTCATGTATCCATTTTGACCTTACCTTGGTAAATGGTGTAAGATACTGGTAAATGCTTCATTTCTGTAAAATTGCTTTTCAGATCTCTCAACATATTTTGTTTATCAAATAATGAATTCTTATCCCCAAAACTTAAGTCTTTACACTTGTCAAACACAAGGCTACTATAGTAATTTGCTGCTGTAAACTGTGTCTACTCTGTTCCACTGTTCTACCTTTCAATTTCTTATTCAGTACCACACAGTTTTGATAATTACTGTCTTATAATATAGCTTAAAGTCTAGTACTGCTAAACTTCCTTTGTTTGCATTTTCATTGATTTCTTTGATATTCTTGACCTTTTCTTCTTCTAAATAAATTTTATTACTCATTTTTATCACAGAAATTTTTTGGTAATTTTGTTGGAATAACATTTAATATATAATTTAGAATAGAATAATTTAAGTAAAATTTTCATTTTTATTATATTGGCCCTGTCCGCCCTTGAACAATTATTATTTCTCCAATTATTTAAATCTGATTTTATTTGTATAAAAAGGCTTTTAAAATTTTGTTCAAATAGTTGTTGGGTATGTTTTGGCAGGTATTCTCTACAGTCTAAAGTTATTGTAAAAGGACTATCTTTCCCTATCTCTTCTTGCAAGATTTTGTTGGTGATATATAGAAATGCTGATTATGTCTGTGGGTTTATTTTATATCCTGATACTTTGCTAAAACATTTAATTGTTCATATGTAATTTATATCAAATTGTTTACTGTCTTAGGGAGGAGGGTGGGAAGGGAGAAAATTTGAAAATACAAATTTTATTTAAAAATGAATATTGAGACAGCTAGGGAGTGCAATGAATAAAGCACTGGCCCTGGATTAAGGAGAACCTGAATTCAAATCTGGCCTCAGACACTTGATACTTATTAGCTGTGTGACCCTAATCAATATTAAAATTGTCTTTACAAGTAATTGGCAAAAATAAGATACTGTTTAAAAGAAAAAAATAAATTTATTGCTTCAAGTAACTTTTTAGTCAAGTCTTTAGGATTTCCGAAGAATATCACCATGTCATCTGCAAAAAGAAATAGTTTATTATTTCATTCATTTTTTTTCTTCTCTTATTGTTGTTGCTAGGATTTCCAGTACAATACTGAAGGCAGCTACGTGGAACAGTGCATTGTCCCTGAAGTCAGGAGGACCTGAGTTCAAATTTTACTTCAGTTACTTACTAGCTGCATGACACTGGGCAAGTCACAACCCCAATTGGCTTAAACATTCAGGGCCATCTCAAGTCATCATAATGTATATTTTGCCACTGGACCCAGACAGATGGCTCTGGAGGAGAGAGTGAGGTTGCTGACCTTGAACAGGCCTCCTTCATTTAAATCCAATTCAGTGCAAGTCATTACATCGCCCTGATGTCATGGTCCTCTTCAAGAATGAAGGACAAGGGGGCAGCTAGGTGGCATAGTGGATAAAGCACCATCCCTGGATTCAGGAGGACCTGAGTTCAAATCCGGCCTGAGGCACTTGACACTTATTAGCTCTGTGACCTTGGGCAAGTTACTTAATCCCTAGTGACCCCCCCTCCCAAAAAAAGAATGAATGACAAACAACAATCCAATACTGAATAATATTAGTGATAGTGGGCATCTTTGTTTCACAATTCATCTTAATAGGAAGGCTTCAAGCTTATCCTAATTGCAAATAATGATTACTGATGGTTTTTAGCTAATTGTATTATAATCTAGTTCATATCTCTCAATCATTGCTACAAGAAGTCTGAGATAAGTCATCAAATGCTTGTGTAATTTATGGGTAACATATCTACCATAGTTCTCTGATCTAGCAGTGTAATAACCTATCTCAATTGCAACTTATTTTTTTACTTGTCCTTTATTTTTTGATGCTTTTTGTTTTTTACATTAGTAAATTCTATATTTCCCCCAACCCCATTGAATTTTATAATAGCAACAACAAAAACACCCCAAATAGTTGAGGAAAAACAGCAACACACTGACTTTATGCAGCATTCTGCCTTCTCTACTTGTCCTTTATTTAAAATAATCTATTCTAGAATTTACCCAGAAATCCAAGTCAAGCCTACAGTCTATTCTTTTGTCCTTCCTTGCAAGTCAGGGCAAGATTTACCATCTCATCATTCAATATCTCTCTCTTCTCCATAGTCTTTCAAATATTACTTATAGCGGTTCACTAACCATATCTACCAATACTCTCCACATTTGAGGATGTAGTTTGCCTGCTCCAGGTAACTTGAACTCACGAACGGCTAGGTGCTCTCTTTCTGTCTCTTAATTATTTTTGAGTATCAATAGTCTATTAGTACCTTTTATTCTATTTCCAATGCAAAGTTCATTCTCTTGGCTGAGAAAATAACCATATAAAAATAATATAAATATTGAGGATCTTGGTCTTATTTCTCTTCTCTGTTAAAATAGTTCTGCCCAAGAGGGCAGCTAGGTGGCACAGTGTATAAAGCACTGGCCCTGAATTCAGGAAGACCTGAGTTCAAATCCAGCCTCAAACACTTGACACTAGCTGTGTGACCCTGAGCAAGTCACTTAATCCTCATTGCCCCACAAAAAAAAAAAACCAAACAAACCCAAAACCCACAACAACTATAATAGTTCTGCCCAACTGAAGAAGCAGTTCTGTCTTTAATTTGAATGCCTTCTTTTACCTATCATCATTAAATACACTAAAAAAAGGAAAACAAAATCCTTTTTGTTTTGCATAATTTTCTTTGCCATTCTAAGATTATTTTGAACTTTAGCACAGCTGATGCAATTTTTTCAGAAATGGACCACACATGACATTTATCTTCTATTTTCCTGCCCTTGCTTATACCTGTAGTGCATATCTTTAAAAATTCTCAAGTTAGTTGATGAATTCCTTCTGCATCAGTCTCTTCATATACTTGCCATTTTATCCTCATTTTAATTGTATCCCTTTGTGTCCCTAGAATTTCATTCTTGAGAGTTTCTGATCCCTCTATTTCCATTGCAGAATTTTTGCCTGTGGCATCCTAACTATTCTTCATAGGAAGGACTATTTGAAATTGGCTCTTCCAAAATCTAGGGTGCATAGCCAATTATGATCTGCCTTTGTTTCCTCTTTTCCATCACAAACTCTAAGAAATAATGATCATTTTGTCCATAAGGTTCAAACTACTTCTAGTCCAGCAATGAGTTCCTACCTGTTAGTGAAAATCACATCCAGAATAATTTCTCGTTGGTGACGAAATTATCATTAAATCATTAAAGCAAGTCAGAAAGCTATTAGCTGGTCTACTTTTTGACAGGGCATGAGCTCTATCTGATATTTGGATAATGGAAGTCCTATATCAATATTATGATATATGATCTGTTTTCCAAATCTATTTGCACTTTCTTGTAGTATACTTGTAGTATACTCCCAGCAACAAAATATCTTCTCTTTCTAACTCCATTTATTTCTGCTTCCAAATATTATCTCCATACTTTCCCATGTGACTTCCTTGATTTCCTGATATGTTTACATTTTGCTACATACAATTCTGTCCTACTTACCTTTTTTATCAATTTTGTTTCTTTTTCATAAACTGTGCACATTGTGAAACATGTTCCAGTCATAGAGAGAAGCTGTGATAAAGAAAAAGCAGTTGAGACATAAAAATTTCAAAAATAACTACATCAAAGAAAGGAATCACTAATTAAAATTTTAAAAAATAGTTTCCAAAGTCTATACAGAAATACAGAAAACCTAGATGACATTTTAAATACCTTCATCTCCAAGTAATAAAAGGGATAAATTGAATTGTTCCCACTTCATTTCAGTTAGGAAGGTAAAAAGAAACATCTATAACCTTCTCAGGAGCACATAGGATAGCAAAGATACTGGACAAGAAAGTGAGAATTCATTGTTTTTAAGTAATAGCACAAATGTACTACAACATTTAGGGATTGTTAACATAATTTTAACACTGAACTTATAGGCAAACACACAGTTGAATTAAAATGGTAGAAAATAATATTAATTTTAATATGCATTAGCGATATTATTTTTAATTTATTTATAACATAAACACATCCTCTTTAACCTTTCCCTTCCCAGCTTTTATATGCTACAAATCACTGCTAAGCTAGGTATATTAATGAATAAAAACAGTCAATATCTCTAATGACAAAGGGTGTATAATTTAAAATTCTAAATGTGGGTTCTAATCTGTGCCCCCAGTTTTTTGGGGAAACTGTTTAGGTTTTTTAAGGTTTTATTGAAAAAATAGGAAAAGAAGGAAAGATTGAGGTCAGATTTCCTATAACCTGGCAAATCTAGCCTTCCTAATCTCCCCCTTCTGAAGTTCTATGCCACCATGCCAATGTCTCACAGCCAAAAAGAGGAAAACCCTCCTCCAGCATCTGCTTCCTGCTTCCTGCTCCCCTCCCAGAAATGGGATTTTCCTTAAGTTGATTGGCTAGTGTCATTCAAATTCATTAAGTACCAGCCATATGTGCTTACAATCTAGTAAACTAGTCAAAGTACCCTTAAGTACCAGTCAGACATGCTTACAATCTAGTACAACAGTCAGTTGCTCTTCCCCAACTCAATCAGCCCAGAACAATCTCCAGGCGAACTTCTGAGTTCCATTATCTTGACACAAGTTTGATATTCAGATGATGAGGGCTCTCGTTTACAAAGACTGTTTTTTAAAAATCCCTAGCCAAGATAGTTGGCAAAATGATTCATATTCAACTTAGTATCTAATTGAATTTTTATGAACCAATGGAAAAGCAAACTAGCTGGCTTTTACATCTAAACAGGGAAAAGAACAGGTATACAAAACATTTTTCTTGAGGTAATCAACCTTATTTGCTTATTTTACACCCTTTTTCTTTTTTTTTTTCCAAGAATTTTTTGTTTTTTAGTCATTTATGCCATGAATTCATAGGGGATTGGTTCCAACAGCTCAGGCTCCTTGCCATTGGTCCTCACAAAGTGTGCTTCTCTGGGTGGAGCAGGCTTATGTTTCAGTTGAACCCAGGTGCCTTTTTCCTTGGCTTCCTTCTTCTTCTGGTCATTTTCTTTTACCCTCTTCAGGAAGCTATCTCTGCTCTTAGAATGCTTAATGTGCTCAATGCGCACATTAATTCTCTTGGCTAGAATCTTGCCCTTAACCTGTTTGTTTACAACAATGCCTACATTATTGTATAGACCTGTCCAGTCTTGCCCTGGTAACATTTGTGGGGCATACCTTGCTGAACTATGCCCATACCCTTGATATCTACAATATCACCTTTCTTGTATATTCGTATATATGTAGCCAAAGAGACAACACCATGTTTTCTAAAGGGCCTAGAAAATATGTAACATGTCCCTCCCCTTTTTCCTTTTGTGTTTGTCATATTGGCACCTCACTGGAATATGGTGGAGCTGGAGAAAAAGCTATATACCATTTTTCAAAAATGTCTTCAGCTTTAGAGCTTATTACTAGTTTCATAAAGCTAAGCTCCATGCATACTTTTGTTTTTCTCTATCATGAGTTTGGGAAGGCCCCTTTTAAGCATAGATTAAGTTAACTCTATTATTCTTGGTGAAGTTCAGCATACCCTGACATCAATTTCCTGTCATATACACATTTGTAGAAATGTGTGGCATTCATGTAAAGGTGTCAGTCAGCCTAGATAATTGTCCCACCCCACTTAAAGCCAGCCACAATATGTTATGTTATGCCTGTACCTTGACCAAGTGAGAATATATCTTGATTGTTAAATAGGTGTGAATAAGGACTGGACAACACATGATGATCAATTAATTAATCACTTATACTAAGTGCTAAAATTACTTGATCAGTTTAGATGCTTTTGAAAACCATGGGACAAACTGAAGTAATGTTTTATATTGAATCTATTTGACTTGGTTAGGGGATTTGGTCCCTCCCTGGTAAGGCATGTAGGGAATCAGTCAACTGTTTGCAATATAAGATAGAAATGTCTAAAATTTTATTGATAGATGTACCCAGACACCCCCTGAGAGGGAATTGTTTGGTGTAGAGAGAAAGCCCTTAGCATCTTTCCTCTCACCCTGGCTGAATGACATTTGTGAACTTCAAAGAGTTTAAGGGATATTCAACTTTGCATTAGCAATCTCGAAGCACCTCCAGAATAGATGACAACAGTGTATCTATTGGGAACCTGAAACAAATTGAATATGATGAATATGAATATGAAGTTATCCTGCAGAACTATGTGGTTACCTCTAGAGGCTAGAGGGGGAATCATAGTAGCCATGGTCTGCTGGTACCAGGGGGAATTGGGAGAATAGCTCCAAAGCAGATGCTACCTTCAGACATTTATGTCAATAAGAATCACAAGATGATCAATCTTATTTTTTGACTTAGTGCTAGAGTTTATAAATAAGTTATTTGGTTATTCTTGTTGTTGTTCACTCATTTCAGTTGTGTTCAACTCTCCGTGACCCCATTTGAGGTTTTCTTGGCAAAGATACTGGAGTGGTTCACCATTTTCTTCCCCCTCTCATTTTACAGATGAGGAACTGGGGCAAACAGGGTTAAATGGCTGCCCAAAGTCACCAAGGAAGTAAATGCCTGAGGCCAAATTTTAATTCAGGTTTCCCTGACTTCCAGGCCTGCTCCTAGCTGCCCAGTAATGTTCTAATTATGTAAATTTCATCATCACTTGACCTCTTTGACCCCCAGTCTTCTCATCTGTTAAAGATAAATCAAAAAGCACTTATTGAACATTTATGAACAATGAGCTTCAACTATGCATAGCAGTGCATTGTGTGTGTGTGTGTGTGTGTGTGTGTGTGTGAGTGTGTGTTTTCTGGGCAGTGAGGGTTAAGTGACTTGCTCAGGGTCCCACAGCTTGTAAGTGTCAAGTGTCTGAGGCCAGATTTGAACTCAGGTCCTCCTGAATCTAAGTCCTGTGCTTTATCCACTGTGCTACCTAGATGCTCCTATATATAGAAATGTGAAATAGTCCTTGTTATCAAGGAATTCACACTCTGGTAAATAGAGGAAGTGCATAAAGGAAGAGTCATCAGTAGGGAAGATTGCAGTACTTACGGTGCAAAACAGGACAAGTGCAACAGTTCATTGAGTCTCAGAATTATGTAATTCTACCATATTCTCCTAGGGGAAGCTACATGGTGCAGTAGAAAGACTACTCTCCTGGCATTGGGAAGGTCTAAGTTTAAATCTAGTCTCTAGTTGTGTGTCCCAAACAGTGTCATGAAGACTCAGACACTACTGAAAACCAACATTCTATTCTATTTATATTATGGCTTTTCTAGGTATCCAGTAAATGCAAAATATTTGCAGGCTACAGTGATATGGTACACAATTTCACTTGCATACTGTGCAATGTTCTGAATTTGTAAGAAAACTTTCTATAATTTCTGGTGGAAATATCCTCAACCTAGTTTTCTATATTAAAAAAAAAAACTCTCCTCTATAAAAAGAAAATCTCCATGTTAGCCATTTGTTCATTGGATATTACCCATGAGGTATTTCTTAAATCTTAGATAAGCAGAAAAAGAAAAAAAACTTCAATAACACTCAACAAAACCAGAGATATATATCGGCTATCAGTCTTTTTTTATCCCCCTTGCTTTATAAATGAGGTCTATTTGTTGCAATACATGTGTGCATGATATATACACACATACATTTACATATATGTGTATATATATATATATATATGTATATATTTGTGCATGTGTATGTATATTTAACTTGTTTTATCCTGTGCTCTGAGAACATCTATGGAGATTATCTATTAAGAACCTTTCTTCCCTTCCGTTTGATGAGTGTTAATATTTTGATGCATTTTTTGAAGTGATGAGGTCTGCACTTTTTTAACATAGTATTGATTTTTATCTGGACATGTTCTTGAATCTTTGCAGTCCAGTTTGTCAAGAAAAAACATGTAACTGTGTATTGTATAGGTATTAGTTGTTCTAACTTGTAAAGCTTTGCCTTTAGGATGCTAGTCAGTCTCAACATTTTTAGCATCATCTTCCTCCTTGTTTAGGCCTTATGTAAGGAAAGCTGTTATTTGCAAAAATCACTTACTTGCATTCATTTACTTTGACTGTTAATTTCAGTTTGTTAATTCAGACTCTTAATTTCAGAAGATGTAAGTTCCTCTACTTTTCTTGAAATGAATTCAGAATTTTACATTTCTCAAGTCCGTGTCAATATGGTCGGAGCAATTTGCCATAAATGAAGGAGTTGTTTAATGTGATTTTTCAGCAGAGCCATATAATTTAAGATCATCCATTTATATCAATTTATTATTGGGTTATGTTTATATAAATCTATAACTTGAAAGCTGAATTTTATATCAATTGTTTTGATAGTATTGTGTTGATACCATGTTTTAAAGATAGAATTATTTTCCATGTTAACATAGAATAGTCTTACTTTACTCAAATCTAGTTTATATATTTGCTGCATATTATTAAACCATTATTATTAAATTGAGACTATGACTTTGAAATAATCAATAAAGGCTATATAAATGGTATGGCACTTTTAGGTTGCATTTATAATCACTAAATCAACAATGAGCTTCTATTTTCAATTTTGAGACTTTTTAGCAAACTTTTTCCTTCTTTACTTCCTTCCTGTTTTCTTCCTTTCTTTCTTTCTCTCTTTTTTTTCTCCATCTTCCTTCCTTAATTTTTTTTTCTTTTTATACTTTAGTTCATGGATTATTTTCTTATTTGTGTTTATAGAGTTTTTGAGCAATACAAGATATGAATTCTTTGTATTATATACTTAAATATTTAATTAAACTTTTTGTGGAGGACACTCATTCTTATCTTTCAATAATAAATGGGTGATGCCTTCTGATAAGAAAGATGGGGTCAGGATTGCATCAGAGAGGAAGCTGGTAAAATGATTTGCTAGTAATTCATGCACATGGGCCCAGTAATTAAGGATCTTATCAGGATTCACTATTTTTCCAATCTTGTAGTGAAGATAGTGTTTCAATCACTTCCCTTGGTATAAAACCATTCTGTGTTTCATTTTATTAACAGTGTGCAAGTTTTCTTTTTCATGTGTGATCCAATTTGCACTGTCATAGTTTTGGGCTTCTGGTGACCATAGAGATAACCAGAAAAATTCCCCAAATCTTTCTTCCTTGGAAATAATCTTCCTCTGACAATTTATTCACTTCATGAGCATCTATAATATGACTTAATTGATGTTGAAATTATCTTTAAAAAAAAATTGTGCTACTTTCACTATCACCTTAACTTTTTATCTTTGTATTATGAGTATTAATTAAGGTACCAATTTTCTAATACTCCTCCCAACATTCAAATCTATACATTTCTTTTTCTCTGTTGACTTTATTAAGATGATAGACTATTGGGGCAGCTAGGTGGCACAGTGGATAAAAGCACTGGCCCTGGATTCGGGAGGACCTGAGTTCAAACCTGGCCTCAAACACTTGACATTTATTAGCTGTGTGACCCAGAGCAAGTCACTTAACCCTCATCCCCCCCCCCAAAAGATGATAGACTATTCACATTTTCTAATGCATATGCCAGCCAAATATTTATGCCATGTTTCAATGCCTTTCTATAGGTCTTCAATAGTTCTCTCAGCCCACTTCTGCTATGGCAGGAGATAGCATAGTGGAAAGAATGCTTGAAATAGACTGAGTTAAAAGTCAGCTCAGATACCTATTAGTCATGTGACCCTGATCAAGTCACATAACCTTTCTCAGACTCAGTTTGTACATCTATAAAACAGTGAGAACAATAGAACTTACTTAACAGTGTTATTATGATGATCAATTGAAACAAAATATGTAAAATCCTTTAAAAACCTTAAAGTGCTATATAAATGCTAAGTATTATTGCATGATGATTGATAACTGTCCTTCAGAGTATTGTGGCAAGGGCCACAATCAATACTGTATTATACAAATCCTGAAATGCTTTTATATTCTCTGTCAAACATTGTGGAATGATGTGTTTTTGTTTTGCTTTTTGGGGGGAATGCAATAGTAGATATCAACTCTTTAAAAAATTTACTCCTTATTCATATAGCTCATATAATAGTTGTGATTCATGCTGTCAAACTTAACAAGAGTCATGCATAGTATACATGAGTTGCCTAGGTCACTGAGAAGTTAAACGATTTACCCAGGGTCACATATAGATAACACGGATATGTCAGATATTATGAAAAGCAATGGGTAAATGCCATTTAATATAGTGTTCCCTCAGTGGTTTTACCTCCTTAGTAGAAGATGCTTTGCCAATGTAATAAATTTCTTTTTTATCTCTGTATTCCTAAAATGCTATAACAAATAATATCCTTGGATGTCTATATGTGTATGTATGTGTGTATGTAAATATGTGTGTATGTAAATATGTGTGTGTATATATGTGTGTGTGTGTGTGTGTGTGTGTGTGTGTGTGTATTTCCTTTCTCATTCTGTAAGCCTTTATTTCCATCAATCTCCTTACCAAGGAAAATGAATGGGCATTTATGTAGTCTCTATTATGTTTCATGAACAGTAAAATGCACTTTTTACAAGTATTATTTTATTTGAACATCCCAACAACCCTGAAAGGTAGGTGCTATGATTATCACAATTTTACAGCTGAGGCAACTGAGGCAAACAATATTTAAGCAACTTAGCCAGTGTCATACAGCCAGAACATGTCTGAGGCTTAATTGGAAATCAGGTTTTCCTGACTCCAGGCTCAGTTCTTTATCTACTGCACCAACAACTGTCTCTAAATCATAAAATCATTTATCAGCCAAAGCCCAGATCTGGCCCATGGCATTTATTAATTGTCAGAAACTTTGTTACATATACCTGAATTTTCTCTAAAGAATTCATTGCAATATAATTCAAGAGACATTTATTAAGTCCTAATGTTGTATAAGGTCCTATTCTGATCTAATGCTCATTCTACTGTTCCATGCTGTCTCTCTGGTGAAGTATATGTTGGACAACTACTTTGTGCTATTGTAGAGAGGATTTGAGTTTTACTCATAGCACTTACACTATGCTCTGGGAGAGATTCAAACTTCAAATAAAACTCTATCCCTGCCTTCACGGAACTTCGTCATCTAGTTAGAAGATAGAAAACTTAGAGAAAACTAATACACAATAATAGATGATAACAGCACTAAGGATATGCAAAAGGTAGTGTTATGTGAGGTGGGGGGAGAGTAAAGTTTGTTAATAATTGAGATCAGGGAAGGCATCCTGCAGGAAGTGGTATTTTAATTAGACTTTAGAAGACCAAGAAAAATTCAACAGGAAAGGAAAATTATTTCACATCTGGAAAGATTATGAACAAAAGCTCAGAGGTGAAAAAGCAGAGCACAAGGGTTTGTTCAAAGGATGTAACATAAAGAAGTTTGTTTGGATCATATGAGTGTGTGGTGAATAGCATAAAATAAAGTTGGAAAGGTAGGTTGCTGCCAAATTGTAGAAGACTTTAAATTCCAGGCAGGGGAGTTTTAAATTTACTTGCTAGGCAGTCATTTGATATAAAGTTTAGTGTTGGAAAAAATTAGGAGGAAGACAAAAAACAGCTGGAAAAAATTTTCATTGATGCCATTAGCAAGGCTAAGGGGATTATACACACACACACACACACACACACACACGTGTGTGTGTGTGTGTGTGTGTGTGTGTGTGTGTGTGTGTGTGTGTGTGTTTATCTGGGTGTTTTGGTCTGGGTGAAAATTGTGTTCCTAGGTGACATTTTGCAAGTCTGAAAATGGTCTTGTATTGTCAATATATTCTTAGATCAGATAGTAGATAGAGTGAGAATTGGAATGAGGGAGGATAGATGTGGAGTGGAATTGTGGCAGAGGGAGGTTTGGATGAAACTGACACCTGGACTTTTTACCTGGAGGCTGAGAGTTGATCCTGTTGGTAGGAGGACAGCCATACACACCTGCTATAAATGTGGCTCAAAGGGGCAATTTGGCATGTTTGATGGCATGCAGACTTGCTTTTTGTGTGAAGAAGGACTTGCTATATGTGATGCCAACTAGTTCCCTTTGTGAAGGAAAAAAGGGGCATATGTGCTCCAGGTGCCCAGAGACAGGGCCCTATAATGAGCTGAATGACAAGGAAGAAAAGCAGGGTTAGGAAAGGAAGCCAACCACAACATGCCCTCCTAAACCCTGGTAAAAAAGTTTGCATGTTAAAAATCCAGGGTCCAGTATCCTAGGGTGAGAGAAGAAAATGAGTGGAAATATAAATCAATAGAAATAGGACACAGGAAAGGAATAAAGGAAGGTGAGGTGTGTCAGTGTGTGTTTTACGTGTGTGTGTGTATGTATGTATGTGTTACTTTTGTCAAAGATGGCGTTAGAGTAGAAATTATTAATGTGGAAAGAACGGGGGTGGGGGAGGCAAGAAATGGATTAACAGCCATCAGAGCTGAAGGACAAAATACACACAGGAACAAACAGACACACAACTCCCCTGTGAGAAACAACATTTGTGATACATAATTTGCACTTGTCAAATGCATTTATTTCAAGTGCATAATAATCCTGAGTTCTAGTCTTGGTTCTTTCACATATGATCTGTGTGACCCTGAGCAAATTATTGCATTCCACTGCAATTTAGTTTTCTCACTCCTAAAATGTGGTACCAAAACACCTCCTCAAAGAGTACTGTGAATAATCACTTGAGAACCTCAACTACCAGGAAAACAAAGAATACTGTGCACTTTAGTTACCTGTGTTTGTGCCTCCTTTCCCATTAGACTATGATTATATTATTATTATTATTATACTATAAGCTCTATTATTGAGGATAAATGCTACAATTCAATATGTTGGTATTATATAAGCTTCCTATCTCAACTAGGATCACTGCATTGCTGGACACACAGAAGGCATTTAATAAATATATTTTTTCCAAAGAACTAATTGTCTCTAAATTCATAGAAGGAACTGTCTTATAGGAAAGGCTCATGGTAACTCATGGGGCTGTTCACACTAGGACTGATAGTCAAAGAATTCAAGCAGAGGGGATTACAGAAGAAGGTGGGATTTTTCAATGTTTTTGGGATTACGTGGTAGCAAAGAAAATTTTCATCCTAAAGATGTCAGGAGAAATATGATTTGAAAACTTAAGGGTAAAATATCTCCCTCATTACAATATTTTAACTCTGGTTTATATAATAACATATTTTGCTTGCTTTTCATGGAAGTATTAAAACCTTAGGAATCATTTGATCCAAGTCCTTTGTTTTAAAGAGTAAGGTCTCACAGAATCAAGATAAAAGGGCATTGGTCTTGGAGTAAGAAAACTTGGACTCATATGATAGCTCTGACATTTGATAGATTTTTTATTTTTACAAATGATAAACTATAGCCTAGAGAAATTGAATAATTTATTCAAAAACACATAGGGAGGAGCAGCTATTTTTCTCTTTCTTCTGTATCTGTCTCTGTCTCTCTGTCTCTGTCTCTCTCCCTCTCCCTCGTCCTTTCCCTCTCCCTTTCCCTCTCTCTCCCTCTCTCTCTCTTTGCCTCTGTCTCTCTGTTCCTGTGTCTCTCAGTCTCTCTCTCTGTCTCTGTCTCTGTCTCTACCTCTGTCTCTGTTTTTGGGTGAGTTCCCTGTGCATCCACAACAGTCTATTTAGAAAATGACATTTTATAACCTATATGCTATTTCTTACTGCCTCAGAAAATGGGGAGTCAAGGGAGGTAGGGAGGGATAGAATTTGGAAGTCAAAACTTTAAAAATGCTTATTAAAAATGAAAAAAAAGGGGCGGCTAGGTGGCGCAGTGGATAAAGCACCAGCCCTGGATTCAGGAGTACCTGAGTTCAAATCCGACCTCAGACACTTACTAGCTGTGTGACCCTGGGCAAGTCACTTAACCCCCATTGACCTGCAAAAAAAAAAAAAAAAAGATTAAAAAAATGAAAAAAAAGTGACATGCTTTCCTTCTTATTGGAATGGTTTTAATTTGTATCATCAAAACTGAATTCTGAAGCATCTCTCACCCTCCTTAGGTTCAGGTTACCTGTAGCATCTGTAGCATTTTACTCCATGAGATACTTTTTTTTTTTTGAGCTACTTCTTAATATTTCTTTCGAACACTTTGAAATCTACTTTCCCTAAAAATCTACATTTCATATTACACTATATCAATTTGCTTTACTCCTCAATCAGAATAATCAGTGTCCTCATTATTTCTACTATCTTCTATATCTACTATATTTCTATACTATGCTTTCTATCAGTGATAAAGGGACCCATAAGAAAATTTCCCTTTGTTGATTCTTTCACCTTTTGAGGGCTGAAATTATTGTCTGGTAAAGAAATTATTATCTGCTTTGCTTCAGAAGAAAGAGAACTACAGCAAATATTATTATTATTATTATTATTTCATGCCTTTGTGCCAGACTCTGGACCAGTTTTCTGAACTACTTATCTATTTATTCCTTATATCCTAGTGATCTATAATATAATCCAGTGATAAAATAACTTCTTTTCTCTCTGCTTTGACCTTCACTCAAATGATCTTGATAATATTTTGCCTCTCTGGTTTCTTTATTATCTCACATAAATATATCTTTCTAATATTTGATTATATTTCCTTCTCCCTTAATTTACCCTGTTTCTTTAGAATTAGTTATACCCATCCAGAACCACCATTAAAGGGCAGATCCAAGTTGGCAGAGAGAAGACAGGAAGTTGCCTGAGTAATCCTGAGTTTCTCTCAGAAACAACATTAAGTCAAACCTCTAAACAGATTTGGGGGCTATAGAACCTACAAAAAGAGAGAGAGAGACAAACTTCTGCCTTGAGATCATTTAGAAGACTTCAGTAAAGGCTTGAATCACTTGGGCAAAAGGGGAGCTATAGGGAAATAGAAGGGTAAGGCAAAAAAGGAGACATAGAAAGGAGGGCAGAAGCAGGAGTGGAAAGAGGAAAGAAAAAGGAGGGGGCTGATAAAGGGAGGGCAAATTGAAAGAAGGCAGTGGTCAGAAACAAAATGCTGATGAGGAGGAACAGGGTGATAGGAGAAAGAAAAGTATAAACAAAGGAGAAAATAGCATGGAGTGAAATATAGAGTTAGTAATAATAACTATGAATGTGACTGGGATGAACTCTCCCATAAAACATAAATGAATAGCAGTATGAATTAAAAACCAGAATCCTACAATATGTTGTTTACTAGAAACACATTTGAAGCAAAGAGATACACACAGAGTAAAGGTAAAAGGTTGGCAAAGGATGTATTATGCTTAATCTGAAGTAAAAAAAAAAAAAGAAGAAGCAGGGATATCAATCCTGATCTCAGACAAAGCAAAAGCAAAAATAGATCTAATTACAAGAGATAAGGGAGGAAACTACATCTTGCTAAAAGGCACCATAGATAATGAAGTAATATCGATACTAAACATATATGCACCAAAGGGTATAACATCCAAATTCTTTAAGGAGAAGTTGGGTGATTTACAAGTAAAAATAGAAAAACTTAAAAACAAATAGACAGTGGTGGATATCAACCTCCCCCTCTCAAAACTGGGTAAATCTATTCACAAAATAAACAAAAAAGAAGTTAAAGAGGTGAAGAGAATTTCAGAAAAGTTAGTTATGCTAGACCTCTGGAGAAAATTGAATGGAGATAAAAAGTTATATGTTTTTCTCAGTGGTATATGGCATATACACTAAAACTGACCATGTGTTAGTGCACAAAAACCTCACAGCCAAATGTAGAAAGGCAAAAATAGTAAAATCATCTTTTTTAAGATCATGATGCAGAACCACCATTTTAGTGCCTAGGAGACCAGATTTGTCCCTTTATATTAGAAATTATACTTCCACTTATCTACTACTTTTCTATTTTTCTTTCTTTCTTTCTTTCTTTCTTTCTTTCTTTCTTTCTTTCTTTCTTTCTTTCTTTCTTTCTTTCTTTCTTTCTATCTATCTATCTACTTCTGTATGAGTGTATGTATGTACGTATGTATGTATGTGTGAGTTTTTAGGTATGTAGGTATTTTCCCAAAATTTTGGGTATTTTTTCATAGACATTTTTAAGACCTGGCAAATAAATTCATTTATCTTGTTTTCTTTTTATTTAATATTTACTTTTTTATCAAAGAAAATCTACCTACTCTTTATTTTACCTTCCTCTCCTCCCACATCCCATAAAGGGAAATAACATACTTATTACACACATGTATAGCTAAGTGAAACACATTTCCCTATTATCTGCATCTACAAAAATATGGTTTTAATTTGTGCTCTGAATCCATTACCTTTTTGTTAGGAAATATATAGCATGTATTACCATGAGTCCCCTCGAATTGTGGTTAGTCATTGTCATGATCAGTGACTTGGATCTCTTTCCAAGCTTTTATTGTACTACTCTCCTTTTCCTTTCCCTTTTCCTCTGCTACCTCTTCCATTTTCCATTATATTGAAAAAGTTCAAGTCTCTTCACTGTCACATCAGATACACCTTTTCCCCTTTCTCAATTATAGCTTCAATTGTTTCCTTTATGAGCACTTCATTGTCCCTTACAACCATCAAAACAGAGAAACATCCTAAGATCAAAATGTAGAGGTATCCCTTCACTCTCTCAGGAGGGAAAATCAACCTTCAATTGGAATACAGATAAGAGATCTTGCCTTTTCTATTTGCTTTGTTTGGTTCCAAAAGGAAGAATCAGGACCAGTGGATGCAAATTCAAAAGTGACAGAATTTGGCTGTTTGTGAAGAAAAATTTTCTTACAATAATTTTTTTTTTCAAAGTGGAATGGGATGGCACGACTTAGGAGGCAATGTTTTCTCCATCTCGTGAGGGTTGCCATAAAAGGCTAATTTGCATTTTATTTGGGATGCTCTAGATGGAAATACATGCTTCAGATAGGGGTTGAACTAGAGGCTCTCTGAGGTCCTTTCCACCTCTGAGATTCTGTGAAATATTTGCAGACAGTGATCACCCTCCTCCCTTATCTCTTCTCTGTTGGTTTGCTGTAACTAAACTCAAGTGAGGAAACATAAGTTATTCTTGCTTTACTTTTAACAGTTAGGTTCTTCCTGAGTTGGGTGACCTTAAAACTCAGATAAAAGGAAGATGTTTTATAAAAGGTTCTGACACCACACATTTGGACTTGCCATGGGTGGGTTTTGATTCATGCTATTGGGACCAGGTCTTTAGCAATGAGGTTGAAAATTCCTTTAGGAATCATGGATGTCAGTGAGAGTAACCAATAGCATTACTGCCCTGCCCAAAACAATTAGTTTCAATGCCTCACCTTGATTATAGTAAATACGACATGAACAAAAATCCTTGAGGAATTTGATGTAAAAAATGGGGCTTGTCAAGAGATTTCTCCATTGGCCTAACCCTCTTCAGCAGATCCTATTATTAATTATTATTCCTGTCAATTGTTTTCCAGAGTGGGAATCAATTTTCTGAGAGGATTTTGCTCTCCTCAGTGCAACCAATCCCTTTTCTAAATATTCATTAGATGTTTAGAACACATTCGCATAACCTAAAAACACAGAGAAGTGAAAACTGCATCACTTGGAGAAGTTTCTATTCAAAGACAGTAGAAATTATAATCGAATTCTCATTCCTGATGCTTCTTTGTATTTTTATAGGGTAAAAGAGAAGTATAGTGTTGTAGGAAAATACTAGGACTTGAAGTTCAGGAACCTGGGTATATAACAGTCCAGGTGAGAGGTGATGAAATAAACAAGGACTGGGAGAAAAACCAGACAATACAATGTGGACAAGAACAGTAAGATTCAATAGGTTTTCAATAAATTGCCAATTTTTAAAAGATAGTCTTTTTTTTCCTTTGAGTGGGTGAGGAGCAGATGAGGTGGCACCCTGCTCTCTCAAATAAAAACAGGAGGAAAAAAGCAACCTTTTCTAACTCTGTGGTCTGGAACTTTGACACATTTAGTAGGAGATGAAAGTGGTTTCACTCTACTCTCACCTTCTAAAAGGTAGCCAGTGACACATGCCATCTAAATCAGGATTCTGCATTCCACCACTCCACACTAATAGTAGAGCCTCCTTTGGGCCACCTTCATCATCATGGACATATTTCCAGCTTTCTCAGTTTAGGCAACTTAGCAAAGACAATTCTATAACTCCATGCAGAGACACAAGTGATTGTAAGCTGTTTTCAATAGGAAATGTCATGCGTGGCCTGATGTTACCATTTTTGGGATTATGGACCTTATCAGAGTTTCTGAACTGAAGTTGTTATCATATATGCATGTGTCTGTACACGTATATAGATTCATGTACAAACTTGCCCTAGATGTCCAAGATATTATTCTTTTAAAAACGGAATTAATAAAGTTCTCTTTTGAGGCAGCAGGGGGAATCATCACCACCAAGGTATATGGAGATAAAGGAATGTGTGACCTTATTGCTTGATGCAGAAGGAAGCAGGTGAGGGTGTTCTCTTGGCTCCTTATTTTATTCTTGCTTTTTTATTTTGTGGTTAACCTTAGAGTGCTTCTTGTTAGCATTCTGCAAAAGAGAAACATCTAGCCACCTTCAGGGAAGCTATTATTGTTTGACTGTACCAGTATTATCTTGCATGGGGTGCGGGGGGGGGCATTGTTTATGCAGTCTATTTATCAGTCTTGGCATATATCTAGCAATATAGCAATATCTCAGCAGTAATGGCATACTAGAATAAAGGCGTTTTCATTAATAGAAAGTGCTTGCCTGTAGCATGTACATCTGAGATACTAAAGGATTATTTACCTATCATTAAGATATGGATTTTTTATCTGGTCCAGTTTTTCTTGCAGCAGAAATCATATTAAACTCATGGGCTATTACATCTTACATCCATTGGACACCTTTTCATTCATAGGTAACCTAATATAAATGAGGAAAAATAAATCCAACTCAATTTGTCGGGCAATCTTTTTTCTCTACTCCCCCCCTTCCCCCACCACAACCTGTCCATTGTCTGTTTTCAACACATAATACAATCCAAGAAGCTGTTTTACTTGTATCCACTTCAATTAATGTGTCTGATTCAGTAAAAAAAAAGTAATAAAAAGCTCAAATACAGTATTTTTTAAAAATATTATTTTTTATAAAGAGCCAATTCCCCCTGTTTTGATGTAGTTATATACAAGGAAGATGCTATTTTGTTGTCCTGAATAATTAATTAATTCTAACTCTACCCAGTGCAATTAAAAAAATAATAAATTTCTCTGTGGTAACATTTGGGTTTGGGGAAAATGTTTCATATTAACTCTTGGCTCTACCTATGCAGACAACAGATTCATCCATGCAAAACTCTGGGTGAATTTCATGGCTACAGGCAGCAATCCTGGTGGGGAGTAGAGACAGAGACAGAGACAGAGACAGAGACAGAGACAGAGACAGAGACAGAGAGACAGACAGAGAGGAACAGGGAGTTAGAGACTGAGATAGAGAAAGAGGAAGAGACAAAAAAAGAAACTATAAACTATTTGTTTTACATAATAGTGAGTACCTTCATATCTGAAATGTTCAGAAGACTTAAAGCTTTAAGGTATCTTAAATATCACCTAATCCATCACCATTACTTTACAAATAAAGTGACTTGGAATTTGAAATAACTTCCCAGTTATTTGCCCAAAGTCATAGAGTAATAAAAACTAATATATAGTAGCCAGGTTTCAAACCTAGGTCTTCTGATTCCCAATCTAGTATTTTCCCTCCTTCCTTCTTTCTTTCCTTCTTTCCTTCTTCTTTCCTTCCTTCCTTCCTGCCTGCCTACCTTCCTGCCTTTCTTCCTTTCTAAATTCCTGCCTTCCTGCCTTCATAATACCTCTAAACCAATCTGTTGCCTTTTGAGCCTCTATGTTTTCAACCCACCCTTCTCTATCACTCTACAGATTTTCTTCCATGTCAGAAGTTTATGATTGGTTTTCTTTATGTGAAAAGGTATGGTAGAATTTCAGAGACCTATTTGAACAAATTGGTACCCAATTCTCTAAATTTTTGGAAAAAGCAGGGAAAATGAAACCCAGAGAGATCTAGTGAATGCTTAATGTCACACAGATAGCAAGTAACATGCAGGATTTGATCCCTGATATTCTAATTTTGAAACCAGTGGTTGTTTTGTTCTATCAAAGACTTATTCTCATAAATAGCAATGCTTATTGCTTCAATTCACCCTGGTTTTATGCATCTGTTGAAAAGAGAGAGTTCTATCCAAGGTGCTGTCCTTTAAACTTTTGTCAATATTCTGTCCCCAATACAATTGAAGGAGGAGGAGCAGGAGGAGGAAATCATGGTGCTAGAGCTTTAAAGCAATTATTTAGTTATTTAAGATTTGCAAAGTCCTTACAAAAATTATCTCATTTTGTCCTCACAAGAAACCTGGGAGTTAAGTACTGTTATTATTCCTATTTCACACAATGAGAAACTGACGTATTCAGAGATTAAGTAACTTGCTCAGGGTTACATAGCAGGTAAGTGTATGTGGTCATATTTTAATGCACGTCTTCCAGACTCCAGATCCAGTGCACTATTCTAGCTCCTGATCAGATACAAATACATAACCTATGAAATCCTACTTTGTTCTTAACTTATTTTAAATTTAATTAACGACCCAGTCAGGGCAGAGCCAAGATGGCAGAGAGAAGCCAGCAAGTTGCCCGAACCCTCCTTTGGTTCCCTCAAAAAGAACATTAAATCAAGCCTCTGGACAGATTCTGAAACTACAGAACTTGCAAAGAGATAGAGAGACACAGTCTTCTAACCACAGATAATTTAGAAGACTTCAGGAAAGGTTAGTCTCACTCAAGGAAAAGGGAGGCGCAATGCACCTCAGCACAGGATGGAGGGGGTCAGGGCAAGTCAGCAGGATGCTGTAGGCCACAACTGAGCAACAGTGGCCCCCGGATCCTAGATCAACAAACTGGTGGTACAGCAGGCCAGTGGTGAAACCCACCACCACCAGCCAAGAGGGCAGGCTGCCAGCTAAAGGGCTACCCAGAGGACAGGCATGACCAGGTCTACCAATCCCAGCTCACCACCAGAAAGCCCAGGGTAGTGAGAAATCCAAAAGCCGTAGATGCCTCAGTGTAGAAAGCCAGTGACACAGCCCCTATACCCCAGCACAAGAAGCTTGAAACAGGGACCCTGGTTCCCCCAAAACAGACCTAAACTTAAAAAAAAATAAGCTACAATATGAGTAAGAAACAAAAAAAGAGCTCTTACAATTGAAAGCTTCTGTGTAGACAGGGAAGAGACAAACACAAACTTGGATGAGGACAATACTCTCAAACTGCCTACATGTGAAGCCTCAAGAGGGAAGATGAATTGGTCTCAATAACAAAAAAAGCCTTCTTGGAAGAGAATTAAAATGATTTTAAAAATCAATTGAGGGGGCAGCTAGGTGGCACAGACAATTGACACTTACTAGCTGTGTGACCCTGGGCAAGTCACCTCAATAAAAAAAAATTGAAAAAAAATAAATTCAGAGAGGTAGAAGAAAAAATGGGGAGAGAAATAAAAGCAACACAAGAAAATTAAGAAAAAAGAATCAGCAGCTTGGAAAAGGAAGGACAAAATAAAAAAAAAGAGGGCAATGTGAAATATCTTCTGGGAAAAATTGCTGACCTGGAAAATAGATCCAGGAGAGATAATTTGAAAATTATTGGTCTACCTGAAAACCATGATCAAGAAAAGAGCTTAGAAACCATCTTCCAAGATATTCTCAGGGAAAATTGCCCTGAAATTCTAGAAGAAGAAGCTAAAATAGAAATTGAAAAAATCTACTGATCACCTCCAGAAAGAGATCCCAAAAGGAAAACTCCTAGGAATATTATAGCCAAATTTCAGAGCTCTCAGGTCAAGGAGAAAATATTGCAAGCTGCCAAAAAGAATTCAAATACTGTGGAGACCCAGTCAGGATAGCACAAGATCTAGCAGCTTCTACATTAAAGGACTGGAGGACATGGAATATGATATTCCAAAGGGCAAAGGAAATGGAATTACAACCAAGAATCACCCACCCAGCAAAACTCAGTATTATTTTTCAGTGGAAAAAATGGGACTTTAATGAAAAAGAAGACTTTCAGATATTTGTGATGAAAAGACCTGAACTGAATGGCAAATTTGACTTTCAAATACAAGACCCTAGAGAAACATAAAAAATTGGAGCTGGACATACCTGGGGTCATACAGCGGGTGACTGTCTTGTGTCTGAAGCTGGGTTTCAGGTGGGATCCTCCTGGGTCCAGGGGTTATGCTTTGTCCACTGTTTCACTTAGCTAGATGATAACATCTTTAGGATTAAATTGAGGGGTGAAAGGAATTCACTGGGGGAGGGGGAAGGGGAGAAGTGAAATCCTACATGAAAGTAACAGGAAAAGGCTTATGGAATTGGGGAAGAGATGGGAGAGGAACAGGGCAATAAATTAATTTTATACTCATCAGAAAATGCTCAAAGACCTTAAACTCATCAGAGCTGCCTCAAGGAGGGACTAACACACACACCCAACTGGGTGTAGTAATATGTTTAATCTGGGCAGTAAATGATCCTAACACTCATCAGAGCTGGCTCAAGGAGGGAATAATGTACATACTCAATTGGGTGGAGTAATCTCTCTAACCCTGCAGGAAAATAGGAGGGGAAGGGGATAAAGAGAGAGGAGCAAAAGAAGGAAGGGCTGAGTGGGGGAGGGGACAGACAGAAGCAAATCCCTTTTGAAGAGTGATATGATGAAAGAAGATGGATAATAGAATAAATACCATGGGGAAGGCAATAGGATGGAAGGGAAACAGTTAACAGTAGTAATCATGAAAGAGAGAAAAGGGGGAAAATTGTACAAAAAAATATAGCAACTCTTGGTGGAGGCTAAGAATTGAGAATCAAAGGAATGTCCATCAATTGAGGAATGATGGAAAAAGATGTGTTATATGATTGCAGTGGCATGGTATTGTGCTACAGGAAATGACAAACAGGATGATCACTGAAAAACCTGGAAAGACTAATGAACATCGGTGTATAGTGAAATGAGCAGAGCTAGGAGGACATTGTGTGTAGTGACAGCAGTATTGTTCAATGAGCAATTGTGAATGACTTAACTACTCTTAGCAGTTCAATGATCCAAGATAATCCCAAGAAACTAATGAGGAATCTTACTATGCACCCCTATAGAAAGAACTGATAAAAAGAAAGCTTGAGGATTGTACATATATAACCTGATTGCGATCTTGTGGAGGGGGGAGGAAAGGGAGGGAGGGAGGGCAAAAAATTTGGAACTCTAAATCATATGAAAATGAATGTTGAAAACTACCCTTACATGTAACTGGAAAATAAAATAAATGTTTGTTGCTGAAAAAAAAAATAAATTTAAAAAATAAAGAAAAAGAAAGAAAAAGAAACACAAAGATTGACTGAAGAAAACAATTCCTTAAAAAATTCATCTGGTCAAATGGAAAAAAAAAAGGTGCATAATCTCATTGAAGAAAACAATGCCTTAAAATTTAGAATTGGGCAGTTGGAAAATAAGGAATCCATGAGACACCAAGAATCAGTCAAGCAGAAACAAAAGAATGAAAAAATAGAAGAAAATGTGAAATACCTCATTTGAAAGAGAACTGATCTGGAAAACAGATCCAGGAGAGACAATTTGAGAATCATTGGGCTGCCTGAAAGCCATGATCAGAAAAAGAGTCTAGACACCATATTCAAGGAAATTATTGGGGAGAATTGCCGTGATATTATAGAATCAGAGGATAAAATCATCATTGAAAGAACCCACCAAACACCTCGTGAAAGGGACCCCAATAGGAAAACTCCAAGGAATATTGTAGCCAAATTCCAGAATTATCAGGTGAAGGAGAAAATACTCCAAGCAGTCAGAAAAAAGCAATTTAAATATCATGGAGCCACGGTCAGGGTGGCTCAGGGACTAGCAGCTTCAACATTAAAGGATCGCGAGGCTTGGAATATGATATTCCGGAAGGCAAAGGAGCTTGGACTGCAGCCAAGAATCTATTACTCAGCAAAACTGAGCATTCTCTTTCAGGGGAAAAGATGGACATTCAATGAACTTGGGAATTTCAAGATTTCCTGATTAAAAGACCAGAACTGAATAGAAAATGTGATCTTAACATATAAGACTCAATAGAAGTTAAGAAAGGTAAACAGGGGGAAAAAAGGTACTCAATAAAGTTAAACTCTTTGCATTCCTACATGGGAAAATAATACTTATAACTCTTGAGAATTGCATATGTATTTGGGCAGAGAGAAGGACTTTACACAGAGGGTATAAATATAAATTGTCTTTGATGTGATGACATAAAGAAAATTAAGGGATAATAAGGGAGTTTATGGGGAGAAAAGGAAAGGGGAGGTGGAAAGGAGTGAATTACATGAAATGAAGAGGTGCAATTACATGAAATGAAGAGGTGCAATTCCCCCTGTTACAATAGAGGGAAAGAAGGGAGGGGTCAACATTGTTTCAACCTTAATCTCATCAGATTTGATTCAAAGAGGGAATAATATATACGTTTATTTGGATAAAGAAACTTAGCTTATTCTTCAGGGAAATAAAAAGTTAAGGGGAAAATGGGGAACAAATAGAAGGGAGGGCAGGAGCAAGGGAGAAAAGGGAAGGGGGTGATAAAAGGGAGGGCAGATTGGGGGAGGCAGGGGTAAGAAACAAAACATTGGTGAGGAGGAATAGAGGGTGAAAGAAGGGGGATAAAGTCCAAAGGAGGTAAATATAATGGAGGGGGATAGACAGTTGGTAATAATAACTGTGAATGTGAATGGGATGGGCTCTGCTATAAAATGGAAGCAAATTGCAGAGTGGATTAAAAACCAGAATCCTACAATATGCTGTTTACAAGAAACACATTTGAAGCAGAGTGATACACACAGGTGAAAGATTGGAGCAGAATATATTATGCTTCAGCTAAAGTAAAAAAAGCAGGGGTAGCAATCTTTATCTCAGACAAAGCAAAGGCAAAAATAGATCTCATTAAAAGAGATAAGGAAGGAAATTACATCTTGCTAAAAGGTACTATACATAATGAAGTAATATCAATACTAAACATGTATGCACCAAGTGGCATAGCATCCAAATTCTTAGAGAAGTTAAATGAGTTACAAGAGTAATTAGACAGTAATACCATACTAGTTGGGGATCTGGATCTTCCTCTCTAAGAATTAGATAAATCTAGCCACAAAATAAATAAGAAAGAAGTTTATAAAGGGAATAGATTGTTAGAAATGTTAGACATGATAGATGTCTAGAGAAAATTGAATGGGGATAGAAAGGAATATACCTTTTTCCCAGAAGTAGTACATGGCACATTTTCAAAAATTGACCATGTATTAGGGCACAAAAACTTTATAGTCAAATGTAGAAAGGCAGAAATTGTAAATGCATCCTTCTCAGATCATGATGCAATAAAAATTACATGTCATAAATAGTCATGGAAAGGTAGACTGAAAATTAATTGGCAACTAAATAAATTCATTCTAAAGAATGAGTGGGTCAAACAACAAATCATAGAAATAATGAATAACTGTATCCAAGAGAATAACAATAATGACACAACATACCAAAATCTATGGGATGCAGTCAAAGCAGTGCTTAGGGGAAATTTTGTAGCTCTAACTGCTTACAACAATAAAAAAGAGAAAGAGGAGATCAATGAATCGGGCATGCAACTTAAAAATCTAGAAAAAGAACAAATTAGAAATCCCCAGTTAAATACTAAATTAGAAATCCTTGAAATTAAATGAGAAATTAATAAAATTGAAAGCAAGAAAAGTATAGAATTAATCAATAAAACTAAGAACTGGTATTATGAATAAAACAATAAAATAGGTAAACCACTGGTTAATTTGATTTAAAAAAAAGAAAGAAGAAAACCAAATTACCAGTATCAAAAATTAAAGGGGTTATTTTACCACCAATGAAGTGGAAATTAAAGGAATAATTAAGAACTATTTTGCCCAACTGTATGCCAATAATTTTGACAATCTATGTGAAATGAATAAATATTTTTTAAAAATACAAACTGCCCAGGTTAACTGAAGAGGAAGTAAAATCCTTAAATAAGCCCATATTAGAAAAAAATTGAACAAACCATTAATGAACTCCCTAAGAAAATGTCTCCAGGGCCAGATGGGTTTACAAGTGAATTCTACCAAACTTTTAAAGAATAATTAATTCCAACGTTATACATTTTTGGGGGGAAAATAGGGGAAGAAGGAGTTCTACCCAATTCCTTTTATGAGGCAAATATGGTGATGATACCTAAAGCAGGCAAAGCATAAACAGAGAAAGAAAATTATAGACTAATTTCTGTAATGAATATTGATGCTAAAATCTTTTTTTTTTTTTTTGGTGAGGCAATTGGGGTTAAGTGACTTGCCCAGGGTCACACAGCTAGTAAATGTCAAGGGTCTGAGGCTGGATTTGAACTCAGGTCCTTCTGAATCCAGGGCTGGTGCTCCATCCACTGCGCCACCTAGCTGCCCCAATGCTAAAATCTTAAAATAAGATATTTGCAAGGACATTACAGCAAGTGATCACCAGGATAATACACTATGACCAAGTGGGATTTATGTCAGGAATTCAGGGCTGGTTCAACATTAGGAAAACTATTAACATAATCAACCACATCAGTAAGAAAACTCACCAAAATCATATGATTATCTCAATAGATGCAGAGAAAGCTTTTGACAAAATTCAGCACCCATTCCAAATAAAATCACTAGAGAGCTTAAGAATGTGTGGAAATTTTCTTAAAATAATAAGCAGTATCTACATAAAACCATCTGTGAGCACTATTTGTCATGGAGATAAGTTAGAGGCTTTCCCAATAAGATCAGGGGTGAAACAGGGATGTCCATTATCACCCCTATTATTTAATATTGTACTAGAAATTTTAGCTTTAGCAATCAGAGAAGAAAAAGGAAATAAAGGAATTAGAATATGCAAGGAGGAAACAAAACTATCACTCTTTGCAGATGATATGATGGTATACATAGAGAATCCTAGAGAATCACCTAAAAAATTACTTGAAACAATTAACAACTTTAGCAAAGTAGCAGGATATAAAATAAATCCACATAATTCATTAGCATTTCTATACATGACCAACAAAGTCCAGTAGCAAGAGATAGAAAGAGAAATTACATTTAAAATAATGTTAGACAATATAAAATACTTTGGAGTCTACCTGCCAAGAAAAATCCAGGAACTCTATGAACACAACTACAAAATGGTTTTCACGCAAATCAAATCAGATCTAAATAATTGGAAAGATATCAATTGTTCATGGTTAGGCAGAGCTAATATAATAAAAATGACAATTCTACCTAAGTCAATTTATTTATTCAGTGCCATTCCAATCAGACTACCTAAAAATTATTTTATAGAGCTAGAAAAAATAATAACAAAATTCATCTGGAAAAACAAAAAGGTCAAGAATATCAAGGGAAATAATGAAAAAAAAATCCACAGGAAGGTGGGTTAGCTGTACTAAATCTGAAAATCTACTATAAATCATCAGTTATTAAAACTATTTGGTACTGGCTAAGAAATAGTGTAGAGGATCAAAGGAATAGGCTGGGCACAGGAGACACAGTAGTAAATGCCTTTGGTAATGTACTATTTGAGAAACCCAAAGACTCCAGCTTCTGGGACTGGAACTCAGTATTTGACAAAAACTGCTGAAAAAACTGGAAGATAGCATGGCAGAAATTAGGCATAGACCAACATTTTATACCTTGTACTAAAATAAGGTCAAAATGGGTACATGAATTAGACATAAAAAGAGATACCATAGCTAAAATAGGAAAGAAAGGAATAGTTTACCTTTCAGATCTCTGGAAAGGAGAACAGTTTATGACCAAACAAGAGATAGAGAATATTATGAAATGCAAAGTGGATGGTTTTGATTACATTGAATTAAAAGTTTTTGTACAAACAGAAGCAATGCATGCAAAATTAGAAGGGATGTAGAAATCTGGGAAACAATTTTTGTGGCCAGTACTTCTGAGAAAGGCCTCATTTCTAAAATACATCATGAACTAAATCAAATTTATAAGAACCCAAGTCATTCCCCAATTGAGAAATGGTCAAAGGATATGAACAGGCAGTTTTCTGATGAAGAAATCAAAGCTATCTATTGCCAGATGAAAAGATGCTCTAAATTGTTATTGATTAGAGAGATGCAAATTAAAACAACTCTGAGGTACCACATGCCACCTATCAGATTGGCTAGTATGACAAAGAAGGAAATAATGCATGTTGGAGAAGTTATGGAAAAATTGGAACACAAATCCATTATTGGTTGAGCTGTGAACTGATCCAACCATTCTGGAGAGCAATTTGGAACTATGCTCAAAGAGCTATAAAGCTGTGCATACCCTTTGACCCAGCAATACCACTATTGGGTCTTTTTCCCAAAGAGCTCATAAAAATGGGAAAAGGACCCACATGTACAAAAATATTTATAGCTGCTCTTTTTGTGGTGGCAAGAAATTGGAAATTGAGGGGCTTCCCATCAATTGGGGAATGGCTGAACAAGTTGTGGTATATGAATGTAATGGAATTCTATTGTGCTGTAAGAAATGTTGAGCAGGCAGATTTCAGAGAAACCTGGAAGGACTTGCATGAACTGATGATGAATGAAATGAGCAGAACCAGGAGAACATTGTACCCAGTATCAACAACATTGTGTGTTCATCAACTGTGATAGATTTGATTCTTCTCAGCAATACAAATGTACTAGATAGTTCCACAGGACTCATAATGGAAAAGACTATCAAAATCTAGAAAAAAGGGAAAAAAAATTGTGGATCATGGATGCTGATTGAACCATACTATTTCCTTTGTTTTTGGTGCTGTTGTTTTTCTTTTTTGAGGTTTTTCCTCATTGATCTGATTCTTCTCCTATAACATGACTAATGCAGAAATATATTTAATGTTATTGTACATATATAACCTATATCAGATTACTTGCTGTCTTGGGGAGGGGGGAGAGGGAGTGGAGGGAGGGAGAAAAATTTGAAACTAGAAATTTTATAAAAATAAATATTGAAAACTATCTCTACATGTAACTGAAAAATAATAAAATACTTTTATAATGAAAAAATAATAAATACATTTAATTAACAGTCAATTAAATAAATATTTTAATCATCAACTTATTTATAATTTAAAATATTTTATTAACAAATTTTATGACACTGACATTTCCTTCAAGCTCTCTTTTATACACACACTAGTACTAAAACCTCAAATAATAAAGGCGTCTAAGCAAAACAACCACATCCGTTAAAAAAAGCACACCACATTCCAATCCTTTAGTACAGTATCACCCTGATGAAAGGAGAGAGATAGGGATTTATCATTAGTCCTCTGAGTTCATGATTCATCACCATGCTGGTCAGATGTCTTTCATTATTGGTTTTCCCTTACATTTTTGTATACATTGTGTAAATTATCTTCATGGTTCTGCTTACTAAATTCTTCATCAGTCCATACAAGTCTTCCCAAGTTGGTCTGAATTCTTAATATATTTTTATTATTATAGTTTGAATGCATGATATTATGTTCTAATAATTTCACTTGTTTTGCCAGTGACCACTTGTATATTATATATGCATTCATTATGCATGTATGTATGTATATAATATATTTATGGGTATGTATATACACACATACTAATATTTCTCCTACCTATTTCTGATTTGATGAATTTTTATATATTCCTACTTCCTTTTTCACAGCACCCCAGCTTTGATATAATTCCCTTTCTCTTTCACTTTGTCCTTCTCTCCTCTCATGACCTTTTCTTCTCCTTCTTCCTCATTCTTATTTTTCATATAATTATGAGCTTTTGCTTAATCTAATTTTTTTAGTAAGAATGTGCTCAACTTGTCTGTAAGACAATCCTCTGCCCAACTCCAAAGTTAAAATGTCCCTTGATAAATGAATTATGTAGGAAGATGATTTTTAGTAAGCTTTATCTGTTAGGATGGATCTACTCTATCCTTCCTTTTTGATCATTTCTTTCTTGCAAAAAGGACTTCTCTCCCTCTGGATCTGTCTCTCATCTGCATCACTCAGAACTTTTATATGGGGAATTTAATATGGGGATTGGGTCAAAGGCATTCAAGTGTAATAAGTTGGTTAAATATATGAAACTTATGGGTTATAGTTTAAATTTATATCCTCAATCTGTAGATCTTTTTAGATAAACCTGCATTAAATTAAGAAGCCCTGCTGCCTACTGGAAAGAGTGGTAGACATGCAGAAGTGGATTTGAATCCCACCTCTGAAGTTTGATGGCTATGTGACCTTCAAAGAGCCATTTAAGCTTTTTGAGATACCATTTCTTTACCTGTAAAATGGAGGTAATAGGGGGCAGCCAGATGACGCAGTGGATAAAGCACCGGCCCTGCACTCAGGAGATCTGAGTTCAAACCTGGCCTCAGACACTTGACATTTATTAGCTGTGTGACCCGGGGCAAGTCGCTTAACCATCATTGCCCCACAACCCCCCCCCCCAAAATGAGTTCATAATGCTTGTTCTATAGTATACCTAAGAGAGATGTTTTGAAAAAATGCTTCACAAACCTTAAAAAGTCTTATATAAGTGTAAGTTATTATTATTCAAGTTCTATAATAATGGGTTCCTATGGTAAAGGGAAAACTCTGGATTCTTGAAGGCCATTGCAAAAGAGCACAAATTCTTGGAGATCCTATAAAGATGGAAGAATTTAGAATGTAAGTCAAACAATAGAATTGTTATTAATTATTAGCTAAAGACCAGCTTAACTAAGTGTAAAGTGTCTCATTATTAGAAGGAAGGAATTTTATGTTGCAGATTTGTAAGATTTAGCACACTCAAGTTTCCTCCACTATGCAGAATTCTCTCCCCTCCTCCTCCAATCTCAAAATGGAATGATAGAGATATATTTCATTATCCGTCATTTGGAATCATTATTAGTCATTACATTTAATATAACTTCAAGGTTGTTCCCGTTAAGGGAGTGATTCTTTTCTTAATGACTATCAAATATTAATGCTATTCCACAGATTCTACATTTCCCCACTTATTTTTCTTTGTCTTCTACTTAAAAAGAAACAAATAGATATGGAAGTTTAGCACTAAAAAGAGCCTTATAATCATAGAAGATAAATTGTTGGAGTTGGAACAGTCCTTACTGGTATAGAAGATTGAGTGCCACGTCTGAAGTCAGAAAGACCTGAACTCAAATCTGGCCTCAAACACTTATGAATTATGTTTCCCTGTGTAAGCCACTTAACCTCTGTTTGCCTCAGTTTGCCTCTTCTATAACATAGGGATTATGATTATATCTATATCTCAGGGTTGTTGTGAGAATCAAATGAAATAATAATCATAAAGCACTTAGCATATAGTAAGCACTATATCAATGTTTGTTATTATAATTACTATTACTATTATTATTATAGAACCAGAAGATACCATGACACCGTAGAGCATGTAATGTTAGAGTTGGAAAGGATCTTAGGACAAAGCATGGTGAACCAGAAGGGATTTTATAGATTCTAGAAAGTTAGAGTTGAAAGATCCATTAGAATACCGAATGTTTTAGCTACAAAGATATTTAGAGTATTAGAATCATAGAATTCTAGAACTAGAAGGAATTTTAGAACACATAAGAGTGTGTAGAGCTTTAAGGTACATTAAAGATTAAAGATCTATAGAAGGTCATACCTGAAAGAGACTTTAGATATCATATTCTAAAATTCTCATTTTGTATGTGGAAACTGAGGAAGATGGCTTTCTCAAGATTAATCGAATTCCTGTACTTCAATTCAGCAAGTCTATTATCAAATATCTACTAGTTTCTCTCAAGGAACTTTCACTTTATTGGATTTTGCAGTGAAATAAAGGCAAAGTCAGAATTAAAAAATCCATTTCTCTTGATTATTCCAGTCCTCAATCCACTGTATTAAACTAACAAATTCTTAAAATTGTTTTGGCTGATTATTTTTTATATCACTTATATTTCACATATATGCCTCCTCTTACCCTCTCCGGAGAATCATCTCTTAAAGATTTTTTACTGCTAAATGTCGAATGATATAATTTGTCTGTCCATTCAAATTCTGTTGGAAGACTAGAGATATGCTTGTAAGGTCCAAACTCATCTTTGACTTTCTTTACGACATCAGAAATATTTGATTATTTATATATTTTAAATAATTGGGAAGTAATTGAAATGGTACACATGTTCATTGTCATAGATTATGTTTTTGTAGCTGCATTCATAACTACACTGAGAGGAATACTGTTTATTCATTCTATTGGTCGGAACATAATTTTTATTGTGTCCATAAAAAGGGGGTTTGAAGTTTAATTGCAGTGTCATTCCCATCATGCTCATCCTCATCTTTGACCGATGCTTACTTTCAAGCTACACTTGATCTGGTTTTTTACAACCCATCCACACATAATAAAGCATCTCAACAACTCTTTCACGTCATCTTCAATGAATTCAGAGAATGCAACAGTTTGCACACTCTTGTGCACAAATTTTATGACTCCCGCTTTCATCCTACAAGGCTGAAGTGAATCACACCATAAATATCTGTCCTAAGCTGGTAAGCATGATATACTATTTCCTTCAAAGATCTAGTTTTCTCTCATAATTTACAGAGCTAGAGAGAGTAAACCATGTTGTTGCTTCTCCAGCCTCCCCACCCCCAACTCTTCCAGATTTAAAAACACTCAGAGGCACAGTATAGAGGAAATAGCATGAGTCTCAGGTGACCAAAGATCCAAGTTCAAATCCTGACTGTGACATTGATTAGAGTGACTATATTCATAGGAATTGGAGCTGGAAAATTTGTTTTGGTTACAGGGAACAATATATTTAACCTCTCTATACCTCAGTTTCCTCCTTTGTAAAACTGGAATAATAATATCTATAGTATATCACTCACTGGGTTGTCATGAAGAAGACATTTAGGAAAACTTATGGTGCTATAAGAATGCAAATTACTGCTATTATTATCTCACCTTTACCTAAAGGGATAAAAGTGTTCAATTGTAATATGTGTATGTTTTGATATGTCAGTGGCTACAGAGTGGCCTTTCTCTGTAATAACTTTATATTACTGTAAAAAAAGACAAATAAAGTCAGTATGATTTTTTTAAAAACTAAGAAGTTCACAAAAATATTTATTTGATATTTTAACGGATTTATGATTTCTCTGTCAAGGGTATTCCTTTCACTGGTACAGAAATTAAAACATCTATGCCTTCTGATACTTTAAGATTCCTGTTCATCTCTTTCATAGCAGAGGTAGCAAATGTAATAGTGACTTTTCATTATTTGTTACTGCTGCTGCTACTACTACTACTACTACTACTACTACTTCAATATTATAATCTATTCATCTAGCAGCTCTGTGACTCTTTAATTTCCCTACATGACTGCATGACCGAGACACTTTTAAAAAAATAATACAAATCATTGTTTTTTTTTTCTTTGTTGTACTTGTGCACATGTCACAGTTGGTAATTTGCTTCAATCATCTTATTTTCTTCGTATCTTTCCATTTTCTTTGGATTACATGCAATATCAATTCATCTGAGACTGTGGTATTCCAATTTACCTTAATTTTATCACTGATGTATGATCTCATTGATGGACCTCTACTTTCCTTCAATCTATAGTGTAAACTATCTATGCTTTATTATCCTGATTCCTCCACCAAATCTTTCCACAAATCCTTATACTCTCAAGGCTTATACCCCTATAACCTCTTCCTCCAAATGGTGAGATCTGCCTCAAACCTCCATTTGATGTACTATCCACATCAGCCATGCTCACTTCAAGCATGGATTAGCTTATTTACTTCCCCTCACACTTTTTTTAGATTAATACATATTTATGGAATAAAATAATAATTTCCATAATATAGTAGGATTTTTAAAAAAGATGATTGTAAAAGAAACTGCAAATCTACTAAGCACAAGTTGCTATTCCTTTCAAACACACTACAAAATTAATATGTAAATTTCTTTTTTTTTTTTACTACCCTACACCAACCCAGTATAGAGGTGGCTATAATTAGACAAACACATACATGCAAACAATATAAACATATTATATATGTAACATTATTCTATGCTTACTTCTATTTATCATTTCTTTCTTTGGATACAGATAGTGTCTTTCTTCATATGTTCTTTATAGTTAACTTGTGTATTTATAATAATCACAATAACTTATTCATTTAAAGTCTTTTTTTTTGTCTTTTTGCAGGGCAAAGAGGGTTAAGTGACTTGCCCAGGGTTACACAGCTAGTGTCAAGTGTCTGAGGCCGGATTTGAACTCAAGTCCTCCTGAATCCTGGGCTGGTGCTTTATCCACTCTACCACCTAGTTGCCCCCAAAGTCATTCTCAAACTAATATTGCTATTATTGTATAAAATGTTCTCCTTGTTCTACTCATTTCACTTTTCATTATTTCATGCAAATATTTGCATGTTTTTCCAAGTTCATTGGGCTGATAATTTCTTAGAGTAGAGTAGTATTCCATCATTATTATATACCACACCTTGTTCATCCATTCTCCAACTGATGGGCATTCCTGCACGTTCTAGTTCTTTGCCACCATAAAGAAAGCTATTATAAATATATCTGTTCTTTTCCTTTTTCCCTATTAGATCTAGTAAGTGGTATTGCTGGGTCATACATAATTCCAGATTACTTTCCAAAATAGTTGGATCAGTTCACAATTCCACCAACAATGAATCCTTGTCTCATTTTTTTTCTACATCCCCTCTAACATTTGTTGCTTTCCCCTTCAATCACTTAACCTATCTGGTAAGTGTAAAATGATATCTTACTTTTTAAGTTTGCATTTCTCTAATCAAATAAATAATTTAGAGCTTTTCTCATACGACTATAAATTATTTTGTTTCTTCATTGGATGACTGCCTGTTCATATTCTTTGACCATTTATCAATTGGGGAATGATTCATATTTTTCTAGATTTGACAAAGTCCTTTACACATTTTTTATATGAGACCTCTATCTGATTAAGTGTTTATAAAACTTTTCCGATTTAACTGATTTTCTTGCTACATTTGCTTTATTTGTACAAAAATCTTTAAAATGTATTATAGGGGGCAGCTAGGTGGTATAGTGGATAAAGCACCATCCCTGCATTCAGGAAGACCTGAGTTCAAATCCGGGCCTCAGACACTTGCCACTTACTATCTGTGTGACAATGGGCAAATGTGACAATTTAATTAATATTCAATGGGATACTCAGCATATCAGAATCTGGGAAATATGCCTTTGTCATTTTTTGTTTCTGCCCTCTTCCTCCCAAAAGGTAGATAATAAGGTTCATCTCTTTTTAATGACTGTAGATCTCATCAAGGACTATGATTATGTCATCTATAAACAAAAGAATCAGTAGTACCTCATCATACCAAGCTTTCTAAAGGTTCAGGTTTTTATGTCCATGGTTTTATTTGTATCATGAGATATATTTCACAGTTTCTTCCTTTGAGACATGTTATGGGGCAGCTAGGTGGCACAGTGGATAGAGCACTGGCCCTGGATTCAGGAGGACCTGAGTTCAAATCGGGCCTCAGACGCTTAACACTTACTAGCTGTGTGACCGTGAGCAAGTCACTTAACCCCAATTGGCCTGCAAAAAAAAAATGTATATGAGCAGCCATATAACCAAATCCTGGGGAGACATGTCACAAATAAATTTGCATTCTAAGCTAGTGTTTTCTTTGACTACTTTCTCTCCACTTGATGATGGATTAATTGATTGTTAGGCAAGGAGGTTTCTGAGCTGGTTTTGGCCTTCTCTTTGAGCAGACATTGGCAAAACAAAGACAAAATGAAAAAGAGTTCTTGCAAATAAATAAGAGTATATGTCATAATTTCAGGAAGAAGAATATTCTAATTGTTTGGAGTATCTGGACAAAAATGGTGGTGTTATAAAATGTAGCATGTCAATTTACTTTGAAGGAAATTAGAAGAAATTATATTCACTGGGGCACCTAGTTGGTGCAGAGGATAGAGCACTGGATCTGGTACCAGGAGGATATGAGTTCAAATCCAGCTTCAGACACTTATCAGCTGTTTGGGCCTGAACAAGATATTTAACCCTGTTTGTCTCAATTTCCTCATTTGTAAAATGAATTGGAGAATAAAATGGCAAACTATTTGAGTATCTTTGCCAAGAAAACCCAAAATGGGATCACAAGGAGTTGGATATGATTAAATGTTTCAGGGACGTGAGACAGCCAGCCTGTAAGATGGTGATATATCAAGTTTGGAGAATAGTGAGTAGTCCTTGGAGATATCTTATCTCACCCATTTTCCTTCGGATAAGAAAACTGACACCCAAAGAGATTAATTTATGTATTCAAGGTCATATAGGTAACAAGTGGCAATTAAAGATTTGAATCCATATCAGAACACTGCCTTATGAAAATGACTTTTATCAACATGACTATGTCTTTTATGAACTAGAAGTAAGGGTGCACACTGATCACACTAACAATTTTCCCTCCTAAGGTGATATTGCTGTCATGGGCACACAGGTGGAACAGACAAGCTTCCAGAAAGCAAAAATAGAATAAATCATAATGAATCCACCTGAGGGTGTGGATCAAGTTTCTACACAAATGGTGATTAACTGAATACCTGCTTTGGAATGTTGGTTTGGCAGGAGTTTAAATGCACATGAATGAATCTGTCTGCATACTTAAGAACTGCTTTTAACCTTCACTTCCACTTTTTTAAAAGAAGCTTTCTCCACTGCCAAATACATTTTTCTTTTTTCTCATCCCCTCTTCCACTTTCTTTTTTGGCTGGCCCTTGGAAAACTCTGTTTCAACCAGTAGTAGAGTTGGCACTTGAATCCATGTCCCTTGACACTAAATCCAGGGCATCTTCCAGCATAGATGCTGCTCTTCCCAAGGGAGTCAAGTATTTAACAACGTACAATGGTCCTCATTAGTTTGCTTCTATCTCTTCCCTTCTATCATATCAGCTCATTTAGAGTTCAAAGGGTAATAGAAATAAATTTGAAAATGAAAGCTTAGGCTGATAAAATGATTGTGTTTAATGTCAATGTTATAGAGCACAGAAGCTATGTGGGGAGGGGGTGACTTAGAATAAGATTTATGAACCCCCAAAACAGCTTTATAAACCTAATATGGATATTTCATACAGGAATTGGGGACAGTATATGCATATAAATATACAAGTATGTGTGTATATACAAATACATGTGTGTGTATTTATATGTACAGAAGTGTGATTTAATTTGTGAAGGGAACTATGGATGGGGAAACTCCCTATCAGTTGAGGCAAATTCATCTATAATTTAATTTTGAAGAGTTATCTGGGTTTCCTAAAAATTTAAGTAGCTTGCCCATATTTTGCAAAGCATGTCAGAGACAGGAATTGAACCCATATCATTTTGAGTTTATGTCCTTGCTGCTATCCATCTCATTATGCCATACTACCTTTCAAAATTAGTAATAGCCACTCCGCTAAATTATTTTATGTAAAGGCTGCTTTTCTTTCATTTTTCTTTCTTTATTTTAAATTACTATTCACATACCTATGGTACTTTACAGATTATAATGTGCTTTTCTTACAATTACCCTGTGTAATATCATACCCCTTTTAGAGATAAAGAAAATGAGGCTCATAGAAATAAAGTGACTAAGAAGAAGAAAAGGGGCAGCTAGGTGGCGCAGTGGATAAAGCCCGAGCCCTGGATTCAGGAGAACCTGAGTTCAAATCCAGCCTCAGACACTTGACACATACTAGCTGTGTGATTCTGGGCAAGTCACTTAACCCCCATTTCCCTGCAAAGAAGAAGGAGGAGGAGGAGGAGGAGGAGGAGGAGGAGGAGGAGGAGGACGAGGAGGAGGAGGAGGAGGAGGAGGACGAGGAGAAGAAGAAGAAGAAGAAGAAGAAGAAGAAGAAGAAGAAGAAGAAGAAGAAGAAGAAGAAGAAGAAGAAGAAGAAGAAGAAGAAGAAGAAGAAGAAGAAGAAGAAGAAGAAGAAGGAGGAGAAGAAGAAGAAGAAGAAGGAGGAGAAGAAGAAGAAGAAGAAGAAGAAGAAGAAGAAGAAGAAGAAGAAGAAGAAGAAGAAGAAGAAGAAGAAGTTCAAGTTCTACTTGCCAGGTGTAAGAGCCAAGATTGTCTGAATGAGGGTACTAGATGATCCCAAATGCAATGGCTAAATGATTTTTCCAGTGTCTTTTGAACATATTGTTATCAACTAGGGCATAGACTCTAGTCCAGGTCTTTCTTGTATACCTTTCTTCCTCTAATGGTACAATTATGCCTATTTGGAATTTTTCACCTTTAATGAAGTTTATAAGCAGTGACATCTTCTAAGGACACTGAGAAGTAGAGAAATAGATTGTCTCTTTTTTTTCATTGGAGAGAAATTGAGATGAAGTGGATAAATACAGTACCAAAGCTATGAAAATAGAGTATTAGAATTTTATTGAAGGTTTGGACACAATAACCTGTAGAATGGTCCTGAGGAAGTAGAGAAGAGTTGTCATAATTTAAGAGCTATCAAAATATTTTACCCTGCTTTCAGATATTTTCAGTCTTTTTAGATCTGCAGAAATATCTGAAATTCCAGAAATCATTTGTTCCTTTGGTTCAAAATGTTGTTTCCACAAGGTCCTTGTTAAATTAAATGCTTTGCCAGGAAGAAGAAGTTTAGTGGAAATTATATCATATTTATAATCAAGAGGATGTATTCAAAGTTCAACTAGACCATTTATTAAAAGGGTAACATTGTCCTTTTTGTCTCTATACCTTTCTGAACTTCCTTCTGTTCTCTTCTATAGATTCTAAAAGTTTCATTGATGCTCTTTCCATTCCTTTCTTTTTATCACTTTCATTACTCACCTACTCCCATGCCATAGCACCCCCATTGCAAGTTTGGGGGTGGGGGGCTAAAGGGAGAATCCTCCCTTGTAACAAAGAAATTCAATGAAGCAGTACAAGGTCAACAGACATGTATGAAGTGCTTATGTTACAGACATTGTGGTAAGAGCTGGGTATAAAAATACAAGCAGTAAGAAATATAATTACTGCTCTCAAGAAGCTTACATTCTGATGAGCTAAGACAACACATAAAAAGGAGCTAAAGGGGGGAGGAGGGGAGAGCTTATCAATCAAATCAAAAGAAAAGGCTTCAGAGTCACAGGGTATTTTCAATGTGTGAAGTCCAGGGTGGAGAGTGAGTTTCTCAGTTGAAGAAGTTTCTGTGGCATTGTAGAGAAAGTCCAGGAGAGTCAGGAATACAGTCTGTAGAAGAATGCACACGTTCCTATATTGGCTGTATCTGATAATTCATATCTCATTTTGCACTGCTGGTTTATCATCTCTATTCTAAGATGTGGAAGGCATTTTATTATCTGTCTTATAAAGTCATGATAGGTCATTTCACTGAACATAATTCTTAAGTCTTTCACAGTTGTTTTCTTTTACATGATTGTAGCCATTGCATTACTTACACTCCTGGTTCTATTCACTTTCATCTAGATCAGTTCATATAAACCTTCCCAAATTTTTCTGAAACTAGTTATTTTTTTCATTTTTTTTTTGTTCAGCACTTTTAGTCTTTTAATTTCCTTCCTAAAAAACTCTATAATTTCACTTCTTTATTTCTTGCTTGACCTCCCCCGCCAAAATCTTTCTTGAAATCATTGTGTCTAAGACATTCTAGTCCCTTAGTCCCTGTATTTATTATACAGTTATTTTCTTCTTCTGTGTTGAGGCAGCTAGAGCTAACTGGATATATCACCGGCCCTGAAGTCAGAAAGATCTGAGTTCACATCAGACCTGAGACACTTCCTAGTTTTGTGACATTGGACAAGTTATTTAGCCTGTGATTGACTCAGTTTCCTCAACTGTAAAATGGAAATAATAACAATATCTAACTCTCAAGCTTAGATGGAATGCTCTTTTCCCTCCCCATTCATTTTTTCTTTATCCTTTCCCTTCCCCTAAGGCTACAGTTCTAGATGCAATGAGAGGAATCTTCTGAAATCCTTGTTGGCCTTTTCCCTGGTTTCTTCTCTGGGTTCCCTTCTTTCTCTAAATCTGTAGTCCTATTTTTATACCATTCAATAATCCTTGAGGACTCCCTAATTCCAGGCTGTCTCTCCTACTGTAGTACTGACAGGATCCTAATAAATTTCAGATATTTCCCTGGTCTAAAGCTTCCAAGAGCTACCCAACCTTCCACCCCTAACCCAAGCTTATTGGAATTGCCAAGTTATTGTGCTGGCCCTGTCTTCTGCTATTGCTCCAAAAGGAGTGCTACTTTCAGGTTTCTTAGCTTGAGGCATTTACCTACTACTGAGGACACGTCCCCCATTTTAATTTTATGTTTGTTTATTTTTACAAGCATTTATTATCTCTCCCTCCCACTGATTCCCTCAATTGAACATTTTTTTAAACCTATATAAAAAACATACATAGTACAACAAAACCAATTTCTGCATTGGCCATGTCCAAAAACTGTATACTTGTTCTGCATTTTGCATTCATTACCTCTCTGGTAAGATATTGGTGACATGTTTCTTCAGTCCTCTGTACTCATAGTTTTTCATTGCTTGTTCATAGGTCTCTGAAGTCTTTCAGAGTTGTTTTCCTTTATGACATCATCGTATAAATTGTTCTTATTCTTCTCATTTCACTCTGTATTGGCTTATAGAGGTCTTCAGAATTTCTTCTGAAATGTCTATTTCAACATTAGTGTAATATTTCATCTCGTTTATATGCCAGTCTTTGTTTAGCTTTTCCCCAAAAGATATATACCCCCTTAGTTTCTAGTTTAGGGCTACTACAAAAACAACTGTCATAGATATTTATGCACCTATGATTCATTTTCTCCTTCCTTTGATCTTTTTAGGGTATAGGCCTCATAGTGGGATATATAGTAGTAAAACTGGGTCCCAAGTTATTCTTTGTATGTAGTGATCTACTGACTCCATCTCTTGCTGTGGCTTCAATAGGCCAAGGCTGATTCCCTTGACTTCAGGCTCCAAAGTGGTGGCTTCCCATTCTCTGGCCATGTCTTTCCTCAGAGCCTAGAGCTTTCAAGTGCCTTTACCAGAAACTGAGCTGGCTTCTAGCTCTCAAAATAGCTTATGTGTCTTTGTTTGGAGCCACTAAATGATTTTGACTATTATTTAGTGTGACTGAAATCTGATGGAGGAGCTTAGAAGTTTTTCCTTTTGGCTTCTTCATTCTCAGTTCTGCTGGTACCCTTTTAAATCTTTACTGGGGTGTTCCCTGGGTTAGCCGGCCATCCTAGCTGGCTTTCACTTGCCTACCTTAACTGGAAGATTTTATATATTTATATATACATATATACAGATATATACATGCATATCTGTATATATACACATATATATGCAAAAGTTTGTATGTATATATGCATATATATGTGTATATACATATATGTATGTGTGTATATCTATATCTATCTATCTATCTATCTATCTAGATAGATAGATAGATAGATATATCTCACCAGCAGAATTTTCCCTTTCAAGCTTTGTTTAAAAAAACTCATTCCCAATAATGGGGGATTTCATTTGTATCTGCTCAACTTGTCAACACATCCCTGAAAGGTCTGGATTCCTTGTTCTGGTTTGATATTTCAGATGGTAGGCTTCATGTGTCACTGCTGTTCAGCCTTAATTGCACTGGAGGCGGCATTCCACTTTTCCCAATTTCTAAACCTCCTGTTTTGAGGACCTCAAGATTATTGCTTTCTTCTTTGACATTTCTCCATACCAACACTTACCTGTTAAGTGATAGGAAAAAATAAATTTGACTTAAATCTGAACTGGAGGGGAGGGGGAGAGGTAAGAAGGCGAGAAAGATGGGGAGTTGTTTTGCCTCTTCTCATTTGGCAAAAAAGGACAGTTCCTTTTCGTCTTATGAATAGGCAAGATTGACATAAAAAAGTACTTCAAGAGCTGAACTCTCTCACTGAACACAAATACAGCAAATTTCTGTATATCTTTAAATGTTTTATGTGTCCCAGTCATATATAATTTATTATGTTGTGAAGCCGAGTCCTTCTTTGAATGAAAATCTTACTGTCAGAGCCTGGGGTGTTTTATTTTGATGATTTAAAACTCCCAGTGCACTCATAGCAAATAGCACTTTTTATTACAGTGTGTTTGTCCAAGAGGTCAACTTTCAGCACAATAGGAAGGTTTCTACTATAGAATTACTTTGGGGGGGGTGGGGAGAGACATCTCCCGTCCAATTTCATATGGTATGGAAAGTCATGCCTATTCCATCATGGACTTGCCACCATAAGAAAAAAGTTATTATTGGTTCAAGTCTCCCTCTGCAAGCTGTCAGGGTGGTAAGGAGAATGGGGCAGCAAAGGTGGGGAGTGTAAAAAGGAACACAAACAGGTTGGGGCCTGGTGAAATCAGAGGGAGAGTTATACTTATCTTTAATGCTTTTACCTCAACAGAAAACAGCTGAGATGAGTGGAAAATGTCAATTAAATTTAACTTTTTTTTAAAAAATCAAAACATATTATAACATAGGATCATAGACTTAGAACTGGAAGGGACCTTTGAGGTAATTTAGTTTGGCATCCTCATTTCAAATATGTTAATTGCCCAAGGTTACACAGGGAGTAAGTGACAGAACTAGAATTTCCTTGCCCTCTAACTACAAATCTAAGGTAATGTAGTTGCCAGGTGGGGGATGCAAAGAAGAAAAATATGAAAAATTATATTATTTATGATCTCAAAGAACTTACAGCCTAATAGAGATGATCTGACATGTACCCATACGGTACAAGGTAGAATGTTTTGGGTGGAGATGACAAAGCTAGGCAGAGCAGTCTGAAAAAAACACTTGAAGAAATAATAAATGATTTGTATATGGTGACCTCAAAGAAAGTTTCTTGGAAAAGGTAGTATCTGGACTGTCTTGAAAGCTGCAAATGAGGGTAGAGTTTGTGCAAGGCCCAGGATATAAATGTATAAAGGTGGAAGAAGGAAAATGTGACTGGAGCATAACTATTCATTTATTTGGGTCAGAAGCTAAGAGGCCATAGAGAGAAATTATATGAAATGAGGCTAGAATGATAGATTAGAGCCCAGTTGAGATGGGTCCTACACAGAGAACAGCCTGTGGGTGCAGTTCTGCTCCAGTCTGAAAAAAAGATTCCTTCTACAAGTGTTAAAATAATAGTTGTAACTCAAACTTTATTTCAATCATTCATGATTTCACTAATGCAAGTATCCCCTCCACCAAGGCATATTGCAATCCCTGTATGCCTTAGAAGGTGGTTTTCACTTGTTGTTTATAGCTAAAAAAAGCATCCTAGGGGTCAACTACCTAGAAATTAGCTTTTTTTTGTTGCTTTTAGAGACAGAAAGGGAGAGAGAACAACAGATACAAAATATGTCATAGGTACCGTGTACATTATGGCTTTTGGTACAGCAGACCCTTCCAAAACTTGGTCTCAATCCTTGAGAGGCTCCATTTATATAGTGAAGAATTAGAAAAGAGCAAACATAGGATATTTCAAAATTCATAAAGTGTTTTCCTCAGAATACCCGATGAGGATATTCAGGAAAATGAGGGCCTGGGAAACAACATGAGTCATGCATAGTAATGATAACTCATAAGATCTGTAGTGTTCTGATTCCAGTATAGAGAATTCTTTCTGATCTATACAATAGTGCCTCACCTCCCCAGTTAAAGTCTTTATACTTTCTATTATATTATAATATATAATTATATATTATAATATACACATATTACATGTTTACATATTATATTAATAGGAACACATACACACATATATTTATAAAAAGTCATAATATAAGGTGGCCCTCAATGTACCTTCCTATTTGGTGCACCCTGGCTATCCTCCTACCTTATCTTTTCTTCATCCTAGCTCTTAGCTGAAGCTCACCATTCTCCCAATAATCAGTCTCTAGCCTCTGAACCATAGGACTGGGACTACCAAAAGCCCAAGGCTTAGAGGACTAAATGATTTCTTGTTGTCTCCAGCTTTGTTTTTTACCAATGACTTCAGATGAGCTATTTGGATGAGGGCCCTCCTGCTTGTATATGGTATGTGTCACTGGTCACTGCTTTAAAATTTAACTTAGTTCATGTTAGCAACCATTCTCTCAGCTCCCCTGTGTATAGAACATTGTCCAAGGCCTGATGATGTCAACCTCAAATAGCCTGAGGTTCTAGGGAAAAGATCAGATACATGCACTGACATAAGTATAATGCAAAGTAGAACAGGAATCCTTGAGAGGTACAAAGAAGAGATCAAATCAGCTAGTGGAGTATGGTGATCAGAGAGACTTACTCAAGGAGGTAGATGGGCAACGTCAGGGCCACTGATCTTAGCATCAAAAACCATCCTTTTGAGTACTAGATGTGTCACATACTTAGATGACCTTGTACCAATCATTTTACTTATTTGTTTTTCACTTTTCTTATCTATGTAATAGATATAATAATAGTTCAACTACTTTCCAATTTTACTATGGGTAAACTTTATAAACCCTAAGTTTAATGGGTAACACTTTATAAACCCTAAGTCTTATAGAGATTAGAATGATGGCCATGGTTTCAAAAGGCACTAATAGGGTAGTGAGTGAAATAGAATATTCAAGGTTTTGGGGTTTAGGTGAACAAATTTTCAGAAGTAGAGAGAACAAAGCACAGAAAGTAGTTGTATTTGTCTGAAATTTAGAACACATGAAGGGTTGAAGAGAATTGTAAAGATATAAATATGGCATCTTTCTGGTTTGTAGGTAATTTTGAATTATAGACTATTCTAGGGGTTCTTAACATTCTTTGTATGATGTACCCCTTTAGAAGTCTGATGAAGCTTATGGATCCTTTCTTAGAATAGTGTTTTTAAAGGTATAAAATAAAATATGTAGTATTACAAAGGAACTAAATTATATTGACATACAATTTTGAAAATTAGAAAAAAAATTCCCATATAACTGGTTCAGAACTATAGCATAGAGGTTCAGCAGGAAGCAAGAAGCCTTTCCATATTTTTGAGCATCAAAGTGACCTGATGATGTCTGGACATCAGGAACATTGTCATACAAAACATATGAAGGATGGACTGAAGTTAGGGAGGAACAGAGGCAAAGAGATGTTACCATCTCTGTCCCTCATCCTACTTGTGACTGAGTAAGGGGTGTCTCCAGATGACACTTCAGATATGTTCCTAACCCTTATAATAAAACAAGACCAGGTGATTTCAGCTACTCTAACTTTTCAAGTTCATGCAGAACCACCAATTTTTAAACACAATACCAGGTCACAAAACCATCCTCCACAGGATTGCATTCTATCACCAATACAAACAGTGTCCCTTGGGCTAAAAGCTTCCTACAAAACAAAACACAACAAAACAAACATAGAAACAAACCCTCTTCATCTTCTTTAGGGCATCACTTTGGCTTCCAGTTATGGTTTTGATTTAATATTTCATTCCCTGAGAGATGATAGTGAATGGAAGCTACCTCATGAGGTTGCTAAATTGATTCCCGAGATCAGGAGAAAAAGATTCAAAGTATGTGCATGTTTCCTGTGAAATATACAGTACTAGGCAGATCTCAGATTAAAAGACAAGTCTTGCTTTAAAGATAATGCGATTAGTTTCTCCATCCTAGAGTTAGTACACTTACACTGATACAGTATGGGTGCCCTATTGCACTCACTTACTGTCTCCATCCCCTTGCACTTAGTCCCGGCTGAACCTATTAAGTTGGTATCAAGTCAACTTGTCCCTTAGTGATAGTACACAAACTCTGAGAGTGCTGCAGAATTCTGTATCTGTCCTCTTACCTGTCACTTCAGCCTGCTTTTACTGATGTTAAAAGAAATCTTTACTGTCAGTCATATAACCAATTCACTTTGTTCCCCGTCAGTGACACGCTTGTTGTGTTTCTCCCACCACTGAACCAGTGTCTGTGAATTAGAATTCTCCAAATTTATACTAGCTCATTAGTCTGAATAAATTTGAAAGCTGCTGTTCCTCAGTTTTTCGAATGTAGCCAGGTATAATTGAGGCATCTTTAGAAACGTAAATTAAAATCTGACTCTCTGGTAGACATTTTCTGAGTTGAGAGCCAAGGGTTCTCTTTGTGGCATTCTTTGAGCTATAAATATCCTTTAAAAGCATAAAATCCCCTATCATTTCTTTTTCCTCTTATTTTCCTCTCTACTATCCCACTCCCACCTCACAGAGGAAAAACAGTTACTGGTTTCCCACTTGAACTAAACCATCAAGTATATTTGACTAAGATGAGACAGATCAATTCTCTAACAATTAAGTTTATCCAGGTTGTTAATGCTAGAAATAGTCAAATAGTTTGCCTCCATGAACACTGATGTGTAGGTGTATGTATGTGTGACACATACTAGTCAGTGTTTATATACGCAAATGCACACATGCACTATTCACTGTTCTTATATATACACATTTTTGCACCATATATGTATACAGATATGCCAAATGTATATATACCATATATAAATATATAGTGTATACACACATGCCATGAATACATATAAACATATCCAACATACATACAAACACATATGTGTAAAGACATGCGTATACATACACATGTGTATGCACACACACATATAATCAGTGAAAGACACATGACGGAGCAATAAGCCAACCAAGTGTATTTGATGTAAGGAGATAGTCGTGTGTAGGCAGAGTAGATTCCTCATGATTCACCCAGTTCCTAGTTGGCTTAAGTCCATGTCCCAAACTCCCCAAAGCTGTTCTTAGATGAGCTCATTTGGCCCTTTGTGGTGGGGATTTCTCTCACTTGTCCTGAAGTATTTGGGATGGGTCACTCCCTAAAGATTTACTGAATGGATTGCCCAATTTTCTCTTCTTCTATCAGTTGCCAAATCCTGTTGATTCTATCTCCACACTATGAAATTATCTCTTTTATTTCCATAAGTCTACTTTGGAATGTTATCACCAGTTGCCCAGAATCTTGTGTGTTTAGTAATTAGACTCAAATTTTAATCCTTCTTCCCTCCAATCTATCCTTCACAACACTTCCCAAGTAATCTTCCTAATGCATAAGACTGACCAAACAATTACTTTATCAAAACCCTTTACTGTTCACCAGTGACCCATTTCAGTTTGTTTTTTAAGATATTAGTTTCTTAAGTATTTTTGTGTCTCCTTTACCAAGCTCCTGACTTTTTTTTCCATAATTTTCTTGCATTACTCTCATTTCTCTTTCCATTTTTTCCTCTACCTCTCTTACTTTATTTTCAAAGTTCTTTTTGAGCGCTCCTTTGGCCTGAGACCTATTTGTATTTTTCTTAGCAGCTTTGGATGTAGGAGCTTCAACTTTGTTTTCTTCTTCTGAATGTGAATTTTGATTTTCCTTGTCACCATAAGAACTTTTTAGGGTTCTGTTTGCTCATTTTCCCATTCTATTTCTTGACTTTTAACTCTTTGATAAAGTAGAACACTGCTTCCAGAGTCGAGGGCACATTGTCCCAAGCTTCAGGGGGTTTCCACAGTTGTTTTCAGAGATACTTCTAGGAATTTGTAAGTCCTTAATTCTTCCAAGGTGGTATAATTTAAGGAGAGTTATGTTCACCACTCTCCTGGTCTGTGCTCTAGTCTGTAGGTAACCACAGGCCTGCTTTTCTGCCTTGGAACTATAAACAGGGTCCAACTCCACTGTGTCTGCAAGCTCTTTTTGCTTGTGCTCCTTGCCCACCTGGGACCGCGACCCAAGACTGTCACCTGTATCTAAGTATGGCCAAAACTATAGAATCCTGCCTCATTGCTACCATAGAAATTCCTATCTCATTCTTACCAATTTTTTGAGCCCCTTACCATCTATGGGCTGAGTTCCAGAAGCAGTTTTTGCCACTACTGATTCAGAGGCTCTTGAGGCCTGCTCCTGGTTCACTGGGGTTGCGTCTGTGATGGTACAGTCTATGTTAGGTTGACCTCCACTCTCACGCTGGCATAGCAGACCTTTCCTTCCAACCTTCTAAGTTGTCTTTGGATGGAAAATTTTGCCCTGTGCTTTTGTGGATTCTGGTGCTCCAGGAATTGTCTTATGGCATTATTTATTTATTTGTTTGTTTATATTTTTTATTTATTTATTTTTTGCATGGCAATGAAGTTTAAGTGACTTGCCCCCTCTTATGGCATTATTTAAGGTATTTGCAGGGGTCTTAGGAAGAGCTCAGGCAAGTTATTGCCTTTCCTCTGCCATCTTGTTCTATGTCTTATAAATTGTAGAAATCCCTCATGTCCAGCACAAGGACTTGCTTATTGTAGATATCTAATAAATGTCTGTTAAACTGAATTATTTAACCCCTTGAATTAAATGGGATTTTCAGAAGGGAAGTGGTTCAGGAAAAATCCAGTGTAATGACTTTGGATAAGATGTAAGACTCAAAGGTGACCCTGACTGATGCTAAGCACACAGGTCTCTGATGAAATGGCACCAGTTGGCATATAAAAGCTATAAAATAAATGGTAATATTCTTATAAAACCTATATACTTTGATGGTCCATTTTGTGTCCAAAATGCCATATCTTCAGCTAGAAATTATTTGTGTGAAGAAAAATGTAATTGCTGCCATTGCCACCAAAAGTAAAGGTTAAAATAACATTCTCTACAATGCTATCTACCTTACTTTTGGGAAGAAGATATGTTAGTTATGACTTTAAGTCACTGCTTTCTCTTAGCCACAGTTTATCCTGTCCACCCTCTAAACCATGGAGGTTGGACTGAGTAACTTCCAAAATCTCTTCCATGTTTGACATTCAATGATCTTATAATTCTAACACCCCTTCCAGCTGTCATTTTTTGACCCTGTGAATGCTGAATTCAAGTTGAAGAGATTTTACTCATTGGTCCGAAATTCTGTCTGATTCTGAATCTCAATCAGGGTCTGTTGCTTCTAAAAATGCAAATAATTACTGAATTACAAAGGTTTTGATGTGGGAAAACCTTTTGTGATCAATATTACTCCTAATAGCCATGCTATTCTGACTCCAAGTCTCTCCTCACAATGGCCATCCATCCTGCACAACTGCTGCATGAGCTCCTTGACACTGCTTCCTACCACTGCCCTCTAAAGATGCTTTTACTTTATTTATTCAAGGGTATAATTAGATTTATTCACTCCATTAGAAAGCAGGGTCTCTAGTCTGTGGATGAATTAGATAATCCGCCCCCAATGTTCAAAATTAATAGGACAGGAGGAGCTTAGGCTTCTTTGGTATTTCACTAGCACAATGCTTGCCCAATGCTAAACCCCACATTCTTAATTCTCTCCAGGGTTTCAGCCAGAACACAAATCACAAACCCTTCTATATTTTGCATTCATGTTTGGCCATAGATTCATGTGTAAGTAAAGGATGTCAGTATCCAATAAAGCACATTGCATCCCATCCACAGTTTATTTAGCTTAGTGATAGCTTCTTTTTCTATCCTCTTTGGGTAAAGTGATTATCAAATCCAAATCAACAACTGAACACTTCAACTAAATTCAATTCAATTTGGAGGAAGAGAAACAGTGGAAATAGTCATAAAATGTCCAAATCCCTGCTCTAACATTTTATTCAAATCTTTGCTCAGTCACTTACTACGTGATCATAGTTAAGCCATTTAACCTTTCTAAGACCTAATTTCCTCATCTACAAAATGGTTGTTTTCTATAGTTTCACCTTTAAACCCATGGACCTGATGATTCAAATCAGCAAATAATTATTATCTTTATTATATTGAAAATGCTGGGATAGATGACAAAGGTCATGCTGTCATCTCCAGTACAATACAAATGAATATATAAGTGTAAAGGAAAGATCCAGGTAAAGCACTATAAGAAATTAGAGAAAGATGGGATAATATTCCCCTGGGAGAATAAGGGAAGACTTCATGGAGAAGCTTACTTTTGATAGGATATGAAGGAAATGAGTACTTGAACAGATTTCTCTCTCTTGACAGAAACAGGGGAAGTGCTGAAATGAAGAGTACCAAATATGAGGGATGGTGCAAACAAAGGCATAGAGACAGAAGGTGGTTGGATGTGAATAAAAGATTCATTATAATCTAGTTTGACTGAAACAGATTGAAGTAGTATAAGATTAGGTGGACAGGTAGGTTGGAACCAAATATTAGAAGACCTAAAATTACAGTTAGGCATCTGGTGTTCAATGGAGAGCCTTTGATGGGTTTGAGTGGTATAGCGACATAATCATTGCTCAAGAAATAGAGCAGATGATGAATTGAAAAGTAGACTGGAGATAAGAAGACAAATGAGTAGTATGAGAATGCTGTAGTTTAAAGAAGAAGTGATCATGGTCTGAATCTTCAAGGTAGAAATGAGATATGAAAGGTGGTGATGTGTGTAGGAGATATTCCCTGGGTAGAAATGCCAGGTTTTGGCACCTGATTAGGGAGATAGAAACAGAATGACAAGACAGAAAGGAAAAAAAAAAGGAGGAGGAGAAGGAGGAGGGTAGGGGCAGGAAGAGACAGGAAAGGGAGGGAAAGGAGAAGAGGAGAGCAAAAGAGAAAGGGAAAGGGAAAGGTAGGAGGGAAGTGACTGAATTGCTCATACTCTTTGACTCAACAATGCCACAATTAATCGTCTACCTCATGTGACTGAGACAGAAAGTTCCATATCTACCAAAATATTAAAACCAGCAATTTCTGTGGTAGCTAAAAACTGAAACCAAATTGATGATCAGGGAATGGTTGAATGAAGTGTGCTATATGAATGCAGTGAAATATTATTGTGCCAACAGAAAAAGCAAATATGAGGACTTTAGAGAAACAGAGGAATGAAAAAATATATACATACATATATACATATATGTGTATAGTGTGTATGTGTGTATATATATGTGTGTATGTATGTGTGTAGGGGTGTGTGTATGGGTGTGTGTGTGTGTATATATATATATATATATATATATATATATATATAGAGAGAGAGAGAGAGAGAGAGAGAGAGAGAGAGAGAGAGAGAGAAGGAGGGAAACAAAACCAAAAGAGCATTATTCACCAAAAGTACAATAATATAAAAACAATGCAGATACAACTAAAATCATATTAAAATGTAATGATGGATTTTGGTTCCAAACAATTGCTGATGAAATACACAGCTCTCTTCTCATTAAATTTTTGATAGAGGAAGAAGAATGAGATATGGATGTTGAATATTACCTATGCTATCAGATATGTTAGTTCTATAAGTTGGATTGTTTAACTTTTTAAAATTTCTTACAAGAAAGGGTTCTATTGTTGGTGTTGGGGTACGTCAGAAAAGGACAGTGGTTAGAAAAGAAGGGAGAGGCATCATTTAAATATATAACAAAGCATTTGGTGGAATTAAAATTCTTGAATCTCAAAGCAAGTAATATAAGAAAAAAACTAGAATGAAAGAAAATAGGACTCCCAAATGTCCAATTATATCATACTACAATAAAAACAAATGGAATTTTTTTTTGATACCGGTTAAAGAGAAAAGGAAAGCATTAGATTTGTGGAACAGATTAGTGTGTAATTTAAGATTCTAAATGTGGATTCTAATCTGTTCCCCCAGTTTGGGGGAAACTGACTAAAAATCACTGATAAAACGAGTTTAGGTTTTTAAGGGTTTATTGGAAAATAGAAAGAAAAAGATTGAGAACAGAATTCTAACAGCCTGGCATTCCTATCTTTCCTCAAATTTCCTGTGAAGTCCTCTGCCGCCACCACCATCAAGTCAGGAAGCCAAAAAACCCCAGTGCTCTCTGCGCAGGCTCCCTTTCCTCCTTCCTGTCTCCTCCCAGACCATAGGAGGCTCCTCAAGTTGATTGGCTGGTAGCCTTGATAGACAGCACCCATGAGCAAACGTCATTTCCCGACGCCAAGGAAAAGCCACAATGCCTCTGAGGCATTTTCCTCATGGTGGAGCTTTCCCACAGCAAGTCTCAAGTAGGTGGCGTCATTCCAATCATTACACTAGAAAAGGATGAATTTAAATCAATTGAACTAAACAAAAAAATCACAAATCCCAGAATATAAATTATGGGAGACCTCTTATTTTGACAACTGTTAGAAAGAAGGGTAAGTATTTTTAAAATGAACTTATACTTATGTCATAGACCACAATAAACTCAAAAGTATAAAAGGTCACATTAAAAAAAATAGAAGAGACCCAAATCAAGCAACTTTTATAACTAATGGCTAGTAGAGGAGAAGCCTTTTACCCTTATAAGGAATGAAAGTGTTTACAAAAAGAACATATCATTTTTATCACACGAAATTGAAAGGCTATGTCCTAGCACAATTAATGCAATTATTTCAAGAAAAGATTTGATCGCATGGAAGGACAAGTTTTAGCTTCAAATATTTCTAATGACAGTCTGATATGCAAGATACATAAGGAGCTAACACAAATATGTAATACTAAAAGTCATTCCCCAATGTATGTTGGTAAGCAATAGAAAGTCCTCAAAGTAAGAATAACAAACAATGAACAGTCATATGGGAGGATTGCGCCTAGTCACTAATAAGATAAACACAAATCAAAACAGTTTTTAGGTTTTAGGTTGCTCCAAGGAAATTGGCAAAAAAAAATGGCAAAAATATAGTCAATTTGGGAAGGTCTATGAAAAGAAAGGCATATTAATAATTAAAGATGTTTAACCATTCTAAGAAAAAACTTATATTGAGACAAAAATGTTCATACCTTTTGACATTGAGATAGTACTGCTTGGAAAAAACTCCCCAAACTTAAAGGTATAAATAACAGTCCCATATGCACCAAAATTTTTAGAGCAGCACTCTTTTATGGTAGTAAATAACAGAAACAAAGCAGATGTCCACTGATGATAGAATAGCTACATTAGTTGGGCACATGCATGGGAAGAAGGAATATGATCTGTTTTAAGAAATGACAAATGTGAAGAATACAAAAAAGCAAGGGAAAACCTATATGAACTAATGCAAAATGAAGTCAGCAGAACCAACAAAACAATATACACAACAATGTAAACAATAAATAATAACAAACTGAAACTGAAAACTTTGTGATTATTGTGATTGAGTTTGACCCTGAAGAAGAGATGTGAGAATATACCTCCTTCGCTACTTTTCAGAGGTGAGGTAATATGGATGTGGAATACTGCATAAACTGTTGTAATTCATCAATGTTTTCATTAGTTTTGTTGAGTTGCTAGTCCTGCCACTTTTAATTTCTCTTTTATATGGGATGCCTGACTGTGTAAAGTAGGGGAGGATATATTTGGAAAATTCTTTAAAAACAAAAGATAACAAACACACTCTCTCTCTTCTCTCTCTCTCTATATATATATAGATATAGATATGTATATACATATACACACATATATAATGTATGTGTGGATGTATACATATAGGTATGTGTATATACATATGATATTCACATACACATGCCTATATAAATACATATGCATGTGCATATTCTATACATATACCTATACATGTAAAGCATCACTGAAAAAATTTTTTTAATGTGAATTGGTTTAGTGAAAAAAGATTTCATTTGGCATGGCTTTGGTTTATACGTAGCAATTGCAAGTGCACTAGAATTAACCACTGCAATATGCCTAATGTCTTAGAAATAAGAGAGGGTTAATTTGCTAGGCCCTAGTAAATCTTTAAGGGGAATAGAGACCTATTCCAAGTTCAAGGGACACAGTTTAATGGCAGGTGAAACAGATTGTTGGGTGTGAAAATTAATAGGCCTTGGTGTAATTATTTGACATAGGAATGGAAGGAAAATCTAACAGATGCTGAGAAGACCCAGGTCAGACCACAAATTCTCTCTGTGGCAGGTGGTACCCTGAGGACCAAAATGAAAGAAATTGTTAGGAAATATTGAATTTCACATGGCAAGGACAACAAATTATTTTCTATTAGTGAGCTAATAGTATGGACACGGGATTTAATGGTGGAAAGTTCAGGAAGGGATGGATAGGTCTGAGAAATAAGTTATTCAACACATGCAAAGTCATATGGAAAACTAGAGTGGTATTATTCACTTGGGGGCAGGAAAGGTAATATCCTCCCACCCTAAAAACTCTACTGTGAGCTAGCCCTCACAAAAGAGAATTAACTATGGAGAGGAACAAATACTTGCAGCTCTGCTGAATGACCTACTCAGCAGAATGTCACTACCATTGGACTCTATGCTTGTGCCCATTCTTCCCATGGATACTTATATATATATTTGTAGGAAAATGCAGACTAGGTTTATGGGGAAGCAATATTTGATTGTGACTGTTTTTATAATGTCATCTTAATTTTTTTTATTTAAACTAATTATATCTACTATCAGACTACTAAAGAGCTTGCCAAGTTCTTTTCAGGATTTCTCATCCACTTTTGTTACCCACCTTTCACCCAATTCTCACTTATAGCTCCAAGAAGCTGAAGCATGCACAGCGGCCACATCCTGGCAAAAGCATCTCAGCAGACAGGCTAAAACAGGCTGAGGGTAAGCAATGGACCTCAAATCCATTGACAAGTTAGGGAATGTCTACCCCAAGCATGTGAAGACTTCTCTTGGTAGAATGTGTAGAATAGAAGAATGTGTTCCAATATTCCAGCTAAAGCAGACATTGTAGGACACTTAGAGTTTGGTCATACATCAAAGATGCCAAGGGCATTCATTGAATCCCAAGCCATGATCAATCATCCTGACTTTTGACCTACCACTGGACTTTGATGACTCTGGAAGAGAGAATCAGGCTGACAACTTTGTGTAATCCTGCCTCACTTAAATCCAATTTATGTGCAAGTCAAGACATTACCCCACTATGTTATTGGTATTCTTCAAAATGAAGGCTGAACTACAAAGGGCCCTGACATGAGTGAGGTCTCATAAACTCTATTAATTGAAGCCTGGACCCATAGACTATATCCTAGATACATAGAATAGTAGCTGTATTGTGGGATCCCACCCTACCAGTACCCAACCAAATTGCAAAACTTTCTTTGATAAGCTACATAGAAAAATCATTATTTTCATCATGTTGATGAGGAAATTCATAAGTTGGGACTAATCAATATCCAGATATTATTCTTTTTAAATGTAATATTCAACAAACTATTTTTCAGGTAATTAAAAAAAACTTTTGTAATTAAAATATTATGATGTAACCTTGTCATCTGTGGTCATAGTGAATATCTTTGATACCATAACAGTAGCAGAGAGGATAATGATAATAATGCTATATAATATAATATATCATGCTATATAATATAATGTTCATCTGTTCCCAAATTATTTTAGTGTCCTCTAATAGGTGTCTGTATTTTGAAGGTTTTGCATGCACACAGGTTGGAGAGTATGCATTTTTGTATAGTGACATCTAGTAACAGTTCAGTCCCTATCATGTTATGGAACGAGGTTAGGTACAGATGATTGAGTGTAACAGTTCTTCTCTTGATAATGGTCCAGTTCCAATAGAATTTGTTGGTTTAGTTTTCACTTCAGTTGACATAACATATGTAAAGCATTTTGTAAGCTTTAAAGTGCTATATTATTATTGTTGCTGTTGTTATTTATTGATATTTTGAAGCTTGTGTTTATTGTATGGGTATTGATATTTTTTGTATCTTGGTCCAGAAAAAATAACATAATCTAATGTATGAGTCTGGCCACCTGGTCATGTCTTGCTAGATATTTGGTAGGTGCTAAATGTTTGCATCTATACTGATGTGTCTTTTTATTTATACCTAATCTCCTTAAATATATCCATTCTATAATTTCTGATCATGGTGACCTGGTCCTGATTTATCATCATAAATCTTTCTATGTCCATGAACATATTTATATTCCTCAACAATTTGTTTCATGCTTCTTTAGCACCATATTATTGGCTACTAATCATGTGAATGCTAAAACCAGGTGTATTTTGGCCTTATAGGGTTTTCTGCTTCCACTATTGATCTTAGTCATTGCATTGGGATAAAGGAAAATCACTTTTGGTTTCATTCAACAAATCCAGTAATATATCTCTGTTCTTAGGTTTTGTTTTTGTTAGTTTGTTTTTGCTTTTGCTTAGTGAAGTGATGTCTCTATTTTTCAGATTCATTTCTGTAGAATTTTTACCTGTCTCTCATGTACACTGACAAGTTCTATAAATTCTCTATCTCATTTTTGGCAAGAAACTATTAATATTTCCATAGCTGCCTTAGTGATGGGCCCTGTGATTCATTAATATTACATAGACTTTCATTAGGATACATTCCAAGTCTCTTATGGTCCATTTTACAACTCCAGAAGTATACATTGAAATGAGTATTGCGTAGGTGTTAATTGCTTCAAACATGTTCTTCCCATTCAGCTTTGATTTCATAATGTCAGTAGGTCTCAACAACTTTTTCCACAGCTTTCTCCTTGAAAGCATTACAATCTACTTATTATGTCTTGACTGGAGGCCATAATATTGTAAGCATTGTCTTTATCCTTTGGTTTGATCTGATCTCTAGATTTAATATCAAAATCTTCAGCTTTTACCTTTCCTTAGATAATTTCCAAATGACCACTTGATGCCACTAGAGAAAGATGCCATAAGGTGAATAAATATTTTAAATTTTTTTCAAGTGGAGCCATATAGCATGATGCCATTCATTCATATTAAGTGAATGATCAGATGCTTCAGTTCAACTACCTCATTAATTTGAATAGCATTTTCATTTCTCTTTGGGAGAGATAAATGTATTTAAGACTAGTCAAAAGTATAATGGATATAAACTATCTCCTTAAAAGTGTCAAAGTTTATGTCAATTCTTCTTGACATTATTTTTTTTTTTGGTAGAGAAAACCTTTTCACAGAGACAGCAAATACTCCATTGTAGTTGGGTTTATTTTATATATTTGTAGGACATTACTTAGCTGTGAGTTTGAAACTACATCATAGGTTCTGCAATAATCAGTAAAGGTAATATAAATGCTTTTCTTTGGAGGGGTGGAATTTTAATAGTTTTCAGTTTCCCCTCAATCGATATATTATTGTTCTTGTTGTTCATAGCTTTTCTTGTAAGTGATAAATGTTGTGAATGTATTGTCTAAAGTATATCAACAAATAAATAGCCCATTTTGCAGGCAGTCATTGATGTATCTTTTGATAATAAGTATGTGATGCTTTCTATTAAGAAAGGTGAGATCAGACCTGTTTCACAGAGCAATATGGTAAAGCACTTTATTAGTAGTACATGTGCCACTGTGAAATATTTGATCTAAAATCATATGTATTATCTAGTCCATAACTTTCCAATTTTGTGTTCTGTTTCTGAGGTGAATGGGGCACTTCACTGGATCTCTCTTGCTTTTCTTTTTTTTTTCTTTGGGAGAAAAGGAAAGAGAAGTTAGATTTCAAGGTATTGGATGGAATATGGATTAAACACACACAAACCCACCATGCAATCAAGAAGTTTCCTGACTGGATGGAAGTAGGCTAGGGATTATAGAATATGGCAATGAACTTGTAGGTAGATCAGTAGAATTATCAGGGGGAACCTGCGATAAAATAGAATATATTCCTTTCTGGAGCGTAAAGGAGCTATAATGCTTGCCGGCTAGAGTTGACCACAAAGATCAAGTTATGCCTAGGTAAAATTAAATTGTGAGAAGGGGAAAGGGAGCAACAGAAGGGAACAAGCATTATTAAGCATCTACTATGTGCGACTGTCTGTGGTAAATGCTTTATAGAAAAAAGCTGGAAAGTTCAGATGTCATCTAATTAGAGATTAGGTGGTTTTCTTTTATGGAGACCTTTGTTTCTATACAGGGAAAAGAGGGATAAAATTAAGACTTGAGCATAGAGGAAATAATAAGATGCTACAGAATTTTAAACGTCTATGACATCATCAGGCCTGTTTATAAAAATATCACTTAGGCAGCTGAGTGGAGAATGTAGGGAATAAGGGATAGACTGGATGCAAGAAGAGTATTAAAGAGGCCGCAGTAGTCCAGGTGAGGAGTGATGAGGGCCATACCTACATTAGTAGCTATGTGACCATAGAGAAAGGGACAGATGTGGGAAATGTTAGAAGTAGGATTGAGGAAACTTAGAAATTGATTAGATATTAAGGGAATAGTATGACAGAGTAAAGAGTAGGGATATTAGGAATATGGTAGAGTAAATCAAGTATTACAAAAAAGAGCAATCAAGGAACTGTTTCTTCTATTGTAGGTAAAATGCTTCCCCACTACAACTGCAAAAAGAAGTGCAAAGAGTCTGAAAACATAAAAAAATCATCTGTCAATCTATAGGTATGTATTACATGCCTCTTATGCTAGATGTTGGGATAAGACAGAAGTTTTCCCTTCCTTAAAACAGTTGGAGTTCTGTAGAGGGAAACAACAAGCAAATAACATCTAGAAGATAAATATTTTAAAAGTGTATACAAACTAAAACATGATAATTTGGAGTAGATGGGGCAAGAGCAACAAGGGGAATATAAAAAAATTTATATTGTACCAAATAAATTAGCTAAGTCCTAAAACAAGATGGACTATAAGAGGTAAGGGATAACATCTTTTTTTTTTTTCAGTTTTCCAAGTTTTATTATCAAATTGTGATGACCACAGGGAGACACCAAGGAGAAAAGTTTCTCTTGCAAAGGTGCAGAGGTGGAATATTCAGTGCCATATATGAGTAATAATAAAAAAGCCAGTTTGACTAGATAAAGAAGTGTGTGAAAGATAATCATTTAGAGTATATAATGCTAGAGAGGTAGTTTACAGACAGGTTATGATTACAGAGAGGGGAAAATAGAGAGAATAGAGACTGTGTCTTATTCCAGTTCAAATCTAGTGCTTTAATCTCTTCTTTGTGTGGGTATGTGTAATAAGCATTCATACAAAAATAAACTAATAAATGAAGTCCATACAAGGTGACCACAGAAATCTACTCAGAAAATAATTTAACAGGGGCATGTTATATTTATAGTGATGGTCAGATACAAGCATAGTTCGATATTAAGAAAACAATTAACATAAGTAATTATATAAATAAAAAGTTTTAAAAAACATGAATATTTCAATAATTATAAAATAATTGTTTGCTAAAATACAACAAATATTTAAATTAAAACCCATAAAATATATGTGTGAAAGGATCAAAACATGATCAAAGTATATATTCTAAATCAATAGCTAGCAACTCTAAAGAAAAAGTGGAAGTACATAATCAGCTATATTCATGATCCATTCTTGGGCTATACCAATATAATAAAAAAATACTACAATATCAAATTTAATTTAAAGATTAAATTATAAAGCAATCAAGTTAATGAGAGGATACTATTTAAAGAGATGAGAGACTAGACCTGTGAATTTATTGGTACATGAAAGTCCCTCTACCAATGCAAATTGGAATATTCTCTACAACTTATTTTTATTTATATCTTTTCTGTATCTCCAGCATTTAGTTCAGTGCTTGACATATAATAGGGACTGAATAAATGTTTACTGATTTGTTATAATTTTCAAAATTTGCCTGGACAACTAAGATGTCATATGACTTGACCAGATTCACAGAGGCAGTAAGTATCAGAGGCAGTATTTGAACTCTTGGTTTCCTATATGTTAGGCTGGTTAACTATCCATGCCATCTATCCTCTCCATTTTAAAAATTAGGCACGGGGAAGCTAGGTGGTGCAGTAGATAAAGCATTGGCCCTGGATTCAGGAGGACCTGAGTTCAAATCTAGCCTCAGATACTTGACACTTCCTAGCTGTGTGACCTTGGGCAAGTCACTTAACCCTCATTTCCCCGCAAAAACAAACAAACAAACAAAATTAGGCACAATGATAAGAGATTATTTTAAAAGAACAAAATGTATAGAATCTCAAGGGAAATAATTAAAAGCATAAATGAAGAGGGCATAGAATTACCAGACCTCAAACTGTATATTAAAGCAATACTTAATTACCAAATGCCAAATACTTAACCAGTATTATCTGGTACAAATCAATGATAAAAATGGGACATAGGCAATTAAAACAGATTTGATAAGAAAAATACAGGAGCCCAGTGAATGATAAATCAAAAAACGTAAATTACTGGGAGAATACTCTTTTAACCAAAATTAAAATATATCTTTGCAGAAATTAGGGTTAGACCAATATTTTATATAGTATACAATAAGAAAACTATGCAATTATAATCTCAACATGGATACATGATTTGAATATGAAAAGTCACACCAGTAAAAGAATAAGAAAAGCTACCTTTCAGAGTTACAGAATAACCTAAGGCGAGCATTCTTAATCAAACAAGAGACTGAAAAAAATGATGAGGTGAAAATTATAATAAATAATATATATGAAAGAATAAAACCATTGAATAGATAATTAGAAGAGAAGAGGTTGAAAGGGAAATATTTGTATCATGTATCACCAATGAAAGTCATATTCAAAGTATACAACAAGTTAATTCAAATATTTTACACCAAGGGTCATTCCCTAATAGATAAGTTATCAGTAGATCTGAATTGTTGTCAAAGACTTTTAAATTATAAATGAAAATGTAAAATCTTGCTTCCAATCACTAAAATAAGAGAAGAAAATTAAAACTCTGAGATTTCTTGTAGGAAAGAGACAGGATAGTAAACAGAAAAAAATACGTATGTTTTAGATAGATGTATAGACAGAGAAACTGAGAGATAAATAATTAGATAGATGGATGGATGGATAGATACATAGGTAGGTAGGTAGGTAGGTAGGTAGGTAGGTAGGTAGGTAGGTAGGTAGGTAGGGTGTTGTTTGAAATTAGATGAGGGTGCCTGTCTCTGTTCTAGGTCTTATGAAACTTAAGCTGGGGCTTCTAATATATTGCTACTGAGAAATTAGAGGCTACTGCATCAGTTTTAGGCATTAAGCATTTATTAAATCATATTAAATGCTAGTAAAGAGAGAACACATGGCTCTAAAAATTCAGAAGCCCTATGTACCTAGGATACAGAGTGAGTGCCAGCATGGGAGAATTCTGAGAGAAAGAAAGACCTATCTCCAAGGGTTTTTAATCTTCTCGCAGGTAGAGGTGGGTTACTGCACCAAGTTAGTTGGCCAGTAATATTCAAGTTCATTGATTGGCATGACTTGAGGGTAGTCTAGGTGAGTTAACTTACTTTAGGTAGTCAGGAATGTCAATCTACATTTCCTTTGCAGCTCTACTTACTCTGGGCTGGCCTTAAGAAAGGTCAATCAAGGCTCCCTGGTTAGGCCCCAGAAACAGGAAAGTCTCTGGGACCCCCAAAACCCATTATTTTCTCACAGTAGGTAGGTATGTAGGTAGGTAGGTAGATAGATGATAGACAGATAGATAGATAGATAGATAGATAGATAGATAGATAGATAGATAGATAGATAGATAGATAGAGGTATGATAGATAGGGATAGAGAAACACACATAGTTCAGTTCATCAGATACATTCACTTTATCACATACCTTTAGCTAAAACAAATAAAAACCAATATTAAGGGCCCTCAGTATTGGAGTTGTACACACAGTTAAAATAGATACAGTCAAAAAATACTGTGTCATTTATTGAAATGGTTCCTGGGCTGACAGACTGGTTACTTATCTTTGCTTTATTTGAAGAGACAACTAGCTCTAGTAAAACTGTCAAGTTCTGTATTAACCTCTCTTGTCTCTACCCAGGTCCCTGAGGTGACTCATAAATTTCAGAATCACACATTTTATTCTTCTCATAAGGATGCTGGACTAAGAGCCAGACCACAGTTTGAGTCTCAGTTGGTCATTAAATATTCTGACCTTAATTATACAATTATCTTCTTTCTGTGCTGAAATGAAATGAACAGAATAAGGAAAACAATTTATACTAGAACCAAAAGGAACAGTGCTGGAAGACTTGTATACTCTGGTTAATGCAATGACCAACAATGATTTCAGAGGTCTGATAAAAAAAATGATGCTCAGCTCATGACAGAAATGATGAACAAATATGCACCATGAAAGAAACATCTGTGGATATGTCTAATGTAGGAATTTATTTTGCTTGACTGTGCTTATATGATACAAAAATTCTGCATTTCTTTTTTTTTTCAGTGGGGGTTGAGGTAGGAGGGATAAAAAGTATATGTTTAATAATCAAAAGAAATAAGCATTTACTTTTAAAATCCTCCAAAATACAGGATGGGGAAAACATTACTACTAGACAGTATATATTTGGAAAAAATTAGAGAGGTTGAATAGATGACTTCTAAGGTCCCTACCTCTTCTAACACCCTTTGCTCTGTATTCTTAAATTCAGAATGTCCAACACTCAAATAATCATCTTCCTATGAAAACGTGTCCATTCTTTCAACTTAAATATTCCTGCTGATGACACTATACATCTCACATAAATCCAAGATCGACATATGTCACATGTAACTTTTCCCTATCCCTTCCCATCAGTATCTAAGTATTCTGGATCTAACCTCCTGTTTCCAACCTATAACTTCCTTTCAAGCTTGACAACACAGGTCCTTATTATTGCTCTTATGCACTACTGCATCTCTCTCTCTTTCATTCCTTTCATCGAATGCCATGTTTGGCTTTTTTGGACTTTGAAGAGAGTCTGAATGGAAGAATGTTAAGAAAAATGAGATATGTATGAGAAAGAAAATATGGAATCAAAACTTTCGGTTTGTGCTAAACAGAATCTTGGTTCCAAATCTAGCTCGGCTACTTATTGCCTTTGGGGAAGTTATTGAGATTCTCTAGTTGCCCCCCCCAACCCCAGAAAATGAGAAAGGTGAAAAAAAGCACCTATAGTTGATTTTAGATATAAATGCTATGATTCTGCAATCTTACATAGGGTCTTGATATTCAAGCTGAGCAGTTTTAAAAAAGACACTAAAAATCAGTGGAAGAAGGAAGTAAGCTTAGTAAACCAGATTTCAAGCTTTATTACAAATCAGTAATCTTTAAAACAATCTCCACTACCTAAAAAATAAATCTGTGCATTAATGAGATAGATTAGATACATGACACACAGTAGGAAATGACCATAGTAATCTAGTGTTTGATAAATCCAAAGATGCAAGCTCTGGGGCAAGAACTCACTATATGATAAAAATTATTGGAAAACTAGATAGAGCAATCTGGCAGAAACTAAGCATAGACTGATATTTCACAATATATACCAAAATAAGTACCAAATGGTTATAAAATTTAGACACAAAAGATAAAAGCATAAGCAAATTAAGAGCAAAACAGCTTTGAGTAGGGAAAGGGTGAAAAGAGATAGAGAATAGAATATATGACATGGGGAGGGAGTATGATGGAGGGAAATTCAGTTAGCAATAATAACTGTGAAATGATGACCAAGATGCTCTCAGAAAAACCTGGAAAGACTTATATAAGCTGATGCAAAGTGAGATGTACTGTATATGAAGTAACAGAAATATTGTAAGATGATCAGCTGTAAATGACTTGGCTATTCTCAGCAATGCAATGATCCAAGACAACTCTGAAGGACATAAAAAAATATAATCCATCTCCAGAAAAAAAAAATAAATAGAAGTTGTAGTCTGAATACACATTGAAGCATATTTTTTTAAGTTTCTTTTTCTTAAGTTTTCTTTTTTTGGTCTGTTTTTTTACAACCTGACTAATGTGAAAATGTTTTGCATGACTATACATGTATAACTTAAACTGAATAGCTAGAGTTCTTGAGGGGGTGGTGGGGAGGGAGGGAGGCAGAAAATTGGCAACATAGAGTTTTAAAACTGGATGTTAAAATTGTTTTTTCATGTAATTGGGGGAAAATAAAATTCTAAATAAATGGGAAAATACAAAAAAATTAAAATGCAATAAAAAACAAAAAGTACAGTTATCCCTTCCACATCACAAGGGTTAGGAATGGAGCACCCCTATTATATGGAAAATCCAAATAAAAATTTTTGGACCTCCCCCCAAAAAAAATAAGCAAATTAGGAGAGCATGGAAAAATTACCTATTAAATCTATAGATAGGGGAAGTTTACCAATAAACAAGAGATAGAGAGGATCACAGGAAAAAATGGATAATTTTGAATACATGAAATTTATTTTTTTACAAAAACAAAACCAATGCAGCCCAAATTAGAAGGAAACAAGAAACTGAAAAAAAAATTATAGCAAGTTTCTCTGATAAAGACTTTATCTCTCAAATATTTAAGAAATTAAAACAAATGTATAAAGAAAAAAATAAGGGGCATTTCCCAATTGATAAATGGTAAAAGGCTGTGAATAGGCAGTTTTCAGCAGAAATCAAAACTCTCAGTACTCCTTTGGAAAAAAATGCTTGAAATCACCATCTATAAGAGAAATGCAAGTTAAAGCAACTCTGAGGTACCACTTCACAGCTATCAGATTGGCTAACATAACAGTAAAGAAAAATGACAAATACTGTAGGTGTTATGGGGGGAAAATGGACATTAATGAACTATTGGTGGAGTTATGAATTGTTCCAGCCATTCTGTAGAACAATTCACAATGATAGCCAGGGCTACAAAACTGCGCATTTCCTTTGACTCAACAATGCCATCACTATTTCTGTATCCCAAAAGAGATCAAAGAAAGGGGAAAGGAACCTCTTTGTACAAAAATATTTATAGCATTATTTTTTTTGGGGGGGTGCCAAAAATTAGAAACTGAGGAGATGGCCATCAAAAAAGGAAGTAACTGAACATGTCTTGGTATATGATGGTGATTGAATACTGTTTTGAGGAGGATGGTTTTAGAAAAACTTGCAAAGATTTAAATGAACTGATGCAAAGTGAAGTGAGTAGATCTGGAGAAATTTGTACATAGTAACAGCAATATTATAATAATGAAAAATAGCTACTCTAATTAATACAATGATCTAAGACAATTCCAAAGGACTCATGTTGAAAAATAATATTCACCTCCAGATTGTGAATTGATGAAGTCTGAGTCCAGATCAAAGCATAGTATCTTTTTTACTTTATTTTTCTTGATTCTTTTCAACATAGCTAATATGGAGAAAATGTCTTGCCTGATTTAACATGTATAATGGGTATTATATTGCTTGTCTTCTCAATAGGTAGTGATATAGATAGATAGATGATAGACAGATAAATAGATAGAGATAGAGATATATGTGTGTATTTCTAAATTCTCTCCTCCTGCGGCATATGTATGTATATGCATCTCTGTATATATATATATGTATATATAACTGAATGTTTACAATAAATGAATGATTTTTTTAATTGGAGTTTTTTTCATAGAAATAACATGATAAAACCCCTCAATAATAGCAAAAGTAGAGGAAGAGCAGCGGCATTCATTCAGGTCTTCATCCTTCTACCAGTCAGGAAATGGCTTTCCTGCAAAACCATGTTTATCACAAGGAGACAACCCTCATTGGAGGTTTGTTTTGAAAGGAATTTTAATCAAATAATCTTGTGTTCATTTTCGGCATATGACATATTTGATCTACTTGACTTTGACCCTGCTAAGTGAAGGAGTCAATCACTCTTTCTAAACATGGCAGCTACTTTAAATCTTCAAATCTTTATCATCCAAATCTTTGTGGTAATTGAGAAGGAAGATGGCAAATGCTTCCCCTAGGAGGTAGAGGTTAACAGAATATGTTGACTGTTCTGAAGTAGAGAACTGGGTTCTGGTTCTGGCTTTGATTGTAACTATCTTTTGTTTTGTTTCTTTTTCTCTCTTCATCTCTGGTTCCTTCTTTGTAAAACTGAGTTGAAGAAAATTATCTTTAAGATCTGAGGCCCCTTCCAGATAAAATCTTCTGTGTTTTATGATTCTAAGATACAGTCCTGCTCTCACACTGTATAGTTCTAAAGTCCTTTATAACTCTAAAGTGATACAGTTTATACAAAGTATAACTTCTAAGACATATCACTCAAAAAAAAAATAATGCTGTATTCTTTGTCATATTGTAGAAAGAAGATCACTCTATACTCCATGGATTGAGTTCTCAACCTGGGGTGTTTAGACTAAAAAATTCACATATAAATTTTTATTTTTATATGCGTATATGTTTGTATATATATAATATATACTATACATCTCTGTATATGTATATATTCTGTATATGTGTACATGCATAGTATATAACAGGCAAGTCTATTTGGATCATGAACATGTGTGTGTATACATATATGTGTATGGCTATAACTATAAGCATTTATATATGTATACATGTACATGTGAATATATACATATATTTATATTTTCTTTCATGATTGCATTTCAATATATTTATTTTCTTGGTAATATTATGTATTTTATTTTATTCATTTAAGAGGTAGGTAGGCTTAAATTGACTGTCAAACATGTCTATGACCAAAAAAATCTTAAGAATTTAGAATAGAAAAGCAGGCTGCCACTAATCAGTCAAGGTGCATGTATGAGCATGTAGCAAGGGCCATCCCATGGAGCATGTTCTGAATTGCCCTTTCTGATTCCTTTTCAACCATATGGGAGGTGTGGTGCCTTCCTCTAGCCTTATAGACTCAGGTTTAAAGGGCTTGCCATTTCAGATGACTTAGTGTCCCCTTATTTATAGACTGAGAAGTCACTGGGACAGCTAATAACTTGGCAGAGGTTTAAAAGGTAGCAATGATACCATCAGTTGTCTGTTCCTTTCCAGCTGCAAATCCTGCCAGAACTGTTGTTAGCCACTTTTGCCTCTAGAATCAATAAAGGGAGTCTTTTTCATTTCAAAGTGCCAATCTGTTAACCGTGGTAGCAGGTCCCAAAGTTCTGGTGTGGCCAAATGAAACTAGGGGAAAAGCAACGTGCCCTGTTATCTGTGAATACCATTGGGTACCACAATTTGACCAAGACACTAATCAGATAGATGATAGATAGACAGACAGACAGATAGGTAGATAGATAGATAGATAGATAGATAGATAGATAGATAGATAGATAGATAGATAGATAGATAGATAGATAGATAGGTAGGTAGGTAGATAGGTAGGTAGGTAGGTAGAATAGATAGATTTTCTCTAAAGGAACCAGCATCTTTTGTTTCAAATCTCCAAATGCTACCACACTGGATTTAAAGATGTAAGGGAATCTAGTAGAAAGAAAGAAAAAAAGTGTTTATTTGTGCCAGGCCATACACTAAGCACTTAATGAATACTGTCTTTTAAGCCACATGACAACTCTGGAAGGTAGGACCTATTATCACCACCATTTTACAGTTGAAGAAACCGAGGCAGACAGAGCTAAAGTGGCATTTTTGTTGTGTGAGACAATGAGAGTTAAATGACTTGCCCAGGGTCACACAGCTAGTAAGTGTCAAGTGTCTGAGGCTGGATTTGACCTCAGGTCCTACTGAATTCAGGGCCAGTGCTTTATCCACTTCACCACCTAGCTGCCCCCTGAAGTGACTTTCACAGAGCTGCACAACTAGTAAGCATCTGATTTGAGCTGAGGTCTTAACTCCAGGAGCAGTGCTGTATCTACTGTACCACTTAGCTTTCTTGTGATAAGATCTACATTCACAATTAATACCCGACACTTCTTAGCTTCACCTTTCTGAGCCTCATTTTTCTACTGGTTAAAAATCAGTATTGTGACATTTGAACTACTATTTACTTGACACTCGTTAGGAAAGCACATTTGAAAACAATAAATCTTTATAGAGAAACATCTCCTTACTATTTTTGTTTTTTACAAAGGACTTTGCCTTTGCTTGATAGGACCCAGTTTCATTTAGAAGCTAATCACAGGATCAGAATGTGTGTAGCTAAAAATAATCTTAGATGCCATTTAGTCCAACGTCCTTATTTTATATATAGATAAATATTCAGGTCAGACAGTAACTGAAGCTGCTTCAAACCCAGGTACATTGATTTTCATTCATTTCATTATTCTTTCCATTTGTTGTTGTTTTGTTGCCTTTCAATGTGTGTGACACTTTTTGACCCCACTTAAGGTTTTCTTGGCAGAGATATTGGAGTGGTTTTCCATTTCCTTCTCCATTTCATTTTACAGATGAGGAAACTGAGGTAAACAGGTCAAGTGACTTGCCCAGGATCACACAACTTGTAAGTTTCTGAGGACAGATTTGCAATCAGGTTTTCCTGATTGAAGACCTGACATTCTATCTACTGCACCACCTATCTACTGTCTGTTCTTTCCATTACCAATGTGCTACCTACTAGCTTTCTTCTGGAAGTTTCAGTTTTCTTATCAGTAAAATGGGAAGAATACTCACAGGGCTATTATGAGGAAAGATCTTTGTATGCCCATATAAATGATTATCAGAGTTATGAATTCACTAAAATTAGCATTAGAATGGACCCCAAATAGATTTCTTGAGAAATTGAAAGAAGTAGCTAAATTCTATGTGCATATGTGTATTTGGGTGTGTTTATGTGTAAATTAACATCAGTTGATTCAGTGTGGCTGCATTCCACTCAGGTTTCTCTGTTTAAGATATGTGGTATGCCAAGAGAGAGAGAAGTACAAAAAGAGAAATACAGATTGTTTTTGAAACTAGAACATGAATATGGTTGTAATTTTAATGTTTCTTGATGGAAAAAAGGTCATCTTTGGCGAGGTTGGGTTTTGCTTAAGGTCATTTCACATTGAGATATCTGCCTGCTTTTGACATTTCATCTAGGGTAGGCACAACTATTCTGACACATGAAATGGGTTCTTTACAAATCCAATGGCTAGTTCTATCAACTTCTGTTATTTTTACACAAAAAGGAATATGCACTGATTACAAACAAGACTGCATACTCTCTTGGCAGCCTGGGATATGGTCTGAAGAGACAGATTTCCTTTCTTTCATTCTTTCTTTTTCTTTCTTCCTTCCTTTCTTCCTTGGTTTTCTCCTTAATGTCCTTTTATCCCTTACTTTCTTCTTTTCTTCCATCCTTCCTTCATTCCTTTCTCTTTTTTAACTTAAATAAAGATAGTACCATCTTTCAAACAAAAATGCAAATCCCAGCATCTTAGTTGGAGGAAACTAGAATATGCTAGTTCACTGTATTGAATGAATTCATAATCATGCTTTAAAAAAACCTAACAAACCACAGATACCTAGTAATAATAAACCACATTTCTATAGCACCATAAAATTTCCCGAACACTTTCTTCATAAAAACTCTGTGATATTGATAATGCTATTATTATTATTATTATTATTATTATTATTATTATTATTATTATTATTATTATTATTATTATTATTATTATTATTATTTTGCACATGAGGACTGAGTTAAGATTCAATCTCATATTTCCAATCATAAAGTAAAGTCTTATTTCCACATACCCTAAACTGATTTCTATTTTGTCACAGGATTTCATTTTAAAACAGTGTAATGTTTCTTTCCTTCAACAAAGTGATGCAATTACCTCTAAAGAAACAGATAATCGCTGTCCTTATGTTTAATAATAATATCATTTATATATTTATATATTATATTTAAGATTTAAAATATTATTTTATTTTATCTTCACAACAACTTTATTTTATTATCCCTATTTTACAGGTGAGAACACTAAAGCAAAGAAAAGTTAAGTAACTTTCCCACTGTCACACAACTAGAAAATGTCTGATGCTGGATTTGAACTTAGGTCTTCCTAACTTCATGTCAAACATCCTTTTTATTCTTATTCTAACTGACTCATAATTATAAGGGTTATAATGATGATAAAATCATACTAATAATAAACCAATAAAAAACTAACACATTATTCCTGTCATAGGGGAAGGAGAATTGGAATGCCATGCAAGGTAATATATGATATGAATGTTGTATGTCCAGAGACTTCTATAGTAGATGCAGAGACCTGTTGGGAACCATGAAATGTTGCCCATCTGGATTCTGGTAATACCACTGATTCTCTTAGCACCGTGCCAAGTAAGATCAAATAGCTCCTTCCTATGGATATAAGAAAGAGATAGGGTGGAATAAAGTTGCAAGCAGGTCCTATTCAGAACCATCATGATGATCAGTTCAAAGGAAAGAGTGGTATACCTTTGTGTTCTGGTACCATAAGATGGCAAGTGAAACTGGAATAAATATGAATTGCCAATATCCCATCTGCTAACAATGCTCTGGCATCAGATGATACTGACTACTAAATGGACTGACAGTATTAATGCTTTTATGCAGCAATACTCCAGCAGAACAAAGTGGGAAAAATACTTTCCAAGCTGGAGAGAAGGACTACATCCTGCTTGGATTCAATACTATTCTTAGCTCCAAGATACATGGCAATATGTTGTAGATCAATGGAGGGCAATCAAATGAAATCACTTCATTTCATTCAGATTAGATGCAATAAGAGCAGAAACAGCAGAGTTCCTTAAATTCAAAGAAGGAATAGCTAAAACACCTGAAAGTCTAGAAAATCTGTGCTCAGCACAAACTTCAGAAGTTCCACCTAATAATTAAATGAATGGTGAAAATAATGCTAATGTCTGAAATAATTTGAAGAAAATGAATTTATTTCAAATTAAATTTCAAAAAGGTCCCTTGTAAGTACCTTGTTATGAGTCAAGAAATAATTGTGATGATGATAGTAATGATAATGACGGTGATAATATTTATATTAATGATGATGGCGATGATGACTATGTAATGATGATGATAATTAATATTATTTATAAAATTAACTGCCATTTATTTACATATAGTATTTTACTTGATCTTCACAATAACCAAGGGAGATAGGTGTTATAAACTGAGGCAAAGAGATAAGAATGTCACCTAAGTTTACAAAATGTGGTAAAAAGCTTCTGAGGCTGGATTTGATCTCAGATCTTTCTGACTTCAAGCCCAGTAATCGGTCTACTATGCAACTTATAAAACAGTACTTCACAAAGCTGGTTATCTACTATAACTGTCATGAATGAGCATAATATTTGATTGAAGCTGTAAAATACATTTTGGGACCCCTACAAAACAGTCTATGATGTGACTATTGCTATGAAGACAATAGGAAGAAAGGGAAACCTATCTTAGAATAATCTTAAGGAAAAAGTCAGATACTGCCATGCAGAAAGACATTGGAAGATAAAAAGGATGTCAAGCTCATATACACATGTATATATTTATATATGTATGTGTGTGTATTTCTATATATATGTGTGTGTGTTATATAAATGTGTATGTATATATGCATACATACAGTAACATTTATATATGTGTGTGTATATATATACATATATATATATGTTATACACACACATATACAGTAACAAATTTTAAATGCCATGTAATCCAATTAAAAGCAGCTGAATGGGGGCAGTTAGGTGGCGCAGTGGATAGAGCACCGGCCCTGGAGTCAGGAGTACCTGAGTTCAAATCGGGCCTCAGACACTTAACACTTACTAGCTGTGTGACCCTGGGCAAGTCACTTAACCCCAATTGCCTCACTAAAAATAAAAATTAAAAAAAAGCAGCTGAGTGACAGAGTGGATAGAGTACTGAATGTAGAGCCAGGAAAATGTAAGTTCAAATTCTATCTCAAACTCTTACTAGCTATGTGACATTGACAAGTCACTTAACCTCTGCCTAGTTTTCTTACCTATAACATGGGGATAATAATAGCACTTATCTCCCAGGGCTGTTGTGAGGATCTAATGACATCATATTCCTAAAGCCATTTATAAATTTTAAAGCACAATGCTAGCTATTATTAAATGTAATGAAAAAAGAAAGGTACATAATATAAAATGGAAAAAGCAAGAATAGTAGCAATTAATGTGATACAAGGAGTCAAAAATAGCAAAGACAAATTAATTGGTGCAATATAAATCAATAATTACATAACAGAAGCTAAAAGAAAGGGAAAAAATAATATAGGGGAGAAATTGTCTAAAGAGAAAGGGTGTGTCATTTCTGGGGCAGAGCTAAGGTGGCAGAGGAAAGGCAGTTAGATCTCGGAACTCATGACATGATCACTCCTAAAAAACCTCCAAATAATGCCATAGGACAATTCCTGGATCAGCAGAACCCACAAAGGAATGGGCAGAGATCATTTTCCAGCCAAAGACAGCTTAGAAGGTGTGGGCACCAATTTTTAATTGGGGAATGTTAGCTAAGTGGCTCACTGCAATATTGGGGCAAGAAAGGAGACTGGCAGCCTCCCTCAAAACAGAACAGGATTTATTTGAACAAGAATGAACTAAAAAAAAATACACAAACAGGATCAGTAGGATCAAGGGAAAGGAAATAAAATGAGGAAAGGGAAATTATGCAACCTGAAAAATACCACCGCCCAAGAATCAGCTGAGAATACACAGCAGAGCTCCTGTCACCTTCCACCTTCCAGCTACAATGGTGAATTCTCCCCCTTCCTGGAAACCCCACACAGCCCCCAACCAAATGTCTGACCACTCTGATAGTCACATGACTGCCCTAACTAGGCTTCCAATCATTATAAGTTTTCCAGGCCCATGTAGGCATGGGTGAGTGGTGATAATGTGAGGTGCCAGCGCTATGGCAAGGGCTACAACCAGTGGGTGGAGCACTGTGTGGTTTGCGGAGCCCCAGGCCAGTGCATGCCGAGGCATAAAAACCTCAAATAACAATTAATTCTTTACAAAGGTAAGCAATAGGAGACCACTGTGCTGGGGCAGGAGTGGAGCCGAAGCCCGCAGTCACACTGACACAGATCCAGTCCCAGGCAGGCCTTGCTAGAGAAAGACCCCCCCCCCCCCCAGAACCTCTGAAGTAGCTGCAGCACCAGCATCTTCTGGAACTAAGCTCATGGTCTGGTAAGATGGCTGACTGCATGGCCTGGGGGAGATTATAGGGGTCTCTGCTAGTGCTGAGGCAGAACTTAGGTGTTCCACCCCTGCTGGGAACCAGGAAGTAGGCTTGAGTAGTGTTAAGGGCTAAAATTCTAGCTAGTCTCTCTAAAATATCTAATGAGTGGTCGCCAATAAATGATAAGCTTTAGCAAGAGTTAGACTTTTAAGCATTTATTAAGGAGAATAAGAATTTGGTAAAGAGAGAGAGAAAGGACTAGATTCCTATCTATTAAAGGGAGAGCACATTTCTATCTCCGCTCTCCACCAGCGTCCTCAGGAAAGAGCAGGGAGACTGAGCGCCAGTCTCTTCCTTCCTCCTCCCACTAGCTCGCGTCACTTCCTGACTCCTGGTCTTGCCCTCAAAGACCTTCCCTTCATGGGCAGAACTCTTCTACAGTAAGTATCCAGCAGGTGGCGTTATTCCAATCGTTACAGTCCCCCCTGTTGTTCCTCAAGAAACAAAATGTTTCCTTGATGGAACAGTAAAAAGAATATAATAACTATTGCTAACTAATAATATGTGAACAACAATATAGAAAAGGAAGAGAGGAAAGTTTTGTCCAGAGGGGCGATTTTTTTTTGTCCTCATGAACCGACGCTTTGACATTAGTCTTGCAAAGGGAGGGCTTCTGCAGAGAATACATGTTACAGATGGTGTATATTATAACAGAAAGAGAAAAAAAACAACAAAAACAACAAATCAAAACTGTTCATTTAAAGTCTCTGAAAGTCTTTTCTCAGATGTCCTCTAGGTGTAGTCGTAGAATGGAAGTCTCTTCAGGGGTTGATGTGTGGATGCTGGTAATCAGCCAGGAAAATTTCCTACAAAATTGAGCTTAACACAACTTTAAAATAGCTTTGTCAATAATCAAATCAAACAATGAAAGTTCTCAAAAACATGTCTAAGGGAATTTAGAATCTTAGTTGTTAACACGTGAAACATACAATAAAACAAAAATTGAACCATTCTTTAAAATTATATTATTATTATAGTCCCCCCTTATGGGGAGTAATTAAGAAGACAATTGCTGCGATATTAATTTTTTAAAAATAATTTTTATCTTTGTTTCATCACTTTTTGCATCATCTGCCTAATTATCCTCATGCCATTATGAGAAATTAGAAAATCTAATATAATTGGTAACAGGTGTCAAGGCCAAATTCAACACTGTTATTTATCATGGCACCTGAGATAATTATGGGGGTTACCATAAAAGAACAGAGAAATGATGGGATATGAGCATTCCTACTCTTGAGCAATATGTACTGTCCATGCAGTATGCCAGGCTTAAAATAGGTGGATGGAATATATGTCCATGCCACCGAACATATTGGAGGAAACTGAGTCAGACTTAATCAGATGCATGGGATTGAGATGTCCATGGCATCAGGCATATAGGAGGGAGCATAGAAGCCAGGTGTAGAAGTGAGATGGGTGGGATGAATACTTCCAGCCATCTGTACAATATTGTGGGGAAAAAGAGAATAAAATATTAAACCAAGAGAATCCAACCTCAACATTTGTCAAAAGCCGTTCCCTCGGCCATACCTTGACTTCATGCATGTCTCCCCTCATGTGACAGTTCAGTGTCTGCTCTTGCATGTATTCCTCTTGTGATTGGATGGCATCTTGGTCAACTGGCATCTGATAACTCAGAATAACGGCAATTAATGTCTTAAATGATAAATTCCCATAATTCAAGTCTCATATGGATTTAAAAATTGAGGATAATAAATGATTGCAAAAAATGTGAATACATCTTGACTCAGAATATAATATATAATTATGCAACAATTTCAAATAATACCTTTTTTTTACTTAGTATACAATTACTTTTGTGAAAAATCTGAACATATTTAAATACAAGTTAAAGCACAACACAATCCTAAAGAAAACTTTTTTTGAAAAAAGAAAACTTTTACAAACATTCCCCTCTTTTTTTAAAAAATATGCTTATCAAAAATAATACTTCTAGAATCAATTTACACTTGCCATGGCAACCAATTTGCCAAGGAAATGCTTTAAAGAGTTTGATCAAATAATCAGTTGAGAAAAAATAACAAAAACAAACAACTCAGAATATGGGAGCACAATACTCCTAGAATTAACATTGTATTATGAAATCAAAACCATCTTGCAATGTTTCAAAATTAGAGATGAATAAATAGAAAAAAATACACATGGAACAATAAAAGACAATGAAATTCAAACTAGGGAAATCTAAATGAATATGAACTTAATATTAATAAGAGTATTATAAAATATAAACTTGATCATATGACTATAAAAAGCTTTACAAATATTCTCCTTGTTTTAGAAACTAAGTATAAGACACAATCTCAAAAGCATGAAAATCTCTATGAAAATAAACCCATACCATTAATTTCAAAATGTATATATAATAGCATAGAAATCCTATGTAACCTCTGAACTGACATTATTACTCTGAGTGAATTCAGAACACTTTTGATTCCGATATCTAAAATCCCCAATACTCATATCAATACCTTGCTGCTGACTTCTACATTTCTGTAAAATATATACCCTTCCATGGCAAAAGAAGCGGAGTCTTGAACTATGTTGATGATTGTCATTCTTATTTAGCTTAAATTTTTCTTCTTTAACCCCTCTATATTGTCTGTCAGTCTTTTCACCATACAAATGCTTTATAAGATTGCTAATTAAAGACAAAAGCAGGTTAGCAAAATTATGAACAAAACGAGCATATCTGGAATTTAAAGGGTTTTCTAAGGTTGTCTCAGAAGCACAGTCAGGCTGGGGAAGGGCTGAGCCTGAAGCTGCAAATGCAGGTAGAAAAAGTTGAGCATGCGCATCAGATCTCTGGACTTCCCAGGCAGGGGAAGCTATGGGCTTGGCCATAGGAGGAGTAGAGGGTGGGGTCTGGAGAGGAGGGGAGGGACCAGCACAATTTGAATCAGACTTGATTTTGAACTCATGCCTGGATTCCTCTTCCCCCACTTTGCCTCCAGGTGCTAGGGAATTAAAAGCTTCTAGAGGGTGGGTCATTGCCTCCAGGCATGCAAAATTAGAGCAACAATTAGTGTTAGAATTGGGAAAAGCTGCAGGAATCTCTTCAGGTTTCTCTGAAAAAGCATGATTGGGAGAGGGAGAGATATTTCCTTGTGTGAGTAAGTTGCTGGCTCTTTTAACAAAAATAAAAAGAAAAATAGAAAATCCACAAAAACAAAGCATTAACATGATCTTATCTCCCATTTGTCTGGTTAAACAGACTAAAATCAAAAATAGGATAATTAGGGAGTTTAAAAGGTCCATTCGAAAAAATTTAAAGGAAAACACAGCCAGTACACCAGTACTTAGCAGTTAAAGGGAGAGGGAGGGGAAATTTCTTACCCAACTAGAAGATCAGAAGAAGACTGAGGGTTAGCTTTCCTCTTCGTGGTCAGCCATCTGTTAAGGGCTAAAATTCTAGCTAGTCTCTCTAAAATATCTAATGAGTGGTCGCCAATAAATGATAAGCTTTAGCAAGAGTTAGACTTTTAAGCATTTATTAAGGAGAATAAGAATTTGGTAAAGAGAGAGAGAAAGGACTAGATTCCTATCTATTAAAGGGAGAGCACATTTCTATCTCCGCTCTCCACCAGCGTCCTCAGGAAAGAGCAGGGAGACTGAGCACCAGTCTCTTCCTTCCTCCTCCCACTAGCTCGCGTCACTTCCTGACTCCTGGTCTTGCCCTCAAAGACCTTCCCTTCATGGGCAGAACTCTTCTACAGTAAGTATCCAGCAGGTGGCGTTATTCCAATCGTTACAGTAGCAGTGGCCCAGGTTGGGGAGGGGTTCAGGCTCATCAGAGCTAACAACCACAGTACACAAAGCATTGCTGTCTGGTTAATTAGCAAGTTGGCCTGGGGTTATCTACAGACCAGAGAACAGGCCAGGCAAGTGATCAATCTGCCCCTCCTTAAATCATACCACCTAAGACCCCCTGAAGCTTGGGACAATGCAGCCTGTAAACAGTTCCTTGCTTTAAGAAGGAGATAAAAGTCAAGTAAAAGACAGGTAACATGAGGAGAGAAAGATGAGGACCATAGGAAGTTTCTTAAGTGACAAGAAATATCAAGGTGCACCCTCAGAAGAGGATAGCAATGCCAGGATTCTGACATCCAAAGTTTCCAAGAAAAATACAAATTGGTCTCAGGCCATAAAGGCACTCAAAAAGGACTTTGAAGATACGTAAGAGAGGTAGAAGGAAAAAAAATGGAATGAGAAATGAGAGTGATGAAGGAGAGTCATGTGAAAAAAGTCAACAGCTTGAAAAGCCAAATTGGCCAAATGGAAAAGGAGTACAAAAGCTCTCTGAAAAAAAAAAAAAGTCATTGCTTAAAAATTATGACTGAGCAAATATAATGTAATGACTTTATGAGAAATCAAGACAATAAAATAAATCCAAATGAATAAAAAAATGGAGGGCAATGTGAAATATCTCCTTGGAAAAACAGTTGAACTGGAAACTTATCCAGGAGAGATAATTTGAAAATTATTGGACTACTTGAAAACTATGATCAAGGAAAGAACTTAGACATAATCTTCCAGGAAATTGTCAGGGAAAATTGTCCTGATATTCTAGAAGCAGAAGATAAAATAGAAACTAAAAGAATCCACTGATCATCTGCTGAAAGACATTTCAAAATGAAAACTCCCAGGAATATTATAGCCAAACTCCAGAACTCCCAGGTCAAGGAGAAAACATTGCAAGCAGCCTAAAAGAAACAATTCAAATACTGTGGAACCACAGTAAGGATAGCACAAGATCTAGCAGCTTCTACATTAAAGGATCAGAAGGCATAGAATATGATATTCCAGAGAGCAAAGGAATTGGGATTAAAACCAAGAATCATCTATCCAGCAAAATTGATCATAAACTTTCATGGGGAAAAATGGGACTTCAATAAAAAAGATAACTTTCAGGTATTCATGATGAGAAGACCTGAACTGAATAGAAAATTTGACTTTCAAATACAAGACCCTAGAGAAGCATAAAAAGATAAACAGGAAAAATAAATTAAGAGGGATGTTAAGAGGTTAAAATGTTCACATTCCTACATGGGAAAATGATACGTCTAACTCATAAGAATTTTCTCAGTATTTGGGTAGATGATAGGAAAAAGTTTAGACAGAGCGCACAGGCAGGAATTGATTATGAAGGGATTATATCTGTAAAGCATTTATTTTTTAACTTTTTTGTGGGGTGGTTGGAGTTGATTGACATGCAAGGGATCACGTACTGGGTGAGTATCTTGTGTCTGAGGCTGGATTTGGGCTAGGGTCCTCCTGGGTCCAGGGTGGGTGCTTTGTCCACTGTGTCTTCTAGATTCCCCATGATGACATCTTTAGGGTAAAATTGAGGGGTGAAAGAAATGCACTGGGTGAGGGGGAAGGGGAGACATAAAATGGGGTTAAGTCCCACATGAAAGAAACAGGAAAGGGCTTATGGAATGGAGGGAGATATGGGGGAGGAGTGGGGCAGTGAATGAGCCTTACACGCCTCAGAATTGGCTCAAAGACCTTAATCTCATCAGAGTTGGCTCAAGGAGGGAATAACATACACACTCAATTGGGTAGAGTAATCTATCTAACTCTGCAGGAAAGTAGGAGGGGAAGGAGATAAGCAAGGAGGCATGAAAGAAGGGAGGGCCAATTGGGGGAGGGGGTAGTCAGGAGGAAATTGAGGGATGCCCATCAATTGTGGAATAACTGAACAAGTTGTTATATAAGAATGTAATGGAATACTATTCTGCTGTAACAAACGATGAGCAGGCAGATTTCAGAGAAACCTGGAAGGACTTACATAAACTGATACTGAGGGAGATGAGCAGAACCAGGAGAAAATTGTACATAGTATCAACAACATTTTGTGATGATCAACCGTGATAGACTTGACTCTTCTCAGCAATACAATGGTCCAAGATAATTCCAAAGGACTCATGATGGAAAATGCTTTTTCTAAACATATTATTACATTATTGCAATAGTATTACATCACAATCATACCCCACAAATTGTTTAGCCATTCCCCAACTGGTAAGAATCCCTTCAATTTCAAATTCTATGCCACCACAGAGCTATTATAAATATTTTTGTACAAAGAAGTCCTTTTCCTTTTCTTTTGATCTCTTTGGGATGCATAATTAAAACATATACACAGTTTTATAGCCCTCTGTCAGTGCTTTGATCTTAAAGACAGCATAGTAAAGATCAATGAATTTAAAGTCAAAGTGCATGGATTTGAATCTTATTTCTGATGCTCACTTCCTAGTCACTGAAACTCTTTGTACCTCATTTTTATCACCTAATAAATGAAGATATTCAATTAGGTGCTTCCCATATCCGTTCCACCTTGAAAACTGTTATTATCTGATGATTTCTGGAATTGTGTCACCAAACTCCAATGTCCTGATTAATGACTTCTTTTTCCCTAATAGGTTAGGAAAGACCAGACACAATATACTTTATTTTTTACCCTCTGGCCAGCTCTTCAAAAGTAGAATGATCCATGTAGTATTTCATCCCCCTCACCCTACTCCTTCAGTTCTGGTACCACAATCAAATCAACTACACCACCGTTCCTAGATGGCATATATCAATCTACTCCCCTATAGCCCTACTTTGCATCCCTGACTTTTCCACCAAAGTTTCCCTGACTGGCCACCGTTCCCCAAAGTATGTTATCTCTCCCTATTAGAATATGAGCTCCTTCAGGAAGACATAGTCTTTATTTCTATCTTCAAAATCCTGATACTAAAGACAATATTTAGCACATAGCAAGTTCCTAATTAATGCTTATAAAATTTATTTATCAAAAAAAATCAGTCAGGAATTATTGATTAAGCTCTTACTATGGACTAGTTGCAAAGAAAATCCAAAGCATGGCCCATGCCCTCAAGGAGATCACATTCTAATGGAAGAAACAGAATGCAAATAACTTTATATAAAAAGATACATAAGGGCAGCTAGGTGGCACAGTGGATAGAGCACCAGCGCTGGAGTCAGGAGTACCTGAGTTCAAATCCGGCCTCAGACACTTAACACTTACTAGCTGTGTGACCTTGGGCAAGTCACTTAACCCCAATTGCCTCACTAAAAAAAAAATACATAGAGTATAAATAGAAGGTAATCTAAGAAGAAAGGCATCAACTAGCAATGGAATAGATGGAGGGTGGTGGGTAGGATTTTAGCTGAGTATTGAAGGAAACCAGGAGATGGTGGTGAAGAAGGAGAGTATGCCAGGAATGGAAGAATTCTTTAAAAGTCACAGGATTGGGAAATGAGCTTACTGTAGTAGAACTAGCAAGAAGGTAAGTACAGATGGATCATAGATTATATGGAGAGTAATAAAGTGTAAGAAGACTGGAAACATTGGAAAAAGTTATATTGAGATATCACATCAATCAATAGATGTACATAGATGACATCAAGGTAGGCTGCATGAAATGGGATGGTAAACAGCTACTTCATCTCATGAAAACTTTTCTCCCATGATATCCAAATATCATTTGGGCTCACTAAATGTAAAATTCTTAAGGGATGCAATGAAATAATAAAAACTAAAGGATAAACTGATAGGTTTTCCACAAAAGGCACATTATGTATTAGACTATAAAGAAGAAAGTTGAGGCTGAATATATTAAAAGACTGATCAGCATCCTTAAATGGAGACTAAATCAGAAGTACACATTTAGACCAATTAAAATCATTACAATACCAGCCTTGAAAAATCGTTCTGCTCCTAAGTATACTGGAATTTGTAGTCCTGTCTTTGACTCTCAAGTCTAGTGCTCTTTCTTCTCTAACACCTTTAGCTAGATTTTCTTACTTTATACTATAAATAAAATGATCAATAAATGCCTCATTTACATCTGCACAAAATGTAGGTCAAGACCCCCAAATTCTCATTTTAATAATAACAGTTCACATTTATATTCCACTTTATGGTTTTACAAAGGCCAAATCCCTGAAGTTCTTAAGGGCCTCCAAAGCATCAAATATGGGGAGAAATTATAATCATCATAATAGCTGTTATATGATTCACAGTTTGCAAACAACTTATACACAAGTTTCCCATGTGAGCCTCACAACATCTTTGTGAGTACAGAAGGACAGGAATCATTATTACTCCAAATTTATCCGAGTAGACCAGAACTCAGAGAAGGAAGTAAATTCCTCCAGGGCAAATAGACAATGGTGTAGCAGGAATCCCGACTTCCATATTCTGACTTCTCTTTTGAAACAATTGTGGGCTGTCAGGTAAGTCAATTTCTTATATTTGCTACTAGTCACCTTCACAAGTCATAAAGAAGAATGGGTTTTAAGCTGGAAATGGTTCTTGAAAGTATCTCGTTATCTAGGAACATCTTTTCATTCCTTACCTGGCTATACTATTCTGAATCTTCTCTGACTTCTCCACTCTGATTTCACTTCCTATACCTCTCCCCTTCTATACTTCCCACCCTTCTGCTTTTCACCTTCCTTTCATGCGTCATCTTCCCCCAATAGATTATAAGCTCCTTGAGAGCAGGGGCTGGCTTTCTTTATTTTCTAAAAAGCATTTAGCACAGGGCCTGACACATAGTAGGCATTTAATAAATGTTTATTGACCAATTGTCATTTCAACATCAAAAGAAACTGAAGGCTAAAGAGATGAAATTATTTGTCCAAGGTCTGCAAGTAATAAGAAGAAAAAGTGAGATTCTAACCTTCCTCTTTCATTCATCAGAAAAACCTCTGGAATAACTGAAGGGCTTTCTTAGCCTCACTTTCAGATTCCTTATTTTATTTGTATTCTGGTAAGCATGTTATTTGATAAATCTCAGTGTTATTTGGGATCTCTGAAAAAAACAAAACAACACCTACAATTTCCCAACACCTTCATTGCCATACACATACCTATAAAATGGACTTTTCCCCTTCCTTTTCCCCATCTTCCTGCTGGTTGGAACCTTTAGTAACTGTTCTCTGTAAGGTGATATAATAGAAAGAGCACTGGAATCCGTAGAAGACTGTGGTTCATGTACTGGTTCCAACACTTGCAAGCTTGTGAACAGAGGCCTTTAGTGGCTTAATCTCTCCCAGATGTATTTTGTCACTAGTAAATTGAGGGTAGATATTGTATGAGATGGTGCTTCTACTCTTCTATTTCTGACATTCCATGTTTTGTATCCTAAGGCCACTTCTAGCTCTAATATTCTAAAGTTCCTTCCACCTCTCATAATGTGCAAGGAAGCAGGAATGAATCTTCAGAAATCATTTTCTATTATGGAACAAGAGAAAAAGTCTAATAATATCATTAATGAAAGGTAACACAGCCTATTTAGACCCTTATCACCTTTTCTCCCTTTTTCCCTCACCACCACTGCCCTAGTCTTCCCACGCTTAATTGAGTACACTGTATACATCAACGTTTCTCACAATAATGATTGTGTGGTCCAATATTTCAGGGGGAAGTGAAGACGTGTGGCAGCTATCCAGACCATGGAGATATACAGGTGTTGGCCCTTGGCTGGGAGCCATATGTCCCTGAGGCTCTAAAGGGGTTAATATCCAGGTGTAACTGCTTCAGTGTCAAAACATGTTCTATATTGCTTCCAGACTCTGGCCTCCTATCTATGCTTGTCCAATTGTAGAATCAAAGAACATATTTAGATTTGAATATGATAAAAAGGAACAGAGAAATTCATGTTTTGTTTATGGACAATGAAAATCCTTTTCACTAACACATTTATATTAATTTAGAGCAAAATGTTAGCATGATTTCCCTATATTTCTTCCCTTCACATCCAATAAAGATATTATTCTTTGAAGATGGGATTTATTGTTCCAAACTCACAGGCATTATGTCTATATGTTTCTCCCTTTCTCCTCTAAACATTTTAAGTGGTATATTTGGTTAGGGAATAATCCTCAACCACTTCCCCCAATGGTGGGTCCTTTTCTCCATTAGATGGAACATTGATTCAAATGATTAAAATGAACCAAATGTAGATGAATATTATTCATTAATTAGAACAGTGTGTTGAAATTAGAGAAAGAAATATTTAAGAATTCTGTGACAAAAAAAATATTTTTCTAATGATTAGATTAAAAAAAAAAGCAGAATGGACTTCCTCAGAAATGAATAGGTTCCCTCTCAAGAAAAGGACTCAGCCAGAGGCTGCATTGTGACCTTTTATATATATTGCAGAGGGAATTCCTGGTTGAATATAGGTTAAACTAGGAGTTCTGATTCTTAAATATTGATTCTGTAAATCTGAGACTAAAACCTTTTATATTGACTCTAGATCATCTGTATTGATTGCATTGTGTGGCGTAAAAGATTTACCAACAGAGGACCTAGGTTGAAATTGTAGTTCTCTTTCTTATTTCTGTGAACTCAATCAAGTAATTTGACTCTGTGAACCTCAATTTCATCATCTGTAAAACAAGGATGGTCACCTAGGTGATGTCTAAAGTCTTCCAAGCTGGAACATTTTATGATTCTTATGCCTAATAAGTAGCACAGCCGACTTCACCATTCCGGATTTCCTTATTCTCGGGAGAGAGAGAGAGACACAGAGAGACACAGAGAGAAAGAGAGACACAGAGAGAGACAGAGGCAGAGAGAGAATGAGACAGAGACAGAGTCAGAGAGACAGAAAGAACACCTTTCTCGGCTGCTTTTGTAAAGAGAGTAGCTGTAAGCAGAGTTTGGGTTTTAAAGTAAGAGAAAGCTAAACATTCCAATTAAGAGAATTAATTATTTGTTTCCGTTGTATGTACTTATATGGAGAGGAAGGAGAAGAGGAAGAGAGTACTGATTATTACTTATTATTGGTTATAAAGGTAGATGTTTCCAAATCACTGTCAAGTGGCTTTGTACAACTAAATCTTGCAGCTGGTATATTTTTGGAGAAAGTTAGATGGGTAACAAAAGCTACATTCTAAGAGACCCCTTTTACCAACATTAGGGACTTCCATGAAATATAGGATGGCATTAATTAAACATTTAAGGGCATGCAGGTTTTGCATATGATATCAACTAAACAGCATTTTCCTTGGCTATCAAAATCCAGCCTCTTTTAGGGGAAAACACACAGCAAAACACACGCACATACATACATATACACACATGACTATCTATCTATTATACTTCTTAGGTCAATCACCTCTTCTTCATTAATGTATTCCGGTCGTTGCTCCTACTAATGTATATATATTTTTATCTCTCTCTTTCATTACTGCTATGAGAGAAAGCCATAACAAACCACCTCTGGCACCTCGTCTTCAATCAAAAGAGGGATGACTGTATTCTCCAGAGTGTCTTGCCTCACATTATTAACATTCCATCCCTGCCTATCTTCACCTCGCTATCCCTTATTTCTTGTTTATGTGAAGGAATCTTTTTCCCCTTTCCATTCTCTTTTTTCAGGGGAAGAAGAAAATAAAATCACATTGCTGATTTATTATTATTATTTTTTTCTCTCTGAGATCATGGGAAGAAGGTATTCTCTTTTTAGCATCTAGGTGCAAGAGGCAAGGTGATTAAAATACAACTGAAAAGATGGAATGAATACACACATCACCTGAATTATTCTTAGCTATTTCCCCACCTCCCACTGATCCCCGTTTCCACTGTCACCCCACTGTTTGTTACTATTTGGGGACTGAGGAAGCACAGGTTCTGAGAACAACAAAAAAAGCCATCATCTGTTAACTATAATAAGTGTGGAAGGTACAGCCACATTTTCTCCTTTAAACTTGGAACATGGTCACATCTTATCTCATAGTTATTGTTGCTTATTATCATTGGCAAATAATCACCATTTTTCTTTTTAGATATATGATGCTGCATTTCAGTTGATGTAATAAGCATGGAACTAGGAAGTGAGCACATGTACTGTGCTTTTTTATAAAGAAACAGAAAGCTTTTGATTTTTTAGAAAGTTTAACAGTTAAAACCACAAGTACCTGATGATGAATTCTCACTGTGATATTCTCTGAAGTCCCTTCCAACTCTAATATTCTATGAATCTGTGGTCTCTAAGGTCTTTCCAGTTCAATGACTCTAAAGCCCCTGCCAGATTTAACATCATATGCTTAATCTTATCAATCTTTACCCTTATGACTCTATTTTGGTGTCCTCTAAATCTGTTTAGGCCTCATGATGCTTTGATAGAATATAATGAAATATACCATTTGTCCTGTTTTCAACTGGCTATCTCTAAAGATCACAGTTGATCATCCAAGTAGGTTTCCCTAGTGTGCCAAGGCTACTTCCTAATTGTCCTTGGGGAGTGTTTTTTTCCATATTTGGGTATCAGTTTAGACCCAGTGAGTATTGAATTAAAGCTTATTTATTGAAACAGAAAGTAGTGCATTTGAATAATCCCTTGGCAGCTCCAGTGGAATGGCTCACTCCCTTGGCCAATGGAATGATTAATGGGAATAAGAAGATAGGATTGGTCAGAGCCAGGGGGTATCAGAATAAACAGACTATTTTGATAAAAGAAATCAAAGCAGAAACCTAAATAGTTGAAAGAAAACAACTCCCTAAAGACAAGCTACCCCTTATTGCTTATGTAGTAGAATAAGCACAGGATTTGAATGAGCCAGAACTTGGTTCTAGTCCTGCCACCACCAATAATTTATTTTACAATCTTGTGCATTTCTACTCATTTCCCTAAGCCTTCAATTCTTCTGTTAAATGAGATTGAAGTATGGGACCAACTAGGTGGCACAGTGGATAAAGCACTGGCTCTGGATTCAGGAGGACCTGAGTTCAAATCTGACCTCAAACAATTGACACTAGCTGTGTGGCCCTGGGCAAGTCACTTAATCCTCATTGCCTGACCCCCTCCCCCCCCCCCCCGCACAAAAAAAAAAAAAGCAAGATTGAAATAGCTGCAATCTGTAATTTCTTTTTTTTTGTTCTTGTTCTTGTTTTTGTTTTTTTGTGGGGCAATGGGGCTTAAGTCACTTGCAGAGGGTCACACAGCTAGTAAGTGTGAAGTGTCTGAGGCTATATTTGAACTCAGGTACTCCTGAATCTGGGGCAGGTGCTTTATCCACTGGGCCACCTAGATGCCCCCTGTAGTTTCTTTCATATTATAACTTTTATTATGGCCACAGGCTTTATCAAGTCAATAAGCATTTATTAAGCACTTACTAGAAGTCAGTCACCCTGTTAAGATCAGGCATTTTAAAACAAAACAAAACAAAACAAACAAAAAACAGCCCCTGCTCTTAAGAAGCTCATAATTAAATAGGAGAGACAATTTACTAACAACTTTGTGCAAATAAGACATATGTGGGATAAATTAAAGGTAATCTCAGAGGGAAGGCAATGGCAGTATTCAAAAGTGTATCCAGGACAAGGGAAGCAATTATATTGGTGACGATCATGCTAAGTTTGTGGAGATCACTTTTTAAAATGACTTTGATAAGCTAGAGAGTATCTAAATGATGGTAACTATGGCTGGTGGAGATCTCTTGAAGGAACTAGTCCTATCTGACTTGAGGGATAGAAGACTTAGGGGAGGCATGATAGCTTTATTTTTGCATTTGCAAAACCATCACGTGTAGGAGAAAATATTTTTTTCTTCCTGTTTGGACCCAGAGGACCCGAAATAGAAACATTGGGATGCCGTTTGCAAAGAGGGCAATTTAGACTTGAAGTATGAAAGAAAATGTGCTAACAATTAGAGATATTCAAAAGTAAAATGGGAAGCATCTCAAGGTGATTGATTGCTCCCCTTTTTCATTACCTCAGTTCTTGGGACACCTACCTCTGATTGGAGGGTAACAGGATATTCCTAGATTCTCTATTTAAGAATTGTGCCCAAGATAGCCATTTCTTCCTTTCCTATGAGGGTGCACTCCTCTGGACTTTTTCATCATTCCCCTGTCACCAAATTTCCTCTCTTTCAGATCTCCCCTTCTTTCAGCTTCCTTTTGTGTGTAGTCTTCCCTTATTAGAATATGAGCACGTGAGGGCAAGAACTGTCTTCCTTCTTTGTTTGTATTGGTACTCTCTGCATTTAGCACAGTGGTTAGCACATAGCCCTTAACAAATTCGTTTTGACTGACTAGTTCAAATGGAATAAAGAGAAATGAACTGGAGACACTCATTCCAAAGCACTGGAATCAAAGTGAATGTTGTCTCTTTTCCTATTAATATTTGAAAGCCCTCAAATTAAAATGAGAATCTCACCAGGTCTTCCATCTGAGTTTGAGAGGCTGAGTTACTACTCAGACCTTCTTTTAAGGAATCTGTAAGTACTATCTCATTAGCTCCTGGGTGTGTTCGTGTATATGCATATACATATGTATGTATATGTATATGTATATGTATATGTATATGTATATGTATATGTATATGTATATGTACATGTATATGTATATAGTTCCATCATGACCTCACTCTTCATTCTACATGTTATCCACTGTCTTCAGTATCATCCTCCATCATTTTCCCTTTTGTGTCAGTTTCTGTGGAAGAAATAGGTTTTCATTTTGTTAAGACCATCCCCAATACATTTCATATTGATTTCATGTCTGCCAGGGAATTACACCTTCGATCATCCTTCTCCCATCCCCAATCTTCAAATCTCTCTTTACTTTTTTTCTTTTTTTGGTGTGAGGCAATTGGGGTTAATGACTCGCTCAGGGTCACACAGCTAGTAAGTGTTAAGTGTCTGAGGCCAAATTTGAACTCATGTCCTCCTGAATCCATGGCTGGTGCTCTATCCATTGTGCCACCTAGCTGTCCCTTGCTTTTTACTTTTATTTCTTTATTTTTTTTGTAATAAACATTTTTATTTATAGATTTGGGTTCCAATTTTTAATACCTTTTTCTCTCCCTTGCATATCCCCTCCCTGAGGTGGAAAGCAATAATATGTGGGTTATACATGTATAGTTATGTAAAACATCTCACAAGTGTTTTACTTATGATCCCCACTTTCCCCAATATCCCTTCCCTTGTATCAGTCCCCCCTATTCCTTTCTATCATCACTGTCCCTTTTTAAACTTCCTTATAGGGTAAGATAAATTTCTATATCAGATTGAGTTTGTTTGTTATTCCCTCTTTGAGCCAACTTTGATGAGAGTAAGGTTTAATATTTGACCATGCCCCCCATGTTCCCTTCCATTATGATAGTTCTTTCATGCCTCTTTTTTGTGTGTGGGACAATTCACCACATTCAGTTTCTCCCCTCCTTCCATGAAATTTCTTTTAACCCCTTTATTGTATTTATTGTGTTTTCTGGGGTGTCACTCCATCAATGTAACTTTATAACCACACCCTCTTTCTACATATACTCCTTCTAATTGTTCTTACAATAAAGTTAAGACTTAAAAATATTATCATCCCTTCAATATTACCTAATGACCACATCCTCTCTCTAGATATACTCTTAATTGCTGCAATAATTGCTTTTATAACAAAAATGAGACTTATAAATATTATCATATAGAAATATGAACAGTTTAACCCTATAGAATTTCTTAGTTTTTATTTCTTGTTTCTTTTTTACCTTTTTTTGTTTCTCTTGAGTCTTATATCTGGAGGTCAAATTTTCTATTCAACTCTGACCTTTTAATCAGAAATGCTTAAAAGTTTTCTATTTTGTTAAATGTCCATTTTTTCCACTGAAAGAATATATTCAGTTTTGCTGGGTAGGTGATTCTTGGTTGTAAAACTAACTTCTTTGCTTTCTGGTATATTATATTACAAGCCCTGCAATTCTTTAATGAGGAAACTGCAAATCCTGTGTAATTCTGATTGTAGCTCCATGGTATTTGAATTGTTTCATTTTGGCTTCTGGCAATACTTTTTCCTTGATCTATGAACTTTGAAATTTGGCTATGATGTTCCGGGAAGTTTTCATTTTGGAATCTCTTTCAGGTGGTGACCGGTAGAGACATTAAATTTCTATTTAGCTCTCTGGTTCTAATATTTCAGGGCAGTTTTCTTTGATCATTTCTTTCTTTCTTGTTTTTTTTGTTTTTGTTTTTGTGGGGCAACGGGGGTTAAGTGACTTGCCCAAGGTCACGCAGCTAGTAAGTGTCAAGTGTCTGAGGCCAGATTTGAACTCAGGTCCTCCTGAATCCAGGGCCGGTGCTTTATCCACTTTGCCACCTAGCCGCCCCCTTTGATCATTTCTTGAAAGATATTGTCCAGGCTTTTTTTTTTTGGTCATGGTTTTCAGGTGTCTGATAATTCTTTTATTATCTCTCCTGGATCTATTATCTAGGTCAGTTGTTTTTCCAATGAGAAATTTCACATTTTATTCTATTTTTTATTTTTACTTTTTGCTTTTGTTTTATTGTATCTTAGTTTCGCATAGAGTCATTAGTTTCCATTTGTTCAATTCTGTTTGCTTTTTGAGGGGAAATGAGGGTTAAGTGACTTGCTGAAGGTCACACAGTTAGTAATTGTCAAGTGTATGAGGCCTGATTTGAATTCAAGTCCTCCTGAATTCAGGGCTGATGCTTTTTCTACTGTACCACCCAGCTGCCCCTCAATTCTTATTTTTTCTTCAGTGACCTTTTGTACTTCCTTTTCCATTTGTTTACATCTGCTTGTTCTACATTTAAATTTATTTATTTAATTTTAAATTTATAGAATAAAAAAGCATTTCTATAACATAGTATAACAAAAAATGATTGCAATTAAATTACAAATCTATGATATAAAACTTGCTATTCCTTTTAAATACATAATAAAATTATCATGTAAATTTTTTTCCCTTTTACCTTCCCCCTTTCCCTGCCCTAGAGATGGCTACCATTAAACACAAATATGTGTGTATATATGTGTGTGTGTGTGTGTGTGTGTGTGTGTGTGTGTGTGTGTGTATGTGTATATATACACACTTCTGTTTATCAGTTCTATTTTTCTCTGGATGCAGATAGCATTGTGCTTCATATGTCCTTTGTAGTTAATTTGGCTATTTATAGTAGTCAAAATGACTTATTCACTCAAAGTTGTTCTTAAAAATAATATTGGGTTACTGTATACAGTGTTCCCTTGGTTCTTCTTATTTTTTCTCTTCATTATTTTATGCAAATTTATCCATATTTTTCTAAGATCACTGAGCTTGTAATTTCTTATAGCACAATGGTATTCCATCACATCGTATGCCACAATTTGTTTAGTTATTCCCCAATTGATAGGCATCTCTGAAATTTCAGCTTGTTTTTTGTTTTTTGTGTTTTTTTTTTTTGTTTGCCACTGCAAAGAGAATGGCTACAAATGTTTTAGAATATATAGGTTCTTTTCCTTTTTCCCTAATCATCTTGGTAAAAAGAGCTAGTAGTGGTAATGCTGGATCAAAAGGGATTTGGACACAATTCCAGATAGCACTCCAAAGTGGTTGGATCAATTCATAATTCCACCAACAATGAATTGGAACACTAGTTCCAATTTTTCCAAGTCCCCTCCAGGTACATTTTTTTAAAAAGTGGGTTTTAGTATCAGCTCTAGAATGAATCAGTAAGTTCTTCTGTATTTCCCATACTATAGGCCTCAATTTCTTCATTTTTAAGATAAGTGGATTGGACTAAGTGATTTCTAAGGGAACTTCTCATCTTCTATTCTACAAGTGATAGATTATTGTCACATGCATCCTTGAAGGAAGGTCTTCTCATTTTTATAAGTCTGGCTAACAGAGAAGGAAGTCCTCTTGATTTCTAAACAAAGCAGACCCCCACCCCCACTGTGAAGCACCTAGCATTTGAGAAGTGCTGTTTGCTCTCTCATATTTTGAGTTTTTCATCCTTATGCCATTCTAAGAAGTTTCATCTCAGAGCATAAGTTAGCTAGGTCTCGTAAGACACTTTCTGACATTCCAGATAAAGGCAGTACATATATTCTCATTAATGAAAAGCACTGAAGCAACTGCTTCTCCCTCACAAATGATGAAAAAAGGACTGAGTTACATCTTTTTTTAAGGGATTTATTTTCCTCAGTAAATTTTTGTACTTCTTCATGGTTCTCTTGCATTACTTTTATTTCTTTCCCCTATTTTTCTTCTATTTCTCTAATTTACTTTTTTTTTTTTTTGCAGGCAATGGGGGTTAAGTGACTTGCCCAGGGTCACACAGCTAGTAAGTGTCAAGTGTCTGAGGTCGGATTTGAACTCAGTTACTCCCGAATTCAGGGCCGGCGCTTTTACCACTGCGCCATCTAGCTGCCCCTCTCATTTACTTTTTAGAGTCCTTTTTTTTTTTTTTTTTTTGGCAAGGCAATGAAGGTTAAGTGACTTGCCCAGGGTCACACAGCTAGTAAGTGTCAAGTGTCTGAGGCTGGATTTGAGTGCTTTATCCACTGAGCCACCTAGCTGCCCCTAAAGTCCTTTTTAACCTCTTGCAGGAATTCATTTTGGTGGTGAGACCAATTTCCATTTTTCTTTAAACTTTACCTGTAGCCATTTGATACTATTTTCCTTCTCTACATTTGTGTGTTGATTTTCCCTATCACCATAGTTACTGTGAATAGTCAAGCTTTTGTTGTTGTTTGCTCATTTTTGTGCCTTTTTTTTTTTTTTGGTGCCTTGACATTTTTCATTTGAGGTTGGCTGTATTCCTAAAGTGTCCCAAAATTTTATGCTAAGGCTCTGGGTCTAACTGGTGGTTTCCAGTGTGCCTCAGGGCTTAGTTGCTTGCTTTTGTTGGGTTGCTAAAGTTAACAAAATCTTTCTGGTGGCTGGCCCTGGAAAAGTGATCTTATTGGTCAGCCTCAGAGTGGTGTCCTGTTGCTGGGTTGCTCTGTTAATAGGGCTTCTCTGTTAGCAGGCACTGGTGGAATAATTTTGTTTCCAACCTGCCCTAGTGTGTGTTGGGTATGGGGTTTGAGGAGGGGGGTGGAGGACTCCTGCTGCTCGGTTACTATGGTAACCAGTTACTCAGCTAGCATACCCTGGAAGGGTAATTTTGTTGCAATCTACTAAGTCCCTGCTGTTGATTTGCCCTGGAAACAGTCTCTCTGCTGGGAAGTTGCAGGAGCAAAAACTTACTATTGACCAGTCTTGGGCAGGGCTTCACTATTGGTCAGCAATGGGGTCAAACCCTCCCTGGTGGTCTCTGATAGCTTTGGGGTGTCTGGTGAGGGTCCCTGCTATGCTGCCCAGACTCCTTACCTGCCTAGAGAGTGGCTAGTTTGCAGTTGGGTGGATTGCCCCAGGCTCAGAGCCTTGCTTCAGGCCCCCTGCTGTCAGTCGAGAAGTTGCTGCTGCTCCTGGACTTCACTTCCTTCCCACCCAGGTAAGACAGACCTTTCCTGCTGGCAGGCAGGCTGTTTCCCTGCTCCTGGCATGATTCAGAGGCAGTTTTATGTTGGCTTGGAGGGGAAATCTGGAAGAGCTCCAGTGAGTTGCCTCCTCGCTCAGCCATCATGGTACAGGAAGTCCTGATTATCTCTTTATATACTTGCTCAGAACACACAAGTCTGTCCATTTCACTACTGTACTCAAACATATTTAATGCCTCTTACTTACCTCTATGCTAAAATATACACTCAGAAGTCCTTCACCATCTGAATCCAGCTTAACTTTCCAGACCTCATATCCTGTGAGAAAATTTTTTCCTCCTTCCCCTATTTTTTCTTCTCTCTCTTTCCTCAACTTATCTTACATTTAGTTATCTGTTTTCATGATAAACCCGTTAGTAGAAAATAAGTACTTCAAAGGGAGGAACTTTATTTGGTTTTGTAGTTCTACACCCTGGGCCAAGCCCAGTATCTTGCATATGGTAGAGGAGTAATACATCTTTGTTCAATCCTGCTGCACTGAATGAGGGAGTTGGACAACCAGGTGATAGAAAGATCCCTTTCTAATCTAATAATAATAATAATAACATCAAGAGTAACAATACCACACTTCTGTAATACTTTAAGGTTTATAAAAATGTCTTTCTAGGGGCAGCTAGATGGCTCATTAGATAGAGCACCAGCCCTGGAGTCAGGAGTAGCTGAGTTCAAATATGGTCTGAGATACTTAACACTTACTAGCTGTGTGACCCTGGGCAAGTCACTTAACCCCAATTGCCTCACTTTAGAAAAATGTATTTCTCACAATAATTCTGAGTTGTCTTGAGACAATTATGGTTGAGGAGAGGGTAATAATAATAAAAGTAACAATTTATGCTTATTTAGAACTTTAAAATTTTCAAAATGCTTTCCTCACTATAAAATGTAGGTAACACCAAAAAAAATCATATTCCTATTTGACACATGAGAAAACTAAGGCTTAGAGAAGTTGAATGACTTATCCAAGATTCTAAAGCCACTGAGTATCAAAACTGGGATCAAACAAAAATTTCAAGAGAGATTGTGATATGGTTGACCAAGTGCTGAATTTTGGAAGAGGAATCCTGTATTCAAATATTATCTCAAGTACCTCTGTGAGACCATAGAAATTTTAAGTCCTTACTTTTCTCTTGTTGCTCTGTTTCTACAAAGTATAGATAACAATACTTAAATTGTGTAATAACAGTGTTATTAAGAAAGTGTTTTGTAAACACTAAAGTTCTGTTTAAGTGTAATTTATTCCTCTAAATTCAATTCCTAGGCTCTTTCTACTGTAGCATACTGATACTGGCTGTACCAATTGGGTTATTCTTTTTTGTTTTAAAGTAATAAACTTTTTTATTTATAGTTTTAGGTTCCAATTTTTATATCTCCTTCCCACCCACTCCAGCCCCTCCCTGAGACAGCAAGCAATCAGATATAGGTTACACATTGATGATTATGTAAAACATTACCATATTAGTCATTTTGTACAAGAAAACTTGAATAAAAGAAAAAAATGAAAGAAAGTGAAAAATAGCATGCTATACTCTGTGTTAAATAAATATCAGTTCTTTCTTTGGAGGTGGATAGTATGTTTTTCATCAATAGTCCTTTGGGATTTTCTTGGATCATTGTATTGTTGAGAATAGTCAAGTCATTAACAGTCCTTCATCAAACAATGTTGTTGTCTTTGTGCACAATATTCTCTTGCTTCTGCTCACTTCACTATACATCATTTCATACATGTCTTTCCAGGCCTTTCTGAAATCATCCTGCTTCTTATTTCTTATAGCACAATAATATTCGATAACCATCATATATCCCAGCTTGTTTATCCATTCTCCTTGTACAAATGTCTTTTTCTCTTTTGGGGGATGTCTTTAGGATATAAACCTAGCAGTGGTATTGCTGGATCAAAGGACATGCACAGTTCTATAGCCCTTTGGGCATAGTTCCAAATTGTTCTCCAAAAAGTTTGGATCTCTTCATAACTCCACCAATAGTGGATTAGTGTCCCAGCTTTCCCATATCCCTTCCACCATACAATATTTTCCATTTTTATTATGTTTGCCACCTTGATATGTATGAACAGATATCTCACAGTTGTTTTAATTTGCATTTCTCTTATCAATAGCGATCTAGAGTATTTTTTCATATGATTATAGATAGCTTTGATTTCTTTGTCTGAAAACTGCCTATTGATATCCTTTGACCATCTATCATTTGGGGAATGACTTGTATTTTTATAAATTTGACTCAGTTCTCTAAATATTTAAGAAATGAGACCTTTATCAAAGATATTTGTTTCAAAAATTCTTTCCTAGTTTTCTGCTTCCCTTGTAATCTTAATTACATTAGTTTTGTTTATGAAAAACCTTTTTAATTATATGTAATCTAAATGATCTATTTTACATTTTGTTTTACTCTGTATATTTTCTTTGGTCCTAAAACCTTTCTCTGCCCATAAATCAGACAGATAAATGATTTCATACTGTCTTAATTCTCTTATGGTATCATCCTTTATATGTCAATCATGCACCTATTTTGATCTTATTTTAGCATTTGTCGTGAGATGTTGGTCTAGGTATTTTCCAGTTTTCCCAGAAATTTTTGTTCCAAAAGCTTGGATCTTTGAGTTTATCACATGTTAGATTACTATAGTCATTTACTATAGTGTAATTTGTACCTATTCTGTTTTACAGATCCACCTCTCTATTTCTTATCCAGTACCAGATTGTTTTGATAATTGCTGCTATATAATACAGTTTGATATGTTACTGCTAGTCCACCTTTAGTTGTTTTTTTAAAAATTCATCCCCGTGATATCCTTGAGCTTTTGTATTTCTAGATGAATTTTGTTATTATTTATTCTCAATCTATAAAATATTTTTGATTGTTTGATTGGCATATTACTATATAGGTAAATTAACTTAGGTAGGGTTGCCATTTTTATTATATTGGCTCAGCCTAAGCATGAGTGTGAGGAAAAGGGGATTGGTCTCCTCTCAAGAATATAACAGTCACCATTCAAATTACACTCTTCTAGACCTGTTTGAGGAAAAATATCTCCTTCTCCCCCACCCCCTACCCCCTCTGGCAAAAAAAAATCACATGATTCAGGGAAACCCTAGGCAGGTGGCAGTTAGGTCTGCTCCTGATCTGTGTCCATATAAGAGATGATTGGAAGAATTGTCCCTGTATCACCTGCCCCATTGGCTAAGAAATACTGCGTTCCCATCAGCTAGTTTTTGGTAAGTGGATTATAACCCTTGAGTAATCGAAATAATGGTGAAAAAGTGGAGGGGCCATTCACATTAGGGACTAGGAGATAAAAGGAGGTCTGTGAGCCTCCAGTTTTGGTCAACCACCAGGTGGACAAAAGGTGGCCCATTCTCGTGAGAATAACAATAAATGAGCCTTTGACACATCACCAACGCTGAGTTCCAGAAGTTATTAGAGTGATATTTCTCACAATTTGGAGGTTCCACAGAGATTTATTATGAAATTATGATTTGAAAGGAACTTTTGGCCTCCAGGTCCCAGCACTCTTTTGACAGGACATCTTGCTGAACTATTTTCAGTGGTCACATGGAGGGCTGGAGCTCAGAGTCTTGATGGTTTAGAGAAGGAAACTCCAGTGGTTGGAGATGTCTCAAACGTGGATGGATTAAGTGAGCTCAAGGGGTAAGAATTTATCAGATCAGTGGGGTAAGCCATATAAGTCTGTGAACTTATGGATCCAGGGGGAGGAAAGGACTATTGAGTACTTCCTGAGCGGTAAAGACAAGTGGGGGAAATTGAGGCAAATCCCAGGCTGTAGGCTGTTGAGGATTACTGCCAAGCAGTTTTAGTATGTAGGCTGGATTTAAGACCAAAGATTTTAAGATTATAGTCAAGCAGTTTGAGTTTGTAAACTGGGAGGTTTATAAGGACCCTCCCCCATTAGAAAAGTCACCAAGGATGATGCTGAAGGAACTGAGTAAAAGTGGACTCTCAGAAATCCCTAAAGGACAGTCCATTTAGGGAGCAGATTAGAAAGAAATTGAAACCTGTTTGTACTGACCTTGAGAAACCTGAAAGAAAAAAAAAATGTATTCTGTCCTTTAAGTGCTTACCTGGGATTATCTAGGAAGAACCAGAAAGTAATTGAAATGGGACAAAATATTTTGGGATGAATGAGTTTTGAATTTGGGTAAAGGGGGCTAAAATCATAATGGAGGATGTCATGTGTTCTAAAGTCCCCTCCCCCCCTTTCTGCATACCAGTTTCTTCTATGGTGGGGGAGGGATCTGGTGGGCATCTAGTGCCTAAGGAATTGATATATTGCTACCTTATGAATCTTTTGTGGTGTGTGGAGGTTTCGGGGAAGGATTTTTTTTTTGGGGGGGGTGGGCAGGGCACCACTGAGCCATACTGCCTGGAACAATTTCTGGCCTTGAATTGCTTGGCTCTGGTGGGAGGTGTCTGCACCCATGGAAGGGCTCTGGAGCACATTGGGCACTGTCACAAGCTGTCTTTTGGAGCTGGGATAGTCTTAAGGTGAAAGGTTGGGGCCGGCAAGTTTCAGGTTATCTGGTTCAGCTGGGCCCTCTTGTGGATCTGTCACATTACAAATGGTTAAGAAACTTTTTTTTTGATGTGCACAAAAATTATTTTAAAATGAAAGATAATGGCAAGCTAAATTGGCAGATTGGAGATCCCTTGACTGGTCAAAAAAATTGGTTGAAAAAAATTATATGGGATTGTTTCATGTGTCTTGTCTGTGTCAATGTGTGAAATTGTCTTACATGTTTAAGTTTCTGTCAAAAATGTAAGTTTGTGCTTGGAATTTAGAAGCCCATGCTGAAGCAAGATTAAGGAAGTAGGGAACGGACAGAAAGAAATTTGCCACTCTAGCACTGTTTTGTAAACTAATTAGAAAACTTAAGATAGCATCAGTTATTAAGTTAAACCAACAAAAGAAAGGGAATCATCCAAAAAGGTTAGTGAATTTGATTTGGCCATCTAGTTAAGAAATTGGGGGGATTCATACAAACTAAAGTCAAGTAAAACCTGTTAAATACTGCCATTTGGAGATATATGTGTGTTTTATATATGCATGCATGTTTATATGTAGATACATGTGTACACACATGTATACATGCATCGTATGCGCATATACACATGTGTACATATACATACATGCGTGGATGCATATGTGTGTGTGTGTGTGTGTTTGTGTGTGTGTGTGTGTGTATTCTGTGGTGGAATGGCTTCGGGACAGAAGGGGCCACACAGGAAAATGTAGACTGCTTGGAGTGCACGTTTCTTGGGTGAATTGGTACTAGAATGAAATTGTCATTTGAGGTTCTCTGGAATGTCATTTGGAGAATAGATTCAGGTGTAGTTGAATTAAGTCTGGTCTAATTTTTGGTTGAAATTTATTATTGTGATGCTCTATAGTCTTAAGCTGGTTACCTTGGGTGATTTGTGATATGTAGGGGAGAGGTGCCCTGCAGTTTAATGGTTCATTGTGTTGGATGAATTTAGTTGATTATGGTAGTGGTTTTCTGTGAGACGGAGAGAGAGGGAGAGAGGGCACCAAAAACAAAAGAAATAGTATGGTTCAATCAGCATCTATGCTCCACAGTTCTTTTTTTTTTTTTCCTGGATTTGGAGATCCCCTTCCATCATGATTACCCTGGAACTCTCCTGTACCATTGCATTAGTGAGAAGAATCTGGTCCATCACAGTTGATCAACATACAATGTTGATGATACTGTGTACAATGTTCTTCTGGTTCTGCTCATCTCATCATCAGTTCATGAAAGAACTTCCAGGTTTCTCGGAACTCCTCCTGCTCATTGTTGCTTACAGCACAATAGAATTCCATTACATTCATATACCACAACTTGTTCAGCCATTCCCCAACTGATGGACAACCCCTCAGTTTCCAATTCCTTGCCACCACAAAGAGAGCAGCTATAAATATTTTTGTACATGTGGGTCCTTTTCCCTTTTTTATGACCTTCTTGGGAAAAAGACCCAAAAGTGGTATTGTTGGGTCAAAGGGTATGCACAGATTTATGGCCCTTTGGGCATAATTCCAGATTGCACTCCCGAATGGTTGGATCAGTTCACAGCTCCACCAACAATGCATTAGTGTTCCAATTTTCCCAGAACTTCTCCAACATTTATTATTTTCCTTTTTGTCATATTAGCCAATCTAATAGGTGTCAGGTGGTATCTCAGAGTTGTTTTAATTTGAATCTCTCTAATCAATAACAATTTAGAATATCTTTTCATCTGGCAATAAATAGCTTTGATTTCTTCATCAAAAAACTGCTTGTTCATTTCCTTTGACCATTTCTCAATTGGGGAATGACTTAGATTCATATAAATTTGATTTAGTTCTCTATATTTTTTAGAAATGAGGCCTTTATCAGAAGTACTGGCCATAAAAATTATTTCCCAGCTTTCTGCATCCCTTCTAATTTTGAACACATCCCTTCTGTTTGTACAAAACCTTTTTAATTTAATTTAATGTAATCAAAATCATACATTTTGCATTTCATAATATTTTCTATCTCTTGTTTGGTCATAAACTGTTCTCCTTTCCAAAGATCTGAAAGGTAAACTATTCCTTCCTCTTCTAATTTACCCATGGTATCACCTCTTATGTATAAATCATGTACCCATTTTGACCTTATTTTAGGTCAAAATATAAGTTGTAAGATGTTGGTGTATGCCTAATTTCAGCCATACTATCTTCCAGTTTTCCCAGCAGTTTTTGTCAAATACTGAGTTCCTATCCCAGAAGCTGGAGTCTTTGGGTTTATCAAACAGTACATTACTAATGTCATTTACTACTGTGTCTCCTGTGCCTAGCCTATTCCATTCATCCTCCAATCTATTTCTTAGCCAGTACCAGATAGTTTTGATGACTGCCACTTTATAGTAAAGTCTAGATTTGGTACAGCTAACCCACTCTCCTGTGCATTTTTTTTCATTATTTCCCTTGATATTCTTGACTTTTTGTTTTTTCAGATGAATTTTGTTATTATTTTTTCTAGCTCTATAAAATATTTTTAGGAAGTCTGATTGGTATGGCACTGAATAAGTAAATTAATTTAGGTAGAATTGTCATTTTTACTATATTAGCTCTGCCTATCCATGAACAATTGATATATTTCCAATTATTTAGATCTGATTTGATTTGTGTGAAGAGTGTTTGGTAATTGTGTTCATATAGTTCAGCATAAACAGTGGAGTCAAGCAAGGATGTGTGCTTGCTCCCATGCTATTTGGAATTTTCTTCTCCATTCTGTTACATCATACTTTTGGTTAATCAACTGATGGCATCTATCTGCATTCCTGATCTGACAGAGGCCTGTTCAAAGTTTCACATCTGAGATCCAAAACCAGAGTGAGTGGTAGCACCCTTAGAGACCTGCTTTTCACCGATGATGCTACACTTGCCTGTCACTCAGAGCATGAATTGCAGACGTTGATGGATCGCTTCTCCCAAGCTTGCACGGACTTTGGCCTAACCATTAATCTTAAAAAGATGAAAGTCATATGTCAGAGTTCTATGCTGCCTCCATTGATACACATTGGTAGCTACCAGTTGTATGTCGTAAGCCAATTCTTGTATCTTGGCTCTATTGTCAGTGACAATCTGTCACTCGATTCTGAGATCAATCAGAGGATTGGGAAAGCTACTTCAAACATGTCTAAGCTTGCCAAGCATGTCTGGGCAAACAGTAAACTGACAAGACAAACCAAATTTGGCATCTATAGAGCATGCGTCCTGAGTACCTTACTTGTATGGCAGCGAAACATGGACTACATACACTAGACAAGAGAAGAAGCTTAACAGCTTCCACATGCACTGCCTTCAGCGAATCCTTGGCATATCTTGGTCAGATAGGATCACCAACACAGAAGTGCTGAAATGCATGCAACTTTCAAGCATCTACACACTACTGAAGCAAAGACTGCTGTGCTGGCTTGGTCATGTGCACCACATGCAAGATGGGCACATTCCTAAAGACCTATGCTATTGTGATATAGCCTCAGGCAAAAGAACTGCTGGACGCCCCCAGCTTCACTACAGAGATATATGCAAGTGAGACTTGAGGGCTCTGGGAATAGACATCTGCAGCTGGGATGAGATGGCCAAGGACCACGCCCGATGGAATTCAGTACTCAGGAGCAGCTTGTGCACAGCTGAAATGTACCTCCAAGCTCTGGAGGAAGAAAAATCAATGAGACCCAGGAACCGACAGGCAAAAGAGAGCTCAGTTTTCCAATGTCCTCATTGTGGAAGGAGCTGCGGCTCCCGTATCGGACTGCACAGCCACACTGTGGCCTGTGGCTCTTCAAGGTGTTGATCCATGGTCATCCTCGACTGGTGGAATCCTACTTCTATAGTTCCTGGGATTGTCTTGGCAAGTAGACTCCCAAATATTCTATATTATTTACCGTTACTTTAAATGGAATTTCTCTTTCTATATCTTGCTGCTGGACTTTGTTGGTCATGTATAGAAATGCTGATGATTTATGTGGATTTACTTTATATTCTGCTACTTTGCTAAAGTTGTTAATTGTTTCAAGTAATTTTTGAGTTGATTCTCTAGGATTCTTTAAGTATATCATCATATCATCTGCAAAGAGTGATAGTTTTGTTTCCCCCTTGCCTATTCTAATTCCTTTAATTCCTTTTTCTTCTCTGATTGCTAAAGCTAACATTTCTAGTACAATATTGAATAATAGAGGTGATAATAGACATCCCTGTTTCACTCCTGATCTTATTGGGAAGGCCTCTAACTAATCTCCATTACATATAATGCTTGCAGATGGTTTTAGATACATATTGCTTACTATTTTAAGGAAAGCTCCACCTATTCCTAAGCTCTCTAGTGTTTTTATTAGAAATGGGTGCTGCATTTTGTCAAAAGCTTTCTCTGCATCTATTGAGATAATCATATGATTTTGGTTAGTTTTCTTATTGATGTGGTTGGTTATGTTAATAGTTTTCCTAGTGTTGAAACAGCCCTGCATTCCTGGTGTAAATCCCACCTGGTCATAGTGTATTATCCTGGTGATCACTTGCTGTAATGTCCTTGCTAAATTTAAGATTTTAGCATCAATATTCATTAGGGAAATTGGTCTATAATTTTCTTTCTCTGTTTTTTTCTCTGCCTGGTTTTGGTATCACCACCATATTTGTGAGCTTCCATTTTTGGACACCCATCAGCTGGACAAGGGGTGGCCCATTCTCATGAGAATGACAATAAATGAGCCTTTGACACATCATCAACACTGAGTTCCAGAAGTTATTGGAGTGACATTTCTCACTATGAGAAATTCATATTTTTCCAATTGTTTAGATTTGACTTTATTTGTGTTAAAAGTATTTTGTAGTTTCTTGTCATATAGTTTCTGTGTCTGTCTTGGCAGGTGGACTCCAAAGTCTTTTATATTGGCCACAGCTGTTTTAAATGGAATTTCTCTTTCTATCTTGTTGTGGGATTTCACTGGTAATATATAGAAATGCTAATAATTTATGTGAGTTTATTTTGTATCCTTCAACTTTGCTAAAATTGTTAATAATTTCAAGTAGCTTTTTAGTTGATTCTCTAGGATTTTCTATGTATAACATCATATCATCATCAAAAAGTGATAGTTTTGTTTTCTCATTATCTATTCTAATTTCTTTAATTACTTTTTCTCCTTTTTTTGCTATAGCTAACAGTTCTAGTACAATATTAAATAATAGATGTGATAATGGGTATCCTTTCTTCACCACTGATTGGGAAGACTTCTAGCTTATTCCCATTATAGATAATGTTTGCTGATGGTTTTAAGATGAATAGCACCTATCATTTTAAGGTAAGCCCCTTTTATTCCTTTGCTTTCTAGTGTTTGTTTTTTTTTCAATAGGAATGGATGTTGTCGAATTGGATTATTCTTGATGTGACCCCTCAAGCAGTTTTGGTGATGTTTCTATATAGTATTTTCTAAAGCCATTCACTTACATGGCTTCATTTGATTCTGAACAACAGTCCCTTGAAGTAGATAGGGTTGGTGTTATTATCCCCACTTTTTTCCTCTTTATTCTTTGCTTAACTTTTTAACCCTTCCTTCTCTCTCCTTGGCTGAATCTTCATCTATGTCATGGCCATCAGCTGTGGGTTTGTCCTAAGGCTCTGTTCTGGAGAGAGGACAAACTATTTTATTGCAATATTCTCTTACTTGGTAATTTCATTAATTTCTTTGGGTTCTATTATCACCTGTATGCAGATGATTCTGCGGTCTATATTTCCAGTCCTAGACTCTTAAATGAGATCCATTCTCTCATCTCAAACTGCATTTTGAACACTTCAAATTATATGCTCCATAAGCATGTCAAACACAGCATGTCCCAAATAGTACTTTATGTCCTCACACAACCTGTCTCTCTTCAAAACTCTCATATTTCTGTTGAATGAAACATCATTTCTCTTGTTATCTAGTATATATATATATATATAGGATATCATTTTCAATTTATCACTCTCCCTCACTCCCATGTATCCAATCAATTGCCAAATCTTGTTTCTATATCTATAACTTCTCTCATATATGCCCCCTTCACTGTTCTAAGAGAGCCATTTATCCCAGTTCAGACCTCATTAGCATTTGCCTGGACTACTGTAATAGTTTCATTGTTGGCCTCCCTCCCTCAAATCTCTCTCTACTCCACTCCTTCCTTCACAGAGCTGCCAAAGTCATTTATCTAAAGTGCAGGTCTGATCATGTCAAGAGTCAATATTCGGGGTGGCTAGGTGGCTCAGGGGATAAAGCACCGGCCCTGGATTCAGGAGTTCCTGGGTTCAAATCTGGCCTCAAACACTTGGCACTTACTAGCTGTGTGACCTTGGGCAAGTCACTTAACCCCCACTGCCCTGCAAACAAAAACAAGAGTCAATATTCAAAAGATTTTTGATATATCAAGGTTTTTGACCATGCTTAAAAGATGAAATTCTAAAAGAATAAATGGAAAATATTTCCTATTAATTTACAAAATATAGCTGTGAATGTAATAGACAATGTGAGACAATAGTGTGAAACTGAAGTAAAAAATGGATGAAATATTTTAATGTTTTTATAAAAATAGAATGCAGACAAAGGAGGTAACAATTCCACTTTATTCTCCCTTGGTCAGAGCATATTTGGAATGTCATGGTCAATTCAGAGAACTACATTTTAGTGATGGTACTGAAAAGCTAGAGTCTTTTTTTAATGTTATAAACATTTTTATTTAGACTTTGGGGTTCCAATATTTATCCCTCCTTCTCTCCCTACCTTCCTCCCTCCCTGAGGTGGCAAGCAATCAGATATGGGATATACTTGTATGATTATGTAAAACATCATCATATTTGCCATTTTATGTAAGAAAACTTGATTAAAAGAAAAAAATGAAAGAGTGAAAATAGCATGATACAGTCTGTGTTCCATCAACATAAATTCTTTCTTTGGAGGTAGATATGGTCCTTTGGAATTTTCTTGGAGTGTAGTATTGTTGAGAATAGTCAAGTCATTCAAAGTTCTTCATCAAACAAGATTGCTGTCTCTGTGTACAATGTTCTCTTGGTTCTGCTCACTTCACTATACATCATTTCAAACATGTCTTTCCAGGCTTTTCTGAAATCATCCTGCTTCTCATTTCTTATAGAACAATAATATTCCATCTTATAGCACATTTTGTTTAGCCATTCCCCAATTAATAGGCATTCCTTTGATTTCTAAATCTTAGCCACCACAAAAAGAGCTGTTATAAAAATTTTTGTACAAATAGGTCTTTTTCTCTTTTTGGGGATGTCTTTGAGATATAAACCTAGCAGTGGTATTGCTGAATCAAAGTGTCTATGCACAGGAGGCATAGACAGGTGGTAAAGTGGATAAAGTACCAGCCTTGGATTCAGGAGGACCTGATTTCAAATCCAGCCTCAGACACTTGACACTTACTAGCTGTGTGATCCTGGGCAAGTCACTTAACCCTTATTGCCCTGCAAAAAAAAAAAAAAAAGCCCTTTGGGCATATTTCCAAATTGCTCCCCAGAGTGGTTGGATTGAAAAGCTATAGTTTTAATTGACAGTAATTAGGATAATAAAGGGTCTCTCCCCTTCCCATTGAGAAGGCAATATAATATCAATTTCACATGTGAAGTCATACAAAACATATTTCCATATTAGCCATGTCACAAAAAATAAAAAATAAATTAAAAAGTGAAAAGTTATATTTCAGTTTGCACTGAGTTCATTAGTTCTCTCTCTGGAGGTAAATAATATTTTTCACAAGGAAAACTTTGGAATGGTCTTAGATCATTGTATTGATAAGAATAGCTAAGTCTTTCATAGTTGATCATCATTACAATATTGCTATTATTGGGAACAATGACTCTGTTTACTTCATGCTGCATCAGTTCATATAGGTCTTAGTTTTTTTCTGAAACCATCCTCTTCATTATTTCTTATAGAATGATAATGTTTTATAACAATCATATACCACAACTTGTTCAGCCATTCCTTAATTAATGGGCATATCCTTAGTTTCCAATTCTTTATTACCCCCCCACACACACACACACACACAAAACTGATATAACATAAATATTTTTTGGACATACAGGTTCTTTTCATTTTAGGGGGATTTCTTTGGAATACAGACCGAGTAGTGGTATTGCTGGACCAATAGGTACACACAATTTTTTGGCCTTTTGGGTCTGGTTTCAAATTGCTCTTCAAAGTGGTTGGTCTACTTTACAACTCTACCAACAGTGCATTCATATCTCTATTTTTTCCACATCACCTCCAGCATTTGTCATTTTTTCCCTGTCATGTTTATCAATTTGATAAATATAAGGTGGTACCTCAGAGATGTTTTACTATACATTTCTCTAATCAAAAGTGATTTAGAGCATTTTTTCACATGATTAGAGATAGCTTTGGTGTTTTTTTTTTCCTGAAAATTGCCTGTTCATGTCCTTTGACCATTTAGCAATTGGGAAATGGCTCTTATTCTTTTATAAATTTGATTCAGTTACCTATATATGTATAATAAATTATGCATACACATAATAAATTAGATATAATGTATACATATATCTGTATATGTGTATGCACATATGCCTACATGTGTATGTGTATACACAGTATATGTGCATATAGATATGTATATGCATATGTGTGTGTATGCACATAGTCATATACATACTTCAGTCTTGGCTCTAACACATACTCCATTTTTATAAGAAGGAACATTTCAGTGGATAGGAATGGATGTAAAGTAGGGAAAAACTAGTTTTAAATCTTGCCACCTATACTTTTTACCTTGCTGACCCTGATACTGTCATTTAATGCCACTAAGTCTCAGTTTCCCCATCTATAAAGTTAGGATAACAGTAACTCTAGTACTTGCAAGGTTGTTATTATCAAATAAGATAATGTTTATAAAGTGTTTTATAAACTCTAAGGTTCTATGTACATGCCTATTATGTATGTATGTATGTATGTATGTATGTATGTATTAGTAGCTAGTGTTCTAGTCAAGTCACTTCCCTCCATGGGACTCAGTTTCCTGACATGTAAAGTGATGTGAATGAGACTAGAAAATTATGATGGTTCATTCAATCTCAAACATTCTTTGTTCTTTCTCTCCCTCTCCCTCTTTTAATTCCCACCTTCCTCACTGTGTTTGTCATTCTCTCTCTTATAGGATGAAAAGATATTTGATTGATGGGAAAACAGGATATTTAGGAAAAAGAAACACCAATTGTGAAGAGGGAAACTGCCTCATTAACAGAATAATTGAGTGGTTAGCTAATTTTAATTGTTAACTGTAGAGTAGAAAAAATAGACTTCTATGCAATGAATATTCTTCTTCTAGATGATTAAAAGAACAACAAAAATTCTGTGTATATTTGATACATTTAATAATTATGTGTTTGACACCTTTTTAATATTATACAAGGCGTATGTATATTTAAAATTCTGGCAATTTACATAACACCATAAATGTGTTAGCTCTTCCTGATCAGAAATTTTCTGCCCCGCCCCCAACCTTATTAGTGGTAATTCCTGCTAATTGAAAATTATTACCTTTATCTTAGTTAAATATGGTTGTTGGTGTAATAACACTTCATATTTTGCTAAGATCAATATGATTAACTATCTTTGTAAATAATGCATAAAATTAATAAGAACATATTAACTACACAAAATATAAAATTCATTTCTTTTCACATTAAATTTCTACTTTATAGATCTTCTTTTTTCATAAACAGTCAAACAGGTTGTAGTAAATAGCTCTAATTCACAAATCATCAAAATCTTTATACTTAAACATCATTAGGAATATGACTAAACCTGGTTGACACAAACTGGCTGAAAAAAACCCAGTATGAAAGATGTAGCTGAGCAATAAATAGCACATCCTTCTTTAAATTAATTGCAATCAATCTTAATTGATTTTTAAAAGAGCAAAATCTTTCTTTACTTAATCAAACAAATGGCTTCACTGAAAACTGAGTGATTATTTAGAGTAGGATGATTTCATTGAAATTGTTGATATTGGTAAGGCAATGAAACAAATTCATTTTTTTCTGAATCAGCATAATTTATTGAAAAGGTTTTTGTTGTTAAGAATGACCGTTTCTGTTCAGAAATCTACATATAGTACTTTTAACTTTAATTTTCAAATTTATTTTAAACACATGCAAAATGAGAAAAGAAAAAAAATTGCCATATACACAGCAGAACATGAGAGGATCAATATAAAGCAATAAAATTCTATTTCAGGAAAACCTATGTAATAAATACTGAGCATTGTTCTCAAAGCTGCCCAGCTTTTCTTTGCTTCCTTTTTAATTTTCTTTTGTTCTCTGCTGTGCACTTTTTACTTGGCTTTTTTTCCTCATCCCACCCCACCCCAACCCTAAAGAAGGCTACAATTAAGCCTGGAGATAGATAGATAGATAGATAGATAGATAGATAGATAGATAGATAGATAGATAGATAGATAGATGATGGATGGATGGATGGACAGATGAACAAATAAGCATATGAATTAATGAAGAATGGATGAACAAATAACTAAATAAATGAATTAATTAATGAGCAAATAAATAGATAAACAGATAAATGAAAGAAAAAAGGAACAAACATAAATATATGAATGAATGCATGGATAAAAATCAAATAAATAAATGCATGAACAGATGAACAAATGAATAAATAAATGGATCCATATATATATATAATTCATATATATACATATATACATATAGCTATATAGATATTTATAAGCATAGATATGTATACACATATATACTCATACCCATATATGCAAGACTGTACTATACTTATTTCCACCTGTTGTCTGCTTCTATGAAAGTAGATAGCATCTTCCTTCATAAGTCCAAGTTGTTTTATGTTTTTCTAGATCACCCAGATCATCATTGCCCATATCACAGCAATATTTCAACCTAATCACATCCTTTCTGAGAGATTGTCTATGAAAGTTATTTTCTCCCAATTTTCTACATTCCTTCTATTCAGGTCTATATAGATTTTATTTATACAAGAAAAATTTAATTTAAAATAACTAAAATTATACACTGCATGCTCCAACAACGTTCTCATAATATAGTTTAAGGTCTTATATTGCCGAATATACTTCTTTACATCCCCATTTTTTTAAGTTCCCAACCTCTTGTTCTCCCAAATGAAATTTGTTCATTATTTTCAGAGTATTTTTTTAGTAATTTCATTGGGATGACTGTGAATAAATTGATTAGTGAGGTAAAATTTTCATTTAAAATTATATTGGCTTTACCTATCCATGAATAATAAGTATTACTTCATTTTTTGGATCTGAGTTTATTTGTGTAAAAAGTGTTTTATATTTATTTTCATGTAGTTCCTATTTTTTTTGACAGGTATATACTTAGGTATTTTATACTATTTAGTTTTTTTCAAATGGCCTAAAACAATATTGAATACTATCGCTGACACAGTGTAGTTTCTCTCTTTTGATTAAATCTTTTTAACTTTAATTTTGTCTTAGATCATGATTATTATCTCTGATTTTTTATATAATAAATTCTACTCCTGCCATTTATTTTATCTTTGTCTATATATTATTTTATGTTTCCTGAATGCAACATTTTGTTGAATTCAAAATTTTAATCTGTTTCCATTTTATGAGTAAAACACATCCTGTTTACATTCTAAACTGCAATTGCTTGCATATTTCCTTCTTCCTATTTTTCCTCACTATCCTTCTTACACTATTTACCCTATCCTTTCTCATTTCTGTGTTTTATTTCTCCCAATACCTTGCCTTCCTGCAGGTTCCCACAGCAAGCAGGATCCCTGCCACTCTGCTGCTACCCTGACCAGGTGTGTGTTAACCCCTTCTCCCTGCATTCACAGCCTAGGAAGCATCTGGTCAGCACAACTGTGCTTGGTGTCCATGGATAGTGGAAGATTTTTCAATCTCCTCCTACTCAACCATCAGACCCCAACACTGTCTGTGAAATGAAAGTTTCTAAGCCAGGGGCTGCCTCTCAAGCCAACTGCCACAAAACCTTCTTATTTGTTAATTCTGCAGGGTCAGCCTAGAGATGTTTGCATGTCACTGAGACCAAATCTCTGGCCCTGAAGATCCGATCTTTCCTAGGGTCTTCTCCAATTGTCTTAAGAAAACAACTGTTTTACCTGGTGTTTATTTCCACTGCTCCATGGTTTTTGTTTTTTGTTTTTTGTTTTGTTTTGTTTTTGTGGAGGAAATTTGGAGAGCCACAAGTTTTCTGATCTACTCTGACATCTTTCCAGGATCCTCTCCATAAGTTTTTTTTTTTTTTCATTCCTTCATACAGTCAGTGAACCAACATTTTCAAAATAGCTATTATAGGTAAGGGCATAGGGGAAATACAATAACCAACAAATAGTACGGGTTAATAGGATTTCGGCCTAGAAAGGAACTTTAAAATTATCTAGTTTGCCAAATTTTAGTCACTTCATAAGCATTGATTAAACACCTACTATATACCAGGAATATAGTATACAAAAAAAGAGAAAAGAAAAACAGTCCCTATCCTCAAGTGTTTACACTCTATTTTCCCAGATGAAGCTCAAAGACATGAGTAAATATACCTAAGGTTGTTAGCTAAAAAGAACTTTAGGGACCAGAACAAAGAATGTAAGAAATCAAAGATACTTGATATTTATAGAACCTCAAACTACACTTGAGAAGAGCTGAGTTCCAGGAGCAGTTTTCCTACTAATTATGATAGCTGTATAATCTCAGGTACAAATTATATTACATTCTTGGGGTTCTGTTTCTTTAACTGTTAAATGGAGTATTTGGATTAGCTTCTTACTAATTTTTGAATTAAACATCCTTTATTATACTGAACAAAACAAGGCAAAGAGATTGATTATAATTATTTTAAAACTGAAAATAGACCCAGGTAGCTGGTCCTGCTACCCACAGTATAATGTAAAAAGGAAATGAAATAGAGTTAATAGGACACATTTTGACATTATGTAAAGACATTTCACTTCTACAATACAGAACAAAGATTTAAAAATGCATGGAATAATGTTCTACTAAACCCCTTAGAAATCAATAAACTCTCCTTTTCTCTGCTGTGACTTGAGATTTCTGACAGTTACCATGTGGGGCAGTACCATTTCAACAATGAGTTCAGGAAGAGGGTCTTTCATGAGAGTAAATAAGATGAGTAAACATAAAGGCAAAACCTCAGTCTCCTAGAATACATTTCTCTTAGGTCAGAAAGGAGACATTATCAAAACAAGACTTTTCTGATTGGTTAAATTGCCACTCAGGTTGCATTCAAGTTCTTTTGCCACTGCCATGACTCTACCCCCTAAGGAGGGCTGCCCTACTGGCAGGATTGACTCTTAGGGAAAATTTTGCTAATTGCTTCTTTTGCCTCCCTACCTTGATCACTGCTTAACATGTCCCTGTCCCCAACCCCTAAATAGGTCCTTATCGAGCCAAACTCAATGCACAAGGTACATTTTGACTAATGTGGTTGAGGGGAAGTAGCTGCAAGAGATAAATAGTTTGATTGGTTTGAAATAGGAAAGAAATGAGAACGGGAGACATCAGTCCCCCTCCTGAAGCCGTATGCTATGATTTCTAAGATGGTGATCTGTGTGTGAAGCAGTGAGGGCAACATGTTAGAAACAGGGGAAATGAAATAGATGGTTACTGCTTGCTTATGATGGTAGCCTGCTTTCACTTTTTTTTTTTTTTTTGCTTTGTCTTGAACTACAACAACTTTGGGGCAGCTTGAGAAGCACAATGACTTACTCATGTTCAAGTAGTTCCTTTAGTGATAGAGTGTGGGTTCTAGTCCAGAAATCTTCCCATTGCTCCATGCTGCTTTTCATGAAAACCTGAAAACATATCAGAAATACTAGAATTTGTTCTACTAATGATTACATGATAATTACAATTTTCTTATATGTTTACCCACTCCAACACCATCCAGCAATCCTTAACTAAATCAGAAGCACTCTTGAAGCACAGGACACATGCACACATACATACATATATATACATACACATACACACAGACCATAACTTTACTCATAGCATAATATTCTAAAAAGACATGGGACATTGAGGAATGATTCTGTGTCTTGACCTTGGCAATAAATTTACCTCCTCCTTTATGTATATATGCTCTCTTGCTATTGAAGAATCTTTGAATTCTAGTCGTCATGTCACCTATTCACTGAATTTCTCCCTCTTTTGAGCTGAAATAAATTTTGGTTTGTGTTCCTTGTATCACAAGGAATGTTAGAACTTCATTCTAGTAGGGCACCAGAAAAGTATTGTTACCTGTGGGCCAAGATAGACCCTTTCCCAGAAAGGAGTTCACATTTAAGGCTCAACCACAATCCAGATTCAGTGCAGGGGTAACAACACAGCCTCAAAATTTGTCAAGGGGCAGCTAGGTGGTAGAGTGGAATCAGGAGGACCTGAGTTCAAATACAACTTCAGATGCTTGACACTTACTAGCTGTGTGACCCTGGGAAAGTCACTTAACCCTCATTGCCCTGCTTAAAAAAAAAAAAAAAGTTAAGTTAAACTCTCTATGGCTCATTTTGGCCCGTTCTCCCCTCACCTCCAACCCAGCCAAAGGTAGAACTCAAGAGAAAATCTGAACAAAACTTAGAAATAACTCATGTCTAAATCCTGGCCTAAAAGAAGAAAGGGGGTTCCTTTTAGAAAAGTACTCACAAGGGGCAGCTAGGTGGCACAGTGGATAAAGCACTGGTCCTAGATTCAGGAGGACCTGAGTTCAAATCTGGCCTCAGATACTTGAAACTTACTAGATGTGTGACCCTGTGTTTGTCACTTAATCCCAGCCAAATAAAAAAGAAAAGTACTCACGATACAAAGTGGTAGATAGCAGGTATTTATCATCTATTTGTTCTTCTACCACATAAAGAAATGCTTAAAACAGAAGATTTGTAAGCACAAATTAACAACTTATTTAATACATGAAAATTTTAACCAGTCACCTACATTGTAATCTCTTGAAAAATAAAGTATGCCCAGTGGGGCCAAGATGGTGGAGGAAAGACATCAAACGCACAGAGCTCCTGATACAATTACCCCAAAAATATCAATAAAAGAACCCCTGGAGGAGAAAAACCCACAAAAATATGGGCTGAGATTATTCTCCAGCTATAGATAGTTTACAGGGGGCCGTGCTGGGCTACGAGTAAAGTCCAACCCCACAATTGTGCCGCCAGAGACCCCAGGCATGCTGCACTGGAGGAATTTACCCCAGAGCCTCTGAATCAGCTACAGCATCAGAGTCTTATGGAACTGAGCATGAAGTTGGGTGAAAGGGCTGAATGACTGGCTGGGGTGGGGAGGAAGTGCAGGGGTATCAGTGGGACCTAGGGAGGAATTCAGCTGTACCACCTTAGAATTGTAGAATTGTTTTCCATGACTACTCATATATAATTTATACTGAATTCTTTGAGATATTGGGGTAGGGGTTGGGAAGGGAGGGAGGAAGAGAAGTTGGAAAACAAAGCTTTTTAAAAAATTGATGTCAAAATTTGCTTTTACATATAATTTGGAAAATAAAATTCTAAAAATAAAATTAAAAAGTTAAATAAATAAATGCAATAAAGTATTCCCAGAGATATTTTACATCTTGGATCTGGCCAATTCAAGCAACTCATATATTCTGACCCATTTAAAGTATGGTTTGTAATATCTTCAACATTTTTTTTTAAGTTATACATGAGTAGTCATGGAAAACATCTCTACATTAGCCAAGTTGTGAGAGAAAACAGACAAAAACAAAATTTCAGATTAAGGAATTAATAAAAAAAATTATGCTTCAATCTGTTTTCAGATATACCATCACTTCTTTCTCTGTAGATGGATTGCAATTTTCTTAAGTCCTTCAGAGTTATATTGGATCATTGCATTGCTGAAAATAACCATGTGGTTCCCAGCAGATCATCGTATACTATTGCTGTTCTTTTGTATATAATACATTTCCCTCTGCTTCAGTTCATGTAGGTCTTTCCTGGTTTTTCTGATAGCATGGTGTTCATCATAACCTTTATATAGTACCTTAAACTTGACAAAGAATTTTCTTCACAATAGCCCAGCAAAGTAGGTGCCATACATTTTGTCATTATAATCAATCATCATAACTGTTTTCCTCCATCCTATTCACTTCCCATGATATTTACTCTATTTTCTATCTTCTTTTACCTTGTTCCTCCTCAAAAGTGTTTTGCTTCTGCCTTCCCCCTTCCTTGCTCTGCCCTCCCTTCTTTCACCATTCCCTCCTATTCCTCTTCCCCTCCTACTTTCCTGCAAGGTTAGATAGATTAGTCCTCCCAATTGAGTACGTAAATTATTCCCTCCTTGAGCCAACTCTGATGAGATTAAGGTCTTTGACCTAATTCTGTGTTCTAAATTTTCTTCCTCCCTCCCTCCTCAACCCTCCCTATGAAATCAAGCAATGCAATATATCATACATGTACAGTTATGCAGAACATCTTCACCTTCCTCAAAAGTTCTTTGCTTTTTATTGCTCCCTCACCCAATCTGCTCTTCCCTCCTTCCCCTCTTCCCTCCCCCCCTTATCTCCTTCCCCTCCCACTTTCCTTCAGGGCAAAATATATTGCTATACTCACTTGAGTATATATGTTATACCATCTTTTAGCCAATTCTGATATTAATAAGGTTCACTTACTCCCCCACTCTTTCCCCTTCTTCCCTTCCTCTCCATAACCTTTTTCTTGTTTATTTTATGTGAGCTACATTTCCCCATTCTACTTCTCCCTTTCCCTTTCTTCCAGTGCATTCCTCTTACTCCTTAACTTTATTTTAAAGATATCATAATGGGTTTCCTAGGTGGCACATTGGACAAAGCACTAGTCCTGGACCCAGGAGGCCCCAAGCCCAAATCAGGCCCCAGATATAAGCCACACCCCCCCATTTCCTGCCCCACAAAAAATAAGGATAAACAAAAAAAAATAATTCTTTACAGATATCATCCCTTTATATTCAGTTCTGACCTGTGTCTTCTAAGTGTATTCCTTTCAGCTTCCCCAATACTGAGAAAGTTCTAATGAGTTAGAAATATTATCTTCCCATGTAGGAATGTAAACAGTTTAATCTTATAATATCCCTCATGAAGTCTTTTTCCTGTTTACCTTTTTATGCTTCTCTAGGGTCTTGTATTTGAAAGTCAAGTTTTCTACTCAGTTCAAGTCTTTTCATCACAAATGCCTGAAAGTCCTCCTTTTCATTGAAGTCCCATTCTTTCTCCTGAAAGATTATACTCACTTTTGCTGGGTAGGTGATTTTTGGCTGTAGTACCAGTTCTTTTGCCCTCTGGAATATCCTATTCCATGCCCTCCAGTTTTTTTTTTTTTTTTTAATGTAGATGCTGCTAGATCTTGTTTTATCCTTGCTGTAGCTCCACAGTATTTGAATTCCTTTTTTTCTGGCTGCTTGCAAAATTTTCTCCTTGACCTGGGAGCTCTCACATTTGGCTATAATATTCCTGGAGGTTTTCCTTTTGGGAACTCTTTCAGGAGGTGATTGGTAGAGTCTTTCAATTTCTATTTTACCTTCTGATTCTAGAATATCAGGGCAATTTTCCCTGACAATCTCTTGGAAGATGTTGTCTAAATGCTTATTTTGGTCATGGATTTCAGATAGTCCAATGATCTTCAAATTATCTCTCCTGGATATATTTTTCAGGTCAGCTGTTTTACCAAAGAGATATTTCATATTGCCCTCTATTTTTTATTCATTTGGATTTGCTTTACTGTGTCTTGGTTTCTTATAAAGTCATTAGGTTCCATTATTTCAATCCTAATTCATAGGCAATTATTTTCTTCAGAAAGCATTTGTATCTCCTTTTCCATTTGGCTTTTCAAGCTGTTGACTTTTTCCTCATGACTGTCCTGCATCACTCTCATCTCTCTTTGCACTCTCTCCAAATCTTCCTTCTATCTCTCCTACTTTCTCTTCAGAGTCCCTTTTTAGCACTTCCATGGCTTAAGATCAATTCATATTTTTCTTGGAATCTTTGGATTTAGAGGCCCTGAGGTTGTTATCCTCTTCTCAGGGTACACCTCAATCATCTTCATCATTAAAGAAACTTTCTATAGTTCTCAACTCTCTGCTTTCTCATCTTTTTTTTTCATTAAAGTATTTTATTGTTTTCCAGTTACATGGAGAGATAGTTTTCAACATTTGTTTTTATAAAATTACTAGTTTCAAATTTTTGTCTCTCCCTACCCCCTCCCCAAGACAGCAAGAAATCTGATATAGGTTATATAAATACAATCACATTAAACATATTTCTGCATTAGTCATGCTGTGAAAGAAGAATCAGAGCAAAAAGGAAAAACCTCAAAAAAGAATGACCAAAAAACCATAGAAATAGTATGGTTCAATCTGCGTATAGATTCCACTGTTCTTTTTTTCTGGATTTGGAGAGCATTTTCCTTCATGAGTCCTTTGGGATTATCATGGACCATTGTATTGTTGTGAAGAATCAATTCTATCACAGTTGATCAACACCCAGTGTTGTTCATACTGTGTATAATGTTCTCCTGGTTCTGCTCATCTCACTCAGTATCAGTTCATGTAAGTCCTTCCTGAATTCTCTGAAATCTGCCTGCTCATCGTTTATTACAGCACAATAGTATTCCATTACATTTATATACCACAACTTGTTCAGTTATTCCCTAATTGATGGAAATCCCCTCAATTTCCAATTCCTTGCCACCACAAAAAGAGCAGCTATAAATATTTTTGTACATGTGGATTCTTTTCCCTTTCTATGATCTCTTTAGGAAAGAGACCTTATATTTGTATTTCTGGGTCAAAGGGTATGCAGAGCTATATAGCCCTTTGGGCATAGTTCTAAATTGCTGACCAGAATAATTGGATCAGTTCACAGTTCCACCAAAAATGCATTAGTGTTCCAATTTTTCCACTTTGCTTGCTCATCTTGCCATCTTTTACTTGACTTTTAACTCCCTCTTACAGTGGCACCCTACTTCCAAGATACACTGTCCCAAACTTCAGAGGGTCCCAGGTGTTTCAGTTTGAGGGAGGGTAGTTTTTTTCTCTCACCTGGCCTGTTCTCTGGTCCGAAGATAACCTCAAGCCAACTTGCTAATTAACCAACCAGCAGACTTTTTTGTGCTGGGGTCTTAGCTCTGACAAGCCTGTGCCCCTCCCCCACCTGGGCCTTCTGCCACTCAATATTTTTTCCTGGTTTCCCACTAGGGTGGGTAGCCAAATTCCTCCTTAGGTCCCACAAACATCCCTGTATCCCCCCCCCCCCCCCCCCCGCGGAAAGTCATTCAGCCCTCTCACCCAATCAGAAGGTTAGTTACAGAAGACACTGGTGCTGCAGCTGATTCTGAGCCTCAGGGTAAGTTTCTCTGGTGCAGCATGCCTGGGGACTGTGTCAGCATGATCAAGGGCTTGGACTCTTCTTGCAGTCCAGCACCACCCCCTCTAAGATGTCTTTGTCTGGAAAATAATCTCAGTCTATCTTTTTTGTGGGTTTTGCTGCTCCAGGGGTTGTTTTATGGCTGTTTGGGGAGGGAGGGTAATTATGTGAGGAGCTTTGTGTGTTTAATGTCTTTTCCCCAGGATTAGCTAATTTCTTCATACTTACATAAAAGTGGAAGGAAATAGATCATACAATCTACCTCTCTCTACCAATACCTTGTTACACTATCAGTCAGCATCAGATTAGACAGCAGCAATTTCTTGTAAATATTTGTTATAATACTCTACTAACTGGATTTCTGCATCCTGACAACTCATTTATCTAATAAAGAAGAACTCTGGAAAGCCGAAGTACACTGGTTGTATTCTTGTATTCCCTATCCTCTCTCCAAATTTAAGAAGGACCCACATAGCTGTTTGAATATATAGTATATACACTGATGTTCCAGAAACACCAGATCAAAGCAAAGACTACAGCACTCTCCTACTGCTGCTTTGTGTCAACCTCTTTATCAAGGGACTGGAGAGATAAAAGTGACAGGGATAAAATTCTAACCTTTACTTAGACAATTCCAAATGTGACCATATACTTATGACTCACTTTCAAACAAAAGAAAAGAAAGGAAGGAAGGAAGAAAAGGAAAAGGAAGGAATGGAGGGAAGGAGGGAGGGGAGAGGGAACTAATAATCTATTAGTACAAATTCTTCAAATCCATTCTTTTAAGACCTGATAGAATCATCTCTAGGAAAACAAATAATTATATCATCAATAATAATATTTGACAGACATATAACCCTTTACATTACTTCAATAGGTATTACGTCATTTGATTCCCACATTAAAAGTTTACATTTTTTTTCATAATTTAATCCTCACAAATGTCTCGCTTTTTTGCCTTTATTTGTATCACTTGTCTTTCACACAGTACTTGGCACATTGTAAGTGATTATTAAAGGCTTATTTCTGGGCAGCTAGGTGGCAAAGTGGATAAAGCACTGGCCCTAGATTCAGGAGGACCTGAGTTCATATCTAGCCTCAGACACTTGACACTTACTAGCTGTGTGACCCTGGGCAAGTCACTTAACCCTCATTGCCCTGCAAAAATAAAGGCTTATTTCCTGCTAAGAAACCTCTGAGGTACATAGTGGAAATATTATTATTCCAATAGCCTCAAAGAAACTGAGGCTGAGAGGAGAAAATGACTTGTTCAAGGCCACACAATATGTTAGTGGGAGATACAGGACTTTATTTACAACAAGGTGATTAGCCTATGTGAATGTATGACGTAGAAGAAGAATGTGGGTAGAGGCTGAAAAAAGGTAATAAGTAGTCTAGTATCACTGTAAAACAATATATGAAAGGGAATAGAGTGAAATAAGTCTGACAAGAAGTTGCTATGTTCCTTAATTGACAAACAAAAGTTGTTGCTGGAGTTGTTTTTTTTAATCATACATATAAAAGAGGGCCCATTCAATGTTGTTATTTAAAAGCCTTCACACTTCAATAATTAATTTCTCCCATCTTATTTTCTTTAATTTCCATTAACATATTTTGTTTCAGCCAAATAGGCCTCCTAATTCTTCTATGAATTCAACATTCCATTTTTCATCTCCATACCCTTGTTAAATTATATTTCCATGTCAAGAATGTGCTGCCTGCTCACATCCATTTTTAGAATCCTTAGTCTCTTTCAGGACTCACCTTAAGTGCCACCTCAGATACAAAGTATTTCCTGATCTCCCTCCTACTCCTCAATTTTTAGTGTTCTTTGTCTCTGGATATATTTTTCCTTTATTTATCTGTTTACATGTCATATCCTTCAGTAGAATGTAAGGTCCTTGAGAGCAGAGACAGTTAAGTTTTTGTTGTTCTATCTCCAGTGCCTTAAAAATAGTAGTTTATACTTAATGAGGGTGTGTTGATTTGTTAAATTGAATTGAGAGTCAGAGCTCCGTGTTACGAATATTAATTTAGCAACTGTGTGAAAAATAGATTGGAGGAGAAAAATGTCTACAATAGTTAGAAAGAGCAAGAATGATCACTTATACAATCATGGGAGAGAGGAAAAAATAGGGAAAACATTGTGGAGACTGGATCCAATGGATTTGGTAACTGAGGGAATGTGGTAAAGAAAAGAATAGGGAGAAAAAGATTGAGTAAGGGACATGCTGTGTTTCAGAACATAGAACAAAGAAAAATATGTTAGAACCAGAAGGGAATTTAGGGACTATCTGGTCAGTCTTCCTTTTCAAATAAAGAAATCTTAGTAGAGAGAGGGAAAGAGAATAGCCCGATTTGAGGCCAAGTACTTAGGGCCAAAGCCAGGACTAGAAGCTAAACCTTATTCTGAATCTATAACACTTATAAGAAGAAATAAAACACATAATTCTTCATTTTGGGAAAAAAAAGTAACCCCTGGAACTTGTGTGAAATAATAGTGGTTAATGCAGTATTAGATGATAGTTCTGCTCGTTAGTTTTCTGTGCAAATAAAATAAGAAATACCAAGTCTGTCAGTCCAGCAATCACTCCAAGGTTTCATACACTATGTAGAAGCATGTCCATTTAACTGAGTACTGTAGCACTTATGCAAATAGGATCTTAAGTAGACTTTTAAATGTTATTCTATGTTTTATTATTACCATTATCTTATATATCAGTCATTTCTTCCCACCCTCAATAGAATTCTAAAAAGAATTAACCATGTGACATAGCAGTGACTGTATCAAATAGAGCAGACAATAGTTTATCTGAGGTTTTACCACATCTCCTTCCCATGAGGGAAGAGGTATGTTTCAATATGTGCTCTCTGGGACTTTTGCTCATTTTTCAATCACTTGAAATAGCTATAAATAGTTCAATAAGTTTCAGTAATCTCTTAATTAGGCATGACTATAGTTGTTTAGTTCTGTTTATGATTCTACATAAGTTCATATGAGTAAATTTTCACATATTTCTTTGAATGTGTTATATTCATTATTTCTTACTGCAACAATAATATTTTCTTAAATTCTGGTGCCATGGCATTTTTTTTAGCCATTCTCCAATTGATGAGCACCCACTATAATTCCAGGTCTTTACTAACACAGAGTGTGATATGTGTAAAGTCCTTGGTACAGTACTTGAGACATGGTAAGCTTATTCCCTTCCCTTATTTTGGTATATGTTGGACCCTTGTTTCTTTTTCTTTTTCTGTTTTTTTTTACATTCTTAGAGTGTTTTTTAAGAATGGAATTGCAGGTGATTCTGCTTGGCTTACACTCTAGGCTCAGAAGGCTGTACTCAGAAGGCTCTCCTCTCTGGCAGGTCTGCAGCTCCTAAATCCTCAATGAAAAATCCCTTCAAGCGAAAAGTGAAACATATATGGCCATCAGCTTTACAGGTTAAAACAAACAGTCTAGGAGTGAATACTCTCAACCCTTCCTTTGAAAACTTTATCAAAGAATTGAAAAAAAAAGTTTAAGGAAAAAGATATTTGTATACAAAATGTTATGAAAGCATCTGACAAGGTGACCATACTTTTAAACCAGATCCATCAATGTAGGTTAGATAGGATAGAACACCTCCATAAGAGAATTCTTCAGGAATTGGACAACTTTAAGAAGGATGGTCAAGGCCTGGAAGATATTGAGAAGAAAATCCTGGACTTCTGGAAAGTACAATCCACCTAAACAAATTTATTCTGTGACCTACAAATGCAGAGGGACTGGGGAAGGAATGAGAGGCCCAGCCCCAAGAAGTGTCCCAGCGTTGGTGGCAGTGGTGACAACAGCAGCAGTAGCAGTGACAACTGCAGCCCTTCTAATAGTAGCAGCAGCAGGAACAGCAGCTATAGTGACCACATGGGGAAGATGTCAGAGGAACAGCTGGAAAAAAAGGGAGAACCAGGTTCTGAGATAATGGAATTATCTTCAACTGATTCTGAAACTGAGTCACCAAAGGAAGACATTGAAGAAGACATTCAGTTTGTTAGTGAGAAAGGCTATTGAGACCTGTCCTTGCATACATTACTTTGTTCTTTAGAGATGATGAATGACCTAGTACTTCTCATGTTAATTGCCATGGAAAATCAAAAGACAAAATTTGCTCAGACTGGAACAGCAACATGGCAGTGTGCTCTTCTGTGACACAGATCAGCCAGACGGGTAAAATAATTCTGATATCTGAGAACATGTATTGCAAGAAAAAAGGAAAATTAATCAGCACCTGGTTTAACAGCGGGTTCTGTGGAGTCTCAAGATCAGAGGGAACTACAGCAGGATTTTTCCGAATGGTTTTAAAAAAGAAACAAGTGATAAAAGCAGAATTTATGGTCTGTGCAGCAGAAATAATGGAACAGAATAGAAAAATTTGAATTCACTGTGGCAATTCTCACCAGAAGCAAAGGAAAATAATGGCCCTCTATTTCTGTGCATTTGCATTCTCATTCTGAAGAAAAAAACAATTAACGTTAAAAGAAAACATGGTCTTTATATAAGCAAAATATATTGATTTCCAATACAGTGTGGGTTGAGATAGCTTAAGAATTATACGTCTTCAAGGAAATTACAAGTTAAAAAAGTCTGTCTACCACAATATGAGAAATAATTTAAGAAAACTGCTCAGAATTTCTAAATTAAACAGTAACAATCTAGAAAAGGTGGGTAAAAAAACCTATGCTACAAACTCCCAAATACATTATTGTTAAATTGAACAATTTCAATGACAAACAAAAAATTCTGCAAGCAACCAAAAAGTAAACCTTCAACTATAAAAGAAAGGAAATTCAATTAATGCAATCTTACTTTGCACTTAAGAGAAACTTAATATTATATTTTGACAAACAAAGCCATTGAGGATATAACACAAGGTGAACCTGCTTCTGTAAACTTTATTTTAATAATTAATAAAACTGGACTTTGAATAAAAAAATCATGTTCTGGTGAAGAAAATAGAGAAGTGGGATTGTAAGGTAAAATATATGGACAATTTAGTGACTTGCATTGAATAATTATAAATTGAAACCCAAGAGATTGCTTCTCAGTTCCACCAATGCTACAGCCAGTGGGGCCTGACCTCTCACAGCCCTACCAACATTATTCCCATCTTCGGAAATGTTTGAGAATTTTCATGGAATCATGTGAAAACTTGGAGTTGTTTTAATTTGCTTTTCACTTCCTATTAATGATTAGAGCATGTTTTCATATGGTTATATAGTTTTCAGTTCTTGTTTTGAAAATATAAATTTTTTGTCTTTACCCTTGAATTACCTACCTTCAAGAAATAGTTATAATGTTATATCTTTGAGTCAATTCTATATATGTTTTGCACATTAAACTTTAATAGGAACAAGAGATACATATTTTTCCCCTTTCCCCATTTGTTTTCTAATTCCACCTTCATTTATTGCATTTCTGTAAATGATTTTAAATTTTATAGAATCCAAATTTTCTATTTTATTACCTTCTCAAACCCTTGTTTGGCCAAAAACTATCCCAAAATCAAAGAAATTAAATATAGCTCTTCTTTTATTCTTTTTATTTATGATTTAATTTTCTGTCTTTCTATGTATGTATAAAGCTTTATATATGCATATAATATGTATATATTATATATGATATGTGCATCTATATGTATATATATAAAACTATATAGATTTATGTATATAGATTTATATTCATATTGAGTATAGAGTTTGATTTTATCATTGCTATATATAGCAGCTAGATGCTGCAGTGGATAGATTATTGGATCTGGAGTCAGGAAGACCTGAATTCAAATCCAGACTCATGTACTTATTAGTAGAGTGGTCACACTCTACTGTGGTCATTCTAGCTGTCTTATTTTCCTAATTTGTAAAATGGGGATAATAATAGTATTTAAAAACACCCATGTGAGGCTAAACTGTGATAATATTTGTAAAGCACTTTGAAATCCTGAAAATGCAATATAATACTAGTTATATTACTATTGTATATGATTTAAGAAGTAGTTTTATACCTTTTTTTTGTCAAAATGTTTCCCAGGATTCTAAGTAGTTCTCAACAAAATGTAGACCTTACTCTGGTAATTTTTTTTTAGTTTGTCAAACATTGGACAACAGTTTTGATGACATCTGTTTCTTAATTATCTAATCTGTTCTGATGATGTAACTTTTTTTCAGCAGTACCAAAAAGTGGTGATGACACCACTTTAAAATATAGTTTGTGGGATGATGATGTTCCACGCTTTTCATTCATCTCACTACTTCCTGGCCACTTCTATGTTATGTGACCTCAAGCTCCACCTGCAACTGAAGGTCCCACCTCTATGACTTAGACCCTAACAGATGAATATCAGACCTTTTCTTGCAAAGTCTCCATACACCTCATTCCTTCCATGCCATCTGTAGCAACAGCAACATTCACATCTTTTCCAGATCCCCATTTCCATTCCTGTAAAGGACATTTCTACCAATTGCCCTAGAATTACACTTATATTTTCCTCTGCTTTCTCTTTCCCCAAAACTTATCATTGACCAAATGTATTAATTGCTTTCCCTATTAGAATATAAGTTCCTTCAAGGCAGGGGCAACCTTGCTTTGTTATATGTGTAAAACCAGTCCTAAGCAAAGTGCACAGCACTGCGTATATGCATAATAATATATATGCTTAATAAATGATTATTTTTTCATTCATCCATTTTCACTTGAGATTCTAGAGCTTCTCTTCCTCTAAAGTATGGAGTTATTAATCTGAGGATTATGAACCCAAATTTTTATAACTATTTCAATACAATTGTATTCCTTTGTAAGCTTATATATTTTGTTTTATTTATTAAAAGATAATAATCTGAGAATGAGGTCCATAGTCTTTACCATACTGTCAAAGGAGTGCATAACTCGAAAAAGATTAATAATTCTTGCTCTAAATGCATTTATTATTTTTGTATCTGCTTTTCAAAAGGTTTCCCTTTTATAATTTTATTAGAATTACACTAAATCTATGAATTAATTTAGATATTAATTTCATTTTTTATTAAATTAACCCTTCCAATAGATAGAGTCACCAATTCTATCTTTACCTATGTCTTCCTTTATTTCTGTAAAGAGTGTTTTTCAAGAGGTAGAACCAAGATGGTAGAGGAAAGGCAGTGACTTGCTGGAGCTCTCCCCAAGATCATTCCAAATACCTTCAAATAATGCCATAAGATACTTTCTGGAGCAGCAGGACCCACAAAAGGAGAGGGTGAAATCATTTTCCAGCCAAACACAACTTAGAAAGTTAGAAAGAAAGGTTTGTTGAACTGGGGTGAGAGTGGAGTGCAGCCCAGAGGAGTACTCCAGCACAGACCCAGCCCTAGTGAAGCAGGAGCAACCCTTGGTAGCCTCTGAATCAGCTGTAGAACTCAGCCCACAAATCACAAGGGGGTCAAACAACTAGCCAGAAGATTACAGGGGTCTCTTTGCTAGCATTGAAGCAGGACTATGCTGTTTTGCCAATACTCAGATCCAGGATGGAGATCCTGAGTGGAGATTCCAAGCCAGGGAGGAGCACAAGCACATAAGAGTCTGTAACCACAGTGCAGCAGGGTTCATGCTTTCAGGGCAGAAAAGCAGGCCTGTGCTTGTTTGCAGACCAGAGCACAGGTAAGGAGAGTAGTAAACATACCTCTTCTTAAATCATACCACCTTGGAAGAACTACAGACTTACAAAATCCTAGAAGTATCTCAGAAAATAGCTGCTCAACCCCCCTGAAGGTTAGGACAGTGCACCCTCCACTCTGGAAGCAGTGCCCCACTTTAACAAAGAGTTAAAAGTCAAGAAATAAGAAGGGAAAATGAGCAAACAGAAAAAATGCTGAAACTAGAAAGTTTCTATGATGACAAGGAAGATCAAAATATATCCTCGTAAGAAGTAAAAGCTCCTACATCCAAAACTTCCAAGAAAAAAATGAATTGGTTTCAGGCCATAGAAGCCCTCAAAAAGGATTTTGAAAATAAAGTAAGAGAGGTAGAGGAAAAAATGGAAAGAGAAATGGGAGTGATGCAGGAAAGTCATAAAAAAAGTCAACAGCTTGGTAAAAGAGACACAAAAATACTGAAGAAAATAACGCCTTAAAAACAAACTGGGCCAAATGGAAAAGGAGGTACAAAAGCTCTCTGAAGAAAATAATTCCTTAAAAATTAGGATTGAGCAAATGGAAGCTAATGACTTTATGAGAAATCAAGACACAATAAAGCAAATGCAAATGAATAAAAAATAGAGAGCAATGTGAAATAGCTCCTTGGAAAAAACAACTGACTTGGAAAATAGATCCAGGAGAGATAATTTGAAAATTATTTTATAACCTGAAAGCCATGATCAAAAAAAGAGCCTAGCCATCATCTTCCAAGAAATTGTCAGGGAAAATTGCCTGTATATTCTAGACATAGAAGGTAAAATAGAACTTGAAAGAATCCACTGATCACCTCCTGAAAGAGATCCCAAAATGAAAACTTCTGGAAATATTATAGCCAAATTCTAGAGCTCCCAATTCAAGGAGAAAATGTTGCAGGCAGCCAGGAAGAAACAATTCAAGTATTGTGGAGCCACAGTCATAGCAACTTCTACATTAAAGAATCAGAGGGTTAGGAATGTCATATTCCAGAGGGCAAAGGAACTGGAATTACAACCAAGAATCACCTACCCAGCAAAACTGTGTATAAGCCTTTAGGGGAAAAATGGGAATTCAATGAAAGAGGACATTCAGGAATTCTTGATGAAAAGACCTGAGCTGAATACAAAATTTTGACTTTCAAATACAAGACCCTAGAGTAGCATAAAAATATAAACAGGAAAACAAAATCATAAGGGATATTAAAAGGTTAAACTGTTTACATTCCTACATGGAAAGATGATATTTGTACTTCATAACAACTTTCTCATTATTAGGGTGACTGGATGGAGTATATTTCAACAGAGATCACAGGTGTGAGTTGAATATGATTGGGAAATCTTTAGAAAATAAAATTAAGAGGTGAGAGTAGTGCACTGTGGAAAAGGGAAAGAGAAAGATGGAATGGAGTAAAGTTTCTCACATAAACAAGACAAAATTTATACAGTGGAAAGGAAGATGGGAGAGATGCTGGGGAGTAAATGAACCTTACTCTCATCAGAATTGGCTCAAAGAGGGAATAACATACACACTCGAGTATAGTAATCTATCTTACCCTACAGGAAAGTAGGAGGGGAAGGAGATGTGGGGGGGAGATGAAAGGGAGGACAGATTGGGGGAGGGGATAATCAGAAACAAAACACTTTTGAGGGGGGACAGGGTGAAAGAAGATAGAAAATAGAGTAAATGTCATGGGGAGGGAATAGGATGGAGGGAAACACAGAGCAATAGTAACTGTGAAAAAATTAGAAGCAAGTTTATCTGACAGACCTCATTTCTCAAACACATAGAAAACTGAGTCAAATTTGTTAAAATAAAAGCCACTCCCCAACTGGTAGATGATCAAAAGATATTGTGGACATTTATTTTGATTTGGGGACCCTACCTTTAAGATTAAAAAGCCTTAAGCCCTCAGGGTCTCTTCTTTGTGGGAGGTACTGGTGCCCCTCCCCCTCTGCTTCAGCTGAGCCAAAAAGCCCCGAGGGCTGTATGAGACACCAGGTCAGAAAGCTGGGGTGGGGGGGAAAGCCCCCAGCTCCCTCCAACCTGAGAGGATCCATCCCAGAGATCCTGGGCTTGTCCAGGCTGGGCTCTGGCATAACCTGTGCTGAGGCACGTGATGCTCAAGTGTCTCCCCAGCCACAGCCACAGCCCTGACTGGTGGATTAGCTTGGGGTCTGTGGGGGCACATAAAAAGCCCCAAGATTTGAGTGGAGAAAAGGAAAATATATATAGACCTGGGAATTAGACTCAGAGAGGCCAGCGGACAAGATTAAGGGGAACTGACAAGAGGTTGGAGAGGAATGGACAGAAAGGGGCTACAAGGAGGCCAGAAGATTAAGAAGAAAGTTAGAAAAAAGTAGTTGAAAGGACAACTAGGTGGTGCAGTGGACAGAGCACTGGCCCTGGAGTCAGGAGTACCTGAGTTCAAATCCGGCCTCAGACACTTAACACTTACTAGCTGTGTGACCCTGGGCAAGTCACTTAACCCCAATTGCCTCACAAAAAAAGAAGAAGAAGAAGAAGAAGAAGAAGAAGAAGAAGAAGAAGAAGAAGAAGAAGAAGAAGAAGAAGAAGAAGAAGAAGAAGAAGAAGAAGAAGAAGAAGAAGAAGAAGAAGAAGAAGAAGAAGAAGAAGAAAGTAGTTGAGAAGGGAAAGTGGAACATACCCTAAGGCAAGAGGCGGCAACAGCCCTTATTGTATTGAAAAAGTACCAGTGCTTAAAGGTGGGAAGGTTGTATATTTTATTTCCCTGTATTCTTAATTTAAAATTGTATCTCATAAATAAACTCTGCTTTGATTATTTACTTAAGAGGCTTCTTAATCTTTTGCTTATCAATTTGGGAACAGTGTGGTGGAACTTTATAAATGGCCCATATTAAATTAATAGCAGTCAGATAGCCAGTGAATCAACAGTCCTAGATTAAGTACCCCAACAAATTAGGCCCCCCAAATTAGCCCCAGTCATTTAAAATATTTCCACATTTGAATGGTGACCACGGCAGGACTTATGGCCCAATTATAATTTTTCTAAACCTATAATTTTTCATAAACATAATTTTCATAAGTACAATTATGTAATTTTTAGACTAATTTTTCTAGCTAATAATTAATTTTTTACAATATGAAGTTTTCAGATGAAATAATCAAAGCTGTCTATAGTCATATAACAAATTCTGTAACTCACTATTGATTGGAGAATTGTGGATCGAAGCAATTCTGGGATACTATCTCATACCGATTAGATTGGATAATAGGAAAATGACAAATGTTGTAGGGGATTTGGGGAAAATGAGACATTAATGCACTCTTGGTGAAGTTGTAACTGATTCAAACATCCTGTAGTGCAATTTAGAACTATGGTAAAGGGGCTATAAGGCCATCTATACTTTTTGACCTAGTAATGCCACTCGCTAGGGCAGTATCCAAAAAGAGATAAGAAAAAAAGTTGAATTCTAAATTGAGGAGATACCCTTCAATTGGGAAATGGCTGAACAAATTATGGTGTGAGATTATGATGGAACACTATTGTGCTATAAGAAATGATGAGCAGGATGCTATCAGAAAAACCTGGAAAGACTTACATGAGCTAAAGCAAAGTGAAAAGTACTATATAAAAATAACAGCAATATTGTAAGATTATCAGTGGTGAATGACAGTTATTTTCAGCAATACAATGATCCAAGACAATTCTGAAGGACTTATGAAAAATGTGATCCATCTCCAGAGAAAGAACTTATGGTGTCTGAATACAAATTGAAGGATAATGGGTTTTTTTAGTTATTTTTTCTTAAGGCCTTTTTTGTGTGTTTTTTGTTTTTTCACAATCTGACTAATGTGGAATTGTTTTGCATTGCTACACATGTAAAACTTATATTGAATTGCTTATGTTCTTAAGAGGGGGTAGGGAGGGAGGGAGGAAGAGAATTTGGAACACAAAGTTTAAAAAATTGACATTAAAAATTTTTTTTACATGCAATTTGGGAAAAATTCTAAATAAAAGGGGAAAAGTGTTTTGCAGCTATATTTACATAAATCTTTGTTCAACTTGGCAGACTAACTATGACCTTTGATGGTATTTTGAGTGGAATTTCTCTTATTATCTTTTTTTCTATATATTTTTTTCATATAGAAATACTCATGATACTCATAGATTTATTTTACACTCTTCTACCTAGCTAAAGCTATTGCTTTTCTCACTGTTTCTTTGCTGGTACTTAGGTTTTTTCTATTATCTCATCTCTAAACAAACATAGTTTGCTAATATTTATATACTTAATTTTGTTCTTTTGCCTTATTTCTTTAGCTATATTTCTAAAATACTATAAAATAGTGATAGAAATGGAGGTGATCATTGTTTTATCTCTGATTGTGCTTTGAAATATTCTAGTCTTTTTCCATTGGGGGGGAGGGGAAACAAAATGCTACCTCTTGGTTTTAAATATGTTTTGATCACATAAAAAATAGGAATTCCTATGTCTGTGCTTTTTAGTGTTTTTTTTTATCTTTTACATAAATAAGTACTTTCTATCAATATGTTTTCAACATTTATTTAAATAAATATGGGGGGTTGGTTAACTTTAATACTTATGTGATTAATTACAATAAATGTATTTTTCATATTGAACTATCCTGTCATCCCTGGTGTAAATCCAATTTGGTGATAGTGTGTTTTTTGGGGTTTAGTGTTCCCATTTGAATGTTTTTTTAAATGTTTGTATTAATATTCATTAGTGAGATTAGTCTATAGCTATTTTTCTCTGCTTTGTCTTTCCCTCATTCAAATACCAAGATCATATTTGCCTCATAAAAGGAGTTTGGTAGAATGCCTTCTATCTCTGTTTTTGAGAATAATTTTGTAGCATAGGTATTAATTACTCTTTAAATGTTTTATGGAATTCACTCGTAAATGCATCTGGCTTGGTGCCTGTTTTTTTCTCCCTTCTCATACTTTGGCTATTCATTTATTGCTTTCTTAATTCCTTTTCCCATTATTATGTTATCTAAGGTTACATAGCATTGGGTAGTTCATATCATTATAGATTCTCATCAATGTCCATTGATTCTTCAGATTCTGGCAAATAATTGTGATAATCCTAAATGTTCATTATTATTTCCTTCCAATTAGATGTGAATGCTCCTTCATGTTGGAGCAAGGGTGATTTTTTTCAATATGAAGTTTCCAGATGAAATAATCAAAGCTGCCTATAGATTTTTTTCTCTCTCTCTTTTTCATGATGAACAAAATTATTAGTTTATTGATTTGTTGTCTTTTAAAAAACACTTTTTAGTTTTGTTATGTTCTCTTGATTTTTTTCATCTTCTGTATAATTCATCTTTTGTTTCTTTTCCCTTCATTTTCAAGTTTTCTTGCTTTTTAAAAATACGTTTTAGGTCTTCTAATTCCCTTATTTTCTAGTATTTTAATTAAATGTTCATTTTCTTACATTTTTTTGTTTTATGTTTGTTCATGTAAATCTTCCCCTGAGTATTTCTTTAGCTATATCCTCAGATGTTGTTTCATTGTTGTAATTGTCTTTATAATAATTATTTTTTATTCTCTGATTTAGTTATAGTATAGAAGGATATGTCTAACACAACTGCATTTTAACATTTGTTTATAATTTTTTGACCTAGCATATTATCAATTTTTGTAAAAGTACCATGGGATGCTAACAAACATGAATGTTTTTTATATTCCCTTATAGAAGTTTATATGAGTCAAACTGTATTTCATTCAAAAATTTGTTCAGTTCTATAATGCCCTTGTTTATTTTTGTGTTGGATTTACTTTAGTTCTAAAAAAGGAATATTGTTTTCTCTTATTATCTTACTAAAATATCTTTTTGAAGGTTACCTAGCTTTTCATTTAAGAAATTAGTCATTATGTCATTTGATCCACATGTATAATTTATTATTTCTCATTGCCTATGGGGCTTTTAAGAATAATGTAACATTCCTGTTTTTCTATCTTATCATTTTTTATTGCTTTCTATGGGATCATTATCACAACTCTTGCTTTGTTAAAGTCACTTGAAGCAGAATAGATTTTATTTCCACTCCACATTTTCATTATATATGTCTATAAGTCTTAATTGTATTTCTTATATGCAGTAAAATGTATTTTGCTTCCTTACCTATCCATCTATTCTTATTCTTTTCACTGATAAATTTAATCAGATAATATCTAATTTTAAATATTGGCCAAACTACTCATTTTTCCTGTTATTCTGCTAAATAACAAGCACTTTAAATTTACCTTTACTGTCATTTCTTGTCCTTTATTCATTTTACCTTTTCTTTTCCCAACCCGTAATTCTAATTCTTGATGCAGGATAGAGACAGTGGGATAGAATAGGGATTTCCTTAACCTTAGCCCAGGGTTTCTCCAATTTCTGTAGGGTTGTATCACCTTGCATCTAAATCATTTCCATTTTGTTTATTGCTCTCCTCACCCAGTTTTTCCTTTGTGATCTGTGCTGCTGTCAGCTTTCTTTATTTTGCTTTCCTTCTTCTCTCACCATCCCATAAAAGGAAGAAGATATTGAAAAGCTCTCATCCATTTCTCCTCTTGAATCCAAACCAATCTTTACTTTCCACCCCCCACACACTTTCTAATCTTTTCTCTCACCATCTAAAAGTTATACCTCTCTATTTAAAATAATAATTTATCAAGGAATATGATACTTCATCTGAAATATAATACATTTATTATGTCTATTATCCTTTTGATTCTTCCTGATTTAATTTTTTAACTTATTGACATGTTTTTGCCTTTTACTACCTCTCAGGCAACAAATAATCAAGCATTTATTATACTTTTATTTTGTGCCGATCACTATTATAAGCACTAGGGCTAAGCATCGCCTGCTCTCAAGGAGCTCACAACTTAATGGAATGAGACAATATGTAAAAATCAGTACAAAGAGGATATATAAAAGATAAAGTAGAAACAAGTTCAGAGGGAAGACATTAACATTAAGGAGGATTGGGAAAAGCTTCCTTGCAAAGGTCAGACTTTAGCTGATACTTAAAGGTAGTCAGAGAAGACAGGAGGCAGAAGTAAGGAGAACATTCTATGTAGGGGAATAGCCAGGAAAAATATACAAAATATAGAGATATAGGATCTTGTGTTAGGAACAGCAAAGAGGCCTGTATCACAGATATCAAGTACTTAGAAAAGAGGATAAGGACACAGGAAAGGTAAGAAAGGGATAGGTTATGAAGGGCTTTAAAGGTCAAACAGTCCATTTTATATGTGACCATGAAGGCAATTTGAAGCCAGTGAAATTTACTGAATAAGAGAATGACATGATAAAAACCTGTGTTTTAGGTAGATCACTGATAGCTCAACACAAGATGGACTGGAGTGGGTAGATCCGGAGGCCAAAAGGCCAAACAAAAGGCTTTTACAATAGTATAGGTGTGATGTAAGGAGCAACTGCACCAAGGTGGTAGCAAAAGGGGACATATTAGAGAGATTACAAAAAGAGGAATAAAAAAGACTTGGCAGCTGAATGCATATAGGGGAGGAAGAAGAGTGGGGAATTGAAGATTATAGCTAGGTTTTTAGCCTTGGTAACTGAGAACATGGTGGTGTCCTCAACAGTAACAGGTTATTCTCCCTGTTCAATTAAAAGGAGTGGATTTTGAGGGAAAATGATAAGTTTTGTGGAGTTAGTTAACCAATTATCTAAGAGACATCCAGTTTGAGATGGGAAGCTCCTTGAAGGCAAAGACTGCCTTTTGTCTTTTTTTTTTTAAATCTCCAATGCTTAGGTCAGTAATTTCATGCAATTTTCTTTTATTTTTCTTGGAATTTTAGAGTGGGTGTTCATTGCTACCTGCAAAAAAAATGTTCTTTGATGATGTAGGCCTGGAATTGATAACATAATTTCTTATAAAATTAAGCTTGGGGTTTATTTCTGTTGTTATTCTATAGATTTTGTCCCATTTAACTTTGTCCTTGGACTCTAATATTTCTGAGCAATTTTTCTATGTATTTTTTAAAGGTATTCATACTGTCTTACTCATAATGTTCTTTTATCCATGGAAAGCTTGATCCTCAAAATATATTTTTGCATCCTAGGTATAAGTTTTGTATTTTTATTTTGTAGAATTTTCATGAGCTCTTATAAACACAGAGTTTTGAGGATTATAGGGGCTAAAACATTTTTAAAAATAAAATAAAATATTAAATTAATATAAAAGAAATTTTTTTCTTCTTTTTCAATGGAACAATTTCCTGATCATAGTCGAGAAAGGAATCAATTACTTCTTGAGGCTTAGGCAGGAAGTGGACAACTGTGTTCGTGAGGGGTTAAATTAACATTGCCTTGAAATACTGGCTTTTAGAGACTTCATTCTTCCATTAAACAAATGATTATTAAGCACATTCCATGCTCTAGCTCAGTGGTATCACACTTAAATGGAAAAAGAGGGCACTAAATCATACATAAGAATCTCAGAAGGTACACATAACTTGGAAAACCACATATTAGCATTATAACATGTTAATCTGGTTTAGGCTACACTCAGGAGTGTTATGTACTTTGTGATTGATGACTCTGCTTTAGGTCCTATTTTTGGCACCAAGGAGAAAAAAGTGACCAATCAGAAACCAATCAACAAACCTTTATTAAACACTTTCTATATACTAGGCATTATGGTAAGTCCTTGGTATTCTATTACAAATCATGAAATAGTATCTATTCCTTTGAAGTTCTTCTAATAAGAAAGTAAGCATGTATGCATACTAGATACTATATAAAACAAAGTAAATAAATAGAAATATATGCAATGTATGTTATTGAAAAGGGGGTTAAGTGACTTGCCCAGGGTCACACAGCTAGTAAGTGTCAAGTGTCTGAGGCTGGATTTGAACTCAGGTCCTCCTGAATCCAGGGCCACTGCTTTATCCACTGAGCCATCTAGCTGCCCTGAAAAAGTAATTTTTGATTTGAGTCTTGGGGGATTACTAGGAGCTCAATAATTAGAGATGGTAGGAGAATGTAGAGATATAGAAGCAACAAAGTAAAAACTTACTTCATATGTGAGCTAAAATAATAGATTGTGAAGGGAATTTTGAAGGATAAAACCAAAAAACATCATAACTAGAAGGAACTCTAAAATCTTATAATCATAGAATACAAAAGCAATAAAAACCTCAGAATGCCAGAGCTGAAATCTGAGCCACTATGTAATACAAACTTGTCAATTTATGGTTTAGGAAGCTGGGAACCAGAGAGGGCAGATAAACTGCTCAAGAATTAGCAGTCAAGAAGTGGTAAACTCACATATCTTGAATTCTAGTCTTCCTCTCAGTATGATCTAAAATGAGAATTAAAGGTATTAAGTGCTTAAATCTTTCAGAAATTAGAGGCAACAGTCTGAGCTGATAGAGGTCACTGCAGTCCATTATAAAGACCAATCTCTTTTCTTTGAGGTCACTCAAAATATGAATAGTTCTTTCAAAATAGAAGAGAGATAGTTGAATCAATTTGATATAGTTTAGAGATGGCTATACTTAAAGAGATCTCCAAAGCAACTAGACAAATTTTGGGGTTCCATTATATTTTGTCTTGACAGCATCTTGGGCTATTAATATGGAAAAGGCTTTAAGTTATAAAACAATGTTACCTACAAACACTAAAAACACACAACCTTGGGCTGTTGTCAAATAGTAACATACATCCTGATATGTTTTGCTTTTGTGCTTCAGCTAAAATAGCATTCTAGGAATTTCTCTCCATGCCAAGTGGAAACTGATCCTATGGATATCACAATATACAGTAGGAATTAACTTTTTTTATTCAGACATTTTTTTTTACTTTTCTTTACACAGGTCAGGGCCTTTAACCTCTTGTTTATTTCTTTCTACCTTGACCTTTCCCTGAAGCACAAGGCTAATTTTGTGCTCCAGTGACCAAGATTGGAATTTGTCACTTTATTCAAAAAGGAATGAATACAGGTATATGTGATATTCTCAACAGTTCTTAACCAATTCTTTGCTAAAAGTGATAGACACCAGATAATTTCTTATGGACATGACATAACCTCTCTCTGTGTGTACACAATAATAATAGATGACATTTATATAGCACTTTAAGGTTTGCAATGTGCATTATAGTCATTGAATTTGAGCTTCATAACAATCTATGAAGTAGATATTTTGGCTATTGTCCCTATTGTCTAGGGGTGGAAATTTAGTATTTAAAGGTTAGGGGAAATGTCAGGATCACACAAGCAAAATATAATATTTCTGAGACAGTATTTAAACTCAGGTCTTTCTGACTCTGGGTCAAGAACTCTATGAGAGAGAGAAATAGAGAGAGAGAGAGAGAGAGAGAGAGAGAGAGAGAGAGAGAGAGAGAGAGAGAGATTTTATTGTCCATTCCCCTGATTTTACAGAGGAGGAAATGGAAAGCCAGAACAGAGATAAGATGGAATTTGCCAAAAATTAAAAAACAAAAAGATATTACAGAATATCCTCATTAACAGGGCACTTGTAATATCTGAGTAGTAGAACATCAATTGGAAGGGGCCTAATAATATAGGATGTCAGAACTGGACAGCTCCTTGGGATCACAATGCATAGACAATTTGAACTATTAGAGACTTTATTGTGCATAGTGTCCAGGGTTGTTTAAGACTTCAAACTGTCAGAAACTATAAAATATTATTTTATGTGACAAAGAAGAACAACTTCCCCAAGGACCTAAAGTTGATTAGGGGCAAAGATGAGAGGAGAACCTAACCCAGGAGTATACTAGTAAATGTTTAACAGACATCACAGGCATATTCTCATTTCCCAGCCCTGGCATTCACTTTGTATTTCTTTGACTTCTCCATCATGCCTTTGAGTGGTGATACAACTCCTACCCTCTGACTTTCTCAGATTTTTTTGCTGTGTAGTATTTCTTCATTATTTTGTAAGTTCCTTGAGGACAAGGATTATCTTTCTTTTTCATATTTTTATCTTCAGAGCATAGTGCTTGGCACATAGTAGGCACTTAATAAATGTCTATTGATTATTAACAACAAGCTTTCTGTGGAAAATTTATACAAAATATATTTTACACTTTTAAGTTTAAACTACATTATTGACATTTTCCCATCACTCTCTTGTGTTGAGAAAATCAAAACAATAAATCAACCTCTAATCTACAATGTTTGCCAATTCCTACTGTTAGTGCTCACACTGAAAATGTTATGATAGGCTACCATGAACAAGTTTGAACTGGCTCCACCACAGCACTGACCTTACCCTTATTCCTTTTAACCATCTTTCCACCACATCATTAGAGTTTTAGAAAAATGATTCTTTTGAAACTGACTAGTTTAGCTTAGGTATATAAAGTTGATCTACATGAATTTCAGTCCTAAACTATGGATTCATTGAAAATTCTGTTTTTGTAATCCTAAATCAAAGGAACAGAGTAAAACCTATACAATTTCACTTTAATCATATAGTGTCTATGAAATGCTTCATTTCTCTGAGATTTGGTTTCTATAAAATGAATGAGTTGGACTAGATCAGGGTTCTTTACCTGGAATCTAAGACTATATCTCCATATATATTTTTAGATATCTATATCTCTAGATAAATGGAAATATATATATATATACATATGCATATATGTATAAATATGTTACTAACTGTATTTCAATATAATTTATTTCCTTTATAATAATGTGGATGCTATTTTATGCATTTAAAATATTATTCTGCATTTTAAAGTTGTTCATTTAAAAGTTTTAATCGATAGGATTCACCAGAATACAAAAGCGTTCTATAACCCAGAAAAAATGTTAAGAACCCCTGGACTAGATCTCCAAAGTTCCTTCTAGCTCAAAGACCTGTGTGTGTACATGTATGTGTATGACTTCTTTGAATCACCCTAACTTTTCTTACCCCTTATATTCAATCACTTGCCAATTCTTGTTGATTCTACCTCCACAATAATTTCCACATCTACCACCTTCCCTCACTTCACAGGGCCTTGCACTTGGACTATTGCAGGAGCCTCCTAATTCATCTCCCTGCCTCTAGTTCTTCTCCTCTCCAGTGTTTCATACAATTGCCAAACTAACATTCTTCATATTCATATTCTGTCCAGGCAATTTCTTACCTAAGAAGCTCAATTGGCTTCCTCTTGCTTCAAAGATAAAATACAAAGTCCTCTGTTTGGTGTTAAAGCTCATTCTTATCTCATCCCTATCTTTCTTCCCTTATTGCCTTCACATGCTCTACATTCTTGACAAAGGCCTATTTGTTCTTCACCTTATTTAGCATTCGCTCTCAGACCTCCATGACTTCACACAGATTGTCTCCAATGCCTGGGATGCCTTTTTCATTTCAATTTAATGCAACAGATTAATTGAAAAGTATTAAGAACTTACAAAATCGAGATAGTTCCTGTCCTAAGGACATTACATTTTAATAGGGAGTACAACAATACAAATAGGAGAATGGTAGCCAGGGAGGGGTGTTGTGAAGTTCAGCTCAAATGCCTTTAATCAGATCAAATAATCAAATGCTTATCCCAATTCTGCCAGATATTTACTAACTATGTGACCCTAAGGTAGTTGTTTAATCCCTCTCAGTCTTAGTTTCCTCATTCGTAAAATGGGTATAATAATAATAACACCTATGTCACAACATTGTTGTGATCAATTGAGCTAATATATGTAAAGCACTTTGTGAACATTAAAAAGCTATCTAGATGCTTTGTAATGATGTTGTTTTGGTTATCATTATTGTTTGGTTTGAATCAATGATTTGCGTTTTTTAAAACAAATGATTCACAGCATTAGAATTATTTGGCTAGTACTGAGAAAACCATTTAACTATCTTTATATAAAACAATAATCTCAAGCTTGCAGTTTTTATGGTATATCACTTTCTCTAGGACATGCCTCATCTCTCCCATTTCCTTACCGTCTTGATAGATATTTTTCTCTTCTTTTTCTTCAATAAATTATGTTGAAATTTCCAGATTTTGGAAAGGAATCCCCATTTCATTTTATTATTCTCTGCTTTTTCTCTTATGTAGAATCACATAATTTTAAGGATGGAAGTAAACTTAAATTCATAAAACTTAGAATATCAGAACAGAGAATGTCTTTCATTGCTTATTCAATATGGTTTTTCCCCTAGACTCTTTCCTGGGTGGTCTACTCTGTTTTCTCTAAATTAATCAGGCCCCATATATTAAATTTTCATATTCAGGTCAATGACTCACAAATATAAACATTTTGCCCTAATTTCTCCCCTGAGTTCTAATCCTATCTTAGCAACCACATACTAGATGTCTCTACCTGTATATCCCGTAGGAATGGCAAACTCAACATGCTAAAAAATTATTTTAGCACAAAACACAAAAGAGGCAAAAAAAATACTTCCTCCTCTAAAATTCCTGATTTTGTGAAGCATATTACCATTATTCCAGTCACTTAGGTTCACAAGGTCAAAGTCATCTTCCCTCTCCTCCCACCATATTCAATCTGTTTCTAAATCGCATAATGCATTCTAACTCTACATCTCTTATAGCTATACCTTATTAGAGGCAGCTACGTGACTCAGTCAATAGAACAGTGGGCCTGGGGTCAGGGAGGTCTGGGTTCATATCTGGCCTTGGACACTCACTATGGGTGACCATGGGTAAGTTACTTAACCTCTGTTTTTCTCAGTTTCTTCATCTGTAAAATGAGCATAATAATTACATGTACTTTCCAGGATTGTTGTGAAGATCAAGCAAGATAATAATTGTTAAGCACTTACAATAGTGTGTTTCACATAGTAAGAGTTTGTATTCTTATTCTCCTTCCCACTTAAGGAGCCACTATCCAAGTTCAGGCCCTTATTTAGACTATTTCACTGGTAGTTTAGTAAACTAACATCCAGTCTCTTCTCTCACTAATCTGTCCTGCACACAGCTGAATAATTGATAGATACTCCTACTTTGTCCTTTAAAACCCTTTATAATATGGCTCCTTATTTACCTTTGCAATATTATTACATATATATTATTCCACTTTATACATTTTCTATTAGTCAAAGTGATGGAGCGACCACTCTAGGGGGATTCCCACTTGAGGAACTCTTAATTTGTGGTATCCAGTGGGTTAGTTGACTGCTACTCCATAGAGTTTTAGGGGTGAATCTCAGTGTCTGAGTTTCATGATTCTTCTTCATGAACCCCACTAGAATACTTCCTATAGACAACCTTTCAGTTAGACTTACTTTTTAGAAACCATATTTACTAGAAAAGATATAATGGGGGCATCTAGGTGGCGCAGTGGATAGAGCACCGGCCCTGGAGTCAGGAGGACCTGAGTTCAAATCCGGCCTCAGACACTTGACTTACTAGCTGTGTGACCCTGGGCAAGTCACTTAACCCCCATTGCCCAGCAAAAAAAAAAAAGATATAATGAAAATAAGAGTTATAAAAGCATTCTCTCCAAACTAGGGTCATGCTCTCTCATTGCAAAAAAAGGTTCAAGGTTCAAGGAGAGAATAAGAATAAGTTCAAAGCATGAAGATAATAAGGTATATGCAAAATATAACATGTAACAACAGGGTAGTTCACAACCTGGGTTTCTAGAGTCCTCATATATGCCCCTCCCCTTTTTTGAGCTGTGAAACATGATATCTCTGCAAAGTCCATAGCTGGAAACTCTTGTCTAACAGATATCATGAAATATAATCCCTACATAGTCATTGAAACTTTTTTCTTCTCCAGTTGTATTTCTATATCTGTCCACATATGTGAAAACTGTGGCCTAGGAAAGACCCTAGCTTAAAAAGGCCAAGGTGTCCCACTGCATCTTTGGCCATCTCCAGTTGTCCTGATCTGTATCTTGTGACTGAACCCAGATGGTTCTGGAGGATAGTGTGAGACTGGCACCATTTCATAGCCCTTCTTTTCTTCAATCCAACTCACTTGCAAGTCATGATATCACTTTCCTGATGTCATAATCCTTTTCAAGAATGAAGGACAAACAATGAAAGATATATGTTGTCCATGTTTGGTCTTAGTGTGTTTTTCTTCATTCACACAGATTTATTATATGCCACTTCTCCAGTCCCCAAAAAGCATGGTGGGTAGGGAGGTGGGGCAAAGTGCAACAGTCACTCTGGGTGAACTTCCACTCCCAACTTCTCCAACTCTGCTGTCTTTTCATACATATACATCAGTCTGACTCTTCAACATACCCCTGGGACTCAAGTCCTCGAGAGGTTAACTACTAATGAACTGCTGAATTTTCTCCTAGTACAGTATAGCTGGGTCTGGAGTCAAGATGACTCATCTTCTTGAGTTCAAATCTGACCTCATAAACTTACTAGCTTGTGTGACTTTGGGCAAGTCACTTAACCCTCTTTGTTTCCATTTTCTCATCTGTAAAATGAACTGGAGAAGGAAATGGCAAACCATTTTAGTATCTTTGCCAAGATTACCCCCAAAAAAAGGTCACAAAGAGGAGGACAGGACTGACATATTAAACAACAAGAGCAGCAAAAGCAACAGCAACAACAACAAAATTTAAACCCTTCGGATGATAGTTAGCTTATTTGCTTACTCAGTCGTATTATTCCCTTCTTATCCAAATTAAAGTGAAGATTAAAACTGTTAAAGGGATTAAAAGGTATAGCTGGTCTGTATATTTTTAGACTTAATCAAATCTGTTGATTGATTAAATTGGGTGCTTAACCCTCTTTTACATTGCCTAAAAGTGATTTCCCATATTCAGAATTTAACATCTTTGGGCTTTTGCATAGCCTGTTCTCAACTCCTCCGCCCCCATTTCTGGAATATTCCAACCTTACTTAAAGCTCAGCTGAGGAATCAACTCTTATGTAAGGTCTTTCCTGATATTCCTTATTTATTTTTCCTATTCCTCACTCCCTCTTGTATTTATTTGTGTATATTATATTCCCTTCCCCCATCCTTAACTATTACATAAACTCCTTGAGGGCAGGAACTGTTTTTTGTTTGCTTATTTTTGGTCTTCCTATCCCTAGCAGCTAGCTCAGTGCTTGAAACATAAAAGGACACTTAAAATTTAAGTAACTGAATCATAGATTCACAGCATGGAGAAGATGATAGAATCTCAGAAGCATAGAACATTAACACTAGAAAGGGCCTTAGAAATTAACTAATTCAATCCCTAAATTTTATAGAGGAAGTCACGAGATTCAGAAAGAAAGTGATTTGATCGAGGTCACACAGTGATTTAGTAGCAAAGCCAGGACCAGAAAACCTCTCAGAAATATATCTATGGTTGCTCCTGATATGAGAAATGGCCTCCTATGAATACAATTACAAAACACTTTTGACACAAATAAAATCAGATCTATGTAATTGGAAAAATATCAATTGCTCATGGATAGGCCAAGCTAATACAATAAAAATGACAATTTTACCTGAATTAATTTATTTATTCAGTGCCATATCAATCAGACTACCTAAAAATCATTTTATGGTGTTAGAAAAAATAATAACAAAATTCAACTGGAAGAACAAATATTCAAGAATATCAAGGGAATTAATTTTTTAAATGCACAGGAAGGTGGGCCAGCCATACCAAATTTGAAAGTATACCATAAAGAGGCAGTCATCAAAACTATTTGCTACTGGCTAAGAAATAGATTGGTGGATCAATGGAATAAGCTAGGCACAGAAGACACAGTAATAAATGACTATAGTAATCTACTATTTGATAAACCCAAAGACTCCAGCTTCTGGGATAGGAACTCAGTATTTGACAAAAACTGCTGGGAAAACTGGAAGATAATATGGCAGAAACTAGGCATAGACCAACATCTTGCACCTTATAGAAAAATAAGGTCACAATGGGTTCAAGATTTAGACATAAAGGATGATACCATAGATAAATGAGGAGAAGAAGGAATAGTTCACCTCTCAGATCTATGGAGAGGAAAACAATGTAAGTCCAAATAGGAGATAGAGATTATTATGAAATTTAAGATGAAATCCTTTGATTCCATTAAATTAAAAAGGTTTTGTACAAACACAAGCAATGCAGCCACAATTCGAAGGGAGGCAGAAAATTGGGAAACAATTTTTACAGCCAGTATTTCTGATAAAGGTCTCATTTCTAAAATATATAAGGAACTAATTCAAATTTATAAGAATGTAAGTCATTCCCCAATTGAGAAATGGTCAAAGGATATGAACAGGCAGTTTTCTTATAAAGAAATCAAAGCTATCTATTGCCATATGAAAAAAAAAGTTCTCTAAATCACAATTGATCAGAGAAATGCAAATTAAAACAACTCTGAGGTGTCACCTGACACCTATCAGAATGGTTAATATGACAAAAAAGGAAAATTATAAATATTGGAGAAGCTGTGGAAAAATTGGAACACTAATGCATTTTTGATGGAGCTGTGAACTGATCCAACCATTCTAGAGAGCAATTTGGAACTATGCCCAAAAGGCTATGGGACTGTTCATACCCTTTTACCCAGTGGTTGCACTGCTAGATCTGTATCCCAAAGAGATCATAGAAGAGGGAAAAGGACCCACATGTACAAAAATATTTATAACAGTTCTCTTTGTGGTGGCAAAGAATTGGAAATCGAGGGAATGCCCATCAATTGGGGAATAGCTAAAATGTTCTGGTATATGTGTGTAATGTAATACTATTGTGCTGTAAGAAAAGATGAGCAGGAGGAGTTCAGAGAAACCTGGAAGGACTTACATGAACTAATGCTGAGTGAGAGCAGCAGACCCAGGAGAATATTGTACACAGGAACAGCCACATTGTGACAGACTTGGCTCTTCTCAGCAGTGCAATGATCTAAAACAGTTTCAAAGAACTCATGATAGAAAATGTTCTCAACATCCAGAGAAAAAGAACTGTGGATTATGAATGCAGATTGAACCATACTGTTTCTACTTTTGAGCTGTTTTTTTTTTCCTTCTTTTGTTCATGTTTTTCCCTTGTGCTCTGATTTTTCTTTCACAAGATGACTAATGTAGAAAAAAAAAAAGAAATGGCTTCTTCTATGTAGACAAATGAACATCAATTCAAGATCCACTGAATACTTTATCTATTGTTATATTTAAGTCTTTCAACTTTAAATATATTTGAAATTCCTTTAAAGTTGTGGGAGGAACTTCATTGGCCTCAAATAATTTACTTAACTCAATGAAAGGGTCTTCCCACTTGACAGCATGCTGGGATGACTATCTTAACTTCATTATTAGTAGTAGTCATTTTCACATTGGGACCTAGATAAAGAGCTACCCATGATCCTCCATCAGATTTCTCCCTGATTATCTATACATCTCAGCAAATACATAAAAGATAAAAACACAGCCAAGTGGAATAGTACCATTCCTTGCTGAAGCAATAAGCATTTGTTTATATGAGTTTCCTTCTGTTCCCTGTGCATGCTCCCAATTTGATCTCTCTAGATTTTGCCTTCCCTAGAGCTCTTTTTTTCAACTCTAGACTTATTCTAATCATGGAGGATTAATATGGATGTATGGATGTATGGGTATCCTGTTGGTGTTCCAGATGAAACTAGAAGTGAGATAGTAGAATGAGAGTCACTGCTGAGAACACATTTTGTTTATTCCTTTCTACCATCACACCACCTCAAGAACAGTGACTAACAGACAAAATTTGGGGAAAACAGATAAAAATAATTGGGCAATATTGATCAAGTGATATCCCTATCTGAATCATGGTTCCCTTCTATAACATCCCCAACAAGTGGTCCTTCAGCTTCCCTCTCCAATGAAAAGAAGCTCTTTACCTCCCCAATCAATTCTTTACATTGTGGGATAGCTCTAGCTGTTAGCTTGAAATGGTAAACTTATTTAGAAGAGCATACCCTAAGAATCTGGGATTATGTGATCTGTGGCTAACAAATCCTTTGGCAAAAATATGTATCTGTATTCTTCACAGATAACAAGATTTTTCTGACTTCCATCAAATTAACTTAAGGAGCCCTCAAGTGTATTTTTAAAGGAGGTTGGACAGTGTTATATATAGGGATATGTGAAGAATTCAGTATATAGTAAGCAATTAGATAAATTTTGTGTTGATTCAATCAAAGAATGATATATTATACTTCCTTAGATTAAGTATTGAAATCAAGTATTTTTTTTACATGATTGACCTTTTGTCAGTTCCATGTAAGTGGAACTGATGATGAGTCACTGAGCTAGCAAATTAGTTTCAGAGAGTTGTTGACAGGGTCAGTAAGAAATGAAACCCAATTTTCACAAAGATGAGCCATTCTCTTAGGTAAATGACTCACTAGGTGTTTGCAGACTTCAGCCATCATGATGTTCAGAAGCATTTGACAAGAATATAAGGGAATACAGAGGTTTATGCTTTTTATGTTGCTGCTTTTAATACTTTCTTTTTCTTATTTTCATTTATGAACTGTGAGCATTTCAAAGGCCTTTTGCTTTTTAGTGAGTAGATGACCTATCTCTATCTATCTATCTATCTATCTATCTATCTATCTATCTATCTATCTATCTATCTATCTATCTATCATGTCTTTCTTTCTCTTTCTACCTGTCAATCTGTCATCTAGGCAGATATAACAATAGGTTATTTTAATAAAGCTATACTTATAGACAGACAATAGATAGATAGATAATTGTATTTTCACAAAGCCTTGAGATAACACACAGTAGATGGTGAGAGTAGTGCTAACAATAAAACCCTAGATGCACAATGGAAAGCCCACAAATTATGCTATCTTGATGGAAATGCTGCAAGGCAGGGGGGATAGCAGAGGAATTGAGGCAGGAGTGGCAGGAGCAACTGACCAAGAGATAGGACTTCAAAATCTATTAGTAGCCACCACTTTGACTTCTTAGATGATTCCTGGACAAATTTATTATTATGAGGGGACAGATGAAATTCTCGTATGTACCATATATATTCAAGCATTATAGAACCATAGGATCTCAGAGTTGGAAGTAAACCTTGAGGTCACCAAACACTGTTACGAAGTTTTCTGCTTTAATGGGTTGAAACCTGTCTCTCTTTAACCTTGCTGAGCCACCTGGTGGTACAGTGGATAGAGTGCTGGGCCCGGAGTCAGAAAAACCTGGTTTCAAATCCAGCCTTAGACACTTACTAACTAAGTGACTCTGGACAAATCATAATTGCAGTTTCCTCAACTGTAAAATAGGATTAATTGTACCTCTTTTGTACATTGTTTTAAGGATCCAATTAGATAATATTTGCAAAAAATGTTTAGCACAGTTCCTGGCACATAATTTTAAAGATGTCCCTATCCCTGTCCCCGTCCCATGCATCGCTTCTGATCCTATATTTTAGGGGCAAGAAAAATAATTGTAATCCCTCTTTCACAGGGTGGCCCTTGAAACACTGAAATATAGCTATCATGTACTCCTGAAGTCTTCTCTTCCTTAGGCTAAATACGCCCAGTTCCTTCAAATGATCCTTGTATGGCATGATTTCTTTTCCTTCTAGCATCCTCGAAAAACATCAAAGAGGCAGTGTGGCAAAGGGGAAGAAAGCAATGAATACAGAGTTGGAGCACAGTGGTTTAAATCTCAATCTCTCCCTTACAACCTGTGTGACCTTGGGGAAATTATTTAACTTCTTTAGTCCCCAGTTTTCTCATCTATGAAATTAGGAAGTTTAATTAAATGACCTACAAGGTCCCTTCCAGCTCCAAATCTGAAATGTTGTTTAAGATTGTAATGTCTTTCCTAAGATATATCCAGAAGGAAACGATATTCCAAAAGTGTTCTGACCAGTACAGGCAAGACAAAATGTTTATTTATATTTTGTTTCAATAAATTTAAAATGTGTATATAAGCTTAGGTTAAAAAGTGTGAAGTCTTTGTAGGATATGAGAAGTATCTCTTTACCTTTGGAATGGTTTTTCTTATAATGTTGAATATGGAATCATGGAAGGCTTTTATCTCAGAGTGGTTATTTTTACATGGTGATTACACCAGTGGGAAGATGTGTCCAAAGCCTCCAAAAGCATCTTACTTGTTTGGCTAAAAATAAACCTGTGTGGGGTGGCTAGGTGGCGCAGTGGATAAAGCACTGGCTCTGGATTCAGGAGTACCTGAGTTCAAATCCGGCCTCAGACACTTACTAGCTGTGTGACCCTGGGCAAGTCACTTAACCCCCATTGCCCTGCAAAAATAAATAAATAAATAAATAAATAAATAAATAAATAAATAAATAAACCTGTGTTTGCAAAATGAATAAGTTATCCAGAGCACACCCCTCTTCCCATGGTCAATGTAATATCAGCAGTGGAGTTTACAAGGTAAAAATGCACCCTTCTCTTTTGAAGTCAAAGATGAGAAAGAGGAACTGGGTACCTTGGAAGAATTATGGCCAAAAGATGGAAAAGGGGAAATATTAGCAATATGGGATATTTTATGATACTCATGAACCATCCAGTTGGGGTAGAATTATTGTTCCTCATCATGTGAACTTTACTATTGGTGTTTCTATATTGCTTCTTTTCCCTTACAAATAAATAACCTGCATATACCAAAAGGAAATCATTGAAAAAAAATAGGCCCAATATATACTGAAATATTTTCAGCAACACTCTTTGTGGCAGAAAAAAACCTGGAAAGTAAATATCCATCAAATGGAGAATGACTAAACAAATTGGATTACAATAATATAACAGAATAGTACTGTGCTGTGAGAAACTATGAATTTGATGGATGCAGTGAAACATGAAAAGACATTTGAACGGATGCAAATTGAAGCAAGTGGAAGCAAAAAACCAACAATATACACAATTATAACAATGTACAACAAAAACAGAAGCAGCAACAAAAACAACAATTAAGCAAGTAAAACCGAATGCTTTGAAATTAATTATAGTGACCAAGTTTGGTTCCAAAGAACAAATATGTTGTTTCTTTGCAGAGATAGAATATCACAGGAATGAATACTAAATATGTTGTCTACCATATGTTGGTTCATTTTAACTTTTTTTTTCCCCATTTTTATTCTTTATTTTAAGGGATGGCTTTCTGGAGAGTGGGTAGCAGAAAAGATACATTGGGAAAAGAAATGCAGTCAATACAAAGACAAGAGATATCAACAAAACATTTTAAATAAATAAATCTTCTGGAAACAACACACTGAAGTGTCCTGCAGGAGGTTAAGGAGGTCCCCAAGATACCAGAGCAATGGGTACCTTTTACTGGACCAGTGCCAACTATGATGAGGTAAGGCAGGATACTGATCCTTAAATTGGATCACTGACAAGCTAGGGATAGTGGATTTTTATACAAAACAAAAAGTCAAAAAGGCCAAGGCCAAAAGGTCAGGGTTTCCCTGGGGCAGTTCTTAGAAGGAACTGATCCCAGAGAAAAGGAGGATTGAGGGCCCATGACCTTAGGCAGAATCCTTTACAGATAATTCTTCTGCTAGGAGGCCTAGCAATAATTTATTACAAAGTACTCTGGTCCAGTGACTAACTCTCCAGACTGTATTAGTCACTGGGAGCTCAGTTCTTGGAGGTGGAACTACATTTCAGATAAGGACTCTTGCAAATTTATAAGTTCCCTATGGCAAAGTGAGGAAAAACTCTAAGGTAGGGGTTAGATCTTTTTTCAACCCTTTGAATCAACCTTTTGTTTATTCCTCACATTCATATTTAGTAGATGGCAATTAATTAAGCAGACACTGAGCCATGGTCGTTATTGTCAGATAGGTGAAGTATGTGATGTAAATTCTTTGTTGGAAAGACCCCATCTCACCATCATCATTTTACATCAACTTTTACCTTTCCTGCTGGTGTCACTGAATTCTGAGTTATCCTGACCAACACTAGTTCATAGAATCATAGGATTTAAAACTGGAAGGGATTTTTTAAATTATTGTGTTTTGTTTTGTTTTATTTTGTTTTAAATTAGAATCATCAACAAATGAACATTTCCATACACAAAGGAAATTTGCCCTGTACGTGAAGCTATGACTCTACCACATTTAGCTTATTGCTTTTAATAGTCATTTAATTTACTTTTCTGGTACCCACATTGCTTTGCTTGTCCATGTCCAAACTTATCACTACCCTCATCCCCACCCCCACCATCCCCTCCCAACAGAGCCCTTTTTTCTAGAAAAAATATAGACAAGCAAACCTAATTTGTATTCTTGCCTGGAAATGCATGTTTTCTTTTGTACCTAGAATCTATCCCCTCTCTCACAAGAATAGGAGACAGACTTTAAATATTATCTAGGTTACTCAGTGACAAAGCTAACATTTCCATACCCACCAATATCCTGTTTGGCTGAAAAGACATATAACAAGGATAATAGGAGACAACAACTATTTTGTAAAGAACACTGTTCCTCAGATTGCCAGTCAAATATAGAAATTATGTGGGAAGTAAGTTTAATTGATCAAATTGATTGTGAATTACAAGACTCAGTGACTCAATTTCTCAAGTTTTATTACAATGCTGTGAGTGACCACAGGGAGACCACCAGGGAGGTGGCTCAAATAGGGAGATGGAAATGATTATATTTATAGTGAGAAAAAGTAGGTTAAGTCCTTATTATCTTTTTTTGGCAGGGGCAGGGCAATGAGAGTTAAGTGACTTGCCCAGGGTCACACAGCTAGTAAGTGTAAAGTGTCTGATTGAACTCAGGTCCTCCTGACTCCAGGGCTGGTACTCTATCCACTGCACCACCTAGCTGACCCCTACTCTTTATCTTAATCCCCTCCTTGTGGGAGGTTAATGGGAGGTCTTATCCTAAATTGGACTTCCTGGGGTCCTAAGACAACCCACAAGGTGGGTACCTTTTTCCCTGGAAGTGTATTTTTAGGGTTTACACATTATAAGGTGAACCTAAGGATACATTTGGTCTTTTCTGCACATAATCATAAAAACATGCTTAAACTTTTCAGACCCAGAGGGTCTCTGTTTATGATATCTCTTTACTTAAGACCTGGTTTCTAGGTGTCCTGTCATCTAGAAATATTAATGCCTATTAATGGTTAATGGTCCCTGGTTGCTGTCTGTTGATGGTGGGGGTTGATAGGGACAAACCATCTCGGTTACTGTAAGAACACAAACCTTAGTTTCTTTGTTAAACCTTTTAGGTACTATTGATCTTATGTTATCTGTTAACCCCTTTTAGCTACACCATAAGAACCAGAGAGAAATCTGGGACCTTGTAAGGGAAAGGCAGTCATAGTGAGATCACAAATATATGTAATCCATTCTTCTAGACTTGGAGTCAGAGAAACTGGTTTCAATTTTTGGCTCTACCAATGAATTATCTAAGGCAAATCACTTCCCCTCTATTAGCCTCGGTTTCCTTCTATGTAAAATGGCAGAGATTGTTAGATGATCTCTAATGTCCATTGCCACTCTAAATTTTGAGATTCTAGAAACTGGCTGGTCCCCTCCTACCCTTAATGAGCAGGAAATAAAAGGGTAACTATGGCTGGGGTTAAGTACTGGGAAGCTGAGCTGACCCTTGCTCACTCTTGAGGCAGGGAGCTGGGATGGGGAATATTATTGTTGAAAAAGACATAGTGGACCACAGAATTTCTTGATGACTTAGAGACTCAGAGAGCAACATGCCCATGGCATTAGGAGACTGGTTTCCTTATGCAATTGTTGGAATGAATCAGCATTGTCTCTACAGTTCCTGCCCTGGTAAAGTTGAAATCCTGAGGTTTAGAATCATGTCTTAGCATTTCCTATGGATTTCAGAGCTATTAAATAAAGACTAAATTTATTTACTTTCTGTGCATCAACAGAAGGAGTACAGAAGCTGTCTTCAGTCACAAGAATGGAAGAAGGAATTTCCAGGAATTAGATTGTTTGTTCCTTCCCAGGTACCTCCTTTAAGTGTCTATTATGAGACTAGTAAAATTTTTGAAGAGATGATAAGAAGGGAGTGGAGAGAGCAATGAATTTATAGTCAGGTGACTTGAATTCAGATACACTTACCAGATGTGTGACCTTAGGCAATTTCTCTGGGCCTGAATTTCCTCTTCTGTAATATGAGGCTACTAGATAAGACCTAAGGGCCCTTCCCACTCTCATATATTTTGATCCTAATTTCCACTTTTAAGTTTATGATGTCCTTTAAACCATGCTTTTTCTATGCTCCTGCAGTTAGACAGTGCAGGGGTTGTTATTCTTATAATAAATTGAAGTTCAGGCAAGTAAAATTACTCACTGATGTTTACTCAGCCCTTAAGTGACACACCAGGAGAATTCTACCCAGGACTTCTGTGACTTTAAGCATAGAGCTCTCTGAGCAACTCTACCATTACACTCTGTTGATGACCATTTTGTTTCTTTGGTGATATGTTGTCCAACTTGGCATTTCCTTCTAGTATTTGGCTCTTGTATTTGATTCATGTTCACCCATCTGTTATTTGTCCTTCTGGTGATGTTTTCTGACCATTTTTCTTTGTTCTTTTTGGCTAATTTTTTCTCCTCCTACCCCCACCACCCCCACTGTCAAGTAATCCCAAAATTTTACATTGAAACACTGAAGTCATCCCTCAACTCTGAGGACCCTAGAACCCCAGAATCTAATCAGTGGAAGGAAATTCAGAAGTCATCCAGTCTAAATCCCATCTGATCAAAAAATCACCTGATTTGTTGTCAAATGGTCATCTTGGCCTCTGCTTAAAGATTTGCAATGAAATACACTATCTCAGGAGGAAAATCATTCTACTTTTGGACAGCTTTTATTGTTAGGAAGTTTTGTCTTTACTTTGGATTAAAATCTCTGCCTCTGCAATGTGTACCCTTTTCTCCAAATAGGTTTTAGGGTCCAAGGTAAGTATAGTTTGTGTTTTGTATGGTAATTCTTCAAATACTTGACAAGATTGAAAGAATTATTTCAGGGAAGAATTTGATAAACTAGAGAGAATCCAAAATCGTAAAGGCTTTTTAGCTGGTTCTGAGAAAAGATTGCCATATAATCAGAACTCTAGCTGGCTAAAACTGCCTCTACATTATTATTGACAAATCATACCTCAGCTTCTGTTCAAAGATGTACAGTAAAGGGGAAGCCACTCCCTCCTAAAGCATGCTATTTCAATTTAGATTATTCTATTTATTTATTTATTTATTTTTAGTGAGGCAATTGGGGTTAAGTGACTTGCCCAGGGTCACACAGCTAGTAAGTATTAAGTTGATGTTCACTTCTCTGCCCTTCCCTTCCCTTCCCTTCCCTTCCCTTCCCTTCCCTTCCCTTCCCTTCTCTTCTCTTCTGTATGAGTGAGTGATGATTTGTATTCTATGAGCTAAGTGAAGGTGAATACAGTTTTGTCCTTGTCCTTTAAAATACTGGGAAGGACTAGCAGACATGTTTTAGGGAACAACTTCATAAACTGGAGAGGATCCAGAAGAGAACAATAAGAATGGTGAAACTCCTCTAGGTCAAGTTGAACAAGGATTAGTTAAAGGACCAGAGAGATGTTTAATCTGGAAACTTAGTATGCCTAGTTCTAGAGAAAATTTGCAGAGAAGTGAACATCAACTCAACATGAGGAAACACTTCCTAACAATTAGAATAATCTAAAGCGGGGACAGCTAGGTGGTGCAAGGGGCAGCTAGGTGGCGCAGTGAATAGAGCACCAGCCCTGGATTCAGGAGGACCGGAGTTCAAATCCGGCCTCAGACACTTAATACTTACTAGCTGTGTGACCCTGGCAAGTCACTTAACCCCAATTGCCTCACTAAAAATAAATAAATAAATAAATAGAAGAGAAGAGAAGAGAAGAGAAGGGAAGGGAAGGGAAGGGAAGGGAAGGGAAGGGAAGGGAAGGGAAGGGAAGGGAAGGGAAGGGAAGGGAAGGGAAGGGAAGGGAAGGGAAGGGAAGGGAAGGGAAGGGAAGGGAAGGGAAGGGAAGGGAAGGGAAGGGAAGGGAAGGGAAGGGAAGGGAAGAGAAGAGAAGAGAAGAGAAGAGAAGAGAAGAGAAGAGAAGAGAAGAGAAGAGAAGAGAAGAGAAGAGAAGAGAAGAGAAGAGAAGAGAAGAGAAGAGAAGAGAAGAGAAGAGAAGAGAAGAGAAGAGAAGAGAGAAGAGAACAGATATGTGCTGCATATCCATCCTAGGTCCCACCTTTCTTCTAACTCTGGGAAATAAAGTCATTCACAACTGCAACTCAAGCAATCTGCTCTATCTAAACAATAAACAGATTTCATGACTGCTTTAATTCTAGTTTCAAAAACCTACTAGTTGTGAGACCCAGTCCAGGTCACTTAACCTCTATATGCCTCACTTTCCTCAACTATAAAATGATTTGCCTCCCAGGGTTGTTATGACGATCAAATGAGATAATATTTGTGAAATGCACAGTACCTGGCACATAGTAGGTGCTTAAGAAGTGCTTGTTCTGTCTTTATCTGCTTCCCACCATACCCCCTGCTTCCAATAAATAATAGGGGTTTAATAGTGGGTAAAGAAAAAGAGCTATATTTTTTTCTCTTTAAACAAGTGCATCTATCTTCAATAAGTCATAAGACATTCAAGAGTATATCAGATAAGGTTAATCACAAGGTTTGGTAGGGGTGTATGTGTGTGTGTGTGTGTGTGTGTCTACGTGTGATGGACTTCACTTAATAGATTCATTAATTACTTTGTTGTTTTTATATTTCTTTCCCTTCCCTGCTTATTTTTTTGGAGGTCTAAAACAGGCCTCTATTACTCGGATTCCTAGAATTGAATATAGTATTCTATGATTAGACTAGAATACACAGAACTCTCACCTCCTTTATTCTGAAAATTGCCCCTCTCAAGAAATGTAACACAAATGCCAAAAACCAGACACGGAACTTTCTTTTTATTGGTGAAGATCAATGTCCTGCCTGTGTGTGAAACAAGATGGAGTTGGTGAATGAGAATAGCACTTCAGTCTCTTCAGTCATTTTATGCCTTACAGTCATGTCAGGTGCTTTTGATTTCCAACTATAAGAGAGAAGAGAGATGAAGCCAACTCCATTTTGGGTTGCTGAAGGGAAAATAAGTCTCTGGAAAGAAGCTGACCTTGAGAGGATCCAGAAGGCTCTACTATGCCCCTATCCCCACCTTGCTTCCCTAGAGACTTCAGGGAATTTTCCCTAGGGTCGGATATGGGCTTGTCGCTTCCTCAGCTGAGTCCAGTTACCTCACTCTCAATGGGAGAGCTCCTTCATTTGTATTGTCCAGTATATATTTTCCTATATATTTTCTTTGGTGTTTTGCTGTTGACTTAAATAAATACATTTCTTTGCTATTTCCTGTTTTATCATTATAGAACTAGTATTTCTTGGGGTCAAGACTTGGAAATAAAACTTGGGTCCTCTTTTCCCCTTTAATGAGTAGCTATTATTAGATTAATAATCTCTAGATTAATAATATTTAAGGGAGCAAATAGATTCTAGCCCAGTATGTCCTCTCTCTCAGAAAAGCAGAATGGCCAGCCTCTGCCCAGTAGCTCCTGTTTCTCCTCCTAGTAGAAGTCAAAGTCTCCCTTGGGAAAGGAAGGAGAAGCAAAAGAGTAGAAATGTCTATTCTGCCTCCTTTTGAGTCACACAATAGCATCTCATGCTACATGTGGAGCATTCTTGCTACATAAGATTTCATATTAGCTTTTCTGACTGAAATATAATAGTGTTGACTTTCATTGAGTTTTTAGTACACCAAAGTGCCAGTTCTCCACAGTAACTGTTACATAGTTATGTCTTTTTGTGAAGTTTGTATTTTTAATCCAAGTCAAGATCTTTGGACCTGATTGCCTCATTAAGCATATTAGCTGTTTGTTCTTCACAGATTTGTGTCAAGTACAATTTGTTAAGCATGTTAGCTTTCTTTTTACTGATTCTTTGGTAACTGTAATATGTCACAAGGCCAAGTAGAGATCTCTGGTCACTCTACTCCTTTCTCCAACTTGACATTGATCCATTGATGATGATTATTTAGATCTGGCTATTTAACTAGTTCTGAGTTCTCCTATCTCTACCTATTATCTGGTCAGTATCTTCAATCTTGTTTATAAGTATAAAATTAATCTTTGTTAAATGCTTTGTTAAAATCTTAGATAAACTATATCTAGTATTAACATAATCTACTAGGCTACTAATCTGCCAAAACAAAAAAAATGAAATTAGTCTGGCACAATTTATTCTTATTATGTTTGTTTGTTGTTTCGGTGGGGCAATGAAGGTTAAGTGACTTGCCAGGGTCACACAGCTAGTAAATGTCAAGTGTCTGAGACTGGATTTGAACTCAGGTCCTCCTGAATCCTGGACTGGTTCACTGCACCACCTAGCTGCCCTCTGACATAAGGTATTTTTGATGAAGTATTGCCTATTTCAACATGATCACTGTTTCACTTTCTATATGATCACAGACTATCTCTTTAGTAATGTCTTCAAGAATGTTGCCATGATAAAAATCAAATTCACTGGCCTATACTTTATAGACTCTACCCTCTACGTTTTTTTTTTAAAAGTAGAACATTTGCCCTTCTTCAGTCCTGAAACACATCTCCCATTCTTTAGGATCTTTCAAAAATCTATAATAATGGCTCATTAATCACATGTACAATGTTTAGTTTTGTTTTACTAAAGTAGAATGTACTTTATTTAGGCACTGAGGAGAGCCAGATGCTACCTTATTAAGTCTTCACTTAAACACTTTTAACTATTTTTGCTTTGTTGTTCTCAATCCAAAGATCACCTCTTCACAGAGAATACTCACTCATATGAATATATGACTTTATTGACTTGGATTTTTTCCCCACCAATCTAAGTTGTAGCCTATTCACACATCTCTGTATTATTATTGTGAGAAAATAATTATCAATGATGAATTTCTGGAGAAGACCAAGAGATCAGTTTTATTGCTCTCTCCCTCACCCCAGAAAATTCAACTTTTCTCTGGGATGAGCCCTAGGGAACAAAGGAAATGGAGACTGATTCTTTTGTTTAGCTAAGTTGAAGAAGCATACCTAAACACTGGAATTCACCCTTTTGCATACTCTCTAGACTACCCTCAAGTCATGTCAATCAATGGAACTGAGTAATGCTATAACCAATTGGCTTAGATCAATGGGTAGTGACTCACCTCTATCTAAGGAGGATAAAACTGTTGGCCACACCAGGGTCAGCCTCTCATTTTGCCCTCTCCTGCCCCTTTCTCTGGCCTCACTCCAGCTTGGTGACCACTCTTCCTTTTTACCCTATAGATATCAGAGGCCTGAGACTAGTGAGGAATTTAGGGAGACACGTGGTCAATTCTTTACTTATATATGTAATATTAATTCATAATAATTTCTTATTGCCAAAATGGTTGCAAAAGCCATTAAAATATAAATAACAATTAATTTATAAAGTACAGTAGTCACAATAATTAAAAAAAAAACACATTATTGGGGGCAGCTAGGTGGCACAGTGGATAAAGCACCGGCCCTGGATTCAAAAGGACCTGAGGTCAAATCCGGCTTCAGACACTTGACACTTACTAGCTATGTGACCCTAGGCAAGTCACTTAATTCCCATTGCCCCGAAAAAACAAAACAAAACAAAAAAACCCAACACATTATCTTTAGACTTCCACAAGTATTCCACAAGTGCTCACTCAACATGCTGAGGGTCTTTCTTATTTACTGCTGACATCACAGTGATATCAGTATTGTACATTCACTATCTATACTCACTGGCAGCTAAGTGGTACAGAAGATAAAATGCTTGTCATAGAGTCAAGAATACCTGAGTTTAAATCTGACCTCAATCGACAGCCCTGTCACTCTGGGCAAATTACTTAACCTCTGTCTACCTCAGTTTACTCAACTATTAAATGAGGATAATAGTAACACCTACCTCACAGGGGACGATCAAATAAGATATTTGTGACTCACTTAGCAAAGTTTCTGTCACATAGTAGGTAATTTATGAATGTTTCTTTCCTCCCACATATTATCCCTTATTCTTGCCATGTGAGCATCCCAAATCCTTTTGTTTGGCTTTTGCATGCTTGGATGATATCCTTTACTCCAGTTGAAGTTTCTTAATTTTCCATATTGTCGTCCTCCAAATCCACCTCTGCATTGCCTTCTGTATGATACTCTTTTGCAAACTTTCAGAGATTGTAGTGTTTCATGATTCATTGCCATAAAACAACCCTAGTAGAATATTATTATTTAAAAAGCTAGGTCTTTATTTTGGGGAGAAGTTTGGGGTCATTAAAAAAAAACAACTCTGCACCTTCCTAAAGGGAATTGAACGTACTTTCTTCATCTAATTTGCCTTTGGTTCCAACTCACTGTCCATTTGTCCATTTATAGTATTCTTCTATTTATATATATACACACACATATATATATACATATATATGTGTGTGTGTGTATAAATACACATGTCCATATGTATGTGTGTATGCACAGACACATGTATACATATACATATAAACATGTGTTATGCATATATGTATGTCATTGATAAGTATACAGATGAGATAGAAATGGTACTAAGAACAAAGATGGGAAAATTAGCTCAATTAAATCAAATCTACGTGGGAGAGATCTAAAAGGAGGTAATAAGGTAATATATATCAAGGATCAGTTCACCTAAGAACTTTCCCTTTTTGAAGGAAGAAGAGATGCTGATGTCATAGAAAATGTTAAACATTATTAATACTGAAAAAAGTGACCAAGAAAACACCAACAATATCAAAAGAATCTTATAGTGGCTAAGAAATTGATTGGTGGATCAACAGAAGAGAATAGGTACACAATATGTTATAGTATATGATAAACCCAAAATATCCACACTTTAGGGAAAAGAACTCACCATTTGACAAAAAATGTTTGGAAAATTGGAAAGCAGTTTAGCAAAAACTATGCATAGACCAATAACTCACAACTTATATCAAGGTAAGGTCAAAATAGGTTCATCATTTAGACATAAAGGGTGGTATCATAAATGATTTAAGGGAAAATAGAAAAATTTAACTGTCAGAACTATTCATAGGAGGTTTTGTGACTAAACAAGAGATAGAAAGGTGACAGGAAGAAATATTGATAATTTTGATTACATGAAACTTTTTTGTTGCACAAACAAAATCAGTGAAGTCAAAATTAGAAGGAAAGCAGAAAACTAGGGGCAAGGAAGGGAATTACAGCAAATTCTCTATTAAAGGCCACATTTATCAAATATATATATGAAACTGAGCTAAATTTATAAAAACAAGAGCCCTTCTCTAGTTTATCAATGATTAAATGATATGAACAGGCAATTTTCAGAAGAAAAAAAAGGAAAAAATGTAAAGAATTAATTGTTATTTGAAGTTTTTATGACCCTATCTTTTGGCTAAAATTTAAAAAACCCCAGCGCATGCAATGGCCTGGAGCTCAAGCGCAGCGGCTCCGTAAACAGCATGGTGCTCCACCCACTGGTTTTAGCCACCACTATGGTGCTGGCACCTCACATTGTCACCATTCACCTATGCCTACATGAGCCTGGCAAAATTATAATGACTGGAAGCCCAGCGAGGGCAGTCATGTGATTGTCAGTCAAGGCTGCCAGCCAATTGGCTTGGAGCTGTGTGTGGTCAGCCTGGGGTCTGCTGGGAAGAAGAAGGAGGAGATTCGTTATTCTAGCCTGAATCTGGAAGGTGACAGGATGCAGCAGTGCGTTCTCAGATGCTTCATTGCTGGTGGTGTTATTCAGGTTATATCATATCCCTTCCCCTATTTTATTTCCTTTCCCTTAATTATACTGATCTTGCTTGTGTTTTTAAGTTTGTTCTTGTTAATAAATCCTGTTCTGTTTTTTGAGGGAGGCTGTCGGTCTCCTTCCTTTCCCCAATATTGGGGTGAGCCGCATAGCTAACACTTCCCAATTAAAAATTAGTCCCTACAAAAGGAAAACTATCAATAATGGGGGGGGTGCTCTAAATCACTATTGATTAAAGAAATGCAAATTTAAAAAAAAACCTCTGAGATATCACCCCATACCTATCATTATAGCTAACATGACAGAAAAAGAAAATGTTAAATGCTAAAGGGGATGTGGAAAGAAATAGATATAATAAAGCCCTATTGGTAGAGTTATGAACTGGTCCAATAAACAATTCTACAGAACACTTTGGAGCTATGCCTAGAGGGTTATAAAACTGCTTACCCTTTGTCTCAGTAATTTCACTCTTAAGTTTGTATCCCAAAAAGACCAAAGCAAAAGAAAAATATTTATAACAGCTCTTTTTATGGTGGCAAAGAATTGAGCCCATCAATTAAGGAATGGCTGAACAAGTTGTGGTCCATTATTGTAATGGAATGCTATTGTGCTATAAGAAATGATATGGGTCGTGGTTTGAGAAAAACCTGGGAAGGCTTATGTGGAAATTTATTTTGATTTGGGGACCCTACCTTTAGGCTGATATTAGAAAGCCTTAGGCCTTCAGGGTCTCTTCTGTGTGGGAGGTGCTAGTGCCCCCTCCCCCTCTGCTTCAGCTGAGCCAAAAAGCCCCATGGGCTATACAAGATGCCAGGTCAGACAGCTGGGGGGAGGGATCCCCAGCTCCCTCCACCCTGAGCAGAGCTATCCCAGAGATCCCAGGCTCATCCAGGCCAGGGCTCTGGTGTAGCCTGTGCTGAGTCACGGGATGCTCAAGCATCCCCCCAGCCCCAGCCACAGCCCTGACTGGCAGATTAACTTGGTGTGTGGGTGCAAAAAGCCCAGAGATTTGAGTGGAGAAAAGAAAGATATATATAGACCTGGGGGTTAGACTCAGGAGATGGGGCGGACAAGAGGACTGGGGGCTGGCAGACGAGAAGGAATGGGAACAGAGAAAAGAGAGGCTGAAGGACAAGACTGACGGAGCAGACAGACAGAACAGGAGGCAGCGGAGAGCGCAGAAGCGGTCAGCACAGGGTAAAGTGAAGATTAAGAGAACAGTAAGGAGAAGAAAGTTAGAAGCAGGGAGATTTACAAAGTGAAAGGGGCTCAGAGTTAGAAAGAAAGGACCTGAGTAGTGAAAGTGGAACATACCCTCAGGCAAGAGGTGGCTAAGGCCCTTATTGTGTTAAAAAAAAGTTCCAGGCCCAGCAGGTGGAAAGAGACACAGTGGAAAGTGACTCACTGCAATGTGGTCAGGTTGTACATTTTATATCCCTGTATTCTTAATTTTAAATAGTATCTCATAAATAAACTCTGCTTTGATTATTTAGTTAATAGGCTTCTTAATCTTTTGCTTATCAATTTTGGGAGTAGAGCAGTGTGGTGGAACTTTATAAACAGCCCATGCTAAGTTAATAGCAGTCAGATAACCAGTGAGTCAAAAGTCCCCAGATTAGTCCTCCAGTCAGTTTTAGCCCCCAAATTAGGCTAGTCAGTAAAAAATATTCCACATTTGAATGGTGACCCAGATGAGATTTATGGCCCAATTATAATTTTTCTAAACTTATCATTTTTCATATAATCATAATTTTTCATAAATCCAAGTATATAATTTTTCCAGATTAGCTAAATAGCTAATAATTAAATTTTTTACACTTATGTGGACTGATGCAATGCGAAGTGAGCAGAAGCAGGAGATCATTGAACATGGTAAAAACAACATTTTAATAATGATGAACTGGGGGGCAGCTAGGTGGCGCAGTGGATAAAAGCACTGGCCTTGGATTCAGGAGGACCTGAGTTCAAATCCAGCCTCAGACACTTGACAGTAGCTGTGTGACCCTGGGCAAGTCACTTAACCCTCATTGCCCCACAAAACAAAAAACAAAAAACAAACAAACAAAAAAAAATAATGATGAACTGTGAAAGACTTACCAAATCTGATCAATACAATGTTCCAAGACAATTCCAAAGAACTCATGATGAAAAATGCTATCCTGTTCTAAAAAGAGAACTAACTGATAAACCCCTGCTGCATATTGAAACATATTTTTTTCACTTTATTTTTCTTGCTTCTTTTGCCTTTTGAGGCTAGTATGGAAAATGTCTTGCATGACTTCATATGCATTATTATTATCATATTACTTACCTTCTCCATAGGTGGCAGAGGGGCTAGAAGGAGGTGGTGAATATGGAAATTGACATTTAAAAAATCAGTGTTAAAACAAATGAATAAATAATGAAAAATTTTAAAGAAATAATAAAAAAGAAAATCAACAACTAAGTTATAGATTTCATATCAATCACTATATAAATATCAATGTCATTCTTTTTTTTTTCATGGCAATGAGGGGTAAGTGACTTGCCCTGGGTCACACAGCTAGTAAGTGTCAAGCTTCTGAGGCCGGATTTGAACTCAGGTCCTCCTGAATCCAGGGCCAGTGCTTTATCCACTGCGCCACCTAACTGCCCCTCAATGTCATTCTTTTTTTCTTTTTTTTTGTGGGGCAATGGGGGTTAAGTGACTTGCCCAGGGTCACACAGCTAGTAAGTGTCAAGTGTCTGAGGCTGGCTTTGAACTCAGGTCCTTCTGAATCCAGGACCAGTGCTTTATCCACTGTTCCACCTAGCTGCCCCCTCAATGTCATTCTTTATGAGGGAATCACTAAGAAAGAGGCAAGATTTTGCCAATGATATTCTTTAATAGACCACATCTTTACCATCACACAATTGACTCAAGGAAGAAGAAAATTTAAAAATCCTGCTTAAGGATTTTTTTCTACTTCAGCAATGGGGTAGCTAGCTGGCATAGCGGATAGAGCATTGGCCCTGAAGTTTGGAGGACTTAAGTTCAAAGCTCACCTCAAACACTGGGCATGTCACTTAACCCCAATTGCCTTAAACTTCCAGGACCATCTCCAGTGGTATCCTGATGTATATTTTGTCACTGAACCCAGATGGCTCTGGAGGAGAGAGTGAGATTGCACATCCCTCCCTCACTTAAATCCCATTCTCTTCAAGTCATCACATCACCTCCCAATGTCATGGCCATCTTCGAAAATGAAGAACCAGGGGTACCTAGGTTGTGCATAGGATAGAGAACTGGCCCTGGAGTCAGGAGGACCTGAGTTCATATCTGGACTCAAATATTAGTTTGCATAACACTGGCCAAGTCACTTAACCCCAATTGTCTCTGAAAAAAAAAAAGTGAGATTAATGGGGGCAGCTAGGTGGTACAGTGGATAAAGCACTGGCCCTGGATTCAGGAGGACCTGAGTTCAAATCTTGCCTCAGACACTTGACAATTACTAGCTGTGTGACCCTGGGAAAGTCACTTAACCCTCATTGCCCCGAAGGAAAAAAAACAAAAAGGAAGGACAAACAACAACTTCAGCACCTACCTCCCCATTGTTAGTAGTGGTCAGGTTCTGAAAAGCAGATTTCTTTGTCCTTTCCTCTATGATTTTTTTAATGAAGTTAGCCATAATAAAGATGGTCCTGGGACTTACCATGGCAAGTCTTTTTTTTTTTTTGAAAACATGGTTCTTATTCAATGTACTAAGCGTGGTTTACATATCCATAAATGCTTCCTGTCTCTGCCATTTTGGCAATAATTTCCAGTAGTAGGTAAGGTTTTACTTTCTCAGTGCCTCCGATGTTTTGTTTTAGTAAGACAAAAAGGACACTTTTTGTTATGGGGAAAAAAGTGCACACTGAATGCAGCTGGGAAAGGAGTAAGATTCATTGTGTTTTCACTCTACTATGGCATAGCTGTAAGCCATTGAGCATCATTATGCCTTTACAAGTTGTGTCCAAGGATCAAAGGCAGATTTCAGTTCAAACTCCTAATAAGTAAAGCCATCCAGGAACAGAATGAGTGAACTTGCTTTGGGTATGGGGTATAGGTTATATTGCCTTTGAGGTCCCTTTCAATTGTAACATTAGGGATGTTCCATAGTCTATAGCTATTTTCTAAAAGACCATTTAACAACCAGAGGATCATAGAGTTTCAACAGTAGTCAGCATTACTAAAAAGGTTTCATCCAGACTCTACTCAAGGGGGCGGCTAGGTGGCGCAGTGGATAAAGCACCGGCCCTGGAGTCAGGAGTACCTGAGTTCAAATCCAGCCTCAGACACTTTACATTTACTAGCTGTGTAACCCTGGGCAAGTCACTTAACCACCATTGCCCCGCAAAAAAAAAAAAAAAAATCAGACTCTACTCAAAGTCTTCTAGTAATGGGGACATCTCTTGAGGCAGATCATTTCACATTTTGACAGAGACCATCATTGTTTAAAAGTTTTGCTAATTCAAAATCTGTAAAATGCAGGAAATGGTTCCTTTGCCTAATTTGCAGGCATATAATAAAGGGGGAAATGGCATGACATATGTGAAAGTATGGAAGTGAACTATTATTCACTTTTATATAATTATAAGTTACTGTTGTTCTTTGGTTTCATCTGTGATTCCATTGATGTAGGGCTATTCCAAATGAGCAAACTCCCTAATTCCCTCCATCAAAGAAGATAGACAACTGCTCTGCGACTTGTCATCTTAGAGGATTATGTGGGCCACTAAGAGTTTAGGTTGATTGCCCTAAGTCACATAGCCAGTATCAGAGGCAGGATTTGATCTCAGATCATCCTTACCCTGAGGCTAGAAAACAGCATAACTCCTATTATCATTTTTAGCAGCAATATCAATATTAGTGTGAATATTCTTTGATATTGCATACTGGTGTTAAAACTATGAGACTTTATTCTTTGGAAAGGCCTTTTTGGTTCTGAAAAACATCTTTAGTGAAAGTCTTAATTAAATCAAGATCATAGTCCATTATTAGAACTAGAACTGCTTTGCCAAACTAATCCCTTCTATAACATCCTATTGAGATGCCTTCTGAGAGAGGGGGAAAAACCCTAAATTCTAACAGCTGTTGAACCTGCTATATAATCATACATTACTCCTTCAAACATTTAGGCCTTGGTCATATAGCATTGGGAAACCCAATAGGCAATGGATAAAGCCTAAAATTTGGAGTCAGAAAGATTCATCTTCTTGAGTTTAAATCTGGCCTCAGATACTTACTGGCTGTGTGTCCTTGTGCAAGTCACTTAATCCTGTTTGCCTCAGTTTCCTCATCTGTAAAATGAGCTGGAGAAGGAAATGGCAAAGCACTCAAATATTTTTGCCAAGAAAACCCCAAATGATGTCATGAAGAATCAGATACAACTGAAATGACTGAACAACAAGATGTAACAAAACTGCAATATTGAACTCTACAAAATAATAAAGTGATTTGGCTCAAGAAAAAAGAGAATTTAGTGGCAACTATTAAGGTTTAGGTTATAAAGGTCTCAGCTAAGTACATGTAAAAGAGAGAGAGGGGGAAGGAAGCACAGGTAGAAGAAAAAGGGCAGATAGGATGGAGGCAGAAAGAGTTAATGATTATTCTGGTATTTAGGAATAGAGTTTTGTCCACTGTACCCATGTAGAAATTAAGGAAGGACCATCTAGGCTCCCCTATTTTTCTAACCATTGGTTAAAGGAGAACCCAAAAGCAAGAGAGGCAGTTCAGGCTTGTGATATTTCTGCCAATCAACTGCCTAGAAAGTGAGAGAGGAAGCACAGTAAGTTAAGTATGCACTTTAAAGGACCTGCCTAAAGCCCTTCTTACAATATAACTAGGGTCTTACTCCCCTCCCCACCACACACACACTTTTAAGGTAAAGGGCTATAATGTTGTACTAAAACAAAACACAAAAATAAAATAAAAATAAAAACCTTGCAGCAACAGGAAAGGAAATGGAAGAAAGCTGTTGGCAACAATCTCCTTTGAGAAGGAAAATAGGGGGAGCCCATGCAATAACAGAGCACAGTCCTATCATAATGGCAACTTGCATATCAAATCCTTGACTGGAAGATATTCTGCCTTTGGTCCTCTTTAGGGCTAGGAAAAGTGTGCCCCCAAAGAGAATACCTATTCTAGAGTTCCACTGGGGATCCCTTAGAGCCAGGGGCTTGGAGGAGGAAGGTAGGTGTGTTCACACTTCCACTGTACCAGATACAATTTGGAAACAGTCCCTCCAGCACAAGACTTAGCCTTCTATGGAATGTGGTAGAAATATGAACCAGTTGTAGATGTCCATTGAATGGTCTGGGTTTCCAAGTAGAAACTTATAATTTTGAGTATCTGATAGAGCCACAAAAATGAGCCAAACCATAAGATATAGGATAACAGCAGGACCAGGAAAAATACCATGGCTGAAGTCAATCAGATAGAAGTTAAAGGTTTTTTTGGGAACCTCTAAGTTAATTGTTGTTAGATACATGAAAGGAAGAAATAAGAGAGGGCAAAGGGACCTGAGACATATTCCTTGATATAGTAGAGAAATAGGATGGAAAAACTTCATAAATAGAGCATGAAGCAAGTTATTCCAGATGGTTGGGTGGCTTTAGCCTGTGCATTGGCTATGGAGGGTGCCCTGTATACAGAAGGCAGCTTCTGGACTAGCCAGGAAGGTGATAAAGAGAAGGTGAGCTTGGCCATACCTAAGGGTCTTAATGATGCAGACTAATGATTTCAAATCTTCCTTTAAACCATATATTTATGACAGGGAATTAATTTAAATTCACATACTATATGTAAGATCCTATATTAAGTGCTGAAGACACAAAGCCAATTAGAAAAAAATTAAAACCCAACAATTCTCAATAATTCAAGGCATTCATATGGGAGATCTAGCATGCACACATGTAAGTCAATGCAAGATAATCTAAGATGGAATCATGAACATTTTCCTATAGGAGTCTTTGCCTGAACTGAGCTTTGAAGGAAGATAGCAATTCTAAGTGAATTCCACACATAGAGAACAATAATTATGAAGGCATAGAGGCAGAGGATGAAATAGTAAGTTCAGGCAGCAAGCTGGTAGGCTAATTGGAATAGAATGTAATAATTATGAAGTAGAATAATGTCAAATAAGTCTAAAATTTATGTTGAAGCTGGATTAAGTGACAAGTGTAGAAGTTTGTATTTTTCAGAGGGAAAAGAGAGTACCAAAGATTTGGTGGCATACCATGATGAGATTAGTTGAAAGAATATTAATTAAGAAGCTTTGTAGAGAATGAGTTCGGGGGAGGAGGTAATCAGGGCTACCAATTAGGTTTTGTTGTTCAGTTCCATCTGACTCTTTATGACCCCTTTTAGAATATTCTTGGTGAAAACACTGGAGTGGTTTGTCTTTCTCCAGCTCATTTTACAGATGAGGAAACTGAGGCAAATAAGATTAAGTGACTTGCCTAGGATCAAACAGCTAGTAAGTGTCTGAGGAAAGTGAATCTTCCTGACTTTAGGCCTGGCTCTCTATCCACTGCATCACCTAGCTATCCATATCAATCAGAAGGATACTATAGTAGTATAGGTTTACAAAACTGTGGCCATGTAGAGAAGGGAAGAGATATTAAAGATGTAAAATTAACAAGATTTGACAACTGATTGGCTATTGTATATGAAAGTTATTGTGGTCATTGAAGTCCTGAGAGCTCATGATTAGAAAAGCAATCTGTAGCACTTTTTAGACATTAGTTCACTAAATCCACACAAGCAACCTGTGAGGTAAGTAGTGTTAATTCTTTTTCTCTTCATTTACAGACAAAAAAAACCAGGGAATTCTAGAAAGTGAAATGATCTGACTAAGGTCACAAAAATAGTAGTCGATAGAGCTAGCATTTCTGATTCCAATTCAAGTATTCTATCCATCATTCCTCAATAACTGCAGGATAGCATCCTAGGCCTCCATTATTTAATTCCTGTAGCCATTCTGAGAGACAACATAATGTAGTGAAACCCATAGTGGGCCTGGAATCAAGAGACGTTGGATCAAATTGCAGCTCAGATAAGTGAGTCACTCATGAGTCAGTCATGCTTAATACAGTGACTGGCACATAGTAGGCACTTAACATATGCTGATTGATTTATCTCCAAAAGTCTCATTTTTCTCCTCTGTCAAAGGAGACTGATAATTGTCTTGCCTACCTCACAGGATTGTTGTGAGGAAAGGACTTTGCAAAGCTATATGAAGGTGTGTTATTATTAACTCCAATTGGATAAGTATGACATTTTGCCAACCCAATTTGATAGAAAAAAGCACATATTCTGAAAGGCCCAGTCAAGCATCTTTTATCAGGGCCAAGATTAGATCTCGAAGACCTCAGTTAAGTCACAACTCCTATTTATTTCCTTCTCTGTAAAATGAAGATAACATTAGCACCTACCTTCCAGGGTTGTTGAGATGATTAAATTAAATAATATTTGCAAAACACTTTTCAAATGATAAAGTGTTATGTAAATACTACTGATTATTATTATTATTATTATTATTATTATTATTATTATATTTACCTATATAAAAATGGAAAGGTTCCATTTCTATCCAACTTATCTGAATCTATTAATTTGAAGTCAAGAAGTCACAGTCCTTGTACAAAGCTACTTAACAATGATTCAAGTTCTCTCTGACTGAATTTTAGAGTAGAATGAGTACTGGACTTGGTTTTAGAAAGCTTCAATATAAAGTCTAGCTTTCCTACTTAGTTCTTATGTGACCTTGTTATTTGATGTCTCTGTTCCCCTCTGTGAAATGAGGGGTTGGATGAAATAATTTCTAGGGCCCTTCTTTTTTCACTTTCTAGCTTATGATCCTATGAAAAATAGGTCAGGGACATGCCTGAGCCTGACACCTGCTTTTACTTCCTCTGACCTTGCTGCACAGCAGTTAAGACAGATCAAAGTGTCCAAATATTTGCCTCCTAAAGCATTTGAGAGAACACAAAAGAGGGTAATGGAAGCAGTAAGGTTTTGTTTTGTTTTGGGGTTGGGGAGTGGAGGGCTGTAGGGGGAAAGAGGTATTAAAGTTGCCTTTTGCTTGGTGGCACTGAATGTAAATCTTCATCCCTGGGAGGTATCCTGCCATGGTATGTTAGCATTCACTCATTACAGCCAGCTTTATGTAAGCTTTCCTTTTAGAGGCCAGCACAGAGTGCTGATTCTTCTTTGAGAAAGATAGAAACATTAAAACAAGTAAAGAAAACTCATTTCAGAAAGTGAAAAAGAAACAAGAAATATGAAAAAAGTTAATAAATGTATAGTTAATTCCTATTTAAAGATCAATAATAAAATACTTATTAGCAGCTGAATTAATGTAGTAAATTCTAAATCAAAGACCCTGTATAATCAGATAAAGATTGAACATTGGCTGGAATCCCATTGTAGATAACTAAATCAGGTCTCCTTCTCCTCTTTATGATGCATCCTGCCTCTGAATTGACATCACACTGAAGGATGTCTGCATAGCAGGGTATTAATCAGCTGATACTTGCAAACATCATTATTATATACACCACACGTGCACTGGGGAACACCACATTGTCTTTGGGGGAAAAAAAAGACTTCACCTCAGACTGTGGAGCCAATTTTTAATTTATATTTTCCTGCTTACATCACAGCAATGATACTCGAGTCATTACAAAATAAAATTCAAATAATGAGACAAAGACAAGTTGTAAATGTCACCAGGTCTCTAAGTGGAAAAATGAAGTTCCCTAAGTGTTGTCACAAATTGGGTCAATCTATGTGGAAAGAGAGCTTGCAAGCAGAATTGAAAGGCAGGATTTAACTTTTGTTAAAGCATTGCTTTTGCTTAAGAGAAGGTATGGGGTGATATTCCTGTAAAGGGGGGAAAAAAGGAAGAAGAAAAAGAAAAAAAAATTGGCAGTCAAAAGAGAGAATGATTATCCAGCAGGTTTCTGCATAGCACTTCTCTTTTTATTCCTGAGAGGTACAATTAAAGGATGCAAGTCATAAAACAGTGTATTTTCTCTCGGCTGTGATGCATTGTTTTTAATCTCACTGCCTTGTATTATATCACATTCCTATAATTCTTCCGACAGGAAAAGGCTTGTTTCATAAAAATATAGTCCCCGGCACTTGAAATATAAGTTCACATGCAAGCAACATATATATCACCAAACCAGCAAACTAACTCACTTACTTAATACACTAAACTTCAGGTTCTTCCTATATTATGTGAAATGGTTTGAAACAGGAGGCAGCTGCCAGGAACCATCACCGCTTCCTTGCTCAAGAGAGACAGGGGAAGGAAGAATGAAGGGGGGAAAAAAATTCCCCCGATGGATGCCACAATAACATGTCTTTCATTATTGCCCTGTGTCAAGGCACTCTGTAGCATTCATTGTGCATGCATAGTAAATGACTATTTACCTGGCATTGCCTTTGATAAGTCAGTCTTTTCTCCCTCTTTTCCTCGGCACCACATGGAATAGCAGTGCTCCTTTGCCTATAATGCTTATTAAGGTGATACCTTCTCTGAATAAGAAAGCACACACTTCCATAGGAGGCATTCTCTGGGGTTTTTAAGGGCCATTGTTTTTATTGTTTTCTTTTTATTTCTCCCACCCTGCTGCGTTTTAATGCTATAGTGACTTCTGTGTATACAACTCTCATATTGAAATGTCGGCTGCAGATAGATGCAATATTAAAGAGTGCTTATGAATTTTTGACATCTAATTAGTCGCTACCCAGTTAACATGTCAGGACTCAGAGGGATTAGGGAGTCAGCCCTTTCTGAATAAGTTAAAGCTGTGCTATGTCCTTTTCATGTATTATGCTTTAATGTAGGTGCTGATTATTTTGCCGTGATTAATTGATGAAGCCTATTGGTCTGGCAAGTGTTACAGAATTCACCATCTCTCACTTTATTTCTCTCAACTGGGCTTTCCCACTCATTTGAAGGGACTCACTTGCCTTTCTCTCTGCCTAGTATCTGTATTGATATGGCTCTCCCTTAATGTTGAATCTCCATCGTTTGGCATCCTTAGGGAAAAGGGGAACCTGGCACTTCATTTTGCCAACCACAGGTGAGGTACATGAAAAGAAACTGGCCCTCATTTAATAAAAAAAAAAAAACAACAGGCCTTTGCCTATACATGGACATTTTTTCTTTTTTCTTTTTTCCCTGAATGTGCTCAGCAAAATCTTAAGTACCTGTAAAAACTAAATGGTACATATTTTAAAACAATAAAATGATCCTTCATTCATTTAGAACTATGCCAAAGACTAGTGGTACTTTGTGGCACACTGGGAAGGAATACACTGTTGACTATATATCTGTAGGTACTTCCCAATGAAACAACATATATTGTGATTTTTAAACTAAAAGAAATCATTTGCTAACTTCTTTCCATTTGTAAGTGATATGAGGTGTTATATAAAGAACAATAAGGAACCTATATTTAACAGGTAATGGCTGTCCCCCTTTGCCTTCACAGGAACCCACTGGTATAAACTCATTGCTTTGCAGCAGTGATTTGAGATGTCTAAAGTAGGAAAGGAGGCCTATAAAACCAAGTTTGATTTCATTCTCTCTAAAATGATGTAAGGCGGCAGCATCCCTGTGGGATGCATTGTTTCTCTATGTCTCTGGATATGGGTGGCTCATGATTGTGGAGACCATCTTTCTTGGGCCTTTTAAAAGTTGGTTCTAATTGCCCAGTGTTGGTGTGGCAGAAACAAGCAGAGGAATTTCAGGATCACAGTCAGCAAGAGCAGCTCGCAAGCAGGATGACATGCACAGGTTTCTTCCTGCATTGGAGCGACTGAGAAGTTTCTTCACTATTCCCCCACTTTCTTCTCCATTGCTGGCCAAACAAAAGGCTGTTGCCATCTGAGTTCATTACTGCAGCCTCCTGGCTTTATGGACAAATAATTACTTTTCACATGGCAGAATCAATCCTATTATAAGCCTACACCATTCAAATCTGTAATTGGGGCAATAACAGCGCTGGAGCCGATTTATCTTTTTCAATGCACAAAACTCATGCTAACCATCCTAAAAATGTATAATTATAAATAAACCTTCACCTACGTCAATAGGCTGAGTTTTTAATTACCGTGCTGCATGTCAATCAAGGCCAGTACTGTTTATGCATGCGAGGGGGCTATTTCAGAGAAATTTCGGTGGTAGCTCCACTCCATTATCTGTATTTAGAGGGGGAGGAAGGGAGGGAGAAAGGGGGGAGAGAGAGAGAGAGAGAGAGAGAAAGAGAGAGAGAGAGAGAGAGAGAGAGAGAGAGAGAGAGAGAGAGAGAGAGAGAGAGAGAGAGAGAGAGAGAGAGAGAGAGAGAGAGATCCAGGAAATAAAATCATGTGTGGAAAGCAGTTTTGCTAAGCCTGGGACTGTAGCCATGGTGGCACTAGGTGAGGCGGGGCTGAAGTGGAGGGATCTGGCTGGAAGCGTAGGGTGTGACAAAGGGCAAGAGTAGTCACTACCTCCCCCCCATCTCCACAGGACAGCAATGTCATGATGCCATCAGCCCTTTCACACAAAGGAAAGGGGGGCCGTTATGGGGGTAGAGGGAAGGAAATGGGGGGAAAGGCAAGCAGAAGAGGATGGAGGGTATATGGAGAAGGGGGTGGGGGGAGTGCAGGCAAGAGCAAAGGAGGCTTAAAAGAAAATCAATCAATTGAAGTATATTCACTTTCTCTCACATAGTGGATTCTCTCTGAAGGAAACACTGAACTTTGTAGTGTTAGCAGCAGCTGAAATTTAGAATTATTGTTTCCTTCTAACAGAAGACTCATTTTCCACGGCCGCATTTGCAGCATAATAAGGGTTTTGTTATTTTTTCAATTAGAGTCAATTGACCTAACAAAATGGTTGGCAATTAAGTGATTTTTGTAATGGTCCGGGGGTAATTTAGTCGGGCTTGTCAGCTGTGTTTCATGAAGCCGAGATGTCTTTTTTTTCCCCCACTGCCTCTCTCTCCCTCTCTCTCTCTCTCTCTTGAGCATAATGGCTCATAATTTCGAAATCTTTTCCTTCTGTTTCCCTCACAATAATTCGCAATTACAGGAAGTTGTTGGAGGTGATTTTTTTTTCTACCTTGCCTTTTGAGTCAGTAATTTTAAATAAAATGTACATACTTGTAAAAAGGCGGCTATTACTGAAATCACTTTTTGTGTAAACTCAATTATTTTATGAATAGTGACACCAGCCGAAGCTGGGTCCCACTCTGAAAGACTGAGGTATTATTATTTTCAGGGGAAAAGGTTTTGAACGTTCTGCACACTTTCTCAAATCAAACCAGCATTCAAAAAGGTAAACAAAAACTTAAATGGATCAGGAAGCAGCTAGTAACCTCCCTCCTACTCCTTCCCTCCCCAACCCCCTCCCCAGATAAGATATGTTTCCTAGCCCCTTTCTACAACCCCTCCTCCACTACCGGACTTTTGCTTCTCTTGCTCTAATTTATGAAGGGATTCCTCATTTGACTAATTGATTCATTTTCTTAAGACGACATCTGGAGTTGCAGTTCCTTTTAAAAGGCTGCAGTTAGAGCTGATGACTAGATCAGATGTTCTTTCATTGTATTGCTGTTTATACCTACATAAAAATGCAATATTCACCATATATATGCATATACACATATATAGGAATATCCATATAGATTCACAATATGTTCCTCTTATATAAGTAAATCACCAGAACCACTCTATCTCTCTCTCTATTTATCTATCATCTATCTATCTATCTATCTTGTCTATGTATGCTATCTGTGCACACACATGCATCTTACACACAGTAGGGTAGATATATAAATTCCCAAACTTCTACTTGATTTTAAATTGGCCATGCACTCCATTTTCTCCTGACAGGAAAAATAAAAGATGATAACATCTATATAGGCCCCTCTTAGCTCCAAAAATATTTGACTCCCATTCAAATTGAACAGATTAAGGGAATATTGGCCAGTAGGGGGCAGTGTAAGAGCAATGCAGTCAAACACACTTTCAGACCTTCCTAAGTTGACTTGTTCTGTACCTGGGGGGCACTTTTCTCCTATTGATTTAAGGTTGTGACTATGCCCAGAAAATCCACCAGTAACCCAAGTGTCCTGGTACCTTATGTGTTTTCTTACCCTATCTTGGTCATATCAAAATTCTCCTGTCCTGCCTTTTAATTCTTCATTTCTCTCATTACCATCTCCAGGAAGCTATTAATGTTGCCAAGTTGTGAAACTAATACAATTCTCTTGCAGTGTTTTCTTGGAAGACTCAAGAAATAAGCTTCTGCCAAGGTCATAGTGACTCTCAGTATGCAATAAAATCAGATGGTCAGTGGCCTGAGAGGCAAGAAACTCAGTTCTTGCCCTGACTCCACCATTGACTCATTGTGTGTTCTATAAATCATTTCACCCCTCTTTAGAACTCAGTTTTTTTTTTTCATTTTTAAATGAGGGAAATAACAGAAATACATTACTTCAAAAGGTCTCTTCCAGCTCCCAGTGGGATCTTGGTCTTTGCTCAAATATACACAAATGTACATGTATATGTTTATACATGCCCACACTATACAAACACACACATATGTATTTATGTGTATACACATATATACATGAATACTTAATATATATGCATATGCTCAAATATGTAAACATTGATATAGCCACTAGGCCAATACATTTTTAAAAAAATTTCAGCTCGATAGGACCTAATAGTCAGCTTCCTTTGGCCTAGTCTTGAAGACCCATAGCCAATTCCATGCCACATTAGGCCATTGAAGTTGCATCTTAATTGTGGAAGTCATATAATATACATGTATAATATATGCATAATATATTATACATATATGTGTTGTATTATGTGCACTTACATTTTTCTATGTAAAACATATATGCATGTATTTATGCATGTGTGTGTATATATCTATGTACACATACATATAAACACACATATATACACATTTTAATATGGGGATTTGGTTCTATTCCAGGTGACTTCTTTCCCCTCCTTTTATCATGAGTCCTCAATGAAGATAAGAGGAGATTTAATGCCCCATCATTGCCAAGTAGTACAAGATTTGTGAATTTTCTATGGCAAATATTACCTACAGCTTGAAATCTCTACTCATTTCCCTTATGCTCATTGTCAGCCTTCTGCTTGGCTTAGATTATGTCACTTTAGTCTGGACTGGGCTCAAATTAGGTCCAACCTCTTAGGGTTTTGATTAATCCACTGCACCTCTCATTTCTCTGACTATAAAAGGAAAAGTTATGACTCTGAATAAGCATCTTGCAGAAGAACGAAGGGAAAGCAGAAAGTATTAAACTTTCATCCAGCACCATAGGAGAGATGTAGTTATTAAATTTCAGCTGCTTATCAAACTGATATGAAAGTCATTTTGCATGATTGCCTTGCATCCTCAAATCTTCTGCTTTTATTTGCAATGCATCTCTGTGCTTTCTTATTAGAAAAAATACTCAAAGGATAAAAAGCTGATAATATTATTCAGTTTTGACAATTAGGTAGGAAAAACAGTTGAAGAAGTGCTTTTTTATTGCATCTGGTAATAATATTGGTGGTCCTCTTGATAGCAGTCAGTGCTGATGCTACCCAAGGTGATGCCAGCTGTGTCTTATAATTCTGAAAGCACTGGTTATACTGGTAAAGCTTTCAAAGGATTAGGACCAAGAATGTAATTTCCATTATCAAAACTGGTATCAATGACTATCATGAATTCTAGCTTCAAGTTACATCCACTGAGTCCACCCACCTTGGGAATGCTTCTTCATAGTAACAAATAATTGGGAGGGATCTCATTCCCTTCCACCTGCTAAAATTATTTTGAATTCCTCTGTTCTACCCTTTTTGGTTATCAAAACAAGAGGAATATTTTATATCTTATTTTATGCTTTAGAATTTGCTGAACACTTTCACATATATTATAGCTTTTAATTCTTATAACTCCTTTGTGACATCAGGAAGTTGGGCAGGCATTACTATTATTCCCATTTTACAGATGAAGTTAAATGACTTGCCCAAGGTCATTTGTCTAATACTGGTAAGGGGCAGAATAGGAGCAGAACCATAATCTTCTAACAAATCCAGTGTTCTTTCTACCATACTGTCTCTCCTATCTCCTATGTTCACATACATGCCTTGATCACCTTTATGCTTATGATGGTACATACCGGAGCTAGCTATCCCTTCTAGTTCCTATGCTATCTTTTATCCCCCAGACACAATAATACCCCGCATCATGATGTCATTTCCTTTAAATTTTTGAAGGACCCATTTAAATTCTCACAGGACTCTGTTGATTTTTGTCATTAGATGGTTATTTAGTTAAGAAATAATGTGGGGGCAGCTAGGTAGCACAGTGGATAGAGCACTAGTCTTACAGTCCGGAGGACCTGAGTTCAAATCTAGCATCCAATACCTGACACTTACTAGCTGTGTGACCTTGGACAAGTCACTTAACCCTAATTGCCAGAAAGAAAGAAAGAAAGAAAGAAAGAAAGAAAGAAAGAAAGAAAGAAAGAAAGAAAGAAAGAAAGAAAGAAAGAAAGAAAGAAAGAAAGAAAGAAAGAAAGAAAGAAAGGAAGGAAGGAAGGAAGGAAGGAAGAAAGAAAGAAAGAAAGAAAGTGTTGTGTATATATGTGCATTACCTGAGCACAATTGGAAAGGTCAAACAGAACAGAAAACAAAGGAGATGGGATGACTAGAAAATTAGCCTAAGAGACAATAGCCCTGGGTTCTAGTCCTACCAATACCTTAAAAAGATGACTTAAACTTTCTGGTCCTTTGTTTTCCCATCTATTAAATTTGCGAGGAGGAATAAATGATTGCTATGGTTGTTTCTGTATCACACATTCTGTTTCCTATGATTCTAAATTCTCTTACAAATGACATTCTACAATCCTATTAAAAGGAAACCAGGATAAAGAAGTCTGGGGATGGAAGCTGGAAGCAAAGTCAGAAGAGAAAAGGAAGAATTGGTGAAATGTTAACCTTACAAAAATATGAGATGATAAACAGGAAGTTAGGAAAAGTCAGATGCCCAGTAGTGGTTAGGAAAATGTGAGCTCAATTAGTTAAAATGATTAAGAGAGTGAGAACTTTTGTCATTTCTAAAAAGATATTTTCATATATAGAAACAAGTTTCTGATTTTTACAGAGCTGGTAACCCTGTGAGGACCCTTTTTTAGCATGTGGAAAATAATTGTTTGACCTGGTATTCAATTGTTAAGTATCTAACACTGTGCTAGGTAAGTGTTGAAGAAATATAGAGCTTAAGTTAGGTACACAGACATCTTTACTCCCCTCCCGCATATGATAATGTATAATAAAAAACTCAAAAATTCCCCTCCCTTCCCCTAAAATGGAAATAGTGATAAGTATTTATGTAATGGTTATCAGATTAACTGGGTCAAGGTTGGTGGTTTGATATTAATAGAGGAAATTTCTATTATAATTCCCTATTTTAATGAAATCATTGGTCCAAATAACAACAAAAGATAGAATCCCATTAACCAAATTCAGTTGTCCTTGCAGCCTCAGTTGTCAATACAGTCATTGCAGCATTCCCATATGGGAATCAAGGTTAGTTTGAATGTAAGAAAGTACATGTGTGAATGTATAATGTGTCATTTCCAAGTTCATGGAACTTGGAAATAAAGCAAAATCCTCTTCTCCTGTCTTATCAGGTAGATAAGATATAAAGATATAAAGACAAGAAAGATAAGATTCAGTAATTCTTATCTATTACACACATTCACATACATCCATACACATATGTAATATGTATATATAAAATTATACATAATCTAAAGGTACTTACATATTCACACAGTGATATAACCATACATATATATATGTTACATATATATTACATATATAAATTAACCTGAGTTACTCTAATCGAATTCTTCAGCATATATACATATATACATACACATATACATATATGTGCATATTCACATGATATATTTGTGTGTGTGTGTAGACACTTTCTGTGTTACTGTAGTTGAACTCTTCAAGATGCATCTAGTAGAGAGAATATTGATTGATCTTAGAGTCAGAAGACATACTGAAGTACTGTAAAGTCCTACCCTTTACTTCCTTCAGTCTCATTTTCTTCATCAAAGGATATAATAATACTTATATTAATGATCTCACATAAGAGAAATTATGGCTTAATGTAGAGACAATGGACCTCAGAGCCAGGCACACCTGGGTTCAAGTCTCGCCTTCCATACATCCTCATTGTGTAATTCTGAGAAATCATTTAACTTCTCAAGCATTCTAAGGCAACTCTCTAAGACTATAAGTGGAAAGGAAAATGCTGACTTGTATTGATAGAGGGAGTTTCTATACATGAGTATTAATGAAATTACAGGTCCAATTTTTTTTAATTGCTTCAGGATTATTGAGGAAAGTACTTTGTATAGCTTAAAGCATGAAAATGTGAATCATTTTAAAACAGAGTTTTGAAAATGGCTGGGTTTTTTCCTACTAATAACAAGCTGATTAAAGACCTATTGATTTTTTAAAAAATTTATTGGGGGGGCATATATTCAGACCTATGATTTCATCAATATATGGTGAGGAAACTCCCTCTTCTCAAGCAGATCTACAACTGTTTTACAACTTATAATGAAAGTTATTTGGTTCACTGAAAGATTAATTAACTTAGCCAAGCCATATAGCTAGGATGTGTAAGAGATACAACTTACATCTCATTTTCCCAACTCTTCAACCAGGTTTTTATCCACTTCGCCAGGGTGCCTATTTTGTTCTTTTATGGTCATTAATGATGAAACAATAGGGACCAACCTGATTAAACTACTAATAATAAATTGTAATAATACAGTTCATTAAGATTTAAAAGTAAAAAAAAGATTTAAAAGTATAATTCTTAGCAACAGCCCTATGAGGTAAATAGTTTAAGTATTATGTGCTATATCCTCCAAATGAGGAATCTAAGACAGAGAGAGGCAAAATAACTTGCTTAAAGTCAGATTGTTACCAAGTGTTGGAGCTGGGACTTGAAGTAATAGTTCTTCTTGATTTCTACATGAAAATGTGAACTCCTTTAGGATAGGGTTTATGTTTTATTTGGGGAGGGGAGGCTTTATCTTTAACCTTAATGCTTAGCATAACACCTGGCACATAAGGCCTTACACCATTAATAAATGTTGATTGATGATTGATTGATGGCTTCTCAACTGCAAGTCACAAGCTCCAGAGGTCTATTACAACATGATGATGATATGCTCCCCTTGGATTCTGGGAAATTAGTGAAATAAGAGTATTAATAAAGGGGAAAGGAGAAAAGTGATAAGCTAGAGGGTAATTGAAGACACATATCTACTTCAGTTTTCTAAGAGCTAGCCCCATCCCTCTGGGACAACTTGGTTTTTGGGGCTTTTTTTTTTGTTTTTCTTAGGTCCATCATTATAAATATGAGTGGGGCTCATCAGAATAGGCTTCTGTTAGTTTACAATCTAGTGTGGAAGTATAAAGCATGAACACTAATAACTGTAATATGCACTTTAATGATAGCCTTAGGTCTATAGTAAAACCTCATGAACTTGAACTAATGAGGTGAAGACTAAGAACAATCTTGAATATACATATGTGCATATATAGGTGCATAAAGGATTAAATTTAGTTGAATTATTTTCAAGTACATTAATCCTAAATGGCTTGTGTGTGCATGTGAGAGAGAGATTATCAGGTTAAAAAAAAGATTGTTTTTAACACTATATCTTTCTAACTACTGTCATGTCACTATTACCTCACTAAACCTCAGTTTCTCCATCTGTGAAAACAATGAGGATTAAAATAAGGCAGTTCTAATCTCACAAGGTTATGATGAAGAGAATGTTTTGTAAATCTTAGCGCATTATAGACATGTGGGTTATTATTATTATTAACTCTTGTTTTTATGCAAATAGTTCCCCCTAAAGTGCTTGAAAATAATTGGTTCTCCTAAGTAGTTTAATGACTCATACTGTCAACCCTTCATTCTAGCATATTATTTAAAAATTGATAGGGTAAATGACAAGGGGATAATATTCCTGGATACAAGCTATAAAATCAAGCCTCTGTCTCAACTAATGGTGATTATACTTACTGACTAACACCTGTATTGCATTCATGTGTTAAGACCAGGTTACTCAGTATTAATAAGAATGCCAATGGGGTAATATTTCTAAGCTTACACACCATTTCAAGCAACCCTCAACTATCAGTTCATAAAAGAACTAATTTTTAGAGGAAAGAAGCAGGGCATCACAGAAATAACCTTGGATATAGAGTCAGAAAAACAGTTTAAATAGCAGATTTACTAGTTACTGTGTGATTTTGGAAAACTCACTTTACCACTTTATTCCTAAGCTGCTCTATATTTGGAATGAGGTTATTTGGGCAAAATTGATTGATAAGGTTACTTTCATCTCTAAGAGGGAGAGGGAGAGAGAGAAAGATAGAGAAAGTGAGACAGAGACAGAGACAAAGAAAGAGGCAGAGAGAGAGAGAGAGAGAGAGAGAGAGAGAGAGAGAGAGAGAGAGAGAGAGAGAGAGAGAGAGAGAGAGAAAGAGAGAGTGAGGGAGAGAGAGAGAGAGAGGCATAAGGAAAGAAAGTTAGAGAAACAAAGATTAACAAAGAGACAGAAACAAAGGGAAAGAAAGAGACAGTGCCAGAGACAGAAAAACAGAGACAGGGGGACAGATATTGAATCTCTATGTATCCAGATAATCTTGTATTCCCTTACAGATCAGTACTCTTATTTATTTTTATATACCCTAAACTAACGAGTATAATGTTCTGCATACATTGGTGATCAGTAAATATTTGTTGAGTGAATGAATAAATCTCCGTAGCTCTCCAAGTTTCTGTCATTCTAATTCATGAAATAGGTGGCTATATATCGCCATACTCCAAGTCGCCTACCTGTGACTAACACTGAGAGGAAAGTAGGATGTTGAATGATAAACTTATACACACACACACTCACCTATGCACATTTTCAAAGAGAAGGTTGGACTAGATGATTTTTAAGCTTTCTTCCAAAACATATATTTTTCTATGATTCTCTGAAGGAAGAAATATTGCCTTTACTGAAGGTTTCTTGCTCTTTGAAGATTTAGTTCAATTTTACAAGTATTTATTTTATGTATCTGTTGATTCAATTCAGCAAACATTTTTTAAGCACCTGCTGCAAGCTTATCATTTTATGATTCTCAGAATACTTTTGTGGTGGTCCAGAACGATCTCTGGATTTTAGGCCTAGCATCTTTGCTGACACCATCCATCTGCTTTAGACAGGGCCCATAATCCTTCCATGCACCTTATCGGGGAAACTAAACAGACAAATTTGAGTGAGACCCTCCCTTCTACCTACAAGGCCTTATCCTCTTCCAAACTGTTGGCAACCTTGTTTATTCTGACTGAGCCTAGCACATTGGGTTCAGAACTATAGTTAAGGGAAACAAATACCAGTAACTTTGACATCAGATTTTCAGGCTCTTATGTGAACCTCAATCCTCTTCCTTCTCCGCAATAATATCTCACCCAAGACCCAGAAAAAGGGAATTTTTGTGTCTCCCTTTCTCATGGCCTACTAGGGAATTAAGTATCTTCCCTTTTGTAAGGTAAAGTACACACATAATAAAGTCTATTGTTTTTAGCATTACTAGATGACTTTATTCTTCACTGAAAATTTATTAATTCTCCCCTAAGTAGCTGCAATTAGATTAGGAAGATTCATGCTTTATCCTATTTAAATTTCTAAAGAACCCTATGAAATAAGATAATAGTATTGAGAGCTAGAAGGGGTCTTACTAATAAGTTAATCTGTCCTATCTCATTCCATATATGAGGAAACTGAGATCCTAAAGAGATAGTAGGTAGTAAATTGCAGAACCAGGACCCAAATCCACATACTATTTCCTGTTGTTGTTGTTTGTTGGGATTGGGGGGGGGTGCAGGGCAATGAGGGTTAAGTGACTTGCCCAGGGTCACACAGCTAGTGAGTGTCTGAGGCCAGATTTGAACTCAGATCCTCTAGAATCCAGGGGTCACACAGCTAGTAAGTGTTAAGTGTCTGAGGCTGGATTTGAACTCAGGTCCTCCTGACTCCAGGGCCGGTGCTCTATCCACTGTGCAACCTAGCTGCCCCCACATACTATTTTCTAATCTAGTACACTTTCAAACTATTCCATGTTTCCTCTTTCAAGGAGTTACAAGCAATATTAACTTTATTTTATAGATAAGAAAGTTCAGGCTCAGAGTCAAAGCCACAAACCTAGTAAACTAAGCTAAAAGTCCTGGTATTCTAATTTTTTCTTTTTTCAGGGCAGAGGGTTAAGTGACTTTCCCAGGGTGACACAGCTAGTGTCAAGTGTCTAAGGCTGGATTTGAACTCGGGTCCTCCTGAATCCAGTGCCAATGCTTTATCCACTGAGCCACACAGCTGCCCCCTGGTATTCTAATTAAGCCCACATTACTCTTTACACTATAACAATGTGTTTATTGAGTAAGTATATGCCTAGTATGGTCCTAAATAATAAAGAGGAAATGAAATATGACCCAGGCCTCACCCTCAAGGAGTTTACAATCTTTTTAGAATTACTTGGTTATTATTTAGAAGATTACCTTGTGTCACTTTACAAATTGAATAGATTAATTAGAAAATGTGACTCGTCCAAACATTGAAAACTTTAAGCCACCTCTTGGCCTTCTTCTATTCCTTTGGAGATACTACACAGAAATAGAAATGTTCTAAAAGAGAAATGGATCAAACTGGGTTGTCATTAAACCAGCAAATTTTACTGATATAATATCAAAGGATATATGGGGGCCAGTTTGGGCCAGTTCTCACAGAGCCAATTCTTTTTCTTTTTCTTTTTCTTTTTTTTTTTTTTTTTGTGGGGCAATGAGGATTAAGTGACTTGCCCAGGGTCACATAATACAACTAGTAAATGTCAAGTGTCTGAGACTGGATTTGAACTCAGGTCTTCCTGAATCCAGGGCCAGTGCTTTATTCACTGCACCACCTAGCTGCCCCCTGACAGAGCCAATTCTTAAATTTTCAGTGTGAGCATTTATATCTCAGAAATCAGAAAATGCTACCAATCACGGTTTGATTCATCTGTTGATTGTCTTGACATAAGAAAATGATGGAGAAAATGTTAATAATGTAAATTAAATTTAAGAGTGTGGCCTGCATACTTTTTTTTTTAGAGCAAATTGTTAAACCTTTACTAGCACAATTCTGGAAGACAATTAAAAGAAATTTCCTACCCAACATAATCTCAAGTTCATTAGAACAGAAAATGTCTGAATCTTAAACTTATAGTATCAAAGTTGAAAATCCTGGCTATTGTTTTAATATTAACATGAAGCAATATCTCTCAGCTCAATTCCCATCTTCTACAAGAAGACTTTTCCCCCAGTCCTTTACCCACTTCTACCCACCCTCCAGCTCCCCACATATTCCCCCCATTGCCTTTCTTCTGTGATTACTTCCAACCTAGTCTCTATATCTTGTATGTATATGATTATTTGTATGTTACCATTGGAATGTGAGCTCCTTGATGGCAGAGTCTGTATTTGCCTTTCTTGTATGTGTATATCCCCAGCATTAAACCCAGTTCCTGGCATACAGTAAAAACTTAATAAATACTTTTTGACTTGACTTATTGACCCAGTTTATAAGTACATATTACTCTCCCAGAGGGTATGCAACACATAAATAAATATTTTTACATACATCCTAATAATAATGTAGCTCTTTATGATCATAAAGCACTTTTAAAATTCATCATCTCAAGTCTCCCTACTCCCAAAAAGTCTATGGAGAAACCCAAGTGATTTTATAAAGTTTTTGTATCTTTATCATATATTATAAACCACTTACCCTCCCACATCACAACCTGAACTCTACTACACACTTCCAGGGACAGAGACCAGTGTGACCTTGACCCTATTGGCCAACCATGTTGTTGAGTTCACCAATCTCTCTATGGCATGTTTCAAGTAACTCAAAGGATTTCTAGCCTGCCAAACCAGAGATTGGGTTCTCCCTCCTATATGTAGTCATTTTCTCCAGTGAATGAACCAAAAGCTCTTGATGTCTCAAACTCCATGAGTTTGGCCCAAGCTGAAGACTTTTCTAGGCCAGCATACATCTGCTATGTGTAGTCATGTGTGTAGGCAGGGCACTTGAGACTTGAGTTATGCAGGAGTCCCTTAAGCATCTAACTCATTAGAAATCCCAGAGAAAGAGGCAGGGTAAAGGGAGAGAATTTAAAGTTTATGGTCTCAGAAGTTGAAATGATGCTATCTCTCCCCTTAAATCACCTAACTCATAATACCTGGTCTTTTTTATATGTCATGAACCCCAAAAGAAGTCTGGTGCCTTCTCAGAATAAGTTGTTAAATGTATAAGCACTCACACACACACACATACACACACATACACATATATTTATACATAAAACACATGTATATAACACATATATACACATATTACCTATTCATTACATACATGAGAAACTGATTATATTGAAATACAGTAATCAAAACATTTTTATGTTCAGTAATATCAAAATAATAACCCCAACTTCAAATTGAGGCATGCTTCCCCCACCCCCAGCCCTGATGCTGTTTGTCCCTATATACAAGTCTAGAAAGGTCTCTGGGCTCCTGGGGAGGACCTAACAAAATCTCGCCAATTGCATTTCTGAGCACCCCAGACCAAAGCATCCCAACAAAGTTCACATGCTATAACTCCTAATGGCTTTCCTAATGTCACACAAAAAGTTCCATGCAGTTACTTTAGTATAGCTCTTCTATTTCAAAATTATTATGTATGGAGAGCAGGGGAGCTCAAGTCTACTAGCTAGTTGTTCTGAAGACCACTGTGATCCCTCCTAAATACAAGAAGTCATGCTAATCCAACAAAAGAAAACTATGTTCAGGGTACAGTTCTTAAAGTCACAGTATTTTCACATATATCTTTAGTTGCTGAATGGTCAGAAACAGTTTACTCTCTAGGCTTTCAATGGCAATAGAGGACTCCTCACCATTAGTGACCACCATCACCAAAGCGATCACCAGAAGTACCACCAGAAGTGTAAAAGCCTATGTCCAATTTCAAGCACATCATTTTGAACCAATTCTGTGGACTATGACAAATGTTTCAGGTCCCTTGTTAATTTAGGTTCAAAATTAGAACAAAATGAGATAGATGATCATAATCAATCTAAAAGTTAACTATATATGTTTTTGTGATTATATATATTTGGTTATAGTTATATTTTTCTCCTCCTTCTTTCCCCAGACCTAGCCATGGCCCACCATTATGTATATGTGTGTGTATGTATATATGTGTACATATATGAATATATGTATATATGTGTACATGTATGCATATATGTATATGTATATATACATATTTGTACGTAATGCCTGGCAGGGAGGAGAAAAGAAGAAAGTTACATGAAAAGCTTTATATATATGTATATGTATACATACACACATATATATATATACCCATACTTATATACATACCCATACCCATATACATATACACATGTGTATACATATAGGAATAGCAAGTTTTCCATAATGGATTTGTATTTTCATGTGCGAATCATTTTTTTATTCTACTATGTTACAGAAATGCTTGTTTTATTTCTTAAGTTCAGAATAAAATATTTTCTTTACAAGTTAACAAAAGCTTTACTTAGGCGTAGTAAGGGAAAGATATTAATTGAAGATATACCATTGATTCAGATGAACACAGATGCCCTCACTCTAAGTTGCCAATAATGACCCACTGTTCAAGTATCAGTAATCAGAGCTCCTTGTGACTTCTTGTACTCAGGTAACCAGGAAGTGATGTCAATGGTTTAAACATTTAGTACCCTAAGCCTATACATTATGGTCCCTTGATTATTTTTTTAATTATTAATAAACATGAACTGGAAAACCACATAATCATTTGTTACAACTGTGTGTTAAATAGGAATTACTATCCTCTGAGCAATGATCTAAGAAACTCCAGAGGAATGTTCATGGATTTTTTTATGGCTATTCCTTTACCCACAGTCAATTTTATATCCATTATACTGAAGATTCCAAACTACAAAAGAAATGAGGGCCACTAAGCCATACATAAAAATCACTGTTGGGGCAGCTAGATGGTGCAGTGGATAAAGCACCAGCCCTGGATTCAGAAGGACCTGAATTAAAATCTGGCCTCAGACACTTGACACTTACTAGCTCTGTGACCCTGGGCAAGTCACTTAACCCTCATGGCCCTTCACAAAAAATCACTGTGGGCTTCATATTACCTTGGTTTAAAAATGTAGTATCTTATTGTATTTTAATTTTATTAACTATCTCTCACTGTAGGATACATGTTTATTTTGTTATGAAAAATAATTGTTTTACTTTTAAAATTTTATTTATTTATTAATATTGAATAGAATTTTATTTTCCAAAATATATGTAAAAACAGATTTTAACATCAATTTTTTAAAAACTTTGTGTTCCAACTTCTCTTTCTCCTCCATTCCTACAACCCACCCACTAGAATTCAAGCATTTCAAAATTAAGTTATACATAAGTAGTCATGGAAAACATTCCCACATTAGCTAGGTTGTAAGAGAAAACAGTCAAAAAACACCAAAATTTCAGATTGAGAAATTGTCAAAGAGGAGAAAAAAAATGGAAAAAAATGTGTTTCCATCTGTTTTCAGATACTATCAGTTCTTTCTCTGTAGATGGGTTGCCGTTTTCTTAAGTCCTTCAGGATTATATTGGATCATTGCCTTGCTGGAAATAACCACATGCTTCCCAGCAGATCATCTTACACTATTGCTGTTATTCTGTATACAGTACATTTCACTCTGCTTCAGTTCATGTAGGTCTTTCCAGGTTTTTCTGATACTATCCTGTTCATCATAACCTGTATATAGTACCTTAAACTTGACAGAGAATTTTCTTCATATTATCTCAGCAAGGTAGGTACCATACATTTTGTCATTATAATCAATCATCATAACTATTTCCCTCCATCCTATTCCCTTCCCAGGATATTTACTCTATTTTCTATCTTCTTTTAACCTATTCCTCCTCAAAAGTGTTTTATTTCTAACTGTCCCCTCCCCCGCTCTGCATTCCCTTTTTTCAACCATCCTTCCTTATCCTCTTCCCCTCATACCTTCCTATAGAGTTAAATAGATAACTCCTCCCAATTAGGTGTGAATGTTATTTCCTCCATGAGCCCACTCTAATGAGATTAAGGTCTTTGAGCTAATTCTGTGTTCTAAATTTTCTTCCTCCCTCCCTCCCTCCTCAATTCTCCCTATGAAATCAAGCAATTCAATATGTCATAATTGTGCAGTAATGCAGAACATCTTCACCTTCCTTGAAAGAGTTTTGCTTTTTACTGCTCTCTCCCCCAAACTGCCCTTCCCTCCTCCCCCCCCCACCTTATCTCCTTTCCTTTCCTTCAGGGCAAAAGTATATTACTATAACTAATTGAGTATATATGTTAGTCCTTCTTTGAGCCAATTCTGATGATATTAAGGTTCACCCACTCCCCAATTCCTTCCCCCTCTTCCCCTCCCCTCCATAAGCTTTTTTCTTGTTTCCTTCATGTGAACTACCTCTCCCCAGATCATCTCTCCTCTTCTCCCTCCCCCAGTCTATTCCTCCTACACCTCAACCCTATTTTAAAGATGTCATCATGGGTTAGTTAGGTGGCACAGTGGACAATGCACCAGCCCTGGACCCAGGAGGCCCCAAGCCCAAATCTGGCCCCAGACATGACACCCCACCCTGTCTGCCCCACAAAGAACAAAACATAAATGCTTTACAGATATCATCCCTTCATATTCAGTTCAGGCCTGTGTCCTCTGTGAATTCCTTACTGAGATAGTTCTTATGAGTTTAAAGTATTACCTTCCCATGTAGGAATATAAACAGTTTGATCTTTTAATATCCCTCATGAAGTCTTTTTTCCTGTTTACCTTTTTATGCTTCTCCAGGGTCTTGTATTTGAAAGTTAAATTTTCTATTCAGTTCAGGTCTTTTCATAGCAAATGCCTGAAAGTCCTCTTTCTCATTGAAATTCCATTTTTGCCTCTGAAAGATTGTGCTTAGTTTTGCTGGGTATATGATTTTTGGCTATAGTCCCAGTTCTTTTGACTTCTGGAATATCATTTTCCATGCCCTCTGGTCCTTTAATATAGAGCCAAAATGGCAGAGGAGAGGCTGTTACTCCCACAAGCTTCGGATTAACCATCCACTCACACCCAAATAATGCAGTAAAAAAAACAAAACCCAGAACAGCCTACTGCAGGTAAGAACAGAGTGAGACTATTTCTCTGCAAAAGAGGGCAATTCTGATCACCTACTGATCAGGCTGAATAGTTCAGCATGCAGTCCAGACCCAGCCAGGGACAGTGCTTCCAGCACCTATCAGAGTCTTCAGCACCAGCAGTTTCTGAGGCTTTGATCACAGACCGGTGAGGGGGTTCGGCAGTAGGCCGGGATGAAGTGGAGACAGTATCTACTGGAGTTGGAGCAAAGCGCCCTGGGTCTGAACCAGTGGGCTGAATCGAATGGTGGTGGCCCAGTGGAGGAGGGGCAAAAGGACACCAAGCTTCCAACCATAGAGAATCAGAGTTCAATCAGACTTCTGTTTCAGGGTCAAAGAGAAAGCAGCCATGATTACTCACAGGCCAGGCAGGATGAGGAGAAGCCCAATCACCCCCTGGGCTGGGCTGTAGCATGAACAATGTGTCCTGGAAGCAGTGCTACATTTTAAGAAGGAGCTAAAAGCCAAGAAAGAGTAAGCCAGGATGAGTAGGCAGAGAAAGCAGAAGAACATTGAAAACTTCTTTGGGGGAAAGGTAGACCACAATACAACCTCAGAAGAATTTTAATAACAGGGTCAAAGCTCCAACATCCAAAGCTTCCAAGAAAAATATGAACTGGTCTCAGGCCATGGAAGCTCTCAAAAGGGACTTTGAAGAGAAAGTAGGAGAGATAGAAAGAAGATGTAGAGAAATAGCGGAAAGAATGGAAAGAGAAATGAGAGCGATGCAGCAGAGTCATGAGAAAAAAGTCAACAGTTTGAAAAGCCAAATAGAAAAGGAGATTAAAAACTGTCTGATTAAAATAATTGCCTAAGAATTAGGATTGAACAAATGGAAGCTAGTGACCTTATGAGAGACCAAGACACAGTAAAACAAATCCAATTGAATGAAAAAATAGAGGGCAATGTGAAATATCTCCTTGGAAAAACAGCTGACCTGGAAAATAAATCTAGGAGAGATAATTTGAAAATCATTGGACTACCTGAAAACCATGACCAAAACAAGATCTTAGACACCAACCTCCAAGAGATTGTGAGGGAAAATTGTCCTGATATTCTAGAAGCAGAAGCTAAAATAGAAATTGAAAGAATCCACTGATCACCTCCTGAAAGAGATCCCAAAAGGAAAACCTCCAGGAATATTATAGCCAAATTCAAGAGCTCCAAGGTCAAGGAGAAAATTTTGAAAGCAGCTAGAAAAAGGGAATTCAAATACTGTGGACGTCCAATAAGGATTGTTATACTGTTTAAATCCAACCCTGTGTGACTAAATGTTGTTCACACCCAGGATGTCACCTGACTCCAGTTATTCTCTAGAATGCTGCTAATGACTATAAGGTATTTTGGGCTCTTCAAGGTGTTAGATCCACCCCCAATTATTCTTGTTTTGGATTATCACTCCAAGGACTTGTCATGATCCACACAAACTTTTGTTTTGGGTTTCCTTGTGATTTGATCAGGTTCACCTTCTGGCAAAATTGCTTTTGTGTGAACCAGATACCCTTAGCTAAATCCTAAATAATGTAAAACTTCCAGAAACTGGCCAAAAGGGAGCCTCATCTCTTTTTTGGCTTTCATTCCTCTATCAAATAACTTAAGAAATAGATTTCTGAAACTTTCTGATTTTTGGATCTGTTCTCACAAACAATATAGTTTACATTTGAATCTGGTCCTGACCATATTTAGGAGTGTTGTGGGCCATATACAACCCATGGGCCACGTGATTGACACCTCTATGCTACATTTCAAAATCCCCCAGAGTTAATTAGGGCATTATATAAACTAGCTAAAATTTTCATTTGTAGAAAACATAACAAAGAACCAAAGTTCCCATTTCAAATATTAAGATTTCTAATCATTCTCATTAAGGTATAGCTAGGTATTTAAACTACATTTTCAATGTTCTCATGATCCAATGTGGATTATTTTGTACTTGCTCCTGGATTTAGGCTTTCATATATATGAGATACCTGAGGGGGGAAAACATGTACATAGAGCAGTTAATATTTGTAGTATTTATAGTCATTTGAAATAAGGAACTCTTGCTCTGCAATATTGTAAATCGGGAACTTTATGAAGAGAAGTCATTGTGCTTTTTAAAGTAATGATGTCCTTGAAAGATTCATTTGAAGCCATCATCAATTTCAGTGAGTATGGACATGGTAAGTGGAATGGGTAAAAATGTCCAGTCCTGCTAGGTCTCTATGATATTCCAGCTGTTAGACAGCTGGGGGATGGAAGGGAGGGGTGTAGAAGGGACATTCCATTAGATCAAGGATATTAAGAAGACTATGTGAATTGGGGTAGGAGAGGCAAAAAATTGGGCCATAGGCCAAGATAGCCTTTGTAATTCTATTCAAAGGGGTCTTTTGCATTTCTATTAACCCTGGAGATTTACAAGTTCAGAAGTTGGTAAGTCAGTTAAAGAATTTACTGTGACATAAGATATATCAGAACTAAAAACAACATTTTAAAACAATTATCCAATCCCCCACAAAAAGTTGGTATTTTTAAAAATTGCAAGAAAATAAATAGAAACCAACTTGGAGTGGGGGGGCAGGGGGAGGGGGGAGGTTGTTCATTCTGTCCTATACTAAAAATGTTTTGTTTCACTTTAAAAATCAGATTTAGCAGAGATGGTTGCTCTATTTTGGAAAAAACATAATTAAGAACAGCCAGGGTATTGAGGTTGAAAAGAGTACAATGAACTATAACTTCTCTTTTTCCCAAAAAGATCATTCTTTATAGATTTTTCTTCTGTGTTAAAGAAAGCATTTTCAGAGAATCTCTCCAGCCTCTGTTTTTAGGCATGTAAAATTGGGTACACATCTAATTGTCCCTGCAATTGTCCACTTGCACCTTCAAATTATGGGACAAGTGGCCAATTGTGCCTGCAATTGACTAATTGCATCAACAATTAGCCAATTGTGGGCACAATTAGCTACATGTAGAATTAATCATATGCACAAGGTGGGTGGCCACTCTTTGAAAAACTGGACCCAAATATGTTCTAGATGCACATCTGCATGATGACTTAAAAGGCACATGGCACTCGGATCCTAGTGAATCATTTTAGAGAGAATCACTTACGTAAATCTGGTGCTTATTAAAATTTATCCCACAAACCACAAGGTTGTCTTTTTATTTTTAATAGGAAGAAGCATGGATCCATAGTCTGAGGCATAGCAGACTCCTTATGTAACAAAGACCTTCTACAGCAGGGGTTCTTAATCTTTGTTGCATCATGGAATCCTTTGGCAGTCTGATGAAGCCTATGCATTCCTTCTGTTTTTAAATGCATTACATAAAATATGTAGGATTACAAAGAATACCAAAAGTTAATGAAAATAAAGAAGTTTTTTTTTTGTTTGTTTTGGGTTTTTTTTTTTTCTCTCATCAAAGTTCACAGACTCCTGAACATATATCCACGGACTCCTTAGAAGTCCTCGTGGGCCTCCTGGTTAACAAGCCCTGTTCTACAAGGAGAAACTTGCACGCTTTGTTGCTAGTTTCCTTCTATCCTTTGTCTTAGAATCATAAACTCACAAAAGTTGTCAGAGACCTTTGAGATTATCTAATCACTGAACCATGGAATATCAAAAATGAAAGAGATCTCAGAGGTCACTTAATCCAAACTATAACCGAAGCAGGAATCTCATCACTCTATAGATCAACAAGCATTTATTAAGTTCCCACTCTATGCAAAGCACTATTCTAGGCATGGATATACAAAGAAAAAGAACAAAACAATGTCTAGTCTCCATTGAGGTAACATGACTACCAAACCGTAAAAACTATATATCATTGTTTTCATTATGATTAATTATCATTCTCAAGAAAATAATAATGATCAAATTTCCATTTATGGGCATCCACTGATGGAGAATTACTATCTTTTTTATTCCACTTCTGAAAAGTTTAATGTTTTTTTTTTTTTTTGGTGAGGCAATTGGGGTTAAGTGACTTGCCTAGGGTCACACAGCTGGTAAGTGTTAAGTGTCTGAGGCCTGATTTGAACTCAGTTCCTCCTGAATCCAGGGCTTGTGCTCTATCCACTGCACCACCTAGCTGCTCCAAAAAGTCTAAATTTTACAGAAAATTTTCTATTAAAATTTCTCTTAAAACTTGCCTCAAAATGGCCACCTCTTGCTCTAACTTCTGTCCTTTGGGGCCAAGCAGAACTAGTCTAATCAGCAAAAGATGATTACTTTTTATAGACATATAGTTAACTATATATCTCAATAAACATGAATATATAGGTTTCAAATGTATAAAATGCACTATGCATTTTTGTGTGTGCTTTATATATGACTACATGATATTAATAGAGGAAACAAGCTCTTCAATAAAGATTTTAGAAATGACATCATGAGGAATAGATTTGAAAGGTACTCAGAAGTGGAAGAGAGCAAAAGGGAAATGGAAGAGGGAGGTAGGAAAGAGATGACAGGAGAGGGAAGAGGAGGGTGAAGAGGAGAGAGGGAGAGAGGGACAGGGAGGGAGAAAAGAGAGACTGTCAGGAAGAAGTTGAGCTAAAAAGAACTAAAGAAAAGCAAGTCACAAACACCTTGAACTCTAAAATTGAGGTAATAATGGTTGTATTACATACCTTGCAGTTCTGTGATGAGGAAAGATTTAAAATTTTGAATCATATGAATGCAAGTTATTATTATGATCTTGTTATTCAACTCGGACTAGGAAATAATGAAATTCTCATCTGTTTGGCACTTGGCTCTCTATAACTTCAAGGAATATGGGAACACTCGGTGGCAGCTGGGTGGGAGGACCTCTATTTAAAGAGAAGGAGAAAAAGGACAAAAAATATAAAGACAAAAAATGAAAGTCTTTGACCTCCAGAAACTTATGATCTATTGGGGAAAACAAGATATATACTATACTCACACACACATATATGTATATATGTATATGTGTATGTATATATATGTATATGCATATGTATCTGTACGTATATTAAAACAACAACAACACTACAAGGGTGGAGTCAATATGGCAGCAGAAAGACAGTGACTTTTCAGAGCACTCCCCTAAAACCCTCCAGATATCTTCAAATGATGCCATAAGAAAATTCCTGGAGCAGCAGAACCCACAAAAGGAAAGGGTGAGATCATTTTTCTGCCAAAGAAGGTTTAGATGGTTGGCAGGAAAGGTCTGTTTTACCAGGGTGAAAGTGGAACACAGGCAGCCATGCCAGCATGAATCCATCCTTAGGCAGGCCACAACACGTCACCCCAGGCCTCTGGAGCATTTGAATCAGCTTCAGTGGTGGCTGCTGCTGGAATTCAGCTCACAGACTGGTGAGAGGGTTGAGCAGTTGGCCAGGGGGAGATTACAGTGGTCTCTAAAGGCACTGAGGTGGGATTTTGTTGTTTTGCCCATTCTCAGACCTGGGAAGCAGTCAGGTAGTGGCCCAGAGAGGGGAGGGACATGGTATGCCATAGGTTGCAGGCATAGTGAAATGGTGTTCTGTTCCTGGGTTAAAGGGAAAGTGGGCTTGTTGTTGCTTGCAGACCAGCGCCCTGGCCAGAGGGAGTAGGGAATGAGCTACTCCTTAAATTGTGCCAACGTGGACACATTGAAGTTGGGACAGTTCATTCTGGAAGCAGTTCCCCACTTTAAGAAGAAGTTAATAGTCAATAAATAGACTAGGAAAATGAGCAGACAGAAAAAAAATATGGACCCTAGAAAGTTTCTTTGGTGACAAGGATGATCAAAAGGCACCCTCAGAAGAAGAAAACAAAGCTAAAGCTCTAATGGCCAAAGCTTCCAAGAAAAAATATGAATTGGCCACAGGCCATAGATGTGCTCAAAAAGGACTTTGAAAATAAAGTAAGAGAAGTAGAGAAGGGGCAGCTAGGTGGCACAGTGGATAGAGCACCGGCCCTGGAGTCAGGAGTACCTGAGTTCAAATACGGCCTCAGACACTTAACACTTACTAGCTGTGTGACCCTGGGCAAGTCATTTAACCCCAATTGCCTCACTAAACAAAAAAAGATAAGTAGAGAAAAAGATGGAAAGAGAAATGAGAGAGATACAGGATAGTCATAAAAAACGTCAAGAGCTTTAAAAACCAAATGGAGGGGCGGCTAGGTGGCACAGTGGATAAAGCACCAGCCCTGGATTCAGGAGTACCTGAGTTCAAATCCTGCCTCAGACACTTGAGACTTACTAGCTGTGTAACCCTGGGCAAGTCACTTAACCCCCATTGGCCTGCAATCAATCAATCAATCAATCAATCAATCAATTAATTTTAAAAAACCAAATGGAAAAAGAGATAAAAAAGATCTCTGAAGAAAATAATTGCTTAAAAATTAAGATTAAGCAAATGGAAACTAGTGACTTTATAAAAAATCAAGACACAATAAAGCAAATCCAAATGAATGAAAAAATAGAGGGCAATGTTAAATATCTCCTTGAAAAAAAATGAGTGACTTGGAAAATTGTTCCAGTAGAGAATTATTAGACTACCTGAAAGCAATGATCAAAAAGAGCTTAGACACCATTTTCCAAGAAATTGTCAGGGAAAATTGCCCTAATATTCTAGAAGCAGAAGGTAAAATAGAAATGGAAAGAATCACCTCCTGAAAGAGATCCCAAAATGAAAACTTCCAGAAATATTATAGTCAAATTCCAGAGCTCCCAGGTCAAGAGAAAATATTACAAGCAGGCAGAAAGAAACAATTCAAGTACTGTGGAGTCACAGTCAGGATAACACAAGATCTGGCAGTTTCTACATTAAAGGGTCAGAGGGCATGGAATATGATATTTCAGAGGGCAAAGGAACTGGGATTACAACCAAGAATCACTTACCCAGCAAAAATTAGTATAATCTTTCAGGGCAAAAATGGGAATTCAATGAAAGAGAGGACTTTCAGGTATTTGCGATGAAAAGACCTGAGCTGAATAGAAAATTTGACTTTCAAATACAAGACCCTAGAAAAGCATAAAAAAGTAAACAGGAAAATGAAATCATAAGGGATTTGAAATGGTTAAACTTTTTACATTCCTACATGGGGAGATGATACTTCTAACTCATAAGAACTTTCTAATTAATAGAGTAGCTGAATGAAGTATATTTAGACAGAGGGCACAGGTCTAAGTTGAATATGAAGGGATATCTTTAAAGAAATAATAATATTATTAATAATAATAATTATTATTATTACTATTACTACTACTACTACTACTACTACTACTACTACTACTACTACTACTACTACTACTATTTTGCATGTGGGGTGGTCCCGGTTGGTTGTCTTGCCCAGGGTCATGCAGCTGGTGTGTTGGTAGTCTGACACCAGATTTGGGCTTGAGTCCTCCTGGGCTTGGGCTGGTGGTTGGTCTGTTCTACCATGTAACTGCCCCATGATGACATCTTTTAAAAAAAATGAGGGATGAGAGGAATACACTGGGAAAAAAGGAAAGGGGGAGGTGGAATAGGGTAAAGTGTCTGACATAAAAGAAGTAAGAAAAAGTTTATGGAGTGGAGGGGAAGATGGGGGAGGTGCTGGGGAGTGAGTGAGCCTTACTCTTATCAGAATTGGCTCAAAGAGGGAATAACATACACACTCAATTGGATAAAGTAATATAGCTTGCCCTGTGGGAAAGTGGGAGGGGAAGGGGATAAAGGGGGAAGGGTGAAGGAAGGGAGGGCAGATTGGGGGAGGGAGCAGTCAGAAGCAAAACACTTTTGAGGAGGGATAAGTTGAAAGAACATAGAAAATAGAGTAAATGTCAAAGGGAGGGGATAGGATGGAGGGAAATACAGTTTGCAATAGTAACCCTGAAAAAAAATTGAAGCAGAGATTAGGATGGAACACTATTGTGCTGTAAGAAATGAAGAACAGGACGCTATCCGAAGGACTTATGAACAATGCAATCCATCTACAGAGAAAGAACTGATGGTATCTGAATACAGATTGAAGTTTAATTTTTTATTATAAAATAAAACTTAAACCCCCACTACATATAGAGAGAATAAATGCAATAATTTTGAGGGGGTGGGGAAGAAGGCACAAGCAGCTAAGGAGATCAAGAAAAGCTTCATGTAGAAGCTGACCCTTGATACGAGCCTTAAAGGAAGTTAGGAAGTCTAAAAGGCAGAAGTAGGGTATGGGATAGGGAGAAGTTCTTTGAAGACTTTGAGACATAGCCTAGGCAAAAGCATGGCAGTAAGAGATGGTGTGTAATATAAGAAGAACAACAATAAGGCCAGTTTGGCTAGGGGAGCGATGTGTAATAAGTGTAGAAAGGTAGATTGGAGATAGGTTATAATGGGAGGGTCAAACAGAAGAGCTTACTTTTCATCCTAGAGACAATTGGGAGTAGGTGGAGCTTATCGAACAGATGGATGGCATGGTTGGACTTAAACTTTAGGAATATTAATTTATTAGTTGAGCAGAATATAGAGTAGAAAGGAGACACTTGAGGCAGATTAATTAGGAGACAAGCAGTGCTGAAGGCCTACACTAGGTGGTGGCCATGTAAAGACAGAAAATGAGATGGATTTAGTGATGCTGTAGAGGTGAAATTAATAAGATTTGCCAACTGATTGGATGTATGGAGCAAAGGAGAGTGAGTAGTAGAGGATGATTGATGCTTGGAAAACACTGATCTATGTGATTATACCTAAACTATGCTTTGGACATTGACAAACCAGAAAAAGCACTTGTCTTTTATCAGCTTCCCTAGGAGAGAGGTAATCACCACTTTTGTAACATCACTCCCATAACTCAACAGCCTGCCCTGACTTGCCATTGATTGCAGGATAAAATTCTAAGCTCCATAAAGGGACCTCCATAAAGTGACCTGAGCTTCCCCTTGTGCCTCTATTTTCCCCAACTGCCTTTACCAAACTGACATTCCAGCAGACAGATCTCCTGAACTTCCTCTGTTCATTCTCATCTCTCAGCCTTATTTGGGCAAATCCAGCTGGAATGTACTTCCCACCCTCTGTCTTCTAGGCTAATTCCTTCTCTTCTTTTCTTACCTGTTTCAAGTCCTCCCCATGTAACAACAGACCGCATTGTTCTGTCCCTCTTCTGAAATCCTAATTTATTTAGAATTTTATTTGTTGATTCTTCTTTACATTTATTTGATTCAGATCCTTCAAAAGCTGGAAAGTAGATTCTCTGAATAATAATTACTCAATATACAATACACTTAAAAAAGAACTTTCTGACAGAAATCCTATGAGATAAGTATGATGAACATTGTTGTCCTCCTTTTACAGGTGAGGAAACTGAGGCTCAAATAGGTTACTCTACAAAGCTAGTAAATGTTAAAAGTGGAATTCAAACCTAAGTATTCTGATTTCAAGTCTACTTGTTCTATCTACCCCACTGATTTTCATAAATATTCCCTTACTTTCATGCAGTCCAGTATTTAACACCATAACAAATATATCACTGAATAAAATCATATTAAGGTACCCCAACAATTTGATTAAAAGATCACCTTGTTTTTTCTCATAACACTCTTGTCATATATCAAAACTGAGATTAGACAATTATGTCTCCACCTAGGCCAGTGGAGAAAATGAACACTGAGCTCAATTCTGCAATGGTAGAGTCAAGATTTTCATTGTCAAAGAACAGTTCAAATATGTAACCAACTTTTTTTCCACTCTGAGACATAATTTTCAGTGATGGAAGAGCAGACCAATATATAGAGAACCAGTTAAATAACTTATATTATTAAGCAAGTTAGACTTGGTATCAAGGCTAAAATTTACTCTAGTATATTTTCATGGCTTAAAATTCCCACTCCTATATAAGAAGAAATGTGCCCAGTCTTTTCCATCCTACTTTTCTCTAGATCTCAAAGTCCTTTTTTGGTATCAGTGTGTTAATACTTCAAAAAAACAAAGTAGGATAGACAGGTAGTGCATATTATATAATAGAGGGACATCTTTATTGTCATACTCAACTACCTAAAACATATGTGAAAAACAATTTAGCACAAACAAATAAAACTAACCTAAAAAAAAGTATCTGGGCAGTCAAAATACCTTATCCACTTTACTCAAAAGACTATACACTTTGATTCAGCACTTATTTACTCCTATTTTACACAACTTCCTTCGTTCCTTCATTCCTTTATTTCTTCCTTCCTTCCATCCATCCTTTCCTTCTCTCCTGTCTTTTCTCCATTCTGTCTTCATTTTTTCTTTTCTTCCTCTTTTCCTTCCTTCATGCTTATTTTATTCCTTCCTTCCTTTTTTTTTTCTTTTCTTAAATGGATGTCTCTAGCTTGCCCATTCAGAAAGTACAGTGAACCTGATCCACTACCGATAATCAGAGGAGCTTTGACCAGCTCTGTTTCTTACCTGGGTTTCTCCCTTTTTAGATGACCTAATCCCCTCTATCCAGCCAAATTTAGTGCAAACATTCAATCAGCATGGTCCACTTCAACTTAGAACTCCCATGCTCAAGGGATCTGTCATCCTTAGCTCAACTTCATCCTCCTAAGTAGCTGGGGTTATAGGCTTGTGCTACCACACTCAACTCAAATTTCTAATCAGCATGTATGTTTGGGTTCTCAGTTGATAGTATATTAAACAGTAAATTAAAATCAGGGTGGAGAGAGAGGGAGCGTGAAAGAGGCACTACACTGACAGCAGTAAGAAATGATAACTGATAGATTGATAGCAAGGGAGGAGATGGGGGGGGGGAACTACTAAAGAAAAGAAACCTGAGAATCAGAAAAATCCCAGCAGTTAATGGTCATTAAATATCCCTGAAAAAATCCTAAATGCCTTAATATGAAGTGTGATTATCGCTGCACAACACTATTGTCTTGGTCAAGTTACTTCCCCTCTATGGATTTGTGCTTATTCATCTACAAAATGAGAGGGTTTGATTAACAACTTCTAAAATCCCTTCCAGCTCTGAAATCTCTTACTTTTCCATTTCAGGAATAGTATAGAAATAGAGGCTTAACAATGATTGCCCTGAAGTCTGGGATGAGCTCTATCCATTAACAAAGGTAGTGCACACACACACACACACACACACACACACACACACACACACAATAACATCTCAAAAATCCATATATGTGAAGCAGCTCCTTTCTTAAAGATGCCAGGTAATAATAAAGTTTGCATCTATTTAAGATAGGAAATACAGTATAGTGGAGAAAGATCTGCAATCAAAGGCATGAAGACCTAGGCTAAAATCCTGTCCTGACACATACAGGCTATGTGATCCTGGGCAAGTCAGTTAACATTTCAGTACTCTAGGCCAGGGTTTCTTAAACTTTTTCTACTCATGTCCCCTTTTCACTGAAGAAATTTTTATGTGCACCCAGATATATAGGTATATAAAATAGGTATATTTTATGATGACAAATTTTTTATGATTACCACATTCAGTTATGTGACCTCATATGGACTAGCAACCCACAGTTTAAGAAGCTAGGATGTAGGCAAATCTCTGAAATTTTAAAGAGTTAATAGAGCTGTGTGACCCTGGGCAAGTCACTTAATCCCAATTGCCTCACTAAAATAAATAAATAAATAAATAAATAAACAAACAAACAAACAAACAAACAAACAAACAAACAAATAAATAAATAAATGGATGGATGAATGAATGAATGAATAAATAAATAAATAAAATTTTAAAAAGTTAATAGAGAAGGTTTCTTCACTTGAAAGCTCCTTATGCACTAAAATCACAGGTACAGGCTCTCTCCCATATCTATACAATATTTTTACATAAATTGTATCATTTGATTGTCACAATAATCTTGTAAAGTGGTTATTATTATTTTCTTTTTAGAGATTATGAAACTGAGGCTGAGAAAAGAAAACTAACACCAAGTGACAAACGAATAGTAATAAGCAAAGAGAGGGACTATATTCAAGTCTTATGATTCCAAGCTCAGATTTCTCCAAGTTCTTTTCATTATAACATACTTTGTCACTAAGAAGATATGACATTATATTTGCCATTTTGTGTGTTGAATTCTTCAGGAACTAAAGTTTTGTATCAGACTAGAGTTCAATAAAGTCTAACTTCAAGTCAATCATTATTTACTGATGGTATGTGCAATGTATAGATAGAAAGATATAGACATCTATATATCTAGGTAATATAATAGGTATCATGTGTATATATTATATAAATATATACACATTTATATACTTACATGTTATATCATGTATGCAAACACATATAACACACATATACCTACATATACTAAACATGTATGTGCATGTCACCCAAAGCCAGTGGGAAGGGGTTAAACTTTACACAAAAGGCTTTCTTTTCTGGAATCACATAGACATGGAATCTGACTTCCTAAAAAAAGTATAAATATGGGGGCATGGGGTGGCAGGGAAATTCAGGCTTTTTCTTGTACTGTCAAGTTCATTGTTCAAGCTTCATCCCACACTCCCAGGGAAAATCTCTTTCAGAAAGCTAGACTGTGGTTCATGCTTTGGATATCCCTAAAAGGGATTAACAGGGTCCCTTCCATAAAAGTTATTAAATATATAAAGGAGTAGATATCAGTTTCATAGGAGAGTTATTATCTCCTCTACTACAAAAGAAATAGGGAAAACATCAAGGACTCATGAACTTGAATTAACACATGTTTAAAATATAACCTATATTCATTGCTTTTATTATATTCTCCTGAAAGGTAATAGATGCTTTTGGAACTATTGAATATTTTTCACTTTCACCTTGGATTTGTATTCTCTAAACAACTCAAGCTCATATCTCCAGTCAGTCAGACACGGGTGGCTTATTGTCCTGATGGCATCTTGTCCTCTAAATAGGGTATAATTGCAGAAAGCATGCCTTCTTGGGCAAATAACACTGATGCAGTGACTTCCAAATTTTCAATCTCATGAAGCTGGATATGTATATTTCTAACTAATATGGTCAAATGACCAAGAAAAGCAGAAGACATAATCAGTTAAGATTTAGTCCCAAATTTACCTTGGCCTAGCTTCCCTGATGTTCTTCCTGTCATGAGCATTTTGGTGTTCAACCTTCATTTTCAAATAAGACCAATTACATCATGGGGTGATGGGTTGACTCTTGTGAATTGGATTTAAGTGAGTCAGAGTGGCACAAAGTCATCAGCCTCACTCTCTCTTCCAGATTCATTGAAGTCCAGTGGCAAGACAAAAATCAAGGTGACTGGCAGTGAACTAGAATGCAGGGGATGACTTTGGTGTCATCAATGTGTGACCAGGCTCTAAGAACTACAATATACCTGATTTAGTCACCTTAATGTTGTTGGAACAAATTGTTCTCATCTGTCCATTCCACAGGGGGGACTGTTCACATACTTGGGGTAGACATACCCTTAACTCATTGAAGGGTTTGAGTCTTGTTGGTTACCCTCAACCCAGTTTAGCCCATCTGCCTAGAAATTTTTTATTGGGGTAAGATCACTGTGCATGCTATAGCTTCTTGGAGCCACATGTGAGACATGTCACTGCTACTGAGAGGGGTAAGAGGAAAGAAGTTTCCCCCTTCCTCACAAGAAGTTCAAGGGAAAACTGGTGTAGGTTGCATCAAAACAAAGAGACTGCCTAAAAAGAGACAAGAAACTCTCTCATTGTTCCTAATCTAACCCACAAGTTGGGCTGCTCAACAATCACATTTGACACAGCCCTTCACCGAGGGAACTGAGGGAATGGCCATAAAATTCCAGTAGTACATGTCTTTAGAAGAGACCAGAGCATCTGTCTCAACATAAAGGAGCACATATCCATCAGAAATGTTCCAATCTTACGCCCTCCCCATGCACAAATGTATAAATAGCAACACTCAATCAATGCATTTCCATTTTATATGGTAGCATCCAATGTTGAGCCAGTAATATTAACTAATTAAATAATTGCTATCAATTCATTAACATTTAATGTCACCTGATTATCAAAATATCATAAGAGCTTTATTGCCTTTCTTTTAATCAATAATTCACCAATGGCAGCCTTCTCACAAACCTAGCTCAATAGTTAGAGCATCTAGATCCTTCTCAGATTCTGAGAAGCCAGTGCTTTTATGGATTAAGCAAAGGGAATAATGGCTGCTTGTACCCTTCAGTGCACAGTGTTGTCCCACTGGGATTGCCATCCCCACCTCAATGCTCATCTAAAACTCAGCCTATCCACCAAGGCTCCATCCTCCAGGAAAGTTGACATAACCTCACAGTGATCCCAAGTCTTTGAAGAACTAGAGACATTTGTAATCCATATTACTCATTGAACCCTTAGCATAGAATATTGAAATGTAAGAATAAGAAAGAACATTAGAATCTTAGAAATATAGTAACCTAGGATTTCAGAACAAAAAAGGATCTTACAGATCATCTCATGTAACAATCAGCTTTTATAGATGATGTAACTGAGAACCAGTGATGTGTCCGTGGTCATAGAGTTAGAAAGCTGTATAATTGGAATTTGGACATGAGACTCTAAATCCAATACTCTTGCCCCTTTGCAACAATGCCTCTATTAAAAGATTTCTCTTTAGTGGCAGGGGGCCTAGGGTGAGAGTAATGTCATAGAATCATAGAAGCTTGGCATATAAAATGTTAGAATTGGAAGGGGCATAAGAATCAAAGACAATAAAATGCCAAACCTGGAAAGACTTTAGAATTGCTAAGTCATACACTGTGAGAGTTGAATGGGATCTTACAGTAAAAGTACATGTTTACCTACATTAATTGAGTTGAATTGATTCCAATTCCTCTTAAAGAGGAGGAAATGAAGGTTTATAGTGGCCAAGTGACTTGAGAAATTGACACACTTACTTCATGCCAGGTCTATAACCAGTCTTCTGGCCCTAGATTTAGAACTCTTCTATGTGAATATGTTGGTTTCTCTCAGTCTATGACCTTGCATTATTCCCATTCCCAAATAGAGGCTACATTTCACTGAGGGCAAGATCTATGTCTAACTATTCTTTTTATTTCCTCATTGTTACTAAGTTAGAACTTTGCTCATTAATAGTAGATTATCAATGCAAATTTGATAGATCACAATAGATAACATGATGATAAATTCAATGTGATTAAGCTTTTATGGTTATGACAGTTTATGGTTATGATAAATATCTGGTTGGGGGTGGGGCATCTAGGTGGCCCAATGGAGAAAGTACTGGTCCTGGATTCAGGAGGACCTGAATTCAAATCTAGCCTTAGACACTTACTAGCTGTGTAACCCTGAGCAAATCACTTAAACCTTATTGCCCTGCAAAAACAACAATAAATAAACAAACAGATAGATAGATAGATAGATAGATAGATAGATAGATAGATAGATAGATAGATAGATGATAGATAGATAGATAGATAGATAGATAGATAGATAGATAGATATCTGGTTGGTCATTGGTTATTGACCAATACTTGGTCACTGTTCCTTGGCCATTAGATGAGGAATTCTTTGACCACAGTAACCAAAGAAAGAATGGGAAATTAAAATAATACTAGTCTTCACTCATCTAAAAGACCATTTTTCATGAAGAAGTCCTCAGATCTTGACAGGGTAAGATGAGAAGGAAAAATTGGCTAAGAAACAGGCCTAGAATGGCTTAAGAGTAAGTATGGCTGGATTTTTCACCCCTTCTCCTTTAAAGACAACAAAAATTAGTTCTCATAAATTTGCAGTTAGGTTATGATGGCCATTGTTAAGTTTCTTGGGTGTCAATTAGTAATGTTACATTAATATAGAAGCAAAATAGAATATGAGGTGTAGATGGATAAGATGAATCAGAAGATGGAAAAACAGAGAGGGAAATCAGAAATCATGCGTGAGCCCTTTGCCACTAATGAATAAACATCTTCACCTTTCTGAGCATAGTTTTATCATCTATAGGAAGGTATTAATATTACATTATGTTTCATGGGATTGTTGTTTGGAAAGTACTTAGTAAACAAAGTGTAAACAAATATCAGCAAGGCTTGTGTTAACAAAGGAGCAAAACACCCTAATAAAGTAAAGTGCCTGATTTTCCATGAAACATTGTCTCTATAGAGTTTATTTTATTTTCTTATTTCATTAAGCATTCACTTATTTACTTGTTTACCTATTACCTATCTCAAGTCATCACCAGTCTCAGCCTCTCCTATTAGAAGTGATTACAAGCATGTGCTACCATATCCAGTACCCTAAAGAGTTTACAATTGTATTATTACCTTCCATCATTATAGTTCCAGTACTTAACATGTCCCTTGAAATGATACAATATTTGGTGCCTTTAATGTCAGGCTCTTGATTCTTCCTTTCTTCCAGTATAGCCCATGTTGTTGTTATTCAGTCACTTCAGTCATGTTGGATTCTTTGTGACCCCCTTTGGGTTTTTTTGGCAAAGATACTGGAATGCTTTGCTATTTCATTCTCCAACTCATTTTACAGATGAGGAAATTGAGACAAATAGGATTAAGGGACTTGATAGGGTCACAAAACTAATAAGTATCTGAGACCACATCTTAACTCAGATCTTCCTGATTCTAGGCCTGGGCTCTAGAGTCCACACACAATCTAAACTTTAGAATTTTAACTACCTCTATTCACAGCAGTTTGAACATAATTGCCATCCCTGAGATAGCACAATGTAGTAGTGAAAAAAGCCCTGTTCTTGAAGTCATTAAGACCTGAATTCAAAATCTGTCTCATGTATAAACTTTGTGTCCTTGAAAGTCATTTAACCTCTTGAATTTTGAATTTCCTCATTCATATAGAATACCTGTAAGTGCCTACCTCACAGGCTTGTTGTGAAGCTCAAATAAAATAGCATATATAAAATGCGCATTGCAAATTTGAAAGTACTATATGAAAAAATAGTTATTATCTCATGTTCTTTTGTTATAAGGTTCAGATAGAAATGGTTCAAGGACAAGTTGCTCTCATAACATTATTCTTATATATTTAATGTTCTGCAGGCTCTTCTGCAGGTGGACAAAATGGTTATATTTTGCAATTGAATAAGAATATTATAATTTAAGCCCATCTTCCATAGATTCATTGAAAGCAATTTTGAGAAAACTTTAGGAGTAACTAGTATAACATCCTCATACTATTTCTATATAGTTTTGAGGTCTTCCAATTCAGCTATCTATTTTGAAAGCTTTTTATTATGTGTATTTTAAATAATATTCTGCATGGTGAAATTTATTTTTTGTTTTTCAATTTTATAGATAAATATTATGTGCCATGGAATTGGTCAACAGTGATCTTTATAATGATAATCTGAGTCTAGTACAATTAATTTCTTGATTTCTCAAGGATATTTGGAATTTGTATTTGTAGTTTGGTGAGTTGTCATCTATAATATTAAAGGCAATTTTAGCCACCTATATTTGCCCTTGATGCTGGTAGTTATTAAATTTTGGCAACTTAACAATGATGTATAATACTTACAATTTTGTCACATAATTTTCATTGATCAATAGTTCTGGATTCCTTAAAGATAAACTTTTTTTGGGGGGGCAGTAAACACTGAATTAGTATTATAAACACTACCATATTTATAAATCAACTCCAATTACATGGCCATTTGTTAAACACTTTGCTGACATAGTCTTGGCTGAATTCAGGTTGCTATTATCCATAAGTACCAATAGATTCGATTCTTGGATATTAGGTTTTTCACAACTTTTATCCAGAGATAACCACTTTTGGGCACACTGGACAAGTCCAATGGCATGGACATGTTTTTTTTTTTTATCCTTGCTTTTGTTTAGTGAAGTTATATTTTCTTTTTCCAAAGAATTTCTTTAAGTTTTTTTTATCTGTTTATAATGTACTCTAAAATGGCTATTATTACTCTTTATTGTGGTGAGAAATTTAATCTTTCTATATCTGCCTTAGGGAGACAGAACCTTGTATTTCATTAATATTTTGTGAATTTTTGTGAGGATACTTTCCAAATTTGTCATGGTTCATTTTCACGTTCCAAAAGCATACATTAAGATTGGTACTCTCTAGGTGTCAATTAATTCAAACATGTTCTTCCCATTAAGCTTTGATTTCAGGATATCAGTAAATGTATTCAGACATAGTTTTCTCCTTCATACTCTTACACTTGATATGTCTTGCCTGGAGGAAAACAAAGTATTTGCAGATGTTGCCTTCAACTATATATTCAATAAGATTTTGGAATTCCAATTTGGAGACCTCAGGCTCAGTATATCTTTGGCATATATTAAAAATTTCACAATTATCATGTCCAAATGACATTTTTATATCATTGGAGAAAGACTTCATTTGGTGAAGGAGCATTTTCCTGTTTGTTTGGTTGGTTGGTTTTTGGTAGAGTTGTACAGAAATTCTAATTAAGATGTTTTTGTTACAATCCTTGTTTAATTTGGAAATCATATTTGTTGTATTTAAGAGGGATGACAATGGTTTTAAGGCTAGGTTGAACCATAATGGGCTTAAATGATCTCCCTGAAAAGCATAACATTTTATAGCAAGTTTTTTTTTAATACAGTATTTTTTGCATATTTAATGGAGAATATTTTCTATTCAGACATCAAATATGTCTAATGCTGTCACAATACTTGTGTCTATTTCATATGTTTGTAGTACATAAATAAGCCATGAGTGTGGAACTGAATCAAAGGCTTTATGATAATCCATACAGGCAATAAAAATGACATGAGACTTTGGGGCCATTTATTTAACAATTAATTTCTCAATCAATAATAAATGTTCTTTACATCTTTGAAATTTTTTATCATTCCCTTTTTAGTCCTCATCCAATGTATTGTTTTCTTTTGACTATTTATACTATCTGTCACAGTGATTGGCACTTAGTAGGCACTTAATAAATATTTTTGGCTTCTTGTCTTGACTTTTTGGATACTATAAACTCGGAATGATTTGGATTAAATACATAAACCTGTAATTGGCCAATATATATTTCTCAGTTAGGAAAGTTGTGATCAGATTCCATCTAGGGTAGGGTAAGAAAGTGCTATGTTACTAGTTCATTGACCACTCAGAAGTATTTGAGTCAACAATTATAAATATATCTGGCCTTGCCACTTTCTAGTTGTAATGGTAGAGCTAATTGATATTTACTTAATCAAGTCTTTCTACTAAACTTCAAGTATGTCATAAGATAATCAATTGATAGGCTTTAGATTCAGTGTGAAAAGTCCTTTGAAATATAGTTACATACAATATCATATTTTGATAGACAAAGGAAGCTTGGTCATGCCCCAGGAATCATTTATAAGTCAACAGACTAGACAATCAATCATTCAAGAAGTTGAATAATATGGACAAGTGTAACATTCCAGCACATGGCTGAAGGGGAAGGAAAGACATTAACTTCAACCTTGGGTAGATCTCTTTTTTTCTCCTCCCCACACATAGACACACATTTTGTCTAGAAAAGGACTTTAGGAACTTTGAAGAGCCTAGTGGATCTTGGAATTCTAATCTTTCCATCAAAATCTTAATGGTACCTACAGACCATGTCACAGTAATATCTGCACTGGGAGCCAAGAGTGGCTGGAAATGAATCTTCTCCACAAGCCCAACAAAGAAATTAGGGAAATTCTTGAGCACCCTACAGATAGAAGAGGACATACAGCAATAAGGATCTGTGAGTTAACCATTTGTGATAGGTTTTCTAAGAATGATCCAACTTTTCCCTGGACTCTGCATATACTTATACAAGAGTGTTTCACAGATTTTGGAAAAGAATCTTCTTTTTTTTTGGAAAAGAATATTCTAATGATATATACCAAATGTTATTACTATGCCACTTTTGTAAACACTCCTTCTAAAAAGTGGTTAAGGGGGGGGCGGAGCCAAGATGGCGGAGAGGAAGCAGCAAGCTGCCTGAGCTCTCCTTCTGTTCCCTCAAAACGAACATTAAATCAAGCCTCTGGACGGATTCTGAAACTACAGAACCTGCAAAGAGACAGAGAGACACAGTCCTCCGACCAGAGATAATTTAGAAGACTTCAGGAAAAGGTCGGTCTGACTCGGGCAAAAGGGAGGCCCAGCGCAGGGCAGCAACCCAGCGCCGAGGGGGTCGGGGCAAGTCAGCAGGAGCTGCGGGCCACAGCCGAACAACTGAGGCTCCCGGAACCTGGTTCAAAAATCTGGTGGCCAAGAAGGACAGTGGAAAAACTTACCTGCACCGGCCGAGAGGGCCACGAACGGCGGGATCAGACGCCGGGGTCTGGCGCCTGGCTGGCCGAGCACAATCATACAGGAAGTGCAGGGCGGGGCATCTCCACACACCATAAAGGCCTCAGAGTAAAAGCCCGGTCACACAGCACCTATACACCTGCACAAGAAGCCCAAAACAGGGACCTTGGTGCCCCCAGAGCAGACCTCAACTTAAAGAATAAATAAATAAGCTGCAATAATGAGGAAGAAGCAAAAAAGAGCCCTCTCCATTGAGAGCTTCTGTATCAATAGGGAAGAAGCCAACACAAACTCAGATGAGGACAATAGCCTCAAATTGTCTACATCTGAAGCCTCTCAAGGGAAGGTGAATTGGTCGCAAGAACAAAAAGCCTTCCTGGAAAAGCTCAAAAAGGATTTTAAAAATCAATTGCAAGAGGTAGAAGAAAAAATGGGGAGAGAAATGAAAGCAAAACAAAAAAACTATGAAAAAAGAATCAGCAGCTTGGAAAAGGAAGCTGAAGAAAACAAAGCCTTAAAAAATTCATTTGGCCAAATGGAAAAAAAGCTGCATAATCTCACTGAAGAAAACAATACCTTAAAAAATTCACTTAGCCAAATGGAAAAAAAGGTGCATAATCTCACTGAAGAAAACAATGCCTTAAAAATTAAAGTGAGACAGTTGGAAGATAAGGAATCCATGAGACACCAAGAATCAGTCAAGCAGAATAAAAAAAATGAAAAAATAGAAGAAAATGTGAAATACCTCATTGGAAAGACAACTGATCTGGAAAACAGATCGAGGAGAGACAATTTGAGAATCATTGGACTGCCTGAAAGCCATGACCAGAAAAAGAATCTAGATACCATATTCCAGGAAATTATTAAGGAGAACTGCCCTGATATCATAGAATCAGAGGATAAAATCATCATTGAAAGAATCCATCGATCACCTCCTGAAAGAGACCCCAAAAGGAAAACTCCAAGGAATATTGTAGCCAAATTCCAGAATTATCAGGTGAAGGAGAAAATACTCCAAGCAGCCAGAAAGAAGCAATTTAAATATCATGGAGCCACAGTCAGGATTGCTCAGGACCTGGCAGCTTCAACATTAAAGGACCGCAAGGCTTGGAATATGATATTCCGGAAGGCAAAGGAGATTGGATTGCAGCCGAGAATCTATTACCCAGCAAAAATGTGCATTTTCTTTCAGGGGAAAAGATGGACATTTAATGACATTGGCGACTTTCAATCTTTCCTGGTGAAAAGACCAGAACTGAATAGAAAATTTGATCTCAACATACAAGACTCAAGAGAAGTTTAAAAAGGTAAACAGAGGGGAAAAAAAAAAAGTTACCCTATTAGGTTAAACTGTTTATATCCCTACACAGGAAGATAATACTCATAACTCTTAAGAACTGTAAATGTATTCGGGCAGAGAGAAGGACTTTATATAGAGGGTATAAATATAAATTGTCTTTGATGTGATGATACAAAAGAATTAAGGGGATAAAAAGGGAGTCTATGGGGAGGAGAGGAAAGGGGAGGTGGAATGGGATCAATTATATCATATGAAGAGGTGGAAAAAAACCTATTATAATAGAGGGAAAGAAAGGAGGGGGGAACATGGTTTCAACCCTATTCTCATTAGATTTGACTCAAAGAGGGAATAACATATACATTCATTGGGATAAAGAAACTTAACTCATTCTTTAGGGAAACAAAAGGGGAAGGGAAAGGGGGGGACTGATAGAAGGGAGGACAAAAGCAAGGGAGAAAAGGGTAAAGAAAAGAGAGGGGGGTGATAAAAAGGGAGGGCAGATTGGGGGAGGCAGGGGTAAGAAGTAAAACGTCGGTGAGGAGGAATAGGGTGAAAGAAGGGGGGAAAAGTACAAAGGGGGTAAATAGAATGGAGGGGAATAGACAGTCAGTAATAATAACTGTGAATGTGAATGGGATGAACTCTGCTATAAAACGGAAGCGAATTGCAGAGTGGATTAAAAACCAGAACCCTACAATATGCTGTTTACAAGAAACACATTTGAAGCAGAGAGATACACACAGAGTAAAGGTAAAAGGCTGGAGCAGAATATATTGTGCCTCAGCTAAAGTAAAAAAGGCAGGGGTAGCAATCCTTATCTCAGACAAAGTGCAGGCAAAAATAGATCTCATTAAAAGAGATAAGGAAGGAAATTACATCTTACTTAAAGGTACTATAGATAATGAAGTAATATCAATATTGAATATGTATGCGCCAAGTGGTATAGCATCCAAGTTCTTAGAGGAGAAGTTAAATGAGTTACAAGAGGAAATAGATAGTAATACTATACTAGTGGGGGATCTGAATCTCCCCCTCTCAGAATTAGATAAATCTAGCCAAAAAATAAATAAGAAAGAAGTGAAAGAGGTGAATAGATTACTAGAAAAGTTAGACATGATAGATGTCTGGAGAAAATTGAATGGGGATAGAAAGGAATATACCCTTTTCTCAGCAGTACATGACACATTTTCAAAAATTGACCACGTATTAGGGCACAAAAACATCATAGTCAAATGTAGAAAGGCAGAAATAGTAAATGCATCCTTCTCAGATCATGATGCAATAAAAATTACATGTAAGAAAGAGCCAGGGAAAAGTAGAATGAAAATCAATTGGAAACTAAATAATTTCATTCTAAAGAATGAATGGGCCAAACAAGAAATCATAGAAACAATCAATAACTTTATCCAAGAGAATGACAATAATGAGACAACATACCAAAATCTATGGGATGCAGCCAAAGCAGTGCTTAGGGGAAAATTTATACCTCTAAATGCTTACATGAATAAGAAAGAGAAAGAGGAGATTAATGAATTGGGCATGCAACTTAAAAAGCTAGAAAAAGAACAAATTAGAAATCCCCAATTAGACACTAAATTAGAGATCCTGAAAATTAAAGGAGAAATCAAGATTGAAAGCAAAAAAACCATAGAATTAATCAATAAAACTAAGAGCTGGTTTTATGAAAAAACCAATAAAATAGATAAAATATTGGTTAATTTGATTAAAAAAAAGAAAGAAGAAAACCAAATTACCAGTATCAAAAATGAAAAGGGTGATGTTACCACCAATGAAGTGGAAATTAAAGCAATAATTAGGAAATATTTTGCCCAACTGTATGCCAATAAATTTGACAATCTAAATGAAATGGATGAATATTTACAAAAATACAAACTGCCCAGGTTAACTGAAGAGGAAATAAAATCCTTAAATAAACCCATATTAGAAAAAGAAATCGAACAAGCTATTAATGAACTCCCTAAGAAAAAATCCCCAGGGCCAGATGGGTTTACGGGTGAATTTTACCAAACATTTAAAGAACAATTAATTCCAATATTATACAAATTATTTGGAAAAATAGGTGAAGAAGGAGTTCTACCAAATTCGTTTTATGACACAAATATGGTGGTGATACCAAAACCAGGCAAAGCAAAAACAGAGAAAGAAAATTATAGACCAATTTCCCTAATTAATATTGATGCTAAAATCTTAAATAAGATATTAGCAAGGAGATTACAGCAAGTGATCACCAGGATAATACACTATGACCAGGTGGGATTTATACCAGGAATGCAGGGCTGGTTCAACATTAGGAAAACTATTAACATAATCAACCACATCAATAAGAATACCAACCAAAATCATATGATTATCTCAATAGATGCAGAGAAAGCTTTTGACAAAGTACAGCACCCATTCCTAATAAAAACACTAGAGAGTTTAGGAATAGGGGGAGCTTTCCTTAGAATAATAAACAGTATCTACCTAAAGCCATCAGCAAGTATTATATGCAATGGAGATAAATTAGAGGCCTTCCCAATAAGATCAGGGGTGAAACAGGGATGTCCATTATCACCCCTATTATTTAATATTGTTCTAGAAATGTTAGCTTTAGCAATCAGAGAAGAGAAAGGAATTAAAGGAATTAGAATAGGCAAGGAGGAAACAAAACTATCACTCTTTGCAGATGATATGATGGTATACTTAAGGAATCCTCGAGAATCAAGTCAAAAATTACTTGAAACAATTAACAACTTTAGCAAAGTAGCAGGATATAAAATAAATCCACATAAATCATCAGCATTTCTATACATGACCAACAAAGTCCAGCAGCAAGAGATAGAAAGAGAAATTCCATTTAAAGTAATGGTAGGTAATATAAAATACTTGGGAGTCTACTTGCCAAGACAAACCCAGGAACTCTATGAACACAACTACCAAACACCTTCACACAAATCAAATCAGATCTAAATAATTGGAAAGATATCAATTGCTCATGGATAGGCAGAGCTAATATAGTAAAAATGACAATACTGCCTAAATTAATTTACTTATTCAGTGCCATACCAATCAGGCTACCTAAAAATTATTTTATACAGCTAGAAAAAATAATAACAAAATTCATCTGGAAAAACAAAAAATCAAGAATATCCAGGGAAATAATGAAAAAAAAATTCACAGGAAGGTGGGTTAGCGGTACCAAACCTGGAGCTTTACTATAAAGCGGCAGTCATCAAAACTATCTGGTACTGGCTAAAAAATAGAGTGGTAGATCAATGGAATAGGCTAGGCTCAGGAAATGCAGTAGTAAATGACACTAGTAATGTAGTGTTTGATAAACCCAAAGACTCCAGCTTCTGGGATAGGAACTCAGTATTTGACAAAAACTGCTGGGAAAACTGGAAGATAGTATGGCAGAAATTAGGCTTAGACCAACATCTTACACCTTATACTAAAATAAGGTCAAAATGGATACATGATTTAGACATAAGAGGTGATACCATAGGTAAATTAGGAGAGAAAGGAATAGTGTACCTATCAGATCTTTGGAAAGGAGAACAGTTTTTGACCAAACATGAGATAGAGTATATTATAAAATGCAAAGTGGATGATTTTGATTATATTAAATTAAAAAATTTTTGTACAAACAGAAGCAATGCATCCAAAATTGGAAGGGAGGCAGAAAGCTGGGAAACAATTTTTGAGGCCAGTGCTTCTGATAAAGGCCTCATCTCTAAAATATATAGGGAATTAAATCAAATCTATAAGAATCCAAGTCATTCCCCAATTGAGAAATGGTCAAAGGATATGAACAGGCAGTTTTCTGATGAAGAAACCAAAGCTATCTATTCCCATATGAAAAAATGCTCTAAATCTCTAATGATTAGAGAGATGCAAATTAAAACAACTCTGAGGTACCACCTGACACCTATCAGATTGGCTAAAATGACAAAAAAGGAAGATAATAAATGTTGGAGAGGCTGTGGGAAAATTGGAACACTAATGTATTGTTGGTGGAGCTGTGAGCTGATCCAACCATTCTGGAGAGCAATTTGGAATTATGCCCAAAGGGCGATAAAGCTGTGCATACCCTTTGACCCAGCAATCCCACTTTTAGGTCTTTTGCCCAAAGAAATCATGGAAGGGGGAAAGGGACCCACATGTACAAAAATATTTATAGCTGCTCTTTACGTGGTAGCAAGGAATTGGAAGTTGAGGGGGTGCCCATCAATTGGGGAATGGCTGGACAAGTTGTGGTATATGAATACAATGGAATACTATTGTGCTGTAAGAAATGATGAGCAGGAAGAGTTCAGAGAAACCTGGAGGGTCTTACGTGAGCTGATGATGAGTGAGATGAGCAGAACCAGAAGAACATTGTACACAGTATCATCAACATTGAGTGTTGACCTACTGTGATGGACTATATTCTTCTCACCAATGCAATGGTACAGAAGAGTTCCAGGGAACCCATGATAGAAGAGGATCTCCAAATCCAAGAAAAAAAAAAGAAAGAAAGAACTGTGGAGTATAGATGCTGATTGAACCATATTATTTCTTTTGTTTTGGGTGCTGTTGTGTTTTTTTTTCTATTTTGAGGTTTTGCATCACTGCTCTGATTCTTTCTCTTGTAACAGGATTAATGCAGAAATAGGATTAATGTTATTATGTGTATATATATGTGTGTGTATATATATATATGTATATGTATAGAGATATATAGATATAACCTATATCAGATTACCTGCTGTCTAGGGGAGGGGGGAGGGAGGGGAGGGAGGGAGAAAAATCTGAAATTGTAAAGCATGTATAAACAAAAGTTGAGAACTATCTTTACATGTAACGGAAAAAATAAAATATAAAAATACTGTGCTAGAAAAAAAAATAAAAAGTGGTTAAGGCTGGCTAGCTAAATAATTCTCAACTGAAATGGGTATGTATGTATAGGAAGAAGAAACAAATACTCACAAAGCTTTGAGCTAATAATATTAGAAAATGCCCCCGGAACATCTGTGTATCACTAGGACCCTGAGTGAGATATGTGACCTTACTGTAGAATCCAAGATTCATTTGTGAAAGTAGGCGTTGGGATGGAGATTCTCAGAGTTCATATGGCTGCATAATTTTGAAGGGTTAGGGCATATCAAGGAATTTGGGACTATTAAAGTTTAAACTGGCCAGCTAAACTAAAGGACATGGGTCTGAGGTAATTCTTTTTGAGAAACTAAACTACAGGATAGACAGACACACCTTGAGAAGTAAGGGAGATAAGCCTAATCGGTATGACTGCTTCATGATCAGATCCAGGGGACAGAGATAACTCCAGAAATCAGAACAACCACCCCTCACCTGACCTCCCAACCCACCTCCAATAAGTAACATCCCACTCTCAAGGTGATCAGCCCATCTACCATCTATAAAATATTGTGCCTTTCTCCTGTTTGAGGAGATAGGCATATCAGAGAATCATTTCTGAACCATCTCCCTTTGAGAGGAGTCCTTGGCTTCTCTCTCGGGCTCCTTTCTCTAGCGCCTAAATAAAAGATTATTTTATTCTAATTGGATTTGTGTGCAAGAAGGTGTAATTCTTTAAAGAGGAATTTCACCTAAGGACCTCCACCCCCATCACCAATTACCTGCATGACAGGAAGCTCAAATTTCAGTGGCCTCCTTTAATGCCCTATTTTGTTATTCATTCTTTTGATGGTATACAAACTTTCTCTTTCACTTTTATCCAATTTATCTTGTCATTTTGTTGGGATTCTAAATTTTTTTATGTTTCTTCCTTCTTCAGGAGTTCTGCTTCACCACTAATTTCTCTACATTTCAAATATTTTTAATGAAGTTTTGAATTGATATTGAATTGTTTTATTTTGTTCTTTGTGCTTTTTGCTTCAGTATATCTCTTTAAACTTTTGTCATTTTATTCTTATTGTCATTTAAAATTCTTGAGTGAGGGGATATAAATTTTCTAATGTCCTTTTTTTTGTTCTAATTTCTTTTCCACATTTTTTTTGTTATTTTTATTTGGGCAACAAGGCAGTCAATTTTTTGTTTGTTTGTTTTACACTGTGTGTCTCAAATAGATATTGAAGCATTTTTCTTATATCTTTCCACATATCTTCAACTTCTCTTTCAAGTCACTTTTGCCATGATGGTGTATTGTATTTAAGGTTATTCCATTGTGGATCTTTCTTCTAGTGATTCTTAGTGATCTTTTATTATAGACAGATTCTGAAATGCTTTTATGCTTTCTTTTGACTAATTTGGTATGCTGTGTTCAATCCTGATGTATATATAAAGGCAGCTAGGTGGTAGGGTGGATAGAGTATCTGGTCTAGAGTAAGGAAGACCTGACATCAAATATGGCCTAAGACAGGTAGTAGCTGCATGATCCTGAATAAGTCATTTAATTGATATTTTCCTCAGCTTCCCCAATTGTAAAAATGGGATAATAATAGCACTGACCTCCCAATATAGTTGTAAGGATCCAATGAAGGAATATTTGTAAAGCACTTAGCAAATATTACTTGGTATAAAATAAATCCTTAGTGGGTTTTTTTGTCTTTATAATAATACAATAAGAAAAAAAAAGAATCTCCTTTGATATAATTGTTCTGTTAGTTGGATTCATGCCCTCAAACTTTTAAAATACTTTTTGGAATTCCAGGTTAAATATGCCCATATCCTTTTTGAGATCATTTGAGTATTGATGCTGTTTTTATCATTCATTTTGTTATTAGGTATAATATCAGGAGTTTTTGTTAGATAAGGATTTAAGTCTTCGACTTCTCCCACTTCAGTTGTTAGTAGCTTGTTAATTTTTTTTCACTTACTATTTTTTCTCCAAATCTGAATTTAGGGATGGAATCTTTTTTTTTTTTATGATGTCCTATATTTGTTGAAAATGCCCTGTTGTATGAATTGGAGCTAAGGCTACTATTCAGGGAAACAAAAGTAGAAAGCCCTTGCTCCTGAGATCTCTTCTGGATTTTGTTCTGACATAATCTTAGTGCATAATGAAAGTATGCATATTTTTAGTCCATTTTATGCTTAATTGTGGCTTGCCTGCTTTAATAGTTTGAACCATCTTAGCCAGAACATTTACAAAAAGTGGGGTCATTTATGTCTGACTTGTTCTTTTGTGACTTGCCTACTTATGGTCCCAGAGCATGAGGGAGCATCACTCACTTCACTGGCCTCCATGATGATGGCATTAGTTATAGTCTGCTCCCAACCCTAGGTGCCTTTTTGTATTTCTTAACTTCATAGTAGTATTGCCTTCATAGCTACCATAAAAACTTCAAGACACAGATTTCCCAGCTTACGTCTCTGTCTGGCACTACTTTGCTACCCTCCATCCACATCTCCCTGCCACAGACACAGAAACAGATGCATACACACAACATGGAAAATGATGACTTGGGCTTTAAGGGACTGATTATTAGTATTATCATCATTATTACTGTTATTATTATTGATTATCCTCCAAATAGTCCAAATGGGCAAAACAGTAGTAATAAACATTCATATGTTAGGAGAAAGTGATTATGCACCAGACACTATTGAGGCACAAGGGTGGTTTGGGTAGGAGGATATGTTAAACTCACATACTTCTAAACAAACATTTCTTCAACTACAATGATGAAAACAATATAAGATATTAAGTACTAGTTAGACAACAAGCATTTATTAAGCATCTACTACACTAGCACAACAAAGGGAAAAACCCCATAAGTCTCATTTTGTATAGACTTTAAGAAAATTCTCTGACTAAATCATGTTTTGTGTGGGAAAAATGTAACTTGGTGCTCTTGATATATTTTTTAATATCTTTCACTCAGTTCTTTATGTCTGTCATCATCCTTCTGTGTACTTCTATAAAAAGTCTTGAATTTGGGGGAACTGTCTTCTACTGAATCTACGATTCTGGAAAAAAAAATAAAGCCTTTCCTGATCACATCATTTTCATTTTTTTCTTCCTCCTCAAATAACTGTGTACCTGCTCTTTAGATTTAGGATTAGTTTGTATTTGATTTTGTATTCCAGTACTAAGAAAAGATTTTGGGTACAGAAAGTCCTTTAATAAATGATAATTCAATTGATTTGAGATAATGAATAACACTGTCTTCCCTTTGGTTTCTGCAGCCTAGGCATCATGGTGTAATGATCAGAGAGCCAGTTTTGGAGCAGGAAGATCCAGATTCAGGTTCTACCTCTGACCTCTACCAGCTGTGTGACTGGGTGAGTCGCCATTCCTCCATTGTTTAGACAATTCTTTAAAACCATAATTTTCAGAGAACAACAAATTCCTCAATCCAGAGTTCCCCAAAACAGTGAAATCATAGGTCTGGTCCCTATCCGAGCCTGATTTTATTTGTTTAAACTCATTTTATTTTATTAAAGGGATAAAAAAAATTCCTCAAAAATCAAATATTGGAGTGGAACTGCACCTCTAAAATCATCTAATACAACTTCCTCATTGTATAGATGAGAGAATTGAGGCCCAGAAAAGGAAACTGATTTGTCCACAGCCACAAAATGAGTCAATAGCAGAACTTTAACCTCAAGTAACCTGACTTCTAATATCATGCATTTGGGCTGAACAAGCTAATAACTTCAGATTTTGCCATCTTTCTTGTTTTGATATTTTTTGTCTTCTTTCTTTTTATCAGAGAGAATATATATGTATATTCATGCATATACATATATATGTTTTTTGTTCTTTGTTTGTTTGTTTTGGTCAGGCAATTGGGGTTAAGTGTCTTGCCCAGGATCGCACAGCTAGTGTCAAGTCTCTGAGGCTGGATTTAAACTCAGGTCCTCCTGACTCCAGGGCCGGTGTTCTATCCACTTTGCCACCTAGCTGCCCCCATATACATACATATGTACACATATACATCTATACTCTGTATTCTTATGTGAATATATCTACACATATATATGCATATGTGTAGATATCTGTATATATATATATATATATATATATATATATATATATACTTTAATATATACTAGAGAGAGAGAGATTGAGAGACAGAAAGGGAGAGAAAAAGAGAGAGAGAGAGAGAAAGAGAGTGAGAGAGTGCATATGTACTTTAAGAAGCTTTTTGGAGCACCATGTGTCTATGTGTCTCTGTGTTTTGGGGGGTGTTCATGTGTGCATATTCTTTGTCCTTCACATTCCATGACATGAGGGGGATACATGGCACCAGATGAGGAAGTAAAGCACAGTTCTTAGGAGGAGAAAAGGTGATATTAACAGGATGCCTGAGCACATATTCTCAGTCCACTAAAGTGTTTTTACTAGCAATGACAGACAGGACAGAAGAATGCTGGAACATTTCTGAAGACAGATACAATTAACTGCGACAAGGCTTACAAAATCAAGTGTTCCATAGAAAGGCAGCATGATGTCACTGAAGGGGTAAGGAATATGGAGTTTGAGGTATAGCTCTGATCACTAACTATCCATATAACTATGAGCAAGCCATTTAACTCAATTTCCTTTTATGTAAAATGGGGATAATTCTTACACAGAGTAAATATGAGAAAAAAAATTTCTTTTGTAAAACTGTAAAGTGCTTTATAAATGTGAACATGATTTTATCATTCTCCACACTCCTCACACACTTTTAAATGTCTCCATTTGCAAACCTCAGTATTTACACAAAGATTAGTTTGGCTTATTATCCTCCTGTAGATTGTGTTTGTAAGCTTTATTTCAGGATCTAGCTAATGTTATGAGAGTTGAGCTTTGGTACCAATAGCTTGGCACCTCCCAGGGAAGAGTATCCTGGAATACTCCTTAAGTTACCTTTGCAATCATCATAAGAAAATCCATACCCTTGGGTGTGTGTGTTTAGGGGTGGGTGGGGAAATAGTATGAGCTAATGGGGAAAAAAGTGAGAGGCTTAATGAAATGACCCAGGATACATAGAGCCTCCTAACCCAGAAGTTGGGTTCTATTTATGCCTTTCAGAGCCTCCAGTCCTGAGAAGTGGATCTGTGTAAATCAATGTATTCATTTAGCTCTCTCCCTAACTCTCTCCCTCAGTTAACACCCCAGCACACACAATGCTAGCGAAGGTGATTATCTCTGCTAGCATAATTCCTCCCTAACATCTGCTTTCGCCCATAACACTCCACTAATTTTTCCCTCATTTCATTACACATAATTTTCTTTCAACACAATCTACATGTATTAAGTGGTAATGACTTTCCAGTTAAGAGCAAATCGACGCCAAGGGACCCCCTCCCCCCCTCCACGATTGCCTGCCGTGCCTGACTCCGGCTATTAGAGATAAATTTGGTGCCTCGGAAAGCTGCGGTGAGCTAATCAATCAATTACGCGGTTAGGACATACATTATCAAACTTCCACAGAGCAGGGGTGCAAGGAGGCATGCTGATAGACTTGCTATGATTTTTTTTTTCTTTTAGGAATTAAAAAAAATAGTATTCACCATTAAGACAGGATATAATTTGCCCATCGAATTCAGTTCATGCATGTGGCATTGCCCTAGTAGAAACAGCAAATATAAACATTGCTAGTGCCCAAGACTTTATAATCTGCATTTGTTAATGTCATCACACATGCAGAATCATAGTATTTCAGTTCAAGAAGGGACCTTGGAATCACAGATCAATAGAATGTGAGAAGTGAAAGGGACCTTTGATCATAAACTATCATATCCCAATTATCTTAGAATATTGAAAGCTAGAGCTAAGAGGGAGCTTAGAATTCTGGAACTCTGGAATGTCAGAACTGGGACTTACAGTCACAGAATCATAGAATGCCAAGTTGGAATGAGCTATAAGAACTTATTTAGAAGAAAACTTGGTCTAAGAGAAAGAACACTAATTGTCCAAGTTAACAGCAGAAGTTAGTAGCAATCTCTTGATTTCTAGGTTCATGCTTTCTTCACTTTTAGTGAAGGAAGGTGAAGCTCAGACTAGTGACATTTTACCCAAAGTGATCCTTCTTATCAATTATCACGGCAGGAAAGATTGCATTAGATGCTATTACTCATATAACTCAAAGGACAAAATAGGAATCATTAGGCCAAGCCCACCCTAAGTTTAGTGAACAGTGTTCATTCATTCATTTGAAGTGTACTTATTAATCATCTCTAATGTTCAAGGTACTAAAGGAAATACAAAGATGAATAAGTTTCTGCCCCTATAACTTATAATGTATTTGGTTGGCACACTGTGTAAGTTCACTATAAGGTAAAATGTGATGAATACATAAGGGATGTGCAAAGTGCAATATGATTTGAAATAAAGTAAATATTTTCTACTGTAGGCATTAGGGAAGGCTTCATGGGAAATTCTTCATTTAAATTAATTGATGACTATGATTGAGGTGGACTATATGGACTTTCTTTAGGGATTGAGCAATTGATTTTAACTTTGGAGCAATCTTAATAACCAATTTCTTAATACTCAGGATTAAATATGCCTAGCACGTCACTAGATGTGTTTATATCTCATGTTTTTCACTTCATAGAATCACAAAGCTATAAGGATCTTCAAGACCATCTTGTCTTCATCACTTAACAGTTGATGACTTAGAAGCAAAGAGGCCTTATGGGACTAAATCAGTCCCATAGTGTTTTAGTAGCAAGGCTAAGGCTAGAACCCAGGTCTCCTAATTTCTTGTTCAGTTTTTTTCAAAATGTATGCTACTACAACACTTGTCATTCTAATTTTTTTCCATTTTCTTGTAGACTCAATGTATTCCTAAAATAATCTTAATGTTTCTGTATATTTATTTTATTAAAAATAAATAGCAAACATTATTAGGAGAAACATTACTATATCCAGTCGCCAAGTCCCGTGGAGTCTATCTCTATGCCTCTTCATGTACCTTTCATGTCCCATCATTTCTAACAGATTGCCCCATTATCATTTGCTCTCCCTCCCATCCTCCTCTCTTTCCATCTTCCCTCCCTTTTTCTTTCCTCCCCTGTCCTCTCCATCCTTCCCCTCCCTTTCCTTCCTGCCTCCCCTTCTCTCTCTTTCAGACATACACACACAACCATACACACACCTTCACTCTTTACTATTTCTTCCCTGTCATACAAACCAATATATATGTATGTATGTATATGTATATATGCACATATATTTACTCATATATATATATATGTATATATATATATATGCATTTATACATATACATACTCTATTCTTCCATCCCACAAGCTACCGTACATATCTCTCTACCCTTTCTTAGGCAATTCCTTGAAAAAGACATCCTCTCCTCGCATTCTCTTCTAAACTCTCTACAATCTGGCTTACCACTTCATTAATTCATTGAAACTATTTTCTTCAGAGTCACCAGTGATCTCTTTATTGTCAAATTCAATAGCATTTTCTTTATCCTAATTTTTAAAAGTTTATCTTTAGCACTTACCACTATTGACCACTCTCTTCCGGTCTATTCTCTTCTTCCTGGATTTATTTCTTCGTTTATGTATGTGTATGTGTATGTATATGTGTATATATATGTATATGTATATGTATATGCATATGCATGTGTGTGTATATATAATTCTATATATATGTATATATGTGTGTATATCTATATCTATATCTATATCTATATCTATATCTATACACATTTATAAATGCTATACTCTCTCAGTTATCTTCTTATGTCTGTAAGACATACTTATCAGTCTTCTTTTCTGGATCATCATCTACAATATACACAGTGCCCCAACTGCCCTTGTATTCTAAGGTTCTCTCCTGGACCCTCATCTCTCTAAATTCTCATTTGTCTCACCAATTCTCATGAATTTGCTTATAAATCTCAAACATGGTGACCACCAGATCTATATTTCCAGCTCTAGTCTCTCTTTTGATCACCAGCCCCATAACATTGATTGTCTATTGGATATTTTAAACTGGATATAGCATAGAATCTCAATATGTCACACTCTGAACTCATTAACTCCTTTTTTTCAGGGCAATGAGGGCTAAGTAACTTGCCCAGGGTCACACAACTAATAAGGCCGGGTTGGAACTCAGGTCCTCCTGAATCCAGGGCCAGTGCTTTATCCACTTTGCCACCTAGCTGCCTCCCTCATTAACTTCTCATCCCCCAAACCCAAACCTCTCCTGAATGTCCCTGTTTCTGCTAAGAACAGCACTATTCTTTCAAACACTTAGGTTGTTCATAATCTCAGCTTTATCCCTGACTATATATAAGTTGTCAAATCTTGTCAAGTCTACTTGTACAACACTCATGTAAGTCTTGATTGCCTCTCCTAGGGAATCTCTTCTTTCCAATCTATCCTTCACAAAACTACTAACCTGATTTTCCTAAAGTCTGATCCTCTCACTTCCTGACTTATTAAATTCTCATATATTCCTTTGGCATTTAAAGCATTTTACAAATGGTTCCCATCTACTGTACCTTCCCAGCTTTATTTTCCCTTATAACCCTCCTTACATCCCAACCAAATGCCCATTTTTATGGTTCCTTATACATGGCACTCCACAATCTGTCTCTGTGCACTTGCATTGCTATCTGTTGTGCCTAGAATGAGACCTTTTTACCTCTATGTCTCAAAATCCTTAGTTTCCCACCCTTCCATTTGAATCCTTAAGGTAAAGGACTGTGACACATTGGTTTTTGGGTCCTAAATGCCTAGGAAAGTACTTGGTAGGTAGGTAGTGTGTGATTGATAAATAACAAATAAATGCTTGTTCATCTCAAGTCTTTTTTCTCTCCTCATTTCACATGGCCACCTTCCTAATTCAGGCCCTCATCATGTGTCACCTGGCAGCAACCTACCTTCCCAGAATTATCTTACATTTTTCCCCCGTCTGCACTCAATGCTCCTCCCCCTCCCTGCAATTACACTCCTAGCTATCAATTGAAGTCAACATGCTGGGGCAGATGAAAGGTGAAATGACTGAGGAAACAATTCTCTCAGTTCACTCAATGCCAAATGTCTTTCTCCATTCATTAGCGTTGGGCTATTCCCCATGCCTGGGAGAAAGTCTCTCCTCATTACTGACCTTTGAAGGCCAGATTTCACTGCCTAGAAACCCCTTCCTCTCCCTGACCTCCTGCACCATGCCCAATGCCTAGTGTTTTCTTGCTATCAAATAGCTTGTATTTACTTATATTATGTCAGTAATCAAGCAGAACCACCCTGAGGGCAAGAATGATTTCATTTTTTGACTGTGTTCTCAGTTTTTTACACAGTTGATAGTAAATTTTCCTAGAATGTAAACAAGTGATAACACCAATATTATTCTTACTATATCTATATTTCTCCCCATTAAAAATATGTTCCTAATTCACCAGCTATTTAAAAAAAAATCCTATCACTGGGGTGAAATGCAACACTCTCTGCTTATCAAAGCTCAAACCCCATTGCTCACTAGCTAATTGCATGTTTTAATGGTACCTGAGCTAACTTCAGCTTGGGCCACAGCTAACCAGACAAGGATAAAAAGGAATAAAATTGATAAGTCATGAGACCCAAGTGTTAGTCCTTGCTCTGTTATCTAATAGCTGTGAGACTTTGAGAAAGTTTTTCCTCCCTGGAAGTTGGTTCCCTCATAGGATACCTTGAAGTACAGTAAAAGTAGCAGTAGGCTAGAAGTTGAAAATCTCACTTATGTCCATGTTAACTGTGTGACCTTGAGCATATCACTTAGCTCCTCTGTAAAACAAGAAGTATGACTTAAAGACAAAGGCTTTTGCCCTAATATTCTATGACTTTAATTATAGATTAGGAGTGAGTAGCTTCAAAAGGAAATAATAACACCCAAAGCAACAAAACAGTGAGAAGGCATATGAGGACACAGTAGACTTTTAAAAATATGACATCACGGGGCAGCTAGGTGGCGCAGTGGATAGAGCACGGGGCCTGGAGTCAGGAGTACCTGAGTTCAAATCCAGCCTCAGACACTTAACACTTACTAGCTGTGTGACCCTGGGCAAGTCACTTAACCCTAATTGCCTCACTAAAAAAAAAAAAAAAACAAAAACAAAATAAAAAAAAAATATGACATCACAATACCTTCCTGACCAAAGGGCAAATTAATTCATCTCCATAACTAATCCAGTCAAAGGTCAAAATGGTTATTCCAAACGAAGCATAGAAACTGTATTATGAATAAAACTAAGTGTTCCCTGGGATGGCTGACCAAGTGAAAACATGATTAGCTCCTGGAAGAAGAAAAAATAAAAGTAGATACAAGAGATTACATTCCAGGCATCTGGGTACCAGATATCTAGGAAATATTAGTAGCAGGGGGCAGAGGGAATAATGGTTAAGGAGTCACCCCAAATTGGAGAAGATGAAATTAAATTCAAATATGTCCATGGCATTCTTCTCTCAACACCTTGAGAAAGAAATCTTGACATCACAGAAAGCCTGCAAAGAAGAAAAGAAAAAAAATACTATGTCTCACAGTCAGTTATGCAGCATTGTTTGAGGTTTATAATCTCTAGACTAGGGATGTTCTTTATCATGTCAAACTATACTTTATGTACTAGCACCATAAAAATATTTAGAGATTTTAGGTTTCATAATAATTAAAGTAACCATATTAGGCTAGGAGAAAAAAAAACATTCTATAGATAGGTGATATATTTATGGCATATTTTAGTTTCCCATTTCATAATTTCCTGAATACTAATAGTATCAGAAGAAAGTCAAGGTGATGGGAATGGGAATATGGATGGGGATGGGGATGAGGGTGGAAGTGAGGATAGGAGTGGGTGTGGGGACTTGTCCTTATGTTCAGTATGTTTGTTGTTTTAGTGATTCAAGAAACAATCCTGCTTGTTTCTTTTGGCCAAGAATTGTTCCCTGCTCAGTTTCAGTTCCTAGAATGCAACAGTTCTGACTAGCATAAGGGAAGAGACAGTGTCAGTGCATTTTATCCCAAAATGAAAATGCCAATAGTTTTAGGCAAAGGGTTTAGCTCCAATGGACTAAATAGTAGGCAGAATTTTGAAATACTCATTTGATCTATTAATCAATTTTTAAAGAAATTACCTGAATTATTGTCTAGACTAATAAATGACTAAAAATAAAAGGGACCTTAGAAATTATATAGTACAAGTGTTCTCATCTGCCCAGGATCACAGATTTAGATCTAGAAAGGACCTTAGAGGTATTCTAATTTAATCTTTTAATTTGACAGTTGAGAAAACTGAGATTAAGAGAGGTGGTTACTTGACAAAATTACACAGACAGCATCAGGGGCAGGATTAGAACCAAGGTCCTCTGATTGCAGAATGGGTGCTATATGAAGTTGTCTAAGGGCCCCTGTATATAAAATGACTGAGCTCCCACCTAACTCAATACCACATACTGTCTCATGTATAACTTGTCTTCAGATTTCTATCAAACTTTTCTCATACAAATCAATATCAATCCTCTTTTTTATACTAAACAATATTATAATCATAATTATTAACTCAACAAACATCAAATATGTACCTATTAAGTGCAGTACTCCATACTAGGTGCTCAGTAATTTAAAAAATCAGAGATCCCTGACCTCAAAGAGCTACCAATCTAACAAGTTTCATAGAGACATAGACTCTTATAGCTGAAAGGGACCTTAGGGGTCATCTAGCCCAAATCCAATACTTTTATGCTCTAAGAATTTCTGATTTTCTTGGTGTAGTTACTCTTTCTACCAAAGTAGATCCCCATTGCTTCACTACTCAGTAGTAGTGACAGACAGAGTTGCTATGGCCAAAATATTCTTTGTCCTCCAGCCAATCCAGTGATGAGACTCTTCACACTTATCTACACTGATTCTTCAATGACAGATACAAAATCCATCTCTGGGTCTGCACTCAAATTCTTTCTAGCTTTATATGACTTGCCAAAACTTGCACTGCACTGGCATAGCTTTCAAAATTTAGGTTTACTTTCATTCCATTAAGAATCATTATAATGGAACTGTAGTAAAGCCTCTTATTTTAATGAAATAATGAAAAAAGAATCAATGAATAATTTTAGAATGTTATATTTGTTAAAGACCTTAGAATGAGAAAATCATCTCTTCCTAGTCCAATGTTCTTTCCCCTTACAGCCTTCTGCATCTGATTAAAATATAAACATAATATACAACCATATTTTAGCCACCATATTTAAAAAATCAGAATGGGAGCTGATCCATAGGGCAATGAAAAGGAAAATGGTGGATATGCCAGTCTATAGGATACTACCAATGTAACATGCAAGCAAGGAAGAGAATAAGGGACATCATCCAAAGAAAAGTATAATTAGAAAAGAAAGAGGATCAGTCATGTAACAAAACTGATGCACTACATAACTTCCTCCATTGATATTGGTAAGATATTAGCAAAAATTATATCATATGAGGTTGTAATAGGTTGTAATTTGTTTCCATTAGAAGGAATGGCCACATTGATAGCATCAAAGAACATAATTTTTAAAGAATTATGGGATGTCATTGTTTTGTTTTGGTTTGGTTTTTGGTTTTGTTTTTGTTTTTTCACTAGGGCTGTGAGCTCATCAATGGAGGGAGTTCCTGAAAAGGAACTTCCTCAACTAATATAAATAGACATCCTATCAACATTTTATAAAATAAAAGAGTTGCTTGGTGTACTGAGAGGTTAAGTGTTTTGCCCAGGGTCACACAGTTAAAGAGGGACAACTTAAACATAAGTCTTCTTCACTATCAGGTTAATTTCCTGTCCATGTTCTCCATGATTCCTCTCTTCGATGTATGGCAGTATCCCAAGAAAAATGTGACAATGAACTGGGATTTTAGTGACTCCCTAGAGCAGGCCCCTCATTTGACAGATAAGAAAGGGAAGGCCCACAGAGGTGAAGCAAATTGGACAAAGTCACATAACAAGGGAGCTAGAATGAGAAGCCGGACATCCTGACTTACAAGCCGGTGCTCTTCTGACTAAGCATGTCATGATCCGTTTTCCAGCAGAGACATCAGGAGACCCTTTGACTCTAAGGTTTGTTCCATTGGGCATTTGTGAAAATAAAGAAAGCCTTTGATGTTAATGCTGTTCTGGGAGCAATCTAGGTTTCCTTCTTCCTCTCTGCCCCCCTCCCTTTTTTTGGTTGTTTACTTGAAGCAGCTAAAGCTCCCACCTTATACCCGCCCTCTATTTGGTTCAGCTGCACCTCCATACTCCAATAAACCGTTTGCATTCCATCTGGTATGCCTTTGCTCTGAAGACATTTTCCTGTCAATCTCTCCCGCCACATTAAAAATCTGTCATTACTACCGCATTGCCGCCTGGCTCCTGAGATTTCTCTGACTGCTTTATTGCTCCTCTCATTTTTTTTCTCTGCTACAGCCGAGAAGCAGAAATAAAGGTTTGTTGTTGAAACATGGCCGCAAGGAAAGTAGGAGGCACACATCTGTCAAGGTATTACCTTTCCTCAACCAGGGATTAAGGTGTTTTACGGCTCCCGCTACTGAGCAGTCACACTGAATAAATTTTCTCAGTAGAACATAAAAATGAACTCATACATTTTGAACTAGGTTTCATTCTTTTAAGCCAACTTAGATAATTATGCAATGGCATCAGTATACAAGGGAGAAGAAAAGTCAGGAAGTTTTCTCCCTCTACACAAGGGCCTCCCTCCCCACCTCATCCCCCATCTGCATTATTTAAATGCCAACTGAAGAAACACTGGGTTTGGGAAAGATAAATAGCCTTTTTGAATTCTCTCTTTTCCTCTTGCTATTGTAGAGTATTTGGAAGGTCAGGGGAGTAAAGAGTTTTCCACCCTTTGCATTAAAAATATCTGATTTGAGACCTGCCATGCCTTGGATAGTCACTGTTGACACTCTTGGATGTGAAATAGGGAGAATTCTTATTTATTGATCAACTGTCTGGTTGGTCATTTCTTCTATTCCCTTGCCAGAAGTGGGAATTCCTTCCACAGCATCCTTAAAAAATGGTTATCAATCTTCCCCTTAGAAAATTTTAGGGACTAAACTTAATACTTTCCTGAACAATTCAATTCAATATTCAATTCAATTAATATTTGTTAAATACTTACTGTATACAGAATGCTGAACTTTCCCAGGGCCACATAGTAATAGGGATGAACTATGAATTTCCAAATGGTCCCTGAACTCCCATTGTGGTTCTTCCCACCATGGGTTTGCCAATTGCCCAGCTAGCTTCTAAAGTAGAAATCCTGCAGCTTTGGTACACAGTGCCTCTAGTTATCAAGGAATATACAGACTTGGGTACCCCCAGTGTTATGAAATAGACAACTAAAACTCCAGAGGTTTTTTTAAATCATTATTGTTATTATTATTGGAAATTATGATAATAGTAATCATTATTATACTAGAAATAGTAGTGGTGGTGTTGTTGTTGGTGGTGGTATTATATATTCATTCCCTTACTCTAGCCACTCATTTATTTTAAAAAAATAGATTTACTCTGTGCAAGATACAGTAGAGGATATAAAGATATGTGAACTATGTCCTTGCCCTCAAGGAGACTGTGGTCTAGAAGAAAGAGGAGACAAGGAATTATCATATCAAAGGACAGCAGGATAAATAAATAAAAGAAGGGAAAACATTCTGTAGTTCAGAAGAGGCATAAGTAAATTCTGATTGTGTAAGTGAAGGAGAGATCAGGAAAGAGTTCATGGAAGAAGTGGTACTTTAGTTCTTCATCTCTACCCCTTCCTTCCTTCCTTCCTTCCTTCCTTCCTTCCTTCCTTCCTTCCTTCCTTCCTTCCTTCTTTCTTTCTTTCTTTCTTTCTTTCTTCAACTTTCTAAGTCTCATCAGTGTCAGTATTCAGGAAAATAGTCCACCCTTAAATTGTATACCTCTCAGGTAGTCCTTTTATAAGAAAGACGCTATTACCTGGAGGCAACTAGGTGGCACAGTACATAAATCATCAGCCCTGGATTCAGGAGGACACAAATTGAAATCTGACCTCAAATACTTGACACTTACTAGCTGTGTGACCATGCATAAGTCACTTAACCCTCATTGCCCTGCCCCCCCAAAAGATGCTATTACAAACAAACATATAGAGACAACTTTTTCTCATGCATTTGTTAGCAGTCATCCTTATTCAATTCAGTGCAAAAAATAAGAACACAACAATAATAACAACAACAACAATAACAAAATTATTTTTAGAAACACTCTCATTTCATAAAGCCTTAGAGTTTATAAAATGCTTTCTATACAAAAACCCTCTTAGGTAACGAGAATTAATATTAACACCCACTGAAATGGAGATTCAGAGAAGTTAACCAACTTGCCCAGTTTCCTACAGGAAGTATTAGAGCCAAGATTGAAACCCAGGTCTCCTGATGTCAAGTCTACCATACCCTAGTGTCCTGAAAAAAATAATCCCACTTCCCAAAGCAATATCTTTGCTCCCTAAGTCTAGTGTATGCAGAAGGAGAACTAAGGTAAGTTGTAAACTGTGACCACATCCCCCCCAAAAAAAGAGTGTAAAAATCTGACTCATCATCATTTCAGAAAATGTACTTTTGAATCCAAAATCCTGTCAGCTAGAATGCATTAATCTTAAATCACAATATGGGATGCTGAAACATGATTTATATGAGCATTTTCTTTAGCTTAACAATAAAACATTAACATTTCGGCCACTGAAGCCTTCATCACCCTGCCAAAGGTAGAGTTTTATTGTTACTCTGAATAAACTGTGGTTATAAATCAAGCCCAAATGTTGGTATAATTATTTAAATCCAGAGTGAGCATTTTGAACTCCAACAGACTGCCTTCTCCTGATTGCTACCTGTTGCCCGCAGAGGAATGTCGAAGAATTCAATAAGAACAAGCAACTGACATTAAGCAAGCACCTACTATGTACAGAGCATGATGCCAGGCACTGGAGAGGTATTAAGTTTAGAAGAAAGAAAGAAAAAAAAACATGTAGTCCCAAACCTCATGGAACTTATTGTCTAATAGGTACAAACACAAAGGACACTAAGACACAAATATGTAAAAGCAATACAACAAATATCATGATAGTGAATTAGAAATGTACAAAAAAAAAATGGTACACGAGGTCTAAGGGGGAAAAATCTTTAATGATAGGTAGCAAGAGCAAGAGACCAGAGATGGTTCTATATCACATTTCTAGGGAAAGGTTTCAATATCATTGGCCTTCCTCAGAGACATTCTTCTCAGCAGTCTGATAGGCATTGGTTATTTGCAAGAGTTGTCCCTAACCTACTTGTCCTCATGAGAAAATTCCTTTCCTCAGAATGCATTCTAAAGCAATCATCTTTTACCTGACCAGTCAGGAAATCACTGAGAAATCATTTGTAGAGAGAGACCCTCGGCTTTTAATACTTACCAAATACCCTCCTGGGCACCCTGGGCAGCATAGAAAAGAATTCTGCTGACAGTCAGGTAGAGATGTTTGAGGGGTGTGAGACCTGGGATATGGTGGGGAAGGGAGACTGGGGAACAAAAACCTAAACATATATGCAGCCATTACCACAATACCCCTCTCTTGGTCATTCCACTATCTTATAAAGAGGAGATAGTGGAGGATAAGGGAAGGACAGAAATCCATTGCAGCACATCATGAGATCTAGGTTCTAATTTAGTCTCAGTTACTGGGCAACTGTCTACTGACACAATTTTATACCCAGTTATGCCATGTCTTTCTTGAACTTCAGTGTCCCTATCTAAAAGTTGAGGATATTGGTAAAAATGAATTTCTAAATATTTTGAAAATCTTTGTTTTGCTGAGTCATTTTGCAGTTGTGTCCAACTGTTTGCATTCCCATTTGGGAATTGCCAAATTTTCTTGGCAAGTATACTGGAGTGGTTTGCTATTTCCTTCTCCAGGTCACTTGACAGATGAAGAAACTGAGGCAAACAGGGTTAAATGACTTGCCCAGAGATACATAGCTAGTAAGTACCTGAGGTCTTCTTCACTTGAGATCCAGTGCTCTATCCCCTGTACCACCTGTCTCCCCCACCTAACAGGAGGATGCCTCAAGTGACCATTTTCAGTCTGTAGGCTTAGGATGGAAAAAAGCTCTTTTTCTCTGTTTCCTCATCTATAAAAGGGGAATAATAGTAGTACTACCCTCACAGGGTTTTTGTGAGGATCAAATGAGATAATATATATGAAGAGCTTACTAAGGAAGTGGTAGTATGTCTGTTAATGCTGTCTCTCTCCATTTCAATGGAGGTCATTAGTTTTAACATTTTTCAACAGAAATATTTTAGACCCCTAATTCTTGCCAAGCAACTTGTAGGTGCATATCACTTGAAGAGTAATCACAACTGAAGAGAAGTCTCCAACATTATCTCAAATTACAATTACAACCCTTAGGTGAAGTGACTCCTCCCAGAGAAAGGTTAAAGGAGTATGATTCTTGTTATTCAGTCCTAGTCTGACTCTCCCTGATCCCATTTGGGGTTTTCTTGGCAGAGATACTGGAGTGGTTTGCCATTTCCTTTTCCAGATCATTTTACAGATGAGGAAAACAGGGTAAAGTAACTTGCCCAGGGTCACACAGCTAATAAGTGTCAGGCTGGATTTGAACTCAGGAAGATGGATCTTCCTGACTCCAGGCCTGGAGCTCTGTGCACTAGGGCACCACCTAGATGCCCCTTTGAAAATCTAACATACCATGATTCTGAAGGTCCTTCCAGCTCTTATATTCCATGGACTTTTAATTCAAAGATCTCTCCCAGCTCTAATGTTGCATAAATTATCTATTTCCTAAACTACTATTTATATATTTCTTAGGCTTTAATTTCTGAGGTAATTTTACGAAAGGGCTTGTCAGGGTCTCCTCCTTGGTCTTTTCCTCTTGGGTTTTCCTAACAGTTGTCAGGTCCTATTACTAGCTTTCCAATAGTTGTCTTCTTCATTGCTTCCCACCTCTGCTCTCCCACTGTCACCTCCCAGTTAAGACTCACCTCTTCTTTCCTAGTCTTTTTTTTTTTTTTGGTGAGGCAATTAGGGTTAAGTGAGTTGCCCAGGGTCACACAGCTAGTAAGGGTTAAGTGTCTGAGGTCATATTTGAACTCAGGTCCTCCTGAATCCAAGGCCAGTGCTCTATCCACTGTGTCACCTAGTTGCCCCATCTTTCCTAGTCTTTTAACTATTCTTTCTGTCTAATAAGTCCTCCGCTCTCATGTTGAAGTAATCTTTCTATTATGTAACTGTGATCATGCCACTCTTCTGCTCAAAACCTTTCAGTAACTACTTTCATCCGTCTCCTCCCACTGACCAAATGAATAAACTCCTGACTGTGGCTTTCAAGGTACTATACAATATTCCCTCAACCTGCCTGTCCAGCCACATTTTAGCCCAGTGCTTTTCATATAACTCACATCCCAGCTAAAGTAGACTACATTTTGACCCCTATTCTCCTTTCCTCTTCCGTCTCTGTGCTTTGATCATACCACCCCCATGACTTTAATGGACTCTGTTCCTCTCTCCATCTGTTGTAGTCCTTCAAGGCTCAACTCATATACTACTTCCTTCATGAAGTTTTTTTTTTCCTGACAATTTGTCCTACTGAAAGTGAAAGGGCACTTTCATCCCCTCACCTCCTGCTCAAAAGCCTTTAAGGATTCCCCATTGCTACAAGATCAAGCCAAAGGTCCTTTGCTTGGTAGTCAAAGCTCTAAAAAATTGAACTACTATCCCTATGAGCTTTCTCCACACAAAACAAATGCTGAACACAATACTCTCAAGAGTGGACTGACAGAAAAACAAACAGCACTAGCTACCTAAAATTACTGTCATACTCTCCTTGCTTCCTAAATTCCCTTTTATTATCAGTTGCTTCCATTTTTCCAGTCACCCAGATTCACAACATACTTGTTATCCTGCAAGAAGTCCTTACTGGTCCTCTTTTATGCAAGCACCTTCCCTTTGAGATTATTTATCTATCTACCTACCTACCTACATATCTTTCTATCTTTCTATCTATCTATCTATCTATCTATCTATCTATCTATCTATCTATCTATCTATCTATCTATCTATCTATCTATCTATCATCCATATCTTGTTTGTACATAATTGTTTTCATGTTGTCTCCTCCATGAAACTATGAGTTCCTTGAGATCATCAGGAGCTATTTTCACCTTTCTTTCTATCCCCAGAACTTATAACATATACATGTTATAACATATAACATGTACTGATATATAGTAGGTGCTTAATAAATACTCAATTTCATTTGGCTGGAAGACTAAAACTTAAACATCAGAACTTGAAGTAGTTGGAAGGACTGATGAATAGGCATCTTTATATTCTACCTTAGCTCTGCATTGTGTCCCTCGAATTCCATCTTTTCTGTGGAGAAAACCTGGACTTGTCTTCCTGTTGTTGATCACCTTCTTCTCCAAGAAGTACTATAGGAGACATGGGAAGTGAGCATATGTCTGTGTGATGGGGGAGGGGCAGAGGGGGAGTTCCTTATGAAATGCAGCTGGCATCAAATTAGAAAACTAAGGAAGTTCCAAGGCACTGAAACAGCCACTCCCTAAATGTCTATCTCATAATTATTATTCAGTTTCCTGTAATCATACAAAGAAACTCAGAAGAAGTAGCTAGAGGCATAGGCTTTAGCTCACCTATATGATCCCTTGCTCCAGCTGCCAAATGGGAGCAATTACCAGAGTGTCAGGGTACACTCCACTAGTCACAGGAATAGTTGCATGATGTTAGATGGATAATTGAAAAAAGAGAGAATCAGGGAAAGGGATCATTCACTTTTTAAGGTCCACTGAGGATGCCACTCCTCCTGTATTAGTGGCCAATTCTATATGATACCATTTTGATACAGCTTCCTTATTACCTTCTTTAGCAGTTTTGGAATGAGGGAGGAAGAAATCAGGGTCCACTGCTGAGGCATCCCAAAGAAATGAGTACATCAGAGGTCAGTACTTATATGCCAAAATGGCAAGCACTTCAGAGGTCCTCACTTATGACTAAGAAAGGAGTTAAAAATGTCAGTTCAGATCGTCCCTCAGATGGTTATTAACTATGTGATCACTGGCCAGTTACCCTCTCAACCTTGGTTTCTTTATATGCAAAATGGAGAGATAATACTACCTACTTCACATGGTTATTATAAGGATCAAAATGAGATAGAACATTATAAGATCTCAAGTGCTACATAAATATTTGCTATTGTATTTTGCATGTGTTGTGGTGGGATTGTGTGGGTACATGAAATCAAAGAAAGATCAGGGAAGAGTTAGTAGCTCTGTTGCTTTGAATGTAGAGTAGTATGTGTTAGGGAAGGGAAGGAATAAGCATTTATAGAGCACCTACTATTTGCCAGGCACCACATTAAATTCTTTTTACATATATATCTCATTTTATCCTCACAACAACCCTATGAGGTAGGAGTTATTATTATCCCATGTTACAGTTGAGGAAACTGAGGCAAAGAGAGGTTAAATGACTTGTTCAGGATCACATAGCTAGTAAGTATCTGAGGTGGGATTTGAACTTAGTTCTTCCCCACTCTGTCCTCAGTGCTCTGTCTACTGTGCGATCAGCACTTTTATGAACACATCTGATATGAACCACCTATTATGTTTTGGTCACTATTCTATATACCTATATGAAGTATATATGAAATATGAAGGGAAGTTCATAGTGGAAAGGTAGACATATGATAGTGGAAATCCTTGAATGTCAAATAAAGACATCTAAACTTATTTAGGATTATAGAGTTAGTACTGAAAGGGACTTTAGGAGTACAAATGATTTTTGAACAAACAAGTGACATGACCAGCACTCTAGATAAGACAGTATTTTGGTAATGATAAAAAGGGTTGGTTGAGAGGTAGGGTAGAAATAATAGAGGTATATGAATATCAGTATTTTCCCTCCTAATAACTTCTTTGCTAGACACATGCAAATTTATATTGATGATCATGTGTATGTGTGTGTGTGTATGTGTATGTGTGTGTGAGAGTGCACACATTCCCTATCTATTATATATTGTAGATTTTGCATGGTATAGTGGCAAGAGCACTGAACTGGGGAATAACAAAATCTGAATTCTAATACTATCTCTTCCATTTACTATCCATGTGAACTTGGGCAAATCAGCCAATCTCCCTTGGCTACAGTTTACTCAATTGTAAAAGGGGACTTACATAGCATTGGGGGTCCCTTCCATCTATCATCTTATATCTATCTTCACTTCCTAAATCTATGATCCTATCAATAACTTTATAGTTATTTGAATATTTTTCAGAGAGAGATATTCTGTGGGTCTCAATATCGTTGTGTATGAAATAAGAGGAATGTATTAGGCCAGATAGAGGGATCCTGGACTTTCTGGACAACATGCCTCTGTTAATATAGTCCAAACTCACATTAGCTTTTTGGACTGCCATCTCACATTGCTATTGGTAGGCTTTTCCCTGGGGCTTGCTTTAAGGGCCACACATGGAGCTAGGAAATGTATTTTGCCCTGGGGTCAATGAGCTGTTTACACCTGATACAGACAGTGAGGAAAATAATATAACTTAAAGGATCAATAATGCTGACCAGGGTGAATGGAAACAAACTAAGGATAATCAGAAAAATGAAGGGGTGAGGAGAGAAGCATAGGTTCAAGAAGCAGCAGCAGCAAATACATAGATAGATAGATAGATAGATAGATAGATAGATAGATAGATAGATAGATAGATAGATAGATAGATAGATAGATAGAACAAAAATAGAACATATAAATATAGAAGAAAAGGAAGAGAACAATAATATTAAATATTTGAAGGGTTAGGGCAGCTAAATGGCACAATGCATAGAGCACCAGGCCTGAAGTCAGGAAGATAAGTCTTCCTGAGTTCAAATCTAACTTCAAGCACTATGTGACCCTGGGCAATTCATTTGACCCTGTTTGCCTCAATTTCCTCAGATGTAAAATAAACTGGAGAAGGAAATGGCAAATCAATCCAGTATCTCTTCCAGGAAAATCTCAAGTTGAGTCACAAAGACTCAGTCAAGACTAAAAGGACTGAACAATAACCAATTTGAAGGACTCTCACATGGAGAAGGGATTCGACATCTACTGTTGTCTCCAGAGGGCAGAGACTAGAAGAGTTAATGTAAGATGAAAACAAACAATTTAGTCTTGATATCAAGAAAAAGCATAATTCTAATAATCAGAGCTGTCCCAATGTGGAGCAGGCAACCTTGTAAAGTGGTGAGATCTCCCTCCTTGGAGTTCTTCAGTCAGATGTTGGAAAAGCATTTGTCAAGTATGTTATCTCATGATTCCTTCTGGGTATGGTTTGAACTAGATGATCCTTGAAGTCTCTTCCAACCCTCAGCTTCTATTATCTAATTTTAGACCACTGCAGAATATTGTAAAACATGGGTCGACAGAGCATGAACCTGGCTGTTTTTAGCCATGTAGAGATATGGCTTTGAAAAGTTTTGGTGTTTTAATATGACTGGTAAATTACAAGTGGTCCCTTGGTCCTCCCATCCTCTCCCAAAGACAGTGGAAATGGGGCAGGGATCTATAGAAGTAAAAATAAGAAATAACTTCCTGCTAGCTCTCTTCCTTCCACCCTCCAGGTGGCATCATGAAACTAGGAGACTTTCAATGACAGATGGCACAGAGTTAGTCTTTCTCTATCCTGGCATAATGGTGCTAAAACTTACTCCCTGTATGATCTTGAGCAAGTCCCTTAACCTCTTTGGCTTCAGTTTCCTCAAATGTAAAATTAGGGACTTGGACTAGATGACTTTTAAAACTCCTTCCAGTTCTAAATCTGTATTCCTAAATACACCAGTTGTGGATATACCTCAAAATTGAAAAAGGCCTCTGCCCCTTTTAATCCCTACTTCCTCTCAATCTCAATTCAAATGAAACTTCCTTCAAGACATTTTACTTGAGTTTTACTAGAGTTAAGAGGACCTGAGTTCAAACTTCACCTCAGACACTTACTAGCTGTGTGACCCTTGAGAGGAAAGCAACCCCTGCTCAATAATTCTATGGAACTCAGTGGCAGAGATGTGTCAAAGGCTCATTTATTCTCATTCTCGCAAGAAAGGGCACCCCAGTGTGCAGCTGGTGGGTGCAAGGAATGGGGGCTCTCTGCCCTGTTTAACCCCCAGTCCCTAATGTGAATGGACCCTCCCCTTTTTCATCACTGGCTGGATTACTCAAGGGTTACAATCTACTTGGGATAGCTAGCTAACCAGAATGCAGTATTCTTAATCCTTATTTCCATAATTATTCTTTGGGTTCTCAGCCAATGAGGGAGGTGACACAGGAACATTTCTTTAATCTTCCCTTATATGGACACAGCCCAGAAGAGGACCTCATGCAGCCAGCTCAGGGCTACTTGAACCATTCAATCTGTTTGCCAGAGGGGAGGGAAGGGGGACTGAGATCTCTGTCCTAAAACAGGTCTGGAGGAGTGTAATTTGAATGGTGCAGTTATATCCTTATTGAGAGGGGACTATTTCCCATTTCCTCATACCCTGGTTAAGTCCTTTAACCCTGTTGCTTTAAAACATCTGGGGCCATCTCCAGTCATCCTGATATATTTCTTGACACTGGACCCAGATGACTGAAGGAGAGAGTAAGGTTGATGACCTTGCACAGCCCTTCCTCACTTAAATTCAGTTCACTGCAGGTCATGACACCACACCTGATGTCATGGTCCTTTTCAAGAACAAAGGACAAATAACAAGAACTTGATGCCCCTAGCTTTAGTGATCTCCCCTTTCAAAAGATCCCAAAGGTAATTATTTGTGAACATGTTGCACCCCACCCCATCCCCAGAAGATCACAAGCTCCTTGAGAGCAGGGCCTAGCCCACTTCTGTATTTATAATTCTAGTGTCAAGCATGGTGTCCATCAGGTAAACAGGTAAATGATGATTGACTCCCATATTTACTATCATCTGTGATCATGGCCAAGTCACTCCAGTTCTCCGGGCCTCATTTTTTCCTATCTGTAATAGAATGGAATTTAATTAGATGATCTCAAATGTCCCTTCCAACTCTAACATTTTATGGATTTAAACCAAATTATTATGTATCCCACAGTTCTCTCTTTCTACCTCCCAAAAATACTTATTAAGATGAAACCCAGATGAAAAATGACCATCAAGAATAAACTTGAGTGGGAAATTGCTGAATGAAGAAAGGCTTTTTGAAGTAGGAGAGGGGAGCCTGGTTTATGGACAGGCAAAGCCACCTGCTTCTCCTTTACAACCCCTCTTGAATAAACTATTCATGGCCTATTCAGCACAGGGAATTAGCAGCCTCTACCCAGGATCCCCTCCCCCAAAAGCTCTCAGGCTGGGGACCAGTTATTTCCCCTACTGGAGTGATGCATCTAAGTGATAAAGGGACTGGTTTGGTACCAGATCTGAGTTCCCAATGGGGTGTAAAACCAACCTAATTTAATAGACATTTATGAAGCACCTACTATGATGCTCTGTGCCAAGGTTTGGAAAGATGCTCGGTTTAGATGGGCTAATTGAAAAAGTGAAGTCATGGCTTTTTGCTTCAGCTTAAAGAAGACTCCCATCTCAAAGTATAAACATTTTGCCCCCATTTATGATTTTAGGCATGGTCAGAGTTAATAGCTCCCCTTCCCCTGCTAATTACCACTTTCTTGCCACAATAGAGAAAAACATTTTGCCCTCCTATTTTGTCTTGAGCTCAATCTGAGACTGACAGAGGCAGAAGATAGAACATATAGGAAACAGCAAGTTAGCCAGTCTGGCTAGAACATAGAGTACAGGAGAGGAAGTAGTTGTACATAATCAGTGTGGAAATATATTTGGGCTGGAGCAGATTGCAAGGGCTTTCAACACCAAAGAGTGGAATATGCATTATATCCTCAAGACAATAGGGAGACACTGAAATTTCTTGATCAAGAGAGCTATAGATCAGACCTGTGCATTAGGAATATCAATTTGGCTGCTTTGAGGATGTATTAGGGATGGGAGGGGGAAGGGATTAAAGGCAAGAATACCAATTAGGGGGCTATTGTAATAGTCCAGACAAGAGGAGATAAGGGCCTGAACTAGGGTGATTCTGCTATGAATGGAGAGTAGTGAACAGATGTGAGAGTTGTTAAGGAAGCAGAATCAACAAGACTGTCATTATTCATTCTTTCATTTCTAGGGGGAAGACCTTTCAAATGTGAGTAGTTTTGCTTAGAGAAAGGAAGTACTTCCTTGTATGTGCACTCAACAAGCATTTATTAAAGCACCTACTATGTGAGCATGCAGCCTATGGATTGAGAAATAGGCATCAGTCAGAAAAAGTTAAAGTGCTATCTCTGACACATATTGTCTGTGTAACCATTGGCAAGGCATTCGGCCCAGGTATCTCTCCAAGATTATAAATTGCAGATTAGGTGTCAATCTACACTGTTGGAAGGAATTTCCTCTTGATAAGTTTTATTATCAGTTGATTCATAGATCAGGTACCCCTTTCCTAGCTCTCATCATCCTTCCCCCCCTTATTCCATAATACACCAGGCACTGTGCCAGCTACTGGGAATACAAAGATTCAGATGATACAAAGAAATAGTCCTTAAACTAAAGTTGCTTACATCCTATAAGAGAATTCAATATGTACCTAGAAAATGAAATATGAAAGCTGTACAAAGTATATTCTGGGGAGAGGGCAGTAGCAACTGGAGAAAACAGGATGAGGTTCTTTTAGAAGGTGGTGTTTGAGCTGAGCTTTGAAGACACTAGGGCCTCTAAAAGGCAGAGGTGAGGAGGGGGTGAATTTTAGGCATGGGCAACAGACTATGTAAAGGCATAGGGGAGCATTGAGGGAATGGCATGTACAGGGAACAGAAATCAGATGAGTTTGCCCAAAATACAGAGTACATGAATGGATCTAATGTGCCATAAACTCAGGCATATTCATGTAGGGTGGAATCATATTGTGAAAAGTTTGAAATTTAAACAGAAGTTTGCTTTTTTTCTCCTCACAGAGATAATGGAACCACCACATCTTCTTGAATGATGGAAGAATGACATGGTTACATTGATACTTTAGCAATGGCAACATTACATGTGTGTGCAAGTTAGGGAGTTCAGTTAGGAGACTATTGCCACAGTCTAAGTGGGAGGTGATGAGGGCTTGAACTAGGTGGTGACTACATGAGTGGGGAAAAAAGGGATGGATACAAGGGATGTTGTAGAGGTAAAAACTTGAAAGTAAGTGGTAAGGAAGAGGAAAGAATCCAAAGTCATGAACCTGAGTGACTAGAAGGATGCTGGTGCCCTGCCCAGAAATAGTAAAGTTAAGAAGAAGGAAGGGGTTTGTGGGGAAAGTTAATGAGTTGCTTTGGATATATTGAGTTTGAGATGAATGTGGGATATCCAGCTGGAGATGTCCACTGGGCAGTTGGAGATAAAGGACCCAAGTTCAGGAGAGAATGTGGCTGGGTATATTGATATGAGATGTGATAAGAACACACACAGACACACACAGACGCACACATACAAACAGAGAGTGAGAGAGACAGAGAGACAGAGAGACAGAGATAGATAAACACACAGTGGTGGATGGAGACAGAGACAGAGAAACAGAGAGGTGATATAAAGGAATAAGAAAGGCCAGAATAGAGCCTTGGAGTACACCTACAGATAGAGACTGAGAAGAAGCCACAATGGGAGAAGAACCAAGAGATAGCAGTATCCAGAATAAGGAGGGAGGAAAGACTCTAGGAGGAGGTGGTGGTCAAGAATGTCAGTTACTTCAAAACCAAGAAGGATAAGGACTAAGCAAAAGGCCACTGGAGTTGACACTTGGCAGATTATTGATGACTTTTTTTTTTTATTAGTGAGGCAATTGAGGTTAAGTGACTTGCCCAGGGTCACACAGCTAGTAAGTGTTAAGTGTCTGAGGCTGGATTTGAACTCAGGTACTCCTGACTCCAAGGCCAGTGCTCTATCCACTGCGCCATCTAGCTGCCCCTATTGATGACTTTTAAAAGAACACTTTCAGTTTAGTGATGAAGTCAGAAGCCAGATTATAAGGGGTTAAAAATTGAGTGGAAAGCAAGAAAGTGAAGGCAGTGAATGCAGAAGGCTTTTTCTAGGAATTTTTCTATTAAAGGAAGGAGTCAGTCAAGAAGCATGTTAAAGTGCTTATTATGTGTCAGATACCATGCTAATTATTGAAGATGCAACACACTCCTTGCCTTCCAGGAATATACATCGTAATGGGAGAGAAAATATATAAATAACTACATACATACAGAATATATTTGGAGGAGGTGTAAGGTTATAGTAGGGAGGCTAGTGGGGACTTGGAAAAGCTTCCTGCTGAAGGAGGAATTGGAGCTGATTTTTCATAGAATCCAGGAAGGCGCTAAAGTGAAGGCTTAGAATATTCCAGGCCTGGGAGAGGAGGTGTCAAGGGGGAGGGCAAAGGAGAGGGAACCAGAGATACAATATAATAGTTTGAGAGACAGAGGAGACTGAGAAGGATTCAGCCTTCAGAAAGACTAAGGCGGGATTCAAGCCTAGGTCTTCAGGGCTCTTACCCTTACCCAATTAATTACATTACATCAGAAGCTAGCCCCAAATCCTAATTTCTCAAGATGGACAAAAGCTAAATTACATAGCTAGCATTTACATAGCACTTTTTTTTTTAGTGAGGCAATTGGGGTTAAGTAACTTGCTCAGGGTCACACAGCTAGTAAGTGTTAAGTGTCTGAGGCCGGATTTGAACCCAGGTACTCCTGACTCCAGGTCTGGTGCTCTTTCCACTGTGCCACCTAGCTGCCCCTACATAGCAGTTTAAGATTTGCAAAGCACTTTACAAATAGTATCTCATTTGATCCTCAAATTATTATAACTCCCTCCTTTTTTTTTCTTTACAGATAAGAAAACTGAGGCAGACATAGGTTAAATGACTTGTTCAGGATCACACAGATCATAATTGCATGAGGTCAAATTTGAACCTAAGACTTCCTTTTTCCAAGTATGATTCTCTATCTCCTGTATCACCTGGAGCTATGATTGGCCTGTATATGATATGTCTGGCTGTATATCTTGCCACCTTGTCTCCTAGGAGGAGAGAGGAAGGAAGGGGAAGTGAAAGAAGGAAGGGGAAAGGAAAATAAGGGGTGAGGAGAGATTCTTCTCTTCCACGCCCCTTTTCTCCCTTCCCCTCATCATTAAGATGGTTTACCTTCTATTTCCTCACACAGGAGCTGCCACATTTTGCATTGCAGATGCATATCATCTCTTGATAAAATCCAGTCCCATTTCATCCAACTTTTAGTAAATGCCTACTCTGTGCGAAGTACCATAAACTCCATGAGGATAAGAACCATGCCTTCCCAAAACTTTGGATTTCCTTTGAGAATCCTCCAAAAATCATGGCAGAATCCATTGCATTCCAATTTTTGACCACTCTACATATTAGACAAATTTGTTTTTCCTTTTACAAAGAAGCTGATTCATTTCCTTCTGGGACTTCTAGACAAAGTTATTAGTTCTTTCCTTTGAGGCCAAACGGAATATATCTCTTCCCCTCTTCCACCTACCAGCCCTCCAAATACTAGGAGACAGTTATCATGCCATTTCTAAGTCTTCTCATTTCCACATAGAACACACCCAGGTGCTTCCACCAATTCTCTTGTAGTGTAAAAAGAAGGCATTGTCATGATTATTCTTCCCTGTACGCTCTAGTTCACTAATGTTTCATGAAATAAAGCGACCCCTAAATGAATATTCTACTTCAGATTTTCTTTGACTGGAGCAGGGTATTATGGGTTATCAACTCTACTATCCTCTATCCCATACCATGTCGTATATGCTTAATACATATTTTGTTAAATGGGGGAAGATAATTATGAAGAGGATGATATTGTTGTTGTCATTGTTGTTGATGATGATAATATTCCTTGAGAACTCCAACTGATAATTGGAACATAAACAGTTTCATGCATCAGACTGTTGCCCATGATGAGTGGGCATTCAATTTAGAACATTGTTTTATATAGGTGTCAACATGCCAAATACTCATAATCTACAAGCTGTAGGGACTGAAAAAATTTAAAAATAGAAAGATCTAGCTGAAGCAAATAAAATCACGTGGGGCAAGGGTGAGGTATATATCATCCCTGTTGTTCTGTGTCTTACTGAAGTTGAATACTTTCAGGGGGTCTCTAAATGATGAGCTTCTATCCTCAACTTTTATTCAGGTACCAAAAAAAATCATTTTTTCTACCTCTGCAATATTCCACAAACACTAACCTTACAAAAATCATAACAAGACAGTAACTTGTCCCAGGATAGGTTTTTATCTGAACTCCAGTTGAAGAAGAAGAGAAAGATGATTTTTTTTTCTATAATGACAATGATAATAATATAGCCTTCACACAACAAACTGATTCTGTAAGTGGTTTGTGTAGTAAAGTGAGTTCTTCCCTGCCTTCTTTTCCCTTAGGCCTATTTCTACTTGGGTAGTAGTGGATAGCAGGAGACAGGAAAGGACCAAGGTCCTGGGTGGTTGTTTTGGCACACCCAGCATATTCTGCAGGGCGTATTAAAGGCCATGCAATAATGATGTGACAGAGAGGTAATTAAAAGCCCCAGTGACAGTGATCTGTTGAAATTTCAGAGGGACTTGAGGGCACATGGGGAGAGTCTCCATCTTACCTCACGCAGGGCCAGCTTGATTGGCCTACTGAGTATTGAAGAGGCCTCAGAACCTCACCTGTGGCCAGGAGGCCTCCCAGTGCAGCAGCCCAAATGGCTTAAGATCTTTGCAAAACAGGAGGCTTGGGGAGGGGATGGTCACAGCTGTTGTACTCTGCCCTTAAAAGGCAGGGGAAGAAAATCCTTTAAAGGCACAATTTGCTCAACTTGATCTTTTAACCTTTTCCTGGCTGAATCCCAGGTAGGCACCGTGGGAGAATGATTCCCAAAGTTATCATATACCTTTCTGAGACTTTTACCACTTGAAAAATGTTGGTCAAGGTTATTTCAGTCATTCTTTTCGGTTCTCACATAGATGTGTACTTGCCTTATTAAGATAGAATAGGATAGGATAGGATAGGAATGAGAGCTGGAAGGAGCTCTCATTTTATAGAGGAAAAAACCTGGGGTCCAAAGAGGAGAAATGACTTATTTACTATTTTTTCACTTGTGAGAAATTCACTCATAAAGTGAATGAATGAAAACAAAGTTTACTTACTACTAGCAAGCATTTTGCTAAATGTTAGATATACAGACATAAAAGCAAGATTGCCTCTGCTTTTAAGAAGCTTGCATTCTAGTAGGGAGAAATAATACAAATAAGGAAATAGTGACCACAGAAGAGTATGTAGTTTGGGAATTCACCCTGGTGGTGAGTGGAATCAATTTACAAATCCTTTCCAGAAGCAAATAGCATTGATTTGATGACTATTCCCAGAAAAAAAGAAATCAAAATGTGAGAGAGGATCCAAAGATCTGGCAGAGTCAAGGAGATGTCTTAGAATTGACATTTGGATGGGATGTAAAGCATAGTACTGAGTCCTGGCCTAGGAAAATAGGGTGGACCATATGCATTTGTGCTGGCTAATTCACCAATCAGGACAATTGGGCCCCAGGGCAGTGATTTAAAAGCTGAGTGGATTAAAATATACCAGGTTTGGTCTCAGGTGATCCAGTGGTCCTGAGGGAACAGCAATGGAAGGCAAGGAGATGTGCGTTTATTTCCAGTCTTGGAGCAAAGCAATTAAAGAAGCATTTATTGAGTACCTACTATGTGCAAGGAGGCACTATTAGGTGCTGGATGTAGCCATTTAATGATGATGATGATGATGATGATGATGATGATAACAATAACAACAACAAAAGTCTAGAGGTGTTATGTTTTCTATGCTAGAATGCTTTGAGATATAATGGAAAGAGCAGCATTTTGGAAGGAAAACATGGGCTACTGACTTGAATTTGTTAACTTTTTTTTAACCTATTCTGTTTACTTTTCTTAACCCTCAGTTTCCCCCCCCTGTAAATCTGAGAATAAGGAACTGTGCACTACCCCCCCACTAGGCATTGCCTTGAGAAATAAGTTATTGAGATTCTTTTGCCTAGAGGCACCTGAATAGAATCTGGCTGATCATTTAAGATTACAGCACCACTCTCCTGAAGTCATTGGTCCTGCTGGAGAATGAAGGATGAACAGCAACAACAAACAGCAGATTTAGAGGCGGTAGCCCCTGGAGAACTTCTAGTACTAGATTCTATTCTAGGGGTTGTGTGAACTTAAATGGGAAAAATATATATATCTTTATTTTCAATAACTTCTAAATGACATTTAGCATTTCCTTCAGTTATTTAAAATATAATTCTGAGAATAATAAAAGCTAGTGTGTATATATAGATATAGATAAGATATGAAATAGATGATACATAAATTAGATAGAAAGATAGATAGATAGGTAATCAGTTTAAAATTTACAATGTGCTTTAAACATGTTGCCTAATTTTATCCTCACAAGAATCCTCTGAAGTAGGTGCTATTATTATCCCCATTTGACAGAAAGGAAAACTGAGACAGAAAGTAATTAATTGAGTTTCTCAAATTCACATATTCAGGAAGTATCTGAGGCTAGATATGAATACAGTTCTTCCTGATTCTGAGTTCAGCATTATGTCATCTAATTGTTGTATCACTTAGCTTTCTCTAGGCCTTACCAGACTTCCAAAGGGCCCCATGACACAGGCAAAAATGCTAAGAACCCCACTCTAGTCAAACTTTATCATTTTACAAATGAGGGCTGTGTTATAGGTTGGCTTAGCAAAGCATTGTTAGTTCTGGAGGAGATTGAACAATATGACTTCTGTGATCCATTCCCAATGCCACAATTCCACAATTGTACACTGCTATTAGTACTATTAGCATGGTATTAAAGATAGACAGACATAGAGAGACATACAGAGAGATGATGGCTGCATCAATTCTGGAATTAACTGTTCCAGGTCTGATTCTTCATTACCTGCTTGCTAGGAAACATCAGATCTGGCTATCTGAGGTCATTAGCTCAACCTTGTCTCCTTCTGTTGCCTTTGGCTTTTAGACACTTGCAAACAGCAACCCCCAAAAGAGTACAGAGCATTGAATGTGGTAAATGGGCTGTGATTCATTCCACAACCTTCTGGTCCTGTTAACTAGCAGTTACTGTACCCTATTACATAATCATAGACTCTTACATGCCTTTCAGAAATTGTGGCCTATTTTTTGCCCTTTGTTTCCTTCAAATGCTGTTACAATTGACTTCTGTGGCTGCTGCACCTTTTTTGGCCCCTCAGAAACTGAAAGGAAGTCATATTTTTGTTTGGTTGTATGTGTGTGTGTATGTGTGTGTTTTCAAACCTATCAGATGAAAGGAAACATACTTTTCAGGGCCAAAACACCATTTCTCAAAGATGTGTGTACAAGTCCTCATTTTAAGACCATGTCTAAATAAAGATGAGGATTTATTTAATTATAGACTACTTCCTTGTACTTGCTGTTAGGTGTTATTGAGGACCTATGTGGGTGGCTCTTTGAACAAAATACTTATGATATCACACACACACACACACACACACACACACACACACACACACACACACACACACACACACACACACACCAATAGATTCATTTCCTTTTACAAATGTACTAAGTTGAATAATGAACATTAAAAGCAGAATGTTGTGAGAATTGGAATGACACCCCTTGCTGGGAGGGATATTGTGAGCTCTGGCCTGAAAAGAAACCATGTGACTTTAGTGTCCAAAAGTGACCTTTTCTGGGGTTTCGAAGGTCAGATCGGCATCAGGAAGTGATGTTTGCTGCCCGTGGGTCTTAACAATCTGAGTTATCAACCAATTAGCTTGGAGCTGTGTGCGTGTGTATGGCTCTGTTTCCTGTTTCACAGGAGGCTTCTGGGAATAGTGAGACCTTTCGTTTTGGGACCTTGGCTTGGCTGGAGGAGAGATACTGGGCTCTCTTAGATAGATGAAGTTTGCTTTTTACCTCTCTTTCTCTCTCTTCAATAACTTCATATGTACTTTAATAAATACTTAAAAGTCTAAACTCTTGCTAAAGTTTCTAATTTAAGGTGACCCACTCATTAGACTTTAGACATCATAGCTAGAATTTTAGGCCCTTACAATGTACAGTGACTTCCAGGCAACCTCTCAAAAATGTACTGTTATTTCTTGCCTGGACTACAGAACTAGTCACCTAATTGTATTATCAATAACAATTGATGAACAGAAAGGAGCCTTGAGATATTTAGTCCAATACCTTCATTTTATAGATAAAATGAAGATAAGTTTTAAGTGGCTGTCCTTATGCAAGTAAGTGGCTTTGCTGGTACTTGAACCCAGGTTCTTTGAATCTAAATCCAATTTCTAAATATGGAGTTCTTAACCTGGGTTCCATGAACTTATCTTAACCTATTTGATAACTATATTTCAATATAATTGATTTTCTTTACAATCCTAAGTATTCTATAGTATGCATTTAAAAACACAATTCTGGGAAGTGGTAGATAGCCAAAGGGTTCCATAATACAACAAAGGTTTAGAACACCCATTGCCTGGGTTGGTATACCTGCCTTTAGTAATTCCCCCTACCACTAATCTATATTGAATATGATCAGGGTAATCTGCTCAAAGCATTGCTTTAATTATATTTCACATTCTGCTGCTCGATAACCTTGGCACTTAAACCCTCAACAATATGGCCCCAATTTACCTTTCCAGATATATCACGTTTAGGCCAAATTCAACTACTCATGAATCCTTGTTTGTGTCCTGTCCTCTTCTTACTTTGTTCATGAGGTTCCCCACCCCTGTTCCTTCTCCCTGCCTGTCGAACTCCTTTCCTTCCTTCAAAAACCAGCAGGGGTGTTTTCAATTTGATAAAATTTTCCTGATCCCTCAGCTAAATATATCTCTCTCATCCAGTCATGGGATTGATAGTCCTGCTCCTTGGTAGAAGAGATTGGTACATTTTACCTAAAGCCAGAAGTAACTTTAGAGGCCATTGAGTGCAAGCTTATTTTACAGAGAAAGAAACTGAGGACAGAGAGGCTAAGTAATCTGCCCAGGGTCACACAACAATAAGTGCCTAAGGCAAGATTTGAATACAGGTCTTCCTAACTGCAAGTTTAGTACCACTATCCATGCTGCTTTTTTCAATCTTCAAAAATCTTAGGTTTGAATTTCTCTATGGCACTTACCAGCTTCCACTGTGTGCTACATTTGCCTGGTTATGCCTGTTTTTTTTTCCTTTAAAAGGTTTCAAGTTTCTTAAAGACAGGAACCGGAGGTTATTTATTTTTGTGTGCCCAACACCTACTATGGAAGAGTAGAAAATGAATGAATATTAACTCACAGGATTAAAATGACATGATTACCATATTTGAGATATAGCACATATCATACATGTTATATGTCCTATATCATATGTCTGATATGTTTATCATCATGGGAAAAAAGAGGGAGCTAAAAATTTAATTTATACACAGTTATAAGAATGATATTAAATATTCCTGTAGCTGTCCATTCCTTATAAGAAAGAAAACAAAGACAGACAAGGGAACAGGTAGGGATGTAGAACTTTTTTTCCTAAAGTAAATTTCACTTAAATTATTCAAAAGCATTACCCAAAATATTGGTGTAATTTTTAAATCAATGTGTACCTTTTTGAAAATTTCTGTCTCTTCTGAGTTTCCTGAGGCTAACTATGAAGAGGGAATTCTCCCTCGGGGCTGTGGGCTATAGATGAGGTAACATTATGCTAAGACCTGGTCAGGCCAAAGCAATTACCACCATTCACCAGTGTTGTTTTAATATTAATTAGTCATTCCTTCTCTGGTTTTATCTGGGGCCCTTGGCCCTCAGGGCACCTTGGGACTCAGTTGGGGCTCTGCCTGCCACAGTCCAGAAAGCCCAGCAAATAAGATGAGCTCTGGCTTCAGAAGAAACACAGGATGATGCAAGTTTCTCATTGTTGAAGGAAATGCAAGGAACTGAAATGAAGGACTGAAGAAAAAAGTCAAATTTACAATCTACATGTCACTCTCCTTCACATGTTAATATAAAATATTACATAATAGTTCTCTGAAAATACATGTGAAACCTAGGTTTCCCTTGCATTTTTAAATGCCACAATTAAATTAAATTAAATTAAATGACAAAATAAAATAAAATTCAGAGATCATAGAGAACCCTTGAAAAAATAAAATAAATATTTTCCTCTAAGCAAGACAAATTGTGCATAAAATAATTAAGAAAACAAGCTGTGTATGTTAAGAAAGTGAATGGAGTTAAAACTGAAAAGGAAGAGCATATTTATTTTTAATATATTTTTATTTATTACATTAAATATTTCCTAATTACATTAAAATTAACATACTTTAAATTTTTTTGAATTCTCTCCCTCTCTCCTGTTCCTCCTCCACCCTTTGAAAAGGCAAGCAGTGGGGCAGCTAGATGGCACAGTGGATAGAGCACCGGCCCTGGAGTCAGGAGTACCTGAGTTCAAATCCGGCCTCAGACACTTAATACTTACTAGCTGTGTGACTCTGGGCAAGTCACTTAACCCCAATTGCCTCACTAAAAAAAAAAAAAAAAAAGAAAAAAAAAAAAGAAAAGGCAAGCAATATGTCAGTTATATATGTGAAGTCATTTCCATATTAGCTGTGTTGCAAAAGAAAACACATATACAACCAAGAAAAATAAAGTATGCCTCAATCTGCATTGAGTTCAACAGTTCTCTCTCTGGAGATGGATGCCATTTTTCTTTATGAGTCCTTTGGCATTGTCTTGGATGATTGTCTAGATCAGAGTAGCCAATTCTTTCACAGTTGATCATTGCTATAATATTGCTGTTACTGTGTATAATGTTCTGGTTCTGCTCACATCACTTTGTATCTGAGGAAAACAATCTTTAAAGTACCACAGTAATAATAATAATAATAGCTCATAGTTATATAGAGATTTGAAGATACAAAGCACTTTACACATGTGACAAGAGAACTGTCCTCATGTGGCCCTTATGAACAGTATAAGCTGCTGATATAATCCCCTCATGGACTTCAGAGCATGTGTTGGTATTATTTCTGGTCTACTTACCCCCTGAAGAAGAAGAAACTTTCTATTGGCTGCTGGGCTAGAACAGAGAATACTTAGAAAAGGCAGTGACTGGATAGTTTGGTCACTTGTTCCTCCTTGGCTACAACTGAGGAAAGACATGTAATGATTGGAATGATGCCACCTACTGGAGACATACTATAGAAAAGCTGCGCCATAATGTGAACGTCTTTTCTTTGGTGTCAGGAAGTGACGTTTGCTGGTGGGAGGAAGAAGGGGGAGCCGGGCGCTCTGAGGGGGCTCTTTCCTGGGGACTCTGGTGGAGAGGGGAGTGAGAAATGCGCTCTCCCTTTAATAGATAGATGAATGTAGGCCTTTCTCTCTCTCTTTACCAAATTCTTATTCTCCTTAAGAAATGCTTAAAAGTCTAACTCTGGCTAAAGCTTATAATTTATTGGCAACCACTCATTAGATATTTTAGACAGAATAGCTAGAATTTTAGCCCTTAACAGACACATTATAAATCACTGGGTGGAAAGGGAAACCTTGGGCCTTAATCTCCCTGAATAGAGCTATAGAATTATGTAAGCAGTGGAAGCAAAAGGAATAATCACATTTTCTAGGAATAGAGAAAACCTATATTGGGGCTATGAAAAGGTCATATATATCTTCCCAGTTTTTGTTTTCTTGAAATAATGCCCCCTCTTCATTTCTTTCTTTTTTTTTTTTTTTAGTGAGGCAATTGGGGTTAAGTGACTTGCCCAGGGTCACACAGCTAGTAAGTTTTAAGTGTCTGAGACCAGATTTGAACTCAGGTACTCCTGACTCCAGGGCCGGTGCTCTATCCACTGCGCCACCTAGCTGTCCCTCTTCATTTCTTTCTGCTCAAAAGAATTCCATTGTAGTTATATAATACAACTCGTTCAGCCATTATTTATATATTTTTTGCAGAGCAGTGAGGGTTAAGTGACTTGTCCAGGATTGCACAGCTAGTGTCAAGTGTCTGAGGCCAGATTTGAACTCAGGTCCTCCTGAATCCAGGACTGGCGCTTCATCCACTGATCCACCTAGCTGCCCCCTTGCCCCCTATTTTAGATCTTTTTATCAAACTCTAGAATATTATTATCATTTACTATGGTATATTGATTCAATTCCACTGATACACCACTTAATTGCTTAATGCATACCAGGTTATTTTGATGATTCCGAAATTTAAATACATTTGCTTTGTAATATAGTTTGAAGTATGGTACTGCTAGGCTTCCTTCCTTCACATTCTTCTTCCACTGATTCCCTTGATAGTCTTGCCCTTTTGTTTTTAGAGATGAATTTTGTTATTATTTTTCTAACTCTATAAAATAATTCTTTAAGAGATTCTCATAACACTGAATAAGTGAATTAATTTAGTTAGAATTGTCATTTTTTAATTATTTTGCCTTGCCCTATCAATGAGCAATTAATATTTCTCCACTTATTTAGATATGCCTTTATTTGTGTGAAAAGTTTTTGTAATGGTGTTGATATAGTTCCTTGCTTTGCCTTGAAGCTAAACTCCCAAGTATTTTATGATGTCTACAATGGAATTTCTACTTTATCTTCCTGCTTTTTTGGTAATATATAGAAATGATGATGATTTATGTGGGTTTTTTTAATATCCTACAACTTTGCTAAAGTTGTTAATTGTTTCAAGTAGGTTTTTAGTTGATTTGTTAGGACTCACTTTTACTATCATGTTGTTTTCAAAGAGTAACAGTTTTGTTTCCTCGTTGCCTATTCTAATTCCTTCATTTTTTTCTTTTTCTTATTCCTATAGTTAACATTTCTAGTACACATATGCAATGCAAGTAACAAATATGAATAATATTATAAGAAATTTGTGGAGAGAGTGGTCACATTCTCATTTGGCTTGGAATTCAAAGGAAGAAAAACATTTCAAGAAAAAAATGTGGGGAGAGGGGAGAATAGCGGATCAGGTTAGGGAAAGTTTATTTCAGAGATGGAGATTTGAGTGGGCAAAAACAAAGATGTGAGAGGGTTGCATGAGGACAGGGACTAATTACTGATCCACTGTGTCTACAAAGTATATTATATGAAAGATATTAGTGTGAGAAAGACTGAAAAGAGAGTTGGAGCTAGATTGTGGAGAGCCCTAAATGCCAGGTTAAGAATGTTTTTGTCATTGACCCTTTCTGAACAAAGGAGTCCTTTTCTTCAAGCACTTTGTCTTGATCTGTCCTTTGCACTCCATTCCATCATAACTTACCCCATCTTACAGAATCATAGCACCTCAGAAGTGGAAGGGACCCCAGAGCCTATCTTGCACCTGAACAAGATTCTTCTCTTCAATATCCCCAACAAATGATCACCCAGCCCTCTTCTGAAGGCCTCTAGTGAAGGGGAGCTCACTACCAACCATTCTACTTTGGGATAGCTCTAATTGTTTGTAAGGCTTTCCTTATGGGGTATTGTTTGGGATAGATTCAGGGAAGTTCAATAAGCTCAATATAATCACAGGTTCCTGTGTGATTATTATAGGTGGAGAAGTACATTATTCATTCTCTTCTCCATTCCACTCACTTGATATACATCCAAGTGATACTTTTTATTAATTAGGTTCAATATTAGATAGAATCCCCTAACAGGCAGTTTTATGGAAACAGGATAGACTATCTTGGGAAGGACTGAGTTCTCTATTACTTGGAGTATGTAAAAAGAGGTTTCATGCAGGCATTTGAAAAGATGGCCTATGAAGCCCCTCCCAGTTCTTATATTTTTTGTCCTATATATCCTATATCAATATATAGTCCTTTCCAGATCTGATATCCAATGTTTGTATGCTTAAAATATTTTAATTTCACAAAAGTATTGGTTCACCTATAGAGTATAAAGAGTCAGTCTTACTGATAGGAAGAAGACCAGGAACTGATACTAGAGTTTCAGTTTTCACTATGATAACAGAGGAAAGTAAACCCAAACAAAATTCATTTTCCTCCTCATATTTAAAAGCCATTCCTTTGTTGAAGAGGTTGTGTTTATGAGAAATCAGTATCATCACTTAAACTGTCACCCAGAGAAAATATTTCCACACACATACACACAATGATGAAACCATGATTATTTTCGCCTCCCAACTTGTTAGTTTCAAAAATATCTTTAAAAAATTATTTTAAAATAGGCATTACTGGAATGTATATCAAGTGAGTGGGAAGGAGAAGACAGTGAATCACATACTTTCTCTACCTATAATAATCATACAGGAATCTGTGCTCAGAAAAGTTTATGCCTCAGGATGGAGCAACTCCCTCCTTAGGAGGCAACATGAGTAGGGTCCTACTATACATTTTTTTCTTTTTTTTCCTACTATATTTTGATGATTGTTAATTTTCTGTTATTTTATTTTTTTGTGGGGCAATGAGGGTTAAGTGACTTGCCCAGGGTCACACAGCTAGTAAGTGTCAAGTGTCTGAGGTCAGACCTGAACCCAGGTCCCCCTGACTCCAGGGCCAGTGCTCTATCCACTACACCACCTAGCTGCCCCCTAATTTTCTGTTAATCACTATAGCCAACCATCTTTTATCCAGGCTTGTGATGATGATCCTTTGTCCCTCTTACAAGCAACCTTGCCTGGTACTTAGTTATGTGTTTGCTATATCCTATTCAGTAGGATCTAAATTCCTTGAAAGTTAAGCTTGTGTTATTTCTTAAATCTTTACATCTTCATTTCCTAGCACATGTCTTCTGCATAGTATGCAACTAAAAATAATATGTTTGTTTCCACAACTGAATCAAAATGATTCAAAGCTGGTCAAGACTGTTGCTACCCATTTTGAATAATAACACACAGTTCTATAGTGCTAGGATGAGAACGTTACAAAATATTTTCCTCATATCATCCCTGTGAGATAGGCAGTAACAACTATTCATATTTTATAAATAAGGAAACTGAGGCTCAGAGAGTTTAGGAGGCTCATAGAGATTCTACCTCCATGTTCTCATAGCTGGAACATATCAGAGAAAAGATTACAATCCAGGTTTCCTGATTTCCTTATATGTGCATGTTTTACCCTTTGCAAAGCTTTGTCACATGTATTACATCAGTCTTCTGAGGAAGACAGGACAGGGATTCTCATCCCCATTGTTTAGATACTGAAAGTGAGATCCTTATAAGTGAAATTCTATTGTCAGGATATAGCCAACCAGAGAATGGTAACCCAAGGAGACAAGGATACTGTGAACCATAACACTTGAGAGTTTGTTTAAGGTAGTAGAGACATTTTGCCAGGAGAGAATAGAAAGCCCCTTTTGGGGTATGTTATAATAGGGATTTCTTCTGTGTATTAATTGGACTAATGGCCACTGAGTTCCCTTCCAACACTTAAGTTCTGTGCTTCCTTGAAGTCAAGTGAGTGTTCTTTCTTTCTCTGTCACATTGCTTTTCTTCCTCTCATTTCCAATTCTGTTGTTGCATGTACTAATAAATTATATGACCTAAATATTTGTTTTCCTTGTCCTCCTTGTATCTTTATGGATCAAAGACAAGTTCTATGCCATAATATAGTGAATAAATGATTTTTCTGCAGGGCAATGAGGGTTAGGTGACTTGCCCAGGGTCATACAGCTAGTAAGTGTCAAGTGTCTGAGGCCAGATTTGAACTCAGGTCCTTCTGAATCCAGGGCCGGTGCTTTATCAACTGCACCACCTAGCTGCCCCCAAGAAATGATTTTTTAACTGCTATATTTTGGTAACCTTTAAAATGAAGTGGCAACTTGAACAGCAGGGATAGAAAAAGAGACCACTTTGCACAACTTAATCTTATCTCTATTTTTTTTCAAAGCACCAAAAAATTACCTTACTGATGTTGGAGAACTTGGAGACTGTATGGTATGTTGGGAAGAGCAATAAATAGACATGATGTCTTTTTTTGTTGTTGTTTTCAGGGCAATGAGGGTTAAGTGTCTTGCCCAGGTTCACACAGCTAGTAAGTGTCAAATGTCTGAGGCTGGATTTGAACTCAGGTCCTCCTGAATCCAGGGCCAGTGCTCTATCCACTGTGCCACCTAGCTGCTCCTGACATGATGTCTTAAGAAGTGTATTTAAAGCCTGACTCCAGTACTAGGTCATGGCCTAGCCTTGGGTACATCATTTAAACTTTCTAAAACTCATTTTTTTTCAACCGTGAAATGAGGATAATAATCCTTGTATGCCTACTACATAAGTGTGAGTCATTTATTAGGCATTTACTGGGGTTTCTGGGGTTTTCAAGGAGGACTATCACCTCTGGTATAAGCACTTTCTGAATGCTTTGCAGGGCTACTCATTCACCTTTTGTGTTTACCTGGAAATCGACTCTCATCTGTTGCTTCAAAAAGCTGTAGAATATGTAGGGGTCACACCCCAGTAAACCATCTCATCAGATGGGCTAAAACAGATTGAGAGTAACTGACAGGCCTCAAACCTGTTGGTGATTTGGGGGGTCTACCTTAAGCATGTGAAGGCTTCTGCTGGTGGAATGGGCAAATGATAAGAATTTCTTCCAACAGTCAGGAAGTAGTAAACATATCTCTCTTTAAATCATACCACTTGGAAGAACTGAAAATTTACCAATCCCTAGGAGAATCTCTGAAAACAGCTGCACAAACCTCCTGAAGCTTTGTGCACCATCCACTCTGAAAGCAGTGCCCCATTTTATTTTGTTTTGTTTGGTTTTGGTTTTTTGCAGGGCAATGGAGGTTAAGTGACTTGCCCAGGGTCACACAGCTAGTAAGTGTCAAGTATCTGAGGCCGGATTTGAACTCAGGTACTCCTGAATCCAGGGCCAGTGCTTTATCCACTGTGCCACCTAGCCGCCCCGCAGTGCCCCATTTTAACAAAGAGTTAAAAATCAAAAAATAGGTTGGGAAAATTAGCAAACAAAAAATTCTGACCATAGAAAGTGACTATGGCGACAAGGAAGATCAAAATACACCCTCTGAAGAATATAACAAAGTCAAAGCTCCTACATCTAAAGCTTCCAAGAAAAATATGAATTGGTTTCAAGGCATAGAAATGCTCAAAAACAACTTTGAAAATAAGTTAAGAGAGGTAGAGGAAAAATAGGAAGAGAAATGAGAATGATACAAGAAGATCATGAAAAAAAGTCAACACCTTGGTAAAGGAAACACCAAAAACTACTAAAAAAATAACACCTTAAAAAACAAATTAGGCCAAATGGTAAAAGAGGTACAAAAACACAGTATCAACAACATTGTGTGTTGATCAACTGTGACAGACTTGATTCTTCTCAACAATACAATGGTACAAGATATTTACAGGGGACTCATGATGGAAAAGATTCTCCAAATCCAGAAAAAAAAAAAAAAGAACTGTGGAATATAGATGCAGATTGAGCCATACTATTCCCTTTGTTTTTGGTGATGTTGTTTTTCTTTTTTGAGGTTTTTCCTTTTTGCTCTGATTCTTCTCTTGTATTATGACTAATATAGAAATATGTTTAATATTATTGTTCATATATAACCTATATCAGATTACTTGCTGTCTTGAGGAGGGGGAAGGGAGGAAGAAAAATTTGAAACTAGAAATCTTATAAAAACAAATGTTGAAAACTATCTCTACATGTAATTGGACAATAATAAAATACTTTTATAATTAAAAAAATAGAAGTACAAAAATCCAATGAGTAAAATAATGTCTTGAAAAGCCAAATTAACCAAATGTAAAAGCAGATACAAATGCTCACTGAATAAAATAATTCCTTAAAAGTTATGATTGAGCAAATGGAAGCTAATGACTTTATGAAAAATCAAGAAACAATAAGACAAAACCAAAAGAATGAAAAAAACAGATGGTAATGTGAAATGTCTCATTGGAAAAACAACAGACCTCGAAAATGGATCCAGGAGAGATAGTTTTTAAAAAGAATTTTTTTCCATACAAATACCTTATTATTCTCCTCTTATATCTAGAGATAGCTTTCAGCACCTGTTTCTACAAGATTTCTAGTTTCAAACCTTTCTCTCTCCCTCCTCTCACCACCTCACCAAGACATCAAGCAATCTGATATAGGTTATATGAGTACAATCACATTAAATATATTTCTGTATTAGTCATGTTATGAGAGAAGAATCAGAGCAAAAAGGAAAAACCTCAAAAAAGAAAAACAACAATAACAAAAACCAATAGAAATAGTACAGTTCGATCTGCATCTAGATTCCACGGTTCTTTTCTTTCTGGATTTGGAGAGGCTTTTCCATCATGAGTCCTTTAGAACTATCTTGGACCATTGTATTGCTGAGAAGAATCAAGTCTATCACAGTTGATCAACACATAATGTTGTTGATACTGTGTACAATGTTATCCTGGTTCTGCTCATCTCACTCAGCATCAGTTCATGTAAGTCCTTCCAGGTTTCTGTGATTTGAACTCCAGTCCTCTGTAGTCGAGGACCCCCCTCAGGCATTCTTGATGAAAAGACCTGAACTGAATAGAAAATTTGACTTTCCAATACAAAACTCAAGAGAAGCATAAAAAGGGAGACAGGAGAAAAGAAATCATAAGGGATACCAAATCTACAAAATGGGAATAATAGTACTTATACCCACCTCATGGGGTTATTGTGGAGAAATGTTTTGCAAACCTTACAGAATTATTTAAATTAGTTGATTTAATCATGAAACTGCACCATTTCTTAAATGAAAAAAACTCTGAAAACATTTCTCTCCATTTTTAATGCCTAGCTTAAGTCCTATTTCCTTTTCTGACCATTTCCCTCCATCCTCTAAAGATGTTTTCAAGGAGTGTAAAGAAAATAAATTTATACCTTAATAGTTTATTAAATTTAAAAGATGCTTTTATTTTTATCTATCTATGCAGTAGCCTACAGAACATGAAATTTAAAAAAAACATTATAGATAGTAGGACTATGACTTGTCCCAGTTTCTATCTGAACCCCACCGAAAAAAGATGAAAAGGAAGAGTTTAAAAATAACAACAGGAAAAATAATATCACACTTGGTTATGTCAGTATCATTACTTTAGTTTTACTGTTCTGGCTGAACCCAAGAGAATAAGTAATTAGGAGGTGGAGTTAGGAGTAGGGGTTTCCTACAAGAAGCTATGACTCAATGCATGCTCTGGAGTTGTACATAGTCAAAATTTCCACATAAATTATAATTCTTACATCCATCTATCATACATTTGCCAATAAATCTTGGAGTTAATAAACCAAATTTGTTGTAGTCCATTTTATAGTTCCAAAAGCTTGCATTCAGGCATAGGTTTTAGTTGCTTTTAGTGGTTTTCCCATTTAGTTGGGATTTCAGAATGCCAGTGAAATAAACTAACACTTTCATTTGTGAGTTATTTGTTTGCTGAAAGAATGTAAGGTGATAAGAGTTTCCATAGGTTAATAGGTGACCAAAAAGGGAAGGAAACAAACTTTTGCTTAACAAAACTGCTAAAAATCCATGTGTGAAGAAACAGGTCTTTTTTTTTGTTGTTTTTATATTGCTTTGTTTTGTTTTTGTTTTGTTTTTTTTAGAAGATGTATGCTGCTTGGTTGCCAGAAGTGGCAGAAAATGAACCTTGGAATAAATAAAAAGGATTAAATTACTGTGTAAAAAAAATGTAAGCTATGTGAATAATTTGGTGGAGAAAAGGGGTAGATAAATAATTTATATACTAATATTTATAAAATGCAAGTGTGAATAAACAGTTTTAAGAGGTGTGTAAATTATGGAGGACTGGTTTGAGAATTGAGAAATGTATGAGATGACAGGACATTGTGGTCCCTCAGCTCATTTGCATGTAACTGTTTTTAAGACCTCAGATGTTAAAACTCAAAATATGAAATCAAATAACAATTTGAAGATGATAGGATGACTGTTGGTTTTATAACTAACAGAAAAGGGGAGTTTGTCATTTCTTTTTTCCTCATAAGGGAAAAGTGAGTCACTGAGTAACAAGAGCCTCTGATTTGACTCATTGCAAGGATTGAAGAAACAAGCTGGAGTGGTGAGGAACCTAGCAATTAAGAATTGAGAAGGAGAATAAAAAGAATTCCACAAAGGGTAGAAAATCCAACTCAGACACAGCTCTGTATTTGGGGTGGGGGAGGTGGGGAGAAGAGAAGGGATGAGGCAGAAGAAGAAGAGGCAGCAAACAAGAAGGATTAAACAGATAGCTTCTGATTTGGGGAATAATAGTCAGAGCTTGTTGGAAAAGAGTTGAACTCTCTTCATTGCCATCTATAAATTAAAAGAAATTACTCAGAGTGGTCTGTTGATGTATTCTGCCCCCTTTTGTTTCATAGAGAAAATAGAGGAGAGAACTCATGTCTTCAAATAGATTTGATATTGAATCAGCTGGCTGAAAGCTAATGGGATGATGCAGAATCTGAGCTTGTCTGCATTGCCCATGGAGAGCCATGCTTTGCCTATACTTTACATTGCCCCTTCCCCTGAGTACTAGTCAATCTAGTTGCACTGGCCTCCTTGTGGTTCCTTAAATAAGACATTCCATCTCCCAACTCAGGGCATTGTATTTTCACTGGCTGAACCTCATGATTAAGTGTTCTGCCTCCTCATTTCTGCTTCTTAGTTTCCTTGCCTTTCTTCAATTTTCTGCTAAAATCCCACAATCTACAGGAAGCCTTTTCTAATCACCCATTCCCTTCATTGATTGTTTCCTCTTTCTCTTATATTTAATTTGTTTATACATAGTTGTTTGCATATTGTCTCACTTTTTGATTGTGAACTCCTCTAAGACAGGGACTGCATTTTGTGCTTCTTTATATTCTCATTATTTACAAGCACAATGCTTGGCACATAGGAGGCATTTAAAAAATGGTTAATTATTGCCTGACTGCCTGAAGGGAAACTAATAGCTAATACAATATCATAACATTTTGGTAACATCCTTTGTAATTATAATTATAAATTAAAGGAGTTTCCTACTATTTAATCAGTTTGAGAGTAGAAGAAAAAAGAATGTGCCAAAGAGGAGAGTGCTAAGGACCAGAAGGAGAGAAGTTATAAGAGAAACAGCTTCCAGTGCTGTAGATCTTCCCAAGAGCACCAATATATCAACTTTCACAAATCAGAGTTATGAGTTATCCTGAACAATGGGTTTTCATCTACTAAATTTCTGTGTGCCCACTTTCCCTGACAGATACTGTTGAGCATATTGATGGGAGAGCATCGTTCAGATTTATGTTTGGACCATGATGGATATATTATTCCTGCATTTGCTTTATATCAAGTAAATATGATATTCTGAATATTATTGCTATTGCCTTAAAAGTTTATGTCTAAGTTACAATGGTATTATCATTGTGAAGGTCTGCTTTTGTATAAATAGGAATTATAATAGTTTAAGGTCAAGAGCTATAGTTGTGAGTAAGGGGAGTTTTGTTGTTCAGTTGTTTCAGTCAATCCTTCTGACCCTTTCTGAAAACATTTGAGATTCTCTTGGCAAAGATACTAGAATGGTTTGTCATTTCTTTCTCCAGCATATTTTATGGATAAGGAAACTGAGGTAAACAGGGTTAAATGACTTACCCTGGGTCACCCACAGCTAATAAATGTCTGAAACTAGATTTGAACTCAGATTTTGTCTAGAGTCAGGATCATTGACCCCAGGCCCTATCTTCCATAACATGTAGTTACCCAAATAAGGGGAGTATATTCTCATAATAGTTATACATGTAGAACCTTGAGAGAATTTGAGTTTGTAAGCATATGCTGATAGTCCTTCTCTGGAAAGCGATGTCTACCACTGTATGGTAAGTCATACCCAACAATGAATGTGGGAATATATGCCAGGAACACCACACAGGTATTATATAAGTAAGCCTCTAATTGTATTTAAGTCAGAGCCTTTTGTTCAATATATTTACATTATATTTATCTTACCTGGAAAAGAACAAGGCATTTGCAGGGATCACCTTCATACATTGGTTGAATGTGACCTTAGGATTCAAGGTTAAAATCTTCAGTCTCTTTCCTGAATGTACAATTAAGAATTTCATACTTATTATATCTAAGTGATATTTGGAAATCATTGGAGAAAGGTTATTGAAAAGGAAAGAACTCTTGATACATTTATTTTAGTAGAGCTATACATTTTGATGCTTTCCCATGTATATCAAGAAATCACTTTGGGGTTTGGTTTCAGTTCCCTCTTTAATTTGGAAGCCATATTTAGTTATACTTGAGGAGTTGATAATTGATTTAAATCTAGGCAGAACCAGGTTGGGCTTGAACTGTCTCATTAAAAATGACATTTTTATGCTCATTTTTCTTGACATTATTGTGTTGGTAGTGCATTTTAAATAGCCAAGTTTTCCATGTGACCATAAAGTACTTTAGTGTTATCACTTCTTTTGAACCTATTTAAATATTCACAGTACATGAATTAGCCACTAGTGCAGGACTAAGATGCACCATGAGATAATCAATGGAGTGAATAAAAATATGATTCTTTCAAGAAGTTTGTTTAATAATTACACAAGTAGTACTAAGTTGTTCTTTGCATCTCTGGAGCTTTTTGTAACATTCTTTTTGCTCCTTAGTTAAAATAATATATTCTTGTATTTATAGACATTTTTAAGTGATATAGACTGTTAATGATTTGCATATGGTACAGAAAAATGTAAGTGACCTGTATTTTTGGAGGAATTGCTCATATACTCATCTCTTGGTGATAGATATGTTATACCTTTTATTAGGAAAATGATACGAGGCTTACATTTGAGAGGAAGCTGGCACAGTGACTTGCTAGTAATTCGTATGTTACTGTGAAGCATTGGAGACAATTATTAAGGATCTGATCTGTTGCCATTGATTTACAGTTTTATAGAGAAGCAACATTCTCGGTCACCTCCTCTGAGATAACCGTTTCATCATTCATATAGTAATGAGGGGAAAGTCTTCTCTTGTTTGATCCAACTTGTGTTTCCATTTAATAGTATACTTATGATTTTTTGTGGGACCAGAAATTTTCCACATCTTTATGGGCCCCCATTACTTTACTTTGAAAATCTATGTAATACAATTTTTGATTAATACTGAGTTTATTTGTTTGTTTGTTTTTGCTCTTCAGGCTACTTTGACTCCTAGCATTAACATTAACATTTTGATTTCAATTGCTGATTAAGGGAAACTAGAATTACTATTCTGCTTTTGTTTTTAGATTCCAGTCCAAAAGGCATTGAAGTGGCGCAATGGATGGAGCCCTGGGTCTGGAGTCAGGAAGATAGTGTTTGAAGCCAAATTTAAACTCATAATTGTGTGACCCTGGACAAGTCACTTAACCTCTGCCTCGTTTTACTCATCTGTAAAATAGAGGATAATAATAGCACCTACTTCCCAAGGGTTATCATGAGGATCAAATGAGTTAATAATTGCAAAGTACTTAACACAATGCCTGGCACATAGTAAGCATTATATAAATGTTAGCTATTGATTACTATTATTATTGTTTCTTTTTTGTTTCCTTTGTGTAACCTGACATTCAAATCTATTAACTTTCCAGCACCTTTACATAGATCTTAAATAGATTTCTGGAATTGCTTTTGCCATGGGGATATTTGATGATTGTCCTTAGGGACATTCTTTGATAACTCTACCTTTCATCTTATGGTTTCCGCCAGGGCAATGGACACTTCATTGACATCTGTCCACAGGTTCTGAAATGATTTTTTACCTTGTGTCATTTAATAGTGTGAGAGAACATGATTTTTTTTTTGGTGAGGCAATTGGAGTTAAGTGACTTGCCCAGGGTCACACAGCTAGTAAGTGTCAAGTGTCTGAGGCCAGATTGGAACTCAGGTCCTCCTGACACCTGGTGCTGGTGCTGTATCCACTGTGCCCCCTAGCTGCCCCTAGGGATGATTTTTCAAAATGATTTCTTTGAGCTAGTCAGCAGTATGTTGTTATTTGACTTAGACTTAAGGGTACTGTTACCAAAAATTAATATGAGTCCCCTGCCTCTATACGGTGAAATTTGTTTTGAATTTTGTTGTAGTGCATGAGAAAAACAATAATTTTTAGTTAATTTCATGCACACTTATGGTTTGTTTTAATTTCATTACTATCTGCACCAAAATATTTCCAGAAAAAATAGTATTAGTAATCCTTATTTATTCTAATTTAGCTTGATTTCTTATGGTACCAGAATATCAAGGAGACCCACTTGTCCTATTTTTCCTGTTTCAAGCTTACCATAAGAATACTTTGGAGTAACATCATCCTTGTATTTCTTAGATTCATGGGATTAGTTTTAGCACAGTGGCCATGGTGCTAATCTAATATATAATCACTAGAACCCCATCAGCCAATGTTTCAATATTCCTGTCAAGCCTTCACATAAGTTGTCATATCAAGACATAGAGCGTTCTCACTGTATATAACCTTGACTAGTATTCTCACACTTTAACATGACTTTCCTCTACCATCTCGCGAACTGAATTATAGTTTGAACTTTCAGAGTAATAGTAGTAGTAGTAGTAGTAGCAGCAGCAGCAGCAGCAGCAGCAAAAAGAGGAGGAAAAGAAGTAAAGTCTATATAATTATTTTAGTTCAACTTTTGTGACTTTTGTGACTTTTGTCTTTGATGTTTTGACTCATCACTTGACTTTGTGACTTTAATCAAGTCATTTTACTTCTGTTGGCCTCAGTTAACACCTCTGTGAAGAAATTGTTTTAATGATCACTGTGGTACTTTCCAACTATAAAATTCCATATTTTATGATTCTTAGGCTCCTTCTAGATCTCATATATTGTGTTCATTAGCCAAAGATCTTTCTTAGTTCTATGATTGTGTGACTCTTAAGAATCTACCATCTACCATGAGGTACAGAAGGTGTGTGAGAGTGTGAATATGTATGTGTGTGGGTAGAATTGTAATATTCATCAGCTTGATCATGGAAATTTAAATTTAAATCCAGAATCAGATTTTCCATTTTGCTACAGAGGAAAAATACAGGGGTCCCTAGAAAGACTTTGTTTTGCCTTTAATGGGTGTTTAACCTCAGTATATTTGAACTTGCTCTATTTGATAGGTAGTCAGTTTTCACTAGCATCTCACTCTCTTTCTCTCTCACCCATTCTGAAAATCTGTAGCTGTGTCATCAGCTCCTTCTTAATTATACCATATTCTTTACATCTGTCCTGCTAAATAACTCTAATTGAAATAGCACCGGCGTGAATTTTTGTAATGTTCCCCCCAAGACATCCCGAAAGTGACTCACACGAGACAACAGACTGAAGTCACAGCTGGAAGCACGTCAAGGATCATTTCCATTTTTACATGATTAATTTGAATTTAATATCTTAAATCAAAACCTGATTAATTTAAATAAAATTTTGATGGTGCCCTGCTTCTAATATACATTGCAGTAATTAGATTCAGCTTAATGTGATTTTTTTTACATAATTAAAAAAAAGAGGAAGTCAAGTGTAACAATGCAATGTTGATACAAATCTATCTAAACATATATAAGGGATTGATGCTTAGACCATTACTCAGATGCTAGAAGGTTTAAGAATGAGAAAGGATGGTAGAGGTCAGGGAGCAAATGTGTATGTAGTAACAATCTCCTACTGTGTGGGTTGATGTGTTTGTTTCTAAAATATTTTGAGATACTTTTGTGATGATTACAATAGTAACAATTAATGTGGTTTTTAGTGTTTTAAAATTTATAGTGTCTTCCTCAAAACCACATTCTAAGGTAGGGAGTACAAGTAACAGAGGCATTGTGGACAACATTATATTTCCTGGAGAGAGGAAAAATCTACCTTCAACCCCTACCTTTGACACTTACTAGCTGTGTGAATCACTGAATATTTCTGAGCCTCAATTTCCTCATCTATTAAATGGGGAAGATACCAGTAACAATAAGTTCTGTGTAAAGCACTGTGAAAACTTTAAAGCATAAATAAACCATAAATAAAAAATAAACCATAAAACATAAATATCCTTTATTATTATTCTATATTCTCCCTATTTTATACATGTAAGGAGTCTAAGGCTCAGAGGGATAAAATAACCTGTCAAAGATCACATTTTCAAGCTAGAATTTGAACCCAAGTTTTCCAATTCCTGACTTAGTGTTCTTATCTTATCACCAAGGTTGTTTTTTTTTTTTAGTAGAGAATTACCATAATAAATTAGTAATAAACCAAATGTACTGAAAGCAGCACAACACCTGGTGTGATGCTCCCAGACATATACATAACTGCAAATCCCGGCTGCCCATTAAATAATAATAGCTTGTGTTTTTTGTAGCATTTTATAAAAAGCTTTTATATCCCTAGCTCTCATTCAAGACTCATAGCCACCCTACAGAGTATAATGAATCACTATCGGTATCTCCTGATCTGGGATTGAAACTCGGGTCTCTTGAGGGTTGGGACCTATGACCTATAACTGTCTCTTGCCGGCTCTATTCACTCAACCATACTGTCTACATCTATTTGATTACTGAAATTAAGAGGTTTGAATACTTCATTCCTGACCTCCTTCCCAAGGCCTTTTCCTCTGAAGAACTATGTTTAGAAGAGTCAGTCTCTTATGGCAGGAACTACTTTGGGGATTATTACCAATGTCCTCTAAATAACACTCCTAGTTTTATAAATAGGAATATTTTCCCCTATAAAGTGATGATAAATGAACATGCCTCCACATGTGGCCAGGCTAGAAGGAAACTTACAATAAGAGGACTCAAAGTCGGAAGGGAACTTAGAGATCATATAACCCAATCCTTTTCCTTTACAGATAAGAAAACTGAGACACAGATATGTCAAGGCACTTGCTTAGGTTGTAAAGTGAGTTTATGACAGAACTAGAATTCCTAATAATTTGGCTAAAATAGGCACATTTCAGAGTGGGGGAAATCAGCATTAATTATTACAAATATATTTTGTTGAGTGAGGAAGGACTTGAAATTTGAAAAATGAGAAAAAAAAACATTCAATCACTTGACAAATATTTATTGAGCACCTACTGTGTACACATTATTGTGGGGGTATAGAGAGAGGTAAAAACTATGGATTCTGTTGCCCAAAGAATTTCAGTCACAGAATCTGAGTTGGAAGATACCTTAGAGATCATCTACCCAAATACATGCTTTACTAAGAATCTCCTTTAGAGCCTAAGTCACCAAAGGTCATGTGACCTTCTGACAAACCCTCTAGTGATGAAGACTGAATTATCTTCTAAAGCAGTGTTTCTGAAAGACTGAATACCTGGGGGTTTTCAAGACCCTTTCCAACTACATATCACATACTTCAACCAAAACAATATATCTGAACAGATTGAATGCAGAAGCACATATGAGAATTCACCTGTTGAGCCACATATTAAAGAGATTTGCTACATAAATAAATAAATAAATATGTATATATATGTATGTATATAGGTACATAACACAATGTCATTCTTTTTGTTAAGTATTTTTGTTTTTAGAAAATAGTTATTTTTCATAGAATACATTATTTATGCTAACATGCAATATATTTATTATTCTTATCTTTAAGTGAATTAATAAGGAAATATGTTTAAGTATATCAGCTATAATTTCAAATATTTTGGCATATAGTGGGTGTTATGTAATAATAATATCAAAATATAATAGTGTATATGATAATGTTATAAATATAGAATTGTTTTTATATAACCCACATTTCCAAAATCTCTTTGATGCAATCAATAATTTTGAGTGTTAAGTGTTATCATTATTGATTAGAAAAAATTCAAACTGAAACAACCCTGATATCATTTTACACCTACCAAACAGGCTAAAATGATAGAAGGGGGAAATGACAAATATTGAATGGGATGTGGAAAAATTGGGACACTAATTCATTGTTGGTGGAATTGTGAACTGATACAACCATTTTGGTGAGCACTCTGGAATTATAGCCAAAGAGTTATTAAACTACCTATATTGCCTTTGACCTAGCAATACAACTAATTGGTCTAGTTCCAAAGATGATTAAGGAAAAAGGAAAAAAAATAACCTATATGTTCTATAGCAGCTCTCATTTTGATGGAAAAAAAATCCCCCAAAATAACTGGAAGTTGTAGGCATGCTCACCAATTGGGAAATGAATAAAAAAGTTGTGGTGTATGATTATGATGAAATACTACTGTGGTATGAGAAATAATGAGTTAAATGATTTCAGAAAAACATGGAAAGTCTTGCACACACAAAAAAATGAAGAGCAAAAGGAACAGAACCAAGAGAACATTGTAAAATAGCAATATTGTTTTAAGAATAACTCTGAATGAATATTTTGACAAATATAAATACACAAATTAACTATAAAAGGCATATGGAGAAAGATGGCATCTGCTTCTAGAGAAAGAATGGATGGATAGAAATATGTAAAGAGCAATTTTACATATATACCTATTTGTATCTAATGGTAGCCATCTCTAGGGCAGGGATAGGGGAAGAAGAAAGAAAAAAAAATGATTATGATAATTTTGTTTTAGATTTGAAAGGAATAGTAAGTTGTTCATATTATATTTGTAGTTTTTTCACATGCAATCAACTTTTTATTGTACTATGTTATGGAAATGCTTGTTTTAGCCCATAAATTAAAAATAAAATGTTTTAAAAGAGTGCTAAGGGGCCCTGAGACCAAAAAGTTTAAGGATCTGTATTCTAAAGCAACCCATCCTCCTTTTGGATGGATATAATTGCTAAACACTTTTTTCCATACACCAAACCAAAAATGACAACTCTGAAACTTCTACCTGCAGGTCCCAGTTTTGCTCCCTGGGGACAATCAGATTCTATATTGTTCCTTTCCCACATAAGAGTCTGTCAAATGTGTGAAGACAGGTATTGTGATTCCCCCTAAGTCTTAACTTTTTCAGACTATACATGAAAATACCTTCAACTAATTGTTGAGATTATGACATCATGTCAAGGCCCCTTACTGCCCAGGCCACTCTCCTCTGAATGTGCTTGAAGTTGTTGACGTCCTTTCAAAAATATTATATTATGAATTGAACACACTACTCTGAATGTATTGTGCTGAGGGCAGATTATATAGGGATTTTCACCTCCATTCTTTGGACACAATTCCTCTCTTAATGCACCTTAGACAGCATTAGCTATTTTGGCTTTTATGTCACACTCATCTTAAGTTTGCCCATCACTATATTGACCAGATTTTTTTTTCCTCATAAGAACTGTTGTTTTGTCATACCTCATCCATTTGGTACTTGCAAAGTTGTTTATTTGAACTTACATGTACTATTTTTTATTTATCACTATTAGGGTATAAAACATTCTATTTCACACATCATTCAAGCCAGCCTGGATAGACAAATACAAAAAGATAGCAATGCATGATCTTTTATGATAAAGACCAAACCATCAATATAGACATCAAGCAACAAATAGCTTAGAGTAGAGAACAAGTTAATATGAGCTAAAGGGATCAAGGGAGTATAAATGGAGTCTTAGAAGTTGAAATAGACTTTTAAGGATGGGAAAAAGTAACAATAAAATAGGAAAGATAATACAATTTAAACTTATTAATCTATACATTCATTCATTTTGAAAAAAAAGAAAATGAATCCAGTTACTATGTCTTGGAAAGTATCTGGTTCTATCTTAGATGCTTCTTGTAGAAATCAGTTTACATTTCTGTTATTTACCTTGTGTAAAGATGAGTATCATTAAATTACTATGTTGAAAAACATATCTCAATGATGTTGACTTTATGTCATTTATTTACAGGAATTAGTACATAACTAAGAGAAATTCATAAGTCCCTTCTTATGACTCTGTTTATATAAGTTTATATAAAAATAAAGATGATCTGATGATTCATTGAATGTGGTCAATACAAATACCCAAACCAAAAATGATTTTTCCCAGACTGATATCCTGTAGAATTTTAATCTGCCCCTTCATAAATACAGATAATTAACTCATCTTACTTTAAATAGAAATGGCTCCTTTTATATAGATCTCCATGTTTAGATTCCCAGGTCAATAAAGTCAATAGCCAATAAACATATATTATCCACCTACTATATACCAGGTACCATGCAAAGCACTAGGGATACAAAGAAAGGCAAAAAGAAAAACAAACAAAAAAAGATAGTCCCTGATCTCAAGGAGCTTATTTTCTAATAAGGGAGATAATGTGCAAACAACTACATCCAATCAAACTATATATAGGATTAATTGGAGATAATCAAAAGGGAAGACGTTACAATAAAGAGGAATCAGAAAAGGCTTCCTGGAAAAGATAGAATTTTAGCTGAGAATTGAAGGAAGCTAGGAAGCAGAAATGAGGAGGGAGAGCATTTCAGACATGGGTGATTGTTTTTGTCCTTCGTTCATGAAGAGCACCGTGACATCAGGGTGATATCATGACTCTCAGTGAATTGGATTAAGTGAAAAGGGGCTCTGCAAGGTCACCAACCTCACTCTTTCCTCCAGAAGCCATCTGTGTCCAGTGGAAAGTTATATATCTGGATGACTCAAGATGACCCCAGATTCCCAGATGTTTAAGACAATTAGAGTTAAGTGATTTACCCAAGGTGAAGCAGTTAGTAAGTGTCTGAGCTAATTTTTGAACTCAGGTCCTCCCAGTGCTCTATCCACTGTGCCACCTAGCTTCCCCAGACGTGGAGGACAGCCATTGAAAATACCTGGCATGGGAAGATGCAATGTCTTCTTTGAGGAATAGTAAGGAACCCAATGTCCCTGTGCTGAAGATTATGTGGAGTGGTATAACGTATAAGAAGACAAGTTAGGATAGGTTATAAGATATTATAGGTTATAAAGAGCTTTGAATATCAGAGGATTTTATATTTGATCCTGGAGGTGGTAGAGAACCACTGGAGTTTAGTGAAGAAAGGGGAGACATAGTCATCTGGGCTTTAGGAACATCACTTGACTACTAATGATTTACTATGGAGCCATAAGTGGTGATACAAACAACAAAAGTAGCCCATACCTGTTTAGTATGGAATATCTTCCCATCTCCCTTTTAATCAATCAATATGCATAGATTGAATACCTTCTACGTTCCAGACTCTTGAGGATACACAGATAACAATGAAACACTTTTAGTCCTCAAGGGATTTACATTCTATCAGGTGAGACAACATGAATGTTCTGTATATAACTATAGCCCATCTTTTGGAACTTTTCCAAAAGTCCTTGAACAGAGCAGGAAGAGATGGGAGCAGAGCAGTTTATGTAGAAACAAAGTCATTTTCTATGAACTCTGAGAGGATTCAAATTTTACCTGAGGCTACATTAAGAGAGTCAGTGTAGGGGCAGCTAGGTGGTGCGGTGGATAAAGCACCGGCCCTGGATTCAGGAGGACCCGAGTTCAAATCTGGCCTCAGACACTTGACACTTACTAGCTGTGTGACCCTGGGCAAGTCACTTAACCCCAATTGCCTCACAAAAAAAAAAAAGAGAGAGAAAGAGAGAGAGAGAGTCAGTGTCAAAGAATGGGGAATGTAGATATAAAAGAAAAATCCAAATAAGACATAGGTGTGGAGAGAAAGTAGGAAGCTCCAAAGAGTGTGGCATATGGCAAATGGGTACAAATAGTAAAAAGTAGAATGAGAGGAGTATCCTAATTATAAGTCTATGCTAAATTCAACCACCTCTGTTCAGCCCCCAAGTATAGACACTGGATGGTGCTGGTGAGCATGACTAGCTGAGCTGTCAGTCATCTACTCAGTCAGGGATCAATTAGGATTGCTCATACAATCAACTGCCCCTCTTTCTTCTTTTGGGGTAGGGGCTTTCTTAGTAACCACTCACCTTTCAAGCCCTGCATGAAGGCAAAAAGGTCACTCTGTGTTTGTCCATTTGGTCCCTAAAGTTAATCTTTCTTCCCCACATGAATTATTATCTCTTAATGCTTGGCTTCTTGTTCCCACCAACCACAAATCTCTCCCTCACAGAGATTATCTGAGTTTAATAGGGACAAACCTCAACATTCTAAACCTCTCATCTCAGAGTTTTGTCTTTCCTCACTTACCAGACTCATTGGAAGCCTACAAGGAAGCAGAGATGGCATGGGTTTGAGTGGCCATCTAGCTTTTAATATATTAACACAAACATACTGAGGAAATAGCTAAAATCATATGGCTTGCAGAAAAAGCAGCTTTCAAAGAGGCCACAATCTTTAATTACAAATGGGGAGGGAAGTTAGAAGTAAAATCATTGGATTTTCTTCTATCAAATTGTCCTTTGGTAAATAGGTAAAGCAAGGGAGTGGGGTGTAGGATAGGTGAGGTCTCCAGTCCCTAAGAAAGCCCTAGGATGAAGAGGAGGAAGTTGTCAAGGCAGTCACCAACAGTCCCATTCTTCTTTAGAGTGGGTCCCTGGTCTGCTCTGATGTTCTTTTCTTTTTCTTTTCTTTTCTTTTCTTTTCTTTTCTTTTCTTTTCTTTTCTTTTCTTTTCTTTTCTTTTCTTTTCTTTTCTTTTCTTTTCTTTTCTTTTCTTTTCTTTTCTTTTCTTTTCTTTTTTTTTGGCATGCAATAACAGTTAAATAACTTGCCCAGGGTCACACAGCTAGTAAGTGTCAAATGTCTGGGGCTGGATTCTTCCTGAATCCAGGGCCATGCTCTATCCACTGCACCACCTAGCTGCCCCTGATTTGATATTCTGTTCATAGTTTGTCAGTTCTTGCCTCAGCCACATGGGCAGCAGTGATGCCTAATGGTGTTGAATTCAAACCACAATTAAGCATAAGCTCAGAGACTCCAGCTCTGGGTGCATCCCCTGCCATTGTTCATGTGTCCAGCAAGTACCAATCTTTAGTTCTCCCTGATTGCTTTTCACTCACTGTTTCTCACTTTTTTTCTACTTACAAGCCTCCTTCAAAATTTTTTGTTGTTCAGTTATTTCAGTCATGTCCTACTCTTTGTTCCTCCCCCCCCCCGCCCCAGGCCCAATTTGGGGTTTTCTTGGCAATCTTACTGGAGTGGTTTGCCATTTCCTTCTCCAGCTCATTTTACAGATGAAGAACTGAGGCAAATAGTGACTTTAACTTTGAAAGGGTCTTGTGTGGTAGAAACAAAAAGACAATGAGAAACACTGAGAAGCAAGTAAGAAGATAGTACATGTTGGACCTGTGAACAGTGGCAGGGGATGCACTCAGAGCTGGAGTCTCTAAACTGCCCCTTAACCATGGGTTGAATTGAATACCATTAAGCATCTCTGCTTCCCAGTAAGCAAAGCAAGAATTAAGAAATCTTGAAAAGAATCTGAGAGCTGGACAGTGACACACTCAGATAGAAGAATGGGACTGTTGATGACTGCCTTATTTAACTCCCACCTCCTCACCCTACCGCTTTCTTAGGGGATGGAAACTTCTCTTATACCTCACTACACTGCTTTATCTCTTCCCCAGTGGAGAACTTGAGAGGAGAAAAGCCAGCAATTAGGTTCCTGATTCCCCTTTCCATTTGTGCCTATGAATTGTGAATCTCTTTAAAAGCTACTATTTCTGTAAAACATAAGATAGATGAGATAATGTGTGTGTGTTGTGTGTACACACACACACACACACACACACACACACACATATATATATAATTGATATATGCCTCTATGTATATACACTAAATAAATTTTTAAAAAACAGTAATTTTGGAGAAGATATTAGAAGCTGAGGAAAATCAGAAAAAAAGCTTATGTTTTACTTGAACCTAGCTTTGAAGGTAACTAGGGCATCTTTGAATCAGAGGTTAGGAGAGAGTGCATTCATACTATAGGGTACAGCCAAACTCCAAGCCACAGAGATAAGAGATGGAATGCCATATGAGAGGTACAGAAAGAAGATCAGGTTGACACATTGTAGAATTCATGAAGATGAATAATATGTAATAAGAATGGAAGGGTAGCAGCTAGGTTTTAAAAGATTTAAATGCCAAACAGAGGAGTCTGTATTTTCAGTTAGCCATCTAAACTGTAGGCTATACAAACTCCAATCCCTTCTGTTTTTTAAGGAAAAAAGAAAGTTATAGTATAAGAAGTTTTATTAATGCGAATGAATATGGAAGATGCATAATCTTTTCCTTAGAGCCTATGTGTTTTTTACATATATTTATATATATATGTGTGTGTGTGTTTGTGTTTATATATGTATACACACATATATAAGCATATACATATATACATAAATACATGCATACAAATATAGTATTTGTGTATATATCATATTCTTCTATATGTATGTATGCATTATACATAACTACGTATATAAGAGCATGATATATTTCAGAAAACTAAGGATCTTTAAGTTAAAGCAACAAACTTGAAGTCATGCATCTAAAAAAGTGGTAGAACAACCATGGGGAATTAAATCTTCCTATTCTAAATCGAATATTCTTTCAACTATTTCATATTAACTATTTTCCTTAGAGCTCCTAAGTGCAAATTAGACATTTTAAATTTGACGAACCAGTTCTTCAGGTGTTTTTTTCTCATGTTCCCTGTTGTCAAAATTGAGAGAATTTGAGTCAAAATTTCTAGTGGGATGTTTATTATTCATCACAGAAATATCCAACTTTATGACCTTTAAATCTGATAGAAACGATTTCTGATCATAATCAGCAATTTAATTTCTCCTATATTTAATATTTTTCTCTGCCTTAAAGACACAAATCAGCTCAAAATGGCAAGACAGTGACTAAATAAGATTTAGGTGTTAAGCTTTTTTGAAAGCCTGGTGAAGTATATCGACCCCTTCTTAGAATAATGTTTTTGAAGGCATAAAACAAAATTAATAAGGTTACAAAAGAAACAAATTACATTGAAACACAGTTATCATTTTTTAAGTTGACATACCCCACCCAGGTTATGAACCTCTAATTTAAGCAGAAGATATTAATGCTTACAATTCTTTTTTAACAACGTTAAAAGTAAAAACAAAATTAATTGGGCAAGGTTATTTATAATGAATTGCCATTCAGATCAGGGAAAAATACATACATACATATATTCACACATGTATTTATATAAATACAAACATTTTTATATATCTCTATCTATACACAATATATATTATATATGTATCAAAGAAATAGACCAATAGCAGAGGAAATGTTCTTTCAAACACTCCCATTAGGCTATAGACTTCAAGGAAAAGATTACACATCTTCCATATTCAGCAGCATGAACCAAAACTCTTACGCTACACTCTAACTTTCTTTTTTTCATCAGAAGGCAGGAGGGATTGGGGTTTGTATAGACTAAGGTTTAGATGGCTAATTGAAAGTAAGCAGTGGTGAGCTGTTCCCATGCTACAATATTACCAAGACAATCTTATCTGAGTTTACAGAGTTATTTCCAATTTGTAAATGTTGTATTCATTTCCAGCAGATAAAACATTTTTAAATCCCCAACCTCAGTCTGACTAGCTTGTTGTTAGAAGCACTTTCACACACACCCCTTTAACTCCCCACCCCAGCTTTCCCCTCTGCCTCTACAACTCCCCCTCCCCCTCAACCTCCCCGTTTCATCAAAGCCATCCCCTCCTCCCCTTTCCTGTTAGGCTTGACTTCGGAAAAAAAAAAAAGAAGAAAAAGGTTTCACTATCCAAATCCCCATCCTCCCGTAACTAAATTTAAGTGTCCTATATTATGATAATCCTCTACTGAGGAAACTGAGGCAGGAATTTGGTCTTCTTTGGTTAGTTTCCATCCCCCATTTCCCCCATCACTTTATAACTACACCCTAAAAACATCACCTTTGAAAATTCATCTCTTCCCTGAAATATAAGGAACATCTCCGGCTTTGTTTCACTATCATAATAGATGTAAATTAATGTTTTGTCATTGTTTGGTGCTGTAATCATAGAGGCAAGTATTTGTTCCTAACAGCTATCATGTTTTCAATTTGCAAACCATACTGTGCTTAATCCCATGAGACAGCCAACTGCACCAGATATGAAATTTAAAAGATAATTAGTCCTACGCAGGGGATTGTATCTAAGACGGGAGTGAACACTGTTGCTTGGTCCAGAGGGGTCCTTCTGGGGTCCCAGGCTGGTCACAGTTCTGTTCCTATTTTATTACTGGCTTTCCTTGCCGTTTTCCTCCGTGTGAAGCATCTTATTTGTTCCTGAAAATTTCAATCATGTCAGTACTAGAAATTGAGTTGTTTGTTGTTGGTCACTATTTTTTTCTCTTTTCTCCTTCCTCCTCTCATATATACAGACAAGCAAGAGAGTTTTGTTTTGTTTTTAGAGAGTTATATGACTGTATTTTTTGGTAGATAATTCAGAGCAGATTTTTTAAGATCAAGGAAACATATTTTGGCCTCTAGAAGAGAAGCAAAGGATTCTTGAATTTAAATTATCTGTGCATGTTCTCTGTATATATCTAGCAAAAGATTATAGAACTAAATACTGTCATCCCCAGAGAGAATCAGTTTGAAAACCGTGGGGGTAAATTTTGGCTTGATGAAGAAATGTGTCCATTTCTTTGTTAGTTCTGGGGGTTTTGGTATCACCTACCCTATTGCTGCATCTTTAGGGGTTGGTGTAAAGGACCAATTTGTAAACTTTAAATACTGATCTGGAGTGGAAGTTTGGCTAAGTTGGGTTCACAATGACAGCCTTGGGTATATAAAATAGCCTTCATTCACACATAGGCAGAAAGCATGTTCAAAATCACAGACATGTAGCCCTCAGTTCTCTTCCTTTTCCTCCTCCTCCTCCTCCTTCTCCACCTCCTTTGTCCTTGTTGTTGTCAAAGAATGCTGTCTAATAACTATAACTGTGATCATGGACAATAGAAAAACAATGTTGTGTACTGGTATAAGCAACATTTCTAAGGTCAGAGACCTGATTTCAGATCCTTCCTTTGCTATTTACTATCACCATGACCTTGGACATAATATTCCTATCCCACTCCCCATTTCATTTTGGGTTTCCTCAACTGTAAAATGAGACATTTGGACCTGATTATCCCTAAGTTCTCATCCTTACAATACTAAGGAATATTCTGATTCTGATCTCTGGCTCTATTCTTCTAAGGTATTTATTTCTTTTTGCTTAAATATTCTGTCTCTATGCCAGTGATCAGTACGTTCTATTCTAGCACATTCTAACAAAATAAAAGTTCTGTGCTTTTTTTTTTTTACACACATCTGTGGGGACCACAATGAAGAAATAACTTAACTTTTTAAAATAACTGTTTTGTTTATGTTTGGTTGTGTTTTCAGTAGTTGAGAGAGAGAGAAAGAGAAATGTTTTGCCCTCAAGGATTCACTATGAAGAATCTGTGATAGAATACAATAGAGGAACAGGGTGTAGCTCGAGATAAGATTTATGATTAGAAGACCATCACAGGGAAGGCATATAGTAGAATCAGAGACATATGTGCACTTTTGTTTTAAGAAGTCTTTTAGGTTAATCACAAGGCAGTCTTGTAGGTATCAGATACTTAAATAAGCTTGATTTGATAACAGTTTGATTGGAGAGGCAGTGTAATATGATAGAGGACAAACTTTGTAATTAGGAAGACAGAGGTTCAAGTCATCTCTGACATATACTTGCTGTAAGATTCTGGACAAATCATTTTACCTCCCAGTGCCTCTAGGAAACACTTTAAGTTGCACAGGATCATTAAAAAAAAAAGTTACATAGGGGTTGTTGATTGATGGAGGGAGTCTCCACAACAGGATTTACCTGCATTGATGAAATTTCAGGTCAATACCCACCACCAGCTCCACCAAAAATTTAAAAAACAAATAACACCAACAACAAAAAACAAAGTTTATTGAAACAAGGTCTTAACTTGGATATGATTAGATATGTATTTTAAAAGATAATTAGTCCTATATAAGGGATTGTATCTAAGATGGGAGTGAACACTATTAGTATGTCTCTTATATATCATGTTTATAAGTAGAAATTAAATGTGTGTTTAATAATAAAGAACTTATATCTTTGGGCAATACATTAATGTATGATTCTTCTGTTAAATGACTATTTCCATTAGTTATCCAGAGTTGAGGAGCATATCCATCAACAGATACTTCAGTTGATCTTATGAGGAGAATAAAAGTTATAAATGTAAGAATTATAGAATCTCAGTTGGGAAAAGGCCCTAAGCATTATAGTGTGCAAGCTCCCACTCAATTCAGGAATCCTATTTATATAATATGAAAGCAGAGGCATAGAATCTTAAAATCCAAGTATTAGAAAGGACCTCAGTTTAGGCTAGACCTGAAATAAGAAAGCAGACTAAGACATGTAGTTTCTGCTTGAAAACTTATAGTGGTAGGGATCTCATTGCTACATAAACTAGATCACTCCATTGGGGAACAGTTCATGGAAAATTTCATGGAAATCACAGGATCACAAAATTTTGAGCTATAAGGGATCTTAGAAATCATCAAGGTCAGATCCCATGTTTTATAATTTATAATTATAATTTATAATTGACACAACTTGTCTATGAGTTACAATTAGTAAATAATAGTCAGTATCTGAACCCAAATACAGTAATGAAAACAGCGTCTTTGTAGCGTCCATAACTTCTAGGAGGAATTCATTGACAACTATGTGACTTTCCAAATCTGCCTTAAAGGGAAATAGTACTAGGTTCCTCCCAGGAAGCTCTATCTGGGCATCAATTTCTTTTAACATCTAAAATGGAAGACAAAGGTGTAGTACCTTTGTTCTGTTATGTCATCACATGCTATAGGTAACCAAAGCTTCAAAAGGCTTTAAGCCACAAAAAGGAGATATGCTTCCTGTCACTCTCTATCCCTAGCAACTTTTTTACATAGTTCATATCAAACATATAAGGAGTGTCCCCTTGCCAGCAGAAAATATTTAAAGGAGCCCCATCACTCTTTCTTCTGCAGAACTCAAAATGCCCCTTACTTATGTCCATATAGAGTCATGCATGGGGTTTCATTTTTTTTCTTTTTTTTTAATTTTTATTTTTTTTGCAGGCAATGGGGGTTAAGTGACTTGCCCAGGGTCACACAGCTAGTAAGTGTCAAGTGTCTGAGGCTGGGTTTGAACTCAGGAACTCCTGAATTCAGGGCCGGTGCTTTATTCACTGCACCACCTAGCTGCCCCGGCTTCATTTTTTTTAATGGATAAAAATTATCAGAGATTTTGAAGTTGTTTAAACAACTTATTTTCTAGGGGTTTTTTTAGTCAGTGATAGTGATATTTTTTGGTTGTCATTTTTTCATTTCCCCCCACCAAAAATGTGTTATGAACAGATAGAACCTATGTAAAACTGTCATTTGATGAACAGTTGAAAGAAATGGAAATGGCTAGCCAAGAAGAAAACATGAATAATGATAACAGATCCCCTTTCCATAACACTTTAAGGTTTACAAAATACATTAGATATATTTTTGCACTTGATCTTGTAAGGCAACATGTGAAAAGGTTCAGTCCTGAACTCAAAATCAGGAAGACCAATCTGGCTACCATCTTTGTCACTGCATGTGGGTCCATGGAAAGGCTTGACTTCTTTGAATTTGTTTCCTCTGTCATTAAATGAGAATAATAATACCTGTATCACTTACCTAACAGGGTTGTCATGAGGCTCAAATACTACAATATCTGTTAAAACAATGTGCAGCCTTTAAAAAGCTATGAAATTTACAATGATAATACTAATGCCTTATCTAATTATCTTTTTGATGGTGTTGAGATTGAACTATTTCAAGAACCTTTCTCTATTATGCTTTTATTCTTTTATGTTTAATATGCTGTGTACTACTTCATAGGTAGGTAACATGACACTTTTTTTGTAATTGAATAAAAGTATAGTCTCCTTAAATATTTGTGGGTTTCACATTCTTTGTTTTGGTTATTCATGGCTTGGCCATCAATAATTACATGGGAAGTTTTGCAGATTTGCAATGTAATGAGGGAAATCACAGACTATATCATAAAAATAACTTTAGTAAGCCATAAATGGTTAAATATTATATATATTTGAATCTATTTTATCATTTACTATCATAAATATACATACATAGATATAAACAATTACATTTTGTAAAAAGTTTCAGGGAGCTAAAGAACAATAGGCAATGAACTCTTTGGGAATGCCTTCTCTTTGATTCTCTATCATCCAGATTCTGTTGTGTGATTTTCTAACAAAGAGATCTTCATATCTTAAGCTTTTTGTAGGAGAAGAAAATTCCATGAAGTAGCTGCTACAGCTACTACACAAGTGGCCACAAAGATTCTACATAATGTGCAAAATACTAATCTTTCACATAAAAACAGCCGCTTTTTAAAGAGTGAAGTATGCTTTTTTTTACTTGTTTTGTGAGTTAAATAAATGTGATCATAATTATTAAAGAATAATGTTTTCAGGGGCAGCTAGGTGGCACAGTGGGTAGAGCACCGTCCCTAGAGTCAGGAGTACCTGAGTTCAAATCTGGCCTCTGACACTTAATACTTACTAGCTGTGTGACTTAACTAGCAAGTCACTTAACCCCAATTGCCTCACTAAAAAATAATAATAATAATAATAATAATGTTTTCAGAGAAGGGCCTAGAGGTATTCTGATTTTTCACAATCATAGTGCCCCTGTACTCTTGACATCCATAAATATTGAGAGATAACTGCATTGTGATTTCAGGGTTTGTTGTTATTGTTGTTGTTTGTAGATTCACGCAAAACATCTTTTTAGAAAACCTTCTGGTACAACAGAAGATAATGCGTGAATGTATGTATGTATGTCTATACACACACATATATGTGTATATAAACACACATATATAGAAATATATGCATATGTATAGGTGTATGTGTGTATATATACATGTATATGTATATGTGTGTGTGTATATATATATATATACCTATGTGTATATGTATATATGGCATTAATAAATATTTATTGATTTTCTGACTTATTCCAACATGGGTTGAATTTCCAGTAGGTCTCTATATTTTGAAAGTTTTTGTTCCATGTAGTTTGGGAATTATGAGTATTAGGTATAGCACAATTTTTCAAAATATCTTTAAAATTTTATGAATCAATGCAATATCTGAATAATTGTGGGCATTTTTTGTTTGTAATGATGTTTTGGTTCCAGGACAATTTTATTTGTTCAATTCTCAAAGATATTTTATGGGTTCAATTTATAATATAGGGATTTGTTATCTTTATTTATAAAGGAGAGCGAGTTTCCAATGTATAATTCTATGCAACTGATATATTCTAACTTTCTTACAGTTTGCAGTCATATGGTGCAGTTTCCACAGTTACACTTAATAATCTGCATCAATCAATGAAGTTTAAGCTTCTTAACCATAAACTTTCTGTAGTTTCTGGTATAGTAGTGACCTAATGAGTAAGTTCTCAGAACTCAGGACACTATTGCTCCAAAACAAAAACCAAAAAACAAGAATCTCCAAATGAATAGTAGTGACCTAATTATGAATATTTATCAGAAACCCATCCATTTCTCAAAACAAATTTTCATGATCCAGTCATTTGTTCATTTTTTTTTCTAGTCTACATATTTTTGGTTGAATACATATATTGCTGTTATCCAAAGGGTGCCTATTGATTCTATTCTTGGATTTTAGCTGTTTTAAAGATAATTTCATCCATAAATAAACCACTTTTTATTACATTTTAAAAATCCAGTTGTGCGTATCTGTAGTCAGTCCTTTAGCATTGCTTTGTGAAATGAAATCTATTTGTTCTGAAAATATTTGCATAAATTTTCACCTGTTTGTGGTGTTTTCTGAAAATATCTTTCAATGTATTTTTTTGTTTTGTTTTTTTTGGGGGGGACAACAAGGAAGTACCTTAGGTCTGTGGAGTGATAAAATCTGTATTTCATTAAAATTATGGGTTTTTTTTTACAACTTCTAGATTCATGGTGATTTTTTTATACATAGTATTCCATTTTTTCCAATTTCATGTAAAGATAGTTTTCAACATTCAATTTTATAAAATTTTGAGTTCCAAATTTTCTCCCATCCATCCTTCCCTAACCCTTCCCAAGATGGCAAGCAATCTGATATTGGTTATACGTGTACAATCATGTTAAAAGTATTTCCACATTAGTCATGTCATTCATTTTTGTTATGATATAATACAGGTGCAGAATCAAATTACTGCTGTCTTCAATCCATTTCCTTTATCCTGACTTTTTTTTAACATTAGCACCATCAGAACTGAATCACATAAATGGAGTTGGGCATTGGTACTTCTAATTTGTTCCAGTTTATATTGCCATCTTATAGGCACTGTAATTCAAAGGAGTAACTATTTCCTTCATGTCAAATTGGTCACCAGGATGGTTTTGAAAATGTCTGGTCTGAAACCTTGCTACACTGCTTCTTCTTTGATTCTTAATCATCAGATCTCTCGAAAAATGACACCAACCCAATCAGTGGTATTGCTAGAATCTAATAGACCAGTGTTTCAAGACACCTACCAGGCTTTCATAGATAACATAGAGGTCTTATGATACATGAAGTCCCCTCTATATATCACCCTGGAGAATTCTGCTATTGTCAATATTTCCAGTTTGCTGATGAGGAATCTGAAGCTCAGAAAGTTTAAATGATCTGCTCAGGATCACATAGCTATTAAGTGTCCAAGGAAAAATGAAAGCCTGGTCTTTCCTGTCTCCAAGTATCATACATTGGGCATTCTGTCACACTATTTCATAAGTAAGCTAGAGAACTATAGTAGGTTGAATGTTTAAGATATATAAAGATCAAATACAAGTATTATGATGACTGATATGTAGTCCATTCTATTAGACTATAAGCTCTAAGAGGGTAGTGTCCATAATTTACCTAAATTGCCTACTTACCTTAGACCATAAAATAAGGTATTGTACATAGTCAATACTTCATAAATGTTTATTGCTTTTTGAAATAACAAATTGCAGGGATGGAATAGTAGAAAATGAGGATAAAAATATGGAATCATGTGATCAGAAATTCACATCTAGAAAGGGTCTGTGAGATTGTCTATTTCAATTTCCTAATTTTAGATGTTGAGAAAATTGGCCTAAAGTGGTTAAATGAGTTTTTCACATTTGAAGCAAGATCATGAGAGATATAGACTAGTGTTTTTTCTATGAGCAATGAGAAGACTTTGGTGCTTTCTTAACATACAAATGAATGATAAAATTTTTACATTAGGAAGATTAATTTATACTTACTTAATAGATAGGTTGGAAAAGAGAAAAAAGAGGAATGAGACCAGATTACTACAGTCTACCCAAGAATTGATTATACAGATTAGTAGCAGTGTTATTTAAAAAGGAAGTAAGGGGGCAACTAGGTGGCATAGTGGATAACCAGCCCTGGATTCAGGAGGACCTGATTTCAAATTCAGCCTCAGATCCTTGACACTTAGCAGCTATGTGACCCTGGGAAAGTCACTTAACCATCATTGCCTGGCAAAAAATAAAATAAAATAAATAAAAAATAAAACGGATGTAAGATGAATAAAAGTGAAGAGAGTATGAATAGTTTGTTTGATTGTTTTTCACCCTGGGAGAAAAATGTGAAACTTTAAAAGAAATAAGTATTTATTTTCTTTCTCCTATAATTGACACTATTCAATAAATAGTTGTTAACTTTAATTTTCTTAGAGCAATGTAATTGATCTTACAAATGTGATACTCTCAGTCTTTCAAAATCTGACAACTCTTCCTACTTCTAAAATAGACTATAATATCATATGCCATTAGTCTTTGAATAAAGAAGTGGATGGATACATTTTCTGTGCATTAAAATCCTATTTAACTTAAGTTTAATTTGGGACCTTTTGAGTTTGAAGTGCCAGAAGAATATCCAGGTAGAGATAGCCAGGAAGAAGAGAGAAATCTAGGGCTGGACCTCAGGAATTAATGAGTGATGATAAAGTATTTATTTAGTGCTTTCTATGTGCAGCCACTGTGCTGTGTTAGGTATGCAAAGAAAAGCAAGCAAGAAACTGGCATTCTCATTGGGGAAGATGCCACATAAAGGGAAACTAGAGGGTGGGTAGTACCTGACAACTAGTAAGTTCTTAATAAAATCTTGATCTTAATGATGGTGGTGGTGGAGGTGGTGTTCATGATGATGATGATAATGAGGAGGAGGATATGATGGAGCCACATCTCAAGAGATAAATAATATATCAATACATTAATAAACTATCACATACAGACATAAATGCATACATACCTTCACACACACATACATACATACATACATAGTCATTGTAAAAAAATGAAAACCAAAGCCACAAGAATAAGTAACTATGGATGAAAATTTAGAGAAATTTAAAAAAAGGCCAAGGGCTGAAATTTGAGTAATTTAGGGAATGAGAGCAGAAATGAAAACAAGGGATTTGGAAACATAGGGATCATGAGCTATATTCCAATGATCAGTTTTAAACAGTAGAAATGCTGAAGGAAAGTTTTTTTTTTCTTTACAAGAGAATATGTGGAATATGTATGTGAAAAGAAAAGAAGTGGTCCGTAGAATAGAGAGAGAGATTGAAGGAGAAAGAGAGGGAGGGAGAGAGAGGGAGACAGAGACAGAGAAAGAGACAGAGACAGAGAGAGAGAGAAAGCTACAGAGAGAGAGAGAGAGAGAGAGAGAGAGAGAGAGAGAGAGAGAGAGAGAGAGAATGATTTCTAGCAAAGGTATCCTGGATTAGATAGAAGGATAGTTATAACTAAGGAATTCTAACTAGAGCTAACTCAGTTGAGTGGGTTGGGGAATGGGACAGAGAAGACACCATGCCTAGGTCATTTCCACAAATCCTAGGAAGATGCTGGGGGAAGTGGGAACAACATCATAGCTGTGGAATGGGAGAATTCTTAGGCCTTGTGGCCTCTTTTGGTTCAAGACTGTTAAAGAATGGAGAGACACAGGAAATGTGGTCCAAAGGACTGGAAACCTGGGACAAAGCCTTAATTTCCCAGCCAAAATAACAAATATGAGTGCGAAGGAATGGGATCAATGGTGGGGATAAAAGTGTTAGTCTTTGAAAAGAGCGGGCTACTTCTTTAAGCTAGGAAAGGGAGAAGTAATGCATACACAAACATATGAAAATATTTTGAGTTTTATAAAATAAAGTTAATGGATCTTAGGTCCAATGGCCTTAATCTTCCATGAGGAGGGATGAGAATTGAGTTGGACCTCAGAAGATCAAAGGCTTAAAAGTGAGTGTAAAGGTTGGAAGATCTCCTATACAATGTTATATGGGGAATTACTCTTAGTGAACAAAATGACTGTGGAGTAAGAATAGAGACCTAAATGAGTTTAAACAACATGAATCTGTGATGGACTGGTGAACACAGCTGTACAGCTTTCTTCAACAGTGTCCAGTAACTAGGAATAAGCTCAGAAAAAGTAGATTTTGGGGGTCTGACTAGGGATTGACAAAGTGGATATATTGGAAAATATATTGGCACAAAGTCTGGAGAACTAAATAGATTAACATTGAAAATAGAGGGAAATCAGAAGAAAGCAAAAGGAGTAGGAGAATTAGGAGGTAATGAGAGGCCAGAAGTCATAGTGAGGGTGAAGAGACTAAGATAGGTGGGAGAGGTGAAAGTTAAAGAGGTTGTGGTCAGAGAGGTGAAAAGTACAATTCAAGGTTTTTGAGGTGGAACAGCACTGTCAAACCAGAGGAGCAGAGGTCACCAAAACAACAACTCTGAACAGATTTGGATTCTTACCATGATAAAAAATAATTGATTGGAATTCACATTAAACCACTGTTCATTATCATTTAATCCCCCTGTGGTGCTCCATCATCTTTTTTCATGATGTAAAAAATTCTGACCAGAATAATGTACTGCACTGCCGAAGTCTAACTCAAATTCCTCCTGAACACCCCATTTTTGTATTTGTTTATTCAACAAAGCTCCACCTGTGTTTAATGTGCTGAGGACATTAACACAAAAACAATATACTCACTTCCCTCAAGAAGCAGAACACTGGACCTGGTGTCAGGAAAATCTGAGTTCAAGTTCAATTTCACACACTTTCCAGCTGTATGACTCTGGGAAAGTCACTTAACCACTGTATGCCTCAGTTTCCTCATCATAAAATGGAAATATTGATAGCACTTACTTCTCAAAGTTGTTGTGAAAATAAAAAGAGAAAATACTTGTCAAGCACTTTGTAAGCATGAAAGCACTATGCAAATATATGCTAACTATTATAATGATTACTACCATGTTCTATTGCAGTGAAACATGTACTTTAAAAAGTAAGTATGGGGCAGCTAGGTGGCACAGTGGATAAAGCACCAGCCCTGGATTCAGGAGGAACTGAGTTCAAATCCAGCCTCAGACACTTGACACTTACTAGCTGTGTGACCCTGGGCAAGTCACTTAACCCTCATTGTCCCACAAAAAAAAAAAAAGTGTGTGTGTGTGTGTGTGTGTATTCATTATATCCATGCAGAGATACCTACATATATGAAGATCTGAATATAGATATGGATATATGGATACAAATATACATACATATGTATATATAAATAGGAAAACATGTGTTTAAGTATGTGTAAATATACATATATGTATATATCCCACCCATCTTAGCCTCTTCACCCTCACCATGATTTCTGCCTCTCATTACCTCCTAATTCTTCTCCTCCTTTGGCTTTCTTCTGTTTTTTTTTCTATATTAAATGAAGACCTATTTAATTCTCCAGTGATTGAGGGAGGATTGGACTAGTGGACTAACAACTGCAGGAGTCATAATAGACTTCCTATAGGAGGTCACAGTTGAGTTGAATTTTAAAGAAAGCCAAGTATTCTAAAAGTTCCAGTTTTTTTGGGGGGTGCATTTCAGGCAGAGGGGATAGCCTTTTCAAAAGTCTAAAAGTGGGAGATGTATGGGCTGTAGAAAGCAGGCTAGTTTTTCTGGAGCACAGAGTGCATTATTGCAGCCCACAATGATGTACTTCACTGGACTACTGTTCAAAGCACTAAATGACTCTTTTGGCCCTTAATAATATACTTCACTGTGATTTTACATTTATTGCTATCTGGAACTCATCGTATGGCTACTTAAATTTTCAGTTTTGCCATCTTCCCAATCAAATTGGTCAGGGATCATGACTAATTCATCTTTGCAGTCCCCATGGTACCCAACAGAGGGTAGGCTCTTGATAAGTATTTGTTGAATTTATTTCATTATCAGAAGTACCATTAACTATCTGGCTACAGAATATGATTGTACACACTGTAACAGTAACATTGATAACCTGGTATGAAAGATGAAGGCATAGAAATCACTATGCTAGAGTTCTAGTCCTGGATTTGTCACTAACTGTGTGACCGTGAAGCCACTTCCTTTCTCTCTCCTGTAGTTTCCTTTGTTGTTAAATGCAAGAGTTGATCTAGATGATCTCTCCCTAAGACAACCAATAGGACTTAAAGTCAAAAAGAACACAAAAAGATTATTTTATCATACATTCTATGGTACAAGTGCGGAAACTTATAAGCAGGAAGGTAAAAAAATTTGCTTTAAATTTTCTGTTGGTTGGACCCTGAAAGCTAGGGCTGTCCTGTAGAACATCTAACAACCAGTTCCCTGAAAACTCACAACATACTTTTCAGTTAAACTGCATTATTAACATTTCCCCCAATACCTTTCCTCTGTCTAAATGGTCTATAAAAATAGCAATCAAACTGCGATTTGTATATTTTAATGATTTCTGAGGTCTAAATGATCAAAGAGAAAGTGTAACAATTGACTCTCAAAAGCCACTTTGAGTTGGCTCCAACGTACCCCTGCTTATAGCCCTCACATTCATAGAATGCATAGCTGACACATACCTAAAACATTATTTACTCCCATGGCCTAATTTTCCTGATTAAAAAAAAAACAACCTAGGGAACAAAAATGTGTAGATCATCTTTGGTCACACAGGTAATAAATAGTAGTATTGGATTTGGATCCAGAGTTTCAGACCCTAAATTAATGTTCTTTCCACTAAAACTCACTATGTTTTCAACACCACATTTCTGTGTCCTAAAATTTCTTATATTCTAGCTTCTGTGATTCTATAACATCCAAAGGGTCCTGGAACCTGCAACATTGGTTTTAGATGGAGTGTAACATTAAGACAGTCAAAATGAACTAAAGTGGGTACCCCAGAAAACTTTGAGGAACACAAATAGGCTATACTATACTCAAACCCTAATTAATGGTAATTTACAGGGAGTGTGCAGTAGGGTGAGGGAAGACCTTATTGGGGATTTCCTGGGCAACATAGCAAATTTTTTTCTGTTCCAATACTTGTTACTAAAAGTCTTTTCTTTTAGACTCTACTTCCTAGAGATTGTAATTCCCTGCCTTAGTCAATGGAATATTTCAGTTATAGTTGAGTGTTACTGTTCAATCTTCTGTGTGTGTTTGTATGTGTCTATGTATTGCTTTAAGGCTTGCAAAGCAATTTACATATATTAACTCATCTAAGTTTTACAATAACCCTGGGAGGGAGGTGCTAATATAATACCTACCTTATGAGATAATAGTATCTATGTCCATTTTTACAAATGAGGAAACTGAGACAGATTAGTTAAGTGATTTGCCTAGAGTCACAAATTTATCTGAAGTAGAAACTGAAATAATGTCTTCTTGATTCCAAGTACTACATGCTATTCATTGCACCAAAAGACATTTAATTTTAGCTAATTAAAGTTTCAAGTCATATGACTATCTATTTTTTTTTGCAGGGCAATGAGGGTTAAGTGACTTGCCTAGGGTCACACAGCTAGTAAGTGCCAAGTGTCTGATGCCGGATTTGAACTCAGGTCCTTCTGAATACAGGGCTGGTGCTTTATCCACTGTGCTACCTAGCTGCCCCCATGACTATCTATTAAATTAGATTCTACTGTATAGTAACATACCAATGTATCCCATGGGATATGTTGAATATAATTTGATCACTGATCAAGTTTCACAACCTCACTCTATGTCTTAAAGGCAGAATTGCCTAATAAGTTGGTTGTGGGTCTCATCATGGTATACTGTAGAACATGTAGGATTTGGAAGTAGATAGATTCTTAGAGAAAATCTAATCTCACTCCTTTATTTTCCATATGGTAAACCTGAGGCCCAGATGGAGGTGAGATAAAGTGACAAGCTCAAAGTCTTATGACTAGTATACTATAGAATTGGGATTTGAACTCAAGTCCTCTAACTTCAAATCCTGGGTTCTTCTCACTGCATGAAGTTGTCTTTCCTTTGAAGGAGGACAAGAAACTTGGGAAAGAAAGAACACCGAGTATGTATTTTATTTTGTAACTGCAATTATGAGAAAAAAAATTAGCATGAAAGAAAGAGAAATGAAAACAGGCCGTCAAAGACGACATCCGCTCTCATTTCAATTTCCTGGAAGCTAAGTGTGGTTGGGCAGATGGTGCTCTTTTGTTTTACTAAACTCAATGATCAGATGAAAATATGCCCCACCATATACAGGAGAGCAAGTTGGGAAAGTGTCATTTCTCCTTGCATTAAGTACTTTCCACACTTAAGGCATATGATCTTTTGCTTAGTTGTAGTTTGGGGCTATTTGCTCTGTTTATATGGGTATCTCTTACACCCCTTCCTTATCCCAGCTTGTCTGTGTCTCTTCTAATTAGTATTCAAGCTTCTGTTCTAGTTACTATACTCAAATGTTCTTATTTGATTTTATGATAATAACAGTACCTCTGTTTAGGTACAAATCACAGTGCATTCCAGTGTATTATTGATTTGACCCTCACAACATATCTGGAATATAGGCAGGTAAAAAGCATTATCCCCATTTTTCAGATGAGGAAACTTAGTCTCAGGGAGGAATCACAGAATCTATGATCTGAAAGGGACCTTTGGAGGCTATCTGGTCTAACCTGTACCTAACTAAGAATCCCTTCTACAACAGATCGTTGCCCAACTTCTGCAAAAAGTTTCCAGAGACTGAGAAATTACTAGCCCTGGTCCCCATGCAAGCATTTATTCTAACCTTAGAAGACAGACTTTATTTCACCCCATAGAAATGACAAAAGAATGATACCCAAATCCCTAAACAATTAATTTTTTGGTAAGTTCCACTTTCCCTAAGAACCTCTATATTCATTTAGACTTATAGTACTATCCTCTGCCTGACTCCCAATCATCCCAAATACCATGACTCAATAAATCATTTTCAACATGATGTCACTGAGCTAATGAGGACTCAGAGCAACCAAACCCCACCAAGGAGATGTCATCTAACTCCCAAAGCTGACTTCAGTAGGAAATATCTTCAAAGACCTCTTTTCTTCAACACTTTCAATCTTGATCAGACGAAACCATCCCCCATCTTGTTCATATGCTATACACTTAAAATGTGGAGTCCAGACCTAATTGTAATACTGCAGATGGAGCCTGATCACGGCAGAGGAGATGAAACTATTGCCTACTTCATCGTGGATGCTACATCTGTCTTGATACAGCATAGGAGAGCATTAATTCATATCACTTTGTTGAGCTTGTGACTCACTACAAGAGCCATATTTTTTCATTGGAATTACTTCTATTTGTACAGACCCTAAGTAGTATTTAAAGGCAGCTAGATGGTACAGTAGATATATGTTCAAATCTGGCTTCAGACACATTAGCCGTATGACCTTGGTCAAGTCATTTAACTGTGTTTTCTTCTTTCTTATTCTGTAAAATGAGCTGGAGAAGGAAATGGCAAATTGCTCCATTATCTTTACCAAGAAATCCCCAAATGGAGCTGTGAAGAATCAAACACAGCTAAAGCAACTAAACAACAACAGTCAGAATTTGTGGAGTTGGCTTTTAAAATCCAAGTATGGGAGTTTACATTTGTGATGATTAAGTTTTGTGTTATTAAGTCAAGCTGTTTTTTCTAACTTACAGGCCAGCATTCCCTTTTCTTTCTATCCAAAGGCAAGATGATGTGGTGCAGTGGAAAGTATATTAGATTTGGAGTCAGAAGACCTGGGTTTAAATCCCAGCTCTTCTATGGGAGACCTTGGGCAAATCAGTCAGTCCACAAAGATCTACTAAGTTCTGGGCACTGAAAATACAAATACCAAAAAAGGAAGACAGTCCTTGCCTTCTAAGCCTTAGTTTCCCCCTCATTTTAGGCATAGGATTCTGTAATCCAATGTGTTAACTATTCCTTTCACCTTTTTTTTTTTATCCTCATAGCTGACAAATGTGATTTATTCCTCCTTCTAAGACACTGATGAAAATGTTGAACAGCAAAGAACCAAGGACAGATCCCTGGGGTACATTACCAGAGACCTTCTTCCAAATTAATGCCAATCAATTGCCAACTATTCCCTATGTCCTAGCATCCAACTAATTCTAAGCTTTTCCTACCATCTGGTTCATATCTCTTTATTCTATCCCCAAGTATAGCATGAGAGAATTTGTCAAATAGAGTGGTTTATCCAATAAACAAGGCTGGTAGATTATTGCACCAGAACTACAAGCAAGGTCAGAAGGTCATAGTGAAAGGAATTCAATAAAACTGATTTCACAAGACCTGAACTCTAGTTTGGGCTCAGACATTTAATAACTGTGTATCCTAGCACAAGTTAGAATCTCCTTAGAACTCAGTTTCCTCCATTTAAAATGAAGGTTTTGAACTGGTCAATCCTTAAGATCTCTTTCTATGCTCAAATACTATGATTCAGATCCATGGTTTATAGGTCATTGTTTTTCCTTAGCATGATATAGATAATGTGAATTTTCACTTGGAGAAATAAGGCCAATGGGCTAATTAAGGAAGGACTGTGGGTAAGAATAGAGCTTAACAATATCAAGAATGTTGCTCTACTATAGAGGCAGTATTATTGCATAGAACAATTTATTAGAAAATTCATCCTTAATGTTATCCATATGTCATGCATATAACATTATATTATAATGTCTATTCATATCCATTTTTTAGAATATCAGTAATGTCATTCTCTTACAGAGATAGCCTTGTTGGATAGCCAAATTTATTAGAATACCTATCCTTATGTTGAGTCCAAATTTGTATTATTGTAACTTCCACCCATTGACTTCGTCCCCCATCTCCCAGTAGATATCACAACCTTGAATTCTACCCCCGAGGATTCTTGGCTGTAATAAGAGGGTTTTTGCCTTATCTAGCCTGGAAACAGTCTTCTCCCCAGGCTCATTTCCTGTCAGTGTCCACACCTTATACCAGGAAAATGTCCTTTCCTTTTTCTCATTCCATGGTTGATTTAATGTGTCATCTTCCCCCATTTCCTCTTATTAGCTCCTTTAGGGCAAAGATTATTTTGCTTTATTTTATTTGTATAACCAGCACTTAACACTGTGTCTGACACTGGATAAGCAATTAATAAATGCTCTCTCTGTGTCTCTTTTTGTCTCTCTCTGTCTCTCTCTGTTTCTGTCTCTCTGTCTCTCTACAAAGAGCAAAACTGACCTATCTTTAAACACATAATGGGAGAGAACTTATCTCCCCCTCAGCCTTTTCTTCTCCACTCTAACTATTCTTTAATCCAATAAACATAATTTCCAGACTCCTAACCAACCTGCCTCAATTTCTTAACCTGCTCTGACACCCATTTTGTGCTGAGTACTTTAGTTCTATCTTTTGTAATTTCTAAGTAGCCTGCATTCTAACACCTAGCTAGATGGCTAAATCTTAGCAAACAGAGTCCACAGTATCCATCTACCAAGTTTCTTGCATAATTGCTGTTAGATCCACCCACCCTTGGTAATGTCCTCTTTAATGCACCTTTGAAAGAGAGAAAAGGAAAAGAAAAAAAAAAGTAGCAAGCCCCCACACTTTCAAAAGTAAGAAATATGCCAATTGTACCCACTCATGTCATCTCTGCTTGGTGACAAGCAGGAAAACACCAGCTCACAGTGGGTCTATACTCCAGAAGGGAGACCACCCACACTTTCTCAGAAGAAAGAAGAGAAAATTGGTAGTCAGAACAAGATGGGCTAAGTATGGAGATGATTAAGGGGTTTTAAGAAAGGAGTAGAATGGTATGGTCAGGTCAAAGAAGTACTGCTTGTGGAATCAAAAGATGGAGGTTAAAAACTATCTTCCATTGCTTTATAACCGAGTGAACCTTCTGGAAAGTTATTTAAAATACTCCCTGAATCTCAGCTTCCTCCTCTGTAAAATGGGGTAATAATGTTTTAACCACTCCCCTTATAGGAGAATCAAAATAATAATTAAGTGCCTTGGGAACTTTAAAATGCTATGGAAATGAATATTATTATTGTTATTCTTATAATTATTTTTGGATTCATGGGACAGCAAAGGAGAACAACAAAGTAGGCCAAACAAGAGCAGGGTCCCTAGAATGTGATGATGACAATGATGAAATGATAGAAAGGAGGGAAAGGAATAAGCATTTATATAGGGCCTTGTATGTGTTGGGCACTTTGCTAAGCACTTTTTACAAATATGACTATCATGGGGAAAATGGGGTAGTGGTAGGGGAAGGGGATAGGGGTTTGGTGTCCTTAGGAATTCCTCTTTAAAGAATTACACCCTCTTGCACACAAAAGCAGTTTGAATAAGATGGTAGTTTATTTCGGCGCTGAGGAAGGGAAAGGGAAGGGAAACCATGAAAGAAGTCCTTGGACTTCTCATGGGGAGAAGGCATGGCACAGAGTGTGGCTCTGAGATACCAATCTTCTTGAGCAGGAGACTGACAGGTACTTTAATAGAGGGCTGATGGGGGTGACCATCTGACTGTGGAAAGTTCTTTTAGTGAGGGAAGAACATCCCCCACTGGTGGTGGCTGGAGGAATTGGGTGAGGGGTGGCTGCAGATCTCAAGCCTTCTCCTCAGGACACAAAGGAAGCAGCCACACCTAAATTTATCTCCCCAGGGTTGAGGGAGACTAGAATGAAGGGCCGAGGTCCGAAGCTAGCTCAGTCTCATCTGGTTCTACTTATCTCTTAAGGTGTGAATGTCCTTTGGATTAGTTTCTCAAGGAGAAGGTTCTTTGTTGTGCCCCAGAGAACTTCTAGAATGCCCTGGGCCCATAACGTGACCATAATAGTAATTTCTTACATTTATGGGAAGAGCAAGTTGACTTGGGATTTCAATGGTCTATGGAATTCCTAGGTGCAATTTATAAGCTTAGAAAGCTTGCCAGAGCACTGAGAAGTTAAAAGACTTACCCTAGGTCACACAGCTATTATTTGTCAAAGACAGGACTCAGACTCAGGTCTTCCTGGTATTTTGGCCCACTCTCTATCCATTATGCCAAGCTGACATTTATTTTTATTTTGATAGTACTTTATTGTTACAAATTTCTTCAATTTGAACCTGACCTCATCCCTTTGAGTTAGGTAATAAATGTGAATGTGTGATAGTCTTCATTTTAGAGATAGAGAAACTAAAACTAAGAGTCACATAGGCTTATTATAAGAGCTTTATTGGAAAACATCCAAAATAACACTTTGTCCACTGCCCAGTTTTACTTAAGGGCCACTCTTGGCCTAGAATATAATCCCTGGAGTTAGGTTCAAGCACTTAACTGTGATCATAGGCAAGTACTTTTAAAATGGAGAATATAATAGCACTTACCTCCCAGAGTGGTTGTCAGGATCAAATGAGATAACATATGTAAAGTTCTTGAAAAACCTTAAAGTACTAGGCTTTTGATATTATTATTGATATGATTATTACCAGCAATATTCATCCAAATCACTACTTTAAAATAATAGAGAAATGAGGTAGCTTATCTGTGAGAGATGAGGAAGAAAATGATAAAAGTCACTCACATTTCTATAGCAGTTTGTTTTGTCCAATGCATTTACATTTACACTTACTAAGTTTAATTCTATATATTCAGCCTATTATTCTAGCCTACAGTTCAGAGTTCCCTTTGCTTTTTTGTCCAAATGAGAGGTGTTAGTGCAGGGTGATAGAAAGAACATCCCTGGGATGCAAATATTTCAAAATTGTTATCCTTGTACTATAAGAAACCATTCTTGGGACACAAGAAGAATACATCTAGTAAATTATAAGAGTCAGGACTTGAACTCAGGCCTCTGACTATTAAATTTATTGAAGCATAGCTGATTCTGTCACCCTTATCCCTGACTACAAAAATAATTTTAAAACATTAGGTTATTTTAAGCAAAGAGGAAAGAGCAATGAGACATTTTGCCATTTCTTAAATTGGTCTCATACTTCTCCCAAAGCAGAGTGAGCAAGCACAAGAATGGTAAGTAAAGGAGTTAGATTGGACCTTGTTCCTAACACAATGGTGGCCATTACATTCTGGGGCCAAGGCTGTTAATTAAAGGTTCAAGAGACATAATTTCTAGAAATTTAATCACTTTATTAATAATGGGAGCATCTCAAATAAAAACTATTGTCACTTGGCTATCTCTTTTTCTCTTAGACCAAAGATAATTCTAGCAGCAGGGTCTTAGTTTTTATGCCCTTTTGGAATAGCAGTGTTCAAAAGGATAGTAATCAATTATGATTTGTCAACAATCAATGAAAATGAATATTACAAGGAGGGGCTGCTGGTGACATCATGTCATTATTAGGCAAGAGGACCATCTTTATACCCAGACCACCCCCAACCTTGGGCAATCTAGACAAAAGGGTCTGTCTCCATTCAAGCTTGATTGAATGGAATTCACCTTAGAGTACAGATGCCTTCTAAGATTGGGTGGGGTTGAATAGAGGAAAAGATTAGCTCAACCTTCAGACACCAAGGCCTTGAAATGAGGATAGATAAAAGAGTCTCCCCAAATCATTATGTTGGGGGGAATGTGCAAACTGAAGGGGGGAGGGAGGCTAGCTCTCTCAAATAATTGGAGGCTCATCACAAATCTTGTAAAACAAAAAACGATTTATTAGGAGAGAGGAATATATGGCTGGGAGAGAGAATCATTGTGGAAAACTGTCCTGCCTGAGTGAGAGAAGACCAGGTTTTTTTGTATGTTTACAAACAAAATCTGTAATCAAAGCAGCTGGGAGAGGCAAAACAACTGGAAGAGAAACAACTGGGAAGGAGTACCTGGGTATGAATAGCATCCATCCATATCAATATATCATATTTGTTCCTTGTAGACCAGGGTTTTTGTGATCAGCCACACTGCATTCCTGAGATGGGAGGCAGAACTGATTTTCTCTTGAGAAAATTTAAGAATTCCTTGGGGGTTGGGGTCCCTCCTCCCACAACAATTAGTTATTAATAATCAGTTCCCGGGGCAGCTAGGTGGCACAGTGTATAGAGCACCGGCCCTGGATTCAGGAGTGCCTGAGTTCAAATCCGGCCTCAGACACTTAACACTTACCAGCTGTGTGACCCTGGGCAAGTCACTTAACCCCAATTGCCTCACTTAAAAAAAAAATAATCAGTTCCCTCACATTCCTTTAATTGAGTTCTCTATTTCTTCCAGAGCACTACCCCTCCCTCATCGTGGGGAAGCTATCTAAGAGAATGTTTCATATCTTCCCCAGTAGGGATTTTATGTGCCTATGTCTTTCTTGAGATGTTGCCTGAAAGACCAATTGCTTAGAGCGCATAAAAAGAAATAGCATGATAACAGAGAACAGCCCTGTACATGGAGTCAAAGGACCTAGGTTCAAATTCAGACTCTCTTGAATACTACCAGTGGGAACTTGGACAAGCTATTTCACATCTGTTTCATCCTTTATGCAAGGCAGGTTTAAAAGAACTCTGATCAATATGATGATCTACAATGGCTTCCAAAGACTGATGATGATGCATGCTTATTGACAGAGAGATGATAGGCTAGAGGTCCAGAATCAGTTCCATGTTCAGATATGATCAACACATTGAATCATTTTCCCTTGATTATACTTAATTGTTATAAGGACTTCTATTTGGGTGCTACATTTAGTATTAATATGTTAAATTCATAATATACTTTAAAATACAGTATGCAATGGAAGTTCTGCTTACATATTCTGCTTGCTTGTTCTCTGTAGACTGAAATGTTCATGTTTGTTGATTGTTACATTTATGATTCAAAGGAAAATTCAAATAAAATGTATGCTCCTTCATCCATTCCTCTTTTAAAGAGAAAAGCCAACGGCAATGTTCACACCATTTGCCAGCATCTCAAACCACAATTTATGCACTCTTAAGTTTGTATACCACAAATGACAGTATATCATGGCCAGATAGGGCTGTCATTGGACAACACTGATACATTTAGCATGTTTCACCTCAGAGGAATGACCTAGGACTTATGGCTAAAAGTTGTAGACAATCATGATTTAGGTGCAATGACAATTTAAAAAAAATTTTTTTTAAACTATTAAAGCTCTTCAAAAGTATAATGAGTTGCCAAATGGAATCCATCACTAGTGATCTATGCTCAGAGGCTGAATGAACACTAGACAATGTCAGAGAAAGGAATCATATTCTAGTAGAGGTGAAATTAGATGATCTCTGAGATCAGCATACTACTCTGGGTCTTTGATTCTATAAGTATCATTATCCCCATTTTATGGATGAGGAAGCTAAGCCTAAGAAAGAAGCAATAATTTGTCCAAACCCCAACAGCTGACAACTGTTGAAGTTTGGTTTTCAAAGTCAGGTCTCTGGGCTCTAAGCCCAGCAGTTTCTCACTCCCCCCCCTACCACACCCGAATCCTGCTGCCCCTTGAGCCTGCTTTTTCTTCCCCTTATTGCTCAGTTCTAATTCTAGACATTCAAAGGACATAGAATGGCAAAACACAAAATAAAAGATGTCATCCCCCCAAAAACCTGAGGCTCCCTGATAGTTTTGTCATGGAGGAAATAGGTAGTAGGGATTCTTAGATATTTCTCTGTAAAGAATTACACTTTCACATAGTCTAATTAGAATAAAAATGGTCCTTTGTTGGACTATAGAAAAAGTGACTGAGAGGTAAGTGGAAGACTTAGCCTCAAGGGGAGGAGATGGCTTAAAGACATCTTTCTCCTCCAATAACAGAAGAAAGGCCAAAGCTTTTATAGAGGATAGATGGACAATGGAAAGTTCCTTTTGGGGTGGAGTGGGGAAAGCTTGAATGAAGGAGGGGTGGTGGTCCTGACTTCTGGAGTTATCTCTGCACATCCCCCCCACCCTTGCTGCTCAACAAGTATTGATGCCTAATGGACTAATCTCTCCCCTGCCATTTCCTAGGTGTCTCCATCCTTCAGCCCTGCCTCTCAAGGAGAACACTTCATCTGATTTTTCCTCATGTCCTAATCTATCTTAATATCCTAATTTAGCCCCATGTCAGTTTGCAAACCTCAGAGACACTCATCTTCCCCAATAGCACTAGAAACAGACAGAAAAGAAGAAAAAAACAACAAAGAGTTGGGGGTGGGGAGTGAATTTCCAAATATCTGTTTTAGCAGTTTAGAAATAAAACTCTGCTGATGTGCAGATTCCACAGGTCAAACTTTGCCATCACACTTGGACCAATGGCTTTTAGAAGGCAAAAGAGAGTTGCTTAAAGGAAAGAAGTTCAAGTAGAAATAACAGACATCAAATGGAGAAGACTGTCTTTAAAACCCTTGGTTTCAGTCACTCACCATCTATGTCTCTTTCTTTCTACCCCTCCCCCCATTTTCCTCCCCAAGAATTCACTGTGAAATATTCCCAGAGTTTCTTCAATCACTATAGAGATGGGGGGGGGAGGGGGGCGGGGGGGAAGTGAGGGAGACTCTCCAGGGATGTACTTGACCTGGGATTGATTAGCCTGACCCTTTCAATATTAGTTTAGGAAGTGTCAGGGGCCCTGCTTGTATTTAGTTAAAGGAAAATGTCATGACTGGAGAATGTGTATCTTCTCTTCTGTCAGAAAATGAAGTCTAGGTAACCTGATTTATTTCCATTTTTGTAGTAGCTGACAGAATTCATAAAGCCAAATTAATCATTCACTTGTATTAATCAGTTCAGCTGAGGTGCCTGGTAACATCAACTCACTCTGCTTCCTCTATTGGGGGGCAGCAGGAGACAGAGTGTATAGAAATCAGCCCTGGAGTCTGAAAGTCCCGAGTTTAAATCTGACCTCAAACATTTACTAGCTGTGTGACCCTGGACAAGTAACTTAACCCTGATTACATATACATATACATATATATACATATATATATATATATATATACATATATATATATATATATACATACACATATATTCCTGTATTCTGTTTTTATTACTTTGTTACCCCTCCAATTTGCTAGATTACTCTGACCATGCCACTGACTATTCAAAAATCTTCAGTGGCTCCCTACTATGTCTGGATTAAAATTGAAAATTGTTAGCCTGACATCTAAAGCTCTTCATGATTCTCATATTCCATACTTTCACTAATTTTACATTCTAGTCAACCTGACCTGACTTGGTGAAAACCCACACACAATGTTCCAGCTCCTACTACTTTGCCTTTAGGTAGGTGGTGCCCCATTTCTGTACTTCAACCCATTCTCACTTCTATGGCTTAGAAAAAATTTCAGATTCCTTTAATCCCAGTTCATATACCCCGCCTGCTAATGCACACACACACACACACACACACACACAGAGTCTTTCCAGGTCCTACTAACCTTCTCTTCCCCTTGAAATTATTCCATCTTCTTTGTACATGCACTGCATCTACAATGCAGCTAGATTCACCAGTGGATAGAGCAGTGGACCTATAGTCAGGAAGCCCTGAGTTCAAATCTACATTTGGCAACTGAGTAAGTTAACCATGTATAAAATCACTTAACCTCTGAGTACTTCAGTTTCTCTACCTGTAAAATGGGGATAATTAAGAGAATTTAGCTCCGATGGTTGTTGTGAGGCTAGGATAAGATATTTGTAAAGCTCTTTGCAAACCTTAAGGTACTATAAAAATGTGAGCTATTACCATTATCTGCATAAACATGTATGTAATATAAGTTATACTGTCTTTCCCAATCCTACCAGAATGTAAATTTCTTGAGGATAAAGATTGTTTAGATATTGTGTGACCCTTACCTGTAAAACATGTCTTATACAAAGTAGGTACTTAATAAACGTTAGCTAAATTGAATTGTGTTTGAAATTGAATCAGAGTGCCAGGGTCCATTTCAGTAAAATGGAGAGCATCACACTTGTATAGCCAAACCCTGTGGATTGTTGTAAAGCTCAAATGAGATAAAGGGTGTGAAATCCCTTTGGTATGTATAAAGTACTATGGACACATGAAAGGCTGCTACTGGTGTGTTTTTTATCAACAGCATACATGCCTTCTTCCTCAGACTTCATTGCACATTTTCTTTACCAGTCTCTTCTACAGGTTTCAGGTAATTTTGGCTTATATGGTTATCTTCCTAGAGGCATGTTAGTGGCACAGTGGAGAGACCACTCAGCCTGGAGAAAGGAAGGTTCAAGTTCAAATCCAGCCTTAGACACTTACTAGCTGTGTTACTCTGGGCAAGACACTTAACCTCTGTCTTCTTCCTCTGTAAAATGGGAATAATGATAGATTCTATCTCCCAGGCTTGTTGTTAGAATCAAATGAGATAATATTTGTAAAGGGATTCACAATGTCCTATATATATATATATATATATATATATATATATATATATATATATATATATATATATATATATATATATATATATATATATATATATATACACACATACATACATATATGTACATATATACATACATGTGTATATATGTATATATATGCTAGTTATCGGTCATCTATCTATCTATCTATCTACCTACCTATCTGCTTAGTTATTATCTAAGTTAGTGTGTTGTTCCCTGAGTAGATTGTAAAATCTGTAGAGAGATGCTTCCTCCTTATTTCTATCAATCCCTGTCTTTTCAAGGTCTAGTTCCAGTGCTATTCCTTCTTTCCCATGCCCTGACCCAACTTCCCATCAAGCTCTCCCTGACTTCTGAAGTGGCCCCCTGGTGAAAGGGATATCTCCTTAATCAAATGTCTCATAGCCTGTTGCCTGAAGCTTTTCCTGGTATTTGTCCTGCACTCCTTTGGACCCTACTTGTCTGTGCTTTATATGTACACATTTTGTTTCCCCTTCATTACATTTTAAGACCTTTGAGAACAGAGTCTGTTTCATTTATTTATCTGAGCATCTCAAGAGCCAAGCTCAGCTTCTTGTACATGTGGTCTGGACCTGTGATTTCATCATTGGAGACAACTCATAGTATGGGAACTCCCTCTACCTGATCAAGATCACCAACTTCTCTGGCACTTTTATAGTCCTACAGAGCTTCCTGAGATTACCTAACTTGCCTATGGTCTCATACAGCTAGCATATGTCAGAAGCAGGTCTTAAACTCTAAGGCTTTGACCCCCAAATCCATCGTCCATCCACCACACCATAGGTCTCTCGGTTGCCCATATGCTTAATAAATGTTTCCTAAATGGCTGCTTGACCTTTACTTAGTCTATGTCTCTAGAGGGAAGAACTAAGATTAATGGAAATTACATGGCTGGTACATTTGACACAATATAAAGGATGAATTTCTGGCAATCAGAGGTGTCCTAATATGGAAAAGCCTGGGTCACTAGGTAGTAAGTTGTCCATAATTAGAAGTGCTCAAACAAGGCTGCTTTTGAACACTAATAAAAAGGAGATTAGAATATAGCAGATCCTCTCTATAATCTTTTACAATTCTGGCATTCTAAGTTTCGGTAAAGATAACGTCAAGGTCAGAGGTTTGATACCATAGTAGGTTAAGTAACATTGTTCTGTCCTGTGACCACAGACTCTGACCCTAGCTACAGTCTTGTAGAAGTACGTTTTTTATGACAAGAGGACTGAGTGACAAAGCAACCCATTTAGCTCTTGGTGGGAAGAGAACAAAAAGTTGGCAGATGTCAGCTTTCCATATAAGGGACCTCCCATGAGCAATTTATCACAGATCATTCATCAGGAATAAGAAATAAACCTGAAGATGCCATTGAATCCAAGATCATTTTTTTTAGGCAGCAACAATGTTATTATGGTGTCTATGACCAAATTTTAAGCTGCTGAGACCAAAGTGCCAAAGGATTCATATTGTTCCAGTGTGTCCTTTTCCCTTTTCCTTTTATTCAAACAAAGTCAAGTAAGGTCATGCAGTTCAGTGAAAGCACAACAGTATTAGAAGTCACATGACCTGGAGCTTCTGTTTATTGTTAGATAGCTGTGTGCCTTGGAGCAATAACATTACCTCTCTCAACTTACTCATTTGGAAGATGTCTAACAAGAGTCATTCATTAATTCATTAATTTATCCATTCATTATGAGGCAATATGGGGTATTAAAAAGATCAGTCTGGTAGTTTGGTGACTTTGGTTCAATTCTGTCTTCCTTGTATGAATGAGTCATTTCTCTGAACCTCAGTTTTCTCATTTGTAAAAAATTGATAATAATTTTCATATCATCTACCTTACTGGATTATAATGAGGATTTGCAAACTCAAAATCCTATATGTTTATGAGCTGTTGTCATTCATTCAATATGCATTTATTGGGCATTTCGTGTCCCTCTCCTGAAAGGTCTTAGAAAGAAATGAGATGTACACAAATGACTATAATTTAAAATAAAATATGTAAATTGAAGAGTAAAGGACAATCAGTCAAAAAGCATTTATTAAGTGTTTATTGATCTGACACTATCATAAGGAAAGTATTATGGAGTTTAGAGGAGGGAGAAATTATTTCCAGCTGGGGCATCAAGGAAGACATCATAGAGGAGCCTGGAGCCTCCCATGGCCTTGAAGGATAGCCACTATTTCAGCAGCCAGAGAAGTGGGACTAGCTGTGAGGATGAAGGGGAGGGATTGTTTTTTTTCCTTTCCATTTCAAAAGCAGGAGGCTCCTTTACTCTAAATCTTATTAGCTCTGCTTTTACCACTGGGAACCATAATCATGTGAAAAAATAAGGTAGGAGGTGAGAAAAAATACTGGACATTCAATGAAGTAGGCCTGTGAGTGGGTTTGCATCATCACCGCTGATCTGGGACTTTCTAATCTGATTAATGATCATGAGTAGTACATTTGTGTGAAAATCTGAGAGCAGGGTTAAGGCATCGCTCTACCTTGGGGCTCTTAAAAAGTGCTTTATCATCATTTTGTCTTTCTAAAGGCCTGTGAACTGGTAAGCTGCACATCCCTCAGGCTGAGCTTCTGAGTAACTAGTGGTTAGTGATGTGGTCACTGAACAGTGCTATGAAGGTCCTTGAATTGCCGCAAATACCAGGTGGCCCTGAGGTGGTTTAACTGTCTCGGGGCTCCTGCGTTCTCAGTGGTCACAGTCACAAAGGGAAGTTGAGAACAGTATTGCCAACACCCAGCAGAAAAGGAAATTTTGATTTGAGAGCTGAGCAGTTGGTAGTGATCATAATGCAGCTGCTGAAAGGTGCTTGCTATTTAGCCTTGCCCTTTGGGAGGAGGCCAGCAAAGACACATTTTCACACCTGAGCCTATCTCTCAATACCTTAGAACCCAACCGTTGGACAAGAGGGGGATGAGATGGCAATATCTTATCTTGTGCTTGCTCTCAGAGTCACTGGCAGAGAGTACTTTATGCATTTCTTTTTCTTTTTCGTTTTTTCTTTCTTTCCTTTTTTTTTTGTTTGATGTGGCATACAAAATAACGTCTACTAACTTCCCAAAGAACCTCAGGAAGTATTGGGTTTGAGTTTGGGATGAAATTTCTAACTACCTCTTCTTTACCATTCCACATTTCTATTTCTTACATTACTCATCATTTAGAAAACCACAATAGATGTTAATAATTCTCATGTCATATCACTTTACATTTTTCAAGGTGCAAAGAACCCTGGGGGGTGGTTATTGAAAATATTATTATCCTCAATGTATAGATGAGAGAACTGTGGTTCAGAGAAGTTGAAAAAATAATCAAAACTCAAATAAGTACAAAATGACAGACCTGGGGGTTTGTACTCAGGTATTTCCTGACTCCAGGGTCATCACTCTTTTCACTATATTTCCAACTATTTTTCCTTTTTATGTGATAAACTAAAGAAGTACTTTGCATAGTTGCTAGCACATAATAGGCACTTTATAAATGTTAGACTGACGGATGATGAATCAGCAGTCTAGAACAGCTGGACATGAATAAATATATACAGAAAAAATGAGACCTTTTTCAAAAACTCAGTAACTTTTTATATATACCTTCCTTTAATAGTTGTTTCACCACTGTTCCTGAAGTGAACTTGAAAATTTGAATAATTTACATGATTTTTTGGGAGGTCTCTAGAGTAAGTGAGTACCGCACCATTTTAAATGATTACCTGAGGTGGCTAAAAGGAAGAATGATAACAAAATTTGGAGGCATTCATATCAATTTTCAATATATCTTGGGGTTTTTTTGTTGTTTTTTTGTTGTTTTTTTTTAGTGAGGCAATTGGGGTTAAGTGACTTGCCCAGGGTCACACAGCTAGCATCAAGTGTCTAAGGCCAAATTTGAACTCAGGTCCTCCTGACTCTAGGGCTGGTGCTCTATCCACTGCGCCACCTAGCTGCCCCAATTTTCAATATATCTTAAAGTGAGGAAAACATGAAAATGATCAAGGGTAGTAGTTTCTATCAAAATAGCTGACCAAGATAGCATCAGAAACTAATTTCCTATCTTCTTATCTCTATAAAGTAAGAGAATTGTTTCTACATGTACCCAAAGGTTTCCTCCCTTTCTGATGTACTGTAAATCTGTCATTCAAAGGCCTTTCTCCCTTTGAATTTGATTCTATTTTGTTAAGGCCTCTTCACATTTTCACATGTTTCATTTCTAACCTGGTTTGAACCAGGTTCGAAATTGAAATCATTTGAGGCCCCATAACATGTGAACTTAGAAATGCTGAGTTCCAGTTCCATTTCTGACAATGGGCAAGTGTTTCTCTGAGCTTCAGTTTCCTCATCAGCAAAATGATGGCAATAATATATTACCTACTACACAGAATTGTTTTCATATGACTCCTTTTCACAAATAGTTCATTTAAAATCTGAACTACAAGATATTCTTGTTTCTAAATCAAAATCTGTGCCTTGCCAAGTGGTCTCCATGTCTGAAATGTACTCCCTCATCTGTGGCTCATAGAATCATTCTTCTTTACTCACTCTACAATATACGAAATAAACATGATTCCTCATACATAACACCTACGCCTATGCTAGCTCTACCTCTTGGAAACCCTTATTTCTTTCAATATGCAATTCAAACGCCAGATGAAGACTAGAAACGAAAGATTTCCAGAAATGGAAACAACGAGATCACAGGCTAACACCTCTCTCTCAATTAAAAATTGATCCTATGCTATGTTTTAGCAGGCACAATCCCTAAACTATATACACATGTATATGTATGTATGTACATTTATGCATACATGTAAGTATATACACATACGTATATCCTTCCTGCATTTTCATATCTTTCTGTTCTTATATAGAAAGGATCCCAGAAACTACAGTTTTTTGTAATGCATATTAAGCTCAATGTATTTCCCATTCTTTTGTGGACATTGGGACTGATGAAGAGAAGTCACTTCCAAAACAACCTCTATCTTTTGGTTAAGATATCCCCATTACATGTGATATGGTCTCTGACAAACTAAAATTTGAGAAGATGTCAGAATAACTGAAGATCCTGCTACAAAGGAAGACTGGTGGAAATAAATGGGGATGTTTCACATATAGAACAGTAGATTTAAGTGACTTTAAATACCTGAAGATAGCTAGCATGTTGAAGTGGAATTAATGTTCTGCTTGGTTCCAGATGGGAGAGCTAGGAAGTAGGGAGACTTTGAAGAGGGAAAAATTTAGATTCATTGTGAAAAAAAAATCTTACAAATCTTAGCTTTTCAAAGGTGAAATGGCTTACCTTGAGAGGAAGTCTATTGCCATTGAAGATGTTTGGGTGTAAGGCTATGACCTCTTAATAGAGATGTAACCAAGGACAACAAACTTTTAGAGGACATAGTCCTTATCTGATTAAACTTTGGATCTACAACCAACCCTCTCATAGTGTGTTTCTCTATACACAGTAGGTGCTTATAATGCGTTTTATTGTATTTGTAGGGTCAGAAGGGATTCCTGTTCAAGGAGGCATCTGGGTGACACAGTGGATAGAGTATAAGACTTGAACTGCAGAAAACCTGAGTTTAAATCTTGTCTCAGACACTTATCAGCTGGACAAATCTTTCCCTGGATCCTGGGACAAATCACTTTACCACTGCATGACATAGTTACCTCATCGGTAAACTGGGGATAATAATAACACGTGCCTCCAAGATTTTTTTGGAAGGATCAAATGAGATAAAATTTCTAAAGTTCATTACTCACTTTATGGTGATATATAAATGCTAGCTATAGATAGTATTAGCTATATGGCTAGATGATCCCTGAGCTCCCTTCTTTGCCTTGCTGTTATCTGAGTACATGAGTTATTAAAAATATATCAATTATGATATCATTTAAGATTAAGTAGGAAATTTATAATAAGACACAAAATCTGGCCTTTCCTATTTAATATAATTATATGCTTAAGTACTTTCTATTTCTATGTCTCTCTCCTCTCTTTCTCTCTCTCTCTCTCTCTCTCTCTCTCTCTGTCTCACTCTTGTGTAGAGGTCTATTTCTGCTATACATATGTATATCTCTCTATCCATCTAACTTAAACTCCAGCATCCATAATCCATATATCATCTGTCTATTGTATTTGTCACATCTATTCTGCATATTTATCTCTGTCTATCTATATGTTCTATGAAATAAAGCTTAAAACTGATGTAGATGAAGTGATGGGAAGTGTTTTCAATATAGCTTTTCATTCAGCTGTGTTGTATAGGGACTCCTAAAGCTAATAAGAGCTTCAAGGACATGAATAACACTCATATAGAAGCTAGAATGAAGGAGGTACTAGTTTCCATTATATTTTGTTCTCCTGGGTCCATTTCCAGGTAACACATTTTGGAAGGACCTTGACAAGCTGGAATGTGTCCAAAGGAGAACAAAAAGAATGGTGAGGGAACTAGAAATATATAATAATGAAAATTTATTGATGGGATTGAGAAAATATTTAGTGGGAACATAGTGTTGTTGTTGTGTCTGACTCTTTGTGACCCCATTTGAGATTTTCTTGTCAAAGATCCTGGTGGAGTTTTCCATTTCCTTCTCCAGCTCATTTTACAGATGAGGAAACTGAGGCAAACAAGATTAAGTGACTTGCCCAGGGTAACACAACTAATAAGTGCTTGAGGCCAGATTTGAACTTAGGAACATGAGTCTTCTTGACTCCAGGCCTGGAACCCTGTCCACTGTGCCACCTACAGGAACATCTTTATTGCCTTTGAATATTTAAATGCATGTCATATAGAAAAATGAATGGACTAGTTCATCTTCAATGACAGAACTAAGAAAAAATGGGTCGAAGTTATTAGAAGGTAAATTTCAACTTAATATTAGGGGAAAAAAACTTTACAACAATCAAAACTATCTCAAAATAGACTGCACTTGTTCTGGAACTGGGGAATTTGCCATCATGTAAAATCTTTCCACGGAAATTGGATGATTACGTGTCGATGATAGCATAGAAGAGATTCATACTTTGAATTTATAGGGACTAGATGATCTCTTAAGTCCTCTTTATTCTAACATTTGAGGATTCTTGATATTTTCTCGAATTTTAAGAAATAACAGCACACCTTATTAGAGTAAGCCATTGAGAAATTTACTTCAGGTTCTTAATAAAAGTGGAACATTAGGAAACCTCACTAGTGTGGTAAAAATTATATTAATCTTTACCACAAATAATTTTTACCACGCTAGAGAACAAGTCCCTCTGTATATTGCAGCTTCTAAGGTCACCTAGATTATTTTGTGTCTATATATCTGCCACCCCAGGCTTTGTGGGCAGCTGTAGAATGCCCTCGATAGAAGCAATTTCCACTTGAGTCTATCAAGAGGGATAAAAAGCACTAGTGATCCATTGTCATGATTCCCATGAGACTCAGGATAATCCTGTTCACCAATTACTTGAAATTAAAGTGAGGTAATTTGACACATCTCTTGGGTGCCTGACCACAAACTACCTCTTAAGTAAACCAAGATTTGGGTAGTTTCCTTCCCCCAACATTTGATAGGGCTTCATTATCGTGGCCATGGAAAGAAAAGAAAACCAAGAGGTTATTCAGGTCCTGGGTTTGGGTTTTGTCATTAATGTCACTATTATTTGACCTTCCCTCCCCAGTGGATTCAAAGTAAGGGACCTAAGAGGGCAATTTGGGTAACAGGACCACAGGTTCCCAGGAAATTTTACCAGATGTAACTAATGTTCATCCAGAAGGGACAGTGAATTTGGCACTAAATACAAAAGAATAGGCTTCTTTTTAATCAGGGGTGGGGGAGAAAATTTAAGCTCCAGTTCCATTATCTTCTGATGACCTACTATTATTCTTATGATGCCACACAGATGGCTCTTTATAGAACAGTTAGTTTAGAAATGGATGGATTTTTTTATTCAAAGCTTGCAAGATATCAGAAGAAAGGTAGCCCCAAGTAAGAGGCCGAGCTAGCTGGAGGCTTATAGCAGCAGCAGCAAACATTCATCAGGTATCTACTAAGTGCAGACACTCTGTGTGTGTGTGTGTGTGTGTGTGTGTGTGTGTGTGTGTGTGTGTGTGTGTGTGTGTGTGTGCAAAAAGATTTAAGATTAGGTCCCTTCCGCCAAGAAATCTACAATCTAACTGCTGAGACAGGCCAAGAAACTGCAAGGGTTGCTAATTGACTCTAGAATGAAATACAAATGCCTCTGTTTGGTATTTAAAGCTCTTTGCAATCTGGTCCCAACCTATCTTTCCAGGCATATTGCATGTTATTCTGCTTCATAAATGCTAAATTCCAGATTCTGTTTCCTATATACAATATTCCATCTCTGATCTTTGTGCCTTTGCATAGGCTCTCCTACATACCTGCAATATATCCTCACCATTCCTAATTATAGAAACCTTAGATTCCTTCAAGGTTCAGTTCAATTATGTCTCCCACAGAAAACCTGTACTAATCGCCCCCCTCAGAAATTAATTTGCCTTTATCTGCTATATATTTTGCATTTATTTATCTGTGTGCCTGTTGTTTTTCTTTTTCATAATAAAATATAAACTTGCTAAAATCAAAAATTGCTTTGATCTTGTCATTCAATCTTAAGAGTCTTAGCCCAGAAATGCCCACTTGATGAATAGTCATTGAATGAATCATCACTTCCCAATCTTGGAATTACAGGTAACCTTGGTATTCCCTTCTGTTTATATGGAGTATAGGGACTCAGTGGAAAAATTAATACTAAATATGGATAGTTATAATAAATGTATTCTACATGTATCATCTTTTTCAAAAGGGCTTTCTTGATCCCCCTAGGCCTTAGTGATTCTCCTGAAAATGTCATATATTTATTTTTTGTGTGCATTCATGTTTATGTATAGTACTTATGAATCTGTGAACATGTTGCATCTCCTTATACAAAGCAAGCATTTTGATGGCAAAGGAGGTTTCATCTTTACCTTTGTATTCTTAGCACTTTGACCAGTACCTGGAACATAGGAGGTGATATTTGGCGATTAAATGTCATATGTTAAAAAAGATGACTAATTGTTGTTGTTGTTGTTGTTGTTGTTGTTGTTGTTGTTGTTGTTGTTGTTTTGGGGGGTGGGGCAATGAGGGTGAAGTGACTAGCCCAGGGTCATATAGCTAGTAAGTGTCAAGTGTCTGAGGACAGATTTGAACTCAGGTCCTCCTGAATCCAGGGCTGGTGCTTTATCCGCTGCATCACCTAGCTGCCCCCAAAGATGACTAATAATACAAGCAAATGTCTATGACATTTTGGAAAGGATCATGAATTTGGAGCTGGAAGATCTATATCCAAAGCCTGGCTCTGTCCCTTCTTACCCATTTGACCATTAAGTTATTGGAAAACTAGATGATCTATATGGACTTTATCAATTCTAAATCTATAACCCTATAATATGTACCAGGAAAGTGGGATTTTCAGTAACTGATACAGGAAAGGCATTAAGTACCTGGTTGTGGAGTCAGTTTCTTCACTTATAAAATGGGACTAAGAACCACTTGCACTACATACCTAAAAGGGTTGTTAATGGAAAAAGTTTTGGGAACCTCACAGCATTTTTAAAATTTAAATTCAGCAAATATTTACCAAGCACCTAAACTATACAAGGCACAAAAATGTGGAAACTGTTCCTGCCCTCAAAGAGTTGTCATTTTTTTCTGGGGACATGTATAAAAATAAATAATATTTTGAGAAGAGGGATGAAGCCTTTTTGCTGATATCTGATAAGAACAGGAAAACTTTAACTTAGGAGAGAAAGAAAGAGAATAAGAATTCATGTAGTAAAAAAATTTAAAAAGAATTCATATAGTGCCTATTATGTGCATGGTGATCAGAATTCAATCCTCACAACAACCCTGTGAGATAAGTACTGTTATTATCCTTATTGTATAGTTGAGGGAACTGAGGTTAAGTGGCTCACCCATGGCCAGACAGTTAGTAAGTATCTGAGGTCAGATTTTAAGTCAGGGCTTTTTGATTGTAAGCCCAGGCCTAGGTGATACCTGAACTGAGACCTGAAGAAAGATAAATATTTTAAAAGGCAAGAGGTGAGGAAGAAGAGGATTCCAGGCTGCATAAAGGGCAGAGACAGAAGATAGAATCCTGAATTTGGTGAACAGTGAGTCTATAAGTTTAGGTGAGATATGTTGTGTGAAATAAGATATTAGAAATATTTGCCAATCACTAGCCCTGTAATCTTTGAATCACTTGCTCTAAATTTTTAGATTGAGTTAAATCCCTTAATTCCTTAGTGCAGGCTTGATAAAGTTATTGTTGTTCAGTCATTGTGTATCTCTCTTTGTGACCCTTTTGGGATATTCTTAGCAAAGATACTGGAGTGGTTTGCCATTTCCTTTTCCAGCTCATTTTACAAATGAGTAAACTGAGGCAAACAAGGTTAAGGGGCTCACCCAGTGTCACACAGCTAGTAAGTGTCTGAGGCTGAATTTGAACTCAAGATGATGAGTCTTCTTGACTCCAGACCTGACACTCTATCTATTGCATCACCTAGCTGCCCAGGTTTGATGTAGATTTAGGATCAAAGAATTTCAGAGTTGTAAGAGATTATAGAAGTGATCTATTTCTCTGGGAATAGGGACATGATGAATAAAAATCATGAGAATTCTCTATGATAGTACCTTAATTATGGTGTAGAAGGAGAACTAATTTAGGAATCAGAACTATGCTCCACCATTACTCCCACATGACCTTGGGCAATATATTTTTATTCAATGGACCTCTTATAAAAAATGAAGAGTTTGACCAGAAATTGTCTAAGGCTCCTTCCTCTTATAAATCTTAGGATTCTAGGATTCTTTCTTTCAAAGCAATTAAAATAATATAGGGCTAAATATTGGTAAATTTTTCAGAGGTGTTGACAATCCTCTCACCATCCTGTTCTCCTCTAAGCAAGCATGTGATTGTCCTTCCCAAAGTGGGACGCCTTGAGCTGAATACAAACTCCAGGTGGCTAGGGCAGAAAACAATGGGTCTGTCACCTCCCTGGACACTATGCGTTTATTAATATGACCTAAGGTACAAGATAAAACTAGCATGAGTGATAAAGACCCTCAGACAGGGCACAAAGGTACAAAGTTAAATATTTGGATAAAATTTTTTAAATGGCTCATTAAAATTGCAAAAGATATAAAGGTATAATTTCATTTTAGTTTTATTTTAGAACTCCAGACCAGCCCCACATTTTCACAATTCATACATTAGTTTTGGATAGTCATTATTTTAAAAAAATCATGTGATGTCCTCAGAAGCCTGGCTTTCTTTTAGAAATCTTTAGTGCCAAATAACTAGCACAATTTCTTTTCACTGAAATATGATTACCCTTTCAACCACATTCTGCATTTTTCTTTTTTTTCCCTGTTTTAAGCACGTTGTCCAATTTTGAGCTGAGAAACTATAGAAGTCCATTTGACTTCACTAAGGTAGAACTAAAAGAATTTTTGAACTGAGATTAAATTGATATATCGAGAGCTTCTGTCATTGTAATATGACATTAGGAGAATAGTCAAACACCAGCTTTGACTGTAAGTGTCCTAAGAAAGTAGTAGTCTGCTGTGGAGTGCTTTTTGATGTATCAAAGAAATGGTACTATCTTTCAAACGGCATTCATATTCTAAGCTCCTATCATCAATGTAAAGTAATAACAGAGCTAAAGGATGGTCTTTTTTATGGTCTTCAGAAATCAGCATTATGAGGGATTGCTGAAGCATGCATTAGCTCCTTGGCTTTAAATGAACCACTTTCTTGGCGTTGCAATCTGCTAATGCCATTAATTATATTTTGTCCTTTTTCCATTCTTTTATTTCTCACTCTCCCTGCCTCTCACTGTTGCTGCTGCCCCCTCACTCTTAACAAATGACTAGATCCAAGACATTTGGGTGGGATGGGACGTACTAAGAAAATAGGCCTTTAGACCAATTGTGGTTAAGCTCTCTGGCCAGGGAGGTTTGTGGGACAAGAATGCGGTGAGAGCAATAGCACTGGACTTAACATCTGGAGACCTTGGCAAGACCATTCCCTGCTCTTCTGCTGGACTGCTGTGTGACTAAGGAGAAGTCACTTTCCCTTTCTGTTCCTCAGTTTCCTCATCTATTAAAAAGGAGAGGTTTGAAATTATATAGTTCTATGAATGAATGGAACTGTCAAACAATGAAATGTCTTTTACCTTGGGACTCAATATAGGGAAGATGCTCCTCTCCAGAAATTGGCCCTCAGTTAATGAATTATTTTTTTCAGTTCCAGAACTAAGGCATTGAGGAGCTCATGGGAAGAAAGTCAAGGCACTATCTGGGGCTAAAGATGGCTGAGGAAAGACAATATTAGTGAGGAGACTGACCCAAAGGACTGTCTCTCTTCTTATGTCCCTCCCTCTCCTCTTGCTTTATCCTTCTAATCTTCCTGCCAACATCCCTCATCCCTTTCCTTCTCCTGGATGCACAGATTGGAAAAAAATGGGAGAGGGTAGAGTAATTCCTTTTAAAGATGACTGAATGGGGTGGGAGAGACTCTTTCTGGCTCAGTGGCTAATCTTCTCTGGTAAGCATCCCTATTCACATATCCCACCTTCTTTATGACCGCAAAACAGCCAGAACACTTCTCTTCAGAAGTGAGGCAAGGAGCAGGTCCATTTCACATGTTACATGGGATCACACCCAAAGGCCTCAGTGCAGCAGATCAGGATCCTATGCCATGACTTCTGTTACACATTAAATGAGGAGCTTGGGCTAGATGACCAGTGAGTGTGCTGATCTCTATCCCACTGTGCACTGGGATGGAAAGTTAAGTAGATGGAAAATGGAAGAAAGGCTCTGGAAAAGCCCATGTTCTACCTGGTACACAAAATTAGCATATGCAAATCATTTAGTAAACAGATATGTGACTGACAATAAAGATAGTAGAAATTCCAAGAAGGAGGGCACCATATTAGTCACATAGTTTCTTGGAGGTGGTGAGGTTTTAGTTATATTTAAACAGATGGATAGGTATAATACAGGGTGGATAGAAATGTGAGTGTGTGTGTGTGTGTGTGTGTGTGTGTGCACACTTGTACTAAATTGATTATTTTCATAGATTCAGTCATGGGTAGATAGAAGGAAGGTAGTTCATAGATCATCTAATCCAGTACTCTCATTTTACACATGAGGAAACTGAGGCCCAAGGAGTTTCAGTTGTTTGCCCAAGGTCACACAAATAAGTCATGAAGGTTGTGTGTTCATGTGTGTATGTGTTTGTGTGTGTGTGTGTGTATGTGTGTGGAGAGAGAGAGAAAATGAGATCTTTGTGCTCACGCTCTAGATAGATGATAGGTAGATACATGTTTACACATATGTATTTATGTGTTTGTATGTGTATATGTGAGTGTAGGTGGGTGGGAGATAAATTTAATGGTCTGATTTTTATTACTATTACCTTATTATACAGAGCCTGAATTATTTTCTTGCAATTAGGAACTAGTTGGATTGGGGGCAGCTAGGTGGCCCAGTGGATAGAGCACCGGCCCTGGAGTCAGGAGTACCTGAGTTCAAATCCAGACTCAGACACTTAACACTTACTAGCTGTATGACCCTGGGCAAGTCACTTAACCCCAATTGCCTCACTAAAAAAAAAAAAAAAAGAAAAAAAAAGAACTAGTTGGATCCCAAAACTCAGGAAACTAAAAATATTCCAGAAGCCTGGGTCAGCATGCACTAAAAGTTCTACTTGCAAAAGTTTTCTCAGACTGTTTCTTCACAACAGAAACTGAAGAGTTACCCATTATTCAGGTTATTGGATAGGACTAGGCAGCAACCAAGACAAATCAGGGACCAAATGATCTTTGGTTTTACTTGGATTGGCTTTTTGTATAGTGTGGTATAGTGGAAACCATACTGGCTTTGAGTTAACATCCCTTAGTTTGTGCTTTAGCGTCTGACCTTGATGAGTTGCCTGATCCTGGAAACCAATTATGCCTCTGACCCTCAAGTTGTTTTTTGTTTATTTGTTTTTATCTGTAAAATGGGGGTAATCATTCTTTAATTTTTTCTCTTTAACCAAGATTTCTGTGAGGAATGTGTTTGCTTCTGTAACATTGAATAACTAGAGAAATGTGAATTGTTATAATTTGGGGATGTATGTCAAACTAACCAGATAAAGTCCTATTTGTGCCATTGCTTTGGGCTTTTACACATGCATATATAATTAGTGCTACAGCCTTTGACCCACCCTCTGTGGGTATGTGTGGGAGTTTGTGTAGGCAGTCAAGTGGGGAAGGGGCTGTTCCTTTGAGGGGGAAGGCCTAGATCAGAGATGAAAAGCATAGGAGGAAGTAGGTGGTTTGCATAGGTAGCTTCAGTACCTGCATTTTGTGTAGACAAAGATATAGTTGCCTATATAATCCAAAGGTCTATTTTCATCCTCCAAATGTCACCCCTGTTGATACCTGAAGTTCCATTGCATTACATTTCTTCTTTTGGGATTAAGCAATGTGCTCTACCTTTGGACTTCTTCTTTTTTTTTTTTTTTTTTTTGGTGAGCCAATTGGGGTTAAGTGACTTGCCCAGGGTCACACAGCTAGTAAGTGTTAAGTGTCTGAGGCCAGATTTGAACTCAGGTCCTCCTGAGTCCAAGGCCAGTGCTCTATCCACTGTGCCACCTAGCAGCCCCTGGACTTCTTTTTAACATGAACATCCTTCTAGATGGGATACTATGCTTTTTGTAAAGATTAGGAACCTCACGTTCAGAAAGTTCCTAAAATTCAGGTCCTGGGTCATAGACATGAAAAGAGCTTTAGAAATAATCTAGGGGGCAGCTAGGTGGCACAGTGGATAAAGCACCAGCCCTGGATTCAGGAGGACCTGAGTTCAAATCCGGCCTCAGTCAGTTGACACTTACTAGCTGTGTGACCCTGGGCAAGTCACTTAACCCTCATTGCCCTGCAAACCCCCTTACCCCCCAAAAACAAAAACAACAAAAACAAACAAAAAAAATAATCTAGCCCAAATTTCTCATTTTAAAATTATGAAATTGAAACAAGCAAGAAATGACTTACTCAAGGTGACATAACTAGCTAGTGGTCAATGATTTTAGGAGCTACTGTCTGACTGGAGGTAAGAAGGCAATTTGACCATCAGTACAAAAATATGAAGGAGAAAGGGCTTCCAAAAGTGGGCAAAAGGAAACCAAAGGTAAAAATTCCAGAGAAAAATCTTTGATGACTTCATCCTTTGCTAAGGATCAGATCTTGGTTTGTCTTATCTTACTGGATAAAAGAGTTCATTCATAGTTGATAGTAATAACTCACATTTCTAAAAGTATTTTCCTTACAAACAGCCCTCCAATGCAAGTATTCTTATTGCCATTTTGCCAAAGAAAGAACTTTAAATATATATATGTATATAGATATATAATATTTATATGTATATATATCTCATATCCATTTTATTACCACAGCTATATGCCAATTCCTCTTCCTTTAGAAAATAAACACTCCTTTTAAACTGAGTCAGTCAATAAAAATTTACATGATAACTTTATTATATATTTAAAAGGAATAGCAAGTTGTACATAATACATTTGCAGTTTCATGTACAATCATATTTTTATTATATTATGTTATGGAAATGCTTATTTTATTCCATAAATTAAAAAAACAAAACAAATAAATGTGGAAAAATGCCTTGCTTACTATTTTTTAATCTAAATGTATTAACCAAAAATAGGAATAAATATTCAAATAAATAATTTATTGCAGTTAAAAACTACATTTGCTAAATGCCTACTATGTGTCAGGCACTTAATCCAATGGCATTTTTAGAATTATATAGCTCTATCTATACATGATCATCTTTAATTTCTGATGATTTTTAGTGTCATTATCAATTGAATTATTTAGTTATTATATACATTGTCTCTGTGTTTTTTATTGTGTATTATTTCATGCAGGTCTTCCCACATTTCCCTAAATTATTAATATTGATAATTTCTTATAACAAAATATTCAATCATTTAATTACTTGAGTCTGAACCCAGGTCTTCTTTCTCTACATTCAATGCTCTTTCATTTCTTTTGCGTTCCATGTTTTTGATTATTCAGACAATGGGAATGATGATGGGTTAAAGACCCAGTGAACATTCCAGAACCTATATATTGTTTCAGTATTCATTAGGCGCCATATTTTTCCTTGATCATCTTTTCTCCTGGATTCTGATGGTCCTCATATACATAATCTGCCTCTACTGCCCCTATATCTTCCAAGGATACCACCATCTTTCTGATGACCCAGCTTCAAAATCTTTCACTCCTTGACTCTGCCTTCTTTCTTAGCCCCCACGTTCAATCAGTTCTGAATCTATCTCTCCAGTATGCGAAATTTGTTTGTTATATTCCACTCTATTTCAGGTATACATAACCTTTCTAATTGACTATTGAAATTTCCTCCTAATGGATCTCCCTTCTTCCATCCTCTTGCATCATCAAAACATTCTCCACATGTTTTCCAAAATCATCTTCCCACAATACATCATACTATGTCATTTACTTGCTCAAAAAATGTCAGTGGATTGATATCTATTACATCTATGATAAAATATAAATTGTTCTATTTTGTGGTTAAAAACCCTCACAACTTGGCTCCTGCCTACCTTTCCAAACTGATTTTGCTTTACTTTCTACACATTTTATGATGATGTCACCTTTAATGGAACACCTTTCTTAATCCCATTAGTTGGTTTTTTTTGTTTGTTTTGTTTTTTTTGCAGGGCAATGAGGGTTAAATAACTTGCCCAGGGTCACACAGCTAGTAAGTGTCAAGTGTCTGAGGTCGGATTTGAACTCAGGTCCTCCTGAACCCAGGGTCAGTGCTTTACCCACTGTGCCACCTAGCTGCCCAATCCCATTAGTTGTTAATGCTTCTCCTTCCTTCTTCTAAAATTACTTTCTATTCACTTATTTGCATATCTTAGTGCATTCCTCCAGTAGAACCTTAGTTTCCTGAGCGCAGGAATTCTGCAATCTGATACAATTTTTCTGGAATAGGAACCCTTCGTTTTTATTTTTGTGTTCTCTGTGTCTACCACAGAGCTTTGCATGTAGTATGTGCTCAATCAGTGTTTGTTAAATTGAATTGATAAGACAAAAGAGGACTAAGAAGTATTCATAAACACATTTCACACAAAGAAAAAATATTTGGCAGAGGGAGGCTAAATATCTGTCCCTGGGAATTATAGGCTATGTTTCATTACACCTAAATTTAGTGGCTTCCTGTTTCGTGGCTGTGCTTTATTATTTGACACAGTCATCTGATGTCTGAAATGGGGTGCAGGAAGCCATCAGAGTGAGTGAGGACCTTGTCTTCCCCAAATATTAATGGGCATTATGTGTCCATGTTAATGAGAATATATAATAAATGCCCCCTCTTTTTCCTATTCATCTGTTTTTTTCTGTTATTTCCTGCTGATCTAGATTCCAGGAGCAATTGGAGAAAGGAAAATGTCAGAAGAAAGTAAAAGATTAGATTCCCTAGAAAGGGCTTTTTGGCACATGTCCAAACCTCACACTATTTTTAAAGGTATGAGTATTTATCAGGGTTCAACTAGACATTAATGTCATCAAGAAAACACCCTACAACAACAGCCTCCATGTCTGATACTGCATATACACAAATCCCCGGACCACTTAATACCCTAGCCCCAGTTTAACAACAGATATTTAAAAGGACAATTCATTTGTCTTTTGAGATCTTAGTGTGAGAAAATGATTCTTAATAATGGATTTTGAGGAAAGATCTAGACCTCAGTCTAGTTGTTCTCTTCCCCTCACCCGAGGGAGAATGTTTAGTTCAGTGTCTGGGATGAGCCCAGTCGAACAAAAGGAATTCAGATAGGGGAAGAAGTACACCTAGACATCAGAATTTTCTCTTTTTGTATATTCTCTAGACCACTCTTCAAGTCATGCCCACCAATGGAACCGAATGATGCTAAAGCCAATTAGCTTAGATCAATGTATGGTGACCCGCCTCTAACAAAAGAGGATAAAAAGCCTTGACCATGAGAGGCTTGTTCTCTCTCTGCTAGCCCTCTTGGCTTGGAATGCTGTCTCTTAGGGGTATATTATTATTTAGTCCTGTAGGCCTGAGGCTAGTGGGGAAACTAAGGAGACACATGGTCAATACTTCACTAATATGTAATATTAATTAATAATAAATGTTTCCTGTCAAATGGGTGCAATAGACATAAATGTGTAAGTAGCAATAATTTTAGAAAGTACAGTTTAGCACAGTAATTTAACAAGCACATTAGTAGTGTGTATTAGAGGTGATATGACAGAAGAAAAAGCTTAAACGTTAGCTCCCAATTCAGGCATTCTGAACAGGTCAAGAGAGGGAGAGTGGGATTGTCCAAAGACATCTATACAATCAGGAAATCTAGTCTTAAATCCCAACTGCACCACAAATTAATAAAAATAAAATTAATAGTAACTCGTATTTTAATAGAGCTTGAAAACTATAAAAAAAGAACTGTACTCTAACTGTGGGATCTTGGGCAAATCATTCAAACTCAATTCCGTTGTCAACTGTTTAAGACCATATGGTCAAGCTAGTACTAAGGGCAGCCAAACAGCCCTGGACTTGGCATTAGGAATAGCTAAGTTCCAATTGTGCTTTAGATATTTCCCAGCTGTATTGCCCTAGACAAGTCACTTAAGCTCTCTGACATGAGTTCCTCATCTATGAAATGGAAAAATAGCTTCGACCCCCTAAGGTTGTTGTAAGAATGAACTGAGGTGATACCTGTGAAGCTCTTTGCCCAGTGCCCAGAAGATAGCAAGTGCTTTATAAATGCTCATTACCCTCTCCCTTTGCTCCCCTCACTTCCAGTAGTGTGGTAGGATGGATCTATATTCATAAAAGCTGGATGTAAATTGTGGGTCTCTCATTTGTCATCTTGGACAAGTCATAGCATTTCTTTAGGCATCAACAGTTTATAAAATGAGATATATGGACCCCTGATCTCAAGTTCTTTATATCTTTTAATTGATGATTTGATACTGATGTTGTGTGTACGTGTGTGTGTGTGTGTGTGTGTGTGTGTACACACGTGTGTGCTGTTGGCTCTACTACACACAGAAGCAATCACACATTTTGTTTATGTATTGGTTGTCAGCCTTTATGCTGCCTGATTGGAAGGGTCACCTCATAGAATTTCCATGTATGGGTTCTAAAGAACATCAAATTGCCTCACAATTTTCCATTTCCTTTCCTATGTCACAGGGTTGGACTTCCTTGCTCTCCTTTTCTCTGCTGAACAGTGATGCATTACTTTTCCAGAACTGCAGAATTACACATTTGGCAAGCATTAGGGCCTCTTCCAACCAGATTTTATTGAAGCTGGAACCTCCCTTCCCATCTAGAGTTTCATTCAATGTATACATACAATCAAACCCTGGAAAGACAAATCCCATTGCATCTGAGGGCTGCCCGATGTCACAAACTATTTCTCAAATGTTTGCAGTTCAATAAGGACCTGAATACATTATGCCAAGGCCCATGCCCCCTCATTTAAAAATCCATGTGGATTCTGATGGCAATTTAACCCACATGTTCCTGATTTATTTACAATTAAATCATCAAAATATTATTTTAAGAGCTGTTTGATGTCTAGGAAAATTTCTGAGGTCTTTTTAATATGATTTTAAAAGGCTCTCTCCTTGAAAACAAGAAGTTGTGATTCGCTGGGCATAAATACTCAGGGGAAAATAGGGACTTTGTCCTGAAAACATGAAGACATCTGACAAGACTTGAAATGGTCAATTTAGTTGTCCACAGACCCCAAAAGATCAATAGAGCACTCCAGATTTCTTCAGTTTGTGTTTTGTTAAGAACCCCCAGATACCTATAATGTGTATCACTAAAATTCAATTCTATTCAGTTGAACAGACATTTGCTAAATGGCGACTGTGTATAGAATACTGTGGGTGGGGGGAGTCACAGTTTAATGGAGCTTATTGATTAGTGTGAGAATACGTTAGAAGTAAAAAATCACAGGATCATAAAATTATCACTGAAAGGAGCCTTGGAGTTCATTTACCTCAGTTCCCTGATTTTCCATGTAGCCTGTTACATACAGAGCACAAAAGAAATTCTCTGCCTCCTTCTAGATGACCAGATGTATATGACTCAGTTCTATGAAAGCATGGTGCTTTGAGATGATACAGCATTGGCCACTGGATCAAAAGATCCAACATCTCTAGATCTATTTTTTTAAGTGGGGCAATTGGGGTTAAATGACTTGCCCAGGGTCACACAGTTAGTAAGTGTTAAGTGTCTGAGGCCGGATTTGAACTCAGGTACTTCTGACTCCAGGGCCAGTGCTCTATCCACTGTGCCACCTAGCTGCCCCTCTAGATCTATTTTTAAAAAGGAGGGACTCCCCCATTCTTCTTTTCTTCAATCGTCCAAATGGAATCAAATAACTGAAATGCACAGAGAGCAATGGGGAAGCATTGGCCCTTCTTCATGTTAGTTCCCACATGGTAGCTACATTAGCCTGGCACCATGGATGTTTTTTCCACTTTGTGTTCCCTTTTTTGAGTGGGTGTAGGGACACGAAACTCAAGATGGATTGTCGAAGGAGTCACCTTGTACATCTGAGAGGAGGGGACAGCTTAAGTCCTTTGGTTGCAGCTGACAAGTAGCAAGAGGAAAAAGTCCCCTGAAACTGCTCCATTTCTCTGGGAGCATAGAACAACCAACAAGAGGATGAGCCCATGTCCTTGGTTGCTTGCCAGGAGATAGATATTGAGAGAGACAGTGAAGAGACAAAGTGAAATGTAAAATGTTTAATCAACAATCCCACAAAATATTTCATGATTAGATAGTATTTAAGTATCAACCTCAAGTCAGATTATCATAACACTTGCTCATATACTATTCCTTGTTTAAGCCTTACTATCAATTCATAATTGTGAGCTTCTTTTGTATGTAGGAAATAAATACCTGTCCCCTATCTAATTTTTATTGTGTACTAAATGCTTTTCTACTTCATTTTGGGGGAAAGACCCTAGTCATGAGCCAACACTTAAACTATATTATTCTTCCCTCATAGACCCTTAGGGAATGGAAATGGGAGTCATAACAAGCCAAAGTGTGAGAGCAGTTAAGTGGTATAGTGGACAGAGTGCCAGGCTTAGAGTCAGTAAAACTCATTTTCCTGAATTCAAATCTGGTCTTAGACACTTGTGAGCTGTGTGACACTGGGCAAGTCATTTAAACCTGTGTGCCTCAGTTTCCTCATCTGTAAAATGATCTGGAGAAGGAAAGGGAAAACCACTCTAGTATCTTTGGGTTTTGTTTGTTTGTTTGTTTGTTTGTTTGTTTTGCAGGGCAATGAGGGTTAAGTGGCTTGCCCAGGGTCACACAGCTAGTAAGTGTTAAGTGTCTGAGGTCAAATTTGAACTCAGGTTCTCCTGAATCCAGGGCCAGTGCTTTATCTACTGTGCCACCTAGCTGCCCCACTCTAGTATCTTTGCCAAGAAAACCCCAAGTGTGATCATGAAGACTCAGACACAACTAAATAACTACAAGAAGTCCCTGCTAGAGAGGGAAATTTTGGATTATGAATTGATTTCCAAGTTCTAGCTAATGGCTTTCTAGCTCCTTTCAGAGACATCAACCCATATGTTCCAATACCCTCTGGACTTCAGTATCTCTTTTGGTAAAATGGGGATGATGATACAGCCTGTCTGCCTATGTCATAAGACAATGGAAAGGATCAAATGATAGAATGTATGCCTTTGGAAACCACAAAACATTACACATTTTAAGATTAAGGGGGTCAGGAAGAGTTGTATGTGATTGAAAAATGACTCAAGAGAGTACGAGAAGCAGTTTTAACTCTCTTTCAGGTAGCCAAAGTTTTCCACATCTAAACCTCATTGAGATCAGGTGTACAAGTCCTAAATAAAGGGTCCCCTTAGGGAGAGAGTGCAGTGTCCCAGCCCTCTGGAATCCAGAAGTGGTTCTCATGGTTAGAAATAAATAAGGAAGCAACAGGCCAAAAAAGTTAAGTGAATTGCCCAAATTCACACAGGTAATAGTAAATGGTAGAAGCAGAATTTGAACCCAGCCCCTCTTATTTCAAGTTGATCCTTGATTAGAATTTATTAAGCAATATGCCAGATATTGTGCTAAACCCTGGGGATCAAAATCCAAAAATGAGATAGTTCTTGCCATATGGGGGCTGACATTTTAATAAAGGGATATGACATATATAGGATGATGGTATAAAGGGAAGTCACTGGGCAGTTGATTGTCAAGCCCTATTAAGTAGTAATGAAAGTATTATTTTTATTATTGATCCTAGAGCAAGATCATGAGCTAGGAAGGTTGAGGGAGGGAAAGAAGTAAAAGTCATGGGGAAGGGAAGATGGCAAGGTACAAATTCTGGGAGGGCCCTGACATCTTAGATGAGATGCTTGGATGATATGTCAAGGATGGTCAGAGGCAGGTTAGATATACAGGGCTGAGGAGAACTTTCACCCACTTGTCCAACAATTAAGATGGCTCAGCCTCATCATAATAACAATCCACAATAATGTCTGTTAAGTATATTAAAGAGATGTGAACAAAAATAAAACTAGAAATGTTTAGTTATGGTATCCAAATTAATGGAAGTTACTTGAAATAGAACAAGATTCAGAATGAGAAGACCTTCATTCCAACATTGTCTCTGCCTTCAACTAGGACTAATGACCTTAGATAAATAATTTCCCTTCTCTGGACCTCAGAATCTCCTTTTGCAAAATGAAGATGGTGATGCCTGCCCTGCTTGTGTCATAAGACAACAGCAAGGATGAAGCGAGGGGAAGGATGTTTTTGTAAACCACAAAACTACACAAATGTGAGATAATACATTGTGGTGATTAAGCATATATAAAAAGCCTCTTCTGGGGTTCCAAAGGTGTGGGCAGGAGGGGAAAAGATCTCTTAACCAAGAAATTTCATGGCAAGTTAAAACAACAACAACAACAATATTTTTTTAAATTGTACTTTATATTTATATATAGTAAAAGTCTTTGAGATAATTTAAAACAATCTCTTTATTTTCCACAGAAAGAGACAGAAACCTAGAGGGGATCAATTACTTTCCCAGGATTACCCAGGATCTGGGATCTGGGGCCAGCTTTTCTCATCTTTCTAGATCTATTCTTCTTTCCAATGTACTGAGTACAGAAATGATCTCCCTCTACTTCTGGGGGCAGCTAGGTGGTGCAGTGGATAAAACACTGGCCCTGTGTGACCCTGACCGAGTCACTTAACCTCAATTGCTTTAAATATACAGGGCCATTTGCAGTCATTCCGATGTATATCTTGTCACTGGACCAGATGGCTCTGGAGGAGAGAGTGAGTCTGTTGACTTTGCAAATCCCTCTCTCACTTAAATCCAATTCACTGCAAGTCATGACATCACCAGAATGTCATGGTCCTCTTTGAGAACAAAGGACAAACAAGAACACACCTCTGCATCTTCCTCCTTAGGCTACTTTAATTAATCACACTGACTCGCTTGTCTGCTCTTTTGCTGTTGCAAATACTCCCAATTTCATATCTGTGTTGGTTATCAGCTACAACCCATGCCCTGTCTCCTCCCTATGGTGTCCTAATTCATTGCCAAATGCTGATCCCTGGGCCAATCCTGGAGACCTCTGCCTGCATTGTCCAGTTGGCTAGGGACTGAAAACAAATATCTTCCCTTGCAGATTTAAATGCTCCCATATGAAGCTATGCCTACAAGCTCAGCCCTGCTGTTTTTCAACTAATCATCTGCAAAATTGAAGGAGGGGAGGAAGAGGGAGGGGGGAATCAGCAGAAGAAGACTTATGGTAGGTGGGCCACAGCAGGGCAATTAAGATGATGCTGTGGAGGTAGACATCTGCTCCCAGACAGATACAGTTCCACCGATGCTATCTATAGTTACAATCCTTCCGAGAGATAAACAACATGCGAAGGCAGTGTGTGAGAGGAAGTGCCACACTGAGAAAGTGGTGCTCTGAGACCAGACTTGCAACCCCTGCGGTCTGAGACCCACCCTACAGGGGAGGAGAGGGGAAGGGAGGGTAGCAGAGGGAAGGGGAGGGGGAGGGAAGAAAGAGGATGAGGCAGGCTCCCTGCACACAGGTGTCCAGGGTAACAAGAGTGAAGGCAGCAGATGGAAATAGAAAGAGATGTGTGAGAGTTGACACATGATGGGGGCAGAGTTACTTATAAGGAAGAAAAAGGGGGGCATCTAAGATACTAGCCTGAGAAATGGAGGAAAAGAGAAGAAAGATGAAATGAGAGGGGGAGAAGGAAAAGAAGACAAATTATGAGAGGAAAAGAAGGGGAAGGGAGAGAAGAGCAGAGAGGGAGGTTGAAAAGAAACAGAGAAGGGTAGAAAAGGGGCAAGAGACAAGAAATTGGAGAGAAACAGAAAGAACAACAGAGCAGGGACATAGAAAGAAAGAAACAGGGTCAGAGATAAGAGGGAGGAGAGAAGGGGAAAGGGGGAAAAGAAGTAATAAGGGAAGGGAAAAAAGAGAAGTCAAAAAAATACAGTGAAGGGGAGAGAAAATAGGCAAGAGGGGAGGAGAGAGGAGAAAAAGAGAGAAAGACAGAGAGGGAGAGGGAGAGGGAGGGAGGGAGGGAGGGAGAGAGAGAGAGAGAGAGAGAGAGAGAGAGAGAGAGAGAGAGAGAGAGAGAGAGAGAGAGAGAGAATGAATGACATCCTGATAGAGAAGAGGGAAAAAAGAAAGGACATAGGGAGAATCACCTTCTTAATCTACAAAATGAAGATAATACAGAGTGGCAAATATAACAAAAAAGGAGAATGTTAGATGTTGGAGGGGACGTGGAGAAACTGGGACACTAATCCACTGTTGGTGGAGTTGTGAAAAGACGCAACCATTCTGAAAAGCAATTTGAAATTATTCCCAAAGGGCTATAGAACTATGCATATTTTTGATCCAGCAATACCACTGCTAGGTTTATATCCCGAAGACATCCCCCAAAAGAGAAAAAGACCTATTTGTACAAAAAAATTTATAGCAGCTCTTTTGTGGTGGCTAAGAATTGGAAATCAAAGAGATGCCCATCAATTGGGAAATGGCTAAACAAGCTGTGGTATGTGATAGGGATGGAATATTATTGTACTATAAGAAATGACAAGCAGGATGATTTCAGAAAAGCCTGGAAATACTTGTAAGAATTGATGTTCAGTGAAGTGAGCAAAACCAAGAGAATGTTGTGCACAGAGACAGCAATTTTTTTTTTTTTTTTTTTTTTTTGCGGGGCAATGGGGGTTAAGTGACTTGCCCAGGGTCACACAGCTAGTAAGTGTCAAGTGTCTGAGGCCAGATTTGAACTCAGGTACTCCTGACTCCAGGGCTGGTGCTTTATCCACTGTGCCACCTAGCTGAACCGACAGCAATATTTTTTTGATGAAGAACAGTGAATGACTTAACCATTCTCAGAAATATAAGGATCCAAGACAATCTCAAAGGACTAATGATGCAGCATACTATCCACCTCAAAAAAAGACCTGAAACTGATTGAACACAGACTAAAGCATGCTATTTTTCACTTTCTTTCATTTTTAACTTTTATTCAATTTTTCTTGTAAAAAATGACTAATATGATAATGTTTTACATAATTGCACATGTAAACCCATATCTGATTCCTTTCTGACATTTCGGGGAGGGGAGAGGAGAGGGAACAAAGGAGGGATAAAATTTGAACTCAAAGCTTTAGATAAACATGTGTATTATTTTAAAAAATGAAGTTTTGACAATCTGAAAAATCGAGACAATAATACCTGCCCTATATATCAAATGAGACCATGCATATAAAGGAAACTGGAAAACATTAAATAAATGTGAATCATTGTTGTTGCTCATCATAGTGATAACTATATGGGAACATGATTCTATTTTTAGATTGTAAGCTTCTTGGGGACAAGAAACACATCATATTTGTCTTTGCACTACTCTGCCTGACATCACCAACCCCTTATCATAACCCCAAGCATTTCCTTTCCTCAGCCCAAGCCCCATATAATGTGCCTTTAACATTGCACCTGTTCAGCACATTTCTGTTGAACTGAATTTATTACAAAGATTGCTATGGGTCGATCCAGTGTTTCATATGATCTATCAGGATTCCAGCTTTCATTTCTCTTGTCTGGTCCCTTCTCTGCACCAGTATACACCCATGTCGGAAAGTGTCCAGGAAAAGTGCTTAATACTAAGCTCATAGTTCCCAGGATCTAAATATGACAACAACTCTAGACATCATCTAGTTCACATGCTGATTGACTGTGAGGAAAAATTAGTTCGAAACTCAGCATTGGAGAAACAGTGCCTGCATCTCCACTGAAGCCCCAGAAATATCAAACAGGAAGGTTTTTGATGGTGATTGTCATCTGAACTTAAAATCATTATATATTTCAATGCAAAATGATCAGCATAAACAGTAGATCCAACCTTCTGACTCTTTGATTCAATTCAATAATCATTTATCAAGTGCCTAATAGGAGTTCTTCACAGACCTACAAAACTTAGATAATACAATGTTCCTGCCTCTGTGTTATTTACAGTTTAGGAGGGGGAGGAGAAACAAAAGCAAATAGCTATACGAGCATCATTACATTACCATGTAAAGAATATTTAACTTTTTCATAAGACTGAGGACTAAATCACTGACTTTATTGATATAATTTTATCCCAGATCAGAGAACTAGTTCCACCAAGGCAGGTCAGCACCTTCTTAACAATAGTGTCAGAGGGTTGCCTAGGGCTCTAAGAGGTTTAATGCCTCACCCAGAGTTGTAGTTCATAATTGTTAGAGATGCATCTTGAACCTAGGCTACCCCATTAAATTATAAACTACATGAGGGCAGGCCTGTCACATTGCAGGCACATAAAAATGCTTGTCATACTGATTTTTTTATTTTTTGCTTTGGGAGCTACTTGTTCTTTTGAAGTAGTTCTCTATTTTTTTTTTTGGTTTTAGTACTTTTTTACACTTAAAAATTAGTGTAGACCCCAAAAAGCATTTGCATATGTGGGTTATATATATTAATATTTAACATATTGGGAATTATGTCTTAGTGTTAGTTTGAAAATAGTTTTTAACCTTAAGTCCCTTCCCTCAAGGGTAGAGTAGGGGAGGGTAACAGGACCACACATTGTGGCTCAACTGCAGCATTAAGAAAAGCACAAAATAAAGTGATGACCCATGGGAAATGTCATTAATGTGTAGGGTACCCAAGGAAGGGAATTTAAGACAGTGTGAGGAGCAGGTACTTGCAGACAAAGGACTGATGATAAAGAGACAAACAATATTAATAGGGCATATTTCTATACCATTTCAAAGTGTTCAAAGTCAAAGAGTATAAGAGAGATAGAATGAGAAATGGAACTGAAAGCTCTATTCTCATCCTCTCCTATTTTGACTCGATTCAATTAAATCCATCATTTCTTCAGTGCCTATGCATCTAGAATAGGATAGTAAGACTGTGATTATGCATAAGGCATAAGTTTCTATAAGGTCCTATGCTAAGAATTGTGGAAACAAGAAAGCTATGCCCTGCATAGACCTGGCTCTCGAGGAGAGTACTATCTAAAGGGGATCAATACACATAAATACTTGTGACAAATGGTCAAATAAAATAAGTTCAAATAAGAAAGTGAGGAAAGGGGCCACTAAAAATGCAGAGGAAGACAGTTTCTATTGAATGCACAAGTCATCTTTATACTAAGTCATCAACTGGGACGTTATTTTGGGGCTTTAAAAATGAAGTTAGTATAAGAGGCAGTATGCTGAAGGGAAAAGGGTGCTAGACAGACACAGATTCTGAACCTTGTCTCTGATGCTTCCTACCTATGTTACTTTGGACATGCTAATAAACCCCAGTTTTCTTACCAGGCAAATATGGGTGATTATACTTAAGTTACCTTCCTCTTGGTTGGGAAATGCTTCATAAAGCTAGTAGTGCTATAGAAATTTGATTTATTTTCAATGGCAATTTAGCATAGACAAATTTTATTACAAAAGTTCTCACAGACAACATGGCCTTCTAAGAAGAAATAAATAAATGAGAAGCAGAAATCTTGTAGGAAGTAAATATCTTCCAGGGCAGTATTTAAAAGCTACTGTGAGACCTGAGATAACTGTGATATTTTAGCAAACAAAGACTGCTTTTAATTTTGGTTTTCTGGAGCAAAGGTTAAGGTTCAGACTTGGCAAAAAGCATATTCAAGACTACTGGTTTTTTGCAGTTGAGAGTCAGGAGAGCATAGTGAAAACAGTTCTGTTCTTGGATATTGTCATTCAACTATTACTGAATATATTTATTGTCTAGCTCATTTCTCTCCATCTTTTCCACAAGAATATTATGCAAGACTTCAAAAAATGCTTGTATAAAATAGAAATTGGCTATATCCAGGTTATTCCCCTAATCTACCAATCCAGTAACTCTGCCAAAACAGAGAATGAAGACAATCTTAAATGACCTGTTCCCATAGGAAAGGGCTTCATTTTATGGGACTTTTTTCTTGAATAATGAAAAGTCAAATGATTTATATAGAGTCACATCTGAAGGAGATAATAGAGATGATCAATTTCATTAAAATTCATTAAAATCCCCCAGGGAAGGGATGGAAGTATAGATAGAAAATGTTGCTACCCTAATATCTCATTGCTAGAAAGCTACATAGCCTAGATTTGAACCCAAATCTTACAAGGAAACATGCTGATACTTTGTGATTTTTGCTTCTTTTTCTAAAAGATCATTCATCAATTATATCTTTAAATAAAGATTCTAAAATATGGTCAGGAATCAGGTCAGGAATCATTCAAGCTCATTTTTTTCTTTTTCTTTTTTTGCAGGACAATGAGGGTTAAGTGACTTGTCCAAGGTCACACAGCTAGTAAGTGTCAAGTGTCTAAGGTCAGATTTTCACTCAGGTCCTCTTGAATCCAGGGCTGGTGCTTTATCCACTGTGCCACCTAGCTGCCCCTCTCAATTTTTTATAGTTTGCAATTGCCAATTTTTCTTCCACCCTGTATGAAGTGACAGCATGCTGACCACAAGTGGTGCATAACAAGCACACTGCCCTAAGAAGAACCCCACCACCTTTTGCCCAGATGTCAATGGCCTGCATCAAAGCACTCTAGAATCATTGACATAGAATGCTGAATCTGGAAAGGAATTTAGAATCCATTTTAGAGATGAAAAAAGCAAGACCCAAAGATGCCAAGTGACTTTATGAAGGCCACATTGATACCTGGATCCTGGCCAATCTGAGACTCAAATTCAGCTTCCTGACTTCAAATCTCACACTCCTATCACACATTGGATTCTATCCTATTAAGTTTCTCTTGTCCACTTCAGGTAGGCCTTTTTATTGCCTTGGCTTACTTTTATGCTTACAAACATATTTTCCCACAGAGGCCACACTTTTCTTACAAGTTTTTAGTCTTCTACTACCCTTAGTTATTCTCATCCTACCTGATGTCTTCTCTCATTACTCTCAGTAGACATTAGACACTTGCAAACAGCCATCAAAGTTACATTGTTAAGAAAAAAATTGACCAAACAACTCTTTCTGTTATCCCAGTTCCTTCTTGTATGTCAGCCTCTATAACTCCCCAATCATTTTTAGATGTTCATCACATAATTCCAATCTTTTCTACCATACTGAGGAATAATGGGGAGAGAATGTTTAGTTTAAAGAGCTATTAAGACTATATGAATGCATTCATGCAACACAAGCATGCAAGAGTGGATTCGAGTGCATTTTCTCTGTATATACCCTTGTGCTATATCTTCTTTAGTGACAATATTTGATCCCATAAAGTCTTTTATCCAAGAAACTTCTCCTTTCAATTCTGAAACGATCTCTCTGGAGAGTGGGACAGACGATACAATAAGTTGGAGTTGCTATTATTAAAAATTACTACTTTTTTGACACGATTGCCTTCATTACCCAGTGGGATTTTGATTCTAGACATTCTTCTGGCTTGACATCCACTGGGGAAGTGATGAAACCATTCATTATTTAAAAGTTTGGAAACCGCAAGAACTATTGTATCTAACCAGATTGGATTGACTTTTTAACTCTTGGATTAATAATTCATAAAACCTTGGATATGTGAATTGGTTTAGCACTAACCTGTTAGCAAAATAGTATAGGATATGAATGTTAACTCATCTTTTGAGTTATTCTACTTAACACTCTGGACCAATGGAACATACATGTTGCATAGTGTCTCAGTTTCATTTTTCAATATTTTATGATTAACATCTTATGTTCACAAAAGTTACATAAAATATAGAATAGAATAAAAATGTGCCTCTATAGCTTGGTTGGGTATGAAACATCTTTTTTTAGAACAATATGATGCAATTTTCTGTACTACAAATGAGAGACAAAGTAGTATAGTAAAAAAGCACTGGACTTAGAATCAGGAGATCTGCATTTAAATCCCATTTCTGCAACTACCTAGAGTTCTGTGTATCTTTACACAAGGCATTTCTTCTCTCTGAATTTTACTTGTTTCACTTGTAAAATGATTGAGTTGGAGAAGAAAATCTCTCTGTTCCCTTTCAGTTCTAAAGACCCTGTTTCCTAGTATATAGGAGTCTTCCCAACTCAAACATTCTAGGATGTTTGAACTTGGAGTACCTCTTTTTCTGACAACAACTAGAGGAGGAATCATGGGCAAGTCACTTTGTCTCTCATATTCTCAATGTCCTTATCAGTAAAATGGGTTCAATAATGTTTGTATTATCTATCCCATTTTTGTGAAGAAAGTATTTTGTAAAATAAAGTATTCTACAAATATGTTATGGTCATCATATAATTCAATCCATTTCTCACATATTTATTTGTCATCACTTATTATAATATATGTTATCATCATCATTATCAGAAAGTTTGCAGAAATATTGTTTTCCACATGTTTCTTCAGCCCAAATTCCATTCCAAAAATATCTACCAGATATAGAATGGATAAAATGAATATTAATATTAATATATAAAAACACTTTAAAAACAATGAAACCAAAACTTTCATGATAAAACATTTGAAAAAATCAAATGCTTAGAGCACTCTACTCTAAGTCTCCATCTCTCCCGACTACTGCAGTACACCAGACATGGTCTGTTCGAGTAATCTTGCAGACTTTTTTTAAGGGTCTGTCACTGGGGATCCATACCCACCCCCATCACAGCAATAGCCAGAACATTATATGTCGCCCTACAATCAATGACTATTACTGATTCTTCCCAGCCATGTAAAGAAAAGGGAGACATAATATAGGTGGAGGGCAGAGAGAGGGTCTCTATGATCAAGGCAAAGGAAGATTGGAAACCCAAACAGGACCAGTCCTTTCCCTACAGAATTTTATTCCAGATAGGAGACAGACCTGACAAAACCCAGTCCACGGTGATTTGTATAATAGTGGGAGGATGAGATATCAAAGAATACAAGGAGAAAACAGAGACAAGTGACTGGACATATAAGACACTAAAGTGGAAGACCAAAAAGTTAAGAGAAAAAGCCTAAATATATTTTGCTAGATTCTAAACAGGTAAATCAATGGAGAGGATCATAAAGACAGAAGGAGGCTGTTCCAAGACAGGAGTGGAGCCCCATCCAACAGTTGCATTGGCACAGTCCTGGGAAGGCCTCGCCAGAGAAAAGGAACCACAGAACCTCTGAATCAGCTAGAGCACCAGTGTCATCTGGAACTAAGCTCACAGTATGGTGAGAGGGCTGAACCCTTGGCAGGGGGGGAGATTACAGGAGTCTATGCTGGTGCAGAACCACAACTTGGGTTTTTCATCCCTGCTGGGAACCAGGAGTACTTGAGTAGCAGTGGCCCAGATGGGGGAAGGGCACAGGCTTGTCAAAGCTGACAACCACAGCACACAAAGTTTTGCTGTCTGGTTGATTAGCAAGTTGACCTGGGAATATCTCAAGGACAGGGAACTTGCTCCTCCTTAAATCATACCACCTGGGACCTTCTGAAGCTTGGGACAGTGCAGCCTGGAAATAGTGCCCCACTTTAAGGAGCTAAAAGTCAAGTAAAAGAAAGGCAAGATGAGCAGACAGAGAAAGGTGAGGACCATAGAAAGTTTCTTTTTTCTTTCTTTTTTAAAAATTTTCTTTATTTTAGTTTTCAACATTTGTTTAGATAAGATTTACAATTTCTAATTTTTTCCCTCCCTCCCCTCCCCCTCCCACCCTAGACAGCAGGTAATCTGATATAGGTTATATATATATATATATATATTTTATATATATATATATAGAGAGAGAGAGAGAGAGAGCATTAAACATATTTCTGCATTAGTCATGTTATAAGAGAAGAATCAGAACAAAAAGGAAAAACCTCAAAAAAGAAAAACAACAGCACCCAAAACAAAAGAAATAATACGGTCCAATAAGTATCAATATCCCACAGTTCCTTTTTTTCTGGATTTGGAGAGCCTTTTCCGTCATGAGTCCTTTGGAACTTTCTTGTACCATTGGATTGGTGAGAAGGATCTAGTCTATCACAGTTGATCAACATATAATGTTGATGGTACTGTGTACAATGTTCTCTTAGTTCTGCTCATCTCACTCATCATCAGTTCCTGCAAGTCCTTCCAAGTTTCTCTGAAATATGCCTGCTCATTGTTTCTTACAGCACAATAATATTACATTACATTCATATACCACAACTTGTTCAGCCATTCCCCAATTGATGGGCATCCCCTCAATTTCCAATTCCTTACCACCACAAAAAGAGCAACTATAAATATTTTTGTACATGTGGGTCCTTTTCCCTTTTCCATGATCTCTTTGGGAAAAAGACCCCAAAGTGGTATTGCTGGGTCAAAGGGTATGCACAGCTTTATAGCCCTTTGGGCATAGCTCCAAACTGCTCTCCAGAATGGTTGGATCAGTTCACAGCTCCACCAACAATGCATTGTTCCAATTTTTCCACAGCCTCGCAAACATTTATTGTTTTCCTTTGTTATCATATTAGCCAATCTGCTTGGTGGCAGGTGGTACCTCAGAGTTGTTTTAATTTGCATCTCTCTAATCAATAGTGATTTAGAGTATTTTTTCAAATGGGAATAGATAGCTTTGATTTCTTCATCAGAAAACTGCCTGTTCATATCCTTCTACCATTTCTCAATTGGGGAAGAAAGTTTCTTTAGTGACAAGGAAGATCAAGGTGCACCCTCAGAGGAGGATGTCAATGTCAGGGCATCTATATCTAAAGCTTTCAAGAAAAATATGAACTTATCTTCGGTCATACAGGTGCTCAAAAAGGACTTTGAAGATAAAGTTAGAGAGGTAGAGGAAAAAATGGAAAGAGAAATGAGGGTGATGCAGGAAAGACATGAGAAAAAGTCAACAGCTTAAAAAGCCAAATGGAAAAGGAAATACAAAAGCTCTCTGATGAAAATAATTGCTTAAGAATTAGGATTGAACAAATGCAAGCTAGTGACTTTATGAGATACCAAGATACAATAAAGCAAATCCCTTCCCTCCCTCAACCTTTTCACCTTTTTTCACGTGTTGTCTTCTCCCATTAGACCAAAAGTGCCTTGAAGGAAGGGACTGTCTTATGCCTTTCTTTGTATCCTCAACTCTTAGTACAATGCTTGCCACATAGTAGGTGATTAGTAAATGTTGATTGACTCTGATTCTGAATCTGTTTTTTTAGTATCTGTGATCTCGAGAAAATTAGTTAACTTCTCTGTGCCTCAGTTTCTGTAAAAACTGCTCTCTTCTAGCTCTAAATCTGATTCCATTTTAAGTATATATGTTTTTCTCCTTAACTAAACTTAGAGATCCTAAAGTTAGTAGCTTTATTTTATCTTTTGTTTCCTGTCTATTGATGCAAAGGTTCTAAAGATGTTCCTGTTTGTGGAATACATTGTGCTGATTGCATTGAGAATGGGGCCACTTAAAACATGGGGCCTTCTTAATAAGGTCAATGGTCACTCCAAAGACATAGCCATTGACCTTATTAAGAAGGAAGAATTACATTTATGAAGAAGGCTTATTTCCAAGATGATGATGCTTGTTTGGATCACTAATTCACTGATCTGGTCCATCAGTACATCTACTATAGAGAATTGAAGAAGAGGTGATCATATTTGGGTAATAGTGCTGGAAAAGGGGAGGGGATGGCTATATGGTAAGAATAAGGAATAATAGGTAGGTTCTATATGGAATCTAGCACCTTTTAAATGTTAATATTTTAATAGTGCAATATCTCCAATATTTGGGATGGATGCTCTATGGACATTTTGCCAAAAAAAATCATCTAGAGAATCTCATAGAATAAGAGGGTATGGGTTGGTTGTGATCTGCATTGGTAGAGGGAGATCTCAAGCACATGAGATCACGGATCCATTGAAGTCTTGAAGCATATGCACAAAGAACTTAGTGCTTTAAAAATATTGACTCTTCCACCTTAATTTGTCTTATTCTATTCCTTTTCCACTAACTTTATTACTTTTTATATCAAGAAGAAAAGAACATTGATGTACAAAGCTATTTTAAAAGAAAAGTATGCTGGTGGTGTTGACTGTAGAGTGAAAAGGAGAGATGGGAAAAATAAATTTGGATAATATGTGGCTTCTAGAAGTGTGGATAAATATGATGTGATGGTCAGAACCATAATGGAAAGAATGCATTCAAGGCCACCTTCTTGGTGATATCAGTGTCAAAACATTTTTTTGAAATAGCCATAGATTGAGTGTGTCAATCAATCAGAATTAGTTCTGACCAATTCTGCATTATTGAGGATCTCAATCTGTGGCTAAAGATTTTTAAGAGTATAAGGTCTTTAAGAAAACAATAATAAGGGGCAGCTAGGTGGCACAGTGGATAAAGCGCCGGCCCTGGATTCAGGAGGACCTGAGTTCAAATCCAGCCTCAAACACTTGACACTTATTAGCTGTGGGACCCTGAGCAAATCACTTAACCCCCATTGCCCACAAACAACAACAACAACAACAACAACAACAACAACAACAACAACAACAACAACAACAACAACAACAACAACACAAAATGAACAAAAAAAGAAAACAATAATAAAAAAACATAATAATAAATGGAATTTTTAAAAAGACAGAAGGAAAAGTGAGGAAAACATGAAAAAGAGGCCAGAATGCAATAAACAAGTATGATTAAGGAAAATTAACCACAATTCCCATATCAAAAACAATCCTTGGACTCCACAGTGATCAATGAAAATATTGCTGTTGGAGGGGCAAGAGAAAAATTATCTGTAATAAGAGCTAAGAGTATTAAATTGGGTTTCATGGGAGTAGGTGGTAAGAATTGCAAAGTAGGAAACAACCTTCTCTGAAGGATTAAATTTCCTAGTACTGAATTCCCCCATAGAAAAGAGGGAACATGATGCAGCCAGCAGCCAGAATAGATGGGAGAATGTAGAATTAGAGATAGTATAATCTGGTCTTGGGAGTAGTGCATGACTACAGTGAAAAAATGGTAGAACCAGTGGTGAATTATGATGATCAGATCATGGAGTAGGACTGGTTTTTATAATTCAGGGTAGAGAAGAATTCCTCCATATAACACTTTCCATTCAATGTTGCTTCCTTTCTTGACTTGATAATTCTAAACACGGCAGAACAAAAAGATGGAGAGAGTGTGAAAATATCTTAATATAAAAGAGGAGGTAGTTCAAATTAAGTACTCCAGAAACAATAACATCATTAAGAATTAAGAAAGAATAAAGGACTATGTAAAGCCCATGAACTCCAGAAGAAACTACAGAATAGACTAGAAGTGAAGAGAAATAAGGAACATAAACAAAATAAAATATCTTGAAAAATCGAGATGTTGAAAAATGCAATATCAGAACATATAATTGAAGAGGCCAGAGAAGGATTAACAAAGAGGAGAAAAATCCTAGACTGATATGCACTAGGACACTATCAGTTATTTAAAAATCAACTAATACCTATGCAACAAAAATGATTTGCAAAATAGGATAGAAAGCATTTTATAAGACTTTCTTTTTTGAGTCAAATGTGGATCTAACACTTAAATCATTAAGGAGCAAGCAGAATAAGCAAGGAATGTGAATGTAAGCAGTTAAAATTCTAGAGTCAAGTCAATGACCTTTTATTAACCTCTTACTATGTCCCATGGACTTTGCTAAGCACTAGGGATAAACAAACAAACAAAAATAAACAGCCCCTGCTCATGAGGAGTTCACAGTAATGGGAGGAGACAACATAAAAACAACTACATACAAGCATGTTATAGACAAGATGAAACGAAGATAATCTTTAAAGAAATTATTATTAAAGAGGACTAAGAAAGTCTTATTTTAGGAGGTAGATTTTTAGCTGAGTTTTTCAGGAAGCCTGTGAAGCCAGGAGGAAGGAAACTTCAAGCATAGGGAACACACACATACACACATTTATCTCTATCTCTATCTCTGTCTCCATCTCTCTCTCATCTCTGTCTATATCTATCTATACACGTACACATATACATATGTATCTATAAAGAATATATTCCAAATGTGTATATATATACAGACATGTATACATATTTATATATGTAAATATGCGTGTGCATATACATATATACTTACATTTCCATAATGTATGTATATTTATATGTAAAATATCTTTGTATATGTATAATCCCCATATTTATACATATATACATATACACACATATATGTATATATATGGGAGTTATACATATAGAAAGGTATGTTTTATATGTACACACATATATACATACACACACACACACACACATATATATATATATATATATATATATATATATATATATATATATATATATATATATATATTGTATACACACACACAAGAGCAGTTTCCCAATGGATAAATAGTTAATAAATGGTCAAAGGAGATGGAAAAAAAAACTTTGTTAAAATAATGGCAAACTATTCAGTCATATGAAAAACTATTCCAAATCACTCATAATAAGAGAAAATGAAATCAAATGAACATCACACCCAGAAAATTGTCAGAGATGACAATATGTGGCAGTTGTTGATATTTGCCAGGTTGTGGAAACATAAGTACACTAAGAAATATTTTGACTCTGAATTAGTCCAACTATTTTGGAAAATAATTTGTTATTATACTATATAAGCAACTAAAGTGTCCACATTCTTTGATCCAGCGATCCCACTGCTAGGCATATAGCTTAAGCATGTCAAAGACAGCAAGAGGGGAAAAAAGAAGGTTCATATATATATCAAAATATTTATTTATCACAGTAGATTTTTTGATGGGGGGAAGAAAAAAGACTTGAACCCCAATTCAATGTCTATCAGCTGGGGAATGGCTTAACAAATTTAGGTGTATGAATGTAATGTAGTATTATTTCACTCTAAGAACTAATGATTGAGAAACATGAGATTTATATAAACTGATTCAGAATGACATAAGCAGAACCAAGATAGCAGAGTACACGGTGGCTACAGCAGTGTCAAAACAATGAATAATTAAAGTTATACTGAATGATTTCTAATCATATTAATCCACAGAAGAGTTGGTAAAACCCTCACCTCCCCCCCCTTCATTGCAGAAGTGCATGATTTTGAATGTGGAATATTTTATATTCTGTCACAAGTTTCCAGTATGTTTGTTCTGTTGAACTGTTTTTATTTTTCCTTTAATTTTTATTATCAGTTAATGCTCACCTGTTAGGGGAGTGGGAAGTGGTACATTTCAGAATGATACAAGACAAAGGGGACCCTGAGGATAGTATGATTGATGGTGCTTCCAGTTAGGTCCTTTAGGACCATATAGCATGGAGAGCAATTTTTCCACCAGGCCTATTTGAACCACAGACTTAAACTGAAAGTTCTGTTTTCTTCTGAAGGTGCAGTGGATTCAATTTCTAACCCCTACTAAGAAAGCACTTTTATCTCTATCACACACATATCAAGTCCCTTAAGAGAATTGGTAACATCAGGAAAACCAAAAGAATGGAAAGGACTGGAAGTATTTAAATGTAGCCAACATTCCTTCCAATGTTCTTGAAATGCTCTTACTTTTCATTTGCTTAATATAGCTGGTGTGAGTTTGGATCCATTATCTAGCTATCTTGGTGGCTTTCTTTTACACCATCATTGGCATAACAGAAGAGTGAAACTTAGAGAAACTTGTAAAATGATTTGACTGCTGCTGATATGACTACTACTGCCATTAATAATTAATACAGAGGGGCAGCCAGGTGGCTCAGTAGATAAAGTGTCCTTCCTGGATTCAGGAGGACCTGAGTTCAAATCCAGCCTCAGATACTTGACACTTACTAGCTGTGTGACTCTGGGCAAGTTACTTAACCCTCATTGCTCCATAAAAAAATTAATACATAGTACTTTGCAATCTCCAGAGTCAAGTGAGGTAGGTATTTTTTAGCCTTATCTCTGACATTTATTAGTTGTATTGCCACCAACAATTTCTCTCTTACGATTTATGTGCCTTGGAATGTCAATCTCTAAAATGGGGATAATAACATTTTTGCTACCTCATAGAATGGTCATGAACAAAGTGCTTTGCAACAATGTAAAGCCTACAGAATTAAAACTTATTTCTAAAAGCTGTAAAGTGATAGAGAAGTGTGAGATATTACAATGTCTTTGGAACACAGTTATTAATTGTGGGTCAGAATCCTACAGAATGCATTGCTCTAACAACAATGCTGACAACTGTGCACTATGTTTTTCAATTTAATCACAAAAGTGTCACAAAATGTAGGGTGACATGTCACCACATGCTATCATAAAATAAATGATGTTACATGCTGTATAAAAAATATGGCCCACAGTGTTTATAAACCCTAGAAACCTGGGTCTTAATCCCAATTCTGTTAAAACTGGTTGTTCTACCCAGAAAGATTTATTTATTTTTGTAGGGCCTCCATTTCCAAACCCATAAAGTGAGGGATTTGAATTAGAGGATCTTTACATTCTCTTCTGGTTCTGACCTGTGATTCTTAGAGCCCTTCCAGTCCTGTCATTCTTAGATTTATGACAGAATTTCTTCCCCTCATTCTAGTCCAAATTCAGGTGACTCATTCATGTAATTCTCTGCTGAATCTCAGTGAAGTTAATCCATTTGTTCATTCATCAGCAATTTATTAAGCACCTACAGTTGCAAAACTCTATACTAGACCCTAAGGGATATACACAGTGTATTTAAGAAAGAGTCCATATCCTTAAAATACCTAATATTTATATAGCATTTTAAGATTTGTGAAATGCTTTATAAATATCTCATCTAATCTTTTAAATTTTTTTCAATCTTAAAAGTATTTTATTTTTTTCAGTTACATGTAAAGATAGTTTTCAACATTTGTTTTTATCAGATTTTGAGTTCCAATTTTTTTCTCCCTTCATCCCTTCCTTCTCCCTCTGTAAAATAGAAAGCAATCTGATAGGGGCAGCTAGGTGGCGCAGTGGCTAGAGTACTGGCCCTGGATTCAGGAAGACCTAAATTCAAATCTGGCCTCAGACATTTGACACTAGCTGTGTGACCCTGGGCAAGTCACTTAACCCCAATTGCCTCACCAAAAAAAAAAGAAAAAAGAAAAAAAAGAAAGCAATCTGATATAGGTTATATATGTACAATCACATTAAACATATTAATCTTCTTGTGAAAGAAGAATCAGTACAAAATAAACAAAAAAAGTAGAAGTAGTATAGTTCAATCTGCATCCAGATTCCACAGTTCTTTTTTTTTTCTAGATGTGGAGAACATTTCCACTCATGAATCCTTTGGAATTATCTTGTATCACTGTATTGCTGAGAGGAACTAAGTCTATCACAGTTGATCATGGCACAACGTTGCTGTGCCTGTGTACAATGTTCTCCTTGTTCTGCTCACGTCACTCAGCATCAGTCCACTTAAGTCTTTTCAGATTTTTCTGAAATCTGCCTGCTCATCATTTCTTGCAGCATAGTATTCCATTACATTCATATACCACAAATTGTTCAGTCATTCCCCAATTGATGGGCATCCCTTCTATTTCCAATTTTTTGCCATTACAAAGAGAGCTTCTATGTTTTTGTACATTTGGGTCTTTTTCCCTTTTTTAATTATCTTTTTGGGATGTAGATCTAGTAGTGGTATTACTGGGTCAAAGTGTATGCACAGTCCCATAGCCCTTTGGGTATAGTTCCAAATTGCTCTCCAGAATGACTGGATCAGTTCACAACTCCACAAAAATGCATTAATGTTCCAATTTTTCCACAGCTTTAATCTTTACAATAACTCTGAAAAATAGGTGCTATTGTTACCCCCATTTTACAGACAAAGAAACTGAGGCCGAGGAAGACTAAGTGCCCAGGGTTACATAGCTGGTAAGTTTAAGAGGCTAGGTTTGAACTCAGGTCTTCCTGATTCCAGGTTCAGCACTGTAACTTTTATATCACCTAGATGTCTCTTAAAACACAGTTTATAGAAGGTTTGGCAGGGGAATAAAACATGCAGATAACAGTAATATTAAATATTGCTTTTTATACCATAGTACATTAAAGACGTACGGGTCAGAGTGCTATGTAAGGGCTAAAGGGAAAGAGCATTACTACCACAAAGGCTCAGGGAAAGCTTTTAGTGAAAACAGCATTTTAGCTGGACTTTAAAAGATGAGGACTTAGCAGCTGGAGAGAATTTTTTAAGCCCCCCTTTTTAAAAGTTTTTAGCTCTGACAATGATCTCTGTTCTAGGATGCAAATCCTCTTCCAGCTCTAACTTCTGTGATCTCTCTCTGTGTCTGTGTCTGTCTGTCTGTCTATGTCTGTCTCTCTCCACACACATACACACAAATAGACATAGACATATGTGTAAGAATAGATATAGATATATAGATGAGTCTCCATCCAGATATAGGGATAGATATCCATCTTTACATCAGTCTCTCAATATCTATCCTTTTAAGACTCTGGTTTTAACATTGTGTTCTATGATAACAGTTATTGAGAGATAATGAGGAAAAAAATGGAGACAAGGAGAATTTGTCCTAAATAAGGCAAATTGTTCACCTATAAATGGGAAAAAAAATCACATTTCGCCCTCGTAGAATTCTTTTGCAACCTTTAGTGATCATCACTATCTAGAGGGGGCAGGTGAAAATACAGAGGTTCTGGCTCTCCCTGTGAGTACAGAAATTCCTCTGTGTTTGTTCCCAACACAAAATGCTTAGGACAGCTGCCCAAGTTTCCCTCTAAAGCTCTACCTGTTTCCAACACTCCTTCAACTCTTATTAGGGATTAGACTCGTTCTACTTGGCCCCAGAGGGCAGAACTAGGAGTGATGGGTGAAACTGCAGAAAGGCAGATTTAAACTCTATGTGAGGAAAAATTTTCTTACAATTAGAGCTGTCCAAAAGTGGAATGGGATGCCTAAGAAGATAGTGATTTTCCTCCTCAAGATAGTTCTTCAACTGAAGACTGGATGACTACTTTGGGGAGAAACTATAGAGATGATCTCAATTTGGGATGGATTAGATGCCCTCTGAGGTCACTTCCAATTCAGAGATTTTGATTAAGTATTAACTCTGCCCAAAGGAGACCTGTAAATTTGAGGCTATGATTGCCTTTTGTTTTACTTTGGGCCCAGCCTGCTGAATTCCCTAGATAGGTTCTATGAGACAAATGCCCTTGTGAATTGGACTCTACATCCTGAATTACCTAGAGTGGCAGGAGGTTTGTTGGGCTTCTAAAGTAGCTCTCCTTCCTTATATCTAACAATCATGATTTAAAAGTAATAATTGACATTTGTCTTGGAGTGTGTATGTCTATATGTGTGCATGTCTATGTGTGTTTTTTTCATTGAGGATTAGACATCATAATGATCTTCTGCTTGTAATCAATTACTTTTCTCCCTTATTTTTTTGCATTTTTCTGCAGAATCATTTTGCAGGTACAACTGCAAGATCTTTAGAGATAATCTGGTGATTATTACAAATTCAACCTCTCCCCCTACAAGCATTAAAAGATGAAAATTGCTTAAAGTCCACTGTTGTACAGTCAATCTGTACCTCTGGACTCCTGTCCTGAGGTGAAAATGCAAACAGAGGAGATATTTAGAATCATTTTGACAGTTCATAAAATTAAGTAGGGATTAGGGATTCGCTTTTTTAAATAATGCCAGAGGGTGCACACAATGTTAATCATATCATCCGGCAACAGGTACAATCCAAGTGGAGCAGACGAGTTGGGAAGAGAGAGAGAGAGAGAGAAAGAATGTCATGTTATTAAGCCTGCCACCTAAAGCTTGTGACAATCCATTTTTAAACTTTAAATTAACTGACAGTCTAATAGAGAACACATCTCTAGCTTTCTCATATCCCCTCCCCTTCTTTCTCTAGTATCTGTTATGACCATGATATACATTTTCCCCATTGCAGCCTACATGCGTAGGACTAAGCTGTGAGAGAAGAAGTGAGAGTATAAATATGCATGGATTACAAATAGTTTAATTTTAATTGGAAAACAGTGGCTGGCATTCAAATAATTTGTGCTTTTTTGAATATTGAATGGGCTCTCAAGGGCACGACTGTCAGCATTATGCTGTATAGAGCAAGACACCAAGGAGAGAATGACATTCTTTATTGCAGGGGTAACAGGGCATAATGAAAAGAACAGTGGACTGTGAATCAGGGACCCAGTTTCTTGTCCCAGTTCTGCCACTAACTCCATGTGACATTTTGAGCAAGTCACTTAATAATCAAGTGGTAAGAGCATTGGACCAGTGGTCAAGAAGACTTTGGGTTTAAGTCTCAGTTCCATGTATTCCAGTGTGGAATAGCCAGTATTTACATAGTGTTTAAAACACATAAAAATATTATCTCATTCTACCCTCACAACAATCTGGGGAAGTAGATGCTATTATTATCTCCATTTTACAGATGAGAATACCGAGGCAAACAGAGGTTAAGTGAGTTGCACAGAGTCACACAGGTAGGAAGTGTCTGAAATTGAATTTGATCTCGTCTTCCTAACTATAGGTCCAATGCTCTATCTACTGTGGCACTTAGATGTCATTAGATATGTGCCATTTATTTCCCCTCTTGGTACCTTAGCATCTTCATTTGTAAAATGAGGAGAAAGTAACTACAATTTTGTCTATAGGATAGCAATTATATTATCTGAATTCTGTGCTTCACAAATGCTTGGAATTCTATAGTCCCTTCTTGACCATTTATGGTCTATGATTCTATGGTTACTTCAAGGTCTAGACATTTTGTGATTCATAAAAATCCTCTGATTTCAAATTGGAAGGATTCTACTCTAAACTGTTCATTCAACAGATAAAGAAATTGAAGCACAAATTGATGTAGTGACTTATTCAAGGTCAAAATATACCAAGTAGTAGAGTTAAACCTGAAGCAAAGGTATTGAGACTCCAAATCAAGGGCTCTTTCTCACATTCTCATTAGATTTGGATAGTATTGGGTACAGTAGAAGAATAACTCTCCTGTGGGTGTTAGGAGCCCCAAGTCAGAGGCCTTGATTTCCTATTACCTAATTGTGTGACCTCAAAGATATCATTTAAAGATTCTGGGCCACACTTTTCTTTCCTATCTAATGAGGGAGTTGGAGCAGAAATCACCCAGGCATCTTCCAGTCCTCACATTCTATTTTCTCAAGTCCCTTTTAGCTCTGTCCTTATGTGTTCTAACTTTGTTCTAGGAAATTAGTACCTGAAAAAGAATCCTCTCTGCAACATATCTCATGATGAGTCATCCAGTCTTTGCTTGAAGAATTCCAATGGAAGGAGCCCACAACTTCCCTAAGGAGCCAATTTACTTCCTGACTTTAAGCTTATTTTCAGTTATTTGCTGTTATTTTCACCTATTCAGGTCTTGTCCTACTTTCAAGCAAATCAATTCGAATTTCCTTCCTTCATGAAAGTCCTTTACAAACATGAAGATAACTTCCATTACCCACACCCAAGTCTTCTCTTCTCATCCCCTATTCCTCTAAATGATCCTCACACTGTATGATCTTTTTAAAAAATAATAAACATTTTTTATTTATACTTTTGGGTTCCAATTTTTATCCCTCTTTACCTCCTTCCTCTCTCCCTCCTTGAGGTAGCAAACAATCATATATGGGTTGTACATGTATGATTATGAAAAACTTTATCGTATTTGTCATTTTGTGCAAGAAAACTTGATTAAAAGAAAAAAAATGAAAGAAAGTGAAAAATAGCATGCTTTAGTCTGTCCATCAATATCAGTTATTTCTTTGGAAGTAGAGAGTATGTTTCATCAATAGTCCTTTGGGATTGTCTTGGATCAAGTTATTGTTGAGAATAGTCAAGTCATTCACAATTTTTCATCAAACAATATTGCTGTTTCTTTGTACAGTGTTCTCTTGGTTCTGCTAATTTGACTATACATCATTTCATTCATGTCTTTCCAGGACTTTCTGTAGTCATTCTGCTTGTCATTTCTTTCTTTCTTTTTTTTTTTTTTTTGCGGGGCAATGGGGGTTAAGTGACTTGCCCAGGGTCACACAGCTAGTAAGTGTCAAGTGTCTGAGGCCAGATTTGAACTCAGGTACTCCTGAATCCAGGGCCAGTGCTTTATCCACTGCGCCACCTAGCTGCCCCCCTGCTTATCATTTCTTATAGCACAATAATATTCCATCATCATCATCATCATCATCATCATCATCATCATCATCATCATCTACCACAGTTTGTTTAGCCATTCCCCAATGGATGGGCATTCCTTTGATTTCCAGTTCTTAGCCACCACAAAGAGAGTTGCTATAGGTATTTTTGTACAAGTAGGTCTTTTCCTCTTTTGGGGAATGTCTTTGGGATATAGAACTAGCAGTAGTATTGCTGGATCAAAGGGTATGCACAATTCTATAGCCCTTTGGGCAAAGTTGCAAATTGCTCTCCAGAATGGTCAGATCTTTTCACACCTGCACCAACAGTGCATTAGTGTCCCAGCTTTTCCACATCCTCACCAACATTCAATATTTTCTGTTTATGTTACATTTGCCACTATAATAGGTGTGAGGTGATACCCCAGAGTTGTTTTAATTTGCATTGCTCTGATCAATAATGATATACAGCATTTTTTCATATGATTATAGAAAGCTTTGACTTCTTTGTCTGAAAATTTCCTGTTCATATCCTTTGACCATTTATCAATTGGGGAATGACTTGTATTTTTATAAATTTGAATCACTTCCCTAAATATTTGTGAAATGAGGCCTTTATCAGAGATATTTGTTTCAAAAATTATTTTCTGGTTTTCTACTTCCCTTTGTAATCTTAGTTACATTAATTTTGTTTGTGGAAAAGTTTTTTTAATTTTACATAATCAAAATGATCTCTTTTATATTTTATTTTACTCTCTATATCTTCCTTGGTCCTAAATTCTTCCCCTGCCCATAAATCTGACAGAAAAATGAGTCCATACTCCCTTAATTTGCTTATGGTACATCCTTTATGCATAAATCATGTACCCATTTTTATCTTATTTTTGTATACAGTGTGAGATGTTGCCCTATACCTAGTTTCTGCCATACTGTTTCCAATTTTCCCAGTAGTTTTGTCAAATAATGAGTTTTTGTTGCAAAAGCTTGGATCTTTGGATTTATATACTAGATAACTATAGTCATTTACTATAGTGTAATTTCTATTTATTCTATTCTACTGATCTACCTCTCTATTTCTTAGCCAGGAGCAGATTGTTTTGATAATTACTGCTTTATAATACAGTTTGAGATCTGGTACTGCTAGACCACCTTCTTTTGTAATTTTTTTCATTGATTCCTATGGTATCCCTGAACTTTTGTTTTTCTAGATGAATTTTGCCATAATTTCTTCTAGCTCTATAAAATATTTTTGATAGTTTGATTGGTATAGCACTAAATAAATTAACTTAGGTGGGACTGTCATTTTCATTATATTGGCTTTAGCTACCCATGAGCAATTTTTTTTCCCAATTGTTTAGACCTGACTTTATTTCTGTGAAAAGTATTTTGTAATTCTGGTCCTATAGTTGCTGTGTTTGTCTTGGGAGGAATACAACATGATCGTGAGGTCCTTCACCCACACTAGTGGCCTTCATCTGGATACTGTCTAAATTATCTTTCTTAAAATGTGGAACCCAAGCTATACAAAATCCGTTATCCAGTGCTCTGACCAGGGCAGTGAGACAATGACCTCTTTATTCCTGAAAGCTGAACCTCTCAGTAGAGCTCAATATCTATCACATTAGCTTGCTTGGCTTCCAAATCATACTGTTATTAAGTATTATTCATTTTGTGACCCATAATAAAACCCTTAGATCTTTTATGGATGAATTTCTTCTAGACATACTGCTCTCATTTCTTATATTATAAAAATATTTTTAACCAGCGTGTTGATATCATCAGTCTAGAATGTTCTTATTGATTAACTCTCTCTACCATTTCAGACTGGCGTTATGTCTGCAACCCCTAGCCTTATTGAAAAGCCCAGGGAGCAAAAAGGTTAAGTCACTGTATGCTCCTTAAAAGCAGGAATTATGCTTTATTTGACTCATTTTTTTTTGCTTTGTTTCATTTTGTACTTGCCTTTCTTTTGATCTCTAGCACTTAATATAGTGCCTAGCAAAGAGTATGATTGTTGACTTGACTTGATCTGATCTGTCTTGAATCATTCAGCCAATATATGTCAAAGGAAGGACTTGAACTCAATTCTTCCTGACACAAAAGCAGTCCCTATATCTACCATTATCTTTTATACCATGCTACCTCTCTTATATTCATATATTATAGATTTTTTCATTCATTTCTCAACCAGTGATGTGACAGGCTATAATTATTACAAATGAGGGAGCAGTTCGTGAAAAATAGATGAAATTTCAGGATTGAAATCCCTAGGCTAAAGAGCAAATGGGATTTCAAGTCACATGGATATTAGGGAATTTGCTAGTCAAAAGACCCTGATACCTAGGCAGCTAGATTACAGAGCTTTCCTTGTTTTCAAGCATACTAGAAGGATTTGCACTGGTGACAAAGCGACTGACAATGCCAAAGAAATATATAAACAGGGAGTGAGGTGTGTGAGCATCTGGGCCACCTCAGAACTATTAAATGCTCAATACTGGGATTCCTGGATCAAAGGGTAGAGCTAACTTAATCCCTTTTCTTGTTAAGTAGTTGAATCCATAGATACACCAACAATGTAGTAGTATGCTTATTTCCCCACAACTTCCAATACATTGATTGATTCCTTTTTTAGTCTTTTCCAATTTGTAAAATGTGATTTAGAGATTATTTAATCCAACCTTCTCAAGTTACAGAAAACATAATCCAGTTTAGTTTTATAAAATGTAATGAGCTACCTCAAAAATTAGTAGGGCCCCCCTCATTAGAAATTCACTAGAGTACTAGATAACTGTTCACTGTGGGAATTTTTAGAGGTGATTCTATGTGGATACTTCTTAAATTACATGCCCTCTGAGATAAATTCTAAATTAGATATTGTCATTCTGTAATTTTGGTTCTCTGCTCTATTTAATTCTGATGTTTCAAGTTTATAATTCTAAGGTCTTCTCTAATAAATCTAAGGCTTCTTCCAGTGAACAAATGAATCTTACTTTCCATTCCAGTTTGGACATTTTATTTTTCTATTACAATTGTAACAAGATACTATAATCATAAATATAAAAGTCCACCTTTTATTATTTAGAAAGGAGCAGCTGAACAATCCTTGCTATTAGATTTGCATTTGTTTGGGGAGGGCACTAACCTTCATTAATAATCAATGACACTTAGTAAGTATTCTTATCAAGTAAGTTATTTGCCAGATTGACTGGAATGGTAAATGTGCCCTCACCAATTATGATTTTATCACCAAAGGTCAGAACTCCTTGTCAAATGATACCTTGTAGTTTCAATACTGATAACCTTGTGCATTCACTATCTAGAACATGCATTCAGGGACTTGGTTACAGTCTGTCTTCATCAAATATCTATTTTCTTAAGTCAAAGGGATGTGTGTACATTTCTTTCTGTGTAATATTCATAAAAGCATAAAACTTTAGAAATAGAAGGGACTCTGTAAAATCTAATCTAAATCCTTCAATTTACAAACAAGAGAATACCAGCTTTTAGGTAGCCTGTGGACAAAGACTGGACCTGGATTCAGAAAGACCTGAGTTCAAATACAGCCTCAGGTACTCACTAGTTAGTACTTACATGCGACCAATCACTTAACCTTTGTTTTCCTCACTTTCCTCATATTTAAAATGGATAATAATAGCTTGTACCTCTTAGAATTGTTGTAAGGATAAAATGAAATAATATTTGCAATGTGCTTTATAAAACTTAAAGCTCTATTCTAGCTAATTATCATTAGAAATCAGGTTGGACATGCCATGATCTTAGGCTTATTGCTGTGGTGTACTCCTTATAGTTTCAAAAATGAGATAAATAAAAGTTAGTCCCTTCCAGGAAAAAAAAATTAGGTCAAGAGAATGGAAGCGGCTTTCCCAAAGTCACATAGTAGTTGTAGAATGTAGAGCCAAATAGAATCCAGTACAGAATTCTTTCTACTCCACTCTCACATCCCTGTTCAACAAACTTTTATCAAGTATCACCTGTATCTTAAATACTGGGGTAGGTCTTCAGGAAGATACAATTATACAGAATGCAGTCCCTACAGTAATGGAGCTTGCACATGTACACACACACTATATACATACACACATACATATATATATGCATATGTGTACACATATCCATATATATTACATATATAAAATATGTATATACAACATACATATATAGAGAGAGAATGCCGTTTAATATTAAATATAATGACATATAGTGCTTCAGAATTACAAAGTGATTTATATGTAATAACTTTGCGTCCTTTGAGTGTGGGATAGTGTTTTATTCCCACTTTGCAGACAAAGAAACTGAGGCTTAGAGAGGTTGTCCAGCCCCATGTGACAAGCTTCGTAACTGGTGAAGAAAGGAACTGATCTAGTGTTCCCGCTCCATTTCTAGTATTCTTACTGGGGATATATAGTCAAGAAAGGGCATAGGGATAGTTGTCTTCATATACTTGAAGGGCTGTGGGGGTTGGGGGGGCACAAGAATTGAATATAGTGGGATTGTTTTATTATTTTGTTGTTTTAGATGTTGTTTTTAATTGAATTACTCTTCATGATTATAGAGGGAAGAACTAGAGATCTGCTAAAGACTCTATGAGAAGGTGATTTCTGCTCAATATCAAGAACTTTCTAACAATCAGAGTTGTTCAGACATGGAATGGGATTCCTTATGATTTTTGATCCTAGAAGTTTTCAAACAGACATCATTGAACTGATTTGAGAATCAGCATAACTGGAGTACCTACTTCACCGGGTTGTTGCAAGAATCAAATAAGGAAACATGCTTAAAGTGATTTCTCAACTTTAAAATGTTATCTCAATTTCTGTCTTTCTACCTACCTATAATCTATCTTCATTACTGTTATCATCACAACCACCACCATCATCGGATGTTGATGCTGCTGCTACCTGTAGAATAGAAACCTGCACTGGAAATTACCTCTAAAGGACCTTCTTTCTTGGAGGTTTTATGATTCTCAAACCCCTCTCTCCCTCTATCATAGTCCTGTTAACATGGGACTTGCTCAACAAATTGCTGATGAGTAATGGATATTGGCAAAGTTTTTCTCTAAACCTTTCTTCCCTCAGCTCCTCCACTGGCAGCTCATGTTGGTGTAGACTTGGCCCACTGAAAGATTTGGTGCTTTTGCAACACTACCCCAGTTGAGAGTAAAATAGGAAGGCTTCAAGTATGGACTCAGTTATGGACTATACAGACCTGATATCTGTCATCTGTGGACCAACCTGAATAAACTGTGGTGGGATCAGCACTAGGCTGGCCACAATGTAATGATTATGTTTTTTTCCTTAGCAACAAAGATTTTCTAAAAACATCTTGTTTGACAGAGGGCTCATGATCTACATTGGTGAAGGGAATGCCTGAACCATTAAATCACAAGTCTTTGAAGTATTCTAAAAATAGAATTTGTACATCCAAGGACATGAAGTGAATTTCTGTGAGAAGAGAGAACATTTAGTCAGGAACATTGTTAACACTGATGCTTCTGCTGTCTATGAATCTGTCTACTAATGAACACGGCTGCCGAATGCATAGGAAGTTCAGACCTCACTTTCTCGATTTTGTAAATATGTGTCAGTGACAACAATTAAGCAGTGAAGTAGATGACAGCCTCTCACCAGCAAACAAACAATCCCATGCATATGGTATTTTTTGTTGAATCCTCGACAGTTATTGCTTTAAGTAAATAATGATTCTGTATGGTGTTGTGACTGGGAAGAATGCTCAACAAATCAACCCATTGGGAAGAAGCAATCCAGTCAGCTAGTTTATTGCTTTGTCTATACAAAAGCATTCTGTAGAGAAATTAGCAATGCCTAAGCCCCACGATAACTGAAGTTCTACTCTCAAAATTGACAATGACATCTTTGCTCTTAGGCAAGACACTTCCCCTATCTAGGTCCCAGTTTGCACATCTGAAGAATGAGGAGATTGAAATAAATGGTCTTCAAAACCCCTTATCATGACATATTCTATGGATTCATGATTTTGAGATCCTTTTCCTTTCACACATTCTCCATTCTATGAGTCTAAAGTCTCCTCTATCTCAGGCTGACATTCATTCCATGTTTTCTGTTCTAACATTCTGTTTTCTAAGATAGAATTAAAATTCTATTATTCTATGACATTAAGGCTACTTAGTGAAAATCTGTTTACATAAGTCCCTTCTAGATCTAATATTACCTCATTCTTTGAACACCCATGGAACTTTCAGACTTAACCACTTAGTTTGACACCCATATCCTGCCTTGTACTAGTTTTTTTTTTTTGAGGAAATTGGGGTTAAATGACTTGCCCAGGGTCACACAGTTTACTAGCTATGTCAAGTGTCAAGTGACTGAGAACAGATTTAAACTAAGGTCCTCCTGACTCCAGGGCCCATGCTCTATCCACTGCACTACATAGCTACCCCTATGCTAGTTTTTTAACAAGTGTGCATGCATCTATGTGTGCATGTATGTTTTAATGGATGTATATCCTCTCTCCTCAAATAAATTGGAACTCCTACAGGGCAAGGGCAATGTTATCCATTCTACGCTTGTTATTGTGCTTTGTATGTGGTACTCAAAAAAATAACAAACCAATTTAAGCAACATCATATAAAATTCATTCATAATTAGTAAATGATAAGCTGCTTCTCTTAAGAGACAGACTATTAATTTCTTTAGTCTGGAGGCAAGGAACTCCTTTGGTGCTAGATGCCTTTAATAGGAGGTTTTATGTCAATTTATTAGATATTTGTTTAAGGTTGACTTCTGCTTCAGGTATAGTCTGATCTAGATGGGTTTTGATGCCCTTTCCAATTGTTAGATCCTTGCTGTAGTCACCTACTGGCTTCCAAAGTCATTCTTCCTCTTTTCTTACATTCACTTCGTGATTCATGGTATTCTCTAACCTCTATCTTCACAAACAGAAACTTCAATATATTGGCAGTTGAACCTGAAAATATTCTCCTCTACCAGTTAATCAACTTTTTCAGCTTCTATGAGTCACAAGAATGGAAGGTATTTGGCTTAGTGGATTCCTATCCCCTTAGAGTTTGAGTTAAGAAGATGTAACTTGAGATGCTGGAGAAATTGCTTAACTTTTTTCAATTTGTGTTTCCTCATCAATTAAATTTCGGGGTTAGACTCTATAGTCTCTACGATCCCTTCTAGCTCTAAATCTATGATCATAGATCTCACCATCATTCATAATTATATTAAATTCACCAACTGGCACACTTGTAAGTTGTGTCTTTGATCATAGTCTCTTATTTTCCCATCTTTCCCCATGTCTTACCCCTCCTATAGTATTCCTCATCCCTCATTATGAACCCCTTTCTATCCCTCCCTTCCTACTATTGTCTTCCTTTCTTCCCTTTATGGTTATAACTTGAATACCCCTTATGGTTATAACCTTTGTCCTATAAATGTAAATAATATAAATGTAAAGGTTTTTGCAAACCTAACAACATTAATAAATGGTGGTGGTGGTGGTAGTAGTAGTAGTAGTAGTGGTAGTGGCAGTAGTAATAATATTACAACTCATATCTTGCAAAATTCTAGTCCTAGGATTATCTTCTACTTGCCTTTTATTTTCCTATTAGTATACTACTAAATGTTTCTGGAGAAAGTAATACTCTCATTCTGACTGGGTCCACTACATAGTTTAAATCACAAAATAAGCATCACTGCTATACAGAAATTCATTTATTTTTCCATGACTATTATACTCCTGCAAGGGGTATTCTTAAACTTTGGCTTTCACCTTAGGCCTCTTTCATTGACTCTGCCTACTTCACCTCAAGGGAAGATATCACCTCCTGCTTTACTAAGAAAATGAAGACTATCCTCTTGATCTCCCTCTTCTCCCCTACTTCCCTACATACCTCAAAATCCCTCTGCATTATTGTTTATTTGAGACTTCTCTACGTATTTGAGGATACACCTCTAATTTTCATACATATTTTGTACCTTCCCATCTTTTCTAGGAGCTTATTCTTTCAATAATTTAATCTTTGACCTCCTTCTCTCTCTAATACTCCTTCTCTGACTTGTTCTTTACTAAGGTTTCCCCTGTCCTTCAAATTATTCATTTGATTTGTCCATCACCTCAAACTCTCATTCTAAATTCCTCACCCTTTTTACAGACAAACTTATAACTAAAATCTTAAAGTCTCATTTCCTCATCTCATTTTCACTTCTCAATACCTTGTAATCTGACTTTTAACCTCAACATTGTATTTAACTCACTCTCTCTAAGGTTATAATGATCTCTTAACTCATAAATCCGATGATGTTTTCTTAGTCCTAATTCTACTTGACCTCTGTGGCTTTAATTTTGTTGTCTACTCATTCCACTTGATATATTTTCTTCCATTATACTTCGCTCTCTTGGTCCTCTACTTGTTTCTTTCTGCCTTCATTGCTGGATTATCACCCATCTTCTTCTCATTAAGCTTTATTTTTCACTAAGACCCTTGCTTGGGCCCTTAGTTCTACTCTATCCACAATCATAATCTTTCCTGTGATCTCATAAGCTCTCATCAGCCCCATTATGATCTGTACAGAAAATATCTATCTATCTATCTATCTATCTATCTATCTATCTATCTATCTATCTATCTATCTATCTATCATCTGTCTATCATCTATCTATCAATCCATCTTTCATCTCTGTATACCCATACATACACTTCCATATGCCCTTTTTCAAGCACCTTCATTTCCTAGAATGCATTTTTTCATCTTCCTTTTCTTTCTTCAAGCCTCTGCTTAGGTGTTATCTCTTATGTGAAGTCTTACCTGTTAGTGCTCTCTATTAACTTAAATCTTCCTAGAACATATTTACTAATTTCTCTTTTATTTTCTTCATTCCCTATCTTTTATTATATAGTTGACCTATCCAAATACCATATTCCCGATTACAAGTAGAATTTAATTCCTTGATATTAAAAACTGTTTCTTTTTTCCTTGTTTTATCCCTTGTGCATGATTATTAAATTATTTGATAGGACAAAGCTGCCCTCCAGTTATGATTGGCCTCAGCTTCCCTGATACAACTATCTGGTTGTCTAATAGCATCAGCTGAATTCCCATGGAGTCTGGGCCTCTTATACTTCATCATTTCCTAAAACCACAGAATTGGCCATAGTCTATCTATTCTTCAGACATTTTCAGATGGAGACAAGAGGGACTTCATATAGAATGCCACTGTACTTGTTGCATATTCTTGCTGTCTTAGGGAGAAGTCAACCTCTTTTGTTAAATGTTCGATGATTTCCAAGTGCCTCTTTTCATTAAAACTGAACAAAGGAGGGTATTAGCATTATAGCTGCGTGCACATTATATGTTCATTGCATTGAAGATAGATTTTGGTTCAATAGAAGGAATAAATTCTAAAATGGGAATTATCTCGCTCACTAATAAAATGGCAGATGTATATTTGAAAGGGACCTTGCAAATCATCTTCTGATGTACAATTCTGATCACCAAGGAGAATGATGTAGTACAGTGGAATGAATGGTGAATTTGAAGTAGGAGGATTAGAGTTCAAATCCAACTTTGACACTTCATAATGCAATGACCTTGGACAAATAGCTTAAATTCTCAATATATCAGTTTCCTCACAACTTTTAGCTGATTTATAAGGTCCCTTGCAGATACAAAACTGTGATGTTTTTAGTGAGGAATAGATCAAATGGTACGAATATCTGGAAAATGAATTTTTTTGGGGGGGTGGAGCAATGAAGGTTAAGTGACTTGCCCAGGGTCACACAGCTAGTAAGTGTCATCTGTCTGAAGCCAGATTTGAACTAGGTCCTCCTGAATCCAGGGGTGGTGCTTTATCCACTGCACCACCTAGCTGCCCCTGGTAAAGGAATATTTACCTCAATAATTTTTATAGTTTGCAGTAATATGTTGCAAATTTATAAAAAGTTCTCAGTGTCAATGTTACTATCACCACTGATACCATTACTACCATCATCTCACATTTAATTATCAAATTGAGGTTTATCAAACACTTTCCCAATAATGACTTTAAGAGAAAGAATTCAGGGTGTGATATGTACCAGAACAAAGCTAGAGAGTCTGGAGCAGAGGAATATTATTCTCATTTTATAGAATGGCAAACTGAGAGAGAGAGAGAGAGAAAGAGAGAGAGAGAGAGAGAGAGAGAGAGAGAGAGAGAGAGAGAGAGAGAGAGAGAGAGAGAGAGAGAGAGCATTTTACCCATGTCAGGGCCCTGGTGGGATACTAAGAACTCATTACTGAGGGTGCTTAAGCAGACACCAGATGTTAAATTTAGGAACATCACAAAAGAGATTCCTATACTGGGTAGAGACTTGGATTAGATGTATGTACATATGTATGTATGTATATGTATGTGTTTATATATGTATATATATATGTATGTATGTATAGACATATATGCATATATATAGCTACATACACATCATAGAGACAGACAGAGGTTATACATTAATAAGTCTGAAAATTCATCTAAAATAGAGTAGAGCAGGGAAAACAGAAAAAAATGACAAAGAAATCATATTAATGTTTTCTTCTTATAGTCTAATATATTAGAATATTTTTTTCTAAAAGAACTAGAGAGTGCTCTTGATTTTCAAGCTCCAGCCTTTGAAAATCCTGCCCCTCCCCCATTCAATTTTTAATTATGCGTGAATGCTTCCATCCTCATCTGCTGTTGTCACTAAGTGCCTGTCAAAGGCCCTTGTGTCATATGGTGACAGATTGCAGCTCGGTCACTCGTGTGACAGGAGTCAAGTTAGGATCAAAGGTTACCTATGTCCTCTGTTCTTATCCCTCTCTCTGACTTTGTGCTAATCTCTGGTGATAAATGTAAGCTTTTAAAGTGGGATTCCTTGAGGGAGGGTATCGATTTCATTGGGGAAGGAGATGGGTTAGGGGGAGGAGGAGATAAAGGCTTCAGCCTTTCCAATGTCAATGCCTTTGCCTTTTCCTTTGCTTCTTTTCAGAGGATCAGAGAATTCCAGAGCTCAAAGGACCTCTAGAAATCATATAGGTCAACTGCCTCATTTAAGACATGGGGAAATGGAGAGCCATAGTGGTTAGGTAATTTGCCCCAAGGTCAGCAAGGTAGCAGAGCTGGTATTTGAAAGCATATTCTCTGACATCAAATCTCTTGTTTTTCCTGTTACACCATGATGCAACTTCATTGTTCAGTGAAAGATCTGAGATTTCATGGTTGTAGTTAGTTTCTACCTTAGTAGCTAGTCTTTGTGAATTTTCATGGCCAAAACCTAAATCATCACTTGCTTTCTAACTTCTGTGTTGAATCTCTTTGCAAGTAGCTAGTTTGATCTTTCAACAATAGACAGTGTGATGTTTTGTTTTTCTATCTGAGTAAAAAGCCTCCCAGTCTTGTTCTCCCTTGAAATAACTATTAAGGACCCATCCCCTCCATGTCATGTGGCACCGGAGGAAGATTTCAATGGGGCAAGAAAGACAAGGGCCTTCTGCTTCAAAGTAAAGACACTTCAGAGTTTTAAAAGTGTTTCATGTCCCCTAATCTAGTTGATCCTAACTATTGTACTAACAAGTAGATATCAGAGAGATCATTGCTTTCATTTTTATAGATCTGAGGCTGAGAGAAGGAAATAGACCTATCTAAGCTCATAAAGGGCAGCTACGTGGCACAATGGATAAATCACTGGCCCTGGAGTCAGGAGGACCTGAGTTCAAATCGCACCTCATACACTTATAAGCTGTGTGACCCTGGGTGAATTACTTAACCTCAGTTGCTTTAAACATCAAGGGCCATCTCCAGTCATTCTGATATATCTTGCCACTGGATCCACTTGAATCCAATTCGGCATAAGTCATGACATCAGTCTGTTGTCATAGTCATAGTCCTCTTTTAGAACAAAGGACAAACAACAAACTTAAGCTGGAACCCACATGTCCTGGCTCTAGTATTCATTCTGTTACACAACACTGGGCAGAACCGGGTCTTGGAGAGCATCTATTCCAAATTCCCCCCATACATTAAAAAAAAAAAAGGAAATTGAGACCCAATGTGGGGAAATGGCTTTCCCAATTTTACTCAAGTATTAGTGTGTAGTAGAGCCAGACTTTTGGCCCAGGTCCATTGACTCCAAATTCAGTGTTCTTTTTACCAGAATGCCAAGTCCCATATTGAATGCTACTAAAAAGAACTCTGTCTGGCATCACTGGGATTGACCAAGTACACGTTGGATAAACAACATTTATGTACTCTACCAACAAGTTTGAAGTATGAGAGGGATGAGCTAATCCATCATTTCTGGCCTGGCAGTTATAAACTATGAAACACTTCCCACTACCTTCAGAGTTAATAAATAAAGTCTCCCTTAGTCCATCCTAACAAAAGCAGGCACCAAGGATCTAAGAAACATCCTTCACTACTTCACTTCACTTCTAGTGCCTCAGTAGCATTTCATTTTAATTTATGTACTCGTCTTTCATTGATCTATTTTGGCCCCAATGGGGCAATGGTGAAAATGGGAATAGACCTAAGCTACACTTCCAGATGGATATCTAGGGTCTCATGGACCTGGGCTTCTTCAGAACCAAGATTAAAAAAAAGAGAGAGAGGTAGTCAGATGATTTGCCCTTAAATTTAGTGAGAATCGGTTTATAAATTAAATTTTCTTATCACTTAAAGTTGTCCAAAAGTGGAATAAACTTTCTTCAGAGGTAGTGATTTCCCCACCTCTTAAGGCACACAAACAAAGGCTGAATTAGAATCCCCTCCCCGCCCGTGTTAAACATAAAAACATATTTTAACATCAATTTTTAAAACTTTGTGTTCCAAATTCTCTTCCTCCCTCCCTCCCCAACCCCCCCCCTAATAACTCAAGCAATTTAATATAAGATATGCATGTGCAGTCATGCAAAACATTTCCACATTAGTCAGGTTGTAAAAGAAAACAAGCAAAAAATGATATCATATGTTCTTTCTCTGTAGATAGATTGCATTTTTCATAAATCCTTCAGGGTTGTCATGGATCATTGCTTTACTGAAAATAATCAAGTCATTCACATCAGATCATCTTACAATATTGTTGTTATTTTGCATACAGTACATTTCACTTTGCATTAACTCATGTATGTCTCTCCAGATCTTTCCAGTAGCATCCTGCTCATCATTTCCCACAGCACAATAATGTTCCATCCTGATATCATCCCACAATTTGTTCAGCCATTCCCTAATTGATAGGCATCACCCCAATTTTGAATTCAATTTTTAAAAATCTCTTTTAGGATACCGATCTAGTAGTGTTATTGCTAGGTCAAAGAGTATGCATGGTTCTGTAGTCCACTAGCCACAGTTCCAAATTGCTCTACAGAATGTTTGAATCAGTTTACAACTTGACCAAGAGTGTATATTAATGTCTCATTTTTCCCATATCCCCCACAACATTTGTCATTTTCCTTTGCTGTTCTATTATCCAATTCAACAGGTATGAGGTAGTACCAGAATTGTTTTGACCTGAATTTCTCCAATCAGTAGTGAGTTAGAGCATTTTTTCACATAGCTATGGATGGCTTTGATTATTTCATCTGAAAACTTCATGTCTTTTGATCATCTATCAATTGGAGAATGGATCTCATTTTAACAAATTTGACTCAGTTCTCTACATGTTTGAGAACTGACGACTATCAGACAAACTTGCTTCAAATTTTTTTCCACAGTTATTATTGCTAACCATATTTCCCTCCACCCTACTCCCCCCTTGATATGTGCTCTATTTTCCATGTTCTTTCAATTAATCCCCCCTTAAAAGTGTTTTGCTTCTAACTGCCCCCTCCCCAATCTGCCCTCCCTTCCTTTATCCCTTCCCCCTTATCTCTTTCCCCTCCTACCTCTACCATCCTTCAAATCCAACACAAATGATCCCTTCTTGAATCTATCCTTTACTACCTCCCTACCCCTAAAAGTAGAATATCTTTCTCTTTCTTCTAAATCCCCAAATATCCTCTGATGGCACACATAATATTGTTTTGTACTACAGATTTTTTATTGTTATTGTTGTTTTTGTTTTAGTTATCTCCAAGTATATTGTAAGAATATTGAAGGCCAGGGATTTCTCACTTATTTTCATATTCACCTCATAGATGGCACTGTAGCCTGGACATTGTTCTTTGTCTCTCATTTTCAGAGAATCAATGACATCATGGTATGATGTCTTGACTTCATGTGAATTGGATTTAAGGAAGGAAGAGTTGCAAAGTTATCTGCTTCACTCTCTATTCCTGAATCCTTGAAGTCCAATGGCAAGACAAAAGTCAGGACAACTGGCAATGGCCCAAGATGCACTGGATGACTTTGACATTTTCAATACCAAACTTTGTTTTGTTTTGTTTTGTTTTTTGTTTTTTCTGGTCAAGCTCTAAGTGCCCCACAGCACCTGCTTCAACCACCTTTATGGCCATGGGAACAAATTGTTCTCATTCATCAATTCTGCTGGGGGAAGTCTTCACAGGTTTGGGATAGATATCCCCTCTAACTCACCAACAGGTTTGAAGCACAATGGATTAGTTTATCTGCCAAGATGGTTTATCAGAATGTGTCGACTGTGCAAGATACAGCTTCTTGGAGCCATAGGTGAAAGCTGGATGAATCAATTGGACACCAAAGGTAGATAAACAGACTTAAAAAGAGCTCAGCAAGCCATCATAACAGAAGTGCTAATCCTCTTGAACACCCCATATAGTCCAACCTTGTACATAACAGGGGCTCAATATACATTGAATTAAGTTGCCTTCTAGTCTGGAATTTCCATCACATAATTTCAAATTAACCAGAACACTTCAGGTACATTCTAGACCAGATGATTTCTGAGGTCAATTCCATTTAAGTAAATTAAGCAAATCTAAATAAAATTGAACTGCTTCCAGAGGCAGAGTCAAGATGGTGGAGTGAAACCATACTGCTGCCTGAGTTTTCCCAAATTTCCCTCATAAACAACATTGAATTAAGCCTCTCAACAGATTCTGGAGCTATAAAACCTGAAAAAAAATACTGGAATGAAACAATCCTCTGACTTAATATAACCTAGAATATCTTCAGGAAAGGTCTCTTTTATCTGTATTCATGGGGGACCTCAACCTCCCCCTCTCAGAAAAAGATAAATCTCACCACAAAATTCATAAGAAAGAAGTTAAGGAGGTGAATAGAATTTTAGAAAAATTAAATATAATAGCCCTCTGGAGAAAACTGAATGGGGATAGAAAAGAATATACTTTTTTCTCAGCAGTACATGGCACATACACAAAAATTGACCATGCATTAGGGCATACAACCCTCATAGTCAATTGCAGAATGGTAGAAAGAATAAATGTGTCCTTTTCAGATTATGATGGAATAAAAATTATGTGTAATAAAGGGCCATGGAAAGATAGACAAAAATGAAATGGAAACTAAATAATCTCATCCTAAAGAATGAGTGGGTAAAACAACAAATCATAGAAACAATCAATAACTTTATCCAAGAAAATGAAAAAAACTTAAGTGATGAAGTGAAGGCAGTTTTAGGGGAAATTTTATATCTCTAAATGCTTAAATTAATAAAATAGAAAAAGTAGAAATCAATGAATTGAGTATGCAACTAAAACCACTAGAAAAAGAACAAATTAAAAATTGCCAATACCAAATTGGAAATTCTGAAAATTAAAGGAGAGATTAATAAAATTAAAAGTGAGAAAACTATAGAATTAATAAATAAAACTAAGAACTAGTTCTATGAAAAATAAAATATATAAACCTTTGGGTAATTTTATTTAAAAAGGAAAGAAGAAAACCAAATTACCAGCATCAAAAATGAAAGGGATTGGGGACAGGTAGGCAGCACAGTTGATAAAGCACTGGCCCTGGATTCAAGAGGAACTGAGACCAAATCCAGTCTCAGACCCTTGAGAAATACTAGCTGTGTGACCCTGAGCAAGTCACTTAACCCTTATTGCCCTGCAAAAACAAAACAAAAAATAATGAAAAGGGTGAACTCACCTCCAATGAAAAAGAAATTAAAGCAATAATTAGGAGCTATTTTGCCCAACTACGTGCCAATAAATTTGACAATCTAAGTGACATTGATGACTAATCACAAAAATATAAACTGTTCAGATTAACAGAAGAGAAAATAAAATGCTTAAATAAGCTTATTTTAGAAAAACGAATTTGAACAAGTCATCAATGAACTCCCTAAGAAAAAATCTCAAGTGCTAGATAGGTTTACAAGTGAATTCTACCAAACATAAAGAACAATTCATTCCAATACTATACAAACTATTTGTAAAAATAGGTGAATAAGGAATCCTACCAAATTCCTTCTATGAGACAAATATTGAGCTGATACCTAAACCAGGAAGAGGAAAAATAGAAAAAGAAAATTATTGACCAATCTCCCTAATGGATATTGATGCAAAAATTCTAAATAGAATATTAGTAAATCAATTACAATAATTTATCACCCAGATAATACACTGTAACTAGATGGGATTTATACCAGGAATGCAGGTCTGGTTCACTATTAGGGAAACTATCAATATAATTGACCACATAAATAACAAAACTAACCAAAATTATGTGATTGTTTCAATAAAGGCAGAGAAAATTTTTGAGAAAATACAGCACCCATTCCTATTGAAAACAATAGAGAACATAGCAATAAATGGAACTTTTGTTTTGTTTTGTTTTGGTTTGGTTTTTTTATTTTTGTAATTCTTTTTTTTATTGAATAGAATTTTATTTTCCAAAATATATGTAAAAACAAATTTTAACATCAATTTTTAAAAAAAAAATTGTGTTCCAACTTCTCTTCCTCCTCCATTCCCACCCCCACCCACTAGAACTCAAGCATTTCAAAATAAGTTATACATGAGTAGTCATGGAAAACATTCCCACATTAGCTAGGTTGTGAGAGAAAACAGTCAAAAAACTCCCAAAACTTCAGACTGAGAAATTGTCAAAGAGAAAAAAATGATATACAGTATCTTTCTTAAATAATCAGCAAGCATTATATGCAATGGAGATAAGTTAGAGGCATTCCCACTAATATCAGGGGTGAGACAAAGATGTCCATTAATAACACTATTATTCAACATTGTACTAGAAATCTTAGCCTTAGATATAAGAGAAGAAAAAGAAATTGAAAGAATTAGAACAGGCAAGGAAGCAACAAAACTATCACTCTTTGCAGATGATATGATGGTATATTAGAGCATTCTAAGGATTCAACTAAAAAACTACTTGAAACAATTAACAACTTTAGCAAAGTTTCAGGATATAAAATGAACCCACATAAATCATCAACATTTATACATACAAACACACACACACACACACACACACGACCAACAACGTCCAGCAGCAAGACAAGGAAAGAGAAATTTCACTTAAAATATCTGTAGACAATATAAAATACCTGCCATGGAAAACCCAGGAACTATATGAACACAATTACAAAACACTCTTCACATAAATAAAATCAGATTTAAACAAATGGAAATATAGAAATTATTCATGGGTAAGCTATGGTAATATAATAAAAATGGCAATTCTACCCAAATTAATTTACTTATTCAGTTCTGTACCAATCAAAAAATTATTTCATAGAGCTAGAAAAAAAGAATTAAAAAATCATATAGAATAACAAAAGGTCAAGAATATCAAGGGAATTAATGAAAAAAAAAATACAAAGGAAAGTGACCTAGTTGTAATAGGTCTAAAACTATATTATAAAGCAGTAATCATCAATACTATTTGGTAATGGCTAAGAAATAGAGATGAGGATAAGTGGAATAGGTTAAGCACACAAAACATAGCAGTAACTGAAGATAGCAATTTCCTGTTTGATAAACCCAAGACTCTAATCTCCAGGATAAGAACTCACAATGTGATAAAAATTGCTGGGAAAATTGGAAAATAGTTTGGCACAAACTAGGCATAAACCAACATCTTACACCTTATACCAAAGTAAAGCCAAAATGGGTACACAATCTAGACATAAAGTGTAATACCATAGGCAAATTAGAAAAGGAAGGAATAGTTTACTTCTCAGAACTATGGAGAGGGGAAGAATTTATGATCAAAGATGAGATATAGAATATTATGAACTGCACAGTGGATCATTTTGACTACATTAAATTAAAAAGATTTTGCACAAACAAAGCCAATACAAGCAAGATTATGAGGAAAGCAGAAAGCTGGGAAAAAAATTTTACAGACAGTGCTTCTAATAAAGGCCTCATTTCTAAAATATATAGAGAACTGAATGAAATATATAAGAATGCTAGTCATTCCCCAATTGAGAAATGGTCAAAGGATATGAACAGGCAGTTTTCTGATGAAGAAATCAAAGCTATCTATTGCCATATGAAAAAATGCTCTAAGTCACTATTGATTAGAAAGATGCAAATTAAAATGACTCTGAGGTACCACCTCACACCTATCCAATTGGCTAATATGACAAAAAAAGACAACGATAAATGTTGGAGAAAATGTGGGAAAATTGGAATACTAATGCACTGTTGGTGGAGCTGTGAACTGATCCAACCATTCTGGAGAGCAATTTGAAACCATGCCCAAAAGTCTTTAAAACTGTGCATACCCTTTGACCCAGCAATACCACTACAAGGTCTGTATCCCAAAGAGGTCATAAAAAAGGGAAAAGGAACCACATGTACAAAAATATTTATAGCTGATCTTTTTGTGGTAGCAAAGAATTGGAAATTGAGAGAATGTCCATCAATTGGGGAATGGATAAATAAGTTGTGATATATGAATGTAATCAAATACTATTGTGCTATAAGAAATGATAAACAGGGGCAGCTAGGTGGTGCAGTAGATAGAGGACCAGTCCTGGAGTCAGGAGTACTTGAGTTCAAATCCAGCCTCAGACACTTAACACTTACTAGCTGTGTGACCCTGAGCAAGTCACTTAACCCCAAATGCCTCACTAAAAAAAAAAAAATGATAAACAGATGAATTTCAGGAAAACCTGGAAAGAATTGCATGAATTGATGCTGAGTGAAATGAACAGAACCAAGAGACCATTGTAACAGCATCTACAACATTTTGTGATGATTAACTTTGATGAACTTGGCTCTTCTCAGCAAGACAATGATCCAAGACAAGGTTAAAAGACTTATAGTAGAAAATGCTATCCACATTTAGAAAAAGAACTATGGAGTTTAAATGCAGACCAAAGCACACTATTTTCACTCTTGTTGTTACTCTTTTGTTATCCTTCTTATTTATTTTTTCTTTCATTATTTTCCTTTTGTTCTGATTAATGTGGAAATATGTTTAACATGAATGTAATGTATAACCTATATCAAATTGCTTAATTGCTTTGGGATGGGGGAGGAAAGGGAGGGTGGGAGAAAAATCTGGAAGTCAAAAATATCTTTACATGTAATTGAGAAAAATTAAAAGAAAAAATAAGGATTACAAATCAAACAAACAAACGAATGAATGAATAGATAAATAAATACTTGTAATACTAATGAACAGATAAATTTTTATTGTCTCATTTTTATACTTATATTTATGACCATAGTCATCTAGTTCATGAAGACTTTGCTTTCCCTTAATTCTACCAGCCTTTTTTCTATTTTATATTATTCCAACTTTGGTACCTTTACTCTGAGCACTATATTTCCCTGCTCATTTTTGGTGTCCAGAACTATTGAGTATATTCCTGGTGAATGAGTTGATCTAAAAACTCAAGCTCAATATTGTTAGGAAGGCTCAGAGGAAAAGAGAGGGTGACATGACTGAGGTAGAGTCTATCTCTCTTCATTCCTCTTTGGAATAGTACTGGAAGGAACTTTAGAGTAATAGAACATAGAATTTCAGAAATAGAAGAGGCCTTAGAATCATTGAACACTGAATGTCAGAGCCAAAGATGGAAGGGACTTTGATATCATAGGATACAGAATGTCAGAGTTATAATGGAACTTAGATTAACAGAACATAGCGCTAGAAAGGATCTTAGAACATGGAACACAGAAGGTGAGAACTGGAAAGAATCTTAGAACATGGAGCATAGAACTTAAGAGATCTGGAAAAGACTATAGAATGACAGAACCAAAGAGTGTCAGAGCAATACAGGCCTTGAGAGATCAAGTCCAAAACCTTCCTGTTACAGGAGACCCCAGCAGGCTAAGTGATTTGCCCAAGGTCATATAGCTAATTAGGGATAGAGATGGACTTAGCAACCCAGGTCTCCAGGTGCTTGATACAGTGTTCTTTCCACTCCATACCTCCTCAGCAGGCAGACAGGTCTCCATTCCACAAAAGGATTTATAGATTAAAACCTGACATATTGTGTCAGAAGTAGAGCAGGATTGGTCACCCCTGGGAGGTAAGACACTCATAGTTACCTGACTTGTCTAAAAACACAGAACAATAATCAATCATTATTACCCTAAACAGCACTTGATGCTAAACTCCAGTGCCTCCTCTCTCTCCCCCTCACTATGTGCTTTCACATTTGGGTCCCCACGTTCCCATTCACTGTGTCATCTTCTCCCAAGCTACCTCATGTGTGCTTCCCCCACTGCTCCCAATTTCCCATGCTCGGCTGGGCTGGGATTGAGTGGCAGTTCAGAGCCAGAAAGCAGGTGCTGTGGAAGTGAAGCGTGCCATTCAGACAGTACATTAGGTAAAGGCACAGCCCCAGGGGAACACTAATGCTTAGCATTGCAGCAGCCCCAACTGTTCCTCCAAGAAGAGGGGAGGGCCAGTTCTGACCTGCTCTGACCAGATGTTTGGGAAATCTGCCAGATTGTAGCAAATAGAATTGCTGTTAATTTATCAAAGGTGTAATAAGTATTAATGAAATCCCTTTCTAGAGGCTTTGTTTACAAGTGGTGATGCTAAAATCTAAGAGCAAGGAATACTAAGGCTCATTGCTTGAGGAGAGACACTGCTTTGAGGTGGTGGTATCCTAGTATTGCAGAAAGATGGCTGGGTGGAAAGACCATTTGAGTTTAAACCTCAGCTTTGCCATTCCCTAGTTGTAGGACACAAGACACTCACAACACCTTTCTAAGACTCAGTTTCATCATCTGTAAAAGGGGGACAATAATAATAAATTACTTTAACATGGGATAAGAGCAAACATTAAATGAGACCATGAACTGAGAGCCCTATACAAATGTATTTGTTGGTGGTAATGATAATGATGATGGTGATGATGATATTGTATAGTAACTCTTGGGGTGTATAAAATAGTCTTGGGAATCAGAGAACCTGGGTTTAAACCCCTCTATTAACACTCCCTGTGTGACCTTGGGCAAAGCACTTAACTTCCCTCAGTCTCAGTTTTCTTATTTCTAAAAATGAGGGGCCTAGGGGGCAGGTAGGTGGCATAGCGGATAAAGCACTGGTCCTGGATTCAGGAGTACCTGAGTTCAAACCCGGCCTCAGACACTTGACACTTACTAGCTGTGTGACCCTGGGCAAGTCACTTAACCCCCATTACCCCGCAAAATAAATAAATAAATAAATAATGAGGGGCCTAGACTAACTAGCCTCTGAAGTACCATTCAGCTCTAGATCTATGACCCTATTATTCTATAATTATACTGTTCCTTAGCACCTGTAGAGGTGTCCTGCTTGAAATAGCAAAATTGAATTAGATTCAACTCAAGTATATATTGAGTTTCTACTGTGGACTTAGAATCAAAATTTCCCAAACAGATCTTTGTGATTAAATTCAACAAACATTTTAAAGCCCCAACCATAGTATTTGCAAACTGGTATAGCGATAGGCTTGAAATACAAAATGAAAGAGGCTGTAAATCCTAATGTTTGAAAGCTTACATTGTAATAAGGAGAAACATATATGCAAACAACAAACTAGAAGACAAGTCATAATGTTGTAAGTGCAAAGAAGAGGTCCAGTCAATAAAAATTTATTAAGTACCTACTTTGTGCCAGGTATTTTGCTAAATGCTGGAGAAACAGAGAAATTTTTTCTTTTTTTCTTTTTTCTTTCTTTCTTTCTTTCTTTCTTTCTTTCTTTCTTTCTTTCTTTCTTTCTTTCTTTCTTTCTTTCTTTCTTTCTTTCTTTCTTTCTTTCTTTTTTTTTTTTGTGGGGCAATGCAGGTAAAGAGACTTGCCCAGGATCACACAGTTAGTGTCAAGTGATTGAGGCTGAATTTGAACTCAGGTCCTCCTGAATACAGGGCCAGTTCTTTATCGACTATGCCACCTAGCAGTCCTGAAACAAATAATTTTTTAAAAAAATAACAATCCTTGCTCTCAAGGAACCCACTGTCTAATAGGGGAGATAACGTGCAAACAACTATATACAAAATTATATATAACAGAATAAATTAGAAATAATCACCAGATAGAAGGCACTAGAATTAATGGAGATAAGGAAAGGCTTCCTGTAGAAAGTAGAATTTAGATGGGACTTGAAGGAAGCCAGGAGTGAGCGATGAATAGGAGAGAATTCTAGGCAAGGGATTCAGTCAGTGAAAGATACCTGAAGTTGGAAACTGGAGTATCTTGTATGAGGAATAGAAAAATCCAGCATCACTGGATCACAGAGTATATGGCAGGTTATTGGCAGTAGGGAGTTTTAACTGTAAGAAGACTATAACAGTGGGGGGGGGGGCAAGATATTAGAAGAAATTCAAGAGATTACTTTCAGTTGGGAGAATCAGAACACAGTTCATGGAGGAGGTCGTGTTCAAGTTAGCAATTGAAGGAAAGGACAGATTTCAAAGCGGTTCCTGGTACATGTTAGAGAGGTGGAAAAGGAGGTCAAGTAGTACCCAAACCCTGATCATGACAATAGCTGTGGTTTCACTGGATAGCATAGGAATATACTGCATCCTTGCATCCATGTCAATAGTTAGATGACCAGATATTTGACTACTTTAAAAAATTAATATTTACTGCCATCATTTACTTTTTATTCCCAGGAGACAGTTACATTAAATTAGCATTAATAACTTCATTTTGCCTTCCATCCACAATTTTATAAGGTTAAATTTCAACTTCTTACAAACCACCTGATTTGGGGAAAGTCACAAGATGGGAAAATCACAAGACTACTCTTTTCAACTGTCAACCAACTTAAATCATGACCACATCCCCTGTCCTTACCTTAGTGTCTCCCAATTCCCTCCACCAATAATAAATGAGGTGTCTCAATCTTTACATCCTGATTTTTCCCTCCACTCTCTTTAATTATATAATAATTAGAGAAACCAATGTTCAGGGTCCTTGTACTGACCAAGAGCTTTAGACTCAATTTATTTCTACAATTGCATGCATTGCTTAATAAATCATTGTCTGGATGTAACTCAGTAGTATAGTTATTCCATTGGAACAACTGAAAACAAGGAAGAGACTTAGCAAGTTGGGGGAAAATATTTACATTCAAAAACAACAAGGTGATATTGTTCATGTCTCCATAAGATTATTTCCTTTATTGAGAAAAAGCAAAATATATCTAAAAGTTTATTTAGATGGAAATTAGAGCTATAACCAGAAATGATGTCACTGAAGAAATTGTCATTGATCTAGGAGAGGCTAAGGTTTGTCATTGATACAAGGGGTTGAGGTAGATTGACCACAGTGGTCAAGGAAACATAAAGAGTTTGAAGACCTAGGGGTTTGGAAATTTTAAAAGTACAAAGTTTGGGGTGAAGACAACTGTGAACTTGCTACTAAACATAAGTGGGGGGAGGGTTAGAGACCTGGAGGTTCATGGATGTTAGATGGACCTAGATGGTTGGATTATCAAATAGTTTCTCATCAGTTCTTACCTGGTCTATGGCAACAGATTCTTTTAATTAAAATAATAGATTTTTATTGATTTATCTTGTTTTTATATCCCTTTCTCTCCCCACTCTAAGAGAGCTACACTTTTTATCAAGGTAAGAAAAAAAGGAACATTAGGAAGAGAAAAAAACAGACCACAACATTGAAAATAATATGACAATATATACAGCATTCCACATAAGTGGACCCCATATACCTTCCCACTACAGTGGAATAGAAGTGAATATGAAAAAGAGTTTGACAACAATAAAGGAGATTTCCAGAGAGGAAAGGGGAGGTAGAAGAGGTTAAGAAGTAAAGAATCTTATTGTGTTCTGAGGGCAATAGTTAGAGAGACAAAAGGCAAAGTTTATCATATTTCCTTTTGATTTTCCCCTCTGATTTTATGTAGCTTCTGGGGTATCCAGTGGTATGTTTCACTCGACCAGCCAACATGTCTGGGGCAATCTTACCCAATGAGGAGATAGATTATATGAGTTGGAGTTGATGACCTTACATAATATCCAATAGTATAGTAGCTCAGGGGATTGAAGGAGTCAGCCAGTTGGCAGTCGACTAGATGGGAGGAGGTGGTGGATGATGGTGAGAAAGTGCTCTCCTTATTTGTTGATGCCTGGTACAAATCCCCAGCTGACCTATTCAATTTCTGCTTCAGGTAGAAGTCTTCCTGTATGGGAATTGGCAAACTTTCAAGTGTAACATGGGGTCATAGAATAATAGATACAGAGTTGAAAAGAACATCAGAAACCAGCCAATCATCTTTATGATCTTCCTTTACTCACTATTTTGGGAGAATGAATGTTGGGAACCACTCCCATCTCCACACCTACATTCATTCCTACTCATTTTTTTAAAGTAAGGAAGGTTGGCTAGCTGTACCAAGCAGTCATCAAAACTATCTGGTATTGACTAAGAAATAGAGTGGAGGATTAATGGAATAGGTTAGGCACAGGAGACACACTAGTAAATGACTTTAGTAATGACTGTTTGATAAACCCAAAGACTCCAGCTTCTGGGATAGGAATTCAGTATTTGACAAAGACTGCTGGGAAAACTGGAAGAAAGTATGGCAGAAACTAGGCATAGACCAACATCTTACACCTTATACTAAAATAAGGTCAAAATGGGTTTATGATTTAAACATAAAAGGTGATACCATAGGTAAATTAGGAGAGGAAGGGAATAGTTTACTTCTCAGATCTTTGGAAAGGAGAACAGTTCATGACCAAATAAGATATAGAGAATATTATGAAATGCAAAATGGATGATTTTGATTATATTAAATTAAAAAGGTTTTGTACAAATAGAAGCAATACAGCCACAATTAGAAGGGAGGCAGAAAACTGGGAAATATTTTTTTATAGCCAGTACTTCTGATAAAGGACTCATTTCTAAAATATATTGAGAACTAAATCAAATTGATAAGAACCCAAGTCATTCCCCAATTGAGAAATGGTCAAAGGATATGAACAGGCAGGTTTCTGATAAAGAAATCAAAGCTATCTATTGCCATATGAAAAAATGCTCTAAATCACTATTGATTAGAGAGATGCAAATTAAAATGACTCTGAGGTACCACCTCACACCTATCCAATTGGCTAATATGACAAAAAAAGACAATGATAAATGTTGGAGAAAACGTGGGAAAATTGGAATACTAATGCATTGATGGTAGAGCTGTGAACTTATCCAACCATTCTGGAGAGCAGTTTGGAGCTATGCCCAAAGGGCTATAAAGCTGTGCATACCCTTTGACCCAGCAATACCACTATTAGGTCTTTGTCCCAAAGACATCATAAAAAAGGGAAAAGGACCCACATGTACAAAAATAATTATAGCTCTTTTTTGTGGTGGCAAGGAATTGGAAATTGAGGGCTTGCCCATCAATTGGGGAATGACTGAACAAGTTGTGGTATATAAATATAATGGAATACTATTGTGCTGTAAGAAACAATGAGCAGGCATATTTCAGAGAAACCTGGAAGGACTTGCAGGAACTGATGATGAGTGAGATGAGAAGAACCAGGAGAACATCATACATGATGTTCAACACATAGTGTGTGTTGATCAATTGTGATAGACGTGATTCTTTTCAGCAATACAGTGGTCCGAGATAGTTTCAAAGGACTCTCCAAATCCAGCAATACAAAGAACTGTGGAATCTGGATAAAATTGAACCATACTATTTCTATTGTTTTTTGTTTGTGTTTTTCTTTTTTTGAGGTTTTTCCTTTTTGCTCTTATTCTTCTCTCATTACATGACTAATACAGAAATATTTTTAATGTGATTACACATATATAACCTATATCACATTGCTTGCTGTCTTGGGGAGGGGGAAGAGAGGGGAGGGAGGGAGAAAAATTTAAACTAGAAATCTCATAAAACCAAATGTTGAGAATTATCTCTAAATGTAACTGGAAAATAATAAAATATTTACATGGAAAAATATATTTATTTTACCCAATTACATGTAAAGGCAATTTTTAATGTTTGATAAAACAATTGAGTTCCAATCGAGTTCTCCCTGCCCTCTCCCTGAGATGACAAGCAATTTGATATAGGTTATACATCTTCAATCATGCAAAACAAAATAGCAGAATAGTCATGTTGTGAAAGAAGACACAGATGCAAAAGAAAAAAAATGAAAATAAGTACAGTAAAAAATAGTATGCTTTGATCTTCATTCAGACTCTATTAGATCCTTCTCTAGAGGTGCATAGCATTTTTCATCATGAATTCTTTGGAACTGTCTTAGACCATTGTATTGCTGAGAATAGATAAGTCATTCACAGTTGATCATCATCAGTATTGCTGTTACTGTGTACAATGTTCTGGTTCTGCTCACTTCACTTTGCACCAGTTCATATAAGTCTTTCCAGTTATTTCTTTTCTGAACTCAACCCGTTCAAAATTTCTAATAGCACAACAGTATGCCATTAAAATCATGTACCACAACTTGTGCATCCATTCCCCAATAGCCTCTCAATTTCCAATTCTTTGTCATCACAAAAAGAGCTGCTATAAATATTTTTCCTTTAAAAAATATTTTTGGGTATTTCTGGATCAAAGGGTATGTACAGTTTTATAGCCCTTTGGCTATAGTTCCAAATTGCTCTCCAGAATGTTTGGACCAGTTCACACGCTTAAAAACAGTGCATTAGTGTCCAAATTTACCCATATCCCCTCAAACATTTATTATTTTCTTTTTCTATCATATTAGGCAATCTGATAGATGTAAAGTGGTGCCTTAGACTTTTAAAAAAAATTTACATTTTTCTTAATCAATAGTGATTTAGAGCAGGGTTTCTTAAACATTTTCTACTCATGAGGCCTTTTTACCCAAGAAATTTTTATGCAAATCCACATTATAGGTATATAAAATAAGCATACATAACCTTTTACTGTTGCCAAATTTTTAATGACTGCTACACTGAGTTACACAACCCCATAGGGGTCCATGACTCAAAGTTTAAGAATCTTTGATTTAAATCATTTTTAATATAACAATAAATAGCTTTGATTTTTTTCATGTAAAAACTGCTTGTTATATCTTTTAGCTGGTTATCAATTGGGGAATGACCTGTATTCTTATTAATTTGAATAAGCTCTCTATATATTTGAGACATGAGGCCTTTATCAGAGATATTTGCTGTAAAAATCTTTCCCAGCTTTCTGGTTTCCTTCTAACCTTGGTTGCATTTCTAAAGTACTTTTTAAAAGTGTAAGTGCTCCTAGTAGGGGAGGAGGAAAGCTCAAACTTTGATAGCTAACAACATCTCCATTATCAGGTAACACTTCAGCAGGGATTAGGATCATAGGACTTAAAGGTAGAAGGAAACTCAGAAAGCATATAGCCCAAATCCTTCATTTTAAAAAATTAAGAAACTGAGGCCCAAAAAGGGAAAGTGATTTTATCAAACTCACACAGAGTGTGAGTGTCTGACAAGTAGGAGGAAAGCCAGGAGATGGGAATATCTTTTTTTTTTTTTTAGTGAGGCAATTGGGGTTAAGTGACTTGCCCAGGGTCACACAGTTAGTAAGTGTTAAGTGTCTGAGGCCGAATTTGAACTCAGGTCCTCCTGACTCCGGGGCCAGTGCTCTATCCACTGCGCCACCTAGCTGCCCTGATGGGAATATCTTAAAAACCTAGAACGTATAAACGAGAACATGGTGATTGAAAGTGCCAATGATTGCAGAAAAGTCAAGAAGGATAAGTACTGAGAAAACGACATTAGATTAAGTAATTAAGAAAGCATTTCCTAACTTTGGAAAGAACAGTTTCAGTTAAATGAAGTTGGAAGGCATACTGCAGAAAATTAAATATTGAGCAAAAGGAAAGACAATGGAAGCATATATTATCAGGCCTTTTTTAGTAGTTTAGTTACAAAAGGGAAAAAAAGATACATACAATGATGACAACTGACTGGGATGGATGGATCAAGTGAGGAACTTTTGAAGACAAGGGAGACATAAGAGTGTTTGTTGGCAGTAAGAAAGCAGCCAGTAGTTAGTGGAGATGGGCAGCAGTGATCCAAGGGTGGGATTTAGCAGGGGGGAAGTCTTTGAAATAATAAAAGGTCACCCAGAAGATCAGTTGGCTCAACAAGGGGTCAAAAAAGGGAAGAGGAAAAAAGTATGTACAACACAGGAGTGATCTCCTGGCAAAGAACTAAGAAGAAAGAAAGGATTGAAGATCCTGGTTTAGAGAAAAGAATTTGGAGATGCAAGATAGAGGGAGAAGTAGAATGATAATAGATTAGGATCAGGTAAAGGGATTTCAGAATTCAGAAATGCAGATGTGGAGCAGTTGTGGGTTACAACAAGATGAAAGATATTGCAAGATTTGTGCGTTGCTATGTTGGAAAGAGGAGATCACAGAAAATTAAGAAATTGAGGAATTAGAAGTTTAGGGTGTTTGTGAAAGCATCAATATGTCTGTTGATGTTCCTTAGTATAAGTGTTAGAAAGGAGAGAAAGACTGTGAACCAGACACTGAAGTTGTTGAGGAAGGGGAAACAAAGTATTCTGGAGACTGGTAGATAGCTGCTATCAGAATCCTGATTAGGTGATAAATATAGATTGGATGAATCTCCAAGGAGAAGTAGTTACTAAGAAATAGTAGTAGAGGGAGAACCTGGAAATGGCAATGTAGAACAAGGAGTTTTCCTACTCCTCTGGGTCAGCTAGGTGGTGAAGTGTATAGAGCACTGACCCTGGAGTCAAGAGGGCCTAAGTTCAATTGTCACCTCACACACTTACTAGCTGTGTGACCCTGGGCAAGTCACATAGCCCCAATTGCCTTAAACATCTGGAACCATCTCTAGTCATCCTGATATATATCTTGGCATTGGACCCAGATGGCTCTGCAGGAGAGAAGAGAGTGAGGTTGATGACCTTGCATAGCCCTCTCTCACTTAAATCCAATTCAGTGCAAGTCATGAAATCACATCATGGTTCTCTTCAGGAATGGAGAACAAACAGTTCCATTTCCCTACTATGACTAATGAGTCTGGATTATTAGTGCAAGTTAAACCAGATGAGGAAAGGGTAGCCAGGAAAGGTGTTTAATTACAAAGGAGCCAGGTTTCAGTGAATACAAAACGATAGAGTAGGAAAGAAAAAGGTTTCAGGGGAAAGCAAGTTTGTTACAGATGGAACAAGCATGCCAAAGAGCAAGAGGGGTGAATCGCTTTAGAGAAAAATATGATGCCAACTGAGAAGGGTGGCTAGAGCAAAGCTGAGTTGTGGAGGTTGAGAATAAGGTAGCAGTCAGTGGGAAACAGAGAGAGGGGTTGTCATTTGGGTATTGGGAATTATTCAGATGGGGAGGGTATAATGGGGTAGAAGTATGCTAATGCTTGAATGATGATTTCACTTAGGTTAACATTATTTGATTTGTTGTTCATAACAATTGGATAAGGTAGGAAATAACAGATGTTATTATCACCAATTTATGTATCCAGAAACCAAGGTTCATAGGATTTAAACTACTTCCTCAAGGTCAGGTATTCTTAACTTTGGGTCAATGGACATAAAAACAAAATATTTGGGTAACTACATTTCAATACAATTGTTTTCCTTTGTGATCCTATGTATGCATTTACATTCTGAGGAGTCCATAGACTTTAATTGGCTACCAAAGGGTTTTATGACACACACAAAAAAAGGTTAGGGAAACCTTGCTCTAAGTTATACAACTAGAAAGGAAGAGATGGAGTACTCCAATTTTACTGACACCTAGCTCAGTGCCACCCTGACTCTGTTTTAATCTACTCTTTTTTCTGATGTGTTTGGATTAGGAGTTTGTAACAACCCTGCAAAGGAGCCTTGGAGTCTAGTCTCCAAGTGGAAATGTCCCAGGTTGTCAGGGAGCTCTATGTAGCTGGAAATGGGGGAAGGGGAGGTAAGATGGGGTGAAGCAATTGTTAAGGAGCTATGAGTAGCTAAGGAATTTGTCTGAAGCATAATCAAGTGCATGCTCAGGGAACTAAGAAGGTTCCCTCCTTTCCAGGAATACATTAATAATTTCTTCGTCAACTATACTATATACTCCTTGAGTATAATGATGAGTATGACCTAAATGTTATATATTCCTCAGTATCCATTACTTTGCACACAGAAGGCACTTAATAAATGTATATTACTTTTCAGTATTGTATAGCAAACTTTGATAGCAAATCACATATATGATGACTCCCTGAGGATTGCAGAGACCAAATCCCATAAAGAAAATGGTCACTTTATAGCTCCCCCAGCCCCCAGCCCATAGCTCTATTCTGCATACAGTAGGAATTTAAAGAATGTTTGTTGAACCTTAATTATTGAATAATGATAACATGAATAATAAATAAATTAATAATTTAAACAATATTCCAGAAAGAAAGGAGAAAATACCAGGTAGCTATTGGATGAAGAGTGGGAAGAACCTTAGAAGTACCTATTAATTTATAGAAAATGAATACTTCAGTCCTTTGAAAGATCATAACCCACATATCTACCTGCCCCCCATTGTCTTAAGAAGTAGTCTTAATGGGGTATATGCCCTTAAAAATAATTGCCTAGGGGGCAGCTAGGTGGTACAGTGGATAGAGCACCAGCCCTAGAGTCAGGAGGACCTGAGTTCAAATCTAGCCTTAGACACTTGACACTAGCTGTGTGACCCTGGGCAAGTCACTTAACTCCAATTGCCTTACCAAAAAAATCATTGCCTATTAGCCACAGACTTCTAGAGATGAACATTTCTGCACTTGTCTATGCAGGTCATTTTGATGAACGATACACTCCATAACTAAGCCAATGCTTGAAGCATTTCTCTTTTGCTTGCTTTCCATATGTAAATCAGGTCAAAAAGGGGATATAGAATTTTTTCTAAATGTCCCAGTGAATGAACCAAGGCCTGAGATGACAGGACTTCTAAGGGACCACATGGTAATGTTGCCCTAACTGGTCCCCTATGTCTCAGGCCACAATATTTTCCTCAAGCTTAACTTATTGGAAGGTGTAAAAATTGTGGTACTTCTAGACCAGTATTGTGTGTGAAATATTCACTTATGAAACCTGAAAGAAAATGAACCTAGCCAACTCAGGGAGGTTTGGGGGAAGGGATGATGTGGGGAGAGGGTGTTGTCAAAATTCGTACGAAAACTGGGGCCCATTTTCTTTATGGGAGGCCCTTTCACAGTCCCAAGAAATAAGCTGTTTGTGATGTTAACTCCTAACCAAGAAAAAGTAGAATGCTTCACATGGGCCCTAACTCAAAATGAAACACTGGGCAGGATGAATTCACACAAATCGAAATCAGAAAGAAAAATTCAACATATATAAGTTTGAAAGGTGCTAGCTGTACTCTCCAAATCTTTGATTTTCCCACAGGTCCACTGGACTCTGTGAGACTGAGTTCTATGCACATGCAACAAGGGACCCTAGAATCAATCCCTGGTCATTGCTTCCACCTAAGTGTGTGTCTTCAACATAATATCCTAGGATTGTAAGATTTAGATCTGGAAGAGATTTTTGAGGCAACCTTGTCCAATCCCTTATTTACTTATTGGGAATACAATTTCAGAGTAGTATTAAGACTCTAACCCTCATTCCATTTTTTTTTTTTTTTACTATATTACATTACTTCATCTACCATTGAAGTCAATGGATGTGACATCAAGTATTTCTGGGCAGGAGTCTGAAATGAGTTTTCACATTTCATCATCAACAGACTTTTAGGGCTTGAGGCATCCGTGCTTGAGATACCAATATACCAATATCCAATGGATATATAAGCTTCTTAAACCACAGTAGATATATAAGTTTATCCCTCATAGTAGGGCTTCTTTAGACATGCCTTACCCTCATACCAGCTACAGAGCAGGCTCTTTCAATGGAGATGAACAAAACAACAACTAGATTCATGTATTTTTTAATTAATTTATTTTCAAACATCGTGGATGACCATTTCCATTTTGGAAATATTGAGAATGTGTGCACTTCTTCCTACCTCCCTACCCCACACTCCACCCCTTTCTCTTCTGTTTGAAACCTGTTTAAAAGGCTCAGGGCAGCCTGCCAATTACTCTAACCCTTTAAATAACACAGGCATACACACACACACACACACACACACACACACACAGCCAAATGTGTTCAAAATGCAGACACTCACTTCCATTTTCATTTTTAAAGTACTGGAGTTTGTAAAGATCAGGCACTCGGCATTTCTCAGGCATTTATCCAAGCTCTTTATTCATTATTATGAGAGTTGGCTTACTGAACATCAAGAAACAAATGTGAATTCTGCTTGAGAAATGAAAATATTGTGGTCAGACTCCACTCCCCAGGATGCTTTTGAAGGTATAGAAAAACATGATCAAATAATTGAATGGTGCCATTTCATAATGCTTTTTGCTCAAATGGTTTGGTTCAAAAGATATGGCTTCTGGTCAAATTAGGAAAAGGGTTAGATTATTTTTTGGTGAGGCATGGGGGGATCGGGATGGGCACTGAAAAGTGAATTTCATTTCTTATGCTATGATTTTATTTTTAAATAAACATATGCACATTATTTTAACACAAGCATTTATTATTTATGTATATGAATATAATTATCATCATATATTAATACAATATATTTCTATTGATTAATATCTGTGAATTCATCAGTGTTTGGACCTCTCAGTGCAGAAATTTCTTCTACTTGTGCAGATGGGGAACTTAGATAGTTTTCTGGAGGCACAGAAAGGTCACACAGCCAGTATATGTCAGAAACCAGAATTTAATCCAGGTCTTACTGACTTCATGACCAACCAGCTCTCCACTGTCCTATACTGCCTCTTTGCATATTGAGTTTATTAATTAAAGTCACAGAATCATAGATATAGAGCTGAAAATGAATATCAGGTACAATTCTGAGGCTGTATTGATAGAGAGGTCACTTTTCAAAGATTTCAAAGATCTTGTTCTCAAAGCACAACCTACAACAGACCCAGCCAAACTGAAAAATCTTCAAGTACTGACCAGTGATGTATCATGAGACTATTGTCCAAAGTCCAGAGAGGATGATCAACACCTGGATGCTCAAAAGGTAATGATTTTTCAGTCTTATCAATGCTCAAAAACCATATAATAGATTATAGAGGGGTTATGATCTACAACTGTGAAGGGAGAAAGAAGATAGAAACATGAGATAATGTAACTTGAAAGTCTTGGAGCATGTCAATTGTCTATCCTCTACTGTTTTTTTTCTCTGATATCTTTTGTCTGATGAGAAGATAACATTTGGCATGGTATGGAGATGGTGCTGGTCCCTACAGGGTTATATCAGCAGCACCCATCTCTGGAGAATCCTACCAAACTGGAAAGTGTCCAAGTTTGAGTTCCAATGCTCTTATCCAAGGACCAGCCTACTCATGTCATGAAAGGGTAGATCACTGGATGATAATTTCTTTTCAGCTGCAGAAAGTCATGAAAGGACAGCTAGGTGGTGTAGTGGATAGAGTATCTGGGCTTGGAATCTAGAGGACCTGAACTCAAATCTGGCTTCAGTTATTTACTAGCTGTATCACCCTGGGCAAGTCACTTAACCCTGTTTGTCTCAGTTTCCTTTGCTATAAAATGAGCTGGAGAAGCAAATGTCAAAACACTCTAATATCTTTTCTAAGAAAACTACAAATTGGTTCACAAAAAGTAAGATATAACTTAAAATGATTCAACACTACCATACCAACTCAGGAAAACCATTTGCTAAGGGTAGAATAGTTGTGACCTTTGTTGGTGGGGGGGCGGAAATGAGATGGATCTAATCACAGGTATTTGAAAAACTGAAGAAACCATTGTTTCATGTAGTTTGGTGTCAGGCACCCCACATGTTTGAAGTGAACTGGGCAATAGGTATATGTGATAGGAAAAAGTACATATTTAAAGGATTACATATTTAAAATCAGAAGTTAATATTTTTCTAAGTTGGGCATAAATGATGATGTCATTGGTGGATTGACACTGGATAGACTGCAGAGTGAGTCTCTCTCCATAAGAATTATTTAGAAGCAGAATATTGTTTTTAACTGTGTAGGAGAAAACACTGGGCAAGATAGAAGAAAGGTTTTAATAAAATCAACTCTCTACTTTTAGCAAAAAAAAAGGAAAAGAAAAAAATGAGAAATATAGTAAAAGAATAAAATGAAAAGAGAAGAAAGAAAATACAGGTAATTGGATCAGTGGATAGAATGCTGGACCTGGAATAAGGAATTAAAATCTGGCCTCACACACTTATTAGCAGTATAACCCAAGCAAGTCACTTAAGTTCTCTCTGTAAAAGGGTGATGATAGTAATAGACTCTCCAAATTCCTGTGAAAATAAATTACATAATATTGTAACCCTTAAAACACTATGTAAATGTTATTATTATTGATTCCTACAAAGTAATAAAGAATCATTTTAGAAGCTAAGTGCACTATCAGTTCCAAATTCTTCCCAAACCCACCCCCACACTTAGAGGACCACTCATAGATAGCAGGGAGCATCCAGGGTATCTCAGTTCATGCACTGTGGGGTGCTCTACCCACCCTCCACCCCCACACATTTGTAACTCCAAGTGCCAACCTTCTTCAATGAATGTAAATCAAAGGAAACTGCTTGCAATGTACTATAGACATGCATACGCATCTATTCATAACTATTAATAATTTGAGGCCTTTTCTTCCTTGTTAAGGTCTCCTCAACCTAGGGCAGCATTCACATGGAGAATTCTAAACAAAACTTGTAAACTCTTTTGAGAAAAAGCTCAATTGTTCTGTTCCTAAGAGTATATCTCAAGGCCATTTCCCTTGGCAATTGAAAAATCTGCTTAGGAGATAAAGGAGACATTTTAGGGTACTGATTATTTTCTGTTTATTTATTCAATTTATTTCAATTTCACTATTTTGTCTTACTCCCTTAAACTATTGGGAAGATCTTTCTTATTTCCATTTCTGAAATTGTGATAAGATTCATCTCAATCCAAATGAAGAAGCTTTTTTGGTGTGTATGTTTTTTTGCACTCTAGTTCCTATAATATCACAGCATTCAGAATCCTAAAAAGAGGTTAGAAAGATGAACTTTGCCAACTCACCTAACCAATCATGGTCTTAGAACACCTGGGAACTAGGAAACTGATACATTGATGAGGTTGGTGAATAATTTTGGATTTTAGTACAGTCCCGGGGCTGTTGCTACTATTGAGGCAGCTAAGTGGTGCAGTAGAGAGAGTACTGGGCCTGGAGTAAGGAAGTCCTGAGTTCAAATGTTACCTCAGTCACACACGTACTAGCTGTGTGACTGTTCAAGTCAAAACCAATTGCAAAAAAGGTGATAATAAAACTCAGTTTCATCATAAAGCCTATTTTTCAGTCTTTCTATCTTCATTGTCTGAATATGAGTTTGTGCTTCAAAAGTTTATACGTAGCCTACTATCATCCAGGTATTGCAACCACTCATGAGGCAAATTAAGATAGCTCTATTGAGAAGGATTTATTAAGGGTTTACTGTGTATACAATATTAGGCTAAATGCTAGAGAAAAAAGAAAAAGCAAGGAAAGAAAGAAATAAAACTGTACTTGAACGTATATCTATTTACTATTTCCTACATCATTGTTTCACATCATGAAATTTTGGTTTAATAGATTTAAAAATAACTTTTTTATTAAGATCTTTTTCATCACTTAAACATCTTCCTGTATCTCTCTCCCTCCCCCTTCCCTTAAGTTATTCTTTATATAAGCCTACCTTTAAGTCTGGAACATTTGCATAAAATACTTTTCACTGATGGGAAAAATGATAATGTTATTGAGTACCTAAGTGAGGGTCAGAATTGGTACAAAAGTTTCAGAGAAGAGATATTCTCCCTTCCTGCTTTGAGAGAGTAAATGCTTTGGAAGACAGACACTTAGAAATGCTAGTCTACCTAAAGACTGAGGACACTTTCCCCTTAGCTGAATAAAGGTCTCTCTTTCTTGGTTGAGTTGAAGTATCTAACTCCTTGTACCAGAGCATATCCACTTTGTGTTTTCTCTGGTATATTCTAATCTATATACATTTTCTTATTTCTGTTTGCTATATGCTTGGATAGGTGAGTTTATTCACTATTTACTCTTTGTGATGACTTTTTGTATAACTAGCATTTGATGAAAAGTCATCAGCCCTTGAGATATAAAGTTGGAGTACCTCTGTCTCTTTAGAGATTAGCCTCTAGGAAATTGGCTTGAACCCAAGAAAAAAGTCACTCTCCATACCAGTCAGAGCAACAGATATAATGCTAGTTCAATATCCTTTCTCTCAGTAGAATAGATGATAGATAGATAGATAGATAGATAGATAGATAGATAGATAGATAGATAGATAGATAGATAGATAGGAAGGAAGGAAGGAAGGAAGGAAGGAAGGAAGGAAGGAAGGAAGGAAGGAAGGAAGGAAGGAAGGAAGGAAGGAAGGAAGGAAGGAAGAAAAAAGAAAGAAGGAAGGAAAGAAAAAACATTTAGTAAACACTTAAAATATGCCAGGCACTATGTTAAGCAGTGAGGATATAAGCACACGCACACACACACACACACACACACACACACACACACACGTCCCTACTTTTAAGAAGCTTACATTCTAATAGAAGAAGATGGAAAAATATAGGAACCATTTAGGTAGTGGAAGAAGAAGAAAAGATAGCTACTATGGAGGTAGAACATTCTGAAGAATGATTTGTCCTATAAGGGATAAGACAAAACTCTTTTCAAGATAGATTAATAAATAACAACAGGGGCAGCTAGGTGGCCCAGTGGATAAAGCACCGGTCCTGGATTCAGAAGTACCTGAGTTCAAATCCGGCCTCAGACACTTGACACTTACTAGCTGTGTGACCCTGGGCAAGTCACTTAACCCCCATTACCCCGCAAAATAAATAAATAAATGAATAAATGAATGAATAAATGAATGAATAACAACGGATCTATCCCAATCCATTGTAGCAAAAGGAGCAATCAGGTTTAAGTATGTCCTCAATTAACATTTGTTTCCAGAATAGGTGGAGGGATGGGGTTAAGGAAAGGGAACAACTCTTCCTTTCTCCTTCTTTCTCCCTATTTTCCCTACAGGGATGTACACTTAAGGCTTACCTTACCTGGACACTCTTCTCTATTTTTTTAAGTTCTCTAACTTGGTGACATCATCTGTTCTCATTGGTTTAATTATCATCTTTATGTAGTTGACTCTAGAATCTACAAATGCAGCCCTATTTTTCTTTTTCCTGAATTCTATTCTCACAACATAACTGCCTGTGAAACATTTTGAACTGGACATCATGTAGGTATCTCAAACAGAATATGTCCAAAACTGAACGCATTAAATATCCCTCTAAACTTGCTACTCTTCTTTTTCTTTTTTTACAAGACTGAAAAGACCACCCTGCTTCTAATCATTCAGGTTCACATCCTCAATTTCAGCCTCAATTTCTCACTTCCATTAATCCTATATATTTAATCAGTTGACAGATCTTAGCAAATCTATCTCTACAACATTTCTCCCATGAAATCTCTTTGCTTCTATAATCACCACACTACTAGTTCAAGCCCTCAGTTCCTCTGACCTGGCCTATTACAATTGCCTCCTAATTGAACTCCCGAAATGAAGTCACTCCCCCTCCCAATCCATAATTCACGCATTTGTCAAAGGGATTTTCCTAAAACACGTATTCTTGTTCACTCATTTTCAGTCATGTCTGACACTTTGTGATCCCATCTGGGGTTTTCTTGGCAAAGATCATGGAGTGCTTTGCCATTTCCTTCTATTGCTTATTTTATAGGTAAAGAACTAAGGCCAACAGGCTTAAGTGATTTGTCCAGCGTCACACAACTAGTAAGTGTCTGAGGCCAGATTTGAATTCAGAAAGAGGAGTCTTCCTACCTCCAGGCTGAACTTTCTATCCACTGTAACAATTAGTTGCCCCTATTTTGGATTAAAGCACAGATTTTACCATAGTCCCCTTGTTGCTCTGTGAGCTTCAGTAACTTTCTATTACCTAGAAGAGCAAATGTCAAATCCTCTGTTTGGCATTTAAAGCTCTTTAAACCTGGGTCCCTTCCTACCTTTCTAACCTTATAACACATTGATTCTCTTAGTTCAGCCAAACTCATTTGTTTTGTTTTGTTTCGTTTTTTTTCTCTTCCTCATATATAATGCTCTTATCTCTTATGGTTGTGCCTTTGTCTTGGCTAACATTCTTGCCTGAGGTTCCCAACCTTCTCATCTTCATCTCTTGGAATTCTATATTTCCTTCAAGACTCAGTTCAAGAGTCAACTTCTGCTCTTGTGCCACATCCCTAACTTTGTGGCCTCCCTAGCCCATTATCTTTTGTCTAATATCTATATCTACACACACATATAAATATATACACATATGTGCATATATACATATATGATTGCTATCATATATGTGCATATAATCATGTTTTATTCACCCCTCTCATTAGCATATAAATTCTTAAAGATTAGGGACTGTTTTCATTATCCTTTTGTATCCCCATTTTTAGCACTGTGCCTAGCAAATAAAAAGTATTTCATTAGTGCTTATTGATTGACTGCTGAGTCATTTGGTATTCCTTTCCTCATAAATGTAGTATACAATGAAATAAGTCAACTGAGCTAAAGAGAAGTCAAGAGATATCCACAAAATGCACAACAAAGACAAGTATCCCAGTATATACTATATTGAATTTTTTCACTGGTGGGTTGTTTTTTTTTTGGTGAGGCAATTGGGGTTAAGTGACTTGCCCAGGGTCACATAGCTAGTAAGTGTCAAGTGTCTGAGGCTGGATTTGAACTCCAGTCCTCCTGACTCCAAGGCCGGTGCCCTATCCACCGTACCACCTAGCTACCCCATTCACTGATGTTTTGAAGACAGATTACTTTTATTAACCAACAATTACATAAGGTGCCAAATAAGCTCTTCCCCATTGATTCATATTAGTAAGTAAATGACCTTGGACTCTCCAAAATATTCCTAGGAAACACAAACTCTGGTAGTTTCTATCAAGTTGGGATAACTTCAACACAACTCCATTAACTGAATCTAATATATTAGTGATAGAGGACCAGCATGGCAAAATTCAAAATGTTTATCATAAGGTTGGTTATTAGATTCAGATCTGGAAAGGACCATTATTTTGAAAATATGGAAGCTGAGGTTCATAAAATTTAATTAACAAGGTCACACAGGTAGTGAGCAACAGAGCTAGGCTCTGAACCCATGTAACTGATTCTAAAACCAAAATATAACAAAACAGAAAACTATAATTTCTACTATGTTACCACAGGTAATTTATCTGTTTGTTCATTTATTTGCTTATTTGCTTTTTGTGTTTGTTTATTGCTCCTGATTAATTTATTCATTTTTATTTCATTCATTCATTCATTCATTCATTTATTGACTATGGGAAATCATCATACCTTCTCCTACAGTTGGAAAATCTCTTAAGATAGAAGGGTTATGGTCTGCATTGGTATTTACATATATGGAATGATAAATCCTTAAAGTTTTATGTAAAGTTGTTCCTACCCATAAGCACTGAGATACTGTGTGTTTTTTAAGTGTAGACCTCACTTTAATTGTGATTTTTCATGCTTTGAACATTTTTAAAGGATTCCATTTTTCCTTCTTTGTCAATTACAAAATAAATATATTAAAGCTTTCTGAAATTCATACACTCATATTATTTATTTTTGGGAGTGAGACAAAAATTACCTTTGTTTCTTTCTCTAGTTTATTTTCAATTGTTTTTTGTATTTTCTCCATGCTGACAAGAGACACAAGAAAGAAGATGGAAGCATATTAAAAAATTGAATTTCTCATAGTATCATAGAAACATGGGTTGCCATGGCCAAAGAAGTTAGAACCTAGTAGCAAGAATCACCGTAATGAACCTCTTGATTCTAAACTAGGCTAATCCTTAGACTATAGATACAATAGTCTACTTAAACTGAATTAAAAGTCATTTTAGAAGAGTACAAAACCACCAGAACTTATTTTCCAAATAAAATACTTCTCTACAATAAACCTTTAGATATTTGGGTAATGAAGGTGATTGACTGTTTGCATCATCTTTACCTATACCTACCTTTGAAGTCATTATAAGATGAAAATATGAATGTTCTTGTCTAGTTCCTCATATACTTATTTATTTCTTTCTTTATCTCCAAGCTATATCCTTCACTCTCTGCATTTTCTTTATCATGCCAAAGAAACTTCTTCACCCTGCAAGTTTATTCTACCATTGGACTTTACACTTTGGAAGTAACCTCCTTCCCTATGTCCTCTACTTCTGATTAGCTAGCTCCTCCCAGACCCTCCAGGTTAAGGAGGAAGACCATGCCAACCATGTCTTCATTTGCCTCCATTTGCACTTCTGATTCTCCCAACTTTTATACCATTTCCCCAGGCCAAGGTGCCTTCATCTCTTTTATTTCTCCATTCTCTACCCTGCTCACACAAACCTTCTTTGCCCCCAACACGAACACACACACACACACACACACACACACACACACACACACACACACGTTGCTTTCTCCAACTAGAATATAAGCTCTTTGAGGAAAGGGTGTCTTTTATTTGTATTCCCACTACTTAGAACAATGTCCAACACATTGTAAGTGCTCAAAAATAGCATATTGTTAACTAACTTGACACTTTATGTTGGTCAGTAAGTTATGATTATTTTCATGGTGTTTTATTTATGCTTATTGTAAATAATGTGTTAGAAGCAAACAAACAAAAAAGATTATTTTTTAATCCAAAGGATGAGCTTGAGATCATAGCATCATGAGTATTTCAATAACTACCCCTTTCAAGATCTTTCCTGATTCCTAAAGTTAGTTTCTCTTCATCAATCAATAAACATTTATTAAGCACCTAATATTTGCCAGTACCCTGTGCTAAACACATATGAAAGCAGCATATATGTGCATATTTATACATATGTATGTGTATATACATTTATATAATTTCGTACAGTCTTTATATACTTACCTGTGCATATGTTTTCTCCCTTCAGTAAAATGTAAGCTCCTTGAAGGCAAGCATTCTCAGTTTTTTAGTTGTAGCCTCACAATGCAGCACAATGTTTGGTGCATAGTAGGTACTTAATGTTCATGTTGATTGATTGAAGAGTTTTTTAAATGCTGCTTCATATAGCCTTTGAGAGCTTAATGAAGTCAACTCTGTTAACTCCTTCATTTACCTCTCTAAGGAAAACTTGTGAGACATCTGTCCAATTAGCTATAATTTTCTTTTGTATTCTGATTTCATTATTACTGAAAATATCATTGTGGTTATTAGTAATTTCTTCCCGGACCATATCCAATGTACTGCATTTATAATACAAACAATTAATAATGATAGATGGTCTAAAGTTTATATGATTTTTGGCATCTTTCTTTCTGCTTTCCAGCTACTCTGATGTCATGAAATAGCCAGAAAGAACATTGGCTCCCAAATCACAGAACACGGATTCAAATCCCCTTAATTATGATTATTACTATGTGACCTTGGAGAAGTCACTTAATATTTTTGAATCTCAGTTTACTAATCTATGAAATGAATGGGGTTGGACTAAATGGCTTCAGAAGTCATCTTCAGGCCTGGCTCTATTATCATGGAGAACTTTAGGACTGAAGGCCGGATTATATTTTCATTTGTTTCTGGGTTACTACGGCCAATGAATTTGTGATCTAGTGGGAGCCTATTTACTCTTCCATATTTAGTTTGGCTAGTTCTCATACAAAAGAAGACATTTTTTTTTATCAAGAGAAAACCTGAAGTTTTCCAGAATGTTAGAACCTACCAATACTTTTGGCTTAGTTGTGAAAACTTCGCATCACCTCTAAGCTATGGTAATAAATAAAAACAGGTTTTTTGTGGAAGACATAAGATATTTCAAGTTCACCTTTCAATTGCTATAAGAATCGAAATGTAGGGGAAGTTACTGCAGGATGGGGTAGCCAAAGAAATTATCATAGAGGAAATGGAATTTGATATCATGGATTAGAAGAACACTAGATTTGGAGTCAGAAATAAGAGTTTGAAGTCTGACTCTGCTACTAAATTAGCTGTATAATGCTTGACAAGTTAATTTATAGTTGAGCCTCATTTTATTCACCTATATAATGATGCTAATTGTCCTTGCACATTAGACCTCACAGAGATAAAGTGAGGATCCAATCAACTAATCAGCAAACATTGATGAGATACCTACTATGTGCCAGACACTGTACTAGACATGGATGTAAGTACAAATATGGAAATAATCCCTACTCCCAAGGAGCTTATAGTCTGATGGGAAAGATAAGTATGCTTATAAATGCATATTGAATAATATAAACATAATTGAAAAAATAAATATAACATAGTTACAGAGACAACACAAACAGTTGGGAAGAAATAAATGTAGAAGGTAGTACTTAAACTGTGTCTTGAAGGAAAAGAGGAATTCAGTGAGGCAGAGGTGAGGAGGAAATGCATACCAGTAGGGTAGCCAGTCCAAAAGTATTGAGTTGAGAGAGGGAGCATCATGTGTAAGGAAAAAAGAAGAGAAAAGATTTGTTTTGCTGAATCAGAGTATGAGAAAGGGAATAATGTCTAATGACACTGGGAAGATAGGTAGGAGCCAGGTTGTGTAAGGTTTTATATGCTAAACAGGAGAGTTTCTTTTTAAAAATTTTTTCCCTAGAGGCAATGTGTCCCCCCTGGATTGATGGAAAAGAAGAGTCACATAGGAAAATCTGAACTTAACCTTTGCCAGTAGTTTGTACTAGAATGAGGGAGTCTTGAGACTGGGAGACCACTTAGGAGGTTATAGCAATAACATAGGCAAGAGGAGACAAAAGCTTGGGCTAAGGTTGTAGCTATATGAGTAGATGGAACTCAGATTAAATAGATGGAATGAAGGCAGAACTTTTGGGATAATGTAGGGTAATAGAGAATGAGTTCAGGATATTGCCATGGTAATGAGCCAAGGAACCTGGAAGAAGAATAGTGCACACACACACACACACACACACACACATACACACACATGTGTAACTATATGTATTAGACAAATGTGTATATACACATATACTCATTGTGTATATGTATATGATATATGTGTGACATGTAGGTTACATGGATAGATACATGTATAGTATATATTTCCATATATCCAGATATATGTAAATATATGTATATAGATACAAAATATATGGAAGTTTTTTTGTCTATGAGTCGCTGCAGAGTCAACCTATGAAAGCTGATGACGTTATAAAAAGAGAGGAGATGATTAAAGGGAGAAGCGAATAGAGCCTAAGCTAGAACCTTGAGGAATACAAAGTTAGAAAACTTTAATAAGGATGATGAGGTAGCAAAAGAGAATTAGCAGGAATGGTAAGACAGGTAGGAGGAGGACCATTAGAGAGGACCATCACTAAAACACAGGAGGGGAGAACATCCAGGAGGAAAGAGATTGTTTGGCAGTGTCAAATGCAGTAGCAGTTAAGTCAAGAAGCATGAGAACTGAGAAAAGACTACCAAAGTTAGCAATTAAAAGCTTGTTGGCAGAGAGAGAGAGAGAGAGAGAGAGAGAGAGAGAGAGAGAGAGAGAGGAGAGAGAAGTTTGAATTGGGTGATGAGGTTAGAAGCTAAACTACAAATGGGTGAAGAATATGCATAAACTTGAATATTTATGCTTGTTGGTTGACATTTGTCAAATTCATAATAAAAACATTTTTAAGTTCTATTCATTGATTTGTGTGTGATTTGAACATGTTTGGATAAAATATTTTTGGAGAAAAGATATTGACTGCTACCAATAAAAAGGAGGGTTTTATATTTTCTTAGCTCTGAGTCAGTTATGTGACTATGAACATGTGGTTTTATGGTGATTAACCACAAAAGTCTGCCAATTTTTTTTTCTCATACTTTCATCAAGGATACCCTCAATGCATAAATAGACCATTCTCATCAAGATTTTATGTAAATTAGTAAATAGGGCTATAGATTGCTCCTTAGCTTACAGCCCTTAGTAAATAATAGGTGCTAATAAATGTTTATTGACTTGTTGATTTAATGATTCATAATCATTGAAAGGAGAAACAACTAGAAATCCATACAAGGAAAACAAAACAAAACAAGTAGATAAAAACACATATTGGTAAGATTGTAATAAGTTCATTTGCAAGTCCACAGACTTAGTTGATTAGCTCTTTGGTAGGAATTGTAGATTAATAACAAGATAGGCCCAGGGTTGAATAAGAGGAACAGGATATTTGGCTGGATACCATTTAGGAAATTATGCAGTGCTGGGGAAGCTATTTGGCACAGTGGATAAAGCACCAGCCCTGGATTCAGGAGGACCTGAGTTCAAATCCAGTCTCAGACACTTGATACTTACTAGCTGTGTGACCCTGGGCAAGTCACTTAACCCTCATTGCTCTGCAATAAACAAAACAAAAAAACAAAAAGAAAATTATGCATTGCTGTCAATGATCCCAATACATATTGATGCAAAAATCATTTGTTTTCAACTTTAATACTCTGATGATAAAAATCACTGACACTAACTACTCTCTCTCCTAGCAGGTGAGTCAAAGTCAGAGCACATGAAGAAACTGAAGGTTGGGAGAAGTAGTGGATAATAACCACTTCAACCATCACTAATCAGAAGTTCCACAGGCAGTGAAAGTTGAAGAACTATGCAGGATATATGTGAGGCATGAGTGACAAGAAGGACTTGATTTTGCAAGAACTTCCTTATATACTTTCTTCCTTTTGTTGTTATTGACATCATTTCAGTGGTGTCTGACTCTCTGTGACCACATTCGGGGTTTTCTTGGCAAACATACTGGACTAATTTGCCATTTCCTTCTCCAGCTTATTTTACAGATGATTAAACTGAGGCAAACAGAATTAAGTGGCTTGCTCAGAGTCACTTAGCTAGTAAATATCTTAAGCCAGATTTGAATTTAGGAAGATTAGTCTTCCTGACTTTGGAGACTGGACTCTCTCAACAGTACCACCTAGCATACTTCCTCCCTACAAGAAACTAACCAAAGGCTTTGCCAACTTATGCCAAAAAAAAGAAAAAATGGTAACCACAAAACATTAAATGATAAAATTGTTCAAAAATAAAATTTCAGTTGGAAAGGACCTCACAGGTAATCTGATACAGTGGTGTCAAATTCAAAAATAAACAGGGGACATGAAACCATGCACAGGAATACCTGTGGACCACATACTGTAACATAAACCACATATCAAAATTGTCTACATTCTATTGTATTTAATCTGGTTCCAGCCCACTTAGAAATGTTGAGCTGCATGTGCATGTTTGCCATATCATAGGAATCAACAGTAATTCCAATAAGTCTAACTTCTGATTTATTAGGGAATTCCTCAGCCTAGAAATCCCAAGATCCTCCTGAAGAGTATCTATTAGCTGTGTGACCTTGGGCAAGTCACTTAACCTCTGTTAACCTTAATCCATAAGGGAAAGAATTACAAACCGCTCCAGTATCTTTGTCAAGAAAACCCCATGGATAGCATTGGCCTGCTATATTCCATGGGGTCATGAAGAATGAGACAAGACTGAATGATGATATCATCAGACTGTCTTGGTGAGGAAGGAAATATCTAGTCAATCTCTTCAGAATGTCTAAATGGGACCAGAAGGCTAAGGTAGTGGAGGCTTCCCTTTAGGATGGAATCAGACTGAGAGTTCATCTTATTTGCACAACCCTGCAGGCTATATTTCTTTGACTACTTAGGCTACTATTTAAGAGGAAATGTTTTGCCCCAAAAGTTACAGTACAAAAGTTTTATACATTTCATCCACAAATTAAAGATATTAATCTTAATGTTCTGGATTAAGATTAAAAGGCCAAGGGGCAGATAGGTGGCACAATGGATAAAGCACTGGCCCTGGATTCAGGGGACCTGAGTTCAAATCCGGCCTCAGAAACTTGACACTTACTAGCTGTGTGACCTTGGGCAAGTCACTTAACCCTCATTGCCCCACAAAAAAAAAAAAAAAGATTAATAGGCCTCATTGGACTTGAAGTCAGAAGACTTAAATTAAAATCTTGGTTTTGCCATTTACTAAATTCATGACCCTGGATCAAGTTGCTTATCCTCTCTGGCCCTCAATTTTTTTTCTTTTATAAAATGAGAAGATTGGATTACATGTCCTTCTTCCAACCCCAAATCTATGATCCCCATTGACAGGGAATTTGATGAAGTATATGATAGTTTGTTAAAATTGCTAGGAAAATTTCCTGCCTATCCAAAATCTACTTTTTAATTTCTTATTCTCAGATACACCTTTTAGGGCTAAACAAGACAAATTTGAACACACTTTCTATAAGATACATCCTTCAAATATTTGAAGGCAATAATCACAACCCCCATCCCAGGTCATTTCTTTTCTAGGCTAAAAATTCCAAATTCTTTCTATTGATCCTTGTGTGATAAGTCTAATCACAATCAAAATTCTAATCACCTTCATATGGTTTCTCTCTAGTTTACCAGTATGAGTCAAACATAGGCATTGGATCTCCACAGGATGGAGGAAGGAGATAAAAATAGAACAAGTGTAAAAAATATAATTGGAATACCCAGCTTATCCTCAAAGAGTTTATGGTCTTCATCTGTATATAGTACAAGTAGGGGCCCTGAGGCTTTCTTCCCACTTGAAATGCTTTTATTCCTCCTTTCCAACTCTAGAAATCTCAATCCATCTATCAGAGCCCAGCTCAGAGCCTACCTTCCACAGGAAGCTTTCTTTAAACTCCTATAGCACTTAATGTCCATAATTTTACTTTACAAAGCAAGTGCCCCAGAACCCTCTGAAATATTGTTGTTGTGCAGTCATTTGGTTGTGTCTGACTCTTTGTGACCCTGTGGAGTATAGCAAACCAATATTATCCATAGGGTTTTCTTGCAAAGATAATGGAGTGGTTTGCCATTTCCTTCTCCAGCTGATTAAGACAAATAGAGATTAAGTGACTTGCCCAGGATCACACAGCTAATAAGTGTCAGAGGCCAGATTTGAACTCATGTTTTCCAGACTCCAGGCCCATTGTTCCATCCACTGAGCCACAATAGTTTTATTGATAGCTTTGTTTTGTACCTGCATTTTCCAATATATCTCTTCTACCTCCTCCCCCACCCAGAGAGCAATCTCTTAAAACAAAGAATTTTTAAAAATAAGAAAATAAAACACATTTATTCATTAAAATTTAACCAACACATGAAAGTTTGACAATGTGGTGTTCCACAGCCATAGTCCCTCCACCTCTGCAAAGTACTTTCTTATATCCCTTTTCAGGGGACTGAGATTGGTCATAATCACTTCTTGGGCTTCTGTTTTAATTCTTTTGTTGCTGCTGTTCTTTTCATTTGCATTGCTGTAGTCATTATATATGTTGATATACTGATTTTACTTGCTTGATTTTGCATCAATGCATATATTTCCCAGGTTTCTCTCTATTCATAATATTCTTGGTTTCTTCACAGTAATACTCTATTTAATTCATGTTTTACAACCTGTTTAGTTATTCTCCGATCAACTGACAACTGCTTTATAAAGTAGTGTTTCCTTCTCTGCCTCCTATTGTTGTATCCTGGAATTTTTATTCAAATCTTTTATCTTTAACTTTTTAAAAATTTCTTGTCACATACTGTAGACTCCATGAGGGCAGTGGATGTTTCTTGAATATCTCTATAACCTTTCAAAGCAAGAGTTCTTAACGTTTGTTTTTTAACATCATGGATCCCTTTGACACTCTGACAAAGCCTAAGATCATCTCAGGATGCTTTTTAGATACATAAAATAAAATAAATAAAAATAAAATAAAGATGATTACAAAGGAAATTAGACATGTTGAAATGAAATTATCAGTTTTTGAAAATAAGTTCATGGAAACTTGATTAAGAACTATTGTTGTAAAGGATTTGACCAGGATCTTGGGAATTGATGACTACTTTAACTTCCCATGGTAGCCACTCTTTGCATAGAATGCATCCAGATTATCCATTATGTTAGACCTTTCCACCTCCAATAGTTTTTAATACATGCTTGATCTTTAACCCTTACTTCAAAGATGCAAGTCTCCAATCTTTTTCTTCCTTGAGTTCATTTTTATCACTGGGTTTTGTCTGCCCTGCAATCTTTAATCGCCTGCCTCACTTTGAAATGTGCAGGCATAGAATTCCCTTCCCACAGACATATGATTTCCCTTCTTTGAATTTTGGGGGCATGATTCTAGGTTGGTTTTCCATATTCTTATGATAATCGACATACAGGTATAGTAGGAGTCCTAGAAGTGGGATTAAGAAGACAGAATTCATTGGAATTTTAGTAGATTATAAAGCAATTAAGAGTAAACAGTAACGGGGCTGCTAGGTGACGCAGTGCATAAAGCACTGGCCCTGAAGTCTGGAGTACCTGAGTTCAAATCCGGCCTCAGACACTTAACACTTACTAGCTGTGTGACCTTGGGCAAGTCACTTAACCCCAATTGCCTCACTAAAAAAAAAAAAAAGAGTAAACAGTAAGATACAACTTCCAAAATAGCATATTTAAACTTAGGGATATATTCTCAATAGCATAGTATTCTAAAGGAAGGAGGTGATATTCTGACTGTACTATGAATTGACTAGACTACTCCTTTACTGTTATGTTCTATTTAGGGTACCACATTTTAGAAAGAGTATTGACAAGCTCCAAAAAGGCTAGATAGAAAAGGGAGACTAAGATGGCAGAAGGACTAGATACTGTTCCTTACTAGAAATATTTAGGGAAAAATATTTCTGGATATTTAGTCTGAAGAGAAACCCGAGAGGGATAAAAGCATTGCCTTCAGACACTTCATGACTGGTCACAGAGAAATGTTATTACACTACTTTCATTTAGACCAAGAGGCAAACATAAGAGCAATCAGAAGACACTGCTGAAAGGTAGATTTTTGCTCAATGTAGTAAAAAAAATACAAATAATTAGCCAAACTGTTAAGCATTTTTAATTGCCAATTATACATCAGGCATTGTGCTTGGGATACAAAAGCAGGCAAAAAATAGCCCCTGCTCTCAAGGAACTCACAATTGAATGAGGGAGCCAACATCCAAACAATTATTTACAAACAAGTTGTGCACAGGTTAAGCTGGAGATAATCAGCAGAGGGAATGCATTCAAATTATGAAGGATCAAGAAAGGTGTCCTGTAGAAGGGGAGATCTTAACTGAGATTTGAAGGAAGCTAGGAGTTGGAGATAAGGGAGGAGAGAATTCTAGGCATGTGGGACAGCCAGTGAAGATGCCCAGAGTAGGGATATGGAATGTCTTGTTTCAGGAACAGCAAGGAGGCCAGTTCCACTGGATCATAGGCTATATGAGACAAAGATTAGAGACTGGAAATGTCCAAAAGTAAGATGGATCAGCTCTGCAGGTAGAAAGTTACCTATCACTGGACATGGTATAGATGATATTGGATGACCACTTCCTGTATTCAGGATCACTGTACAGTGCAAAGAACTCTGGATTTAGAATCAAGATACCTGGGCCTGATTACAATTCTTACACTTACTAGGTATATGAACTGAATTTACTTCTCTGTAAAGAAAACAGTTAAACTTGCCAAGGCTTATTGTGCTGGGGAGAAAGTTTTGGACATAGAGATATGTGTTCACATCCTGATGGACTGGCTGGTGACACTGATGGCATGACCAAGTATAAGTTATTTAACTTATTTAAGTCTCACTGTATTCATCTGGAAACAGGGCATACTAATGCTTACATTATTTTCTTCACCATTATGTCACAAGGACAGTGTTTTGTAAACCCTGAAGCATGAGCTATTGTGATTGTGATTATTATTCCTTTTCAAGGACCCATTAGACTAGGTATCCCATGAAGTCCTTTCTAAATTTAAGATTCCATGATTCTCATAGCTGGAAATCTCAGAGAGATGACATTTTTATCAAGGCCTAAATCGCAATGCTGAATCGTTGTAATCTTGTCACCCACCCTTCTGGGCCCAGAGTGGAGCACAGAGCTGTGCACTTTGGAAGGGATTTGACGTATGGAGGGAATTACTAGAGAAACAGATATTGGTGCTTTGTTGCCTGAGACTATTTCATTTCTGTGGATAAAAGGCTTCAGTCCTCGGGGCTATATCAAGTTGATGTCCTTCCCAAGTACTAACATTCCCATTTAAAAGAGGAAACAATTTGACTATCTTTGTTGTTTCTACCATAAATCCTGTTGGATGCACTTCAAATGGGACAAGTTTCAAATTTCACCCAAGAGACTTGTATCAGTTTTCCTTTCCATTCAAAGATCCACGGTGGGAAATGGTTTTCAAAATAGTCTGTACTACATTTAGAAGTGGAATATTTTAGAACATGAATGCATAAGTAGAAATTGGTGTGGGGTAAATAAACCCTACTGACCTTCAGTAATGAGTGATATCAACTCCACTTTTTTCACAGTTATAGCTGAATTGCTTATCAAACAGATCCCTACCCACAGTCTCATAAATTACAGCAGCTAAGAGAGTCGATTGAAATTCCTCCATTCAATTTTATTCCATATTATTTCCTTCCATTACTGTTTTTCCAGGCATCTTTGCATTGCAGTGTGCCAAACAGGACCTCTTCTGCAATTACTGATTATGTGAATTTGCACATCATTAGTTTACAAACTGTGCATCTGTGGCTGAGAAAGTGGTGAATGGTGCCCTCTCTACACCTGGTGAATAGAATCAATTCATATGTGCACTTTTGGAAAAAAAGACAGTATTCAGTGTAGAGTGGAAAGAGGACTATGCTGGGAGTGAAGAAACAAGGTCAAGTTCTAGTTCTTCCTCTGTGAGGTTGTGCATAAGTCATTTTCTTTCTCTGGGACCTCAATTTTCTTTTGTGGGAGAAATAATAGCTAGCATTTGTAAAGCACCTACCATGTGACAAGCACTGTGCATTACAGATATTATTTCATTTGATCTTCACAGCATTGCTGAGATTATCCCTTCTTTATAGATGAGGTAAATAGAATGATTTACACAAGGACATACAATTAGTAATTGTCTGAGGCTGAATTTTAACTCAGATCTTCCTGACTCTGTGCCCAGTGCTCTATCTAGGGTGGTACTTTACTGTCATAATACTGCCTAGAATTTATATAGTTATTTGTATAGGAAATTAAGAAGTTAGAGGATCTCTCAGGTCCTTTTATTCTTTTACATTCTATGAATCTAATTTTAGGCTATAGTTAAAAGATGCCATAAAATGTATCTATTAATTCAAGCCTATAGGTAATATTTTTGTACTTGAAATGGTTCATATCACATTAGTTGCTACACATAATATTATACCACAGTACATTAAGTTGTATTAGTGACTTTTCTACCTTACAATGTTATTACTTTTCATTTTTATAAAAGTTATAATTTTTAATAATTTTCCAATCAGATTTCTAATCTTTAAAATTTTATCTTGGTTTTTATTTCACTTGTCACTAATAAGATATAATTTTCAGTTTTTATCATTGATTTTTCATGGTTTTCAGAGTGTCATAATTTATTCATTTTTATTGTGACCAATACATGCCTTGGCTTTCATTATATGCATATTCTGAAATGCAAAGAAAACCTGTTGAAAATTTATAAGGCTGAAGATGATGAGATCAGTGTAATGAATTCTTTCTTCACAAGGCATTGATGATAGGAGATAATGAAATTGTTACATCTACTGCTCTAGGTGTGGAGCACTGGCCTAAACTTCTAAAGACCTGGGTTAAAGTCCAAACAGCAAGGGCTGTGTGAGCTGATGCATCACTTTACATCTATAGGCCTCATTTTATTCATTTGCTAAAGAAAGATTGAATTAGATCATCTATATAAAGCTCCTTTTTGTTCTGTCATTATGTGTTCTATGAACCTTGGGCCCTTGTAGCTCCAATAATCTAGGGATATATTTTTGAGAGTGTTCATGCAGCATTCTGGCAGGTGATTTCATATCCAAGAAATTATTTGGCTGTATTTTGGGAAGACTATATTTTTGAACTATCCTTCAATGCTTCTTCAGCATAGAACCCGGGGAAAATCCTACAACTTGGGAAATGAGAAAATACACACTAGACAAGACCTTCTTTTTCTATGAGAAGATAGCACTCTTCTTCGAAGTTTCCTTTTTTTCGAATTTTTTAATTACTAAATCACTTCAAACACTTTCAACATGTAATAGAAACAATATGATGTGACTCTTGATGTTGGCTTCTACAATTAGTGTGTTATTAATTAAACTCTTGAGTAATATAATAACTTGACAGTTAAAGTCCCTCTTTGCATTTAAAGTACAGGCAGACTGTGGCTATAATTATAAATAAACTGTACAGCTACAGGCTGAAAAGTAGTCATTGAATTATTCTGGGTAAGATGTAGAATCTATGCTCTCTTCCTCAGAAATGCTACTTGAATTCTATATGGAATTCAACAAGAATCCATAGCTAATAAGGATAAACTAGGAGGCTACCTGAAATTTAGCATAACCTGGACACGATCCTATACTGGCTATAAGACAATTTTGGTCTAATTTGAGAAGTGAGGAGGAACTAGAAAATTGTGTTAAAGTTCTTGGAAGTCTTGGGTGGTCCTGGGATATTGTTATTGTTGTTTTTCTTTGTTTGTTTAAATACAGGAGTGCTGGAAACTAATTTTGAAATCAAAATCCTACAATCTGGGGCAGCTAGATGGCACAGTGTATAGAGCTCCGGCCCTAGAGTCAGGAATACCTGAGTTCAAATCCGGCCTCAGACACTTAACACTTACTAGCTGTTTGACCCTGGGCAAGTCACTTAACCCCAATTGCCTCACTTAAAAAAAACAAATCCTACAATCTTATGCCATGGGTCAAATGGAATTAAGTGTCATATATAGTTTTAGGAAGAATACTGACAGATCTATAACTAGGTTTGTTATCTTTTGTTTTATTTTTTAGAATATCTGTAGATGAGGGAAACTAGGTAAGGTAAGGCAGAAGAGTGCATGCTAGTTCCTAACTAGGTGTTTTTGTTTTATTTTATGAGTATTTATTTGCATCTGACATTATTTTATTTTATTTCCCTCCTTTTCACTCCCCCACCTATTGAGAATTTAAACAAAATACATTACAAACATGTGTAGGCATACAAAACAAATTTCTATGCTAGCCATGTTCAGTTTTTTAATAAAGAAAGAAAAATGAAAGAGAAAAAAAATGTGCTTCAATCTGCACTCTGAGTCCATTAGCTTTCTCTTTGGAAGTGGATGACATTTCATCCTGAGTCTTTTGGAAATTTGCTCATTGTGTTGTTCAGAGTTACTAAGTCTTTCAGATTTGATTATGTTAGCTTAATATTGATGTTACTACATAAAGTGTTCTAGTCCTGCTCACTTTACTTTGCATCATTTCATATAAGTCTTCCCAGGTTTTTCTGAAACCATCTCCTTTATCATTTCTTACAGTATAATAGTAATCCATGGCATTCATATACATAACTTGCTCAGACAACCCCCAAATGATAGTCATCTTCTCAGTTTTCAATTACAAATATTTTTGTTCACATAGGTCCTTTTTTATCCCTTTGGGATATAGAACTAGTAACACTATGGCTGGCACAAAGAGTATGAACTACTTCATAGTTTTTGGACCATAGTTCCAAAATGCTTACTAGATGGTTTGACTAGTTCACATCTTTATCAATAGTGCATTGGTGTACCTGTTCTTCCATATCTTCTCTGACTTTTGTCATTTTCTATTTTTGTTATTTTAGCCAATCTGATAGTATAAGGTAGCACCACAGACTTAATTTAATTTTATTTCTCTAATTATTATTCATTCAGAACATTTTTGCATATGGTTATCTCTAGCTTTGATTTCTTCCTCTGTAAACTGCTTATTTATATCATTTGACCATTTACCAATTGGAAAATGACTCTTAATTGTTGTAAATTTGACATATTTCCCTACATATTTTATTTTATTTTATTTTTTTTTAGTGAGGCAATTGGGATTAAGTGACTTGCCCCGGGTCACACAGCTAGTAAGTGTTAAGTGTCTGAGGCCGGATTTGAACCCAGGTACTCCTGACACCAGGGCCGGTGCTCTATCCACTGCACCACCTAGCTGCCCCTCCCTACATATTTTAGAAACTAGTCCTTTATCAGAGAAATTTGCTGCAAAGATTTTTCCCAGTTTCCTGCTTTTCTTCTAATTTCAGTTTCTTTGGTTTTGTTTGTGCAAAAACATTTGTCTTATGTAATCAAAATGATCCATTTTATGTCCTATGAGCCTCTATATCTCGTGTTTGGTTATGAATTCTTCCCGTTTTTATATCTTTCTCCCCTGCTACACTAATTTACTTTTGATATCACCCTACATGTTTACATCATGCATCTATTTTGAGCTTCTCTTAATATACCCTATGAAATGTTAATCTATGTCTACTTTCTGCCAGACTACTTTCTAGTTTTACTAAGAGTTTTTGTAAGTTATTTCTTGCTTGAAACAATGGGATCATCAGATTTGTTGAACACTAGATTACTGTGGTCATCTGCTTCTATAAGTTGATCAAACACTGATCAACAATCTCTTTACCCAGTACAAAATTATTTTGCTGACTAGTTTTCTAGGATAGTTTGAGATATCATACTTCTAGAGCCTTTTCTTTCTCATTTGTTTATAACAGTTCCCTTGATATTCTCAACCTTTTGTTAGTCCAGTTAAATTTTGTTATTTTTTCTAGCTCTATGAAGTAATTCTTTGGTAGTTTAATTGATATTTCACTCAGTAAGTCAATTAATTTAGGTAGTATTTTCATGTTTATCATATTGGCCTGGCCTACATATTAACAATTATTTTCCTAACTATTTAGAGCTATCTTTATTTGCATGAAGAGTATTATGTAATTGTTTTCATATAGTTCCTATGTGCGTCTTAAAGGTTGACTCCCAAATTTTTTATACTATCTGTAGTTATTCAAAATAGAATTTCTCTTTATATCTCTTCCTGATAGATTCTGTTGTCTAACAAAATATTTATTATTTATATGACTTTATTTTATATGTTGCAACTTTAAGTTAATTGTTTTTATTGACTCTTTAGAGGTTTCTAAGTAAACTATCATATTATCTGCAAAAAAATATGATAATTTTGTTCCCTCATTACCTATTCTTATTCCTTCAATTTCTATTTTTTATCTTATTGCTATAGCTAGCATTTCTAGTATGGTTTTGAATAGTAATTCTGAAAATGGACATCCTTGTTTCACCCTAAACATATTGGAAAGTCTTCCAGCTTATTCCCATTATAGATAATGCTTGCTCTTTATTTTAATTTTAATTAGCTTTAGAATATTTTGTTACAGGTTTCTTCTGTGCATGGAAATAATCAAATGATTTTGTTGTTGTTGTTGTTGTTGACCTGTGCTTATACTTTTCCTAAATTAATGTTGTCTAAAAATGCTAAAAATTGAATATATAGACCAGAAATGTAGGTTAATTTTCTATTATTAAAGATCTTTAAACATGGGCTTATATGTCCAAAAGTAACAGCCCCACATTAGTAATCATCTAATCAATTAATGATTATTTAACAACATTAGGGAAATGAGGAAAATCAAAGAAAGGATAAAATTAGTGCTTCTATTGGATGAGAGAATATTGAAAATAAAAGGCAGAACTTCTCAATTTGTTTTTTCTTTGGTTTTCTCTGACTAGGAGAATGACCTGTAAGAAATAACTGAATGAAAATAGCTTAAAAGGAGTTGATTACCAAAATATATACTATAATGAAATAATAATAGAGTTAACTTAGTTATCCTTGAACTCAATTCAGCTGCCTCTCACTGACTTCATCCTTAGATAATGAAAGGACTGGTGTCTGCTGAACAATTATTCTTAGTGCTACTGGAAAGATTGTGGAGATTAGGAGAGGTACTTCAGGAAAGAAGCCAAGTAAATGCCTTCATTTAAAAACAAAACAAAACATAGATCTAGAGCTGGAAGAAGGAAGAAGAAGAGGAGGAGGAGGAAGAAGAGAAATTACAAAAGGTTAAATGAAGACCAAAGCATATAAATCTAACCTTATTTCCTTTTTTGACAGTTACTTGACTAGTACATAAGGTCAGTGTTGTAGATATAGCTTATTGGAATTTTAACAAAGCACTTGATTAACTATCTCATGCTATCACTGTAAAGATATGGAAATATTTGTACAAGAAGACAATGTATGAATTTAAAACCTGTTGATTAACCAAATTAAAAGAATAACAAATGGCTTAATATAAATGTATCAAGAAACCTCCTGTGGAAGGACTCAGAGATCTGTATTTGGTTCTGCAATCATTCACATTTTTATAAAAATCTTGTAAAAAGACAAAGATGGCATGCGCATCACATTTGCGTATGACAAAAATCTGGTATGGATAGGTAATAAATCATAGGCCAGAGTCAGAATCCAAAATACCTTAACAGCTTTCAGATGAAATGATGTGGTGATGAATTTGAGTGGTGATATATGTAAAGTCTTATACTTGAGTTCAAAAAATCAACTTCACAACTATAAGATGAAGGAAGAAGTCTTCTAAAATAAAGATATGTAATTAGCAGTCTATGAGCTCAATACAACTCAGCAGTATGAAGTGGCAATCAAGAAACATACTATGATATTAGATTGCATTAAATAAGGTATAGCTTCCAAAAATAAGGTTATAATAGTCCCACTGTACTCTGCCCTGATCATATCTGGAGCATTTTGTTCAGTTCTAGGTGATATAGTTCATGAAAGACATTGATATGATGGAGTGTATTCAGAGGAGGACAGACAACGTGATGAAAGGCCTTGATTGAAGGAAGCAATTGAGACTGTTTATCCGGAAGAAAAGACTCAACAGGGTCATGGTATCTCTGTTCAAGTATTTGCAGGGTTTTGGTGTGAAAGAGGAACTAAAAGTGTTCTAGTAGAATCTAGAGGCCAGAACCAGGTGTGATGTGTGGAAGATACACACACACACACACACACACACACACACACACATACATATACATAAATACACACATATGCATTCATACATACATACATACATACAGAGACAGACAGAGACATTTTTAGGTAGATTTATATATATTCTTTTTGAGGGGGAGGAACCTTATAACCATTAGACATGTTTAAAAGTAGAATGGACTGCCTTAGGAGGTGGTGAAATTATCTTACTAAGAAGTCTTCAAAAACAATTAGCATGACTGTTTTTAAATTATATTATAGTGGAAGGTTCCTTTTAGGTATGGATTAAAAGAGATGTTCACTTAGTTCCCTTCCATCTCTGAAATTCTATGAAATTCTCTTTCATATATGGAATACTTATTACAAGTCTTGCTCTGAGCTAGGTTCTGTAGTAAATATCAAAGAATTATGATACCCTCAGTTTCATTGCAGAGACAGAATGAATACACATGCCAACAAATTATAAAGCAATTCAGTTGTTAGTAGTGACTATATGTACAAGAGGGGTTCAAAGAAAGGAGAATACAATGGAGGTTGCAGTATTCAGGGAACACTTCCTTGAAAGAAATGAACCATGTAAGGTAAGTAGATTCTGAATAAAAGGAAGGCTGGGAAAAGGGCATTTCTGTCACGTAATGGGAAAAGCAGGAACAAAGGTAGTTAACCTGTCTTGTGTGGGTTAGTAGGGATATCTTTTTTTCTTTTAATGTGGGGCAGTGAAGGTTAAGTCACTTGCCCAGGGTCACACAACTAGTAAGTGTTAAGTGTCTGAGGTCAGATTTGAACTCAGGTCCTCCTGAATCTAGGGCTGGTGCTTTATCCACTGTACCACTTAGCTGCCTCTAGGGATATCTTTCTGAATAGTGTGATGGTCACATAGAAATATTTCAATGAGTTGGGGAAATTGAGAGATGGTCCAGCCTTTTCCCACTTACTAATCTTAATTGCTAAGGACATTAAAAGGAAAATTAAGGTTTACTACCAATTAGGAAATGTCCATGCCATAAAAGAGACAAATCATGCTTACTTGTATTTCTCAATCAAGGAATATTTGTGTATACATACATGTGTGTGTGTGTATATATATATATCTATATCTATATCTATCTATATATATCTATATCTATATCTATATATATCTATATATATATATATACACACACACATACATTTTCTAAACTAGTCTAATAGGAATTGTGGGATTTGTGAGGTGGAAGATCAGCTTTATTGGCCTCTCCCTTTCCCTTTATAAGTAAAGAGGAAACTGAGATCCCATGAGGTAAAGGGACTTGGTGGAGAGCATGCAACTAATGAGTAGCAGAACATGGGTTGGAGTCTAAGTGAAGTTCTTTCCATTCCATCACCTTTAATTCAATGCTATCCTCACCCTCCTCCTCCTCCTCCTCCTCCCCCTAATCGTCATCATCATCACAATAACCATAACCATTACCACTACCACCATCACCAACAACAACAATTAGTCTCCTTACGTTGCCCAAGCAGGAAGTACAGGGCCTCTTCATGGTCCCACTCTGATGTGTGAGCTCTGGCCTACTCTATTTTCAACCCAAACTCATTCTCCTTTCCTTAGGCAATCTGATGGCCCTTGCATTCTGGGGGGTTACTACATTAATGCTGAATTTGGTAAACAAACAAACTAACAAACAAAAAACAACTTGAAAACAATGGATCCAGTTGGCCAACTGCTGCTCAGAACCCTCATCTCAAGAGATAAGCCAATTTCAATGTCCTTGGCAGCAGGTATTAGATGGGGTGTCTCATCACACCCAGCTAATCCATTGATTTTTAAATATGAGGAGACTAGGGGAAGCTAGGTGGTGCAGTTGGTAGAGCACCAGCCCTGGAGTCAGGAGGACCTGAGTTCAAATTCGGCCTCAGACACTTGACACTTACTAGCTGTGTAACCCTCCACAAGTCACTTAATCCCAATTGCCTCACAAAAAAAAAAAAAAAAAGATGAGGATACTGAATTTGAGAGGGTAAAAGTAAGGTGCCCAAAGTCAGTAACAAAGCCACTTCTAGAGCTCAGACCTACAAATCCATATATGATGTTCTTTTTACTATACTTCATTGCATCCCTTTTTCAGCCTCACTACTCCATTAATTAGTCTAGGCATTATGTCCTACAGGGAGAAATTTGGTTCTGACTTCATGACTCTGGGTTTGTTTTTTAATATACCTGGATTTTACAGGTCACAAGGCAGTATTTGTACATCTTAAACCTTCCTCCTGCCCCCAACATCAACAGCTCTCAGGTGTGACTGTAAATAGCACATGCTCGAGAAGGGAAAGTGCCTGGGAGCAGGAAGGATCATTAATGTTGGTATTATTAATAGTGTTATTAGTGATTATGTCAATTTCAAGGCTCAAAATGAACATACAATGGAGTTAATTGCACATCAATTTGTCCCATTCAGAATAGGAAACACAGAAAGTAAAAATAAAATTTAAATTTGAAACGCGTTTACATTACTAAAATATTTTGACTTTTCATCAACTGTTCTTGTCATCTTCTGATCTTATCTCACAGGTATTTAAATTTTATCATGCACATATTTCCAAGTAATAGGGCCCAAGTGTGGGTGGATGGGGGTGGGGGAGGGGATTTATACAACTCTGAGAAGTAGCTTAGCATTAGTGGATTGTACATAAAATCTGAGGCTTTGGGGGCAGGTCTGTGCCCACTTGTGTGATAAATCTAGGCCAAATTACTTCTTCACTATGTTTCTTTTGGATTTAATTGGGAATCAGTCAGCTAACAAACAAATATTTATTAAACACCTACTATATGCTCATTGCTAAGTGTTAGGGGAGATGTACAATGTAGTTAAAATCCTAGGAAAGGAAAAAGTTCTAATCACAGATAGCTATAATATATAGTATTTCAATGGAAGCACTTTTTAAAGTGATATGAGGAGGAAGGGAAATAGCGAATAAAAGTACTTAGAACTTACTGGATGGTAAATAAAAGAGTAGAATCAATAATTGTCATGGGGGCAGCAGAAGCTAGGAGAAATAGGAGAGAGAATGATGAACTTCATACCAGAAAACCTGGGCTCACATTTACTCTTTGACATTTGTTAGCTATGTGAATTTTGGTATATCACTCTTGCAGTCCAACTCTCCTCCTTTTCCAAATTGGTATAATAAACATACTACCTTAAAGCGTTATCAGCAAAATATTTTATAAACATTAAGAAGTTCTTTAATAATAAAAAGAGGAGCTTTTTTTCCTTTCTATTTTCATGGCAGTTCTTAGGTGAATACAAGACAGCATATCAAAACTAAAGGAATGTATGTTGGAAAGTGGGGAAAGGGTATAAAAGTAGTAATAATAATTGGCATTTATATAGAGCTTTAACATTTGCAAAACATTTTATTGACATGATCTCAACTGATCCTCTCAAAAAACTTATGAAGTAAATAATAATACTGTTATTATTATCTACATTTAACAAATGAGAAAACTGAGGCTAAGAAAGGTTAAATGAGGCAAAACACCACATAGCTAATAATGGTCAAAGAAAGGATTTGAACCAAGGCTCTTCCATTGAAATTGAAACTCCATCTGAATATTCTATCCTCTATGCTGAGAAGCTAGTCTAGACAAGTTAAAGGCTGAAAGATACACTAAGGTAGGACGGCACAAGGTCAGTACAGAAAAAAAAATCAACCAAGTCTGAAATGAAAACTGAAGATGAAGGAAGAAATGGCACCAAGTCTACAGATTCACAACTCAGAATTCAAAAGTGACTGAAGTAATTTTGCCAAGCCAGTCACTGAATACAAATTCTATCTGTGATGGGAGTTCTTAATCATTTTTATGTGAATCATGGACTCCTTTGACAGTCATGTAAAGCCTATAGACTCCTCAGAATAATGTTTTTAAACTCATAAAATACATATGAGTAATAATAACAATATGTAGTATTTATATAACACTTTAAGATTGCAAAACTCTTTACACATGATAACTCATTTAATCCTGAGAACAAGCCTGAGAAGTAGATGCTATTATTATAACCATCTTAAAAATGAGGAAACTGAGACATGGAGAGATTAGTTGAATTGCCCAGCATTGTACAGTCTGTGGCAGTATTTGAACTCAGGTTATCCTGACTCCAAGTCTTATACTCTACCCATGGTGTCACCTTGCTGAGTAAAAGCAGAAATGGAATAGAACAATGTAGAAAAAGTCACTCCTCATACACGCAATACACATAAACACATATGCACACATATCCACACATACACAGTTTTTTATGTAAATAGATTAAACTTTTGAATGATATTTTTGTTCCTGATTTAATCAGCACTGTTCTGTCCACATACAAGAAAACCCAGAAAAGATGGTGCTCCTTTTCTGTATAGACTCTGTATGGACATCCTGTATGGTCATTGGTGATAAAAAGTTGGTTCTATGCATCACTTAATGTGAATAATAAAAGAAAAAAGTTGTCTCTGATACACATACACACACACACACACACACACACACACAAACCACACATAATGATTTTGTATAATTTCATCATGTTCACAGGAAACAATTTGTTGGGGAAAGCCTCCAAGTCATCATTTTGCTCCAGTCAAATGCTTGCTTTTGAGCTTTGAGTACAATGAGATTTTGTATCCGTTACACATTTCAATCTCTGGTTTAACCATAAAGATGAAGTCGGTTTAAGAATAGACTTATGATTTTCTTCTCATATCTTTTTTTTAATTTTTCTCTTCTCATATCTTTATCAAGGATGTCTTTAATATATGTATAGATTTTTCCCCTAAATATTTTGCAGAGATTAGAAAGTGGGGATGCCATTTGGTAGCAACTGAGGTTTTTCTTAGTCATAATTTTTCCCAACTGTTTAGCACCAATTTCCCTTTCAGATATTTTGAGAACTGATTTTCAATAACCTCAAAATTGTGCCACTTTCAGCATAGACCTCATCTGTGTATAGCTGTTCTAATCTAACAACTAGTACAATCTTTGTTTAGCAAAATTTAATGTCAAGTTTAATATGACAACTCCTCTGCTATTATTTCCACTCATCTATTGGTGAGGATGTCACCTTCTGAGTACCCAATAGTTAAGTTAATACTTATAGACAGTCTAAAAACTGATAGATCCACAGGTCCTGACATAGGGCCACAGCTTTCATATCTCCTGTGCTCAACCTCCCACAAATCCTGACATGTATTTCAGCTCTCAAACTTTTGCCTCTCTCTATTATTATTGCTGATCTTTTAAAGTCAAAACCATGGTCAAAGCTTTCTCTTATACTCCATCTAAAAGTATAAATAATATACTCAACAAGGGTCATTAACTCAACAGCAGAAGTTGGCAATACCAGTAGGGTCACTAAATTATGAAAGTACTTATGTACTCACTTGGACACAGGCAGACAGAAAGAGAATTAGATCTTACTTTGACTCTTTTGAATACTCCCAAGTTCAGATTTGGCAAACAATTAGCAATATTTATCTTCATTATGTAGCTAACATATTGGACCAAGGTACAGAATGTCTTCATGTGCTTCATATTGGGAACAGTACCCTCCTATTACACATCATCAAGAAGAAAGCATAGTTTTCAGAAAGCAAAGTCCCTAGTCTCTTCCTTATGAAGTAGAATGTTCTTGGGATAAAGCACCACAGATCATGACCCAGAAAGAAATACAACGTAAGATATAATGTAATAAAGATGAAGGGTTATGAGAAACAGAGGAAAGGTATATTGATTGTTAAATAAAATTGAGACTCTAATCATTGGTGGTTGACCAATGTTGAACTCCCAGAATGGGAGCTCAAGCTGATAGATTTAAAGAATCACCCCCAACTCTTCAGAACACTCAGGTAGAGATGTAGCCTTATTCTAGAGAATCCAAATCATCTCTGAGAATGGGAGTGGAGCAAATGCTTCATAGTCTTACTATATATTGGTTTTATGTGTATTGCATCATCTTTCTACCAGTAGATTTTTCTTCTTTTTCTTTTTCTTATTTTTTGGTGGGGCAATAGGGGTTAAGAGACTTGCCCAGGGTCACACAGCTAGTAAGTGTCTAATGTCTGAGGCCAAATTTGAACTCAGGTCCTCCTGAATTCAGGGCCTATGCTTTATCCACTGCACCACCTAGCTGCCCCCCCATCAGTTGATTTTTGAACCCTTTGAAGGGGCAGACATAATTGTAGTTGATCAGCCAAGATTGTAGTTGATCTAAGAAAGAGACAGCCAAATGACTATCCTTTTATTAATAAACATGCTGGCATTATTAAGAAAATGATTAAATTACCCAGAAATTATGTCTCTCATCACACAAGACAGACTATCAAGAGTTTATTAGAGATTAAATGCACAGAGCTCCTGACACAATTACCCCCCAAACAGCAATAAAACAACCCCTTGAGCAGCAAAACTCACAAAAAGATGGGAAAAGATTATTTTCCAGCCAAAAACAGATTAGAGGGGCCCGTGCTGGGCTCTGAGTAGAGTCCAATCCCATGATCGTGCTGCACACAGACCCCAGGGACACTGTCCCAGGGGGACTTACCCCTGAGCCTCCAAATCAGCTGCAGCACCAGCATCTTCTGGAACTAAGCTTGCTGTTGGGTGAGAGGGCTGAACGGCTGGCTGGGGGGGAATATACAGGGTTATCTGCAGGACCTAAGGAGGAATTCAGCTATTCCACCCCAACAGGGAAACCAGAAGGAAATCTTGAGCAGTGGGCGGCCCAGGTGGGGGAGGGGCACAGGCTCATCATAGCTAAGAACCACAGCACACAAAGTTCTGCTGGCTGATGAATTAGAAAGTTTTCTTGATGTTATATTCAGACCAGAGAACAGGCCAGGAGAGAGGAAATACCTGTGCTCCCTCAAACCAAAACACCTGGGAACCTCAGGCTTGGGACAGCATAGCGTGAAAGTAGGGCCCCACTGTAAGACAGAGTTAAAAGTCAAGTAAAAGACAGCAAGATGAGCAAGCAAAGAAAGCTGAGAATTATAGGCAGTTTCTTTAGAGACAAGGAAGATCAAGGTGCATCCTCAGAAGAGGATAACAACCTCAGGGCCCCTATATGCAAAGCTTCCAAGAAAAACATGAAGTGGTCTCAGGCCATGGAAGCTCTCAAAAGGGACTTTGAAGAGAAAATAAGAGAGACAAAAGGAAGATTTAGAGAGGTGATAGGATCCAGAGGTGGGCCAGGGGGAAATAGCTGTAGTCTCTGCTGAAGCTAAGGTGGAGCGCCCATATTCTGAAGCAGTGAGCAGACTTGAGTGGCAACAGACTAGTGGGGGAAGGGCACAGGCACACCAAGCTTTCAAGCATAGAGAATCAGATTTCAATCAGATTTCTGCTTCTGAGTTAAAGAACAAGCAGGCCAATGGTTACTTACAGACCAGGCAGGCTGAGAACGAACCTCTACTTATATTGTACCACCTGGGACCCCCTGTAGCTTGGGACAGTGCATCCTGGAATCAGGGCTCCACTTTAAGAAGGAGTTAAAAGTCAAGAAATAGGCCAGCAAGATGTGCAGGCAGAGAACGCAGCAGATGATCGAAAGTTTCTTTGGTGGCAAGGTACATCAAAATCCACTCTCATAAGAAAATAACAAAGTCAAAGTTCCTACATCCAAAGACTCCAAGAAAAATATGAATTGGTCTCAAGCCATAGAGGTGCTCAAAAAGGATGTTGAAGATAAAGTAAGAGAGGTAGAGGTAAAATGGACCAACAACTGAGAGTGATGCAGGAGGGTCATTAAAAAAGTCAACAGTTTTAAAAGCCAAATTGGCCAAATGAAAAAGGAGGTACAAAAGCTCTCTGAAGAAAATCATTGCATAAGAATTAGGATAGAAGAAATAGAAGCCAGTGACTTTATGAGAAATCAAGACACAATAAACCAAATCCAAATGAATTAAAAAAAAATAGAGGGCAATATAAAATATCTCCTTGAAAAAACAGCTGACCTAGAAAATAGATCCAGGAGAGATAATTTGAAAATCATTGGACTACCTGAAAACCATGACCAAAATAAGAGTTTATACAGTATTTTCCAAGAGATTGTCAGGGAAAATTGACCTTTTATTCTAGAAGCAGAAGGTAAAATAGAAATTGAAAGAATCCACCAATCACCTCCTGAAAGAGATCCCAAAAGGAAAACTTCTAGGAATATTAAAGCCAAATTACAGAGATCCCAGGTCAAGGAGAAAATATTGTAAGCAGCTAGAAAAAAGTAATTCAAATAATGTGGAGCTACAGTGAGGATAACACAAGATCTAGGAACATCTACATTAAAGGACCAGAGGGTATGGTATACAATATTCCAGAGGCCAAAGGAACTGGAATTACAACCAAGTATCACCTATCTAGCAAAACTTTGTATAATCTTTCAGGGGAAAAAGTGGGATTTCAATGAAAAAGAGAACTTTCAGGCATTCATGATGAAAAGAGCTGAACTCAATAGAAAATCTGAGTTTCAAATACAAGATCTTAGAGAAGCATAAAAAGGGAAAGAGAAAAAAGAAATCATGAGAGATATTAAAGGTTAAACTGTTTACATTCATACATGGGAAGATGATACTTCTAACTCATAAGAACTCTCTCAGTATTAGGGCAGCTAAAAGGAATATACTCAGAGAGAAGGCACAGGTGTGAATTGAAAATGAAGGGGTGATATCTGTAAAGCATTTATTTATTTATTTATTTTTGTGGGGCAGGCAGGGTGGAGTGGCTTTTGTATGGGACCAGATTTGGGTTCAGGGCCTCCTGGGTCCATGGTTGGTGCTTTGTCCACTGTGTCACCTAGCTGCCCAATGATGCCATCTTTAAAATAAAGCTAAGGGGTAAGGAGAATGCACTGGAAGAAATGGCAAGGGAGAGGTACAATGGGGTAAAATAGCTCATGTAAAAGTAACAAGGAAAAGCTTATGGAGTGGAGAGGAACATGGGGGAGATATGGGGAGAGAGTGAGCCTTACACTCATTAGAATTGACTCAAAGAGGGAATAACATACAAATTCAAGTGGGTATAGTAATATATCTTGTCCTACGGGAAAGTGGGAGGAGAAGGGGATAAAGAGGGGAGAGGTGAAGGAAGAGAGGGCAGATTGGGGGAGGGGGCAATAAAAAGCAAAACACTTTTCAGGAGGGATAGGGTGAAAGAACTGCAAATATCAAGGGGAGGGAATAGGATAGAGGGTAATACAGTTAATAAAAATAACTGAAAGAAGTGATAAACAGGATGCTATCAGAAGGACTTAAGAATGCAATTCATCTACAGAGCAAGAACTGATGATATCTGAATACAGATTAAAGTATAATTTTTTGCCAGTTCCTCTTTCTAATGTTATTTGGTCTGTTTTCTTTCACAACTCAACTTTTGTGGAGATGTTTTGCATGACTGCACATGTATAACTTTTATTAAATTGCTTAATTTCTTGGGGAGGGGGAGGGGATAGTGGGAGGAAGAAAATTTGGAATGCAAAGTTTTAAAAAATCAATGTGAAAAATGTGGTTTCTTTTTACATGTAACTAGGGAAAAATGCTAAATAAATACATTTTTAAAAAAATTAAATTAAACCCCTTGAAGGTAGGGAATGTGGTTGTTGTTGATGGTTAAGTTTTGCAGTTCTATCCTTAGTAAAAGACCTGACATATGGCAAGCATTAATATAGCATTATAAATCACATAGCATTACCATTATTAGTCCTATGAAGATGTATGATATTATTATTATTATTATTATTATTATTATTATTATTAATGAGATAATCTAGTATAATGGAAAAGGTTTTGAATCTTTTTGAGCAAGGCTCAGGTGCTACTTCTAACACATGCAAATTCTGTTTGCCACAAACAAGTCACTTAACCTCTTAGTGCTCAGGCACCTTTCTAAGACTTGACTTAATATATAAGTTGCATATTTGATATGCTGCATGTTTTCATATACATACATATATATATATGTACATATATGCATCAGAATCATATGTTGTCTATAAAATCATCTACATCTATAAGCATACCAGCAATATGTATATATATTATCCATAACTATGTTATCTAGATCTATATATCATTTTGATACATAGATATCAGTAAGAGTAGAACTCGTGAAGCAGAAAAGTCATACAACACAGTATGGCTGATACCAAGAATAGCAGTTACTAACAACCATAGATTTACAACTGCTATACAAATATTAATTTTGTTAGTTTTGCACAAAGTAGTCAACAAAGATGAGATAATTACTTCAGCAGTAATATTAATGGTATAGAAAGAAATCTAGCCCATAAGCATGACATGCTAACTCATAAATTCTCCCATTTTAGATCACATGGTATAGACTGAAATCACTGAAAATGACAATGTCAGAATAAGGAATTGCTGCCCCCACTCCTCCAACACTCCCACCCCACACAAGGGGCTTGCCTCTCAGTCCTGCTTGTCCTATAGTAGTACTAGACATAATAACAAGACAACACTCTGGCTATGTCTGATTTTGTCAAAGGTACATGAGATTGCTGAATTCTATAGCAATTCGCTGAATTCTTCCCAAGGACTGGGGTGTGAATTCTCACCTCCAAATTGGGTTCTGGTCCTTCAGGCTAACTCTGAGCCAAGGAATTGTTAGCTTTTAATTAAACTTCCTTTTGGCTTTTCAGCTTGCTTGTGAAATGTCTGCAACAAAAATGCCAATTATTGACAAAACAGGTTTATTTAGAGAAACGAGTCTCTAGGAGTGCATTTCTTCTCTATTAAGGATAGGTTTGAGTATTATCCTGAGGACTTAAATGAACTTGCTCATTGAATCTCACATTCACATAGACAGCATTCAACATCACACAATAGCTTGGAGTTTGGCAGGTATAGCAGCATTTGCTTAAAGGGAGCCTGCCATTAAAGAAGCAAAGGGCTTCATGTATTTTCCTCTTTCCAGGAGTATTGCATTTTTACCTTGGGGTCAAATTTAAGGTAAACATATAGTGAGCGGGAGAAAAAGGACCTGCTGTGTCTGGATCGAGAACAGAGGATTAGGTCCCATGAGTTTTTAACTTCATGAATTCTTTATAATGATAGTTTCATAGAACTCTTCACCTCCTTGGCACCACATAAAAGCATAACCTGTATACTTTTTTAAAAGAAAGACATATTTCCTAATTTGAAAATGAAATGTCCTATCACATCTCCCTCATTCACTCAATCAATAAAATTATTTAAAACTTGTTATAATGATTGCTCACAATAGTATAACTTTTTGAAGTTTACAAAATATTTTTTCCTCAAAACAATCTTGTGAGGGAAAAGTGTTTATAGGTGAGTAAACTGAGATTCAAAGTATTTAAGAGACTTTCCCAAGGTCACAAATCTTGTAAATAGCAGAGCTGGGACAAAAGCCCATGTCTTCTAACTCCAAATATAGTGTGCTACCCTCTATTCTCACCAAATTTGTTATGGTGTTAGGACTATTAAAGTTTAAATTGGCCATCTAAACTAAAGGACTCAGGTCTGTGGTAATTGTCCTTGAGAAGCTAAACTAAAGGACAGAACCACCTTGAGAATTAAGGAATATAAGCCCATTAAGCATGGCTGCTGCCTGAGTGGCACAAAGGGAACAGAGATAGAATAATCACTCCTTACCCAACTTCTCCCAATCCACCCCCAATAAGGGACATTTCACTCTCAGATGATCACTCCCATCTACCATCTATAAGAGCTATGACCTTTCTCCTGTTTGAGGAGATAGGTATCTCAGGGAGTCATCTCTCTGGAACTATTTTCCCTCAAGACTCCTCTCTTGGTCTCCTTTCTCCAGCACTTAAATAAAAGATTATTTTATTCTAATTGGATTTGTGTGTGAGAGGATATAATTCTTTAAAGAGGAATACCTAAGGACTCCCACACCAACCACTTTCCCCTGTGACAAAATGATCAGTAATCTTCTACATTAAGTAATTCCACAGCCAAAGGAGTAAGGCATCCCTGTTTGATATCACCAAACCACATTATTTTTTTCCTCAAACAAGAAATATCAGTCAACAAGAGCTGTCCACATGGGGGCAACTAGGTAGCACAGTGGATAAAGCACTGGACATGGATTCAGGAGGACCTAAGTTCAAATCCAGCCTCAGATACTTGACAGTTACTAGCTCTGTGACCCTGTGCAAGTCACTTAACCCTCATTGCCCTGAAAAATAAAAGAGCTGTCCACAGCTGGAGCTTATTCAGAGCAGCAAACATTATACAATTAGGACTCATGCTCTGTAATACAAGTCAAATCACATTGAAACTCTTTGTTCATGGTCAAACTTTCTTTACATCTTGTTTCTTGACAACATTGGGTCATAGTTCCAGTTTGTGATCTTGGATTCTATCATTACTACATGCCTTCTGCTTTGGCCCTTTTTGTTTTGGTCCATATTTTATAGGTTATATGTTCTAGAGCAGAAAGTGAAGATAGAGGTCACTTATCCAAATTCCCTTATACAGAGTAGGATACTGAAGTTCAGAAAGTTCAAGTGATTTTCTTAAAATCATAGAGTTAGTGATTGGTGGAGCCAAGTCTTGAACAGAGATTTTGATAGTAAGTCCTGAGCTCTTTCCATTATACCATGGTAGCAAAGTAATAACAAGGGGGGAAAAGAAACAGAGGAGGAGCTTGCAGTTCAAGTACAGGTCAAATTATTCATATAAGATCATGAGATTTAGTACTGAATTGGACCTTAGTGATCATTGCTCGTAGTTGAGATAACTGAGAAACACAGAGGTTAAGTGACTTGCCCAAGGTCACTTAGTAAATACAACTAGGTCCTGATTAATATGAATAATGAATTCTATGAAGTAGTAACATTACTTGAATTCACACTACATATTTCCACTAGGCTAGAACAATTTAGCATATTTTACATATTTATAACTTTAAATAGCACAAATTCAAATACAAGGAAACTTCACTGCTTTCATTGTTTGACTAATCCACTGATCAGTCCTTAGCTGTGTTTTATGATACTTTTCCTCCAAAAATCTGATCTCTTGTTTCTGATCCCTTACTGGGACCCTATCACTTCATACCATTCTACTCAGGCTAAATTACATATTTGGACATCCTAGCCTGGGCCATGGATATTTATAAGCTCAAATCTTGACAGCAAAGGCAGGAAGAATAGTGTAAATAATAACAATAACCATAACATTAATATCTGACATTTATATTGGGCTTTAGAGCTTATAAGCACTTTGCCCACTTCATTATTTGAACCATATAATAACTCTGTGCTTAGGAAGTTTAAGTATTATTATTTCCATTATACAGAAGAATAAAATGATCCATAGAGAAATGAATTGACTTGCCCACACTCATATCTCAAATAAGTGGCAGAGCCAGGACTTATATCCAAATCATACCTAGGTCCAGGGTCTTTCCATTATATCATACTACTTCTCACAATACAGAATATATATATATATATTTAAGTGTTTAGTATGTGCCAGACACTGTACTCTAAGCCCTGGGAATACAAAGATATGTAAAAGATAGCCCTTACACTCACAGAGCTCCCATTCTAGTGAAGGAGACAACAAATTAACAAATAGATACAACTGGGCTTTCTACAGATAAACAGGAAACAAGGATGGTGCTAGAGTTGAGAGGGATTAGGAAAGGCTTCTGGTAGAAGATGTTATTTTAGTTGGGGCTTAAGGGAAGCCAGGGAAGACAGTAAGATAATACTTAGCACAAATGGAGGGTCTTGTTTGTGGAACAATCAAGAAGCCAGTGCCACTGGATTGAAGAATACAATTCAAGACAGGACCACTTATTCCCCTCTATTTTCTTCCTCCCTCCCTTTTATGTACTCTCCCATGTTGTAAAATAGTCCTTCCCAAAAAGCAGTTGCATGTAGGCAGTGTGTTGCCTGGTTCTGTCCATAATATCCCCTGTCTACCTCTTACTCATTACCTATATCAGATTTACTCCTGTCTCCCTTGTGTATATTTAGAAAGGAGTCTCCGACTGAGCTTTCTATTGTCAACCCATTACTGTTACAATCCTTTCTTTCACTTGTTTACTACTCCTGAATTTCTGTTGTTTGGGGTGGTTGAGAGGAAAATTACCTCTTCAGTTCTGGTTTTCTTTCTTTAAAATATTTCAAACTCTTCTTTATTATTGAATGTTCATCTTTTGTCCTATATAGTTAAGATTTGCAGGACAGATTACCCTGGGCTACATGTTGAGTTCCATTACTCTTCTGAGCACATTATTTCATTTCCTCCTCCTTTAAAAAAAGGGGGGGGGTGTGGAACAGTCCTACATTATTGAAATGCCCTTTCCTTTGTATTTAAAGTTCTCTCTTCAGATGGCTTGCAGAACTTGCTTTCTTTAATTTGAATGGTTAAATTCAACAACTGCTGTGTCTTGGAATTTGCAACCTTAAGATTTTTGTTATTGTTTGTTTGTTTGCTTTTGTTTCTCTAGAGCGAATCTGCATTCTTTCCATTGGAATTTCACTTTCTATGTTTGGAACTGGGAAGTTCTCATCTATTAGTTCCTTCATTAAAATGTTAAGATGTTTTTCTTCTCATGTTCTTCTGGGGACCTATGATTCTTAAATTGTCTCTGAAAATCTTGTCTTATAATTGGGTATACTTTGCTTGCATAGTAAGTGTATTTTATTGTTCTTGGTTTGGGTTATATATTTATTTATTTTTGGGGTGTTCTTTCTATTGTCTTTCACTTCCATGTATTTATATTCCCTTCCCCCTTCCTTCCTTCCTTCCTTCTTTCCTTCCTTCCTTCCTTCCTTCTTTCCTTCCTTCCTTCCTTCCTTCTTTCTTTCTTTCTTTCTTCCTTTCTTTCTTTCTTTCTTTCTTTCTTTCTTTCTTTCTTTCTTTCTTTCTTTCTTTCTTTCTTTCTTTCTTTCTTTCTTTCTCTCTCTCTCTCTCTCTCTCTCTCTCTCTCTCTCTCTCTCTCTCTCTCTTTCTTTCTTTCTTTCTTTCTTTCTTTCCTTCTCTCTCTCTCTCTTATTTGCTGAAACTTGCCATTGAAGATTCCATTTTTTCTATTCTGCACATTAATTTTGCTCTGCAGGACATAAAATCTGCACTCATAATTCCCATTTAACCTTTAAAGAACTAGAGAGAATATGTTGGCCTTTGATATTTCTCTCAAATTCCACAGGATCTCCTGTCCCATCAAGTATTTGATCATTATCCTTTTCATTCTTTCCAAATTTTTATTCAAAGATGCCTGAATTGCTTACTAGATCTGGAAGCCATATTTCCTTCTGTTGTTACAGGATTTGTTTTTTTTTCCCCTACATATTTATCTGTTTATATTCAAGGTCTTTGAGTCATCTTCTTCCATAAATCTTTGGTACTTTCATTCTTTTCTCACTTTTATTTTCCTTATCACTTACTTCCTGACTCCCTCCCCTCTTAATTGTTGTTTTCTTGGGGGCTGATCTCAAAATGTCTCAGCCTTTTCCCATAATTACTATTTCATGGTGAAACCACCTAGGACTTTATCCTTAAATATCTTCTTTGATTCCTCACTCTCTCTCTCTCTCATTTCACATAGCCAAACTGTTGCCAAGGACTATTGATTTCACTTCATAACATCTCTTACTTCTGATGTCCTCTGTCCTTTGACATTGTTGCCAATCTGGTACAAGCACTCATCACCTGATGTCTAGGCCATTGAAATAGACTGTTGATTGGTTTCTCTGCATATAAGTCCATCCTCCAATTAGCTGTTAAAATTGTCTTCCTAAAAGGCAAGTCTGACCATGTCACCCCCCCTCCCATACCTCATCCCCACTTAATAAACCCAATGGCTATAAGCTATAGCAGAATTGTCAAACAAGTGGTCTCGCAACAATAATCCAAAGTGTAGCTTAAATTCCATTAAAATGTAATTGGGAAATATTTGGCAAAATAAATAAAAATACAATAGAACATAGATAATATTAATATGTGATTTTCTAAGTCAATATGGATCCTTATGTATAGTTTAGTGGCCCTTGATTCTATTTGAATTTGACACTATGTACCTATAAGATCAATTATAAAATCCCCTGTTAAGTATTCAAAGCCTGGAATCTTGGCCTTTCTAATCTTATACCTTATACAGCAACCCCCTGTGTCCCACCCAGCTCTTCCTATTCTTTTACTCTGCTATTCAGTAACACCAGACTCTTTCCTGTTCAACAAACAAGACATTCCATTTCCTGACAATGGACACTTTTTCTGGCTGTTCCCCATGTTTGGAATGCTCTCCCTCATCATCTATGCTTCTTGGCGTCTCTGGGTCCCATCAAGTCCCAGCTAAAATCTCACTTTCCACGGGAAATATTTCCCAATTCTTCTTAATTCCAGTGCCTTCCCTAGTGCCTTTCCAATTTCTTCTGTAAATAGCATGCTTCTCCAAAGCTGTTTGCCTATTGCCTTTCCCATTGAACTGTTATTTCCTTGAGACTTGAGACTCTCTTTTAGATGTGTAACGATTGGAATGACGCCACCTGCTGGATACTTACTGTAGAAGAGTTCTGCCCATGAAGCGAAGGTCTTTGAGGGCAAGACCAGGCATCAGGAAGTGACGCAGACTAGTGGGAGGGGGAAGGAAGAGACTGGCGCTCAGGCTCGCGCTCTTTCCTCTGGACTCTGGTGGAGAGCGGAGCTAGAAATGTGCTCTCCCTTTAATAGATAGGAATCTAGGCCTTTTTCTCTCTCTTTACCAAATTCTTATTCTCCTTAATAAATGCTTAAAAGTTTAACTCTTGCTAAAGCTTATAATTTATTGGCGACCACTCATTAGATATTTTAGACAGTTTAGCTAGAATTTTAGCCCTTAACAGATGTCTTTGTATCCCCAACACTTGGCACAATGATTCATAATAAAAGGCACTGAATAGATGTTTATTGATTATAGGGTACAGGATCCTGCCTACAAAGCCAATTGTTAAGTATAGGCAGGGTATCAATGTATACCTCCCTTGTACCCCCTAGATAACAGCTCATTACTGAAGAAAGCCATTGGCAGCTCCAGGGTTAAAGAGAATTTATTTAAAGGAGACTTACTTATGGGGGGGGTCAGTGTCCAGGACCTGCAGACCAGGTCGATGTATAAATTCCCATCTCTCTCCTTCCCAACCTTCCCTGATATTTATACATATAAGTATAACTGGAAGAAAGCCTTCTTTGTCTTTGCAAGTGAGAATCAGAGGTATAGGGGCACATGTGCAGGGTGCTGATTCATCAAAAGCTTGTGTGATTTCCATGTGCTTGGCTAGCTCATACTGTATGCATCTTAAATGCAGCCCAGAACTCTCTTCCAAATGTCAATGTTCCATTCTGCATATCTTGGATTCCACACTCCAACTATACTTCCTTAGGAAACTATTGATAAGAAAGTCTCTAATACTGTCAAGGACAAACTAATGATATAAAAGTGTGCCTGAAAGATGTGCATGTGCAGATACTTCCCCTTAGGTAATGGGGTGAATGGGAGGTCAGATTTTTTCCCTTGTGAGACCCAGTCATATATCTAAAGCCATGGTACCCTACATTGATCAAATGAATGCAAATGGTATAGTGAAAAAAAGGGAGGGAGTATGTTCAGAGAAACCTAGGAATACTTTTATGAACTAATATAGAGTGAAGTCAACACAATCAAAAATATGTATGTGTTTACATAGACACACACACACACACAATAACAACACTATTGTAAGAAAAACAACTTTGAAAGATTTAAGAAATCTGATCGGGGCAGCTAGATGGCGCAGTGGATAGAGCACTGGCCCTGGATTCAGGAGTACCTGAGTTCAAATCCAGCCTCAGACACTTAACACTTACTAGCTATGTGACCCTGGGCAAGTCACTTAACCCCAATTGCCTTACTAAAAAAGAAAGAAATCTGATCAATTCAATGACTGTCCATAATTCTGGAAGACTGGTAATACTCTGTTACCCACCTCCTGACACAAATGATTAATTCACAATGAGGAATGAGGCATAATTTTTTTGGCAATGGCCAATATGGACATTTTTTTGGGTAGGACAATCAGGGTTAAGTGACTTGCCCAGGGTCACACAGCTAGTAAGTGTCAAGTGTTTGAGGCTAGATTTGAACTCAGATCCTCCTGAATCCAGGGCTGGTGCTTTCTCCACTGCGCCACCTAGCTGCCCCAATGGACATTTGTTTTGCTTGATTATGCATATTTTTTGCAAAACTTTGTTTTCTTCTAATTGCTGGGGGAGGAAGATAAGTTCTTATTAATTTTTTTTAAAAGAGGATATAATGAAGTCTGGGGAAAGAGATTTTAGACCATAATTTAAATGACAAAGTGGTGTTTTCATCAGTATGTACCTGACACATAGTAGTCATTTAATAATACTTATTGATTGATTGATAAATCATTACCATCCATCAAAATTAAGAATTTCTTTTTTTGTTTTGTTTGTTTTGGTTTTATATTTGTTTGCTTGTTTTTTGCAGGGCAATGAGGGTTAAGTGACTTGCCCAGGGTCACACAACTAGTGTCAAGTGTCTGAGACTGAATTTGAACTCAGGTCCTTCTGAATCCAAGGCCAGTGCTTTATCCACTGAGCCACCTACCTGCCCTAAAATTAAGGACTTCTTGAGAAAGAGAAGCGATCTTAGAAAATAAATAGCAGGTTAAGAATATGGTGTATGAAAACAAAATTGTGATTTCTGGAAAAAAATTTTAAATATAGGAATGATGAACTCTTGTGTATTGATGAAGTGTATCTAATGAAAGCTAATAAACATATATTTGCTTAGAGTGTTTCAAGTCTAATAAAGAAGGCTTTAAACTAAAAACAAAGGAGAAAAGAGAAAAGAAGTGAATATGTCAAGTTAGATTCCTCCCCCCCCCAAAAAAATGGCTATGCAACAGAAAGAATAGGAACAGAAGCACCAAAAAACTGACAGCAGAAAAATCTAAGAAAGGAACAGTCAATTCACCCTATATCTTCAGATATACATATGTTAATGAGAAAAGCAGAGGCAAACACCAAGATGAACTAGCGATATTTAGGTAAGATGGCAAATTTGATCTTGTGAGTATCACCAAGACTATAAGATCAAAACTATGACCTGAATACTGCTCTGGAAAACTTATCTAAAGCAATGGAAGGGGGGAAAAGAGTGTGCTTAAAAAATAACATATAAATATATACATGCATATATATATGTGTGTGTGTGTGTGTGTGTGTATGTGTGTATTCATGAATATATTTGCGTATGTATCTGTGTGTGGAGAGAGAGAGAGAGAGATGAATCCAAGTCCTGTCTGTCTCATAATCAGGCTATCAACTAAGAGCTAATTGCTGAGGATGTTCTGATCTGTCTTGATAAAGTAAATTCCTCACTAGAGTTGCCTATAACATTGAAATTCCAGGACCAGTCTAAAATTATATTTAATTTATTGACATATTTTGTTTCTTGAAACTAAACATTATACAGTCCTATTGATCAAAATTAGTCCTGGAAAAATAAATGAGAAAATTCTTCTCTCTCCCTTTTTTTCAGAGGTTCGGGACTTGGGGATTTGGGGTGTGTGTATGTGTGTGTGTGTGTATCTATATAGATATAGATATAGATATAGATATAGATATAGATATAGATATAGATATAGATATAGATATAGATATAGATATAGATATAGATATAGATATAGATATAGATATAGATATAGATATAGATATAGATATAGATATAGATATAGATATAGATATAGATATAGATATACACACACATACATATATAGATATATAGATGTGTGTGTCTATATACATCTAAGTTGATATTTTGGTTAGTTTTACTGAACTTTTCTATGTGTTTTCCTCCATCATTTTCTTTTTTATTATTTGTTACAAAGGAAGACTGTCTAGTCAGGAGAGAGAAGGCATATATTTGGAAATGAAAATGATGGTAATATAAAGAAATCATATATATGTATGTAGATAGATAATAGATAATCTTTTATATGAAAAAAATATTTTTATATGTTAAATGCTTCCCATCAAACGCTGAACCAAATTTCCCTACATTAACCCTAAAACATTTAAGGAAAACCACTCAGTAGTATAATATTTGTTATTCATTATACTCAGTAGCATAATATTTCACTCTTCATGATCCCATGAACCAAAGCACACTAGGTCCTTCTATGCTCCTTTGTCTCTTGAAGTCTGTCCAAGCTCATGGTGACTCATTTTACATGTTCCTTTCTACTTTTATAGTTTTCTACTTATTAATAGATGGGAAGGACATATGTTTTGCCTATGATTATAAGATTCTTGTATTTGACCTGAGTTTTGTCAACTCTTAGAGTGGACTTTACTTACATTGTTGTAGTTATTATGTATATTATCATCATTCAGTCAGCAAATATTTATTAATCATTTACTATGTGGTAAGAACTAGAGGTGTGAGGAAAAACCATAACATGATCCTAGTCCTCATGAAATTCCCAGTCAAATTGTGGAGACAACATGTAAAAAACTAGATTCATATAAGAGATCGATAGATGGATAGATAGATAGATAGATAGATAGATAGATAGATAGATAGATAGATAGATAGACAGACAGACACATATGCATGCATACATACATATATCTGCATGTATAGGTGTGTGTATATATACACAGAGTGTAAATCAAAGGTAAAGGAAAGTACTGGGTGCTGGAGGTTGAGGCAGAGGTGTTTGGGAAAAGCCTCTTGCAAAAGGTGAGATTTAAAATGAGACTTATGTAAAGTAAGAATAGCTGGGAGGTGAATGTGTTAAAGAAGAGCATTTGAGTAGAAATGCAAGGAGTCTGGAGATGAAGGGTCAAGTATGAAGAACATCAAACAACTGAGTGCAGTTGTATCATGAGGTACATGAAGAGTAAAGAGTAGGAAGACTGGAAAAGTGGGAAGAGTTCAGACTGTGAAAGGCTTTAAATGCAACACAGGAGAGGTACATTTGTCATCTAGAAACCATGCTGTAGCAAAATTGATCAAAGGAATTGGAGATGTTTAGATTGAATAATACTTGATACTTAAGAGGGATATCTTAGCCTGTTTCTAATACCTGAAGGACAGTTTTTGAAAGACTTGTTTTATCTTAGAGAAAAGAGCTGAGAATAACCGGTACAAGTTACAAAGGCCAAACCTCAATTTTGCATAAGGAAAACTTTTCTAACATTTAGAGACCCTCCAAAGCGATATGGACTGCTTTTGGAGATAGTAGGTTCCCACTTACAAAAGGTCTTTAATCTAAAGTCAGTTGTTCACTTGTCTAGGATGTTGTAGAAAGAATTCTTTTGCAGATACAAAATGGACTAGGCAACTTATAAGGTACCTTCTACACTCAGATTCAGTGATTCTATTTCCTTATCTATAAAACCAGGCTAATAATACTTGAACTACTGACCTCATGAAGTTATGAGAAATATGTTTCAAAAACTATAAAGGTGAACTATTGATTTGATGGTGAGGAAGCAGAGTGGAAGTGGAACCCTTTCTACTGCGTTGTTTAGAAAAGGTTGCCTTCCATGAACTCTGTGATTTCTCTTTACAACCACACTGACCATATGTGAGAGGGATCAGCTCCCATCCTCAGCAAAAACCCAGCAGTGGCCACAGCCCTCATCGTTTTCCACACAGTTGCAAAAATAGTCTGGCAGATGGTATTTCCCCTGCTAGTCATTTGTATTATTCTAGTAAATATGACCATCTTCTCAGAGAAATACTGCTTAACCCTGTTGTCTACAGGATTTAACTGGAATGAAGTGACCTTTCCTTTTAGGGCTTCTCCAAACAATTTTACAAACCCCATATTTAATTTCTGCATCTGGAAATACTGGGTGATGTTGGACAAGTGTTTCATTTTCTGTAAAATGTGAAGCTGGGAATAGATGATTTCTAAGATAGTGCTAAGCCCTACAGTATTCTTAGTTCCTATGTGTTGACATTCTCTCCTATTATGTGTTCTAAGGTCTCTTGTAGTATATCATTTTATTCTTTTGTGACGTTAAGAATATTTTTAGCCCTTACATTCTATGTTCTAAATTCCTTTTGACTTCTAATATTCTATAGTTTTAAGTATTGTTTCCTCTAAATTTGGTAGAACATTTTTTCTGTCCTATAGCTTTAAGACCCTCAATGAAGACCTAGAGACAGTGATGCAGTAGATAGAGCTTTGAATCTGAGTTCAGGAAGACAAGTTTATTTCTGACCTCAGACATCTATTAGTTGTGTGATCTTGGGCAAGTCATTTAACCCCTGCCTACCTCAATTTCCTCCTCATCTGTAAAATGAGAATAAGAACTCCTACCTCCCAAGTGTTCTAAGGATTGAAGAAGATAATATTTGTAAAGCACTGATATAAACATTATAAAATATTAGATATAATTACATTGTAGTAAGAGAAAAACTTGACTAGAATTTGGGATATTTAGGTTATTGTTCCCACTTTGTAACTAAACATGTGACTTTGGATAAATAACCCTCTCTCTGCATCCCAAAGTTAGAGAATGTGAATTAAAAGGAGCCAGGGTGGAGGGGTGGAACCAAGATGGTGGAAGAAAGGCTGTGACTCTCCCAACTCAAGAATACCTGTCCACAAACCTCCAAAAATAATGTGATAAAACACTCTTGAAGCAGTATAACCCACATAAGAACAGAGTGAGACTCTGTCCAGCCAAAGACGGCTTAACTAGGTGACTGGGATAACCTTCTGTTCGATCTGAGAGAGGAGCACAGCACACAGAACAGGACAAGTAGGCAGCACCTCCAACCAAAGCCTCAGAATCTTCAGCGGCTTCTTATTCTTTTGTTTGTTTGTTTGTTTTTGCTTTTTGGCAAGGCAATGAGAGTTAAGTGACTTGCCCAGGGTGACACAGCTAATAAGTGTCAAGTGTCTGAGGGCAGATTTAAACTCAGGTCCTCCTGAATCCAGGGCCAGTGTTTTATCCATGCAACACCTAGCTGCCCCCCTCAGCTGCTTCTTCTGAAGCCTGGCTCATGGACTGATGAGAGGGTCCAGTGGTTGGGAGGGGGGGAGGATAGCTGCAGTCCCTGCTGGAACTGGGTCAGGTAGCCCACATTCTGAACAAGCAAGCAAAGTTGAAGGAAAGCCACCCAGTGGGGGAGGGACACAGGCATTCCAAGGTTCTGACCATAGAGAATCAGATTTCAATCAGACTTCTGTTTCTGGGTCAAAGAGAAAGCTGGCTGTGGTTACTTACAGGCCAACCAGGCTGAGAAAAAGCCCAATCACCCCCTGGGGCAAGCTGTAGCTCAGAACAGTGTATCCTGAAAGCACCTCTACACTTTAAGAAGGAGTTAAAAGTCAAGAAAGAAGGGATCAAGATGAGTAAGCAGAAAAAATAGGAGACCATCAAAAGCTGCTCTGGGGGCAAGCTAGACCAGAATACATCTCCAGAATAAAATAATAACAAAGGTAAAGACCCTGCATCCAAAGCTTCCAAAAAAAATATGAATTGGTCTCAGGCCTTGGAAGCACTCATAGGAGAGATAGAAGGAAGATTTAGAGAGGTAGAGGAAAGAATGGAAAGAGAAATGAGAGTGGTGCAGGACAGTCATAAGAAAAAAGTTAACAGCTTGAAAAACCAAATGGAAAAGGAGATTAAAAAGCTCTCTGAAGAAAATAATTTCCTAAGGATTAGATTTGAACAAATGGAAGCTAGTGACTTTATGAGAAACCAAGACACAGTAAAGCAAATCAAAATGAATAAAAAATAGAGGGCAATATGAAATATGTCCTTGGAAAAACAGCTGATGTGGAAAATGGATCCAAGAAAGATAATTTGAAAATCATTGGAATTCTTGAAAACCATAACCAAAATAAGAGCTTAGACACCATCTTCCAAGAGATTGTCAAGGAAAATTGCCCTGATGTTCCAGAAGCAGAAGGTAAAATAGAAATTGAAAGAACCCACCAATTATCTCCTAAAAGATATACCAAAAGGAAAACTTCCAGGAATATTATAGCCAAATTCCAGAGCTCTCAGGTCAAGGAGAAAATATTGCAAGCAGCTAGAAAGACAGAATTAAAATACTGTGGAGGCACAGTCAGGATAACACAAGATCTAGCAGCTTCTACATTAAAAGACCAGAGGACATGGAATATGATATTCTGGAGGGTAATGTAACTGGGACTAAAACCTAAAATCACTTACCCAGAAAAACTGAATATAATCTTTCAGGGTAAAAAATTGGACTTAAATGAAAAAAGCAGACTTTCAGGCATTTGTGATGAAAAGACCTGAACTGAATAGCAAATCAGAGTTTCAAATACTAGACCCTAGAAAAGCATAATAAGGTAAACAGGAAAAAGAAATCATGAGAGACATTAAAAGGATAATCTGTTTACATTCTTACATGAAAAGATAATACTTCCAACTCATAAGAACTTTCTCAGTATCAGGGCATCTGAAAGAAATATAGTTAGACAGAGGGCACAGGTGTGAAGTGAATATGAAGGAATGATATATGTAAAGCATTTACCCATGGTTTTTGTAGGGAAGGCAGGGTGGGGTGGCTTATGTCTGTGGCTGGATTTGGGCTCAGGGCCTCCTGGGTCCAGGTGCTTTATCCACGGTGTCCCCTAGCTGACCTATTATGACATCTTCCAAATAAAGTTAAGGGGTAAAAGGAATGCACTGGAAGAAAGGGAAAAGGACAGGTGGGAGGGTGTAAAGTAACTCAAATGAAAAAAAAAAACAAGAAAAAGTGGAGTAGAAGGAAAAATGGGGAAGGAGCGGGATAGTGAGTGAGCCTTACTTTCATGAGAATTGGTTCAAAGAGGGAATAACATAAACTCTCAAGTAGTTATAGTAATATATTTTGCCCTGAAGGAAAGTGGGAGGGGAAGGAGAAAAGGGGGGGAAGAGGTCAAGGAAGGGAGGGAAGATTGGGGCAGGGGACAGTGAAAAGCAAACCTCTTTTGAGGAGGGATAGGGTAAAAGAAGATAAAAATAGAGTAAATATCAAGGGGATGGAATAGGATGAAGGGTAATAGTAACTATGAAAGAAATAATGAGCAGGATGCTATCAGAAGGACGTATGAAAAATGCAAACCTTCAACAGAGAAAGAACTGATGGTATCTGAATACAGATTGAAGTGTAATTTTATTTATTAGTTCCTCTTTCTTATTATTCTATTTTCTTTCACAAATTGACTGATATGAAGATGCTTGGAATAATTGCACATGTATGAATTATATTGAATTGCTTGACTCTATAGGGAGGGTTCAGGAGGGAGGGAGGAAGAAAATTTAGAACACAAAGTCTTAAAAAATTAATGTGAAGAAATGATGGGCAGGTGGATTTCAGAGAAACCTGGAAGGACTTACATGAATTGTTGCTGAATGAGATGAACAGAACAAGGAGAACATTGTACATAGTATCAACAACATTGTGTTGTGTGTTGACCAACAGTGATAGATAGATCCAAAGGACTCATGATGGAAAATGCTCTCCAAAGCCAGAAGAAAAAAAGAACTGTGGTATCTAGATGCAGATTGAACCATACTGTGATAGAATAATGGGATTTGGCAAATGCCCAAGGGCCCCACCTGAAAAATGATTTGGAATTGATTGAATTGGGTAAGACTGAGAAACTGACTGAGTACCTACTTAAGAATGATTAAATTGAGACCATACCTGGCTGGCCCTGAGTGGGGTGTTGTTCTCAGAGGCTATGGACTATAATATCAGCAGGAGATGACCCTCAACCAATCAGCTTGAAGGACCTCAGTTTTGGGGAGGGAGACAGGAACTAGGAAGTTGAGGCTGGCTTGCTGGATTTCTCTCTTTTGGTCTGGAACTGGCTTGGTGGCGGGAGATGGAGAACAGGAGGGTCCCCTTTTTTGTCCGGGACTTTGGCATGGTGAGGGACTTCATGTGGACTGCTAGGAAAAATAGGGGTTTCTCTCTGGCTATACTGACTCTCTCTTCACTAACTTCTAATATGCTTTAGTAAATCCTTAAACACCTAAACTCTTGCTGAATTTATCAGTGATTTTAGCCAGCTTTCCCCAAAAAAAACTGGGGGGGGCAGGTTAGGGCCCACATTTAGATTTTAAACATCACAATGCTATTTCTATTTTTTTGTTTTCCTTTTATGAGGTTTTTCCCTTTTGCTCTGATTCTTCTTTCACAGCATGACTAATGCAGAAATATATTTAATGTGATTGTACCTGTATAACCTATATCAGATTGCTTGCTGTCTTGGGAAGGGGGAGGGAGGGGAGGGAGAGAGAAAGATTTGAAACTAGAAATGTCATAGAAACAAATGGTGAAAACTATCTCTACATGTAACTAGAAAATAATAAAATACTCTATTAAAGAAAAAAAGGGGGCTTTCTTTAGTACCTGACACATAGCTGGTGCTTTTGTTGTTATTCAGTAGTTTTCCATCATATCAAGGGGTTTTCTTGGCAATGCTATTGGAGTGGTTTACCATTTCTTTCACCAGCTCATTTTATGGATGAGGAAATTGAGGAAAATGGAGTTAAGTGACCTGCCCAGAGTCATACAGGTAGTCAATGTCTAAGGCCAAATTTGAACTCAGGAAGAGTTTTCCTGACTGCATATCTGACACTGTCCACTGCACTACCTAACTGCCTCAGTAAGTGTCTTAATACATGTTTACTGACTATTGACTTACTGACCCCAGAGATAAACTTATATAAACCCTTTATTTTGAAAGCGATAAAACCAAGGGTCAGAGAAGTGGGAGTGATTTTCCAATGGTCAGACAGATAGAAAAAGACAAGCTGGAATTCAAATCCAGGTCATCTGAAATCCAAATCTAATGTTCTTCCCATTACACTGAAACACAATATGCTAACATGAAACTAAAGCACATTTAAAAATAATTGGTTTAGGGGCAGCTAGGTGGCACAGTCGATAGAGAACTGACCCTGGAGTCAGGAGGACCTGAGTTCAAATCCAGTCTCAGACACTTAACACTTACTAGCTGTGTGACCCTGGGCAAGTTACTTAACCCCAATTGCCTCACCAAAAAAAAAAAAAATAATAACTGGTTTCGTCCCGTAGTGAGGTCCATGTAAGAAAATTCATACTCTCAGATGTTTCCATCTTGCTAAGCTGCATTATGCGCAATCCCCAGAATAACAATTTTTATCAGTTTTATCCTTAACCTGTGCTAAAGAACTCTCCTGGGTTAAATGAGTCAACAACAACTATGTCTATGCTAATGAAAGCTCTTTATTATGTAATATTCAGAAGTTCATAATTCCTTTGTCCATGTGAAAAGAATAGAATGAGTACAACAGTACCAATTGTCCTGTAACAAGGAAGCTACAGAAATTGAGGGGCATTTATATTTGGTGAGATTCATTGTACTTGTAAATTTCTTCATTTAGGAATGAAGGAACTAGTATTAGAATTTTGTCATACCAGTACAAACTGTGTGAAACACAGCTTATGATAACCCAAAATAACAGAACATAGAACATTAGGACAGGATGATAGAATCATAGAATATAGAATCTTGCAGGTAGAATATTACAAGCCTGCTTACTTAGCATTGCTACATTGATATATCTATGAATTCATTTATGTGGGTAATCCCTCCAATGATGCAGATCATTACCAATCTACACCTTCACATGCTGGGTGCTTCTTAGCCATGTTCTCATATCAATCTTTTACAAAGTGTTGATTCACCATACTATCAGACTTAACTTAGTGTATTGACATTGTATGGATGATAATAGAGTGCAAAGACTATCCATAAGTTAATTATTCCTCTTGAAAATTGACTTTCCCAATTCCTCTTTTGCTCTTACATTGCTCTTTTAATATTCTTTATTGCACTTTTCCTGTATAATCCTTCATTGGCACTGTGTTTGAACCTAATCATACTCCACCTTGTTTATAAAAGAGGGGATAAAGTCATAATAATGAATCTCTTCTTAACTTGCTTCCTTCTAGAAAAAAAAAAATCTCAGAAAAAGGAGAGAAACAATTGGATTGAGAAAGTATATTTCCATTGTTAATAAGGTGTGATGCTCATTCAAAATTAAGCTGACCTGTCCTATAAAAAGAAAGGGGTAGCACCTCTAGTGGTCCATAGATCTGGCACAGAACTGTGAATGCTGAAAATAAAGTTTGGCCTATGTATGACAGAGTTTCTTAAACTCTCTCTCTCTCTCTCTCTCTCTGTCTGTCTGTCTGTCTGTCTGTCTGTCTGTCTGTCTGTCTCTCTCTGTCTGTCTCTCTCTTTAATAGACCTTATTGGAAGTCTACTGAAGCCTATGGACCTCTTCTCAGAATATTATTTTAAAAAATAAAAAATAAAGTACACAGAGTTACAAAGGAAACCAATTATGTTGAAATATCTTGATAAAAAACTAAAAATAAATTCAGAGAATCTAAGTTAACAAATCCTACTAGACAAGAAATGACGAACAAAGTATAGAGAACCTAGTTAAAGGGTACTAGAATGAGAATAGCAGGAAGAATGGAGGAATACATAGGATTTTGACTCCCTCTCTTGCACTTAGGACCTTGGGACTTTCATTATAGGTTGTGTTTCTTCTTTTCTTGCAGACAAAGCAGAAACTCATAGAAGAATCCTTTACTTCTTTTTTTTTTTTTTTCAGAACTGCTCTTCTTTTCTTGTGACTATGAAAGCCGAAGTACCTCTGGCAAACAAAGTAGCAAGCAGCAGCTCTCTCTTCTTCCTGGGAGGGTTGAAGCCTTGCATCAATAAGCTTCCAATAGTCTATTCTCTTTATAAGAATGCTTGTATGGGTATCGATGTCTGTTTTTAGGAATATTGTTAAGAATTATATTCTCAATTTGTAGACATCTTTTTAAAAAATTATTTGCAAATTTGATTATGTATAAAAACTTCATGGAAGTCATGGCACATACGGGTATTCTCTAAATGCCTTTCTCCTTCACTCAAGAGAGAAGTTATCTGTAGATTTAAAAAAATACATATTGTTTTTTTAGTTTTTTATATAATCATTTATTTATTCATCCATCCATCCATCCATTTATTTATATGCTTATTTATTCATCCATTTATTTATTTATTAATTTATTTGTTCATTTGCTCACCTGCCCACTTATTCATTCATTCATTTATTTATTTATTCATCCATTTATTTGCTAGGTAATTTGTTTATTTATTGTTTGTTCTTTTGTTCTCTTAACTATCTATCTATCCATTTATCTATCTAATCATTTATTGATATACCAAACTGAGGCTAAGGTCCAATTAAGATGGTTTCAGTCACCTATGGAATGTTTTAATGGTTAATCTATTATTGCAAAATGAGTTATTTCTTGTAACAAAGCAAAGTAATTAAATAATACCAACAGGCAAAATGAACATATCTGACAGGATAAGTGCAATTTTTCCCCTCTAATATCTTACCTCTTCTTTGATGAAAGGAAGGAGGTGCTTCTACATCTTTTCTCCAGAGTTGATTGACTGTGATAATTACTCAGCATTCACATTTATTTTAGTGTTCTTTTTATTTACATGATTTTAGCCATGGTCAGTGCTCTAGACCTGTAATCAGGAAGACCTGAGTTCATATCTGGGCTCAGACAATTACTATCTATGTTACCTTAGGCAAGTCACTTAACCTTGTTTATCTCAGTTTCCTCATCTTTGAAATGAACTGGAGAAAGAAATGGCAAACCATTCTAATATCTTTGCCAATAAAACCCTAAAAGGGGTCATAAAGAGTCATGCATGACTGATAAACACACCATAGTGAATATTATTATTTTGGTTCTGATTACTTAATTCTGCATTGGCCATATGTACTATGTATATTAAATGTATTTCATTCTTCCAAAACGAATTTGTCTGAGAATTTGGTCATAATAGAAGTCTTAATTTTACCCCCACCCCCAAATCCCTTCTCAATCCCTTAACAATTGGACAGAGCAGAGGTGAGATATTTTAAAATATTTTAATATTGCTAACAGGAAGGAAAAGAAGAATCAAGTATAGGATGTTAGAGCTAAAATGTCTTTAAGAATAATCATAGGGGAAGCTAGGTGGCACAGTGGATAGAGCACCAGCCATGGAGTCGGGAGTACCTGAGTTCAAATCCGGCCTCAGACACTTAACACTTACTAGCTATGTGACCCTGGGCAAGTCACTTAATGCCAATTGCCTCTCTAAAAAAAAAAAGAATAATCATAACAATCCCCTTATTTCACACAAGGATGTATTGAAATCTAATGGAGATTTAACAAATATGGGCAAAATGAGAATGAGAGAGGTGGCAGAAAGATAGGATTAAATATGGGGTATGGTGGGAAGGTCTCACCCCGGCAGGCTGGGGTGGGGGGCTGATGAAGAATACTTATGGGGGAAGAGGTATGTACCTTCAATAGGAGACAGGGATCGCATGATGTATTTAATCTGGTGATATCTGGTGCATTTAAAAGCCACCATCTTTGATAGATTGCTTTACTTCTATTAGCAGCATACTGTTCCAAGAGAGGATAGCTTCTGGGAGTGTCTGTCACACAGAATGGAAGATGGGTAGGGAGTAGGGGGAGGATATACCCAGAAATTGGAAGCAATGATCTTTTGGAACAAAACTGATCTTGAGGATGGCAGGAAATTGGGTCACATGACATGAAACTTAGTAATTTCTACCACTCAGCTCTTCCCCTGTCTAATGTACTTAGAGCTAACTTAAGATCACTGTTGTCTATCATCTACTATGTGTTATGTCCATACAAAAAATTCCCCAAGAATCAAAGGGAATTAACTTTTATACACCTTCTTATGAATATTTAGGTATATAAGCTAAAAGATAGGTAAAAGCAGTGATTTCAAAAGTATAGGAAATTCCCAGCTGAACAGATCCACTCTACAGCTACAAGCAGATCCCTTCCTGCAAATGATCATTGCCCAGAGCTCTGCCTTAAGCAACTTGTTCAAGGTCAAACAATCAAGAAGTATCAGCTTATCCTAACTTCAAGGCTAGTTTTCTATATACGATGCCACAATGACCCTCAATGACTGTCTTGGGTCCTCTTGCAAGTCTTCAAGTAGGTGGCGACAGCTGAAAGGAAAAGAATGTATCACCTGGTATCAAGCACACAGGGAAAATTAAGTGTAGCATTTTCAGGGTACCTATACACTATGTGCTCAGCAGTATGCTAAGTGCAGAAGAGTTTTACCAGAAAAAAAAAAGTAGAAAATGTTCCCTTACCTGAGAAACCTTACAGTATAATTGGGGGAAAAAACACTAAAACATATGAAGCAATAGTACAAATAGTGCTTGACAAAGCTGGAAAAGTGTTAGTTTTTAAAATAATTTAGTGGAATTCTATATTCCTTATGTTCTAGAGACAAGGAATGGCATAGCCATAGAAACTCAGTAAATTAGTGGCAGGACTGGAAGTAGAACCCAGGCATCTTAATTCCTAATTTGGTGTTCATACAACTATAGCAGGTTGCCTTTAAGAGAGACTATAACACACTGCAAAATTGTGAGCTCAGAAGTATAATCTCTAAGTGTAAAGTGTTATATTAAGAGAAGAGAAATTAATGAGAGCTGAAATAATAATGAAAATGTTCAAGGAGAAAGTATAGCTTAAGATGTATCTTGAAGAATAGGAAGAATAGGAATAGATGGAGATTATTTCAGGGTAGTTTTGTTTTGTTTTGTGTCATACGATTTCCTGTATTAAAGATAGTAACATGTGAGCAAAAGTAGTCTATAAGCATTAAAGCACTTACTTTGTTCATCCTTTGTTTTTAAAGAGAACCAATGACATCTTGACATTGGGGTAAAACAGTGGATGATGGGTGATGACTTGCTCATGAATTGGATTTAATTGAGGCAGATTTTCCCAAAGTCCTCAGCCTCACTCTTTCTTCCATAGGCATTGAAGTCCAGTGGCAGGACAAATATCGAAATGACTGGAAATGGCCCAGGGAGTTGTGGCTGACCATGCTCTAAGGACTCCACAGTACCTCCTTCAGCCACCTTCATGGCCATTAGAAAAAAGTTGTTCTCATTTGCCCATTCCATGGGGAGATATCTTCACATACTTGGGATAGATATCACCCTAATTTACTGACAGGTTTCAGGCCTGTCAGTTACCCTTAACCTTAAGCCCACCTCCTGAAATGGTTTTACTGGGGTAAAAAATATGCATATATAATACATGCACATATACATATATGCACACATATACACATATATGTATATACATTATATAGGTATGTATTGTGTGGTGTTATTTTTAAATCTAATCCAATAATCTTATGAAATCTTCCTGGAACACCTGGGGTCTCACCTTTGCCTACATTAAATAAATATTGGTTTGTATACCATAACCCTCTTGTCCTCCCTCATTAAATTACAAGCTTCTTGAATGAACAGATGGATATTTTTAAACCCAATTCTTATGACAGGATCGTACATGGTACATGCTAAATAAATGTCTCTTGGCTCTCAGTAATTCTCCCAAGTTTGGTGCCAGGGTCCACTGCTTCAGATGCATCCCTGAGAAAAGATGGTAAATGTTGGAATCAACAGATTTGGCCGTATTAGACACCTAGTGACCAGAGCTGCATTCAACTCCAGTGGAATAGACATTGTGGCCATCAATGGCCACTTCATTGATTTCAGCTACATGGTTTATATATTTCAATATGATTCCACCCATGGAAATTTCAAGGGCACTGTCAAGGCTGAGAATAGAAAGCTGGTGATCAACAGAAAAGTCATTACCATCTTCCAGGAGTGGTACCCCGCCAATATTAAATGAGCAGATGCTACAGCTAAGTATGTTGTAGAGTTCATTGATGTCTTTACTATCATGGAAAAGGCTGGGGCTCACTTGAAGGGTGGGGCTAAGTGGGTCATTATTTCTGCCCCTTCTGCTCTTGCCCCAATGTTCATGATGGAAATGAACCATGAGAAATATGGCAACTCCCTTAAGATGGCCAGTAATGCCATCTGCACCAGCAAATGCTTGGCTCCCTTGACCAAGGTCATTTATGACAACTTTGTATAATAGAAGGACTCATGACTACAGTCCATGCCATTACTGATACCCAGAAGACAGTAGATGGCCCCTCTGACAAGCTATGGCATGATAGGCTTGGTGCTGCCTAGAATATAATCCCTACTTCCACTGGTGCTGCCAAGGCTGTAGGCAAAGTCATACCTGAACTTAATGGGAAGCTCACAAGCATGTCTTTCTGTGTTCCTACTCCCAATGTGCCTGATGTGGATCTAACCTGCTGCCTAGAGAAACCTTCCAAATATAATGATATCAATAAAGTGATGAAGCAAGCATCAGAGGGATCCTTGAATGGCATCTTGGGTTGCACAGAGTGCCAGGTTGTATCCTGTGACTTTAACAGCAACACCCTACTCTTTTACTTTTGATGCTGGCACTGGCATTGCCCTCAATGAATGTTTTGTGAAGCTCATTTCCTGGTATGACAATGAGTATAGTTACATCAACCATGAAGTAGATGTCATGGTCTATGTAGCCTCCAAGGAGTAAAGTGGAAAGTCATAGAACTTCATTCCCAGCCAAAAGAGGAGTTCCAACACTGGGGAGCCCATATCCCTAACCTATGTTCCTGTACTGCGGATCCCATGCCCCATTCACATTGTTGTCCCTAAGCACCCCTGTAGTAAGAAGGAGAAGCCTAGAGTTCTATATTATATACACACCATCAATAAAGTCACCATATTCTGTGCAAAATAAATAAATAAAGAGATGAATGGATGGATGGATGGATGAATGAATGAATGAATGAATGGATAAAAAGATGAATGAATGAATGAACAGATAGATAGATAAATGGCTCTTGAATTTTAACAATACTCTTTTGTTAAAAACTATACTTTAGGGGTACTTAAGAAAGTGGTAAAAATCCATGTATCGCCTTCAGGGCTGCAAATCCCTTCTGGGATACCTTTAGCATTTCAGCCATCTACTTTAAATGTTGAGTATAGCAGTAATAATTGAAGATTCAATACTTCTAGGGTCCAGTGTCATCTTAGAATTAAGCCTTAAATCCATCCCCTTCCAGGTCATGAGCATCCTTTCTACTTCTTCAAACAAAATGTTCTTTTTTCATTGCCCCTGTTACTAATGGACCTGATGTGGAAGGAAAAAGAATAATAGTATGCAAATCCCCTTAGGTGTCCTCAGAAACAGATCATGTAATGGAGCAAATTAAAAGTTATTGGTCTGTGTGGAGGGTCATAGGAACAAATAATTCTAGATATAGAAGCTAAGAGAAATCTTAGAAACTATTAAGTCCAACCCATCATTTTATAGACAGGAAAACTGAGATATAGAGATGTCAAGTGACTTGCCCAGAGGCACACTGATAATGAGTATCAGAGGGAGAATTTGAACTCTGTTCTTCCTGGTCCCAAGTTCATATATGGTAACATAATCAATCACATTTTCAAATATTTCCTGGAAATGTTCCAAGAACTAAATAACTGCTTTCCCCTATAAAGTTTCCCCTTGGCATATAGTATGTCATCAGTTTAAAGCTAGTGGGAGAAAGAAGAGGACAAACAGGTCCTCCATTCCTCTGCTTTTCTGCCAAAGTGATATTGAGAAAGCCCATTGTCCACCTTTCAACACCCTCTCCTGTCATTTGTTCATTCCTTGCCCCCTACAAAATCCCAGTTTGGATTCTTGAATGCTTTTGGCATTATAAAACTCACTCTCTAGAGAATGCTTCTCTCTGGGGTCCAGGCAAAGTGTCCCCACTACCTTTTGTCTTCCACTCCTCTACCTCCACCTCCACCCAAAGGACCTTCTCAACACTGTTGGTGGCATGGATAGAAACCACTGCCACCAGTTGAAAAGTTAATTATGGATTGCCACTTGAAATAAAATATAAGTTTTATTGGAAGTTTAAGAATAAATAAAAACAGCTGGAGTGAAAATACCATTAAACTGCTATGATGAGCAATATGACGTTCTACTTAGAGTAATCATACACACACACACACACACACACATATATATATATACATATTTACATATACGCACATATACATATATATGATTTTTTAAAATAAAAAGCCTAAATCTACTATGTAAAATTCAACAGCTTTTACATGCAGTACAAAATGAAAGTTGAAAAGGAAATTTGCTTAAAACTATGTATTGAAAACAGAGTTCATGAGAGATTAAAGAAAGTACATTTTGACTTTTCCTTTATTGGGACCTCTTTCGACCTCATCCCACCCCCACTGACATTGTACTCTCCTTAACTCTTTAAAGTAGCTATTGTGACACTTTAATGGACATTCCTTTTACATAATGAAAAAAAACATTTCTTTCCTTGGGTGTTGAGAAATATTTAAAGTGGCCTAAGAGTCTCTTCAGTGATATGTCTTTTAGGCAGGATATACTTCAATATTTGAATACTATCAAGAATATATACATATACATCCATATTTATATGGATGTATATGTGTATCTACATACATACATATATACATAAATATATATACACATAAATATATAAATATATATAAATATAAAAAAATATATATATATATATATATAAAATCTGGGAAACATTTTCCAGCATATGAATCAAATGATATTATAGCAGACAACAATGACAATAATAGTGGTCACTGTTATACAATCATTTCATTCATGTCTGAATCTTTGTGACCCAATTTGGGTTTTCATGGCAAAGATATTGGAGTGATTTGCCATTTTCCTTCTCCAGCCCATTTTACAAATGAATAAGGAACCTGAGGCAAAGGGGGTTAAGTGACTTCCCCAAAGTTCCATAGCTACTAAGGATCTGAAGTCAGATTTGAATTTCAGAAAATGAATCTTCCTGACTCCAGAACTGACTCTCTCTTCACTGTGGCACCTAGCTGCCCTAATAATGTTTACTAGGGCTTAGATTTCCATGGTGCTTTATTTTGCACAAAAGGTATTCTTCACAACAACCACAGGATGAAAACAGGGTAAGTATTATTATTTCAATTTTAGAGATGAGAAACCTGAGGTTCAGGAAGGGGATGTGACTTATCCATGATAATGCCAAAAGTGAATGGCAGAGTTAGGACTTGATCGCTTTTTTTCTGATCTCAAGGCAAACACTCCTACCACCAAACTTTATTTCACTCTGTAGGAAAGTATCTAGGGAGGCAGATATCTTTGAGGAGATGAAGTCCAGAATTTGGAATTCAAGAGAAATTCTGAGCAACCAACACTAAGACCAACTGAGCAATAAATTCCTAGCAGAGATAATTTGGTCAGCATTCAATAAGTGTAATAGGCTTTATAGTCAGGTGACTGGCTTCATATCTCACATGATATGATTAAAATTTGTGTTACTTTACACAAGTCATTCAACCTACCTGGACTTTGGTCTCTTCATCTGAAAAATGACAGATTTAGGTGATACAGTCTTTGACTTTTCTTCTGCCACTAAAGCTGAGATCCTATGATAAGAAGTCATGACAAGATCAGCATAGCAAAATGCCTAGCTGAGGTTATTGGTACCTAACTGTAATTCAGCATAACTTGAACAGTATAACTAATTCTGAATCCCCAAATCATAATGAAATAATATCCTTTGTAATTTCAAGTATCTTATAACAAAAATATTGTGGAAATGGCATCCAATTTGCACTGAGGACATTTGGATTTGAGACCTTGTTCTTTTTTACTTTTTTTTAATCTATTTTGAGACCTTGTTCTACCAGTCACTACCTATGTGACCATGGCCAAAAATCCTCTCTGCATCTCAGTTTTCGGCCCTTAGAATGGTGCCTGGAACATAGCTGTTACGTAATAAAAGCCATTGACTTGACTTTGTAAAAGGAGAATAATAATTCCACTGCCCACATCCCAGGATCATTAGAAAGAAAGTATTCCATAAATTATGACCACAAAGACCTCTTTTTCACTCTCAAAAATGATCAGCAAATATCGACCAAGTTCACAGAAGGGAAACCCTGTAGTGTGACAACTACAAAAGATAGTTTGCAATCTCACTTTAAATTTTCAAGGATGGGGCAGCTAAGTGACGCATTGGATGGAGCACCTTCCCTGGAATCAGGAGGACCTGAGTTCAAATCCAGCCTTAGACACTTAACACTTACTAGCTGTGTGACCCTGGGCAAGTCACTTAACCCCAATTACCTCACCAAAAATTTATTTTTCAAGGATCTCTAATTTCCCTAGCATGGGCACAACCTTCATTGATGCTAATCACAAACTCTATTACTTAGGACATAAACTTTAATAATCATTGTGGCTCCGAAGTAGATGTTTAAATTGGGTTTGCATGTAATTGGTGGGGAGAAGGAAGAATATAACAGTAAAGAAAAGAAAAGAAAAGAAAAGAAAAGAAAAGAAAAGAAAAGAAAAGAAAAGAAAAGAAAAGAAAAGAAAAGAAAAGAAAGGAAAAGAAAGGAAAAGAAAAGAAAAGAAAACACTGCCTTAGATGAATGTCACTAGTATTGACTGGTATAGATGGGTATTTAAGATTATTAATTCCTAATGTGTACCTATGCTTTAGGTTTCTGTTGATACGGCATTACACTGAGTCTGAAATTAGCTGTTAATACTGTATTTGGGTTTGGGCTGTGTTCATATTTAGTGTTTCAATGAGTGTCTGTTCTTTAGTAAACAGAGCTTCATGAAACCCAGGGTAGGCCACTATGTCAAGGGATAAACTGAGGATGTAGGAGTAGGGATGCATATATCACCCTCTAATTAAAGGGAATGTGCAAAAGACAGTATCAAGGGGTCATTAGCACTAGACTAACCACAGTATTTCTTTTGAAATCAATCAAAAGGATTTCAGGGGCAGAGCCAAGATGGTGGAGGAAAAGTAGTGAGCTCTTGAACTCATGACACAATCACTCCAAAAACACCCAAATAATGCCATAGGACAATTCCTGGAGCAGCAAGATCCACAGAAGTTTGTGCTGAAAATGTCTTCCAACCAAGAACGGCTTGGAAAGTTGGAAAGAGGGATCTGCTGTGCTAAGACAGGAGTGGAACTCAACCCCACAGTCACCCTGACACAGATCCAGTCCCAGGAAGGCCTTGCCAGAGAAAGAGACTCCCCAGAGCCTCCGAATCAGCTTCAGCACCAGTGTCATCTGGAACTAAGCTCACAGTCTAGTGAGAGGGCTAAACCCTTGGCAGGGGAGAGATTACAGGGGTCTATGCTAGTGCTGAGGGAGAACTTGGGTTTTTCACCCCTGCTGGGAACCAGGAGGTAGGCTTGAGTAGCAGTGGCTCAGGTGGAGGAGGGTCACAGGCTCATCTCAGCTGACAACCACAACACACAAAGCTGATTGACTAGCAAGTTGGTCTGGGGTCATCTCTGGATTAGGGAACAGGCCAGGTGAGGAAAGAACCAGCTCCTCCTTAAATCATACCATCTGGGACCTTCTGAAACTTGGGATACTACAGCCTGGAACCAGTGCCCCACTTTAAGGAGCTAAAAGTCAAGTAAAAGAAAGGCAAGATGAACGGACAGAGAAAGGTGAGGAACATAGAAAGTTTCTTTAGTGACAAGGAAGATCGAGGTGCACCCTCACAGGAAGATGTCAATGTCAGGGCCCCTATATCTAAAGCTTGCAAGAAAAATATAAATTGGTCTCAGGCCATAGAGACACTCCTAAAGGACTTTGAAGATAAAGTTGGAGAGACAGAGGAAAAACTGGAAAGGGAAATGAGGGTGATGCAGGAAAGACATGAGAAAAAACTCAACTGCTTGAAAACCCAAATTGGCCAAATGGAAAAGGAGATTCAGAAGCTCTGTAATGAAAATAATTACCTAAGAATTAGGATTGAACAAATGGAAGCTAGCGATGTTATGAGAAACCAAGACACAGTAAAGCGATTCCAAATGAATAAAAAAATAGAGGGCAATGTGAAATATATTCTTTGAAAAACTGCTGACTTAGAAAATAGTCCCAGGAGAGATAATTTGAAAATTATTGGTCTATCTGAAAACCATGATCAAAGAAAGAGCTTAGACATCATCTTCCAAGAAATTGCCAGGGAAATTTGCCCTGATAGTCTAGAAGCAGAAGGGAAAATAGAAATTGATGGAATCCACCAATCACCTCCTGAAAGAGATCCCAAAAGGAAAATGCCTAGGAATATTATAGCCAAATTCCAGAGCTCTCAGGTCAAGGAGAAAATATTACAAGCTACCAAAAAGAAATAATTGAAGTACTGTGGAGTCCCAGTCAGGATGGCACAAGATCTAGCAGTATGTACATTAAAGGACATAGAAAGGGGCAGCTAGGTGGCATAGGGGGCAGCTAGGTGGCACAGTAGATAAAGCACCAGCTCTGGATTCAGGAGGACCTAAGTTCAGATCTGGCCTCAGACACTTGACACTTACTAGCTGTGTGACTCTGGGCAAGCCACTTAACCCTCATTGCCTCACCAAAAAAAAAAAAAAAAAACACCAATAAAGTACATAGAATATGATATTCCAGAAGGCAAAGTAATTGGGATTACAACCAAGAATCATGTATCCAGCAAAACTGATTATAATCTTTCAAAGGAAAAAATAAGACTTCAATGAAAAAGATGACTTTCAGGTATTCATGATGAAAAGAAATGAATGGTAAATTGGACTTTCAAATAGAAGGCCCTAGAGAACCATAAAAATTGGAGTTGGGGGACATACCTGGGGTCATGCAGTGGGTCACTCTCTTATGTCTGAGGCCGGGTTTTGGCTGGGATCCCCCTGGGTCCAGGGTGGATGTTTTCTCCACTGTGTCTCCTAGCTGTCCCATGATGATATCTTTAGGGTTAAATTGAGGGGTGAGGGGAATGCACTGGGGGAGGGGGAATGACAGAGGTTCCATGGGGTGAAATCCCACATGAAAGAAACAGGAAAGGAAAGGGCTTATGGTTTGGGGGAAGAGATGGGGGAGGAGCAGGGCAGTAAATTAATTTTACACTCATCAAAATAGGCTCAAAGATCTTAATCTCATCAGAGTTGCCTCAAGGAGGGGTTAACACACACACCCAATTTGGTGGAGGAATCTATTTAATCTGGGCAGTAAATGAGCCTAACACTCATCAGAATTGGTTCAAAGACCTCAATCTCATTAGAATTGAGAATAAAATACACACTCAATTGGGTGGAGTAATCTCTCTAACCCTGCAGGAAAATAGATGGGGAAGGGGATAAAGAGAGAGGGGCAAAAGAAGGAAGGTCATTTTGGGAGAGGGGACAAAGAGAAGCAAATCCCTTTTGAAGAGGGATAGGGTGAAAGAAGATAGATAATAGAGTAAATATGGGGATGGGAATAGGATAGAGGGAAATAGTTAACAATAGTAATCATGAAAAAGTGAAATGGGGGGAAAATTGTACAAAAAATATTTATAGCAACTCTTTGTAGTGGCTAAGAATTGGGAATCAAGGGAATGTCCATCAATTGAGATATGACTGAAGAAGCTGTGGTATATGATTCTAGTGGAATAGTCTTGTGCGATAGGAAATGACAAACAGTATGATCCCAGAAAAACCTGGAAAGACTCATATGAACTGATGTATAGTGAAGTGAGCAGAACTGGGAGGACATTGTGCACAGTGACAGCAGTATTTTTCTATGAGCAATTGTGAATGACTTAACTACTCTCAGCAATACAATGATCCAAGACAATCCCAATGGACTAATGTTGAAGCATACTATCCACCCCCATAGAAAAAACTGAATAAAAAGAGCACTTGTGTAGTGTGTGTGTTTGTGTGTGTATATATATATAAAACCTATATCACATTGGTTGAGGTCTTGTGGAGGAGGGAGGAAAGGGAAGGAGGGAGAAAAATTTGGAACTCTAAATCTTATGAAAATGAATGTTGAAAACTATTCTTACAATGTAACTGGAAAAAATAAAATAAATGTTTGTTGCACTGAAAAAAAAAAGAAAACAAAAATTAAAAAAGAAAGAAAGAAAAGAAACCAAAAAGCACCAAAGCTCCTTTGTTGTTTCTAAGAATTGTGGCAGTAACCTGAACCTTGTCTAGATCATGGAATTGCTCATAGTGGTATCCAGTACTATCCCCCTATTACTCTTCTGTGTAAGTTCTGTAAACCACGATGATTCTGCAGGGCTAAAATTAATATGGGAAGCCAGATCTTTTTTTTCCCCCTGGGGCTGGCATCCCTGGGGCATGTTTACTCTTCCTGGGTATCCTGCTTCTCCACCTTTCCTTCTCACCAACAAACTCTTTCACTTATCTGTCTCCTCAGGTTTCTGCATTTCACCAACAATACCACATGAAAAGCCAAATATCAGAAAGTCAAGCCTCCACTGAGCCTAACTCTCCTAAACCCTCAATCCTTTTGCCTTCCCTTTTTACCATTCTCTTTCAGCAGTCATCTTCTATTGGCTAAGCACCTCCCTTTCACCGTACCTCTCTTTCATATTTCTTCCATCTTATGGTGCTCACTAAAACCTGACCTTCTAAAAGCACCAGTCTCTTGGTACCTTATCCAAGGATGGTTGCTTCTTTTCCCACATCACTAGCACATAGGCAGGGCCTGAAGGACTAATTTTCATATCCCTTGTTTTCCACAGTCTCTTCAAAATAATTTCTCAACAATCATTAGCACCCTTTTAATGGTAACTCCATCATGTCAAGATAATTGTTACTATCATCTCGGGGATACCATGTCATTAATTCCTCCTTAGTAAATGAAGTACCTGACCTTCTGCCATAACCTCTCCCTCCTTCAAACACTCTCCTTCCTATATCCTGAACCTCTCTATTGTCAATGCCCTGCCTCAGTCTCCCTTAACTATACATTCTATCTTTCCCCAACTATGAGTAACTGAATTTGTTCCAGGTGCTGAAATTCCTAATTATGTCTCTGTAGGTTTGAGGAGGAATATTGACAGTGGCACTGAAATAATGGGAGTATTTCATATGCACCTATCTCAGTAGATTGTATTCTCTGAAGAGTCTTATCTGTCTACTTCTTAAATAAGTATCCTGGACTTCACAGATTCATGACATATTAAGTTTAATGTGTCCGTAAAGAAGAGTTCCTTCTCCAACAAACCAGAAGAGTAGTTATCTAACTTTTGCTCCAAAGAAGTGAAAACACTATCTCCAAAGACAGTTCATCCCACTATTGAGATAACTCTAATTGCCAGAAAAGTTTTCCTTATACTGAGCCTAAAATAACATTTTTGTGACTTTTTTTTTTGGTGAGGCAATTGGGGTTATGTGACTTGCCCAGGGTCACACAGCTAGTAAGTGTCAAGGGTCTGAGGCCAGATTTGAACTCTGGTCCTCCGGAATTCAGGGCTGGCACTCTATCCACTGTGCCACCTAGCTGCCCCATTTTTGTGACTTTTACTCCTACCTCCTAATTCTGCCCTTCAGGACCAACAAGAATTTTTTTAAGGGGGCAAGGTAGGGTGGAGATTAGGTCTTCTTATCTCACAATGGCTCGAAGTACAGCATAGTACCAATCTCACTCCTGATTGGCACAGAAATTTTGACCTGCTCCATTTTTCTAATGTGAAACCAGATTACCTTTCCTTAGGCATCCTGTTAGCTCTCCACTCCTTTGAGGATCACTATGAAGATTCTCAGCTTACCACAGACACCTGCAGGCTGTGTACCCTGCAATTCAGAACTCTGGAACTCAAGCAATTCACCTACCTCAACCTCCCCAACAGCAGTGACTACAGGCCAACATAGCTGGCCAAGCAGAATGATTCTAATGCCTCTTCCACATGACAGCCGGAGAGCTACTTAAATGAACTTATCGTTCTGCCCCCTCCCTCAACCCCTATGCAAGTCTTCTCCAGGCTAAACATAATTCCCTTTAAATGCTCCTCATATGATCTGAACCTGAGATCCTTTACTATCCTGATGGCTCTCTGTTGAATAATTCTTTCCAGTTTATCATTTAAACTTATTGCCCAGAGCTTAGCATAATCCTTAAACTATGGTCTAAGACTGCAGCAAAGGACACTGGGCTGTCATCTCCCCAGTCTTGAAGGGTTAGTTAATTAATGCCTTTCTGGAAAATATTTGCTGAAGTGTTTCCTTCCCTCCCAATTAGAATAACAATGACAGTCGAAACAATAAGAACTAACATGCATGTTTTACTTTGTTTTTAAAAAGTGAATTGCCTCATAAAACTTAGAAATGGGAGGGACCTTATAGATCCCTTAATTTTACAGATAAGGAAATTAAATCCCATAGCAATTATTTAATATGACTTAACCAAAATTATATGGCTGGTAAGTTATAGAGCTAAGGTCCTCTACTTTCAGGGATAGTGGTAATGTGATTGGAGGAAGCTGGACCTGACAGTATTGACATAAACAACCTTTAAATTCTTTTTTTCTAATAGTAAAAAGGGTATTATAGTTCGTAACAAATTAACCCGGGATTCCATGCCATGAAAATGAAAACGTAAGCAATTGAAAAGAATAGGTAGAGAGTGGTGACAATTCAAGAAGTAGACAATTAAAAAAAAATTAGAATGAGGGTAGAATAAAAAGCATATATATATATATGGATTGAGGGAAATCTCAACAAATATCTCTGATAGGGGTCTTATAGCTATATAGGAAATTGACACAAATAAATGAAAGCAAGGACTATTTCTCGAAGGATATAAACAGAAAGTTCTCAAAAGAAAATTTAGAAACCAGGAATAAACATTTGAAGGACGAATTGAAACTACCAACAATAAGGTAAGGACAAATCAAAACAAATCTAACATTTCAATTTACACCCAGCAAAATGTCAAAGATGACAAAAAAAAAAATAAAACTAGTTAATGTTGGAGGAGCTTCAGAAAGATAGGCATCATTAATCATTATAGAAAGCAATTCAAAATTGTGCTAAAAATGACTAAAATGTCCATGTTCTGACTATTCTTTGTTATAAGAAAACTCTCTGGATAGGGGAGGGGGAACAATAGTAGGAAATGAAAGCAATGTAAAATTAATGGTCTAAATAATTTGTTAAAGTACATTAGAGAATCTTGGAGCAACATCTACATATTAGACATGAATCTCTTTTGATTTGCTTAAAGTACATATTTTCCTTTTTTCCTGTAACAATTGAGAAAAGGGAAGCAGAAAGTACATAACCCTGTGACTCCCATTGGTGGACGAGGGTGATGCTATAATATAATCTTGTCATAGAGATAAAGTTGCTCTTACATTCTGCTTTATGCTGACAACATGGATTGTGTATAGTACCTCATTTGATCTTCCCCAAAACCTTGGAAGGCAAGTAGTGTCAGTATTATCCCCATTTCAAAGATGACAAAACTGAAATGGAGGAAGAGAATGTACTTTGCCCACACTGAATTACTGAGTGGCAAAGAAGGAGTCTAACTCACTTCAATTGACTCTCTGGTATAGTAGAACAAACAAGAAATTTAGTGTTGGACGAGCTGGGTTTGAATTCCCACTCCCTGTAGGACCTCGGACAAGGCACCTAATCTCTCTGAGCATCTGCCTCTGCCTCTAGAGAATGAAGGGATTGATGAGGTGATCTCTCTCAGATTTAAATACTATGATTCCATATGCAGGGCTCATTCACCTCTGTTGGGCTTCTTCTCCTTTTTTAAATAACCTGATATGGAGCACCAATTACCCAGACAGGTGTCTCAGCCAGGCAGGCCTCTGGATGGGACCAGCTCTCAAAGTACTCTAAACCTTGTTAGTCTGCCAATAAATAAAATATTACAGAGTCTCCCCATAAAAGACAGTGAGTGAAAAGCAACAGAAAAAGGACTCTTCAGACTAGCTGGGCTTGCTTCAGGGGTGAAAAGGTAAATCCAGTGGGATTGCTTGTGCTTTTCCACCCCCTAAGTTCTAACAGTGGAAATGTTGGGAGTACAACCCACGTGAGGCCACAAAGCTGCAGTCGGGATTCAGAGTTTCTGATGACTGTCAGGGAAGGTGCTTTTATGAGGCAAACAGTCTAAAACATAGATAGATCTAGATACAGTAAATAAGGCCAAATCTGCCTAAAGATGGGTCTCAATTTGCCAACATTTTCTGGCATCATGAATCCTGCTCTGAGTGTCTCACTCACTGTTAGAAATGGATTTGCAATTGAAACATGATAAATACATTATTAATGCCAGAAGCTCTTCTGATAATAATATATGTTTATGTTATTGCAGTCTGAAGTTCTTCATGAAGGAAAAGGAAGGAAGGAAGGAAGGAAGGAAGGAAGGAAGGAAGGAAGGAAGGAAGGAAGGAAGGAAGGAAGGAAGGGAGAGAGGAAAAGAGGGAAAGAGAAGGGAAAGGAAGGGAGAAGAGAGAAAAGAGGAAGAAAGAAAAAATTAAGAGAAAGAGCAGGAAGGAAGGAAGGAAAGGAGGGAGCGAAAGAGGGAAGGAGTGAAGGAAAGGGAAAGAAAAGTAAGAAAAAAGGAAAAGAAAGTGAGGGGAGAAAGAGAAAGGAAAAAAAGAAAGGTTTTTTTTTTTTTTAATGTGTTTGCCTTCACGGCTTCGGAGTTCTTGCTAATTCCATCTGTCCACAACAGAGCCATCAGAACGGAGAGAAAAAGCATTTCCATATGTGCAAATTAGCATCTAGCCTCTCTTAATCTGTGCAGTGGTCCTCTGAAGTAGATGGCAAACATGCCTGCCAAACCCACTAATGGCATTCAAATAAAGGACTTTATTGGCTTTAACTGCCATGATTTTTTTCTCCCTCCTTCAACTTCAAGTATGTCCCCAACCCCCTCTCGCCTCCCCCATCTCCTCCCCCTAGTCATTTTCCTCTTAATCTGATAGTGTCAGTTTGCCCTTCTTCCAGTAAACAAAAGACATGAACAGTATCACTTTCTTAATGCAATCCCCCTTCCCTCCCGACCCACACATTTCTCTCTTAATGAAAACCGTACCTTAGGTATGGCAGTGTGGTCACCCTAAGCATTGGCTCCTCCTGTTGCCAACTTGTCTTTCCCAAGGCACTCCTTTCTGGATACTAAACTGTTGATAGTATGATCTGAGCTATTCCATAAGAGGAGAGTGTGTTTAGAGTGTGGTCCAAATATTAAGTGACTGCATCAGTTACTTGGTTCCTTTATGATTTTTAAAAATATTTTTATCACTATTGTGGATACATAAAATGTTAAGACTAGAAAAAAATGACATTTTTAAAATTGAAAGTTGAACTTTGAGATCAAGTTGAACCTCTTTATCTGAAAAATGAGAAAATTAAGTCTTAGAAAGAGAGGTGACTGGTCAAAGGGCATACAACAAATTAGTGGTAGGGGAAAGCCTCAAACCAATATTTCCTGATGTTTTATCCAGGCCTCTAGCTAATATACCATGTTGCTTGCTCCCTCTTTTCTCATAGATATATGACTGTACTTGGGGTTAAAAGAACTGGATTAAAGTATTGTTTTGATCACCAGTTAGACATGTGATTTGGGGCAATGTATCTATTGCCTTGGAAACTCAGTTTCTCCATCTAAAAAATGGGATAATAATACTGTTAAAGCCTATATCATCAAGTTCTGGAGAGGAGGTTTTTTGTAAATTTTATAGTATTTACTCACTCTCATGTGAGTAAATTCTCACTTCTCATGTTTACAGAAACATGAGAAGCCATTGACTGTAGACTCTAATAAATTGAATTAGGGCCACCCTCAGATAGGAAAACAGGTTGCTGCTGGAAGAAAAACTTTATAGAGGAGCCCAAGCTTCTCATGACCTGCCATTTCTCCCTGCCAGTGGCATTTCAGCCCACCTTTTTGTTTTGCTAGTGATGACATACTTCATGGCACCAAAACCTAACAATTTTGCGAATATGTTTGTAGGCAGCTAGGTGGCAGATTTGATAGACCACTGGTACTGGAGTCAGAAAGGCCTGAGCTCAAATATGACCTAAGACACTTTCTAGATATATGACCCTGGACAAGTCACTTAAACTTTACCTCCATTTTCTTGACTGTAAAATGGGAACAATAATAGAAGCAACCTCCCCAAGTTACGAGAATCAAATTAGATAATATTTGTAAAGTTCTTAGAACAGTGCCTGGTATATAGAAGCAACTTCATGTTGGTCTCCCCCTATTCCGGCTCATAGTCTGATAGATATAGAACTGGAGAGGAATCGAGGGGGTCATCAAGTCCTATCATTTTATGTTATAGATGAGGAAATTGAAGCTCAGTGATTTGCTTAAGGTCTCATAAATAGTAAGTGCTAAAGAAAGGATTTGAATCCAAGTCCTCTGACTCCAAGTCTTGGGCTCTCTATATGGCACCAAGAAGCCCTGGTGGAACTGCCTATTTAATTTATAGAACCAGAGGATAACAGAGGCTCCACTCTTTTCTTATGCCTCATCTTGCCATAGAGGTGACTTTGAGTTGACCTAGTGGTCAAGCAGAATGTTGGTTATTAAAGGTCCTCCCAAATTGGCTAGACTTTGGGTATGGACTTGGTGATTGAATGAACATTTGTCATATGAAGAGAAATTTAAAATAGTTCAGAGAATCCTGTCATGTGAAAGTTGTTCACAGAGTAGTGACTTTGGGAGGAGTATGGCAAATAAAATGACAGAGACCCTCTAGTGTAGAAAGAAAGACAGGAACTACCCTGCTCCTATAGAGGATGTACCTCCACTGATGAAATCATGATCCTTAAAATAGAAAAGTTAAAGTTAGAAGGGACTATTGAATCATATAAGTCAAGAGAATACCAAGCTGGAATAGACTTCCAATAAAACATTATATCTGAGCTTGAAGCGTCCTTAGAGATCATGTATTCGAATCTTTCATTTTAGAGATGAGGAAATTGAGGCTTAGAGAGAAGTGACATACCTAAGCTCACATGACTAATCAATGGCAGTTAGGTATTGAACCCAGTATTCCTGATTCCCAGATTAGTGCCTTTTCTGCTATTCTGCCTCTTGGACCTCCCCAAACCCTTCCCTCCAAACTCCCCTCCCTCACGTCCAGCTTGGGCTAGGCAAAGCAACAAAAGTGAATGCATACCAAATAAGATACTTTTGTAGCTGAAGAATGCCCACATTCAATTTCTGTGCCACTGTCATATTAGTCTCTGTGGGCCAGCAGTTCTTCTCTTGGTCGAATCCAGGCAATAGTACCTGCTGGTTCTGCAAACTCAGCTCTTGCTGAAAATACCCTGGTTGCTAATCCTGACTTGACTGGTGGGTGCCAGCAATGAAACCACAGTCTCTTGAGTGTAGCAGACTCCATATGCTAGCCCCCTAGTCTGCTAAGTCACCACGCCAGCCTAAATTTGAAACATTTCTAAAGTGTTATACAATGTTGTAATAATGTTTTTACAAAACAAAGGCTGAGTTACTGGAAGCCATATTCAACCAATCAGCATCTTATTGAAAGAGGAGTCCCGATGGTAGCATTGGTGACACAGAGAGTATTAAATTCACAGGGAAGGCTTAACTGGGGAACATCTGCTTTTTTTTTCGGGGAGGGGGGGTTGGGAGAAAGAAAGGAAAGAACTGGAACTGGGGAAGGGTATTGATATTTTCCAAAGGACTGATTACCAAATTAAAAAAAAAAATGGGTATTTGCTTGGTCTCTTGAGTCAGAGTTTTCATGAATCAAGGAAAACTCCAAATAAGGCCAGTTCACACTACGAATGGGATTCTAACTAATAATAAACGCTTACATTTGGATAGCACTATAAGGTTACTCTTTCCTCTGAAACACTCTGTGAGATTCATTAGTGCAAGCATTTTTAAGGTTATTTTGCATATGAGGAAATTCATTATGATGTCCTCCTTTTTCCTTACACATAGCATTAGAGATTTAAAGTTGGAAAAGGACATAAAAGTCATCAAGTCCAAGCCCCCTCCCATTTCAACTGAGGAATCCGAGACCCAGAGAAGTTAAATGATTTGCCCAAGGTCACACAGGGAGTGAAGGTCTGAAATGGAATTCAAATCTCGGTCTTGGTGACTCCTGCAAAGTGCAGTGCTCCAGTTGCTAAACCCCAGTCCCCCTCAATTTAATGAGAAGGGGGTGATTAGCACTATCTTAGATTCCTGTACTGATGTATAGTTTGCAAAGTATTTTCCTCAAAACCACCCTCTCAGGCAGGAAATATAAGAATGTCTTTAAATGTTTTCAATGAGCCCTATTTTATTGGTTTGGGTTCTCTTTCCATCCCCACAGATCACAGAGCAGAAAGCCTTCATGAATCTCTGTGTTTAAAAAATATTTATTACTTGATGCCAAGGTCCAAAGAGTCAAATAAGGTTAACCACAATAATTTTCATTTCTATTGCATTTTTAAATTTATAATGTTCTTTTCTCACTTGTTTGTTGTTTGTTGCTTTTGGTTTTTTTGAAGTATATGATTTGGTAGAGCAAAATGTTGCTCTCCAATAAAGTGTTTCCCATCCATGCATGAACATTATTCAAAATGAATAGTAAAGATAGCCTTGCTTGATGAGCCTCTGATAAAAAAATATCAGGACAAATCTTAAGATAGGGAAACAAGTGATAGCCAAAAGTGGTTATAAACCTTGTCATGGAAGAAATCCAATACAGGATTCAAAATGAAAAGAGATTCCTGGCAGATTATGAAGTCCTTCATATACTCTTATTTGTAGATGGATGGTGATGACTGCATCAAATTGTATTAGTATAAAACAAAATATCAAAATAATTAGAATCGGAATATTTAGCTTGGAATTCCCTGGAGCCCATGAATAGGTTTACAAAGGTCTAGGAACTTTGATGGGAAAAAAACTTATGTTTGTTTTTTTTTCATTAACCTCTAATTGAAATATAACATTTCCTCTAATTATTTAAAAATACTATTCCAAGAAAGGGTCCATTGGTTTCACTGGATTGCCAAAAGGGTCCATGACAGGAAAAATAAGAACCCTTGATTTAAAGAGAAAAACTCTAGTTCATTAGGTAGAACTTCTAAAGAGGATTCACAGGAAAACATCCACAAAAATTACACAGCATGAAACAAGTTGAATGAGTTTTTATCTGTACAAAGTGAAGTGTCCACAAGGCTGAGATCTCAGATACATATTAGTGTAAAAGTATTATAGTAAAAGTAAGATGAACTAAGGCCTGGCTGACTCTTTTGTGTTTATCATAAAGGGATACAAACAACCTTCAGTCATGTCCAAATCTCAGCTAGTAGGGTTGCTACCATTAGAGGATTCAATCTTTTCCTTCTGTGAAGGAAGTCATTATTTTTTTTAATTTTTTTTTTCTGTTTAGAATTTTATTTTCCAACTTACAAGTAAAAACAAATTTTGACATCAATTTTTTCTAAACTTTGTGTTCCAACTTCTCTTCCTCCCTCCCTCCCCACCCCCACCCCCAAGAACTCAAGCAATTCAATATAAGTTATACATGAGTAGTCATGGAAAACATCTCTGCATTAGCTAGGTTGTGAGAGAAAACAGATTAAAACAAAACTTCAGATTAAGGAACTGTCAGAAAAAAAAATTATGCTTCAATCTGTTTTCAGATACCATCAGTTCTTTCTCTGTAGATGGATTGCAATTTTCATAAGTCCTTCAGAGTTATATTGGCTCATTGCATTGCTGAAAATAACCACATCCTTCCTAGCAGATCTTCTTACACTATTGCTGTTCTTTTGTATACAGTACATTTCACTCTGCTTCAGTTCATGTAGATCTTTCCAGGCTTTTCTGATAGCATCCTGTTCATCATAACTTTTATATAGTACCTTAAACTTGACAAAAGAATTTTCTTCACAATAGTCCAGCAAAGTAGGTACCATACATTTTTTTTAATTATAAAAGTATTTTATTATTTTCCAGCTACACGTAGAGACCGTTTTCAACATTCGTTTTCATAAGATTTCTAGTTTCAAATTTTTCTCCCTCCTTGAGCCAACTCTGATGAGATTAAAGTCTTTTAGCCTATTCTGATGAGTGTAAAGTTCATTCACTGCCCTGCTCCTCCTCCATACATTCTACCATTCCATAACCCATTTCCTGTTTCTTTCATGTGGGATTTCACTCTATGCTACCTCTGCCATTCCCCTTCCCCCAGTGCAATCCTCTCACCCATCAATTTTATCCTAAAGATGTCATCATGGGGAAGCTAAAAGACATAGTGGACAAGGCATCCACCCTGTACCCAGGAGGACTCCAGCCAAAACTCAGCCTCAGACACAAGACATTCACCAACTGCATGACCCCAGGTATGACCCCAACTCCAATTTTTTATGGTTCTCTTGGGTCTTGTATTTGAAATTAAAATTTTCCATTCAGTTAAAGTCTTTTCATCACGAATACCTGAAAGTCCTCTTTTTCATTGAAGTCCCATTTTTTCTTCTAAAAGATTATACAGTTTTCTTGGATATGTAATTCTTGGTTCTAATCCAAATTCCTTTGCCCTCTGGAATATCATATTCCGTGCCCTCTGATCCTTTAATGTAGAAGTTGCTAGATCTTGTGCTATCCTGACTGGGACTCTGCAGTACTTGCATTCTTTCTTTTTGGCAGCTTGCAATATTTTTTCCTTGACTTGGGAGCTCTGAAATTTGGCTATGATATTCCTGGGAGTTTTCCTTTTGGGATCTCTTTCAGGAGATGATTGGGGGATTCTTTCAATTTCTATTTTACCTTCTGTTTATATAATATCAGGGTAATTTTCCCTGACATTTTCCTGGAAGATGATGTTTAAGCTCTTTCCTTGATCATGGTTTTCAGGTAGAACAATAATTTTCAAATTATCTCCCCTGGACCTATTTTCCAGGTCAGCAGTTTTTCCAGTAAGATATTTCACATTGCCCTCTTTTTTATTATTCATTTGGATTTTCTTTATTGTGTCTTGGTTTCTCATAAAGTCACTATCTTCCATTTGTTCAATCCTAATTCGTAGGTAATTATTTTCATTACAGAGCTTTTGAATCTCCTCTTCCATTTGGCTTTTCTAGCTGTTGACTTTTTTTTTTCATGTCTTTCCTGCATCACCCTCATTGTTCTTTCCATTTTTTTCCTCTGCCTCTCCAACTTTATCGTAAAGGTCCTTTTTAGTACCTCTATGTTCTGAGATGAATTCTTATTTTTCTTGGAAGCTTTAGATATAGGGGCCCTGACTTTGCCATCCTCCTCTGAGGGGGTACCTTGATATTCCTTGTCATTAAAGAAACTTTCTATGGTCCTCACCTTTCTCTGTCTGCTCATCTTGCCTTTCTTTTTACTTGACTTTTAGCTCCTTACAATGGGGCACTGTTTCCAAGCTGCACTGTCCCAAGGTTCAGGGGGTCCCAGGTAGTATGATTTAAGGAGGATCAGGTTCTTCACTCACCTGGCCTGTTCCCTGGTCTGGAGATAATCCCAGGCCAACTTAGTAATCAACAAGACAGCAAAACTTTGTGTGCTGTGGTTGTCAGCTCCAATGAGCCTGTGCCCTTTCCCCACCTGGGCCACTGCTACTCAAGCTTACATCCTGGTTCCAGCAGGGGAGCAAAACCCAAGTTCTGCCTCTGCATCAGCAGAGACCTTTGTAATCTCCCCCCTGCCAAAGACTAAGCCCTCTCACCAGACTGTGAGCTTAGTTCCAGATGACACTGGTGCTGAAGCTATTTCAGAGGCTCTGGGGGGTCTTTTTCTCCTGGGACTGGATCTCTGTCAGGGTGCTGTGGGGTTGGGCTCCACTCCTGTCTCAGCACAGCAGCTCCCTCCTTCTGTCCTTCCAAGCCATCCTTGGTTGGAAAATGATATCAGCACATTCTTCTGTGAACATCCATTTAACAAATTAATAGATGGCCTTCCAGAGGTAATGTGAGGACGACAAAAAGAATATCACCTCTGGCCGATGTGGTGATGAGCCTTTTGATGCTTAGGTGGGCACAGCTTTTGTTCCATCACTGGTCCTTTTCTTGTAAACTTTACATCTTGGCACAAATTGTCAGAGCTTCTGAGTAGAATCCTGGTGAGGTGCTTTATACTATGATGAGGCATTGAAATATGGCTTCAGTAGAGGGATAGCAATAGCCAAAAAGATAATTGAATTTTAGGATCAAAGGAAGTGGATTCAAATATTGGTTCTGCCACTTACTACCAGTTTAACATTGGTCATGTCATTTCTCTAGGTTTTTTCCCCCTCATCTATAAAAGGAGGGGTTAGCATTTGATTACTGTTAAGACCCCTCCCTTTTCATCTGAAATTTAAGATCCTATAAACCCACATTGATCTATTACTTCATGATGACAGATCATTTTGCAACTATGATTTTATTTGCTTCATAAAACAATACTATGTTAAACCACTTTTTATTCCCCTTTTACATATAGTAATAATAACTAATAATACCAAACAGAGATATCACTCTGTGCCAGGCACCATACTAAACACTTTACAATTATTATCTCATTTGATCCTCACAACAATCCTGAGAGAAAAGTGCTATTATTATCTCCATTTTACAAATGAAGCTGAAGCAAACAGGTTAAGTAACCTGCACAGGAAGACAGCTAGGTAACACAGAGGATAAAGCTCCAGATCCAGATTCAGGAAGACTTATCTTCCTGAGTTTAAATATGATCTCAAACATCTACTGACTGTGTGACTCTGGGCAAGTTGCCTAACCTTGTTTGCCTCAGTTCCCACATCTGTAAAAAGAGCTGGAGAAAGAAATGACAAAACTCCAGTATCTTTGCCAAGAAAACCCAGCTAGGGTTGTAAAAATTTGGACAGAACTGAAAAAAATGACAACAAAATTTATATAGAATATGATGTATGGTGATAAGTAGTGATATAGGATGAAATGTTGGTATGGAATGGCATAGTTTATCTGAGTTATATTTATATGTGTATGTGAACATATACATACATGTGTGTATTTAAGTATGCTTATATGTGTGTGTATTCAAAATGATAGAAGAGATACTGACAAGATTCCACTAGATTTTCTCCCCTATTCCTTCCAGCTCCAATGTCCCATGTTCTATTATTCTAAAGCCCGTGCAAAAATGTTTCCTTCATCCAACGAACATTTGTTAAGTATCTAGCATGTGTTAGGCACTGTTCAAAGTGTCATTTCAGACATATAAACCCAAAAATGTTACAATCTCCTCCCTTATAGGCGAAGTTTATATTCCCTTGGAGAGAAACAATACACACTTGATAATTAAAATAAACAATATTTAAAAAGATACAGTCTCAATACAAAGTAATTTATAGGTAGAGGACATTATGAACTGGAGGAATCAAGATGAACTTCCTGTAGAAGGTATCAATCGAACTGAATTAAAGAAAGCAAGGGGTTTTATGAAGTAAAGAAAGGAGAGGGTGCCTTCCAGGCATGGGAGAGAGCCTGTGCAAAATCAGAGGCAGGAGGACCAGCTTGACTTCAACATTGAGTGTTTGAATAAGATTAATGTGAGATTAGCCTGGAAAGGTAGGCTGCCGTCAAATTGAACATTCTCCATAGTATAATTTTAGGGCTCCTTTCAACTCTAATATTCTCTTGCTCTATGATTTGTAGATCCTTTCTAGTTTTGAGGTTCTATTATGTAGCTATTGAGTAATTAAGGGTAGAAGGGAGATCTAGCTCTTCTAAGCCTCAGCATCAACTTCTCCCATTTTGAGACTTATGAATTATTAAAGAGCCCTATGTTTAGAATGCTATGCTCTCTGTTGCTTCCAAATTAAATTACTGAGGGATATATTTGATTGCAAACATACTTAGTCAATGTTTTCATTGTTGTTTTTATTGTAGCTTCCTTGATAGCAAAGTGTTATAATGTCAAAGAGTCAAACACATACATCCACAAGCAACCCTGCAGAAAGCGAGGAAACAAACTCCTGGCTAATGAAGTCATCACACATGAAAATCTGCCTGGAACTGAGTGTGAGGTCTCCAAATGGAGGGCAGAGTTGTGAGAATTAGACAGCCCCATGGCCCATGTTCATTACCTTTGTACAGGGGACAAATCACTTATTCTTAAAGACAATGGGTCCTTTGACCTGGGTTGATGTTTCAACCCACTCAAATTCCAAGCAAAATTCTATGTTGGAGCTGGAAGGGATCTTCGAGATTACCTAGTCCAGGGTTTCCTGACCTGGGGTCTATGAATGTGTTCCTTTGCAGGGGGGGAAATAACATTTGTATTTTAATATTATTGAGTTCTTTTGTAATTCTGTGTATTTTTTTCTGTAATTTAAAACATTATTCTGAGATGAGGGTCCCCAGGCTTCATTAGCCTGACAAAAGGGGCTGTGACCTTAAAAATGATTAGACATTGATCTGATCTCAATCCATCTTATTATATAGATAAGGAAACAGAGGCTCATAGAGGGAAAGTGACTTATTCTCGATCCTAACTTCTTAAACTGTGGGTCCCTACTATGCCCATGGAGTTGTATAGCTGAATGTGGGGGTTGCAAAAAAGTTGGCAGCAATAAAAGGTTATGTATACTTATTCTATATACCTATATCCCTGGGGTCACATAAACATTTCTAGGGTGAAAAGGGGTCACAAGCAGAAAAAGAGATGGCCTGGTTTAGATCACTCAAATGATAAAAAATAATAACTCTAGACCTAGGTCATCTGGATGAAAATCTAGCCTTTTAGCCAGTCCAATACACTGAACTTGTTCCTCCAAATTTATACTGCTTCCCATAGGAAAAATATAATCTGTATCTTGTAGGCATAGTTGGAACAATGATTATGTTATTTTTCAGGTAAAATTTGGGCTAAAGGGGGTTTTTATGGTCAGACTGACTTTGGAGGCCAGAATGATGTCACAGACAGCATTGGTCTTGTAGTCCAATCTTAAAATAAATTTTAGCCTCATCACTTAATATACCAGGATCCAGGGGCAGCTAGGTGGCTCATTGGATAAGAGAACTGGGCCTGGAATCAAGAAGACCTGAGTTCAAATGCAGCCTCAAACACTTACTAGCTATGTGACTCTGGGCAAGTGACTTAACTCTGTTTGCCTTAACGTACTACAGAAGGAAATGGCAAACTACTTCAGTATTATTTGCCAAAAAAATCACATGGACAGTATGCTCGATGGGATCATGAAGAGTTGGACATGACTGAACAAAAACATGTTCAATGGGAATAATAATACTTGTAAGACCTGCCTCAGAGACTTTGTAAACATTAAATCACAACATAAATGTGTATAGTTGTTGCTGTTATTATTATTACCATGTTGAGTAATATAGAGAGAGCCTCAGAGTCAAGAAGATCTGGCTTTAAGTCACATCTTTGGCATATGCTGGCATTATGACTTTGGTCAAATTATTTAGCATATCAGTGTTCTAGGCAATTCTATAAGATTCTAAATTTCAGTAAAAACATCAACTTGTCTTGATAAAGGAGATTTCTTCATTCCTATTTCCTTTTCCTAATGAAATCCCAGGTTAAGTACCTAAACCTATTATCACTGTTGTTATTTTTTTGGTGAAGTGGTTTGTGAGATTTAAAACATCCATGTAATATGACTATTAAGTGATAGAGCTTGCATTTTAACCTAAGTTTTCTGTTTTGAAAATAGCACCCTTTCTTCTCTACCATAGGTGGATAACTTTTCTTCTTGAAGCCTAAGTTTTCTCATCTAGAAAATAGAATTAATCACTTTTACCTTAACTACAAGATTCTTATGAATCTGTGTAGTATTTTGAAGGATTTCCTCTCACCCTTCTAATACCAGTGCAACACTTGAACTACCTGACTGTCATTCTTTCATCCTTTGTTGTAATGGTAACAATGATAAATCAATTATAAGGGTGGGGCTCCATTTATTATCCCATCTTCTTTTTGTTGTTTGGTCGTTTCCATCATGTCTGACTCCTTGTGATCCTTCTTTTTTTTTGGGGGGGGGGGCAATGAGGGTTATGTGACTTGCCCAGGGTTACACAGTTAGTAAGTGTCAAGTGTGAGGCTGGATTTGAACTTGGGTTCTCCTGAATCCAGGGGCGGTGCTTTAACCACTGTGCCACCTACCTGCCCCATTTGGGGTTTTCTTAACAAGATACTTGAGTGGTTTGCCATTTCCTTCTCCAGTTCATTTTATAGATGAGGAAACTGAAGCAAACAAGGTGAAGTGACTTTCCCATGGTCACACAGCTAATATGTGCCTGAGATCAGATTTGAACTCAGGAAGCTGTGTCTTCCTATCTCCAGGCCCTGCATTCTATCCACTTTGCCACCTAACTGTCCTCAATATCACAACTACTTGAAAGAAATTAGCTTTCTTAGGTAAATACACTTTTTAATTGAATGACACATAGAATTGAGTAAAAACAGGGCCTGTATACCTACTTCATAAACTCACTGTGTGAGAGACTGGATCATATCCATGTAAACCTAAGTAGTTTAGCTTCACCTGAAGGACACAGAATATTCTGTTTGTCTATATTAGTAATACCCTATCAAAATAGTTAACTCATTTTAAGCTTAAAGGGCAATATAATGGCCCCTGAGGTTCACTTAGTTCCCTTTTCTTTGGCTTCACAGAGTTTATTTTAGATGTAAAGTTATGAGTTCAGTCAGAATCTCTCTGAGGCTTCAGTCTATCACTTAGGCAGCTAACATTTAATAAGCACCCATTTTGTATCAAGCACTGTGTTAAGCACAAAGAAAGGTAAAAAGCAGGCCCTCCTTTCAAAAAGCTTACATTCTATTAAGTTAAGAATATTCCTAACACCTAGACAGAAGTTGGGCTCTCTGCCTAACTTCACATTTCTATTCATCTCTAATCCCTGGCTTCTTTGTAGTTAAGGCAAAATTCATTTTACTGGAAAATTTGGGTAACAAGACAGAAGATGATATTATAATGTTTGTGAGTAGATCAGAATTTTGAGGGGAAGTTGGGAAAAAGCTGACCTTTTCTTGGGACTTCCCCTAGCCTGGGTCTGCTTCTGAGATGTATGTAGACCCAACGATTATCCTTGACACCTCCTTTCTCTGCCACAGCTTAGGCCAGCCTTGTCTCCTCAAAGGGGTGCTGAAATGCCATTCTTGCCTCAACCTTTCAAATCCAGCCTGTCAGAATCTGCTTCATGTTTGTTAGATAGCTTCCTTTTATTCAAATTCCTTGGGCTGGTTTAGTCACTCACATAAAGTCTAATGTCAAGTAGAAATATAGTCCCTGTTCACACTCAGTTCTGATTGTGATACCTAACAAAAGTAATTATGGTTAAGTGGCTGGGATAAACAATATAGCCCTAACCTTACAAATGAATTATTTGTGTTATTATTACACTAAAGAATGGGGTTTCCAGAATTAAAGACAGACATCAGTCCCGGGAACGGCTGCACTGGTACTCAATGCTTTTTGAAAGGGCAAGAAGAAATATGTCAGCATAATACATGTAGCCACTATGGAGGTTTTCAGGAAATACATGAAGAAGAATTTCACAAAATGAAAAAGCATAAGATCTATGAGAATGGTTAAAGAGCCCACACTGATAAAATCACTGTCCATTCAAAATATAAAACAAATCAGATCGAATAAAAATCTTTCCAATAAGAGAACAAAGAAAAACTAATAGTACTGATTTGTGTTATGTAGTATTAAAGGAGATGGGTTGTGAACCTGCATCTTCCTTACCTTTCTTACTCCTTGAGATATTTTTCACATGAGAGAAAGGTCAGGAAGACAAAGGATCACAACCTATCTCCATATGCTTGTGGTATACATGTATGTACACATGCATATATACATTTATGTCTATGTGCATATTTGAATGTGTCTATGTATATGTGTATTGCCTATGTATGTGTATGCATGTGTGCATGTATATGCATGTGTGTGCATGTATATGTTCTCACATGTGTATATTCTCATATGTGTGTGTATTGAATATATACTGAAGTATGTATATTGAAGTATATACATACACATATGTACACAGATACACACACTTCAATATTCTAAAGACTTGCTATTTCCTCTGTATGTACATCCCTCCAACACAGAGCATAACTTCATTCATATTTTTAAAAATTATCTTCCTCTGTTTCTCTTGGCTAAAAATCTTCTTGTGAACCTGGTGCTGCACTTCTCTGGACTTATCTAGGCTGCTGCTCAGATGACAGATGGCAGATAATGACCCATGAACGGGATCATGGTGAAAGCTTTTCTAGTTTGGTAGATCAAGCCAGGACTTATGCTCTTCTGGAATGGCCTTTGAGAAGTTAGCATCTATTTCCCTCATTTTTCAGATAAGAAAACTGAGGCCCAGGAAGGGGAAATGATTGTCTTTTTGGGTCACACATGTGCAACAGGCAAAATTCAAACCCCAGTGCTCTGACTCTAAATCTGTTGTTTTTCATAGTAAGTATACCATACTCCCATGGAGGGTTTTATTACCGGTTCCTTTACTATATAAGCTAAAGTTGAGTCTGCAACAAAGCAAAAGATTGAAAACTGAAAAATGTTTGGTGTCTGAGCTATCAAATTATCAGTATGGCTGATTGCTACCACTGAATTTTCTTCTCAGATGCCTGGAGGTGAACCTGGTTTATCAAAGGTTTTCAGTATAATGCCAGTTAGTCAGGTCCTACTGAGCCTCAGTCTCCAGTTAAGAATCCAATAATGCCTTCATCTAAGTATCAACCCAGTTTAAGGACTGGCCAAAAGAGTATGTTTGTGTTTGTTTGCTGTTGCATAAAACAAAACAAAACAAAAAACCCAAGAAGCTCTTTTATTTAGGGAGTTGCTATCTGAGTCAGTGGATGGAGCACCCAGACAAGTGAAAAAAGTAATGCTTAAAGTTTTGAATTAAGTGGTTTAATTTTTTTTCAGGGCAATGAGGGTTAAGTGACTTGCGCAAAGTCACACAGCTAGTAAGTGTCAAGTGTCTGAGGTCGGATTTGAACTCAGGTCCTCCTGAATCCAGGCCTGGTGTTTTATCCACTGTGCCACCTAGCTGCCCCCTAAGTGGATTAATTAAATGGATAATAACCAATTCTTCAATTGGCCTCATTCATTTCTCTTTAGGTTCTGTTATATGGCTTTCTTCTAGTTCTCCTACAAGTCATTTATTAGATTTTGTACACAGGCTATGGTTTGACAACTCCTGCTCTAAAGCCCTAGCTTCTTCGAAGCTCCATACTATGTTGAGAAAACTACCTCCCAGTCATTAAGGTTTGTACCTCTGGAGTCATCTTAACTCCTTCTCACCCCTCATTCAATCAATTTCCAAGAGAAGTTTCTACTAGCTGTTACACCTTTTGCATCTCTGCCTTTCTCTCCACTCATAAACACTGCCCTAGTTCAGGCTTTCATCACCAACTATTGTAACATCCTTCTGAAGGTCTCTCTGCTTTCAGTTCCTCCCTAATCCATTATTCACACATCAGTCAGAAGAATAATACTAAAGCACAGGTCTGAACTTTTAATCCCTAGCTCAAAAACCATAAGTGACTCCCTATTACGTGTAGAATAAAATACAAATAAGTCAGGCTACTATTGAAGATTCTATTCAATTAGATGTAGTGTCTCTTTCCAATCTCATCCCATGACTTCCCTATACTTACTTCATCAGCCAATCTGTATTCCTACAGTTAAGCTGTTCCCCAAATTTAGCACTCTGATTCAGGCTTACTTATATTTGAATACTTCATACCCCTTGCCTAGAATCCTCTTTATCCTCACCTCTATTTTCAGAATCCTCATCTTTCATTTATTCTCCCCTCATTGTGACAGTTGTTAGTGCTCTGATCCTCTTCAAATTATACAATACTTACATATCTTTGTAAATGTTGTGTCCCTTAGTATTATGTCAGGGAGGGAAAGAGCAGAGCCAATTCATTTTCTGTCTTTTTTCTGCAGTGCCTAAAATTGTACCTTATACATGGTATAAGGTACTTAATAAATGTTGAAGCAAAGCACTAGTCTTGCCATTATTAGTTATCATTGCTATTTTATTTGTTACTTGCATCACTGAACTGATGGCTATTGTTATTATGTTAATTGCTACTTGCATCGACAACAGAAATTTATGTAGAAAGAGATCAGAAATGCTAGATTCTAAGTCTTCTGGAAAGTGATATTGCAGATAGCACAACCTTAATTGCATTTATGAATAGTGAAAGGTGTTACTGGTTACCAAGAGAGACTGAGTAATCTTCTCTGGATATTTAAAAGATAGATTCTTAATATTCTGGAGGGGTTCCTCCTGAAAGTTCCTAGCTCAAATGCCATTCTCTTACTATCTCCCTGTTTGAAGATTCATAAATAATATGATTAATCATATATTAAATGTTAATTCTTTCATATGATAGTTTAACGTTTGAGGCATTATTGGGGGAAGTGATTTACCCAAGGCCATATGACTGAAACATAGTGGGCACAGAAGCTGTTTTTTGTTTGTTTGTTAAATTTTAGTCCAAATCAAATTCAGTACCTTTCCAGAAATAAAAAATTATAACACAAGAAGAGCTCTTAGAACCATAGAACACAGAATATCAAGTCACCAAGGCAATTTAGAATAACTAAACATGAATTATTAGAACTAGAAGAGATAATAAATACAGTGAAGGTCAAATCTCTCATTTTATAGAGAAAAAGAGAATCTCAAGAAAGGGAAACAAGTTCCCATGGTCACATAGCTAGTTAGTAGTAGAAACTAGACATCAATTCTTTTGAATTTTAGTCCATGGCTCTCTCCATTGCCTCCTCTAAGTCTCCATTTCCTCATCCATGCCTCTGATCTTGTGATAGTGATACACTGGCATAGGGAAATGGCTTTCTCTGAAAGACTTTAAAAAAATATTCTTACCATTCTTGTCTGACTGTGAAGAGACAGCCATGGTATGGAACCAAACCTAATAAACCTTGAGTAGAAATGGGCATTTATTCTTCTGTTGGATTCCATATCTCTAATTTCAGTGTGGGAGAGGATTCTTTGGCATACTTTTCTAAAAGGACTTGTATATTTGGAAATCCTATGCCTGCCTGGAAAAAATGTGTCAAATCCCGTCAGTTGGCACATTGGTTTCTCCATGAAAACCAAAAGAAGTCGAAGGCAATTAAAATCAGGTAAGATAACCACTATATTTTAATTCTCTTTGGACCTAAATATAGAAATACAAAAGAAAATGTGGTTAAATGACTTCATCCCAAAGAAAGTCACAGCTTTTAGAAGAAATGTCTTAAGGCATTGGCTTATAAAACTTCTGTATTAACATTATAAGCTACTGGCTAAATAATGCATGTTTTCAATTCAGTTGTAAATTCACATTCAGCCACTACAACAGCTCAAAGTGTCAGGGAAATATGATGCATTTTAATAAACCAAATATTTAGCCAAATACAGCAAAACCCATAATAACATTTTCCAGAGGACGAGAAAAGAAAACAGAGTAAGTGGGAAACATCATATGTGTGAGCAGTAGACCATGTCTTTAAAAGACAAATATTATAGGCAGGAAATATTGTAACTGTATTAATTCAATGAGTGCTCCAGTGTGTCAGTCATACCAGAGAACTCAACCTTCGCATTTTTCGTGTGAAAATAACAGTTAATTTTGTGCAACCCATGTGTGAACTTATGCATATATGTGGTCCTGCATGTCTGTATACAATATTAAAAATCTTGGGGAGTTGTCATATTTGCTGACTAGGCAGTATCTTTCATGGAGGCAGCATAATATACCTAGAAGATCATGACATGAGAAAGGAGGAAATCTGGATTCTAATGTCCCCTCTACCACCTGAGGAACTTTAGATTTTTAAGCCATTGATTTAGGTTCTCAGTTTCTTCTTTTACAGAATGAAGCTAATAGAAATGTTAAGGAGGGGAAATAAATTTCAGATCACATGACATGTATGCTTAATGTATTTAAACAAAGCTCTAGAATATTATCGATATTCTAGAGAAGGAGTGAAAAAGATTTCACGAATGTATAGGAAATAAAAGGAAGTGGACTTGTTAAGTAATGAAAATTAGGTATTATGGTAAGCTTCAGGGTTGCATGCTATTCCCAGAATATTGAAAGAGAGAAAGCACTTCAGGGTATCAGTGCTCGATGAAGTATTTATGGAAGGCCATGGACTAAGAAAGCATCAATGGTTTTTGCTCAATGAATCAGAATTATAGAATATGAGTCATGTTCAACTCAGTGGCCTTCTAGTTCAATACATAATGAACAAGAAATCACTTTATAATGTACCTGGTGAGTGTTCCTCAAGGCTTTGCTTGAAGACTCCAATGAGGGTATCCAGGGAAGGGTCTTGTGTGATTGTTTTTTACTAATCAGAGGTACAAGTGAGCATAACTTCCCTCAGCCTTGTCTTTGGTGACCCTTCCCACATGCCTGATAAAAGCTACCCTTATAGAAGTTCCCTTGTCTTTGAAAAGTCCTGAGTTTCACATATAAGGGTCCTGATGCAAAGTAACCCTTTTGCCCCAAAAGCCCTGAGATTCAGGTCATTGGAGGCTTTGGGGGAAAGAAGTATAATCACCCTTACCTGGGTGTTTATCAGTTTCCTGTCTTAGAATAATCCATCTCTGATCCTTGGTTATCATTGACTTCAGAGGTCAAATGTCAGCTTCATTGTAAAACTCCCATTCCCTAATCCTTGTAGCAAAGGGAAGGGATCCTTATCAGAACAGTAAGAACAAAGAAATCACTACCAGGGGCATGCCTGTTGCTGCAAATGTTATTCCCTGTGCTCTGGTGTATACTGGTACCCACAACACATCCCCTTTTGATGAAGCTTGCTCTTCTACCAAATGCCTTCTGCTGGCACCCTTTGCAGTCATACCCCTGTCAGAGATGCTTCCCACTCTTTTCAGGCCTACATCAATATCCATTTCACTTTCTTACTACTAGCTAAAATAATTGTCTAAGTAACAGAGTTCCTTTATGGGGCAATGCATGATTAGGGATTCAAGGTTCAGTTAAACATTTGATTTTACAAAGCAGAGGTATAAATAAGGACATAGGTTCTATCAAGGCATTCTCAGGGACCCTAAGGTAAAGGAAACTCAGAGAGAAATTTCTGGGGTCTGAGAAGTCCTAAGACCAACACATAAGAAAGTCCACATACGAATCTTACATGCTCTTTTTTCTGAAAGACTCACAGCTGGGTTTCAGATCATTCCCTCTGGGGGGTATTTGAGTCAGGCTATACTGGGTCCATACCATAATGCTCTGGGTTACAAAAGAGGGAGAACTCACTATATGCTTAAGTAATCCATTCCAGGTTTGAGTAGTCCTGTTTAGCTGGGTTATTTGTTTTTCTTCTTCAGCAAATTTAAATTTTCCTCTTCCGCCTTTAACTGATTGCTCTTAATTCCCTTTGAAGACAAGCAAAATATGCCTGTAATAGAAGAGAAGACTTTAATTGCCAATAAAGACCCAGTCTTTATGGCATGCGCAGATATTCTCTGGCTATAGCTAGTCCATGAGGCACCATGTTTTTCAGTTGTTTTAGTCAGATCCAACTCTTCAAGACCCCATTTGCAGTTTCCTTGGTAAAGATACTGAAGTGGTTTGTCATTTCCTTTTCCAGTTTTTTTTTCCTGTGGGGCAATGAGGGTTAAGTGACTTGCCCAGGGTCACACAGCAAGTAGATGTCTGAGGCCAGATTTTAACTCAGGAAGGGAGTCTTCCTGACTCCAGGCCACCTAGCTGCTCCATTGCTACCATACAATGATAAAAAAGACTTCTAATTTTATTTGGCAGAAGAACCAATGACTTGGAAGAGGTTGAGGTAAAGCTAAATATGCATGCAAAAGAACTGGGGACTCCCTCAGACTTTTTTTTATGATGAATTCAAGTGAAGAAGGTCTCTTAGAGTTTCAAGGTCCAGGAGGTACCTGTATGTGCATTACTCTATTCAACTGCTATGTGTCTATGAGCACAATTCAATTTCTCTTTCACATATTATTCCCTCACCACCAGTGAGTGAGCATTCCAAGGTAGGTGTGTCCAGGTGACTATATAAGTTCAGGAGAATCTAAGTTTGACCCATTAGATATCCCAGAAATTGGAATTGATAACAGATGCCACTGGAAGAGGTAGCAATAGTCATAGAGCAGAAGTGTCTGTCAACAGTAGAAACAACCACCAGAGATGATGAGACATAGTAACCCAAGCATGGTGGTCGCTTAAGGGATTATTCCCCTTTTTGATGAAGAGAAGTTTCAACTCTGTACTCTTGAAGGGTACTAATCTTCAGAGTCCATGAATGAACAACTATACTTAGGGCACTAGACAACTTCGTGGGTATTCTAAAGGAAGAAAAGGAACTACTTTAGGCCTCCTTCCAAAATCCATCTTTGCCATGTGTCCCCTGCATATGTGTTTCAGTGTCATTAAATTATAAGTATGAGTACACCATGGCTATAGAGACTTTCTTCATGCAAAGGGAAAGATACCCTAGCTAGGGGTTGGGGAGGTGGAGATGTTATAAATAAATAACAAAAATGGAAAATATTGGATATTGGAGCGGATGTGGGAAAGCTAGGATGCTAATCCTCTGTTGGTGGAGTTGTGAAAAGTTCCAACCATTCCAGAGAACAATTTGGAACTATGACCAAAGGGCTATAGAACTGTGCATATCCTTTGATCCAGCAATACTGCTGCTAGGTTTGTAACCCAAAGACATCCCCAAAAGAGAAAAAGGCCTATTTGTACAAAAATATTTATAGCAGTTCTTTCTGTGGTGGCTAAGAATTGGAAATCATAGGAGTGTCCATCAATTGGGGAATGGCTAAACAACCTATGGTATACGATGGTGATGGAATATTATTGTACTATAAGAAATGACAAGGATGATTTCAGAAAGGCCTGGAAAGACTTATATAAATTGATGTAAAATGAAGTGAGCAGAACCAAGAGAACATTGTGCACAGAGACAACAGTGGCTGAACTATTCTTAACAATACAGTGATCCAAGACAATCCCAAAGGACTATTGATGAAACATACTACCTACCCCCAAAGAAAGAACTGATATTGATGGAACACAGACTGAAGTATACTGTTTTTCACTTTCATTTTTTTTCTTTTACTTAAGTTTTCTTGCACAAAATGACTAATACAGTAATGTTTTGCACAATTGTGCATGAATAGCCCATAACTGATTGCTTACTGCCTTAAGGAGGGGGGAGGGAAGGATGTAAGACGGAATAAAAATTGGAACCCCAAATTACAAATAAAAATGTTTATTACTTTAAAAAAAGAAATAACTGAGTCCTGAGTCTGATTGTTTAGGGAAATCAGTCAATCAATTAATCTGTTGTGTTTATTAAACACTTACTATGTGCCAGGCACTGTGGAAATCACTAGCAATACCTGTATAAAAAAAGAAACAGTCCTTACCCTCAAGGAGTTCTGCAGGGGAATATAATGGAGTTAAGAAACATACAAAAAGAAATTCATAATGAAGGGGATGGGTGGAAGGGCAGGCACTAGGCTCAGGGGGTCTGATGGACCAGTACTGAGGAGTGTACCTAGGTGGGAAATAAAGCAAACCCCTACAGGGTTACTTTCAGAAATCTTAAAATAACAATAGTCCCCCCTGTAGGGACTCAAATTCTGATGTCAGTGCAGGCTGAGAGAATGAGCCCAGAAAGAATGGTATCTGTTTATTTCTTCTCCAGAGTGATGACCCTTCAAAGACATAAGCAGAGGTATCAGATAGTCCCCAGATATCCCATATTCTAAGCTAAATTATTCCAGCTCTTTTAATCAAAGCTGATATAATATGAACTCAGTGTCCTACATTATTATTTCCCCCTTCTTCTGGACAATCTCCAGCTTCTCAATGTCTTTGCTTTGATTCAATTCAATAAGCATTTATTCTATGTTTACTTTATTCAGGCTAAGTGATGGAGATCCAAAGACAAAAATGAATTCATCCTTATACTCAAGGAACTTGTATTACCTTAGGGAGATGAAACATGTGCACATATAAGTAAACGCACAATTTATACACAATAAGTAAAAAGTAATTGGAAAGGGAGTAAGAAGGAAGTGGTAAGAACTTGGAATACCAAGTAATGCCTCATGGAACAGGTTGTGTTTTAGCTGAGTCTTCAAGGAAAATAGGAATTTGAAGAGTCAGAGGTGAGGAGACAGATCATTTCAGGAATGCAGGAGAGCCTATGTAAAGAACAGAGGATGGAGAGCAGCCATATTGTACCGTTGACTTTGAAGCTTAAGCAAACTGAATACACTGATCATTTTCATATGAATTGCTTTCCAACACTAGCTTTCCCATCTTACATTTGCATTTTTTTAACCTAAAAATGAGACTTTACATTGATTTGTATTAAATTTCATTTTAGAGTTGGCCCTTTGTTGTAATCTGTCAAGATTTGGGGGGAGGGATATTCTGATGTTGTATAGTGTGCTATCTCTTCCTCTACATTTTGGATCATTTATAAATATGATTTTAAAAAATAATAAAAGAAGAAATAGAAAATCTATAATACCTTGATCTCAGAATAAATAAAGTAAGCAATTATTAAATTCCCAAAGGGGAAAAATCCTGATCCAGATGGATTTCCAAATGAATCCTAATAACAAATAACTACTATGACTAACTATTCAGAAAAATAGAAAAGGAAAGAAATTTACCAAAATTTTTCTATGGGACAAACTGGTTCATATGTTATATCCTCTATTAGAATGTAAACTACTTGAGGGTATTAACTATTTTTACCTTCATATGACTCAGCACAATTACATAGCATAATTTCTTACACATTAATCAATCAATCAACCAATAAAAAATAATATCTTAAGCTGCTACCATGCAATGTGCTAGGCATTGGGAATTTGAAGTAAAACCCAAATACTTTATGTCCTCAAGGCTCTTATGCTATATTAGGCAAAGCATTATGTCACGTACTATACTATATTTGTGTATGTATATATATATATGGATATGGACGTGTATCTGTGCATGTGTGTATGTGTACTATTTATGTTCACAGTGAGGATATCCTTATCTTATGGAAGAGAGAGACTGTTGCAAGGGACATTCTACAATAGACCATTTCTACATCATACTGAACAAATATTATATAGAATATATTATGCATTTTATCTATGGAGTATTAAGAAAAACCACAAGACTCAATTTAGTACACTAAATCACCATCTTAAAATCTCTTTTCCAGCAAGGTGTTATTCATGCATTTATCGAAATCATTCAGGATTTCTTGAAATAAATAACAATAGAAATATCCTTGTTTGACAATCTTCTGATCATTAATATAAAGAGAAACATAAAACAGGGAGTTGTATACTCTCCAAACCTCTTACCTGCTGCCATAGTATTCAATAGCTCTAGTGTTATAGTCCAAGTTGAAGTTGGATTCTGTATTGATAATGAAGTTCTCTATATATTACTGTTTGTTGATGACATTGATCTTGAATAAAATTATATGTTATCTTTTATCTACTTTTTGTGTTTTAAAAGATGTAAATTGTTATTTTAGTAATGCATGTATATAAATTTTAAATGTGTGTATACACACACACACACACGGGAGTGATCAAATATTGTTCACTGCTAAAGGTAAATAAGCAAAGAAGCTTGGAGCTCACTGGAATAGAAAAATTTTAAGTTTCCTTGTATCTCAGAATCTATGTACCTATGTTCCTAAGTTTATCCTAGGGACAAAAGTAAGACATTAAGCATTTTTTGAAAAAATGAAAGCTATAAGTAGTCTTTTTCCTTTTTTCTTAAAAGTATTATGTCACTGCCCTACTCACATAACTTCAATAGATCTATATTTTTTCTAGAATAAAACATAAAAAATTTGTTTAGCATATATATTCCCCAACAAATTCCAAGCCTTTTTGTAAATTCCCTTTATAAATATATCTACTACATATAAATATATTATAATCAATTACATAATTATATGCATTATATTTTGTAATATATAATGTACTATATAATCCTATGCCTAATAAATTATGTCTACTATCTATTAATTCATTATAATATTTTAATATGTGTGTGTACATAATATGTGCACACATATATATGTATATGTGTATATATGTAACATATACAGAGAGAGAGAGAGAGAGAGAGAGAGAGAGAGAGAGAGAGAGAGAGAGAGAGAGAGAGAGACTTGCCAATGATAACCTTCTCTTTCCCTCAGGTCCACAGAACCCTCCCTTGTAAGAAAGAAGCACAATTACACAAAATAAATAAGCACACAGGCAATGCCTGCCAATGGAAGAGAGGTGGGAGGTATGCATCACCCTCAGTCCTCTGAAGTCATGATTAATCATTGCATTGATCAGAGTGATATGACTAGTTCTATGTGTAAGGAAGATTTATCTGGCATTTATGCAGGTTAGATGAGAGGGAAGATACTGGAGGTGGGAAGACTTGTTAAGAGGATATTTCAATAATCCTGGCATGTGATAATGAGTGTGATAGTGGTGGGAATAGAGAGAGAGGGAAAGAGGTTATTGTGTTCCCTGTAAAGAATTTGAGGATAAGAGCTTAAATTCACTGGTATCTCTCTGAGGTTTTGCTTATACCCTGCACCTAGTAAGCACTTCATAAATGTTTGTAGATTGAATGAAATTGAATTTGGTCTCAACATATAACTCTTGACAGATATTTCTTCCTGATCATGGACTGTCTCCTTGACTCCTAAGATATATGGCTTAGGAGTTAAGACTTCAGATGCCCATGAAGCACAAAGGCTTGAGATCTACCCACAATTTTAGACTGGTTCTGTGAGAAAGGAGCAGATTCATAGCCACATTCCACAGATGTCTGTGGTAAGTGCCTTCAGATATATGTCACATATATGTATTCCCCAGGCAAGAGAAAGTACAAGAGGTGGGAAGCAGGGGATTTAAAATGACATCTCTCTGCCTGACTCATTATAGGTCAAGAGAAACCTAATAGTTCTGACTCAAGCTCCTGTACAACCCCTCCTCCATTCATTTAGTTTTCCTATCTTAAGAACTTTGGCAAGGCATATTCTCTTTCTGAATCTCAGTTTCCTCACCTGTAAAATTAGACTAGATGACATGCAAGGGACATTTTGGTTCTGGAATTCTGAGGTCAATTTTAGCTCTAACATTTTATTGTTATATGATTGAAGGATTACTTCTCATTTTCAACTTCCAGATTATATGTTCTAAGTTCCAACCTTCTATTTTTGTATAGTTCTAATATCCCTTCTGGGTTTGCCATTCTATGTTCTGTGTCAAGTCTTTTCTAGCTTTAACAGTTCTATGCCAGAAAAGGGGAAGAGATGTAATAAGAGAAATTCTTCATGAAATAGGACTCACATCTTCTTTACCTTCTTGTCTATACATTTTAGGTGAAAGCATTTGAGACATAAACTAATTCTCATCTTCCCTGTGTGAGTGTGACTTTTAGTGTGACTCAGGCTATTCGTGAAAAACAAAAAAAAGTTTGTGAAGAAAAAGCCAAATCAGTTTCCAAATTCCTGAGCAAGGTGGGCATGGGAATGAGACAGAGGATCTTCCCCCCACATTGATATATGAGTGAGAAAAAGAACATGACATTTCCATGAAGTCACCAAAAAAATTGGAAAACATATTTGGTGTTTAAACCCATAGTGGTGTTTAAGAATTCAAACGGCGGGTTTTGGCAGCCGTCTAATTGTAATACTGTAACATTGCTGCAGGCAATTTTCTTTGATTTAATTAGATGAACTGTGGTATTTTTTTTCTTTTTGTAAAAAGGCTTTATTATGTAGAAATGAAATATGTATAAATTTAATTTTTAATCTTGTCACTACAGAGTGGGAAGGAATACGCTGATTCTTTTAATTTACCCCCTTTGTTTAAGAAAAAAATTAAATTAATCTTATCACAAGTGTTTATGAGTAATTGATTTGATTTTTGCACTCCAGTCAGAAGTGATAGAGTTAAGACTTCACTGATTCCTTGCTGTATAGAATGCACTGCGTCTGTCTCTCAAAGTGTAACCACTCACAGCTAGAGACCTTAATTATGTTATAATTTCACAAACTATGACCATGATAATATTAACATTTAAATCACAGTTTGGATTGGGAAATAGTATAATTTATAACCTCCTGGAAAGTTTCTTTCAAAAACTTAGTTTATTATCAGTACTTCTCTGCTTGAAAAGAATCACAATTTCAACATTCTAGGTACATTCTTTACCAGGTTTAATTACAGCTCCTTCAAAACACAATGGAGCTTCTTCATGAAATGTTCTCTTTCCCCCAAACAAACAAGCAAACAAGTTCTAGGAGAAATGTAAGTAGGATGATGATAACTTTCCCCTAGGGAGAAGGGACAGCCATGTTCAAGGAGTTGGACCATGAACCATTCTGCCTGAGTAAGGCAAGGACTTATCATTTAAAATTTTTTTTTTGTATTTCCAATGCTTATCACATAGCTGATGCTCAATACAATGTTTATTAGGATTGTAAATGTAAAGCTAAAAGAGACCTTAGAAATCATGGAGTCCAACCCCTTCATACTACATACTGATGAGGAAACTGAGGCTCTGAGAGCTGAAGTGATTTACTCAGGGTCACATGACTATTAGGTATCTGTAGCAGGATTTGAACCCAAGATTTCCTAAGTCCAGAACTCTACTCCCTATTGAATTGCGAGAATATTGCCTTGAGAGTATAAGGATATTAAACAAGGTTACGTCTCCCTTTTCTCAACAATATATTTTTGTTCATTATATTCCTTGTGCTTGGAACTTCCTCTGTCTGTGCTCTTCTTGCTTGTTGAACTCAATTCTCGTCTCTATGTATGTGATCCATATATGTACATCTCTAGCCCTACTCTCTCTGGAGCTCCAGTTTCACGTTACCACCAGACTTCTGGATATCTTTTGAGATGCCTATGTCCTATAGGCATCTCAAACTCAGCATGCTCAAAATAGAACTCATTATCTTTCCCCCAAACCCTCCCATCTCCCAAAGGCACCACTGCCCTTCTAGTCACTCAGGCTGAAAGCCTCCTGATATGTTATCCTTGACTCCTCCTCTCTCACACTCACCCCATTTGACTAATATCTTGCCAAGTCTTGTTTTTATCTTCACATCATTTCTCTTTTGATCCATTTTCTCTACTCCCACAGCCAACACCCTGATGCAGCTTCTCATTGACTCATGCCTGGACAATGGCAATAGTCTTTTGTTTGGTCCCCATGCCTCAAATATCTCACCACTCCAATCCATGCTCCACTCAGCTACTGATATGATTCCTGAAGCATAGGTATGACCATATCATGCACCTCTGCCTCCCCTACCCCAAACAACAAACTCCAGTGCTTTCTTCATTATCTCCAGGACCAAATATAAATTCCTCTATTGGGCATTTAAAGTCCTTAAAACTTGGACCCTTATCATTTTTCTATATTTCTAATGCTTTACTTCCTTCCACATACTCTATGAGGGAAACAAGCTATCAGTGAGTCAACAAACAATTATTAAGCCTTATGTAATGCCAGGCTTTGTGCTGAGCAGGAGGAATTCAATTAAAAGCAAAAATGCAGTCCTTCCTCAAGGAGCTTACATTCTAATGCTGAAGCCAACACATAAAGGAAACAAAAAAGGGGTGAGTAGGGGAGGGGAGAAGGTTACCTGGCTTAAGGGCATGATAAAGAAGTTAAAGGGATGCAGCTTGGTGGGAAAGGAAAAGATGGCTGCCTTGTGTGCACTTCTTAAAGGGAGGTTCTGAGAAGAGCCTTCCAGCTTCCTCTTATATAAAGTAGCCTAAAAGGCAGAGGTTACTCCCAAGTTATGAGTTCAAGGGCCAAAGTAACCTTCAAAAATGAAGAGGTTTCTGGGGTATGGTGGAGAAGTTCAGAAGGGTACAACTTGCTTGTTATTCCTCTAGGATTACAGTCTATCTCTCAAATCTGTTTTTTTTTTTAATCTACTGCTTCTTATGTCTGTAATTCTCTCCCTCTTCACCCCCACTTGCTAACTTGCCTCACTTCCTTCAAGACACAGCTCAAATATCACTTTCTTTTCTTTTCTTTTTTTTTTTTTTAGTGAGGCAATTGGGGTTAAGTGACTTGCCCAGGGTCACACAGCTAGTAAGTGTTAAGTGTCTGAGGCCAGATTTGAACTCAGGTACTCCTGACTCCAGGGCCAGTGCTCTATCCACTGCGCCACCTAGCTGCCCCTCAAACATCACTTTCAATCAATCGATCAATCATCATCATCAATCATCAATCATCATCTTATGTTGCTCTTGCCTCTGCTTCAATTTTTTTTCACAGTTACTATTGCTGTTTCCCTCCATCCTATTCCCTCTCCATGTTATTTACTCTATTTTCTATCTTCTTTCACCTTATCCCTCTTCAAAAATGTTTTATTTCTGACTGCCCCCTCCCCCAATCTGCCCTCCCTTCTTTCACCCCTTCCCCCTTATCACCTTTCCCTCCTACTTTCCTGCAGGGTAAGATAGATTACCCAAATGAGTGTCAAACATCACTTTCTGAAAGAGGTCTTTCCCATAACCCACATTCCTTACTCCCTTGCTAGTCTCTTCACTCTGAGATTACCTTATATTTACACTGCATATATGTTATACATTGTGAATTTTTTACATGCAAGGTAATTTTGGGCAGGTATCCTTTCTTTTTTTCTTCAACTCTTTTGTTTTAATTTCCAGGGCTTATCATAATTCCTGTCACATAGTAAGCACTTAATATAATTCTGATCAACTGAAGTCCTATCTGTCCTTTAAAGCAAAAATACAAGTCCTCTTATACTCTCCCAATAGCTTCATATAGTACAATGTGGTACACCAATGAAATATTGCGTACTAAATATAGTTTCTCTGCTTGTTAAAATATAAGTTCAATGACAGCAAGAAATCTTTCTGGTCTAAACTTAGCAAAATTAACATCTCTGTACACAATAAATATATTTTAAAAAAATTAATTATAGTGACTTGCCCAAGATCACACAACAAATAGGTGGCAGGACAACAACCAAGGCCTTTTGTTTCCAAGTCAGGACTCATTTGGCTACACCATATTGCTTCCCATAGGTCAGCTGCCAGCCTAACTTTTGAGTCATACTATAAGTTGGATTGCACCAAAGTTAGGGTCAAGACTGGTGGTGATTAGCAGCTCTCCTGGTAGACACACCTGGTCCCCACACCTTGATGGTTGATATGAGACAGATGTTGCATGATAATCTTCTCCTAGCCTCTATGTAATCAAGATTGTTTTGCTGGAAGAAGTACAGATGAACCCTTCTACCAGAGCAGAGACAGGCTGATTTGTGGAATTCTGGATTAGGAGCTGGCAGTAGGTTGTCCACTTCTTCAGTCAATTGGGTGGTAGGTTTAAAGGACTCTTGCCAGATGCTTTCTTCTGTGGTTAACACAAATACCCAATTGGATGGAGTAATCTATTTAATCTGGGCAGTAAATGAGCCTAACTCATCAGAAATGGCTCAAAGACCTCAAGATCTCATCAGAATTGGCTCAAGGAGGGAATAACACACACACTCAATTGGGTGGAGTAATCTATCTAACCCTGCAGGAAAATAGGAGGGGAAAGGGGATAAAGAGAGAGGATCAGGGGACAGCTGGGTGGTACGGTGGATAAAGCACTGGATCTGGATTCAGGAGGACCTGAGTTTAAATCCTGCCTCAGACACTTGATGCTTACTAGCTGTGTGACCCTGGGCAAGTCACTTAACCCTCACTGCCCCACAAAAAAATAAAAGTAATAAAGAGAGAGGGGTCAAAGAAGGGAGGGAAGATTGGCTGAGGGGACAGACAAAAGCAAATCCCTTTTCTTGAGGGATAGGGTGAAAGAAGATAGATAATAGAGTATATATCATGGGGAAGGGAATAGGATAGAGGAAAATAGCTAACAATAGTAATCATGAAAAAGTGAAAAGGGGGAAATTGTACAAAAAATATTTATAGCAACTCTTTGTATTGGCTAAGAATTGGGAATCAAGAGAATGTCCATCAATTGAGGAATGGCTGAAGAAGTTGTGGTATATGATTGTAGTGGACTAGTATTGTGCTATAGGAAATGACAAACAAGATGATCCTAGAAAAACCTGGAAAGACTCATATGAACTTATGTATAGTGAAGTGAGCAGAACTGGGAGGATATTGTGCATAGTGACAGCAGTATTATTTGATGAGCAATTGTGAATGACTTTATTACTCTCAGCAATACAGTGATTCAAGACAATCCCAAGCGACTAATGTTGAAGCATATTATCCACCCCCATAGAAAGAATTGATAAAAAAAGCATTTGTGGATTGTACATTTATAACCTGGTTGCTGTCCTGTGGAGGGGGGAGGAAAGAGAGGGAGGGAGAAAATTTGGAAATATAAATCTTATGAAAATGAATGTTGAAAACTACCCTTACATGTAAGTGGAAAAAATAAAATAAATGTTTGTTGTAAAGAAAAACAAAAAAGAATCCATACCTATGTCTTTAATAATATTAACAAATTACATTTCCTCAGTCCTTTAAAGACTCATAAAGTACTTTCCTCACAATAATACTATAATTATATTATATACTGTGCTATACACAGAGCAAGTATTATGTAACTCCTGCACATGAGGTAATAATTGTCACAATCAATAAGTGCCAGACCTGAGAATAAAAGCCAGGTTCTTAATTCTTACTAGCTGTGTGACCCTGGGCAAGTCACTGAATTTTGCCTCAGCTCCTCATCTGTAAAATGAGCTAGAGAAGGAAAAGGCAAACCACCTTAGTGTATTTGCCAAGGAAACCCCAAAAGGGTTCATGAAGAGTCAGACATGACTGAACAACAACCAACAACCTTGATACTAATACTTTCCCTACCTTATCATGCCAATGACCTTCCTATAACATTCACTTTTTCTGATCACTTCCTTCAGGTCTGACCAAGCATTTTGTTTCAGTTTCACTAAGAGACTTGTCCTGAATTATTAGGTATTATAATTTTCTGTATTTTTTGTCTTATCACTCTCTTAGACTATAAACATAATGGATTCAGGAGACTTTGTTATCTAAAGTGTATCTTCCTCAATTCTTGCTACAGAACCTTGATCACAATAGGCAATTAATAAATATTTGCTTCATTTGGACCAATGCTAAACTTCAAATCCAATTTTAATTTTCCTCATTACATATAGGAGAAAAATACTTATTTATTTTTTATGAAAGATCATAATCCCAAGTCCACCCAGAGTTTGTTTGAGTTGAATCGTTTATTTTGGAGAGGATGGAAGTGAGTCCAGAAAGTCTGAGAAATTTGCTTATGATTCAAACTGTCAGAGATGGTCTTTGAATGCAGCTCCTCTGACTTAGGAGCCATTGCTCATTCCAAAGGGGAGAAACCTAGGAATCTGTTTCTAAAGAGGAGAAGTCTAGGGATCTAAATGTGACTGCTTTTGAGCAATAGTAGCATATATTGGCAGCTGTTTTTTCCTGGGAGTAGCAGGGTGAAATCAATGAAGCCACAGCAACGTATGAATATGAGCAAGGCTCAAACTGTTGACTTGAGCATGCTTTGGTGTGGCAACACCTTGTCATGAAATATCTCACCCATCAAACAGCCTGTTACATCTCTTTGATGGGTTACAATTGGTTATGTCCACAGGCTCTTCAGTTCAAATGACTAAATATAGAAACACCTTACATAAAGCATGGTTGGTTGTTGCAAACCAGAATTTACCAAGTAGACAGAATATTGGATTGTAGTACAAGGCACTATCATAGGTATGAGTATGTATGCATTTGGGGGTGGGTGGTATTAAAAAAAATATTGGATATAGTCTCTGTTTTCAACTAATTTTCATCCTGCTGGAAGGATGTAAGTAGATAAATTTATATTTGAGTAAACTGATAACTCATGAGCATAGATCCTTAGCTACACTGGAAATTTCCTGCCTAAATGTTGTGGTTTTGTAACTGGGACCTATTTTTAACCTAATAGAATGAATCAGATAAGAAATCAAATGACATTGATTCTAACCCCACTTTCATCACCAATAAGTTATATGACCATTGGCAAGTCTCATACCTTTTTGGTGACTTGGCTAACCTATCTATAAAAGGGAAATAACAGTCTTTGAATTATTATCTTGGAACAGTTGAATGAAGTTTTAAAGATTCAAGAGAGCTGTAGTGATCCTCTAATGTAATCCCCATATTTAAAGTTTCTCACAAAATTTAACAATTTTTTCCCTCTTAATGGGAGTTTAAGAGTGAGAAAAAAACACAAGAAATTTCTACTAATTTAGACAAAAATAAAGATGAGGGGGGTGATACATATGTGAAGTATCCCACCACATATGTACCCCTCTACATTTGATCTATTAAGAAGATGGGAAAAGTCCTCTGTGTCAGGTGCCCCTGAGTAAATTATTTATAGGAATTTGTGGAAGCTATGGATGTAATAACTTACCATGGACAAGTGCCTACTCTCTCTATTTTATCTTGAAATCTGCCTTCTACAGGATATCTACAAACTTGACAAATCCTAAGAAGGACCCACAAGAAATAAATATTCTAGCTGTGCTTCCTTAAGCCAAAGTGTATATGACAAAATAAAATACATAGGTGTATTTGCATCATGAAGAGGTGGTGTAACGATTGGAATGATGCCACCTGCTGGATACTTACTGTAGAAGAGTTCTTGGCGGGAGGAAGTGACGCAGACTAGTGGGAGGAGGAAGGAAGAGACTGGCGCTCAGTCTCGCTCTCTTTTCCTGAGGACGCTGGCGGAGAAGGGAGCTAGAAATGTGCTCTCCCTTTAATAGATAGGAATCTAGGCCTTTCTCTCTCTCTTTACCAAATTCTTATTCTCCTTAATAAATGCTTAAAAGTCTAACTCTTGCTAAAGCTTATAATTTATTGGCGACCACTCATTAGATATTTTAGACAGTTTAGCTAGAATTTTAACCCTTAACAGTGGGAGTAGTAAGGATTTAAGCATTAGTATAGGTTTCATAATATCTTCATATCCTATCCCTCTTATATTCAACATTGTATACAACAGAAAGGATATTGTATTAGGGAATGCTAAGACCTACATCCTAGTCTCAGCTTATTACTTGGTTCTCTGGTCTTCACTAAGTCACCTAACCTGTCAGGGTCTCAATCTAAATAATTTATAAAGTAGTAATCATAGTTCATATTTCTATGGTGTTTTAATGTATAAAAAGTACTTTTTCCCCAATAATCCAGTTAGATAGGTATTTCAGTAATTTAGTCAGTCAATAAGAGTTTATTAAAGTTCACTTTGTGCCAAGCACTGGAGATACAATGAAGATAAAAAAAAATACTATATTCCTTGCCCTCAAGAGACTTGTATTCTTTTAGAGAAAACAACACATGAAAAACTGTATATAGAAGATACACACATATATACATATATGTACATGTATATATGTGTGTATATATATTTGAGAGAGAGAGAGAAAGTGTTAATTTCAAAGGAAAGGACTTCAGGAGACTAGGATAGGGAGGAAAGACCTCCTGAAAAGAGTTAGCATTTGGGTTGAATCTTAAAGGAATTCAGGGAAGCCAAGAGGTAGAGATGAAAAAAGGCAGAATTCCAGGAATAGGGAACAGGCAGTGAAAGACCATGGATTTGGTAGGTGGAGTGTCACATGTGAGGAACAGCAGAAACACCACTGTACCTGGACCATAAAGTTAATATATGTCAGATAGCAAGTGACCTACTAACTAGATATTGTTCAGTTTCAACATTAGATTCAGATATATCTTTTTTGTTAGTATTCTCAATAGTTCTATTTGTATCTTTGTTTACTTGTACTTTTAACTACATCTGTAACTGCTTGTTTATGAGTTCACGTCTTTTTGAAGCTGGTGGTTGCTGTATATGCAATAGGAAATAAGGGTGATGATGTCCAAACGGAATCCAAACTTAAGGGTCTGGACTACATGTTTTCGTAGAACCCTTCCAGCTCCAATGCTCTATGCTTCTACCAAAGTTTGTTTCACACTAAATCTTTGCTGTGTTGTCAGGTTAGAGTATGTGTGTGTATACACATACACATATGCATATGTGTATACACACATACATGTATATAGATAAACAAATTCTATCTGTGTGTATGTATATATTTACATATATACACACACGTACAAATACAGATATGTATATTCATGCACCTGTGTGTATATTGTTCATCTTTTAGATAATATACCACATCAGTTGTCTATATTAATGATCATCTACTTAATAACTTGCATAGTTCCTCCTCAAAGTCCTCTTACACCAAATCCATGCTAATCCCTACTCTGAAATCAAGGAAAACTCTATGTATGGCATCTCCTTCCCCAGAAAATGACTCTGAGATTGATTTTTGTCTTCATGAAGCCCCAGCCCCAATCATGATCCAGACTTAGTCAGCATGGCATTCCCTTCTTTTTTCTGACTTTAGAGAAGTTTTGAGCCTCTCATCCAGTGGTTGTGCTTCAGCTACTTATTGGAATTCATAATACTAATTGCTCCCATTGCTGTATCACTTTACAGTCTACAAAGCACTTTCTCACAACTTTCCTCCACTGATGTCCTCTGCCAATGTCTCGTTGTGGCATGGAGGGGACCCAGAGCTTTTGAAGTCTGTGCCAGAAAAGAACAAAATCTGGCAGGTTGTGCCAAGTTGGCATAATTCAATTATAGGCCTAGTGACATACTGTGTGTCTGTCATTCAAAGACCAGACTAGTTCAGAGTTGAGAAAGCTTTACCAGTAAGTTCTAAATTCTTTTAGCCACAACAATTTAGTGATTCTGAATATTAAGATTATAGGGCTCAGTGGACAAAATTGGTGGCCTGCTGAAATCACAAATCCTTTAAGTAATAAAGTTTTATATTTATATCAACTCATTAGGAAGACTATTGATTTTTTATTCCCATTGTACAAATGTGTAAAAGGAGGCTCAGATAAACATTACTGGTTCAAAGTCATGCAAACAAAAATGGAGAATCCAGTACACCAACCTAGCCCTACTAATAGCAAGTCTAATGCTTTCACCTGAAATATGAAGTAATGTTTTACAACAGACATAATATTGGTTGGGTCAGCTAGGTGGCACAGTGGATAAAGCACTGGCCCTGGATTCAGGAGGGCCTGAGTTTAAATCTGACCTCAGACACTTGACACTAGCTGTGTGACCCTGGGCAAGTCACTTAACCCTCATTGAAGAAGAAGACGAAGATGAAGAACAAGAAGAACAAGAACAAGAACAAGAACAAGAACAAGAAAAAGAAGGATAAAAAGGACAAGAAGGAGAAGGACAAGAAGGAAGAAGGAAGAAGAAGGAAGAAAAAGAAGAAATATTGGCACTAGAAATAGAACACTCAGGTTCAAACCCTGCCTTTGAGTTTTCAACCCCTATCTGAATGAACTAATCTTACCTTTGAGTCATAATACCTGAATGATTTAATCCTACCTTTCAGTGTTATTACCTGAATGATGTTCCTCAGTTTCCCTCCCCTATAAAATAACATTGTTGAATTAGAAGGCCCTTGAGATTTTTTTCCAGACATAGATTTATAATGCTTTGAAATAAATAAGAGGGAGCAACACAGGACCATATATCATTAAGTGCATAAACGTTACTGTAGAGTATTGTTCCTGCTAGGGGGAGGTAGAATATGTGTGTATGTGTTTATGTGCATATATATATATATATATATATATATATATATATATATATATATATATATATACACACATACATACACATGTGCTTTCATATATATAATTTCATATATATTTTCACATATATACACACATACATATACCTATATACTTTCATATACATGTATACATGTATGTATGCATTCTTTCCTACACACATATATGTAGAAAAGAATGATCAAGGAGAATTTCACGGAGAATGCAATTCTTGTTTTGATCCCTAGTGTATGCACAGAATAAAATAAATGGAGAACGATGGACATTTAATTAAATTCAACAAGCATTTATTAATTGCCAAATATGTAGGGAAATTTTCCTGAGTGCTCGGTTATTATAAACATTGTAACAGAGTGGCTCCCCAATCAACTTGATGAGCCTATATGATGTGGACTTTGGTTAAAAGGAAGCACCTTGTTCTGGGCTGATTCAAGTTGCTCTAATGTTTCAGTCTAAGGATTGCAACAAAATGAGATACTTGCTGACTATCTAAAATTCACCTATTACAACAGCAACAACGGGTTGTCTTAATTATATCATGGAAACTATACTCAGCAAGGACAGAGCACTAGATCAAAAAGATGAAGCTTTAGATGTCTCCATAAAGAAAAATAGCTAATAAGAAAGGTTGTTTGACTCTTATGACAATGGTGCATTGTTTGAGAGGAGCATCAACTATTTACACCCTCAGTTACTAGGAAATCACAATTATGGCTCAGTCTTTTGGATAAATCAAATCTCAGGTTAACTTCTGTGCCCATCTGCAAAGCAGGGACCCTACTAAATCTTGTTCCCCATACAAACTCCCAATGGATCAGGGAATATTCTCTGGCCCTTTGATGGGAAGTCATAGTAAACTCCTCTTATTGGTTCCCAGTGATGAAATTGACTTGATCATGATGGGTGATTAAGTGTGTGTGTGTGTGTGTGTGTGTGTGTGTGTGTGTGTGTGTGTGTGTAATGAATTCTTTTCAAAGGAACACCCTCTCTCTTTGGTCTATAAGAATGAATTATGGAAATAACTAACACCTTGTGACCTTTTTCACTTACTGTCATTCCTTTGGATTCCCTGACTGGAATGCAATAAGGGAGGTTGAGAATGATATTTATCCTTAACCATGGCTGCCTCCCTACATCTACCATGTCAATGATAACATAGCAGAAGTACTTGGCTCAAGAAGTGCTTGTCCAAGTGAATCTGAGACTGGAGTATCCAGACCTCACAGTTCCTGGATTCTCCTGCCTTATTTATCTCTTCCTGCTCACAGCAAGTAACTAGCAATTTTAAGAAGTGAATATTTCCAGCACTGGGGGTTACCTCATGAGTAGAGTTAAGTTCAAGAGTGAGGCATCAGTGAGGGAACAGATTCCTCTAATTATTTCTCAGAGGCTAAGAGGATCACCAATAGAAATATCCTGTAGCTGAAGGACTAAAGGAATATCCTGGTGATAGGAGTTCTGTATCTCATCAGCCATCTTTGATGATTGCTATGAGTGTCTCCAAAGATACAAGCAGTAGTTGAATGTGAATTGTCTGATTAGAACTTAAACAAAAAGTCCTATTTTCTGGGGGTTGGGGGAGTACAGTGAATGTATTTCACTATATACTTGTCTATTGTATATTTCTTGCGTATTTATACATATTTGTGAGTTCTTTGTTTTTTTTTTTAATTTAGTTTCTGTGATGGGAATATTTTTTAATTACCCAATGCCCCAAATTCATACTGTACATTGAGTACATTTGTGGAAAGAAACCTTGCTAACAACATTTGGAGAGACCCCAGACTCAAGCCACATTTCAGCTTTGTTATAGAGATTTTCTGGAAGAAATTGGGGTGAGAGCATTTATGAACCAAAGAGAAATTGACTGCATTGGGGCCTGGCCCAAAATGGACCCAGATGTGTATAAGCCTATAGGCCCTTTCAGGGAGTGAAGGAAAAGGGGTAAAATAGTTGTTTAATTTAATTTTTAGTCAAGATCTATCCAAGGCCATTTATTAATATATAAGTATTCCAGCTTGTAGAGTATAGACTAGCTGCATATTTTCTACTAATCAGAAATGCTACAATTTGAGTGAATTCCAACTTGCATTTTCTAATACTTGTAAGATAAAAGAAAAAAAATCCACAGCAAATTAAAAAAGAAAAAAAGAAGCAGAATTTATGTCAAGCGTTTTTTTATAAACAGAACAAAAATAATGTTAATTCCTGTATACTTTTAGAACAACTGTCATTTAGTCAATAACTATTAGAACTCAGTCAATAAGAATTTATTAAGTGCCTACTACGTGTCAGTCATTATGCTAAGTTCTGAGGATACAAAGAAATGCAAAGCACAGTACCTATTCTCAAGGACCTCAGTGTAGTGGGGGAGACAACAACAACAACAACAACAACCAAAACCAAAAAAACCCAACTATGTTGTTTGTACAAGAAGTTACTATAGGGGTCAGAGCCAAGATGGTGTAGAAAAGGCAGTGGCTTCTCAGAGCACAACCCCAAAAATTTCTCCACATACCTTCAAATAATGCCATAAGATAATTCCTGGAGCAGCAGAATCCACAAAAGAACAGGGTGAGATATTTTCCAGAGGGTCAGCAGGAAAGGTCTGTTGTACTGGGGGGAGAGCAGAGCACAGCCACACCACAAAGATCCAGCCCCAGGCAGGCCATGCCACAAAGGAGACTTGGTATTGGCAATAGCAGTAACTGCTTCTGCAACTTAGCCCATGGACAGTGAGGGGGTCGAGCAGGACTCTATTGTTTTGCCCAGGCTCAGATACAGGTCACAGTCTTGGTGGCAGCCCAGGTAGGGGAGGGATACAGGCACACTAGAGCCTGCAGCCATAGTGGAACTGGATTCTCTTCCAGGTCAGAGGGCAAACAGGTCTGTGGTTGCTTGAAGACCAGAGCACAGAACAGAGGACTGGTGAACTTGCCTCTCCTTAAATTGTACCATCTGGGACCACCTGAAGTTTGGGAGAGTGCACCCTGGAAGCAGTACCCCACTTTAAGAAGGAGTTAAAAGTCAAGAAATAGGCTGCAAAATGAGCAGACAGAAAAAAGATGCTGACCCTAGAAAGTTTGTTTAGTGAAAAGGAAGATCAAAATACAACCTCAGAAGAAAATAACAAAGTCAAACCTCTTATATCTAAAGCTTCCAAGAAAAATATGAATTGGTTTCAGGCCATAGAAGCACTGAAAAAGGACTTTGAAGATAAGGTGATCCAGGAAAGACATGAAACAAAAGTCAGCAGCTTGAAAAGCCAAATGGAAAAGGAGATACAAAAGCTCTCTGAAGGAAATAATTGCTCAAAAATTAGGATTGGACAAATGGAAGCTAATGACTTTATAAGAAATGAAGACATAATAAAGCAAATCCAAATGAATAAAAAAAAAATATAGGGCAATGTGAAATATTTCCTTGGAAAAATAGCTGACCTGGAATATAGATACAGGAGAAATAATTTGAAATTATTGGATTACCTGAAAGTCATGTTAAAAAAAAAGAGCTTAGATATCATCTTTCAAGAAATTGTCGTGGAAAAATGCTCTGATATTCTAGAAGCAGAAGGCAAAACAGAAATTGAAAGAATACACAAATTACCTCCTGAAAGAGATCCCAAAATGAAAACTTCTAGGAATGTTATAGCCAAATTCCAGAGCTCCCAGGTCAAGGAAAAATATTGCAAGCAGCCAGAAAGAAACAATTCAAACATTGTGGAACTACAGTCAGGATAGCATTGGGGTGATGCCCATCAATTGGGGAATGGTTGAACAAATTGTGGCATGAGATTGTTGTGGAACACTATTGTGCTGTAAGAAATGATGAGCAGGATGCTATCAGAAAAACCTGAAAAGTCACACATGAGCAGATGCAAAGTGTAATGTTCTATATACAATATAACAGCAATATTGTAAGATTATCTGCTGTGAATGACTTAGTTATTTTCAGCAATGCAGTGATTCAAGAAAACTCTGAAGGACTTATGAAAAATGCAATCCATCTACAGAGAAAGAACTGATGGCATCTGAATACAGATTGAAGTGTAATTTTTTGTTAATTCCTTTTTCTAAAATTTTTTGTTTGTTTTCTTTTACAACCTGACTAATGAGGAAATGTTTTGCATGACTATACATGTATAACTTATATTGAATTACTTGAATCCTTAAGCAGGGAGGGAGGGAGGATGGAAGGAAAAGAATGTGGAGTTCAAATTTTAAAAAATCACTGTTAAAATTTACTTTTACATGTAATTTGGGAAAATAAAGTTCTAAATAAAAAAGAGAAAAAATGGGATAATATGCAAAAAAAGATACTATATATGGGATAGAAGATAACTTCTCCCTCTTTAAACACTCCCTAAATTAACCAATAATAAACCAAGAGATTCCTCTTTTTTTAATGAAACACATTTTATTCATTTTTCCCCATCACACCCCTGTCACTTCCTAACAACCTGCCTTTTATAGAACCATCCATTTTAATAAAGAAAACAGTACGCAAAACAAATGATCACAGCAATCACATTTGAAGGCATTTGCAGAAATCCATGACATCAGTTCACAACTACTCTTAAGAGACACAACAGTTTTTCAGGAAGGGATCAAATAGCCTTTGTGTATAAAAACAATATAATTGGTTGAACCCTGTGGCATTTCTTTTGCATTCATTTTGGGCTTATAACTAATATGCAGTTACATAATTCATGGGAAAACTTATCCATGAGGAAGGTTAGAATGGTGAGAGGCAGTAAGGGTAGTGGTAAGGACATTAGATTTGTAGACAAGAAGAACTAAGTTCCAGTCCATCACCTACTGTGGAAAAGCCTGGCATTTAGATAGAGAACAGATCTTAGCAATCACCTAGTTTAACTGACTGATTTGGTAGGTGAGGAAGCTATGACCTTAAGAACAGAAGTGAATTAAGGGGAGGTGGTTTGGGGGGGGGGGGGTGGAAAAAATAGGTACAATGCTGCAGAGCAAATATTTGAACTCAGATCCTTTTAACTTATCCCATTATGTTATCAACCAATCAACGAACATTTATTGAGCAATTATATTTTAATTATATTCATCTGACACAAAGCCAGTCACTGAGGATACCTTTAAAAAATGAAAGTATTTAGCCATAAGGAACTTGCAAATAACCAGAGTAGATAAAATTTACATATAGAAGTGTTTATAAAATAGATACAAGGTAATTCTGATGGAAGCAAAGTACTAGTAGCTAGAGGAGATAAGGAAAGGTTTCATTAGAAAAGTGGATATTTAAGCTAAACCTTTTAAGAAACTAGGAATTCTAAGAGGTAGAGGGGGGGAGGGAGGATATTCGAATGCAGATAGGCAGTTTGGAAATGAAGTGCTTTCTAATTTTCTTGGTCTGTCATGCAGATGAAAGAGAAAAATGTGAAATAAGGCTAAAAAGTTAGATTGGTGCTATATTTTAAGGGACTCTTTCACCCTTTAGTTTCTTATCTGCAAAATAGAGGATAATATCAGTCCTGTATCTTTCTTGGTGTTCATAAAAGAATAGACCAAAGAATTAGATGTGGAAGAGATTTTTAGTTTATTTTGACCAAGCTGCTTAATTCTGTAGATCAGAAATCTGAGGCTCAGAGAGGTTAAATGATTTGTCCATGATCACAAAGTGACTCTATATTAGTGTTAGGACTGGGGTCTCCTGTTCAATACTCTTTATTTGACACCAGATACTAGCAGACTTTTCACATAGTGTCTCTGAGCCAAATATATGTTTGTTGAATAGTATTCTTTTTTATTTTGTTATCTATGTTCCTTCTTATACCTCTTGAAGGATTCTTGCTAAATCCTAGAGAAGACAAGTAGCTTTGCCAAATGTATACAGCAAGTTTCTGGTACAGCCTAAGCTAGAACTCAGTTCTCCTTCCTCTACATTCAGCACCTCTGGCAGGACAGTGTGCTCAGGGAATACACAAATTGGCACCTGATGCTAAATTGGCCCATATAATAGATAGCAGTATACATGCTAATATGTATGTGTATGTGTGTGTGTACATATATATGTATATATATGTGTGTGTGTATGTATATATATATAAACACATTATATTACATTTTTATCATTTTATATTGTAACATTATATCATGTCTTATCACATATCATATAATGTCGTATCATATCATATTATGTTACATCATATCAAATCATAGTTCTCTCTATAAACAGTCTGGAACTGGATCCTAATTTATTCCTACCTCTGTAGTTGAATTAATGGCAAGGGAATTTCAGAAGACTGAATGTGTAGGCAAAGTCAGGATTCAAAAAGCAAAAAGTATAGTTTTTGTTTGGAACCTAGAAGTTATCTCAATAAGTTCCCCCAATCACCTGAAGTACAGAATTCCATTTTTTTTTCAAATCCAAATTCCCTCACTCGATCCTCCCCCACCCTTTGAAAAGTAAAGAAATGCAATATACATTATATATAAGAAGCCATGTACACCGTATCCCCACATTAGCCATGTTGCTAAGGAAAAAGAAGCAAGAAAAACAAAGAGAAAAAAAGTTTCAGTCTACATTTGAGTCCATTATTTCCCTATGTTGGGGTGAATAGCTTGTTTCATCATGAGTCCCTTGGAATTGTCAATTTGGCTTTTCAAGCTGTTGAGTTTTTTCTCATATCTTTCCTGCATCACCCTCATTTCTCTTTCCATTTTTTTCCTCTCTAACTTTATTTTCAAAGTCCTTTTTGAGTGTATTCTATGACCTGAGACCAATTCATATTTTTCTTGGAAGCTTTAGATATAGAGGCCCTGACATTGACATCCTCCTGTGAGGGTGCACCTTGATCTTCCTTGTCTCTAAAGAAACTTTCTATAGTCCTTACCTTTTTCTGTCTACTCATCTTGCCTTTCTTTTCCTTGACTTTTAATTCCCCATTTTTATATAAATGAATAACTAGTATTTGGGTTCATAACTACATGATTTATGAAACTTATTATTTATGGTCTGTCTAAGTTTCAGTTCATGATTTTAAAGAATTTATCACAAAACCATGGATCTGTGAACTGAGTGACATCAAAGACTTGTAAGATATATCAATTTCTTTGTGATTTATTTTAAAAAATCAACTGATTCATTCAAACACACATACAACTTTTATAACATTCAAACTCAGATATCTATATTTCTGACTTTGCCCATCTTTAAGTGGAATCCTGGAATTGATTCAAACTGAAGAGAAGAGAACACTGTATACAGTGACAGCAAAATTGGCCAAATGGAAAAGGAGGTACAAAAGCTCTCTGATGAAAATAATATCCTAAGAATTAGGATGAACAAATGGAAGCTAGTGACTTTATGAGAAACCAAGACACAATAAAGCAAATCCAAATGAATAAAAAAAAAATAGAGGGCAATGTGAAATATCTTCTGGGAAAAACTGCTGACCTAGAAAATTGGTCCAGGAAAGACAATTTGAAAATTATTGGTCTACCTGAAAACCATGATCAAGGAAAGAGCTTAGACATCATCTTCCAAGATATTCTCAGGGAAAATTGTCCTGATATTCTAGAAGCAGAGGGTAAAATAGAAATTGAAGGAATCCAGCAATCACCTCCTGAAAGAGGAGGAAAACTCCAGGGAATATTATAGCCAAATTCCAGAACTCTCAGGTCAAGGAGAATATACTGCAAGCTGCCAAATAGAATGAGTTCAAGTACTTTTGAACCGCAGTCAGGATAGCACAAGATCTAACAACTTCTACATTAAAGGATCAGAGGGCATAGAATATGATATTCCAGAGGGCAAAGGAATTGGGACTACAAGCAAGAATCAAATATCCAGCAAAACTGATCATAATCTTTCAGAAGAAAAAAATGGGACTCTAATAAAAAAGAGGAATTTCAGGTATTTGTGATGAAAAGACCTGAACTGAATGGCAAATTTGACTTTCAAATACAAGACCCTAGAGAACCATACAAAATTGGAGATGGGGGACATACCTGGGGTAGTGCAGTGGGTGAGTATCTTGTGTCTACAACGGGGTTTTGGCTGGGATCCCCTGGGTCCAGGGTGGATGCTTTGTCCACTGTGTCACCTAGCTGCCCCATGACATCTTTAGGGTCAAATTGAGGGGTGAAGGGAATGCACTGGGGGAGGAGGAAGGGCAGATGTAGCATGGGGTGAAATCCCACATGAAAGAAACAGAGAAGGGATTGTGGAGTGGGGGAAGAGATGGGGAAGAAGCAGGGCAGTAAATAAATTTTGCACTCATCAGAATAGGCTCAAAGACCTTAAACTCATCAGAGTTGCCTCAAGGATTGACTAACACAAACACCCAATTGAGTGAAGTAATCTATTTATTCTGGACAGTAATACTCATCAGAATTGGCCCAAAGACTGTAGTCTCATCAGAATTTGTTAAATTTTGCTCTAACTTTCATTGAAAGATACAAGCAAACAAGAAAAAACAAACAAAACATCAAAATCAAAATGACAAATTTTCAAACAAAACTGTGTAAAGATTTTTACAAGGGAAAAGCTAAAACCGAAATCATAGGTACAGTAAGGCAAAAACAACCTAAAACCAGGAGAGAATGATTGTATGTGCAATGGTACTTTTCTGCTACTTATTGATTGATAAGACATGAAGAAATTGTATGTTAGCTTGCTATTTGACTTTCTCTTTATATAATTGTAATCAGATAGTATATTGATTTTTTTATTATTTTGGGTGATATTTTCCCACTCCATATGTTTTTATATAAATATTCTTATCTTTCTTTGTACTTTTCCTGTCATTCTTCACAACAGAATAGTCCTCCATTATGTTGATATTCCACAATTTTAAAAAATTATTTCCTAATCTTTGGAAATATTATTTGCAACTAATTATTTTCTTTTTAATTTAAGTTTTCTGCTTTGAATATTTTTTCTACAGATAGGTTGTTCTTTCTTTCCATTAACCTCCATAAAGTATAAATATAAAAGTGACATTGCTATCTCAAAAATGGGAAGATTTTTCTAACTTTAATTATATAATTACATATTGATTTCCAAAATTGAAAAACTAATCTATTTCTCTACCAGTATTGAATTACCATGCCTCTTCCCAATATCAACACTGATTATTTTATACTTTTTTGTCTTTGCTGATTTCATTTATTTAGTAGTTCTCTGACAATTAGTAATTTTGAACACTTTCAAGTTATTGTTAGATTGTGTTTCTTCTTTTGTGAAGTGACTGGTCATGTTCTTGAACTACTCATATTTTGAAAAATAAGATCATACTAGACCATATTTTAAGAGATAGGAAGGAAAAATTATACAAAAAATATTTATGGCAATTCTTTGTGTTGGTGAAGAATTGGACCTTAAGGGAATGCCCATAAGTTGCAGAATGAAAGAACAAGCTGTGGTGTGTGATTATGGTAGAATATTATGTGCTATGGGAAATGATGAGCAGGATGATTTTGGAAAAATCTGGAAAGATTCAAAAGAAATGATTGACTTAACTACCCTCAGCAATACAATGATCCAGGACAATCTCAAAGGCCGAATGATGAAGCATACTATCCACCTCCAGAGAAAGAACTGATGTTGATTGGGTGCAGACTGAAGCATGCTGTTTTGCGCTTTCTTTCTTTTTTTTTTTACTTCAGTCTGTGTATAAAATGACTAATATGGTAATGTTTTACATAATTGCACATGTACAACCTATATCTGGTTGCTTGCCAACACAAGGAGGGACGGAGGGAATGAGAGAAGGATAGAATTTGGAACTCAAAACTTTAAATAACTAAATAAAACAGTAAAAGAGAAAGAGGGAGAGAGAGAGAGAGAGAGAGAGAGAGAGAGAGAGAGAGAGAGAGAGAGAGATAGGAAGGACCATGAATCATCAACTTAGAATTGATCACTTTAAAAATAAGAAAACTAAGGCCTAGAGAGGTAAAGAGACTTCCTTAAGATGATACAGCTAGTAAATATATAAGGCAGGATTTGAATCCAGGTCTTTCTGACTCTACATCTAAGACTATACCTTCTCTAACATGGGACATCTCAAGCTTTTGATTCCTATATAATCAAAACAATCTCTTTTCACCTTTATAAGTTTTCCTATATTTGACCTGATTAATTTGTTTGCTAATTGATTTTGGCTAGGTATAATATTTGATTTTTCTTTGACTTTCAAAACTTGTATAATGTTTCAGTCACATAATTCACTTGTTAGTATTTATTTTGTTATATGGTATATTTTTTCATCTAATGTGATTTTCCACCAAAATGTTATCCACTTTTCTTAGCAGCTTAAAAAAAATACATTGTTTTTCCAGTACTTTGTGTCTTTGCATTTATTTAACACTAGATTGCTCTATGCATTTAGTTTGGAATCTTACTTACATATATTCCACTGGACACTAGTACAAATAATATTAACAATAACTCTTTATAAGATAGAGACTTACCTCTATTTCATTTGTTGTTTTGTTGTTGTTGTTGTTTAATTTCCCTTGGTATTCATGATCGTGTGTGTGTGTGTGTGTGTGTGTGTGTGTGTGTGGCAATTGGGGTTAAGTGACTTGTCCAGGGTCACACAGCTAGTAAGTATCAAGTGTCTGAGGTCACATTTGAACTCAGGTACTTTTGAATCCAGGGCCAGTACTCTATCCACTGTGCCACCTAGCTTCCCAGGTATTCATGATCTTTCACATGATTTCTAAATTCTTTTGTCTATTTCTATGCCACATTAGTAGTTTAATATCTATTTTGTTAATCATAGAATTAATTTAATATGTAGGTCAACTTGGGTAATGTCACTTTTAATATATTATCCCAACCAAATCATGAACCTTGAATTCCCTTCTAATTATTCAGTTCTTTCCTTTTATTGGGGGGGGGAAGTTTTTTAATCTACATTTTGATATTATATATGTGTCATGGCAGGTTAATGTTGTGTTAAAAAACTTTCATTTTTTTAGTATTTAGAATACTGGTGTGCAAAGTGACTAAAATGACATACTAAAACAATTTATTGGCATGTAGTAAATCTTCATTTTTTTCTACTTTAAAAAACAATATATATTATGTCCTCCTTTTGCTGTAATTACTTTTTTAATATGACATGGCATTGAACAAACAAGGTTTTGACAAATTTTTAATGATCCATCAACAAAAACACACTTTTATAAAAATGAATATTAACTGTACCTTTGATGAATAGTTCATTTTATCAAGGCAAGCCTTAATTATAGTCCATAAGTTTTCAGTGAGTTTTAAATCAGGTGACTTCACTGGTCAAGGAATCACATTTATCCACATTTCCTAGATAAATCTTTTAACATTTCATTATGTGTGCTATAGAATAAGGCCAAGTTTCACTATTCTGTCTCAACTTGTGAATTTCTATAATTTGAGAATAATTCTGTTTCTCACTTTGCCAATATGTTTATCAAAGTTCATCTTTCCCTCAGTTAGAGACAAGATTTCTAGTCTCTGAAATTAAAAATCCTTTAAATGGTTTGAGGTTAGATGTTTTTACTGCATGATGAAGATATTAGATTTTACCTGAACCTCTTTTGATAATTTTTTTGGGTAAAGCTTTTTGTTGAAAGTAAATTTTCTCAGTAAAATTTACCTTTTTACAATCTTCAGTACTCCAATTTTTATATTAATCTATCCAGGATATTTTTCTTTTCTATAGTAATGATGAGCAGCTATTTGTGTGTTTGTTTTTACTAGTTTTTTCACTCTTCTTTCATTTTTGAGAATACTATATTACTCTGTAGAGGAATCCCAAAATCACATTTTATGCTTCTATATCCCTCAGAAGGTCTTTGTTTATCCCTGTTTTTTCCCAATAGTTTGCCACATCATTTTATTTTTGTTTGTTTTCAACCCCACTTTCATTTGTATTTCACTCAGACTGATCCTGGGCTTGAATGATCCTTGACATACTTGACAAAAAGCCATTTCATTATCTGTAAAATTTATTGAAGAAATACTCCTTAAGAATTACAATTTCTTCACTAAGCAACCACACAATAAAAAATGCACATATGAAAAAGAGGAATGAAATATATCTGACATGGAATCCCACATTCAACTAGTAAGAAAAAGGTGGTAACACCAGCACAATCTGATTTCATATGGTCAGGGTCAGATGTTCTGAGTTAGATTTGTGTCAGTAAACACACACACATACACACACATACACACACACACACTCACACACACACATACACGAACACTGTGGTCATAAAATGAAATAATATTAAAATGATTGCTCACTCAAGTCATTCACAAACCATTATATACACTCAAGTATTTACTGACATAGATTTGTTATTTCATCTATGTGAATATTCCCTTTAATGATATAGATCACAATCTATAAAGTTCTTCCCATTCTGTTTGACTCTAGTTCAGTTTTCATAAGTTTGCTACAGAGGGTATACTCAATAAACCAATGCTTAATTTACCCCTATTTCTTTGTAAGATTTTTAACATAAAGTGATGTATCATGTCAAATATTTTTATGTTTCAATTAATATTCCTGTAATTTGTGTATGTTCACAATACCATTAAGTTTATAGGATTCTTTTTTTCTGATATTGAACCAACCCCATACTCCTGATATAAATCCAAAGTGATCATAATACATAATTTTAGCCCTTTGGCTAATATTTCATTCATTATTTTCATGGAAATATTCATTAGGTAAATTGTTTCATGCTTTTTCTGATTTATCTCTCCCTGGTTTTGATATCAGGAACATATTTATTTCAGAGAAGGATTTTAGTGGGATGAATTATTTCTCTATTTTACAAACAATTTTTATGATATTGACATTATTCTAGAATTTTAAAAAATAGAATTCATTTCTAAAATCTTATGAATCTATTCCCTTTGAAAGTAACTTATAGGGGCAGCTAGATAGCACAGTGGTAAAGCACCGGCCCTGGATTCAGGAGTACCTGAGTTCAAATCCGGCCTCAGACACTTGACACTTACTAGCTGTGTGACCCTGGGCAAGTCACTTAACCCTCATTTCCCTGCAAAAAACAAAAAACAAACAAACAAAAAAGAAAGTAACTTATAAAGTGCATTTTATATTTTTATAATTATTCATCAATTTAATTAATTATTAGCATATAATCAGACAAAATCTAGGTTATATCTAATAATAATTTGTTCCCTGAGGCTTTATCCTGGGCTCTCTTGTACTATCTTGTTTGGTGATTTCATCAGTATTCTCAATTGAATTATTATATGTATATAAATGATTTTAGATACATTATCCAATCCTAACCTCTCTCCCACTCTTCATCTTGCATTTGCATTTATTCACTTGATAATTTAAATGGAGTATCCTACAGATATCTTAAGCTTGCAATGTCTAAAACTCAACCTACTGTGAGAATTAGAATACCACCCCTGTTGGAGAGATATTACAGGGAAGCCCTTCCATGACAAGAAGCCTGGTGAGGACAGGTCAGGTGGTCTTTGGCATCAGGAACACGTCTCTGGAGAGCCGCTTGTTGTTTCTGTCAATCAGGGCTGCCAGTCAATTAGCTTGGGGCTGTGTGTGTGGACGGCCATGTTTCCTGTGGGAGAGGGGGCTTCTGGGAGAGAGAAGCGAGGAAAGAACTCACTCTTTGGCACAAGCAAGAGAGGGAGAGGGATGCTGTGCAGCTGGGTCTCTTTGAATCTGCTGATTCCGGGTGGTGATGAGTTTGTGTGTCTTATATTTTTTTTCCTTCCCCTATTCCCTTTTTCATTGTCTCTAGCTTTATTAACCTCCCGTGTGTTTTAAATTTGTTTCCATTAGTAAACCCTGTTTTGTTCATTGAAAAAAAGCTGTTAATCTCTTTTCTTACCCAAATATTCCTGCAAGTCACCCATATAACTCTCCCCATTACTAAATTTGGCCCTTACACTACTCTATCTACTCCTATACTTCCCTGTTACTGTTAAACAGTACCACCATTCTCTCTAGCCAAATAGACTTACTCTATATAATCCTTAACTCCTCCCTCACTCTCACACCACATATACAAACTATTGCTATGTCTTGTCACTTCTACCTTTGAAACATGTCATGTAGTCAACTTTTGTCTTCTAACATAGCAGCTTTCCTGGTAGAGGCCTTTTTCACTTCCTGCCTATACTGTTGCTATAGTTTGTAAACCTTATTTCTACCTATTCCATTCCATCTTCCATTCAGTAAAGCACATGTTTCAGTAAAGCACATTATTCTCCTACTTAAAAAATTCCATTGGCTACTCTTTATTTCTAGTAACACATTTAAAAGCATATGTATGACTTTTGGAGCCATTCATAACAAATTCTCTGTATTCTGTTCCAATCTTTTTACACTTTTAACTCCTCTCCATATCATCTATGATCCAACTATACTGAAGTGTCTAATGCGAAGCACAGAAAGTAGATAAGCATTACTGGATCATAGAGTGTGGTGAGAGGAGTGAAGTATAAAATATAAAGGCAGACTGTGTGACCCTGGGCAAGTCACTTAACTCTCATTGCCCTGCCTCCCCAAAAATATATATATGTCAGAAAGGTTCCATGTTGAATCAAGTTTTAAATTTCAGAGATCTTTGTATTTGATCCTAGAATTGATAGAAAGTCACTACAATATATTAAATAGAAGGGTGACATAGTCAGACTTGCACTTTAGGAAAATTATTTTGGCATCTGAGTGGAAAATGGATTGAAGTGGGAAGAGATAAGGGCAGGGAGAAGTAATATAAGGATATAGGGTGTGTTTGAGTGTGTTTATACATATATGTAATGCTCATATGTGTATTTTTGTATATATACATATACATCTATATGGGTGTGTATGTATATATATGTGTGTGTGTGTGTGTGTGTGTGTGTGTGTGTGTGTGTGTGTGTGTGTGTGTGCATATGTTCAAGAAAATGTGGGAAGATTGACAACAAATTGGTTATGTGAAAGCTAAGTGCAAGTAAGGAATCCAGAACAAGGTTGAACTTGGTGACAGTGAAGATAGTGACTTAATAGTGTTAGGAAAGTTGGGACAAGGGGAGTGTTGTTGGTGGGAAAGGAGGAGACAGCTCGGTTCTGTCTAAACTTACTTTTGTTTCCTCCTTTGCATTTTTCTTTTATTCATTCAACAAAATTCTTATTTTCTGGTGAGTTTTTTTGTTTGTTGTTGTTCTTGTTGTTTTTTTTGGGGGGGGGGCAGGGCAATGAGGTTTAAGTGACTTGCCCAGGGTCGCACAGCTGGTAAGTGTCAAGTGTCAAGGCCAGATTTGAACTCAGGTCCTCCTAAATACAGGGCCAGTGCTTTATCCACTGTGCCCCCTAGGTGCCCCCACAAAATTCTATTTTCTTTCTTTAGCATTTTCCCCCTTGCCATTGAAAAAGAAAAGAAAAACAAACCAATGGACCACTGATGAAATAAGTCATCTACCTCAGAACAAAAAGGTACTAGACTCACAGTCTAGAAGTATAGATAGATAGATAGATAGATAGATAGATAGATAGATAGATAGATAGATAGATAGATAGGCAGACACACATGTATATATGTGTATATATGTGTGTGGTACATCTTCCTTTCATTTATTTACCATTTTTTCCTACTTTTCTTTCTTTCCCCCTCTTTTTCCTCTCCTTGCTTTCTCCCTCCATCTCCCTCTTTTCCTTCTTTCCTTCGTTCCTTCTTTCCTTCTTCCCCTTTTTCTTATCTTCCTTTTCTCAAAACTGTGTTTTTTTGTTTGTTTTGTTTTGTTTTTGGTGAGGCAATTGGGGTTAAGTGACTTTCCCAGGGTCAGACAGCTAGTAAGTGTCAAGTGTCTGAGGCCAGATTTGAAAATTGTCTTATTTTAAGGTTTTGCTGCCCCACCCCCCCTCCCAATGTGTGCCTTGGAGGGATGGAAAATCTGGGAATCAAATTCTCTTAGATGAAGATAATAAGAATAGTATTTTGTTCTCTGTACCCTGTCCTACCATTCCTACCATTTTGCCTGGAGTGATAAAAGAAAGGATGATGTCGTAGAATGAAACTAGGAGTCTACAGTAAAGTCATCAGAGGTGGCTTTTGTTGTGGTGGTGGTTGGCTTTACTTCATTGATGTTTCTTTTCCGATGTCCTCGTCCTCTTCATCTAGTGTAGTTTTGCATTATTCTCGACATTCTCATGGGAACTGGGCTTGTCAGAAATTTTTCATTGTGCCATCACTTTTAAAAATCAATTTCTTGTTGTATGTGATCAGTTTAGAACTATTTTAATTGTACCATGTTTTATATTTATATTTGTGTATATATATATATATGTCTATGTTATATATTTATATATACATATGTGTACATTGTGGTAAAATATGAAAGTTTTTAACAGTCGGTTAGGATAACTGAAAGACGCCAGTTTTTCAAGGACCACCCTTTTGGGGAGGAGATGAACAGTCCGCCTGCTGCACATGTCAGACTGCCTGCCGGGCTCTTGACTTCCGGGGTGGAGAGAACGGGAGTAGGCCTTTTTGCCTGCTTGGCGGGACTCCTGACAGCGCGGCACAGACGGTCTCTCTCTCTCCAAAGGTGGCCTTTTCGGTTTGGTGAGTTTTTATAAGGAATATAGACTAAGCTTAGACTTAAGACGATTTGTATTGTATTTCTATTTTCCTATCCTAATCAACATCACCTTGTGACTACCATACAATAAAGGCTCTATCTAGGAAACCAGAAGCTTCTTCCATTTACTAGTCTGGGAGATAAATTAAGGGAAAAGTTAAGTAGGGGAGATTTATGATCTAATATCCAATTTTAATCTCACAACATATATAAATATATACATGTGCATGTGTATAGAGATTCAAACCTTACCTTAACCTTTAAGAGTATATTATATTGTATTAGAGTGATAGATAGATAGATAGATAGATAGATAGATAGATAGATAGATAAATAGATAGATAGATGGATGGATATCTTTATATGTGTGTATATAGTTATAGTTCTTAGCTGTTCATAGTTTCCGACACCTATCTGTTAAGGCAAGTATTCCTGATAGCCTTTGACCTTTCTACTTCTTGTTCTGAAACCATATTTTCCAATTCTCCTGTGCCCAACTTTACATCTAAGTCACTGAGTAGGAAAGTATATGCTAATTTAATTGATTCGGTTTTAGCAATTTCTTCATTGAATTTCTCTGCCACCTCACCTCTATGACAGATGTTGGCACAGAAGCTTCAATTATCTTCCCAGTGATCTTTTTGCATATGCTTATCAGGAGCACTGTTAAGCAAGATGACCAAGTATCCCATGAGATGAGATTTGTTTCTTGCTTCCTTTAGATACAGGATGACTACCTCTGCCAACTCCTTTATTTACCTCTCCAAGGAGAACACGTGAGCCATCCTTCCTTTTAGTTGGAACTTCCTTCTATTTTATGGTTTCATTTTTAGCAAAAATATCATTAATTGTACAATTCAGTTACCTCATTAGCAAAATAAATTTTTCCTTGATGCCTAAGAATTTCACCTTTAGAGAACCAGCAGTTAACTTCATTTTCTTTTTAAATGTATAAAAAAAAAACAAACACTTTGTGACTCACAGGACCTTCTGATTTCTAATCTGTCACTTAGCAATTTTTACTGAAGATGAAGAAAGGTATGTAGATGACAGGGGAGCATTTTATATTTTTGTTTCATTGGTTGCCAAAGATCCATCATTTAGTGGTAGGCTTACTGCTGATAGACTTCTCTACATTTATAAGGATAGTCCTCTGACTGAGTCCAACATTTGCTACTAAGACTCTAATATAAACTTTTTGTTGCATGATAGATTCTTGCAAATGTTTTATTTTGCTGGGTTAGTTTTTGGAAATGCAGGGTTATCTTCACACTGTGATGGGAATTCATGGAATTCTGTAGAAGTTTGATAGTAGCCAATTCTGACACAGTCATTTAAGAATACAAATCCCATTACCTATATCATTTGATGCATTAAGATGTAGTTCAAGGAAAGTTGTATTTTTTTAATTCCATCTAGTTAGTATAGTGAAGGGAACACTGGGCCAGGAATCAAGAAGATGTAAGTTCAAATCTAGACTCAGTCAATAGTTGTATGACCCTGAGTATGTCATTTAACCTCTGTCTCATTTTCCTCAGCTATAAAAATGGATATAATAATAGCACCCACCTTCCAAAGATGCTATAAAGATCAAATGAGATAGCATTTGTAAAGTGCTTAGGACTGTGCCCCACACATAGTAAGTGCCTAATAAATAATTGTTCCTTTCTTTTGCCCTTTTCTTCAGCTCTGCCGTTTACTACTTGGGTGACTTTGGACAAGTTACTTACCCTCTCTGGGTTTCAGGTACTTACTTATAAAATTATTTCATCCTCTGTATAATATAGAAAACCTCTAGGTTTCCTTCTTACTCTATATCTATGATCTCATGTGATTCCTGTAACAATCTTAAATGTAGTAATGTATTATTATCCCTACTTTACAAGTAACAAAACTATGTCTCAGAGATGCAAATTGATGTACCCAACATAAATAGTGAATGGTAGATTCTAGATCTTGTGATTTTCAATATAATGCTCAGCTTTGAAGTGCTAAGGGCCAAACTTCTAGACAAAAGGAGAATTTCAGCAAGTCAAAGCAAAACTATTCCAGCCTAAGATGATTTGCTCAATCTCCATTAAACAACAATGACAACAAAAATTCAGGAAAGAGATTTTGTGGGAGGATTATAATTGTCTCCATATACTGTACAGTGAATTTGTCCCCATTTGATGAGGATGCATTTTTTTCCAACATTTGTGGCATTATGGGTGCTTGTCTCACTCATAAGATATAATTGAGAGTGGAAGGACATAGGGCATAAACCATCCATTTTGGTTTTATGCTAAACTATCAGCATCTTGGCTTCAAGCCAGAGGAACCAGCTCATGATAATAACTGGCAGCAGGCCAAATCTATTTAGAAAACAGGGAAGAAAGAAAAAGGGGAGTAGGGTGAGGTGGGTTGTAAGTGAAAAATGGAGAAGGAAATAGGCAGAAAATCAAATAGGACTACTTTCAATTTCTTTAATATATGTTTATATATGTATATATATATATGTGTGTGTGTGTATATACATATATATGTATATATATAATATCCCCAAAGCATCTGTTTTAATTCTTTTACATAGGCTGTATTCAAATTTTGTTTTATAATTTACCTTTCTTGCTACTTGAAATAAGAAAGTAAATATGGACAGCTGGATGGTATGTCACAGGATAGGAAATATGAATTCATGTACTAGGACCTGTAAGCAATGATGATTGGGAATATAAGTCCAGACCTTGACTATATCTTTAATTAATGTATTTGAATTTTAAGTCTTTTTTTTTTATTAGCCCACCTTGTGAAGACAGTTCTCTTCTGGGAGAAGGTGCCCCCTTCCTTTGGGTATTAGTTTTCTTCTCTGTAAAATGAGAGTTTTGAATTATATGGCCTCTAAATTGCCTTCAGAAAATTGTTCAAAACATTATTAAGTTAGAAAAGTGTAAATTAAAACTGAGGTAGCACTTTACACCCATCAAATTAGCAAAGATTTAAAAACACTAAAAAATTTAATGAGGGAGAAACTGATTGGATAAAAAGTATATTAATCTACTGCTAGTAGAATTGTTCCAACCACTCTGGTAAAATAATTAAATAATTTGTAATTACATAAGAAAAGTTACTTAATAGTTCATTGTACTGCTAGGCTTATACCTCAAGGAGATTAATGGAAACAGGAAAAGGTCTGTTAAAAAAAATCCACACCAATATTATTTATAACAACCAAAAGCTGAAAATAAGATATGTGCCTAATGATTGAGGAATAAGGAATTTTGGCATAGGAGTGTAAAGATGGGAATAGAGACTAAACTTGTGCAATTTCCCTCTACCAATGCAGGTTCACATCTTGCCATCTAAAGCTTTTAAAATTTGATTAGAGGGTCAGCTAGGTGGCGCAGTGGATACAGCACTGTCTCTGGATTCAGGAGGACCTGAGTTCAAATCCAGCCTCAGACACTTGACACTTCCTAGCTGTGTGACCCTGGGCAAGTCACTTAACACTCATTGCCCCGCAATAAATAAATAAATAAATAAATAAATAAATAAATAAATAAATAAATAAATAAATAAATAAATAAATAAATAAATAAATAAATAAATAAATAATTAAATAAATAAATAAATAAATAAATAAATAAAGAGTTGATTAGATTGAATACTGAAAGGCTAAATGACTTGTTCAGAGGGTACAGATATGCATACAATTGAATATTATTGTATCAGAAGCAACAAACATGAAAGTTTCTGAAAAATAAAACCTGGAAAGGTGTACAGTATGAAGTGATGTTCAATAAAGCACACTAAAGTAAAAGAACATGTATATAAATACAGTAGTATAAACAGACATAAAAATCTACAGAACTAGAGCTAAATAATGATCATGCAAATGATAAAAGTCAAAGTATTCATTCTTTCTGTTAAAAAAATAGGTAAACTAGGGGGCAGCTAGGTGGCACAGTGGATAAAGCACCAGCCCTGGATTCAGGAGGACCTGAGTTCAAATCTGACCTCAGACACTTGACACTTACTAGCTGTGTGACCCTGGGCAAGTCACTTAACCCCCATTGCCCCACAAAACCAAAAAAAGAATAAGGTAAACTACATAAATTGTAACTGATGTACTACTAACTAAGATTTCTATTAGGCTGTGTTGCCAATGTTGCTTAATCATTCTTAGGAAATTCCTTTGTGGGAAGTTTGAGTATTTGTTGGATAGCATTAGTTGTTTCAAAACAAGTAGAGCTGTTCAATAGCTATGAGGGGAGATAATGGTTCCCCCTTACTGCAGATCTTTAAGCAAATACTAGCTGAGCACTTGTTGAGCATTGAGACATGAATTCAAATCAGACACTTACTTGCTATGTGACCTGGATAAGTCACTTAACCTGTATCTACCTGGGTTTCCTAATATCTAAAATGAGGCTAATTAATAATATGTACATCTCAAGGTCAATGTGGAGATAAATAAAATGAAGTAATATTTGTACAGTACTTTATAAAACTTAAAGTGCTATATAAATGATAGCTTTAATACTGTGAGACTTTTTTTTTCATATTCATTGAATTAGAAGGCCATTTTAGTAACATCCAACTGAAAATCTAATTCTAAGGTACTTTGTAGCTCTAACCCTCTATGAATCTATATTGGCTCTCTTATTGAATTCAGGGAAAAAGATACCCTAATAAACCAAAAGCTCTATTCTTGAAAGCAAAGAAATCCACCATCTTTTCCTAGGTTCTTTACTTCTCTATTTCATACATGTAGCCACCAAAATATCCCTCATTATCAAAAGAATGTCACAGTTTGTAGTCACAGTGTGATGAGGAAAGAGAAATATCTGCAAACAGAATGTCCCTGTGGTTTTTGCTATTGAAAGTAAAAATAACACACATCCCTCAGCCCCCTCCTCCCCGCCCATGTCCTAGAAAATACCAATTGTCTAGCAGTGTTTCCTTAATTGGAGAATGTCATCTGGCAGTGTAGGAGTTTGGTTAAAGGGAATATGGTACATACAAAAGAGATGAGAAGGCAAGAAAAAAAGAGAAGATATTGAAATTCTATATAAATGGAAGCTATTTACAATATCATCAGAATTAACAAGAAGCCAAGTCAATAATACAATGTTAAATAAATAATTTATAGCTCTTAAGGAATCCACAGAGATGAGAGCTAAGAATGATCACTATCATCAAACTTTGATATCATTCTTCAACCACCATCTTCTCCTAGAAATGGACTTTAGTGCCAACTAGATTGAGGATATGCATGGTAAATTCTCCATGTCTGTTTCTTTATTTCTGAAATGGGTATAATGTAATCCCTTATTCCATTGCTTTGAGTGGTTAAGAGGGTATGCTGATATAATATAGCTAAAAATAACTTCATAGATTGTTATAACTGAAGGTATTTTAGAATAATAGAATATAGAATATTAAAACTTTGAAGAAAACTTAAGATCATAAATTCTGCTATTATTTCTTATAGCCATATATTAATAATTGGATAGTTTGTCATGGATACAGATACAAGAACTGGGCTTCTTTTATCAAATAGCCTGAGTATTGTCCTAGAGATAGTTATAGGATTTCTGTGGTGATACTATAGAAGGAAGGCATGAAAATTCAAGTAGCATTATGTGATTTCCCAGAATTCCTCATAGCTTACTTCTGTATACCTTGTAGTCTAGCTATTAGAAGGAGACAGATACACTGGTACTGTCCATTAGGAATAGAAGTGACTGATATGCTTGATTCCCTATGCTCTGTGACTATGTAACAGATTATGGGAATGAGAGCAATAATGGTGGGTAGAATAGATATGGGAGCAATACAGTAAGGAATATTTAGATTTTCTTTCTGGTAACCTTATGACTTGTCTTATAATTGCTCAGCTAGTCACCTTAGGTGAAAGTAATGAGCCCTGAATGGAACCCTAGGAAGAAGACCCTTCACTCTATTTGGTACTGGAATTTCGGCAATATGGGTTGCAATGTTCTATCATTAACAGTATGCATGATCTTGGGCAAGACTGTTCCCCTTTCTGGGCTCTTTCCTCACCTATAAAATAAAGAGGTTGGACCAAATAATTTTGAAGGTGGATTCCAGATCAGTTATTCTATGATTCTGCAGTTTTTCAGCTACCCTCAATTCTAAGATTCTAAAAGTCTACAACTTTTTAATTCTTTTGAGGATGAATAACTCTCATTGCTGCCAGGGTTAATTAGAAATATGGCCAGTTAAAGTCCTTCCAGAGACATGCATTATTTCTTGGATATGCCCAGTTATAAATTAGCTACTTTCATTATTTATTTTTCCTGGATGACTCAGCCTACAGGAACTCAGTCTTGGAGAAACCTTGGTGTGGGAGAAAATTGATCTTTGTGGTCACTTGCTCTTAAGGAGCCAGACAGATGCTATTAAGAAAGAAAGAAAGAAAGAAAGAAAGAAAGAAAGAAAGAAAGAAAGAAAGAAAGAAAGAAAGAAAGAAAGAAAGAAAGAGAGAGAGAGAGAGAGAGAGAGAGAAAGAAAGAAAGAAAGAAAGAAAGAAAGAAAGAAAGAAAGAAAGAAAGAAAAGAGGAAAATCAGAAGTGTGATTTCAATGCTGACTTGAACACTCAAATATTTTGAAGAATATATTTGTATATGTCATTTAAAATATGTCAAAATCATAATGTGTTTATTATTCTATTATTACTAATAACAATACCAAATATTTGTATTTAGATATCATTGCCCTTTTACATATGAAACTCACTGGACCCTCTTAACATACCTGTAAGGCATTGTTGAAATTATTATTTTCCTTTTATAGATGAGAGAACTGAGGCCTTGAATAATGAAATGACTTTCACAAAGTCAATTCAATAATAGATTTTTAAAAATTATATTAAATATTTTGATTAATTTGTTTAACTTTTTTTAAAGTTTATGCTAACCTAATATAAGGTAGTAACAGATTATGTTTATACTCTTAAGGCCAGCCTAAGCTAAATTCAGAGAGACTCATTGCCAGAAATTTGGGTATTCATTTATTTTTGGCCACAGAAGCTCTGAAGACTTTGGATTAAAATGCAGAGATTTTGATACCTTTGCTAAAGATTGGGAGTGGAGTGGGGTAAGAAACACTTCTCTTGATGCATTCGTGGATTTCATAAGGTATGGAAGGATGAAGAGACTGGGGAATCAAAGAGCAAGCTATAGGATCATAGATTTTAGAGTTCATAGAGATTTAGAGATGGAAAGTACCTTTAGGGTCACCTAGACCACCACCCCCCATTTTACATTTGAAATTGAAAGGGGAAAGGGGGAGCTAGTGGAGAACAAACTTTTACATGGTGCTTACTACAGGCCAGGCACATGCTAAGTGCATTACAAATATTTTTCTCTTGCTCCTCACAACAACCCTGAAAGATAGGTGCTACTATTCATCCCTATTCTACAGTTTAGAAAAGTAAGGCAAACAGAGATTAAGTGACTTGCCCAGGGTTACACAGCAAATGCCTGAGTTCAGATTTAAATTTAGTTCTTCATGATTTCAGGCCCAGCTCTCTAAGCATTGTGCCACCTGACTGCCAAGTTTTAAAGCCCTTTTCTCTCACTCTAAATCCAGCCTTTTTATGCTCTGGACATATTTTAAAATGCTGAAATTAAAGGCCACTCTCTTGTCAAATCTATTGAAAGGAAGTCTCTAGAAAAAACAAACAAACAACAACAAAAAAGCAATCCTCACTTCTCTCCTGAAGCTCCAGTTGCAAGTGCCAAATGTTAGAGGGAAGTCATTTTGGGGGCTTCAGCTTAGAGCTATCTGCTTCCAGGGTGCGATTCCAGTGGCGGGTGTGTGTGCTCATTGTCTAGTGTGAGATCTCAAATAGAAGCTTTCACACTTGCCCATCTGCCACTGACTGACTCTACAGGCTATACCACATTACACTTAAAAGACTTCTCACTACTACTAGGATATGCTGGGGAAACTCAGTAGGAATGCAAAAAAGATCTGATGTTATTCATCCCCAGCAGTGGCTCCTCTTAATGGTTCATATATAGAAGGGTCAAATGTAGAGAATGGGACTCTGGTTGGCTCTCATTACTCAGTCACACAATAGGCTTTCAGTTGATTGAGGATAATTTGAAGACCTTGACCGTTGTCCCTTTTCCCCTGCCCCCACCCCACCCCAAGTTCCATGGGTAAGGAAAATCATTTGGATTTGCAGACGAGTCCTCAGTGACTTTTACTCGCAATGTTCTCTCTCTCTCTCTCTCTCTCTCTCTCTCTCTCTCTCTCTCTCTCTCTCTCTCTCTCTCTCTCTCTCTCTCTCTTTCCTTCTTTCTTTCCTTCCTCTTTCCTTCCTCCCTTCCTCCCTCCCTCCCTCCTTCCCTACTTCCTTCCTTCCCTCCTTCTTTCCTTCCTTCCTCTTTTTCTCTCTCTTTCTCTCTCCCTCTCTCTATCTATCTCTCTCTGTGTCTCTCTCCCTCTTCCTCTCTCTTGTTTCAGTGATTCTGGCTTTATTCTTACCCTGTAATCATCACAGACATTGTGTCACCAGTGTTCTTTAGAACACTCCAGTGGTTTCAATTCTTGGTTCTGCAGTAAGGAAAAAAGCACAACTTTTGGAAAGCCTGTGTTGGAGTGCTCAGTTGGAGAGACTCTACCACTAAATGTAACCTTGAGAAAGCCTCTTCCTAACTCTGAGACTTATTTTCCTTATCTATTAAATAAGTATCATAGATAAAAAAAAAAACTGTATGTGACCTTAGAAGTCATCTAGTCTAACCTGACTCATTTTGTAAATGATAAACCTGAGACTTAATGTCAATTCATTGAGTAATTATTAAGTGGCTTGCCCAAGGTCACAGAAGTATAATAAGAAGCAAACCTGATTCAAACCTGGGACCTCTAATTCCAAATCTATCACTCTTTCTCTCAGTATCACAGGGGTTAATTTTAATTACACTGTATATATCACAGAACTGCTCAAAATATACTATGATTTAGAATTAAAAGAGACCTTAGAAATTACCTAGTATAACTCTTATTTTATACATTAGGAGACTGATGCCTATAGAGGCAGTTTAGTAAGATTATAAACTTTAGGGGCAGCTAGATGGTACAGTGGATAGAGCACCGGTCCTGGAGTCAGGAGTACCTGAGTTCAAATCTGACCTCAGACACTTAATACTTAACTAGCTGTGTGACCCTGGGCAAGTCACTTAACCCCAATTGCCTCGATAAAAAAAAAAAAAGATTATAAACTTTAGAGTAAAAGTAACAATAGAGTTCATCCTGCCTATTGCTCTCATTTTACAAATGAAGAAACAGTTCCAAAGAAGTTACTACTTGTTCAAAATAAAAATAAAAAACAAACAAACAAACAAACAAACAAAAGCAACTGCTAGTAAGTGGCAGAATCAGAATTCTAATACAGGCCTTTTGATTTATAATCTATTGTACTTTCCATTGCACTGTATTTAGAGCACCAAAAAAAATACTATCAGTGCCTTATAAGCAATAAAACATAATCTTAATATCAAGTATGATAGTGATGATGATGCTATGCATACCCTGTAAAAGAAGGAATAAAAATTCATAATATCCAAAGGGAAGAGATTGTAAGGAAAGAAAAGTTCCAACTTTCTGCAAAGCAGAATAAATAAGGGAGAGATTACATTACTTCTGGGTGCAGTACATCATGTCAGAACATAGGACTTCCTTGGTCTGTATCTATTGCAATATTAGCTTTGGTCTCAGCTTCAATTCAGCAGCGAAATTATTTTAAGTTCCTTAGTGCTGAGGTGTAAAAAGCATTAGCGTTCCCTGGAAGAAGCCGTGCAATATTTTCTTCACGTTTATTTTTGTTGGGGGTCTGGCTGATGTAATCATCTTGTCTTTCAGAGGAAAAACTGAAATAAAATAAAGCCATGTGTTAAATTTCTTGTTGGGTATTAGCATTGCAGAGCAGAAAAACCCTGGAATTTGTAATCTGAAGATCTGGATTCCAATTCTGGTTCTGTCACTTAGCTATGTGACCTGGGAGAAATCATATCACATTTTGTAGCCTCAGTTGTATAAACTGGAAAATGGAGAGAATGATTCTTAACAAATATTCAATGTAACCCCACTTTATTATCCTACCATTAAAACAGTGTTTTGAATCACCGAAATTGTTCTTCAGAATTTGAACTGCCACTACATTCCTTTGATTTCCTGGGATCCTCATTCTCACTATCAATGACAAGTTAAAAAATTGTAACTGGGGCAGCTAGGTGGCGCAGTGGATAGAGAGCACTGGCCCTGAAGGTCAGAAGTACCTGAGTTCAAATCCAGCCTCAGACACTTAACACTTACTAGCTGTGTGACCCTGGGCAAGTCACTTAACCCCAACTGCCTCACTAAAAAAAAAAAAATTGTAACTCACTAATTACCAAATTACCTAAATAGTCAGTTGATTTGCTGAAGTTTACAAAGGGTATGAATTGCTGAGCATTTGCTGATAGGTCTTGATAAAGGAATCTTCTTTACCATAGATATCCCTTTATATACAAAATCATAGGTGTGGACCCCTACCCCAGCAAAAAAAAAAAAAAGAAAAAAAGAAAAAAAAAAGGAAAATATGCAAAGACCTTTATATGCATTATTTCATTTGGTCTTTATAACAATGATGTGAGGTAGGAATTATTATTATTCCTATTTTATAGAAGTAGAAACTTTTGCAGGCAATGAGTAATTGAGGGGGAATTTGAATGCAGGTTTTCCTGACTCAAACAACAATAACCTTTCACTGAAAGAGCCTACAAGAGCCTAGGGTCACCTTCTTGATTCCATAAAAAGATAAAGGAGGAGGCAGCAGCTTAGGTGGCACAGTGGATAAAGCACTGGCCCTGGGTTCAGGAGGACCTGAGTTCAAATCTGGCCTCAGACACTTGACACTTACCAGCTGTGTGACTCTGTACAAGTCACTTAACCCTCATTGCCCTGCAAAAAAAAAAAAAAAAAGTGTGTGTGTGTGTGTGTGTGTTATGGGCCCAGGGCACCCCGGAAGTTCTCTGGGGCATATCAAAGAAACTTCTCCTTTGAAAACTAAACCAGAGGACAGATATGCCTAGAGAGATAAGCGGAACCAGTTCAGACTGAGCTAGCTCTAGGACCCCCAGCCTTCATTCTAGTCTCCCTCATTCCTGGGGCAATAAGATTAGGTGTGGCTGTCTCCTTTGTGTCCTGAAGAGATGGCTTGGGAGATCTGCAGCCACCCCTCACCCAACTCTTCCAGCCACCACCAGTAGGGGATGGTCCTCCTTCACTAAAGGAACTTTTCACAGTCAGATGGTCACCCCCATCAATCCTCTATAAAAGTACCTGCCAGTCTCCTGCTTGAGGAGATTGGTATCTCAGAGCCATGCTCTATGCTTTTCTCCCCATGAGAAGTACAAGGATTTCTCTTGGTTTCCCTTCCCTTCCCTTCCTTTTCCCTTCCCCTACATAAACTACCATCTTATTCTAACTGCTTTTGTGTCTAAGAGGGTGTAATTCTTTAAAGAGGAATTCCTAAGGACCCTAAACCCCTATCCTCTATCCCAACCCCTACCCCACACCCTAAACCCCCTACTCCATTCTCCCCATGACATATGTGTGTGTGTGTGTGTATGTGTGTGTGTGTGTATATATATGGAGGAGCTTAGTGGAGGTGACCCTATAGGTGACATAATAAGACTCTGTACTACAGAGGAATATAAAGATAGGGTAATTAAAACAAAATCAAAACTTACTCAGTGACTGTGGCCAATCTTGATCCTACTGAGAACAAGAACTTATTCTATTTTTGGTCAGTTGTCTGACTCCTCAAGTTTCAGACTTTCCCAGAGTCAGCCCTGTAGTCCCCACTTATCTTCTATACCAAATGATCTTGAATCCCACCACTTGCCACACTTCCTTTCAACAGGACATGAATTAGACTACCCCTGTTTTGTTTACTTCCCACCTTTTCCTGTCATCCTTCGCATCCCAGGTCATATATAAATATATTCCCTGTTGTTGCTTCCCTCCAAGCCCCAAGAAATATCTATCTATCTATCTATCTATCTATCTATCTATCTATCTATCTATCTATCTATCTATCTATCTATCTGTCTGTCTGTCTGTCTGTCTGTCTGTCTGTCTGTCTGTCTGTCTGTCTATCTATCTATCTATCCACGTATACATACACACATATGTATTGCATATATGTGTACATGTGTGTATACACATATACATGTATGTGTGCATGCACATGTATATACACACACCTATATGTATGTATGTGTCTATGTATGTGTGTGTGTATATATATATATATATATATATATATATATATATATATATATTTCTTGGGGCTTAGAGGGAAGCAACAATAAGGAAAATATTGTCTGACTCATCATTTTACAGATAAGGAAAATGAAGCAGAGAATGTTGTAGTGAGTTACCCAAAGTCATAGAGGTAGTGAGCTAGAATTTGAGCTTAGGTCCTATGACTTCAAATCTAATGCTCTTCCTAATATACTATGTTTGTTATAGCTAAGGATCTTAGATTGTTATGATACTAAGCTTCTTTTTACTTCAGCAAAGCAAGTCTCAGCTCATTTTTCTGCAACCTCTTTCATATGATTGCTATGTTATGAGGAAAGCATTTTGGAAACTTAAAAGTAAAAAAGAAAGTGTCATTATCTACAGCCCCAAAGGATTCACAAATCCTCTCCTCCAAGCAGATGGCAATGGATGTGGCAATGAACTAACTCTTTTCTGATCTTTGAACTCTTTGGGGACATGTTAGTTCCTAACAAGCTTCTCAAGACCCAGGTTTAAGATACTGACATCTGCTCTTGAACTGGGGAAATTAGCTTACCTTACTAAAGGTGCTTTCCTAAAGATCAGTAGGGTCCAGGTTAACAATGGATTGAGTAAATTGTCAGCCACATGGGATGATGTGTTAAGAAGGGATTTTTGTAGGGCTTTTTTTTTTATATCCTTAAACTGGAGGCAAGGACTTTCATACTGTAGATACGTAAATAATGTTGAAAATAGATCATGTCAGGAAAGCAATGTTTTAGTACTATCCCTGTGACTTTAAGTAAGTCATTTTTTTTTTCTGGGACTCATTCTTCTGGTTGGGAAAATAAAGGTCCATTCATGTATGTGCATACATGCCTGTGTTTATGTGTATATAAGTTCAGAAAAAAATTAAAAAGCAAGGATGAGGGAGTGGACTATATAGTCCCTTGCACTTTTAACTTTCCTAATTGTTCTCCCTGATTTCAAACTCTTCCTCTTCAATCCAATTTCCATACTACTCCTTGAATGGTATAATCATGGTAAGCCTTACGCTGATCAGCATAAATTTAATTAGTCTATATTCTATAGCCTAGCTTCTTAAACTGTGGATCACCACCCTATATAGGGTCATATAACTGAATGTGGGGGTCATGAAAAATTTGTCAACAGTAAAAGATTGTATATACCTATTTATATACCTACATGCCTGGAGTGGCATAGAAATGTCTCCAGTGAAAAGGGAAAAAGTTTAAGAAGGCCTGTTCTATAGAACATGACTGGATTTTTAAAGAAGATAAAAGTTACCATGTCCTTCACCATAGCCTGCCTTGATGACCAAATGTCACTTAGCTTCTCTGGAGGTGAAATTCCTTGTGATACATATAAACATATCTGCTTGTCAGGATAAAATATGGTGAAGGACATTCCGATTTTCAAGATCTTCAAAAATCCACCAAGGTGGTGGGCCCCTGCTGTATATGGGCAGGACTTTTTATGCCTGTAGGTCAATAGAAAACTTCATCAATTAAATAGGGGCCAATCAGGTCTTAGTTCTGGTTTGTCTCCTTTTAGGGAAAGCTAAGCAATATCATAGAAGAGAAGGAAGAGAGCCAGGCCTAGATCATGTAATGGAAACAATAGTAGATATTTGTACTATCACTGTCACACCAAGCTCCACCCCAAACCACCTATCAAGGTGCAGAAGTGGTTTGGTTTCTTTTGATGTAGGGCGACAAAAGCATGGGTTCTTGAAATATAAAAGTGTGCCATATTTTTCCACTAGACTATAGGCTCCATGAAGTCAAGGAATGTGCCTCATCTAAATTTTCTACCTATTGTAACATTTAATAAAGGCCTAATTCATGTTTGATGAATTGAATTCAATTGAGTGATACTCCAATTCTCCTTTTAGAAAATTCTCTCATGGCCTCATAACTAGGTAATAGAAGTATTGTCTCTAATATAGCTCATCAAGGATTCTTTTCTCCCCTTTAAGCATAAGCATAAAAAATTCATTTACACTAAATAATTCATTGAGAGGGCATAGGCAGACTGGCAATGCTAAAAAAAATCAAGCAAACTTAGGATTGGGGCAGTTAAATTATTGCATTTTAGAGAAAAATGTGTTGGTAAACAACATCTGGGCAAAACAGAGGAGTTAGGGTAGGTAATAAGATATTACCTATGCAGTGGCAAATTGTATTTCTTTTAGTAATCAGACATTTAATTAAAAAAATAACTATTTGAAAGAGCCATTAACACTAGGTAGATATGTAAATTTGCTAAACACACTTCGTGTTTAAATACTGTATTAGAATTAGTATTTCCTCTCAAATATTTTCCTTGCAAAGATTTTTTTTTCTTATGTAAGCCAAACTGACTTATTATGTGGGTCTGAGGAATCAATAGAGGTATACTTCACCTGCGATGACAGAAAGCTTACTGAAAAATTGACTATCATATGAATTTATAAGTATGTCATGTTTTTCAATGCCTTAGAGGACTTCAGTCTTAAAAAGAACTTGGCAGCGAGTGATTTTGTTAATTTGAAGGTTTTTTTGTTTTTGTTTTTGTTTTTGTTTTTGTTTTTTTAATGAAGAACTGACCATTATTTGCTGTGACTTGGGATACTTGCCCTCTCTTTGCCTCAGTTTCCTGATCTTTAAAATAAAATTAATAATAGTTTGTTGCTATAAACTGTTGTGAGGAAAACAACTTTTTATTGTTTTCAGTTATGCTATTCATTACAATATTTTCCTCTATTATATCTTAAAACAATTTTTAACATTAATTTTTACAAGATTTTGAGTTCCAAATTTTTCTCTCTCTGTCCTTTCCCTATAATCTCTCCTATATTGCTAGGTGATTTGATATATGTTATATGTGTTCTATCATGTAAAACACGTTTCCATACTAGTCACAGTTGTGAAAGAATAAAAAGATCAAAAGGAAAAAAAAACATGAAAAAGAATAAAGTAGATGAAAAAAAGGTATGCTTTTATCTGCATTCAGAGTCCCTCAGTTTTTATCTGGCTATGGATAGCATTTTCCTTGGTGAGTCCTTTATACTTGTCTTGCACCATTGTGTTGCTGACAAGAGCTGAATCATTCATACTTGATCATCAAACAATGTTGTTGGTGTGTACAATGTTTTCCTGGTTCTGCTCATTTCACTTTGCATCAGTTCATACAAGTCTTTCCAAGGTTTTTCTTAAATCTGCCTGTTCATCATTTCTTATTGCACAATAGTATTTCATCGCATTCATATACCAAAACTTGTTCAACCACTCCCCAATTGATGGACATCCCCTTAGTCTCCAATATTTTGCTTACCACAAAAAGGGCTGCTATAAGTATTTTGGCACATGTAAGTCCTTTTCCCTTTTTTATTATCTCTTTGGGATATAGACATAACAGTAGTATTTCTAGATAAAAGTGTATGTACAATTTGGTTGTACTTTGGGCATAGTTCCAAATTTCTCTCCAGAATGGTTGGATCATTTCACAACTCCACCAACAGGACATTAGTGCCCCAATTTTGCCACATACCCTCTAATATTTATTATGTTTCTTTTCTATCATATTTGTCAATTTGATAGGTGTGAGTTTTGAAGATTGTTTCCCAACTTTCTATTTTCCTTTTAATTTTAGTTAATATTGGTTTTGTTTATGCAAAAGTTTTTTAACTTACTATAATCAAAATTAAATATTTTACATTTCATTATACTCCCTATCTCTTAGTTGGTCATGAACTTTTCCCTTCTCCATAGTTCTGACCAATAGACTATTCCTTGCCTTTTTAATTTGCTTATGGTATCATCCTTAATGTCTAAGTCATGTCCCCATTTTGACCTTATCTTGTTATGTGGTGCAAGATGTTGGTTTATACATAGTTTGTGCCCTATTATTTTTCAGTTTTCCAAGCAGTTTTAGTCAAATAGTGAATTCTTATCCAAAAGGCTGGGGTCTTTGGGTTCATCAAGCACTAGGTTACCATGGTCATTTACAATTGTGTCTTATATACCTTCTCATCTATTTCACTGATCCACCACTCCATTTATTAGCTAGTACCACATACTTTTGATGCTTATTGCTTTCAAATATAGTTTGAGATCTGATATTTCTAGCAACCTTCCTTGGTATTTTTTACTAATTCCATTGATATCCTTGAGCATTTCTTCCTCCAGATGAGTTTTGTTAATATTTTTTCTAGATCCATTAAATAATTGTTGGTAGTTTGATTGGTATGGCACTAAATAAGTAAATTAACTTAAGTAGAATTGTCATTTTTATTATATTGGCTCAGCCTACCCATCAGCAATTGATATGTTACTATTTGTTTAGATCTGACTTTATTTGTGGGCAAAGTGTTTTGTAATTGTGTTCATATAGTTCCTGGGTTTGCCTTGGAAGGTAGACTCACAAATACTTTATATCATCTACAATTATTGAAATGTAATTTCTCCTTCTATATATTGCTCCTGGTCTTTTCTGGTCATATATAAAAATGCTGGTGATTGTGTGGGTTTATTTTATATCCTATAACATTGTTAAAATGGTTAATTGCTTCAAACAGTTTTTAAATTAATTTTTAGGGTTCTCTAAGGATACCATCATATCATCTGCAAAGAGTCATGGTTTTCTTTCCTCATTGATTATTCTAACTCTTTTTATTTATTTTTCTTCATTTATTGCTGTAGCTAATATTTCTAGGACAATGTTGAATAACACTGATGATAATGGGCATCCTTGTTTCACTCCTGATCTTAAAGGGAAGGCTTCTAGCTTATTCCCATTACAGAGAATGCTTGCTGATGGCTTTAGATAATTACTGCTTATCATTTTAAGAAACACTCCCTTTATTCCTATGTTCTCTATTGTTTCTAATGAGAAGGGGTGCTGTATTTTGTCAAAAGCTTTTTCTACATCTATTCAGATAATCATATGATTCGTGTTAGTTTTAGTATAGATATGGTCAATTATGCTGATAGTTTTCCTAATATTTAACCAACCCTGCATTCCTGGTATAAATCCCATGTGGTCATAGTATATAATCATTGTGATATATTGCTGTAATTGCCTTGCTAATATTTTGTTCAGAATTTTTATGTCAATGTTCATTAAGGAAATTTATCTATAATTTTCTTTCTCTCTTTTAGTTCTTTCTAGTTTAGGTATCAGCACCATATTTGCATCATAAAAGGAGTTTGGTAGGACTCATTCTTTGCCTATTTTTCCAAATAGTGTATATATTATAGGAATTCATTGTTCTTTAAATGTTTGGTAGAATTCATTTGTCAAAACATCGTGACCAGGGGATTTTTTTCTTAAGTTTATTAATTGGCTATTCAATTTATTTTTCTAAAATAGGGTTATATAAGCCACACATTTCCTAATCTGATAATCTAGGTAATCTATATTTTCATAAATATCCATTGCTTTTGCTCAGATTCTCATAGTTATTGGCATGTAATTGGCCAAAATATTTCTTAATGGTTACTTCAATTTCTTCTTCATTGGTGGTGATGTCACCCTTTTCATTTTTGATACTGGTTATTTGGTTTTCTTCTTTCTTTTTTCTTTTTAAATCCAATTAACCAATGCTTATCTATCTTATTGTTTTTCATAAAACCAGCTCCTAGTTTTATTTATTAGTTCAACAGTGTGTGCGGGTCTTTTTGTTTCTTTGTTTACTTTCACTTTTTATTTTTAGGATTTATAATTTGTTGCTCAATTGAGGATTTTTAATTTGGTTTTTTTCTAGGGTTTTTTTTTTAATTGCATGCCCAGTTAACTGATTTGTTCTCTCTCTATTTTGTTGGTGTAAGGATTTAAACAAATAAATTTTCCCTAAGCACTACCTTGGTTACATCCCATAAATTTTGCTATTTGTCTCATTGTTGTCATTCTCTTTAATGAAATTACTGATTGTTTCTATGGTTTGTTCTTTGACCCACTTATTCCTTAGAAATAGATTATTTACTTTCTTATTATTTTCAATCTATCTTTCCACTGCCCTTTGTGGAATGTAATTGTTATTGCATTATGATTCAGAAACAATACATTTAATATTTTTGCTTTTGTGGAATGTAATTTTATGGCATTATGATCCAAAACCAATACATTTAAAATTTTTGCCTTTCTATATTTGATTTTGATGTTTTTATGACCTAATATGTGGTCAATTTTTGTGTAGGTGCCATGTGCTGCTGAGAAAAAGGTATGTCCCTTTCTGTTTCCATTGTTTTCTCCAAAACTCTGTCGTATCTAACTTTTCTAACATTCTATTCACCTCCTTAATTTCTTTCTTGTTTATTTTTTTCATTGGATTTATCAAGTTCTGAAAGAGGACAATTAAAATCCCCCACTAGTATGGTTTTGCTGCCTATTTCTTCCTTTAACTCACTTAACTTGTCCTTTAAGAATTTAGGTGTTATACCACTTGGTGCATATATATTTAGTATTGATAATCCTTTATTGTCTATTTTAGCAAGATGAATTTTCTCTACTTTTCTCTTTTAATTAGATCTATTTTTGCTTTTACTATTTCTGAGATCAGGATTGCTACCCCTGCTTTTTTTTTTTTAACTTCACCTGAAGCATAATAGATTCTGCTCCAGCCCTTTATCTTTACCCTGTGTATGCCTCTCTACTTCAAGTATGTTTCTTGTAAACAACACATCATAGGATACTGATTTTTGATCCATTTCCATTTTATGGGAGAGTTCATCCCATTCATATTCACAGTTAAGATTACTGTTTATTTCCCTCCAACCAATTTTTCTTTCTTTTTGTTCTCTCTCTACTTTTACCCTTTCCTCCCTTGACAGTATTTTGCTTCTGTTTTCCTCCTCTCCCAGGCATGCCCTCTCTTTTGTCAGTTCTCACCACAACCCCTATTTATTTAATCTCCTCTCCTACTTTCCTGTGGGGTAAGTTAGATTTCTACATTCAGCCAATTGAGTATGCTATTCCCTCTTTGAACCAGTACTTATGAAATTAGGGTTCAGTGATTCCCATCACCCACCCACCCATCTTTTCCTCCACTACAGTAAGTTTTTCGCACCTTTTCATGTGAAATAATTTACCCCATTCTACATTTCCCTTCCTTCTGCACCCAGTGTGATCCTCTTTCTCATCCTTTGTATGTTTTTGTCATTGCCTTAAATTCACATTATATCCATACCCTATTTGTGTATTTCTTCCACCTATACAATTGGTGGTACAATTATTTTAAGAATTACAAGTGCCATCTTCCCATGCTGGGATGTAAAAATTTAGCTCCATCATATTCCTCATGTTTTCTTTTCCTTTTTTCCCTTTTTAGGCTTTTCCTGGGTCTTGCCATTGGAGATTTTGTTTGTTTGTTTTTGTTCAATTCTGGTATTTTCCTTATGAAAACTTGAAATCCCTGTATTTCATTGAATGACTATTTTTTCCCTTGGTGTATGCTTAATTTAATCAGGTAGATGATTCTTGGTTGTAGTCTTAGATCCTTTGCTTTCCAGAATATCATGTTTCATGACCTCTGGTCTTTTAATGTTGCAGTTGCTAAGCCCTGAATAATCCTGATTGTGTTTTGCCAATATTTGAATTGTTTCTTTCTGGCCACTTGTAGTATTTTTTTCCTTGATCTGATAGTTCTGAATTTTGACTGTATTGTTCCTTGGAATTTCTATTTGGGCATCTCTTTCCTGAGGTGATCAGTGGATTCTTTCAATGACTATTTTGTTCTCTGGTTCCAGGATATCAGGGCAATTTTCCTTGATAATTTATTGGAAAATGCTGCCCAGGTTTTCCTTTTGATTATGGCTTTCAGGTGATTCTGACATTGATTCTGATATTGTCTCTCCTGAATGTTTTCTAGGCCAGATTTTTTTTCCCATGAGGTACTTTATATTTTATTCTATTTTTTCATTCTATTGAATTTGTTTGATTAATTCTTGATGTGTCATAGTGTCATTAGCTTCCAGTTGCCCATTTCTAACTTATAAGTAGTTATTTTCCTTTTCTATTTAACCATTTGTGCTTTCTAAAGAGTTGTTTTCTTCAGTGGATTTTTTTAAGCTCCTTTTCTATTTGGCCACTTTTACTTCTAAAGTAGCTGTTGTCTTTTTTTTTCCAAGCTGCTCTTTTTCATAATTCACTTGCATCATTCTCATTTATTTTCCCAATTTTTCTTCTACATTTTATGTGATTTTTAAACTCCTTTTTTGATCTCTTCCATGAATTCTTTCTAGGCTTAAGAACAATTCCTGCTTTTGTTTGGGGCTTTGCCCACACATGTTTTGACATTGTTATCCTCTTCTGAGTTTGTGTCTTGATCTTTCCTGTCACCATAATAATTTTCTATGGTAAGATTCATTTTTGCTCATCTATTTTGGCCTTTTCCCTTTCTTTTAAATTTGAGCTCTTCTTGGAGGGCTGAAGGGGTGCTGTCTTAGGCTTCTTGGGCCAGGGGCTGCAGGCCCTGAATGTTCACCTGGAGCTACACTGATGTTGCCCTGAGGTACACAGGAAACCTTTGTGTCTGGTACCACAGTACTGAGGTGGTGGGGTGGGGGTCTAGCTGGCACTGCTGGAGACTCTAGAGTTCTAGCAACTTAGCTGGTGCCAAGTCAGGGTCCTAGTGCTGGTGTCTGACATGGGTTGAGGCTAGTGGAGTCTTTCTGCATTTCCCTGGGACTACACTGAAGCACATGGTCTGGCCTCTGGTGGTTGCCTGTTTACCCAGGGCTATTTTTATGGTTCTTAGAATTGGAGTGTACCCATTCGCCTGGCTAAGCTGAGGCATGTGGGAGGGGTCCTATTGATGACATTTACCTGCTCCACCACACTGGGGCTCAGGATATAGCTATGGTCCGCTTAAGTGATCTTGCTGCTGACTTGCTGGGAAGCTTCCTCTCCTGGACTGTGCTCACCTTTTACCAGAATGAGACAGACTTTACCTGCCAATCTTTCAATTTTCTTGTGCAAAAATATTCTTTCGCCCCATCATTTTGGTGGTTCTGTTGTTCGAGCATTTTTTTTTTTTGTGGGGAGATATTTTATAGTTTCTTGGAGGTGAATATGGGAGAACTACAGAGATGCATTGCTTACTACTCCATCGTGGCTCCTGGAAGTCTGTTTGAAAATACTTTTTAAAAAACTTAAACTTCCATAGAAATAATTGCTGTTGCTATTGAAATTATATTGTTTAAGGAATTTTGATGTTTATGTTTCAAAGGACAAGAAATGCAGAGGTGGAAAGGTGGAAATTTGGTCTTTTATTCCCCCCCAAAACAGCCAGGGTACCCACTATCTTTGCTTCAGTTCTTTGCTAAATAAATTATTCCCCCCCCCCTTTTTTTTAAGTGAGGCAATTGGGGTTAAGTGACTTGCCCAGGGTCACACAGCTAGTAAGTGTTAAGTGTCTGAGGCCAGATTTGAACTCAGGTCCTCCTGAATCCAGGGCCAGTGCTCTATCCACTGTGCCACCTAGCTGCCCCTAAATAAATTATTTTCAAACATAAGATGAGGCTTACTGTTTTAGAGGTATTTTGATTTTTGAAGCTTAGCTGGGAAGCAGTCTGGCTTAGTGGAAATAATGCTGGGCATATTGTCAGGAAGACTGGGCTTATCATATAGGAGGCCCTGGGAGTGACCCACTCTGACAAAAATCACAGATCCTTTGCAAAGTGACATTTGTATATACATTTACATTTAAGAAAGAATACAAGCATGAATCCAATAACCTGTCTAGTGGAACAGGGTAGGTTTCTTAACTGGAATTTTACAGTTTAATAAACTGAAATTCAGAGAAATTAAATGACATACCCTTTGTTGTTGTTAAGCATTTTTTTTGTCATATCTAACTCTTCATGACCTCACTTGGGGTTTTCTTGGCAAGGGAACTGGAGTGGGTTGCCATTTCCTTCTTCAGCTCGTTTTATCATTGAGGAAACTGAGGCAAGCAGGATTAAGTAATTTGCCCAGGGTCACATAACTAGTAATTGTCTGAGGCCAGATTTTAACTCAGGAAGATATCTTGCTAACTCTAGGTCCAGCAATCTTTCCACTGAACCAGTCCTGCGTAACAATTAATACACTGGTGAGCTAGAATTTTAGTCACGGTATTCCAGCATTGTTTTTCCTTTATACTATGTTGCCTGAAAAAAACACAAAGTCTCTTACTTCTGTGCTAGCTGTCTTTTTGTTTTATTTTATTGTTTTTAATTATATTTTATCTCATTAAATATTTCCCAATTACTTGTAAAAAGAAGTTTAACATTCTTTTTTTTTTAATTTTGAATTGCAATTTCTCTCGCACCCTTTGAGAAGGCAAGAAACATGATATAGATTATATATGTGAAATCATACAAAATATATTGGCCATGTTGCAAAAGAAAAAATACATATACACACAAAACAAGAAAGAAGTTTTTAAAATATGCTTAAATATGCACTCAGAGTTAATCAGTTCTCTCTTTGGAAATGGTGTTTTTCATCAAGAGTTCTTGGGAATTTTCTTAGATCATTGTCTTGATCAGATTAGCTAAGTCTTTCACAGTTGATCTTCATTACATTATCACTGTTTCTGTGTATAATGTTTTCACTTCACTTTGCATCATTTAATATAAGTAGTCCAAGGTTTTTCTGAAACTGTGCTTCTCAACATTTCTTATAGCCCAATAGTATTTCATCACAATCTCATACCACATGTTCAGACATTCCACAATTGATGGGCATCTCCACTATTTTCAATTTTTTGCCACCACAAAAAGTACTGCTATAATTTTTGTTCATTTGTTTTTTGCTAATAGGTGCTTCTCTCTCTCTCTCTCTCTCTCTCTCTCTCTCTCTCTCTCTCTCTCTCTCTCTCTCTCTCTTTCTCTTTCTCTCTCTTTGGTGAGGCAGTTGGGGTTAGGTCACACAGCTAGTAAGTGTTAAGTATCTGAGGCCGGGTTTGAACTCAGGTACTCCTGAATCAAGGGCTGGTGCTCTATCCACTGCACCATCTAGCTGCCCCCTTACTCTCTCTCTTTTAAATCTCTTTGGGGTATAGACCTATTAGTGCTATTTATTGCTGGGCCAAGGGTATGCACAGATCTATAGCCCTTTGGGCATGGTTCCAAATCGTGCTCCAGAATGGTTGGACTAGTTCACAACTCCACCAATAGTGCCTTAGTGTAACTATTTTTCCATTTTCCTGCCACCATTTTTGATTTTTCTTTTCTGTCATCTGTCTTAACCAATCTGAAAGGTATGAGATAGTATCTCAGAGTTACTTTAATGTGCTTTTCTCTAATCAATAGTGACAATTTTTTTTTTCTGTGACCATTGATAGCTTTTATTTCTTCTTCTGAAAACTGCCTCTCCATATCATTTCACCATTTATCAATTGGGGAATGGCTCATATTTTTTTAAATAAATTTGTCTCTGTTTACTATATATTTGAGAAATGAGGCCTTTATCAGAGCAACATACTGTAAAAATTTCGTATTTTCCTTCTAATTGGCCCCATTAGTTTTGTTTGTGCAAACCTTTTTTTTTTTTTAATTTCATGTAATCAAAACTATCCATTTTCCTTCTCATAATGCTCTCTTCCTTTTTCCATAGCTATGACAGGTACATTTTTCCATGTTCTCCTAATTCACTTATGCTATTATCCTTAATATATAAATCACTTATACATCTTGACCTTATCTTAGTATAAGATGTTGGTCTGTGCCTAGTTTCTTCCAAACTGTTTTCTGGTTTTCCTAACAATTATTGTGAGAAGGTAAGTTCTTATTCCAAAACCTTGGATCTTGGAGTTTACCAAGTTCTAGGTTACTGTGGTCATTTAGTATTGCATATTATGCATCTATTTCACTAACCCACCAGTCTATTTTTTAGCCAGTTCCAAATTGTTTTGATGACTAGTGCTTTGTAATATATTTTAAAATATGGGACTCCTATGATGCCTTCCTTCACATTTCTTTTCATCGATTCCCTTGATATTCTTGGAAAGGTCAAGAAAAAAACATGTTCTTCGAGAAGAATTTTGTTATTACCTTTTCTAGAGCTATAAAATAATCCTGTGGTAGTTTAATTAGTATGGCTCTGAATAAATAAATAAATTGTCATTTTTATTATATTAGCTCACATCAGCCACAAACAATTAATATTTTCCAATTATTTAGATCTGACTTTATTTGTGTGAAAGTGTTTTGCAATTGTGTCCTAGGTTTATCTTGGCAGGTATACTTCCAAGTATTTTATATTGTCTAAAGTTATTTTAAATGGAATTCTTCTTTCTATCTCTTTATGCTGTGTTTTGTTGGTAGTATATAGAACTTCTGGTAATTTATGTGGACTTTTTTATATAGTGCCACTTTGCTAATGTTCATTGTTTCAACTAGGGGTTTTTGTTTTTGGTTTTGTTTTATTTCTTTAGATAATTCTCTAAGGTTCTCTAAGTATACCATCATTTCACTGGCAAAGAGTCAGATTTTTATTTCCTCATTGCTTATTTTCCTCTCTAATTTCTTTTTTTTTTGTCACACTACTATAGCTAGCATTTCTAGTGGAATATTTTTTTAAAAGATAGACATTCTTGACTTACACCTAAATTTATCATGAAGGCTTGAAGTTTATTCTGGTAACAAATAATGTTTGGTCTTCTTTAAGGAAATTGATCTATATTTTTCTCTCTCTATTTTTGCTCTCAATGATATATAACCCTTTATTCAATATAATTTTATTGCATTATGATCAGAAAAGAGTGTATTTTATATTTCTGCTTTTCTTCATTTGGCTGTGAGGTTTTTATATCCTAACATATGGTCAGTTTTTGTGAGGGTTCTATTTATAGCTGAGAAAAATGTATATTCCTTTCTATTTGAATTCAGTTTTCTCCAGAGGTCTATCATATCTAACTTTTCCATTTGGCCAATTCTATTTTTTAAGATGTTATTTTCTTCAGTGTTTTGTCTTTTCATAATTTTCTTCCTTTGCTTTCATTTCTTTACATAATTTTCCCTCTACCACTCTTATTTGATTTTGAAGATAATTTTTAGCTCTTCCAGGAATTCTTGTTGATGTTGTGTCCAATTCACTTTTTTTTTCCTTTGAAGTTTTTCTTATAGCTGTTATGACTTCACTGTCTTCTTTTGACTATGTGTCTTGATCTTCACTGTCACCATAGAAGCTTTTTATGGTCAGGTTCTTTTCTATGTCTGTTGTTTGCTTATTTTCCCATTCTATTTCTTGATATTGAACTTTATGTTAATATTGGCCTCTCTTTTTTGCATAGGAGGTTGTTGCAAGCTTTAGGCTTTTTCACGTTGCTGTTTTCAGAACTAGTTCTGAGAGTTTGGAAGTTTGTAATACTTCTAACATGGTTTTTTCTGGGACGAGATGTGGTCACTGTTATTTTGGTTTGTACTCTGGCCCTTACTAAGAAAAGTCCCCTGATCTCTGGGACCAGAAATGGTAATGCTCCTCAGGACCCCTCATCCTTGGGACCAAAATTAATAGTGCTGTTGAGGGTCCTTCATCCCCAATGACTGAAAGTGACACTGCTCCTCATGGCCCCTGCTTCCTCTTGACAAAAAGTGCTTTTCTTTGCCCTTGAACTATGACCCAGAAATGGGTATAGATAATGGAGCAGTTAAACCAGGTCAGATTGTGTGTCTAGTACTAACTAGCACATTGGTCCCTGTAATTTCTTTCTCAGCAGTTGCCTTAATATCTCTGGCTTGAAAGATCCTAAAGAAGCTATTGCCACCACATGGTCTCACCAATGGTGTTTCATTTATGTGGGCTACAGGCCAAATTTAACCTCCACATCACAGATCCCTCATTACAACCTCTTAAGTTATTTTGGGCTAAAAAAATGCCTTACCCTAACCTTTTGTTAACTTTGACACATCAGAATTTGATTTGAAGCATTGTTTTAAAATTGTTTGGAGCGTGTGAGAAATAATTATTAATAACCAATATCTTGGTGGACCCAGTGTTCTCCCCTTCTTTCTTAGTTCTTTCTCCCTACCATACACACACTCCAATGGCAAGTTATCCTTGAAAGTAAGATTCATCTGGGTCAAACCCAACCCAAGCTTTCAAAAGGTACTATCTAGCTAAAGGACTTTACTGATGAGATTGAACCACATCTAGCTACAAAGTATTTTGGTTGAGGGGTCCACATTCCTCCTCTGATGTCATGTAAGTTAGGTATTCCTGGAATTCATTTTAATACTGCCCATCTCCAATTATGTCAACTAATTAGATTTAATTGTTGTTAACTAATTGGATTGGATTACTTCCTTTACTCCATCATCTTGGATCCATTTCCGACCCCTATCCCAGGATATCTGGCTATCTTTTTGAATAATTATTCTCATTCTTATTCTTACCTTTCCTTGTTGCCTCTAGAAATCCTCGTGATTGTCTAATTTTCTGATGACTTATTGATCCATGACTGAAATGCTTCAATGTGTGAGACAAAGGATCATGTAACAAGGTTCTGTGGTACTGTTGGGACATTTCCCAACAAAGGTGTTACAAAGGTGTGAATCTGAAATCCTTATTTTGGAATCTTAATTTTGGAAGGAAAACATAGAACCATTGAACCATAAAGTATAGGAATATAACATTGAATACAGAACATAGAATGTTAGACCTGTTCCTGGAACCCTCAGAGTCATTGAAGAAAATTAGTCCAATCTTAGAAGAAGAAAAAAATTAAGGTTTTTCACATTGAAGATCTTGAATACAGAACATAGTATGTTAGACCTATCTGAGACCTTATTTAGAATCATAGAACAAAGAACATTAGTCTTAGAAGTGGCCTGGAAAAAGAGACTGGAAAAAGAATAAGCAACATAGAACAAGAGAGTAGAAGAGACAGAGAGGGCCTAAGAATCATAGAACATCTCATCCTGCAGTGCCCTAGATCTATAAGATACTTTAGAGATTATCTAGTTTAATGCTTTTATTTTATAGATGTAGAAACTAAGACTGAGAGGGAGCAGGTAACTCACCCAAGCTAATCCACCTTAGTCTATTCACTGAGTGCAGTATTTGTTTCAGTATATTTTTTTAACGTGAAAGAATTATGCTTCACTGTTGGATTCAGAAAATCCCCATAGTATTGTTTAGTGTGAATTGCCCCCTCTCAAATTACTTAGCCCCATAGTTTACCATATATCTCTCCCTAAAATCCATGAGCCTTCTCTAGTGAATGGAGTGAGAAAATACAAAGCCCAGGTCACAGTAAAAATGTCACATTTGTAGAAAAGAAATAGACTTTAATCAATTGCATTATTTTTAAAGGTTTATTGATGTATTTTGCTTTTCTATCAGAGTCATTTACAAATGTACCCTTCATTCTCAGTTCAGAAAAAGCAACTAAAACATTCTTATCCATGCTCCTAACACCATGTTTAACATTGTAGGCCTAACTCCTCCCCCCACCCCACCCCAAACTCTTTAATGAAAGGAAGGAGGTGAACTTGCTCATTTTCTTTGCAGGGATAAACTTGATCATTATAATTTGCTTTGAGTTCAGATTCTTATTATTGTTCTTCTGTTTACATTATTGTGGTAACTTTGTATATTGTTTTCCTTTTACTGTTTACTTTGCTCTGCATCATCAGCTCACATGTCTTCCTATATGTCCTTGAATTCCCCAGATTTGAAATAGTGTCTTATCACACAATGCCATTCCATTCCATTCATGTACCACACTTTATTTGGACATGCAAGTAATCAATTAAAAATCAAGAGGTTCCTATGTGTCAGGCACTATGTTAAATGTTGGGGATTGAAAGGAAGGCAAAAATAGCCCCTGCTGAAGAAAAACTTACATTCTACTGGGAGAAAATATGTATTGTGTAATTTAAGATTCTAAATGTGGATTCTAATGTGTTCCCCCAGTTTGGGGGAAACTGACTAAAAATCACTGATAAAACGAGTTTAGATTTTTAAGGGGTTATTGGAAAATAGAAAGAAAAAGATTGAGAACAGAATTCTAACAGTCTGGCATTCCTATCTTTCCTCAAATCTCCTGTGAAGTCCTCTGCCACCACCACCATCAAGTCCGGAAGCCAAAAAGGCCCGCGCTCTCTGCGCAGGCTCCCTTTCCTCCTTCCTGTCTCCTCCCAGACCATAGGAGGCTCTGTTAAGGGTTAAAATTCTAGGAAAACTGTCTAAAATATCCAATGAGTGGTCGCCAATAAATTATAAGCTTTAGCAAGAGTTAGACTTTTAAGCATTTATTAAGGAGAATAAGAATTTGGTAAAGAGAGAGAGAAAGGCCTAGATCTCTATCTATTAAAGGGAGAGCACATTTCTAGCTCCCTTCTCCGCCAGCGTCCTCAGGAAAAAGCCCGAGACTGAGCGCCAGTCTCTTCCTTCCTCCTCCCACTAGCCCGCGTCACTTCCTGACTCCTGGTCTTGCCCTCAAAGACCTTCCCTTCATGGGCAGAACTCCTCTACAGTAAGTATCCAGCAGGTGGCGTCATTCCAATCATTACAGTATATAAATAGAAACATATTGAATTAATAATATCATAAAGAAATGATCTTTTAGAGGCTTGAGCGGGTTAGGGAACCAGGAAAAGCAATCAGTATGCACTAAATTTGTTTCAGTTTTTTTACTACTACAAAAAGGCCATTTAGAATTTACTTTGGCACATTGTGTAAGACGCTGGTCTAAATCACTTTTCAAAAGATGTTCCAAGACCCTCCAACAGTTATAACAAATAGGAAGGACTTCAACAAGTAATATAAATTCCTGGGTTTACAGAATACCAGACTATTGAATTCAATTGTTTCTGATCCTTGTTTCTCAAGTCAGTTCCATTTATCTGTGTTTCTGTTTTTTAACTGGCATCAAATAGTTTTGATGACTATAACTTCTTTTTTAAAATTTTTAGATTTTCAAAAAAGTAAACATTTTTATTTATAGTTTTGAATTCCAAATTATATCCTTCTTGCTTCTTCCCCCTACCTCCTGAGGTGGGAAAGTAATCAGATATGGGTTATAAACATGCAATTATGGAAAACATTACCATATTTGACTACAACTTCTTTTTTTTTTTTTTTTTTTTTTTTTGAGATATTTTATTTTTTCCGTTACATGTAAAGATAGTTCTCAACTTTTGTTTATACATGCTTTACAATTTCAGATTTTTCTCCCTCCCTCCCTCCCCTCCCTCCCCCCTCCCCTAGACAGCAGGTAATCTGATATAGGTTATATCTATATATATCTATACATATACATATAGATATATATATATGACTACAACTTCTAATGTAAACTTATAGAAATTATTAGAGTGTTATTCCTGATTCCTTCTTATTTTTATTGAGATTATAGATATTTTCTCTTTCCAGATGAATTTTTTTTTGGTCTGGCTCTATAAAGTAACTCTTTGTTAGTTTGATTACTCAGCACCAAATATTTAAATTATTTTAGATAATATTTTATTATGTTGATGATACTCAAACATGAACAGTGAATATCTTTAGTGTCTTTGGGTTTTTTTTTTTTTTTGTAAAGTGTTTTCTATTTATATTTACAAATGATTTTCGTTTGTTTCCATAGATTGAATGCCAGATAATTTATACATTTTGTGGAATCCCTCCCCCCCCCCTTGATGGAATATTGAAAGTAAAGGTGGTGGGGGGAAGGGGCAGCTAGGTGGCCCAGTGAATAAAAGCACTAACCTTGGATTCAGGAGGACCTGAGTTCAAATTTGGTCTCAGACACTTGACACTTACTAGCTGTGTGACCTTGAGTAAGTCACTTAACTCTCATTGCCCTGCCAAAAACAAACAAACAAATAAATAAATAAACTTAGTGAGAAAGTCATAAATATTATCCAGAAGTTTAGTCAGCTTTCCCCCTTGTTAGACAGCATTCTCATTGATAAGTGCTTAGTAAAAGAAGACGTTTTACCAGGAATTGGGAGATAATATAATGGCTTTTGGCTTGTATAGTCCTTGATTCATCTAGGATGCTTTCAGCATTCCTTTATGATCTTAGAGTTAAATAAATGAGCCTTATTCCCATAGGAGTTTTCTGTTTTTTGCAAAAACTTGTGGAATTTTGTTTGAACAAAGGTGTCTCAGCTGTAGTTCCAGTGCACAGTTCCTATAGCTCATAGTCATGGGTGCATTCCACATTGCCCCATTTCTGGATCTGCTATTCTCCCAGGCAAGAAAGCAAGGCTACCTTTTCTACTGTTAGGTGCCTGTCAATCAGCCCCTGGGACAACACCATGGAATTTAGTTGGATGACTACAAATTCTATACCTTTTTTCATCCCATTCTACAATTGAACCCCACTCATTCTTTTAAAGTTCCCGTAATGTGTCTGGCTCCTCTACCCTGTAGAATATGCATTGTGTTCCTGATGGTATCCTGCTGGGAATCCCACTCAGTAGCCACAGCAACAGGCAGTACTTCACTGGGAACAGCGAAGAGATTGGCAATAGGGCTATTCCGCTTTCTCTCCAAGTTTAAATCAAATCTACCTTCTCGCTGTATAAAGCTGATATTCTCATACAATTTCTTCCTTTACATGGGAGGGGCATAAGTCCAAATGAGGTAGGAAAGAACCCTGTCTGGGACCCTAGCCCCAGGAAGCAGATTGGAGGAATGCAGGAATAGCAAAGAAAGCTTCCACCACCAGTCCTAGTGGAAAACAGATTCTACACAGCACAACCCAGGGCAAGGAGAAGGACCAAAAAGGAGAAGCAGATGCCCAGAGTGACAGCCCACAAACTATTCCAGCTGAGCAACAGATGTGGCCTCATGGCTTCTTACATAGCCTGATAATTTCTGCTTCCTTTGAGTCTGGATCTTTCCAGTCTTCTTGCACCTTAACTCCTAGTCAGGTATTCTTGTATCCTTTGACACTGACCTCCTCCACAAATAAGTCATTCCATCCCTCAAACCTGGGCACCCCCCACACACACATTTGTACCTCACCTATTGCCTTTTCTGACTTCCTTTAAATCCAAACACAAATCTCATCTTTTTTGAAGCCTTCCTCAACCCCTCTTAATTTTAGTGTCTTCCCTCTTTTAATTATTTCCTATTTATTCTGCTTTTATGTATTTGTTTGCATGTTGTCTCCACTATTACATTATAAGTTCCTTGAAGGCAAAGACGATCTTTTGCCTCTTTTTGTATCCCCAGCTCATCACAGTTTCTGGCATATAAGAAGTGTTTAATAAATGTTTATTGATTGACTGATTGATTAGTCATGCCATTTGATCCCCTTGTAATTTGTTTTGAATGGGGTTTCTTAGTCTATTAGTTCTTCCTGGCAAAAAATATTATACAGATTCTTATTCATATGGAAATACAAATGATTTTTTGTTTGCATTGTTAGTTTATTTAAGCTATTAATTGGCTTGCATTTTCTAAGAAAACTGAAAGATTATTTTATTTTTTTCCATTGTTTATATCTTTAATTTTGTTCTCTTTTATTATAAATATCATTTCTAGGAATGTGTCAAACAATAGTGGTAAAAGCTTTGCCCCTGTATTTATTGGAAAAGTTTCCTATATTTCTTGATTTTGATAGCAAATAATGCTAGCTTTTAATTTTAGCTAGCAAATAATGCTAATTTTTAATTTTAAGTGCCATTTTTATCCTTCTGAAAAAAATGGCCTATACCTATAACTTTTAGGGTTGTTGTTTTTTGGAATTAATGACTGGTATTTTGTCAAAGTTTTTCTGTACCTATTGATAAAAGCCAACTAATTTGAGGATTTTTGAGGGGTTTTTTTGTTATAATATGATTAATTTTTCAGTGTTAGCCTAAGGTTAAACCATAGGAACATAGATTTAGAACTGAAAAGGATTTTAGAGGTCATCAAATCCAATAGAAGTCATACAAACAGCAAGCGGCAGAGATAGGATTTGAAACTGGGTCTTTCAATCTCCCAAATCAATTCGCTATCTAATATGCCATACTATTTCTCTTTTTTCTTTTCTTTTCCTTTCTTTTCTTTTCTTTTCTTTTTTTTTTTTTTTGGCAAGGCAATGAGGGTTGCCCAGGGTCACACAGCTAGTAAGTGTCAAGTGTCTGAGGCCGGATTTGAACTCAGGTCCTCCTGTATTCAGGGCCGGTATTTTATCCACTCTACCACCTAGCTGCCCCCTGCCATACTGTTTCTCTTACATCCTGATATATCCAATTTGGTGATTTTGCATAAGATTTTATGTAAGTATCTGTACACACACATACACACACACATATACATATATGTATATATGTCTGCATAAATATAGATGTTGATGTAGATGTAGATGTAAATATGATAGAGATAGAGATAGTTTTTGGGGGGGTGTTCAGGGGTTTGGGGGGTTTTTGGCTAAGATTTTATTTAAAATATTTGCTTCAATATCCATTATTGATAGTTGCCTACATTTATCTTTCTCTGCTTTATCCCTTGAGGACTGAGGTATCAGACACACTTATATCATAAAAAACATTTGGTAAATTGCCTTCCTTCTCTATACTTTTTTGCTTGCTGATCACATCAGCAACTACAGTTTAATTATCATCTCTATGCACTTCTAGATCTATATTTCTAGTTTTAGTTTCTAGAAACTCTAGACCTGAATTATCAACTGGCTAATGGACAATTCAAACTCAATACCTCATACACATCTCAAATTCAGTTCAAAAACAGAAGTCATTACCCTTCCCTCTAAACCCATGTGCCTTTCAAACATCCTGCTTACTGTTAGGGGCACTACCATCTTTCTAGTTACTCAATCACTTGTTGTTACTTCTAGTTCTAGTTACTAATTTTCATCCTTAACTCCTTACTCCCACTCATCACAAATAATAATAAAAAAAAGTTGTTAATTCTTGTCATTTCTCTATCTGCAATAACTCTCACATCCATATCTATTTCCTTCTTTCAACTCATATTTCCACCACCCTAGTTCAGGCACTCTTCATTTCTTAGCTAGATTATTTGTAATAATGTCCAAATCATTCTCCTTGCTTCAAATCACTCTCCTCACCAATTTATCTTTCACACAGCTGTCAGTCATTTTTCTGAAGTTCAGATTTATTTTACCCTACTACTCAAAAACTTCAATAAATCCCTATTATCTCTTGGATTAAATAGTATAGGCATTAATTTTTCTTTAAACATTGGATAGAATTTACCTTAAATCTGTATGGACCATATTGTTATTGTTGTTGTTTTCTCTTTTGGTGCTTTCTTTATAGTCTATTCAATTCCAATTTCACTTTCTGAGACAGGGTTATTTGGAACATTCAGTTAATTTGATTTTTTTTATAATTTTTGTAGATAATCACTCATTTTCTTTAAATTCTTAGGTTTCATAGCATATACTTATATACATTAGGTTCTGATAATCCTTTTTATTTCTTCTCTCTTTGTTGTGAACAAACATTGCTTATTTTCTATTTTTGTAACTTATCCAAAGTGACATTCAGTTTTTTCCCTTTGTATTATGATAGTAAATGAGTGATCAAGTATCTACAAGCAAAAGCTCCATGAAAGATAGCAAAATATGTATATTTTTTAAAAAACAGCCATCCTCAGATCACCTGAATGTTCCTATTTTCAGACAGGTTTCTCTCTGGACCACCACAGTGGGCTTAGACAGCTTCTGATGAAGGGATCAAGTGTGGCATTTACATCTGATGCTTCTTGCTCTCAGAATGCCTTTGGCCAACAGGTTGGATTATGTAAAGTCCCTGGCATCAGGATTCAGTAGCATTGAGGAGCCCTGCTTTTTAATATTGAATACACTCAAAATTGTTTGTGACAGTGTTACCTCCACCCCCATAATTATTTAATACCTTTGGAATGTGGAGAATTGGCATGAAGTTCTCAGCCAGGAGTCTGTGCAGTGCCAGCCTCCCTGTGACTTGCAGCTGGCTCTGTCTCACTGGAAATTCATGAAGGTAAGGGTCAAAATTCCAGAGACGTGGTGTTTGAGAGTTGAAATAAAGACTGACAGATGTGCTAAGTGTTGATAATTACTTATGTCTACTTGGGAGAGAATCAATGAGCAGCCACCAACTAAGAGGATTTGTGTGGCTTTTTTTCTGAGATTCTGAAAAATGAAAATTCAAAGCCATTAATCAACCTATAATTTGATCTACAAAAGGCAACAAATCCTCCAAGCAAAAGAAACATGTTTTTTCTTGTGCTTCTGCTCAGGGATGCTGAGTATTGTCATTCTTAGAATCATAAAGTATTTGAATTGGAGACCTCAGAAAAATAGACCTTAGATCCTAAACATTGGAAGAAGCCTTAAAATTGTAGAACAGGGAATGAAAGAGCTGGAAGGCATTTTAGAACACAGAACATAAAGAGTTAGAGTTAGAGGGAATCACAGAATCTGGGACATAAGATTTTAGATTTAGAAGGAACCTTAAGAAGCATCTAGTTTTTCAAACTTTTCATTTTAAAGGTGAGCAAACTATATTTCAAAGAGGTAAAATGACTTGCCCCAGGGAGAATATTAATTCTAGAATTGAAACTCTACTGACTTGATTTTTTTTCCTTCAGTATCCTATAGTACACACACATAAACACACACACACACACACAAACACCTTGGATAAATAAATAAATAAATATATATATATATATATATATATATATATACACATACACATACATATATGTATGTACATGAGTGTGTGTATATATGTATGTATATATATATTCCCATACATATGTGTATGTATGTATCTAAGATACAGAAAGAGGAAGGACATTCTAATTGGATTTTAATATTAATTAAAAGTTTGTTGTTGGGGAATTTTGTTCAAGATTTTTTTGCCTTTCAAACATTGATAGAAAGACTTCCTTATTTTCTCTCTCTTCAAATTGAAGATGCAAAAATGTTCTTTAATGCACAGAAACACAATAAAGATTAACAAGGAAGTGTTTGTATTTTGAATAAAAATAGTCTTTGTATAAAGATGCCATCCAAGTAGAAAATGTTTGAAAGAAAATTTTATTGAAGGTTTAAATCTTCTTTTCAATGTTAAGAAAGCCAGAGTTCTCTTGATGACCTTCTGTCTGGCTTACCTTATAATTCTCCTTCATTAGAAAAATAAATTAAGCATTTATGTTTCCGAGGCAGGCTCCAGAATCAGTTTTTGACATGCCTGAGTGAATTTCAGTTGGATGGCACCCATGGCCTTGAAGGGCACAGAGAATGTCAGTTCTGCAGCTTCCTTTCAGAGTTCCACCCAAGAAAATGGCTATTACCCAACTTCTTCATGGAGATTTTACCCCCAATGTACTATTGCATAATGGATTTATTTATTGCAATTTACTCTTGGGAAAACACCCATCCATTTTGGGATTTACAAAGAATTTCCTGGTGATTACATATTGTAAATTCCTCACATGTTGGAGGATCATTTAAAATAACACTTCTATTAAACAATAAGTAATAACTCTCCCTCTCTCTCTCTCTCTCTCTCTCTCTCTCTCTCTCTCTCCTGTTTTCTGTCTCTTTTGATCATTTTAATTCAATAATCATCTACTATTGTGTATTGACTTCTATGTCCCAAAAATGGGGAAATAGAAAAAGTTCCAATAAGATACAGTCCTTGCTCTTGCATAGCTCACAACCTAGTAGATAATCTAAACCTAAATAACTAGAGAAGAAAATGATATATTAATATCTATCTATCAAAGTTCATGCAAAGTGCTATAGGAAGTACAAGGCAAGGTTATGGAGGGTTTCCTAGAAGATATATTGCATTTGCTTTTTGAGCAAATGCAATAGATTTACACATAAAAAGCCAACCAGAGAATGTTGAAAGCACTAGACCTTTCTTTCCTTTATTATTATGTATGTGTTTTTGTAATACAAGAGAAGATATTTCACTTTAGCCTTCTAGGAATGCATAAGGATGGAGAAAAGGAGAAAAGGGCACAAGGGCACATGAAATCATTGTCACCTGAGTGATGCTGATACAATTAGATCTCTGTAGGTAGCAAGATGTTCAGAGCTCTGGTCTTTATTGTGATGATCTTCAGCATTGGCAGAAAGAGGAAAGGGGTCAATGATCTTGCTAAGATGCACTCTCCTGCCCTGGCATCACAGATTTACCATACTCTCAGTTATTCCTGCACTCCTATTTTAGGATGAGACATTTCAGTTGTCCCCTATTTCAGTTGTCCCCTATTATTTCATGGGGAGGGATGGTTTATTAAGTGATATCTTATTAATGTCTCACTTATGATGTCAAAAGTAAGGTTCAATTAATGAACAAAATTACATGGAGGATAGAAATGTCTTGCTCGTGTAGTGTCCTCTGAAGGCTATTCTGCTCTTTCCTAACTCCTCCAGGAGCTTTGGTCATGGTTGTTGTTCATCCTTCATTTCCAAGATGACCAATGACATCATAGGATGATATCTTGACTTGCATGTGAATTGCATATAAGTGAGGCAGAGTTGTACAAAGTTAGCCTAACTCTCTCTCTGAGTCACTGAATTCCAGTGGCAAGATAAAAGACCAGGTGACTGAGAATCGACCAGAATGAAGTAGATGATGTTAGCATCTTTGATATCTGACCAAGCTTTTAGTGCTCTATAGCACTTGCTTCAGTTGTCTTCATGGCCATTGGAACAAACTATTTTCATCTAACCATTCCATTGAGGGAAGTCCTCACATACTTGGGGACATCACCCTAAATCACCAATGGATTCAAGGCCTGGTGGATACCCTCTAACTGGTTTAGCCTGTCTTCCAAGATGGTTTTACTGGGGTCACTGTGCATGTTACAGGTTTCTGGAGCTATAGTTGAGATTTGAGTGACAGGAAGACACCAAAGGTGGATGAAAGCTTTGCACGGGGCTTGACAAAACATCACACTAGAAATGTTAGTCTTCTCTGGATACACCATACACAACAGCAGATGAGGTACCACAGGAATGACTACCCCAGGTTCCTACTCTGGAGATCTTCACTACTAAAGGACATAATTACTTTAAAAAAAACTTTTTACAGAAGTGGCATGGCAATAACTATACCTAAAAAAACATAATTCCCACCAAACTGGAGTGAACTTTCCCACAAATACATATAGGATCTATGAGAAGAAGGGGAAAACACATAAAAGAAACTAATTGAGAGGCAGACATGTGGCTAAGGTGGTGCATCTTTCTGATTCTACGGGGCTTCTGTTATCCTTTCTCATTTCATATTTTTCTTATGCTGCTCCCCCGAGGTATAACATTTCTGATGGATATGTCATTCTGGTAGATTCCATAGGTATGGTATCTCCTACTAGGTGAGTAGGTGACACCATGATCAATGATGGGCAAGGAATGTAGGAAGGGAGAGAAATACTCCCTCCACTGTAAAAAGACAAAGGCAATTCATTTTCAAGAGTTGGGTCAGCAGCTAGGTCTCTTCTTGACTATTGGGTCACACAACCCTCATAATTAACTCTTGCCTTGACTCAGTCCTAGAAAATGAGTTCTGTTTAAAAAGACCACCAGCAGCATGGCCAATCATCAGCATCCCTTCCATATGAGTGACATAAACATATTTAGGAAGCAAATGCCATCAAGAGAAATCATCTCTCATTCACTTAATTTGTGAATTAAAATATGCCAACAAACTTTTAGAGTAATTGGCCAAAAGAAATGAGGAAGCAATAGACAAGAGAATGACAAAGTATAGTAGAAAGAGTCAATATATGTTCTGTTTGTCTGGGTGTGTGTGTGTGTGTGTCTGTGTGTGTGTGTGTCTGTGTGGCTCTATCACACTATGTGATGTTTTTGACCCTTTTTTTCTTCTTCCATAAAATGAGGAGGTTAGACTTTAGTCCAACCTCACTAAGGCTTACTAAGGCTCCTTCTACCTCTCAATCTCTGATCCTATGATTGCCTTTCCAATTGGGCCATTTCAGGAGCCTAATCTGAATCTATGACCACAGGCTAGCACAATGAAGCCCTTTGCATACCTGCTTCACCTAGGCCCACATGCAGGCACCTACCTGTTACCTGCTTCTTTGATTAGCCTTGATACCTTCATTCCACAGGCAGACTTAGGTGTTCCTCTAAAGAGAACTGTGTTGAGTCAATCCAAAATCATTGCCACAAACCCTATTACATTTAAAGGCAAATATGTGGCAGGTCCTCCTCTTCGGCAAATTGCTTGTTTTTAGCCAAAACCTGGAGCCAAACCTCCCCAACAAGAGCACCCAGAAGTATTTGGCTCCCAGTTCAAGATGTGTTTTCTCCAGAGCCAAGTTGTAGAAACCTCACGGAGATTTTTGGGCCCAAACCATGGAAAATGAATTTTTCTCTAAATAGAAAAAAAATAAATTTTTCTCTCAGAGATCAAATATTCTGAGCAGACTAAACAATTCTGACAATGAGTCTAAAGTTACAAGGCAAAGTCAATCATTTTACTCAGTTCTAAATGTTCTTAGTTCTTCTAAGTTCATCTCTGCCTGTATTATTTTTCCCAGGCAGGAAAAAACACATTTTATACATAATTAAGCTGCTATGCTGAGCCCATTATAGGACGATCTCCATAAAAGTATATACATCTTATTTTCTAGTATTGCAATTTAAACAAATTCACTTAACTGAAGGAATATAATAGGGGATTTTCAATAACAAATGTTAAATGGGTCTTTAAATTTTGTATCATCCCTAGGGCATAGCTCAATGCTCTGCCCAGAGTTGCCATCTAATAAATGTTTGTTGAATCAAGTTGACCTCCATTAAGTCCTATTCTGATAATACCTTATTGAACATAAGATTTGAAACTGAAGATGATCTCAAAGGAGATCTTTTTAAACCTTCTCATTTTGGGGGAAGGTGGGCAAGGCAATGAAGGTTAAGTGACTTCCCCAGGGTCACACAGCTAGTAAGTGTCAAGTGTCTGAGGCTGGATTTGAACCCATGTCCTCCTGACCCCAGGCCTGGTGCTTTATCCACTGCACCAGCTAGCTGCCCCAACCCCCTCATTTTATATATGTGGAAACTGAGGCCCCAAACATTAGGTGATTACCTACCATCAATGAGGTAGTGCCAGAATTGCGATCCAAATCCAAGTCCCCTAACTCCAAAGTAAAGTCATGAACCGGGTCATATTTAACTTTTTATTTCCCTACAGTTTACTTAGCACTGTATTGCACAAAAAGGTAATTTAATAAATAATGTTCATTGCTGCTGTTCCTCACAATATTTCACTTATAGCCCATGGGATGATCTATTGTCTGATGTCCAGCCTACCTTATATCAGACTGGTTCATCATCAGAACACTGGCCATATGATAAATTGCTTGACCCACAGTCATTATTGAAAATCATATACCAAGGTAGTAAGAGGTGACATTCTGCATCAATTAAGGGTTTGTCCACTCCTATAAAATCACAGTTCTATATGTATATCTCCTGAGTTGATATTTCAAAATAATAAAATGGAGGAACACACAACATTGAAATTATGAATCTTAGATGTGTTTAAGTATAATATAACATTAGCTTCTTTTGGCTGCCATATCATACTGCTGATTAATATTGAGTTTGGGGGCAGCTAGGTGGCACAGTGGATAGAGCACTGGCCCTGGATTCAGGAGGACCTGAGTTCAAATCCAGCCTCAGACACTTAACACTTACTAGCTGTGTGACTCTGGGAAAGTCACTTAACCCCAATTGCCTCACCAAAAAAATATATATATATATTGAGTTTGAAGTCTGCTAAAATTTTTAGTAATATTAATAGTAATCTCACTTTTTTAGTGTTGTTAAGTTTTATAAAGTACTTTTCTCACATAGAGAATTTGGTGTCATCATCCACATTTCTAAGGCATGGACACTCTGGGATTAATCTCAAAATTACCCATATACTGAAGTCCAAGTTGACAAAGAATTGAATCAAATGGAATAGATTTAATGATGGCAATCATAATCAAAATAGGGTAGAATGTGTGTTGAGTACTTTTACTATATGACAGATGAAGTGACCCACAGGGAAGATGAGATGGGTTCTCCATCTTCCAGTTCTTGTAAGTCATTATACTCTTATTTGTTTGCCTGATAAATTGTCTAAACAGGGAGGCGATAGACCACAGAGCAGAGCTGTACATCATCACATTCTCTAATAAGAACATAAAACAGCCATTGATTGCAAACAGCATCTCTTAAAGATTCACAATGCTATTTGGCATTTCCCAATTTTTTTGGCAAGCTATTATAATAGTTCATACAGGATTGAAATGCCTATAACTTATCCCAAAGTATCCCACTTGTTAATTAAGTAAACAGAAGTGTTATTGTCTCCTCCCTTCCCCATCAAAATATTACATACCTCTTTTCCAGAACAGTATTTCAGCTTCATACATACCATAGCAAATCATGTTTCCTCCACAATATTCATATTCTTGTTTCATTGACTGTCATGGCTGTTTTTTGTCTTTTCATGTCTTAAATATTAAAGAGATACAATGTAATGAGTCACTTTTGATCTCTATTAGTAGAAAGATACATTGAACTCCAAACTGATTGACTAAGAAGCCTATAATATGGAGAGGTGCTACTATTTCCTCCCTTCATACATATAGCTTTATCCGCACTGAAATGCACAAGTCATTTGTGAGCCTACAGAGCATAAATTGCAATAATATATGTATAAAATTCTGGAGATTCATCAGAGGACAGATAAATAGATGTTTGTATATAAGCATATTTAATTATAGCTCACTCAAGATTTTCCCCTTAAAGTTCTTGCCTATCACCTCATCACTTTTTTTGTTTTCATCCTTAATTTATTACATGGAAGACTTAAATATCATCATAGACTAACCACAGATTTTATAGATGAGCACAATGCTGTTTCAGAGAATGGCATTACTTGCTTAGGATCACACAACTGTTGATTAGTAAATCTGGAAAACAAAATCAAACCCCTTGACTCCAGGTTCCATGTTCTTTCCACACTTGATTTCATATCAGTGAGGGAATTTTTTCCAACAAAATCACTTCATACAGACAACAAAATATTGAGGTAATCACATTTTTGGTGTCCTTTTTAAAGGCCTAAAGCAGGGAAAACAATAAAGAGAATATACTTTGAGAGATGTTAAAGAAATTTAAATTAATCAGCTATTCAAGGCTACAGAGACTGAGAAGCCACAGTGAAGAACTTTACACCTTTAACTAAGACTGCATTCACATATGAGTTTGCCATTGTAATAGGGAGCTGTCCAATGTGGGCTCAGTCCTAGGAGCATGCATTAAGGGCTCTGCCTGGTAGCAATCCAGATGCTTGAAGAGGAACTTATTTCTTTGCTGGAGGCAGCAAGGTGGGACAATGCTTAGCTTGGAGTCAGCAAGACTTAGATTCAAATATGACCTCAGATACTTGCCAGTTATATGACCTAAGTCAAGTCATTTAACCTCTATTTGTCTGAAATTTCTCAACTGTAAAATGGGCATAATAATAACACTTATGTCCCAAAGTTGTTGGAGATATCAAATGAGATGATATTTGTAAAGTGCTTTGCACAGTGGCTGGCACTTAGTAAGTACTAATACATGCAAGCTAACTAGCTAGCAGCAACAGCCATAGTAGTAGTAGTAGTAGTAGTAGTAGTAGTAGTAGTAGTAGTAGTCATTGTGGTAAATGAAGTAATACTAATGGGGGGTATGGGTGTTCAAAGAAGACTAGTACCTCTGATTTGAGAGTTTATCAAACCATTTTCAGGACTGCTTTCCACTTTTGGTGTCTACATACCACTCAACTCTCTCCTGTGGCTCCAAGAAGCTGTAGCATGCACAACAGCCACATGCCAGTACAGCGTTTTGGCAGACAAGCTAAAGCAAGGTGAGAGTAACTAAAGGACCTTAAACCCATTCATGAACTAGGTGGATGTCTAGCCCAAGCATGTGAAGACCATTGCTAGTGGAATGGGCAGATGAAAACAATTTCTTCCAAGGCTATATGCAATGATGAAAGTGGCTGAAGTAAGGCACTGATGAATGCTTAGAGTTTGGTCAAACATAAAGACACTAAGGTCATGCACTAAATCCTGAGCTATCTCTAGTCATCTTGACTTTTATCTTGCCATTGGACTTTGATTACTCTGGAAGAAAGAGTGAGGCCAACAACTTCCTGCAACTCTGTCTCACTTAAATCACACTTATGTGTGAGTCAAAAGACATTACCCATACCATTTTACCATTTTTACTTACCTCAAAGTCCTGTGGCAAGGGATGAGTAATGAAGATTATTTTACTCACCATTGTTACATGGAATGTGTGATGGTTTATGAACAACATGAAATCCAGTAGACCTGGAAGATGAACGGCTCTTGTTGTGAGAGAATTCAGCAGAAGCAATATCTAAATAGCAGTCCTGAGTGAAACAAATCTGGCAAAAAGTTTGGCCACCTTACTGAAGTCAGAGAATGGCCACAGTGATGGAGAATGGCATGAAGCTGGGGTAGGTTTCACAATCAAAACTCATCTAGTCAATAAGTTTGTATGCTTATCTCTCTTTCTTTTCCTTTTTTTGCAGGGCAATGAGGGTAAGTGACTTGCCCAGGGTCACACAGCTAGTAAGTGTCAAGTGTCTGAAGTTGGATTTGAACTCAGGTCCTCCTGAATCCAGGGCTAGTGCTTTATCCACTGAGCCACCTAGCTGCCCCCCAAGTTTGTATGCTTCTCAAAAGGAATGAATGATAGGCTCATGATAATGCTATTGCCCCTTGCAGGAAAGTGCTGTCACTGCCATCAGTGCAGATGCTCCTACCATGATGAATCCTGGTGAGGTCAAAGAACATTTTTATGACCCTCATCATTAATGGGCTGAAAGAGGACAAGCTTGTTATTCTGGGTGACTTTTAACACAAGAAAAGGCACAGACATGGCAAGGAGTCCTTGTGAGGAATGGAGTCAGAAACAGTAACAGCAAAAGTCACTTACTACTGAAAACTTGTGCATCTCATGAACTTCTCATCACCAATATTGTCTTCTATTTACCTAAAAACAATACACCCCAGTGGATAGAGCACTGGCCCTGGATTCAGGAGGACCTGAGTTCAAATCCAGTCTCAGACACTCTACACACTTACTAGCTGTGTGACCCTGGGCAAGTCACTTAACCCCAATTGCCTCACCAAAAAAACAAAACAACAACAAAAAAAACCCAAAAATATGATGTGTGGCACAGAGTGCTAGACCAATGACAGACATTCATTCAAAGCTAGATATTCACATTCAGAAAAAGCAGTAGCCCCAAGGTAAAAGGACTACCAGAAGACTTAATGTCAACAGATCAGAGCACTTTTCTACTTGTGGACTTTGTTGCTAACTTGGAAGGAAGATAGAGTCAATACATGGTTGGAAACAGTGGAGCAGAAAAAGAGTGGGCAGCTTTCAGATATCTGGTGTACTGTATTGCATCTACTCATCTGTGCCAGAATATTCACAAACATCAAGATTAGTTTTATGAAAATGACAAAGAAATTCATAAGCTGTTAAACAAAAACCAAGAACTCCACAGGCTTTACCAACACAATGGTTCATCTATCTCTAAGAAAGTAGCACTTAACTCCATCAAAAGTAAAGTGCAAACGAAGCTTAGAGAGATGTAGGATTCTAGGCTCAGTAGCAAAGGTAGATGAAATTCAGTTTTATTCTGGTAGTAACAATCCAAAATGTGTTTATGATGCCCTGAAGGCTATTTATGTGTCAAAGACCTATGGTGCATCTCAGGTACTCAGTGCTGATGGAGCCACATTGATTGGTGATAAACACATGATCATTGAAAGATGGGCTGGGGGCAGCTAGGTGGTGCAGTGGATAAAGCACAGGCCCTGAACGAGTTCAAATCTGTCCTCAGACACTTGACACTTACTAGCTGTGTGACCCTGGGCAAGTCGCTTAACCCTCATTGCCCCACCTAAAAAAAAAAGTTTTAAAAAAAGAAAGATGGGCTGCAGGTTTCCATAGTGTTCTTAACAGACTGCCATCAACCAATGCAGAAGCCATTAACTATATAACTCAGATTGAAGTCAATCCTTCCTAGCTGAACTTCCAAGTGATGAGGAGGTTGGGTTTTGTTGTTGTTGTTGTTGTTGTTTTTTACATTTAAACTGACATGATTTAATTTTTGATGATGCACAAGACACTTTGGGATTCTATAGTATTTTAGAGGTATCTTTATGAACTTTAAATGATTACTCTCGAGTAATAAAAAGACATACAGTATAAGACCAATCCCAGATTGCTCAGCAATCTGTCTGAACATAATGGGTGCTCTCTAAAGGTTTTTGAATGAATGAGTGCCCTTAAGATATACACTATCCATTGCTTTTTAAATTTTTTTCTTAATAATAATGAATATTTTTATCTGAAGTTTTTACTTCCAAATTCTATACCTCCTTTCCTTCTTCTTCTCCTGCCTCCCCAAGGTGGCAAGTAATCAGATGTAGGTTATACATGTGCAGTTATGTAAAAAATTGCCATATTAGTCATTTTGTATAAGAACACTTGAATAAAAGAAAAGAATGAAAGTGAAAAATAGCAAGCTTCAGTCTGTGTTCAATCAATATGAATTCTTTCTTTGGAAGTAGATAGTATGCTTTATCATTAGTCTTGCATAATTGTATTGCTAATATTAGTTAAATCATTCACAGCTCACTTTACTAATCCTTAAGTTCATATAAGTCTTTCTAGACCTCTCTGAAATCATCCTGTTTGTCATTTCTTATAACACAATAATATTCCATCACAATTATATACCACAACTTGTTTAGCCATTTCCCAATTGATGGGCATTCCTTTGATTTCTGATTCTTAGCTTGAAGAGGTTTCGAACACAATTAGGCTCCTCTCATGTGGCAAAGCACCTGGTACTGAATGTATTTTACCTGAGATTTATAAGGCAGGGGGTCCACTGCTCATATCAACACTGAATAAAATTTTCAAGGTTATACAGCAAGAGGAGGTTATTCTCCAGGAGTTCAAGGATGCCTCCATTGTCCATCTCTATAAAGGAAAAGGAAATAGGTTGTCCTGTGATAACCACAAGGAGGTCTCTTTCTTAGTTATTGCCGGCAAGATTCATGCCAGAGTCCTCTTTAATAGTATGATCCTTCACCTGGAGGATAATCATCTAGCTGAGAGCTAGTGTGGCTTCAGAAAGGGCTGAGAAGCAGTTAATGTGGTGTTTGTTGCCCAGCAGCTCCAGGAGAAATGTCAGGAGCTGAGCAGAGGTCTGTACACAACTTTTTGTTCACAAATGATTGTGCACTTAATGCACCCTCTGAGGCTGTGATGCAACAGATAATGGATTAATTCTCTGCCAGTTGTGCTAATTTTGGTCTGACAAAACCAAGGAAACAGACGTTCTCCACCAGCCAGCCAGCACCATACTATCCATATGTGGAACCATCGATTACAGCAAAAGGAGATATTTTAAATGCTGTAGATAAGTTCACTTTCCAGCAGTACGCTTTCCAGGAATGCACTCATAGATGGTTAGGTTGACACACACATTGCCAGAGCTAGCTCAGTGTTTGAGAGGCTCAAAAGAAAAGTATGAGACAGAAGTATTAGGCTGCCTACTAAACTGAAGGTCCACAGAGCTGTTATACTGATCTCATTTTTGTGTGTCTGTGAAATCTGGACAGTGTCATGCAAGGAACCTGAACTGATCTCATTTGAATTGCTTTATGAAAATTTTCATGTTCACTTGGCAAGATAAGGTATCAGATAAGAACCTGAGGTTCTTTGTTGAGCTGAACTGACAAGCATTCAAATTCAACTGAAGAAAGTTCTACTAAGATGGACTGGTCATGTTGTTGAAATACCAAAAGTACCTTTGCCTAAAATACTATTTTATAGAGAACTCACAAAAGGCAAGTACTCACATGGCCCAATCATTTGTGACTATACAGTCCTTGGGGCAACCTGCTTGAAACAGTCCATTAGTGGATCAATATGACAGCAAAGAATATGTATCCCATAAGTAAGGGTGCTACTCCTTGTATCAGCAAAACTGCATTTGGGAGTGATTTGATGGGATAGATATTTATAGCAATCACTTTAAGTTTGAGCCTACTCTCCCCAGGTAAGAAAGCAACAGAGGAGAGGGCACCCAAACTTTGAGGAAATGTTTTTATACTTTTGTTATTATTACATCTTTTTGTTCTTATTATATCAGTAAATATCATTTAGCAAATGTAATTTATGATAAAAGCTTTTCAAAGATATACATCTAGGTAAATGATATTGAGGGATTAATCACTGGTGTTTACATAATGGGATAACTCACCAGAATAGAGACTTAATCCCATAGAATTATAAAGGCACACTAGCCTCTTGGAGGTACCCCTAGAGTGCTGAAGAAAGGATGGAAGAACCTGAGTTCTTGAAATCCAACCTGTTAGTATATGGGAGTTGGGATGAGGAAACTCAGAGTCCATAAAAGTTATAGGTAATAAATAATGAAGTGGCTCATTTAAAAATGAAAATAGAGTTGGAAGGTCAGAAGGAGGGAGCTGCTGTGCTGAGACAGGAGTGGAGCCTGACCCCAAAGTCACTCTGACACAGATCCAGTCCCAGGAAGGCCTTGCCAGAGAAAGAGACCCCCAGAACCTCTGAATCAGCTGAAATGCCAGTGTCATCTGGAACTAGGCACACTGTCTGATAAGAGGTCTTAGCCCTTGTCAGGGGGGAAACTACAGGAGTCTCTGCTGGTGCTGAGGGAGAACTTGGGTTTTTCAACCCTGCTGAGAACCAGGAGGTAGGCTTGAGTAGAAGTAGCCCAGGTGGGGGAGAGGCACAGGCTCATCAGGACTGACAACAACAACACACAAAGCTGGTTGATTAGCCAGTTGGTCTGGGGTCATCTATGAACCAGGGAACAGGCCAGGCGAGTGAAGAACCTGATCCTCCTTAAATCATACCACCTGGGACTTCTGAAGCTTGGGATAGTGCAGCCTGGAAACAGTGCCCCACTTTAAGGAACTAAAATTCAAGGAAAAGAAAGGCAAGATGAGGAGACAGAGAAAGGTGAGGATCACAGAAAGTTTATTTAGTGACAAGGAAGATTGAGGTGCACCCTCAGAGGAAGATGTCAATGTCAGGGCCCCTATATCTAAAGCTTCCCGGAAAAGTATGAATTGGTCTCAGGCCATAGAGGCCCACAAAAAGGAATTTGAAGATAAAGTTAGAGAGGTAGAGGAAAAAATGGAAAGATAAATGAGGGTGATGCAGGAAAGACATGGGAAAAAGTCAACACCTTGAAAAGTCAAATTGGCCAAATGGAAAAGGAAGTACAAAAGCTATCTGATGAAAATAATTGCCTAAGAATTAGGATTGAACAAATGGAAGCTAGTGACTTTATGAGAAACCAAGACAAAATAAATGAAATCCAAATGAATAAAAAATAGAGGGCAATGTGTAATATCTTCTGGGAAAAACTGTTGACCTGGAAAATAGGTCCAGGAGAGATAATTTGAAAATTATTGTTCTACCTGAAAACCATGATCAAGGAAAAAGCTTAGATATCATCTTCCAAGAGATTGACAGGGAAAATTGCCCTAATATTCTAGAAGCAGAAGGTAAAATAGAAATTGAAAGAATCTACCAATCACCTCCTGAAAGAGATCCCAAAAGGAAAACTCCTAGGAATGTTATAGCAAAATTCCAGAGCTCTCAGGTCAAGGAGAAAATATTGCTGTCAAAAAGAAAGAATTCAAGTACTATGGAGCCACAGTCAGGATAGCACAAGATCTAGCAGCTTCTACATTAAAGGACTGGAGGGCATGAAATATGATATTCCAGAGGGCAAAGGAATTGAGATTACAACCAAGAACCACCTACCCAGCAACATGGATCATAATCTTTCAGAGGAAAAAATGGGACTTTAATGAAAAAGAGGATGTTTAGGTATTCATGATGAAAAGACCTGAAGTTAATGGCAAATTTGAATTTCAAATACAACACCCTAGAGAACCATAAAAAATTAGAGTTGGGGGACATACCTGGGGTCATGCAGTGGGTAACTGTCTGGTGTATGAAACCAGGTTTTGGCTGGTATCCCCTTGGGTCCAGGGTGGATGCTTTGCCCACTGTGTCACCTAGCTGCCCCATGATGACATCTTTAGAGTTAAATTGAGGGGTGAGGGGATTACACTGGGGGAAGGGGAAGGGCAGAGGTGAAATCCTACATGAAAGAAAGAGGAAAAGGCTTATGGAGTAGGGGAAGAGATGGGGGAGGAGCAGGGTATTAAATGAATTTTATACTCATCAGAAAAGACTCAAAGACCTCAAACTCATCAGAGTTGTCTCAAGGAGGGATTAACACACACACCCAACTGGGTGGAGTAATCTATTTAATCTTGACATTAAATGAGCCTAACACTCATCAGAATTGGCTCAAGGAGGGAATAATATACACACTCATTTGGGTGGAGTAATCTCTCTAACCCTGAAGAAAAATAGAAGGGGAAGGGGATAAAGAGAGAGGGGCAAAAGAAGGAAGGGCAGAGTGGGGGAGGGGAAAGACAGAAACAAATCCCTTTTGAAGAGGGATAGAATGAAAGAAGATGGATAATAGAATAAATATCACAGGGAAGGGAATAGTTTAGAAGGGAAACAGTTAACAATAGTAATCATGAAAAAGAGAAAAGGGGGAAAATTTGTACAAAAAATATTTATAGCAACTCTTTGTGGTGGCTAAGAATTGAGAATCGAGGGAATATCCATCAATTGAGGAATGACAGAAGAAGCTGTGGTATGTGATTGTGGTGGAATGGTCTTGTGCTATAGGAAATGACAAACTGAATGATCCCAGAAAAACCTGGAAAGACCCATGAACTGATGTATAGTGAAGTGAGCAGAGCTGGAAGGACATTGTACATAGCAACAGCAGTATTGTTCTATGAGCAATTTTGAATGACTTAACTACTCTCAGCAATGCAATGATCTAAAACAATCCCAAGGGACTAATGACAAAGCTTACTATCCACCCCCATAGAAAGAACTGATAAAAAGAGCACTTGTGGGGGACAGCTAGGTGGCACAGTGGATAAAGCACCGGCCCTGGATTCAGGACTACCTGAGTTTAAATCCGGCCTTAGACACTTGACACTTACTAGCTCTGTGACCCTGGGAAAGTCACTTAACCCCCATTGCCCCACAAAAAAAAAAGAACACTTGTGGATTGTACATATATGACCTGGTTGCTGTCTTATGGAGGGGGAAGGAAAGGGAAGGAGGGAGGAAGAAAAATTTGGAACTCTAAATTTTATAAAAATGAATGTTGAAAACTACCCTTACATGTAACTGGAAAGATATAAAATAAAGCATATGATAGAAGAGAAAAAATGAAAATAGAAATTATATTTATTTCTAATCCCTCTCACTTCTAATACTTTATATCCTGTGATTTGAAGGACCTTTCTTGCTCCTTTATAGCTAGATATTTTATAGGAAGTCTATGATTATAAAGGTCCTTCCAACCACAGCCAGCTATGTTCATGTTTTTAGGGCCCTTCCCAGCTCTGATACTCCGTGAAAGATAGTCACATAACCAGTCAGTCCTTCAGTTAACAAATATTTAAGTTCTGTGGTTTTCAACAAGAAGTTAATAAGACAGGGATTGGAATCCTGTTATTTATTCTTATCTGAGCATAGTCAAGGCACTTAAATTGCTCTGATTCTCTCTCTGTAGGAGAGGACCTTTGAGAAGTATCCAGCTTTAAGGCCTGCTTCTTATTGTTCCTGGCTATGTAAGCCAGGGCAAATCACTTCACTTCTCAGGAACACCAAGCATGAAAGAAGAAAAGAAAAATTCTGGAACATTTTCTCATCTTCATTGGTAGATTGAGTTTCCTTACAGAGAGTTCTTCAGAACAATGAGACGGATGGTCCTGACAAGAAAAATAACAAAAAATAATGCAAAACATGGGATTGTTTTGAGACTCAAGATAATCCATGTAGAGTACTATATAAACATCAGAATTATTCTTTTGAATTGACCTTTCTTTATACATTGACACTTCATTAATTCTAACATCATAACCATGTGTACTGCAAAGGGAAAATGTAATAGGAAAACATTGCCTTTTTCTTATTCCACTAATCCCTATTGTTCTGTTAATGGAAGAGCTTCCTCTAATCAAATCTCAGGCAGATGATAACAACAATAATAAATGGTAAACATTTATATAACAGCTACTATGTGCCAGTCACTACAATATGCATTTTATACATATTGCCTCATTCAATCCTGGGAAGTAGGGGGAAATTATTTCCCCATTTTACAGATGAGGAGATTAAGATATAGAATCTTCTCTTTTACTCACACTGGTAACAAATACAGGACTGAATGTAAGATGTTGAGCAATAGTGGGATATTATGCTGTGTAGGTGAGCAGAGTTGACCCTTCCTCTTATATTGCAGTTACTCCTCCCTTTACACATGACAATCTCTACTGAGATGCTCCCTTGACTCTTCCTCTCAGACAGGAATTTTTCTCTTTAACCAAGCCTTGGAAAAATATAACAGAAATGGTGAAGGTTCCACCTTCATTACAAATACATTTGATCACTCACCAACTCATCAGTTAGGGCAGAGTTTCTTAAACTATAGTCTATGCACTCTGAAAGCATCTGTGGATAGAGCAGTTCTATGAGAAATGCTGCTGCTGCTGAAGATAGATAGATAGATATAGTTCTATGTAGATGTATAGATATAGTTCTATTAACTTGGATAAAGAAAACATCATATTTTTATTTCAATATAATCCTATGTCCTTTTAAATTCATTTAAAAACATTATTCTGAGATGGGGTTCTAGGTTGCAAAGGGGTCCATGACAAAACTAGTTTAAGAACCTCTGTCCTAGAGGAATGCATATGATCTCTCTGTTTTGGGTAGTTGTAAAGGAGAATAAATAATTCTATATTTTGAGTACTAAGTTCCCAACCCTTTACTTGCTGTGAAAAAATAACACATACATACACACACACACACACACACACATACCAGTTGCAAATCTCTCTCTCTCTCTCTCTCTCTCTCTCTCTCTCTCTCTCTCTCTCTCTCTCTCTCTCTCTCTCTCTCTCCCTCTCTCTCTTATTCCAGTTATTTGTTGTTGCTGTTCAGTAATTTTCAGTCATGTTTGACTCTTCCTGACCTAATTTAGAGGTTTTTTTGGGAAAGAGACTGTAGTGGTTTGCTATTTCTTTCTCCAGTTTTATAGAAGAGGAAACTGAGATGAACAGGGTTAAGTGAAATGCCCAGGATCACACAGCTAGTGAGTGTTTGAGGCCAGATTTGAACTCAGGAAATTGAATATTTCTGACTTCAGACCTGCCACTCTATCCACTATGCCACGAGCTGCCCTTTCTTCTTCAAAGCTCCTCTAATTGCCCTCTCTCTACTGCATTTGAGCAATGACAAATGTAGATTAACATTGGAATAGTTAACCTTAGACTATTATAATGTCTGATAAAAAGTCAATTTCAAAAGAAAGATAAGCAAATATAATTTTCCCACCTCCCATCTCCCTTCACCCAAGAAACCACTGAGAGAAGTTGTAAGAGAGTCTAAAAAAAGGTGGAAATGAAGAATCACTAACCTCTATTTTGCGTGTGGTGATTGGGATTTAAGTCAGGTAGCATCTATTCTGATATGCTTAATATACTATATGTCAATACAGATTAGTTTGGGGATCTTGCACTTATGATTCATGGACCTGACTCTGGCTTGTACTTCTACATATTAATTTGGTTTCTGGACTTCCCTATCTCTGCTATCACTATTATTTCCCATGCCTTACTTTTGAATACTTCTCTGTTTACCTTCCCCATAGAATCAGAAAAGTCTGTGGGAGATTGAGGTATAGAATTTTGGAATGATTTCTGTCTAACTGATAGGTACTCTTCTCCAATGTTGTCTTGTTTTCCCCAGCAATGGCATGATAACATTACAACTGACTGACTAATACAGCAGGTAGTTGGCTCAGTGGATAGAACACTGGGTCTGGAGTCAGGAAGACCTGAATTCAAATCTAGCCTCTCTAACTAATCATATGACACTCACTAACTATGTGACCCTGGGCAAGGCACTTAACCACTGTTTACCTTAATCCATTTGAAAAGGAAATGGCAAATCACTCCAAAATCTTTGCCAAGAAAACCTTAGATGAACAATATGGTCCCTGGGGTCACAAAGAGTCAGACATAACTAAACAATGATAACAACAACTACTACCTACTACCACTACTACTAAGTAGCATTTTTATAGCACTTCAGGGTTTGGAAAGCACTTTACAAAAAGAATCTCATTTTATTGTAGCAACAATCCTGGAAGGTGGATGCTATTAGCACCCCTATTTCACAGAAACTGAAGCAAAGAACAATTAAATGACTTGCCATAGCTAGTATGTATCGAAGGCAGAATTTGAACTCAGGCCTTCCCAGTTCCAAATTCAGTGCCTTATATACACTACTTAGCTTCCTAGTAGAGGAAGCAGTACAACATAGTGGATAGAAATTTGTCCTAGGGTCAGAAAGATCTAGGTTTAAGTCCTACCTTTGATACTTACTGGCTCTGAAACCCTTGCTAAGTCACTTAAAGCTCTGAGTATCTCAGATGACTTTCTAAGACAAGTAATTATTTGTCAGACAACCAAAGGGTAGGCATTGCGTTCTGCTTTGACAGACTGGTTTATGTCATAAAGAATTTTGTAAGGCAATGAAATAAAAATTCAATGTGGTGGTAAGCATTTTGCAAAATATTGAAATAATTACTAAACCCCCATTTCCTTAGGATTTACAAGGTGGTTTCCTCACCTGTCATAGAAAATATGAAGTATGGATATTTTTATTTCCATTTTATATAGGAGAAATTTGAAGTCCAGGGAGATTAAATGATCTACCACCATCATACAGCTAGAAAGTATAGGAGCCTATGTTCAAACTTCAGGTCCTTCTGACTTTAGGCCCAGTGCTCTCTTCACAATATTACATTGTCTCTCAAAAGACATAAAGATATGAGTATCAATCAAAAGTCCTTTGGACTGACAATATTATTATTGGTAGCATTCTTATTCATTTTAGGTATGGACTTATTTTGTGTACACAGCAATACAAGATTCTGACACAAATTCCCCCCAAAAATCACTACAATGATTGTTTTCTAGATTAAAAACTGAAAATTAGGAATTGGCAGAATATCAGACTGATAACAAAAATGCTCTGCTACTATAAGAAAAGGGGAAAATCATACCACTATTCTTTGGTATTCCCTTTTATTTTCTGGATCCATGTTAAAAAAATGCAATAGACAAATCCTTCTCCCTACTCCCTGATCTCTTTCTCCATAGCCTAACCAGTAATCTCAACATTTGGACCAGAAAGCATGCCCTAAGACTTCTAGAACTTTTATCTCCAGAACTCTCACCTGATGGCTCAACTGTTTTATTTGGTGGTGACAGCCTTACCTGGCCCACTCTTTTAGACAGACTCTAACCATACTTCCCTCCCTACTCCTCAGCTATCTTCCCATCAATCAACCACCTTGCCACTGTGTAAGTAGGGTCCTCTCTAGTTCTGGAAATGCAACACAATGATAATACAACTCTGCCATTGCTTCTGAAAGGGGAGTAGATTGACATATCTCTATTGTGGTAGATGTACCTCTACTGCCAGGACCCTCTCACTTCAGCTTTGATGTCAGGATGAAATGAGGCACTCACAAGTTACTGAAAGTTAAGAAAGGAGGAGTTTTTATTTATCCCAACATGATAAGAATATGCAACAAGGACACAGTCACACTGAGATTCTCTGGATGTGGTCTCTCTCATCACTATTTTGAGATGCATCTGGTCAATAGTCATCAGGCTATTGTGACCTGCATGATCTTAAGCACCCACTAAGTCTTAGAGACCCCTACTCTATGTGGGTAGGACCTTATATGCTCCCACATCAGGAAACTAGGCCAGGAATTCTGGGGAAAATCAGGGTGCTTGGGGGAAGAAAGCTGTGTTCAGGAGAATGCCAGTCCTATTATATGCTGGCCCTCTGTGGCAAGGGCCTAATAACCTTCTAGAGAGCATTCTACCATTTACAAGACTGGCCAGTTCTCCTGTAATGGGTAGTACTAAGGAAGGGAAAGAGAGGGAATGGGAGGAAAACAAAGCAAAACTAAAAACCAAGATTATGGAAAACAAAAGCCAATAATTCTGGGTCTTTCTTCCCTCTTTGGAAGGATCAAGTCTCAAGTCTTTTACTAGAGAGCTCTCTTAGAATGGAAAAATGACAACAGAAACAAACAAAATCAAAATGTGTAGTAATACAAAATCCATTAGTCTTAGGCCTTTCCTTCCTTCTTCAGAAAGACTAGGTCTCAAAGTCTCACAAACTGGTCCGTGTGATGGGTAAAGCCACATCTCTAAAATTCACAATGGTTCTGCTAATGCAAAGTTGTGATGATAAACCAGAACAGCACCCAGAACACCATGAATGATGAGATTCCAGTAGAGTCATAGATTTCTTCTGATGTGAGGTCGTGATAAAGAGTAGGACCAGCTTCCGGAACATCAGGACTTCTACCTGGACATTTCTGCCAAGGCAACAATTCTTCATTGCACACCTGGTCATCTGTAGAAAAGTGGCTAACAAGTCATAAGCCTGTTGAATGCAAGACTTCTTTGGAGAGGCTTCCCCCTTCTTCCACAATGGCTACATAAGGACTCTTCCTCACCCTCCCCCAATGACTCCTCCTAAGGTTTCTGTTTGAACTTCTCCTTTAGTCAACTTACCTCATTGGTAGAGAGGATCCACCAACGGCCTTCTCCCTCAGGGTAGGGAGTCACTGTCCTCCTCCTTGTAGTAGTATTAGAGAGTACTCTCTGTGGGACTAGTAGCATATTTGTGCTCAGGCAAAGAAATTAGCTTGGTGGATGCTAGAAGGGGCTGCCCAGGAGGGTACAGAAAGAACCAAAGACAGCATTTCTCAGTTGTTGTTGACTGGGCTGCATAAATTGGACTGCCAGAGTAGTCAGACTGGAAATAAATTGGGCTGATGCATTCAGCAGCCACAGACACAGCTCTTGGCTTTCAGGGACCATGCAATGAAAGTTGAGGGGCCACTTATGGTGCTGGTGGCTGAACAAGTAAAGAGATCTCTCCTAATGGAGGTGGGAACTAAAGAACTTCAGCTTCTAGTCAGTGAACCAGAAGTTCCAGTTCTGTTTCCTGATGACAAAGGAACCGTGAAAGCAGAGGACAGCAGACTGGGTCAGAGACTGGAGAATTCCCACTGATGCTTAGACAGCTTATCTTATCACACCTGTTCATCAGCCTTGGAACTTTCCTAATCAGCGTCCTTCCTTGCTCACCACTCTCCCATGTGTGTTGTTCCTTTATCAAAAGTGTTCTTAGGGGGCAGCTAGGTGGTGCAGTAGATAAAGCACTGGCCCTGGATTCAGGAGGACCTGAGTTCAAATCCGGCCTCAGACACTTGACACTTACTAGTTTTGTGACCCTAGGCAAGTCACTTAACCCTCATTCCCCCATGCAAAAAAAAAAAAAAAAAGTTTTCTTAAACTGGTGTCTATGAAGAGTGATAGATACATAGAAAGATGGATAGATAAGTAGACGGATAGATGGATGGATGGATTGATGGATAGATGGACAAATGGATAGATGGATGGATATAGCTATAGAAAGATAGATAGATATAAACATATGTATTTATAGTACATATGTCTATATATACATATATAAAAATCTATTTCAATATAATCAATTTCTTTGTAATCCTATATATTTTATTTTACAAATTTAAAAACATTATTTTCAAAAGGAGTTCACAGGCTAAACTAAAGGTCCAAAGGGGTCTATGATACATATAAAGGTTAAGAATTCTTGCGCTATTATCATATAAGGTCCTTGAGGGTCAGGGATTGCTTTTGCTGTTGTCTTTGTATTACCACTGTTAGGCATGGTGTTTGTTATATATGTCTCTAATATTCTTATTCATTATGGAAAAGTTCTAGAAGCATACATTTACCACCCTAAAACTTTTTTTATCTTCAATAATTGTTGGAAAATGGAGAATCAATAAAGAGCAAGTGATCCTTTATGTTGATAATCCAGCATAAGCAATAATGAGAGACTCCCCTCCCCCCAAAAAAGAAAAGACAAAGAAAAAAGGATGTTTTGAAAAGAGATGTATACCTCATTTTGAAAAGTTTGGTTTGTGTAAAAAAAAATAACTTTTAAAACCAGAATTCATTCACTTAGCCAACAAACATCTAAGAACCTAATATGCTATATGTGATGCACTGGGTTGGGAATTGGGATGGAGGGGGTTAGGGTTAGTCAAATATAAATAAGATATCTTTACCCTTTGGGTCTTCACAACTGAGTAATTTAGATAAAACACAGGCACAGCTAAATAACCAGATATATTCTCCAGCATCATTAGATAGTTCTAGAACAATATAAATTTATTGAAACAAAGTTGCCAGAGGCAATATGTTCCAAAGCAAGAGTACTTTAAATGAAAGGTGTGCTCCTGGGTGGCTACAATTTGGTTTATAAATACTTAAAATGGATCTCCTCCAGAGACTTGAGTTTCTAATGAGCCTAGGTGGGGCTGCTGGGATAGCTAACAGAAGCAGGTTTGGAGTCCCCACACACCAAGTCATTGGGGACCCCTGAGGTTTGTGCCTGGCAGACAGAAAGAGATGTGTGGCAGCTGGCTCAAATACAAGAAACAAAGAATCCAATGACATTCCAGAAAGAAGATGAGAAGGGTGTGTGTGTGGGGGGGGGGAGCTAAGTAATTGTGCCTCAGTTATCTCTAAACCTCTGCTTTAAGATTTAGAGATGAGAACCCTGAGATTAACTTGGATGCTCTTTCTCATATGCATTATATACACATGAATGAGTGTTCTCAACTTGGTTCCAACTGAACTTATGAGAACATTACATATTACCCCTTCCACATACTCCACAGTCCAGTCAGATTGGTCTTCTTGCTGCTTTTCACAAACAGCATTCCACATCCTCTTTGAGAAAAAACTGGTTCTTCCCCATGCCTAGGAATGTTCTCCTTGACCTTTATAGCTTAGAATCCCTAATTTCCAATGAAGCTCACGAGCTGCCTTTGGCAAGAAGCTTCTCTTAGTCCTCCTAGCTGCTAGTGCCTTCTCTTCTAAGATTGCCTTATATCCATGTTGAAAATCTTTTGATATACACATATCAGAATAATACACGATAACATACTATCTATAACACATAGTATATATAAATCATACAATATATAATACTATATGTTATGATATGACAACATAATATGATATGGTATAATATGATAATATATCAGAAAACATGTTTATCAGAGGATATGGGTTCAAGTCCTCCCTCTGTACCTCATTACCTGTGTCATTTTGGGCAAGTTACATAAAGTGCCTGGGCCTCAGTTTCCTTATTTGTGAATTGATGCAGTTGAACTAGTTAGATTCTAAGGTTTTTCCACTCCTAGATTTATGACCCTATGATTATAGGCTATGATGTATCATCTAATGGGTAAGGAATGGCAGGCCCATGGTACTGATAAGTAATCCATAATATGTTACCATTAAAGAAATATATAGGAGAAAGAAAAAAAAAAGAAACCGTGTCAGTCAGTCAATAAACTTTTATTAAGCACTACTGTATACCAGGCAATGTACTAAACTCTGGCATCAGTTAGGCAAATTATAAGACAAGGATATGATACCTATATCAAATCTTGAAGGTAAAGATTTACCTACATTTGTGACTATTTGGTAAAGGCCAGACTCCTTTTTATTCACAAAAAAATTCTCACTATTTGCTCACTTTGGGATTTGATAAATAAATTTGAGTTTAGGACACTAATATAATTTGAGATTATGTATGATTTACCCATGTCTCCTCTGCATCATACTTTTGCATTTTTTTCTTTTTCATTGCAAAATCCACAATGATCAATAAACATACAGGATATTTAGATCAAGGCAGGAAAAATACTACAAGAAACTGAATTTTTATTTTGTATATTTTTAACAGAAATAGTTTAACAAGATAGCAACAAAATTGCTCCTTTTATGTCTCCTTTTGCACTTAAAAAACTTCTGGGAATTAAAAATGCTTTCTTGATGTTCTTTTTTCATGATCTTCACTATGTACTAACTCATCTGCAGTAAGTTTTCTGTTGTAAAGATAGATAGATAGATACATAGATACATAGATAGATAGATAGATGCATAGATAGATACATAGATAAATAGGGAGAGTGGGTGTGTGTGCATGTATGTATGCATATATGTGTATATGTATGTGTGTTTGTTTATTTCTAGTAGATTAGAACAAATCATCACATTGACTGTCCATGAAGGCAGGTCACATTTTGTACCTCTAGTCTAGCATCACTCAACCCAGAGCGGGGGAGACATGTTTCAACACCAGCCCTTTAAAGCCATGACCAATCTTGACTTTTCAGAGTTCTAAGTTCTTTTAAAATACTTTCTTTTCTCCCTTTCATGTTATTATTATGGTCATTGTTTAAAATATTCTTCTTGTTCTGTTGATTCCCCTCTGCATCAGTTCATATAAATATATTCATATTTATCTAAATGTGTCATATTTATTATGATTTATAGTACTACAGAATTCCATTGCATACATATATCCATTTCATTTAGATATCTTCCAATTGGTGCCCACTTTGTTTTCAGTCTTTGCTCATACAAAAACAAAAACAAAACAAAACAAAAACAAGCTGTCTAAATATTCTTGTATGTATGATTCATTTTCCTCTATTCTTGACCTCTGCCAATGTGTCTTCTTGCAAATGGATTCACACTTATATTCCTTAAAATAATGGGGTCTCGTCAGGTAATCTAATTTTAAAAGTTAGAGTACAGAATTATCTCTGCTGAGGTGTATGCTTTAAGATTTAAAAGTCCTGAATTTGGAGTTTTTCTCTAAGGATATTTCCAAGATTTTTGGGGGGTGGGGTGGGGGTTGTCCCTGTTTAGAGGCATGATGCTAAGAGTTTAACCTTTAGGATATATAGTATTGTATGAATACAAAGTATTCTATATACTTTGTTATTGCTTCTCTCCTAGCTCTGATCCTGAGTTAGCTATACTTACCCATTTCAGCCCCAGTTGCCTCCTCACCCCGAAGATGCCTCTGCCCCTGTAGCCTGCTCCCTGTTCCCATTAGTGATTTCTGCCTAGAAGTTCCTTTCTACCTTGTTGTCCTGTTTATAAGCTGTCTTCTCCAATTAGGATGTAAGCTCCTTGATGGTAAGGACTGACTTTCCTTTTGCTTTTATTTGTATTCTCAGGACTCAGTACAGTACCTTGTACTTAACAAGCATTTCTATCTGTCAATCTATCTATGTCTGTCTGTCTGTCTATGTATGCTAAAAGAAGTACCCTAAAACATTGGGTAACCTAATATGACAAATCCTAAAAATGTGGACAAATTTCAAAAATATAAGGTTATAATCTGTACTTCTGGAAAGAAGAACTAAACTGAAGATATTGATCCATTAAAATGATTAAGCCATGTAGCTTTACATTAGACTTCAGAGATGGGTCATATAAAAAACATTACTATCCCCATAGTATAAATCAGGAAACTGAGGCCCAGAGAAGGTTGGTAACTTGCCTTCTCATATAGCAAGTCATTGTCAGCATCTACACCAGCAATCAAGTCTACTGACTCCTAAGTGTTTGCTTTTTCCATTTTTCTACCTCACATAATTTTCTATATTAAATTGCAGTCCTAATAAAGAATTCTCAGTGTCCTTGGTTGTTGGTGGTTGTGTGCTTATGAAATCTTCAAGCTTAAATACTTTAAAGCCTTGAGCTTGGAATCCTTGCAAAGTGATTCCAAATTTGTCACACATACATTTACTTCATTTGAGTATTATTTTTTTAAATATATGTCAGTATTTTAATTATATTGAGCTTAATGTACATGAATATTTTAGTATGCTTCATTTCATTAATGAAAAAGCACTTAAGCTTAAATTGTATAGCTTGTACTTTGATATCTCTAAAATAGATTTATAGTCATCAAAGAGCTGCTGTGTTTTTTCTATTGTTCTAATTTTTTTAATTCATTATGTCTCCATAAAAGAAATCCATAGTAAACATCTCATTTGATTCTACCTCCTTAATTGAATGTGGTAACTGTTGACTACACCTCTTTTAAGATTCCACATTTTAAAATTATATATTGTCTTAATCCCATTTCTAATTGATGGAAACAAGAAAGAATTAAGATCTCCTAAAAATCAGCACAGGAACAACAAACTGAGCACAGCCCATTCAGGAAGTTTCAGCCACAGTACTTGGAACTATTCAGAAGGATCTGAAGCAACCCCACAGTTCACATCTAAAAGAGAATCACAGAATCACAGAAACAGGACTTTCCAATGGTAGGGCCTCAGAATATGAAACATTAGAACATAAAACCACAGAATTCCAGAGCTTGAAGGAATTTTAAAATCACAGGGGACAGCAGAGATAGAAGGACATAGGAGACTATGTAGTTCATTTTCCACATTTGACGGAGGAAGAGACTGAGGTCAAAGAATGAAATGATTTGGCCAAAGACACAGGGATAATTAGTGATAGAGTTGTTACTTATCCCCTTTGTTTCTTTATTCCCAGACCTGTAATCTTCCCATTATGCCAATTTATTGATGACTTCATGTAGGAAGAATAATGTTTTAGTGCTTCTCCTCTTGCTCAGGCAGAGAGAATTTTGCTCAGAATGCACCCGCAGGATTGGGTTGCCCAGAGCCAAAGGGAGAATGGAAGTAGTGACACTGATCATGTCAGTTGTCAAAACCCTGCTCTTGTAAAAAACAGGGGTTTCCTGGCCTGAATTTTCTACACTTAATCTCTTAATTAGTCATTCTAATGATGGAAATAACTGTTCAGCTTTATTTAGTCTGGTATTGTGCAGAGTATATCCACCTGGCCTCATTTCACAACCTGATATTTGTGCCATTAGAATATTTGGGAGATTGCCCATTGCTACTGAATCTATATTTTCAGCTTACTAAGTAAGAACTACTTGTCATTATTCCTTGTTTGAGTCCCATTCTTTCCTACCTCTGATCCTTTGCTCACACTGTTCCTTCCATTTGGAAATCTTTCTCTACCCCCAATATCCTCTTTTTGAAATTTTTTTCATCTGTCAAAGTCTAGTTCAAGAATCAACTTCTCTTTAATCTTTCCTGATCTACCTTGTTCCTACTCTCCTATTAGAAATCATCTTTCCTCCATAAAAATAATCATAGAATTTCACTTGTGCCTCTGGATTAGCACATATCACATATTAAGGAATATCATAGATATTTGTATGTATGTGTATACATATATATGTATATATATTTATCCCCTCTTATTAGATCCTAAATTTTATGTAAATCCCAAGTCTATGTATCTATCTATTTTTCTCAGTATCTAACATACCTTGAATATAGTAGGGACACAGTAAATAATAAAAGTCAGACCATCTATTCCAAGGGCTTCACTTTACAAATGAAGAAACAGGTCAAGATAGTTAAAGTGACTTGTAAAAGCCATAGAATTTAGTTGGTAGCAGAGCCAAGTCTCATGATTTCCAGTACCATGCTCCTTCCACTACACCAGGATTTCTATTCATTACATTCTTGAATGAATGGATGGATGGATGGATGGATGGATGGATGGATGGATGGATGGATGGATGGATGGATGGATGGATGAACATACAGGAAAGAGGGAAGTGTAACAATGGTTTTCTAAAAGCAAAACTTTCTTTGACCCTTCCCAAGGAAGGCCATGGCATAAGCCTGAAAACTAAACCTTTGTGGAATAACCTAGATCAAAAGAGTCTTAGAACATTATTTGTTCAAGTTAAAGGGTGCCTATATCTTTCCCTGAAGAGCTAAGTGAGATTGTAACTGCAGGCATTTGTGTTTCTTGTTTATAAGTCAGATACTGAAGATTGTGTGCAAGGTTTGTGATGAATTAATCCCACTAGCAGATGAAAACAATCATGGGAGAGGTGAAGTCCAGAGACATCCTTAAGGGACCATGCTGACCACTACTCTAAGACAAAGCGAATGTACTATAACATTCCATTTACTCAGGAGGCAGTTTTAGGTAACCTTAATAATCTGGAACACAGCCATGTAGCTGGAATTCAGTGAATTCTTAACAGAAGTGTTTTCTTGAAGCAACAGGGACTGGACCTGTTCTCTCACTGGTATAGAGAAATCCTTGGTTAAGGAACTCCCCTCCACCAAGGCAGATTGGTGCCTTCTTTACAATTTGTAGCCTCAGAGCATTGCTTTGAACATTGAGAGGGTTACTGGCTTGCCAGGGGCAACACAGTCAGTATATGGGTTTTTTGGGGGGGTGGTTTGCGGGGCAATGAGGGTTAAGTGACTTGCCCAGGGCCACACAGCTAGTAAGTGTCAAGTGTCTGAGGCCAGATTTGAACTTAGGTCCTCCCAAATCCAGAGCCGGTGCTTTAATCACTGTGCCACCTAGCCCCCCCCCCCCAGTCAGTATATGTTAGAAGCTGTACTTGAACCCAAGTCTTTCTGATCCTGAAAGCAACTTTCCAATATATCATCCTACCTCTTACCCATAACAATAACAACAATAAAATTTTACTCCAAAGAAGCAACATGGTTTGGTACCCATAGAGCTGGCCTCAGAAGAAGACTATGCTTTAAATAGCACTTCTGACTCATACTGTTTGTGTAACCCTGGACAAGTCACTTAAAACTTAGAACACTCTCAAATTGAGAATGCTCTATAGTGTTCTAGGCAACTCTGTAAAATATGTTACAAAGAATGTTCTTACCTAAAATAGGGAGGGCATTTATTTACCTGAGTTCCCTGTATCAGTCAAATCATAGCTTTTCACCTTTCCCTAACTTAACTTTAACCCACAGGAGAGGTATATATAGCCATTTTAATTATAATAATAACTGGTATAGTGGATTGAATTCAAGTCCTGGAATGGGGATGACTCATGTTCCTTAGTTCAAATCTGCCCTTAGACACTTCCTAGTCGTGTTTCCCTGAGTGAATCACTTAATCCTGTTTGCCTCAGTTTCCTCACCATAAAATAAACTGGAGAAGGAAATTGCAGTATCTTTGTCAAGAAATAATAACCCATATATTTAAGTACTTCAAAATGTATAAAGAACTCTTTTTACAATAAACTCTGAGGTAAATAGTGAAGTATTATTATCCTTATTTTTATAGAGGAGGAAAACAATACTCAGAGAGGTAAGGGAAATGTCCATGGTGACATGCCTAGAAAAGGTAGGAGGTAGGATGTGAACCCAGGATTCATGTGTCACATATGGGTTCAAACACAGATCTCCTGCTTTTAAGTCTTTTTAAATTTTTACCTCTAGGGGCAGCTAGGTGGCCCAGTGGATAGAGCATTGGCCCTAGATTCAGGAGGACCTGCGTTCAAATCTGACCTCAGACACTTAATAATTACTAGCTGTGTGACCCTGGGCAAGTCACTTAACCCCAAGTGCCTCACCAAAAAAAAAAAAAATTACCTCTATATCATGTTGCTCTTGTAGTATATATGGGGAAAAGCAATGAGTATGGGAAATCAACTAACAGCAAGAGCAAGATTCAGAATAAGACTAATCACAATCACCGGCATTTATACAGGACTCTGGACAGATTTTGTATAGTATTTTGCATATATTAATGTGATTTATCCTCCAAATTATCCTGTGAGATGGGTGCTACAGGTATCATGACCTCTGCCATACAGACAAGGTACTGACTAGTACAATTACTACTCAGAGAATTTAAATGACCTGAGTCAGGACAGACAGCCATTGGAGGTGGTGCTTGAATCAAGTTCTGTCTTGACTCTCTGTCCAATACACTTTCCACTGGTTTATGCTGCCTATTGTGTTGTTTAAAAATCTAAATGTGGGTTCTAATCTGTCCCCCCGAGTTTTGGGGGGAAACTGGCTAAAATCACTGATAAATTCACCAAAAGTTTAGGCTTTTAAGAGTTTATTAAAAGATGTAAGATAGTAAAGGGAAAGATTGAGAACAGATTCCTTATAGCACAGAAATCCTAGCCTTCTTAATAGCCCATGTGTAGTCCTGCCACCAAATCGATGTCTCCTATCAAAAAGATAGACATCCTATCTGCCAGCCTCAGCTTCCTACTTCCTGTCCTCCTCCAAGAAATGGGAGGTTCTTCAAGCTGATTGACTGAGAGCAGTCTCTTGTTGATGTAGCAGTCCATAGCCTCTGAGAACACTCCTTCTCAGGGTTGGCTAAATTTAAATTCAAGATCTAATCACCTTTAAGTGGGTACTTAGTAGTTCATCATTCACACCCAATTCAAACACTACTAAGTCAATCAAGTCAGAACCCTGGGCATCTACCAAATTCCATTATTTTACCACACTATGAAACAGCCACTTTTTAAATAAGAGATCAATGTTTACTTATCATTTAGGGTTAAAACAAATGACTTCTTGTTTTAGTGTCCCAATGCTTTGCTACACTACTTCACGACTGATATTTACAAGGAGGAATCAGAATTGTCAAGAATGACAATGGCAACAACCACTACCAACCCCATCATTACCTAGAGAGCATCATCATATGTGTGTGTGTGTGTATATGTATATATATATATATGTGTGTGTGTATGTATGTATTGTGGTAAGATTATTGGAATTTGGCCCTCACAGTATGTGTGTGCGTGTTCGCGAGCGTGCGCGAGCGTGCATATGTGTGTGTGTGTGTGTGTGTGTTGTGGTAAGATTACTGGAATTTGGCCCTCACAGTTTGGCTTGGCAAACCAAATTGTGAGGGCCAAATTCCAGTAATCTTACCACAATATGTATATATGTAGGTGTGTATAAATGTATGCATATATGTGTATATATACATATATATACATTATATATATGTTTGTATAAATGTGTGTATGTATGTATACATATACATACACACATATACATATAGATAATATATAATAAAAATAATAATAGTAGTAGCTAATATACACATATATGTGAGTATGTTAGTCATTATTACTACTACAACTACTACCACTACCACCACCACCACTACTACTTCTACTACTATCACTACTATTACTACTATAATTTCAGCCTAAATCTATGATCATGGCTATAGATTAGTCTTCAGGCTCCTCCTGGCTCTGACATTTCACATTATGTGCTCCAAGGTCCCTTCTGGCTCTGACATTCTCTGTTGTAAGATTCTAGCGTTTCTTCCGGCTCTCAACAATTTATGGTTTTTGAGAAGTCGCAAACCACCTCTTCTAAGAAGTCATGAGCCCTAGAGGGTCAAGTTCCTATGATGGTTTTGATAGGTCCTCTCTGGGCTTGGCAGACACTGTGCTATGTGATAGTGTTTGCCTGCTGAGAGCTTTGGTTCTTGGCATATCTTATTAAATTAGTAAATACAATCCAGGCAAACCCGGAGCTTGCCAGGGCCCTTTCTCTCCAGGTATCCTCAGGCTGAGAAGCACTCCCACAGTGGAGCACGTAGGCAGAACTTCTCAGGCCACACCTTCTGACACCTTCAATGTTCTTTGTAAGCCTGCCAAGTACTACTGCCATGTAATTAATTATGTTGGCAGAGAAATTACTGGAGACCTCTGTGTTTTCCTCCTCTCTGTGGTTTAGACCTTTGAATCACATGATCAGAGATTTAAGTAGAAAGCAACCTTGAGAATTCATCTACCTAAAACCCACCACACCTCCTCTTCCCACTATTGGACAGCTAGAGAAATCAAGGGGAAAATTATTAGTCCTTGGTTGGTTGTAGCATCAAAGAAGAAATTGTGTCTCAGTCTCCTGATTATTAGACTTGTGCTTTAACCAGTATACATCAGTGGCTCCAGGACTGTCCACATTATATTGAAAGATAAGAAGACTCCAGTGACTTGCCCACAATCATATGGCTAGCAAGAGACATTGCCAGGAATAGAACATTGCTATCCCAGCTCCAAGCCCAGGTTTTCCCCACTGTACTACACAATCTTTCATTATTGCATGGCCTCCTAACACAGCCCTCCCTCACTTAAATCCAATTCATTGCAAATCATGACATCTGTCATGGTCCTCTTTGATAAAAAAGGACAAACAACAAAAGCAACAGCCTCCTAACAACTTAAATATTAGTGCATCTGGTTCACAAAAGTAGCGGTGATATGGCTGGGATACTCAGGATTTAGCAACCCTTTTGGGAAGATGAATGAGATAGGGTATAGTTTGTTTGTTTTTTTTCTTAATTCAGTAATATTATTGGTGAAAGGAATCTCCTAGTGATAAATTCTATCAGTGAACATCTTTATTTGAAAGTTGACTAGAGGTCTGATAAGTAAAGTAACTTGGACCTGGGTGCCATAGCCATGATGGTGAAGAGGGAGGACTTTTACCTACATCTGCCTGATTCCAAGGCTAGCTCTTTATCTTCTCCTGAGCCATGCATGTATTATGTGTGTCCGTGTGCACACACATATACAACACAATACACATATATACCTGTATACACACATATGCATATGCATGCATATATAAATAATATGCATATATGTATATATGGGTAGATATAAGTATATATGTATATTGTATGTGTATATATAGGTATGTGTGTAAATATGTGAGTATACATGTATATATTGCATGTGCATGTGGATACATATGCATTAATGTGTATTTACATATATGTGATATTTTCTAGTTAAAATATTACATGCATCTTGCTGAATGGCTAGGGGGTTCATATATACATGCACACCTATAGAGTGGGCATAATTAGATATGCATATATTTTAGCAGTACATATTGAAAATAATTATCTTTCCATGGTGGCTCAAAGTTAATATTATGTTTATATAATATCAGTTAATTCAAAATTCAAAAGTTAGGATTAGTCATATTGTTGATGTATGAAGAGAATGATGAAATCATGATTCTCAAATCAGTGCCTGTCCTCATATCCTTGTCCTGCTGACAGCTCACTCTTTACCCCATGGTCAGTATAGTCCATGAACTATTGTTTTGATATGTACACATACATGTACATATATACATACATGCATTTATATCTGTATCTGTTTAATCTAGATTTTGATATATAGATTATCTGTATATCTTGAAATTCAGGTTATTTTATGTTATACTATATTATATTATAATATAACTTATTATATTTATATTATGTTTCTGGTGTTTACTGTGTTATGGGGAGATACAGGATTTGTGATTGAGTTAGTGAAGAGAATTTCCAGATAAGAAAACTCCCTTTAGCAATGCAGGTCAGCAACTTATCTACAAATTATTACCTTAGAAATTTGCCTATAGTACTGAGGGATTAGGTGACTATTTTAGGTAACAGGTAATGTAGATAGTGAGCCATCCTCAAAGCTAGGAGATTCTGGGTTAATGTCCTTCCTCTGACAAATGCTGTGACCCTCAGTAAGATATGTATGCCTCCATAACACATACATATATCCTATGTCTTCATGTAAAACATGTAAGCACATATATACATAAAGATGATGTATATGTTTTCTCCCTGTGTATTTTGTCTTTAAAGACATCTGTGCATGTGGCTCTCTCTCTATTTCTCTCTCTTTTTTCGCTGTGTATGTATGAGTGTATATAAAGGATCTGTGATTTTATTTGTATAGGAACTCCCATAGCCACAAGGCTAGTAAAAATGAGAGCAACATCAGAATCATAGTCTTCTTGTTTAACTTCATGTCCAATACTCTAAGTTTATCTACTATATCTTTCTGCCTGCTTGTCTCTCTTTCTAGATAGATAGATAGATAGATAGATAGATAGATAGATAGATAGATAGATAGATGAATAACTAAATAGAAATAGAAAGTGATGGATGGATAGAGAGAGAGAGAGGTGGAGAGAGAGATGTCTTTTATAAAAAGAGAAGTATTGACCTATGGAATTCAAATTCTAGTTATGAACCTTAGTAATTATGTGGCTGATGGCAAAGGGAGTTCCCACGCTGATATAACCACAGACCTTTTTCATATATGTATTTATGTTTATATGTATATTTCAATCATCATCAAGATTGCTCCCTCAAAAACCTTATTTGGAAGTCTTCATCAGTTGCTCTGGTATAAAAAAAGGAAATCTATTTGGTGGTTGCCATGCCTTCTTTTTCTACTAAACTAGGAAAGATGTCCACAAATGATAGGCCCACCACTACATGGGAAAGACAAACTATCAAATTAGCAAAGGTTCAAGTATGTGTGTGTATGTGTGTGTGTGTGTGTGTGTGTGTGTGTGTGTGTGTTTCAGTTCTCTTCAAAAAGAGAAGAGAGGTAGTCAATGTACAGTACAATAAAAATAATATATGTGATATATATTTATTTCCTATACAAAAAAGACATGCTTAACACAAAACATTCACTGGCACACATTGACAGAAAGACTTAGCAAATTAAATAAGCAATGCTAACTGCTATTATGCTCTGCCAGGAAGTTGACTTAAAAATATCTAAACATGAAACAATTTTCAAGGCTATCAAATAGGCATTTTACATTTCTCCTGAGCTCTTCATCATCATACTCAAAGTCCATGTCTTCTGGCAAGACAGTTTACGTAGGCTCATGTTCTTGATTGTGCTCATCTTTTCCCAAGAGGACTATAGTAGTTGGAGTAGTTGTTTCTCCTTCATTCCTGAAAAGGACCATCACATCAGGAGGTGATGTCATTACTTGAAGTGAATTGGATTTAAGTGAATGAGGGTTGTGCAGAGTCACCAGCCGTACTCTCTCCTCCAGAGTCATCTGGGTCCAATGGCAAAATATACATCAGGATGAATGGAGATGGTTCCAGATATTTAAGGCAATTGGGATTAAGTGACTTGCCCAGAGTCACACAGCTGGTAAGTATCTAAGGTGAGATATGAACTCAGGTCCTCTTGACTCCAGGGCCAGTACTCTATCCCCTGTGCCACCTAGCTATATGGATACATTAGTAGAGATATTTTGAAGCACAGCCATCACTGATTGTGAGAAGGCAGGATCTCCAAAACTATTAAATGGCCTCTATGCTTGGACATATCCTTCTCAGAATCAATACTCATTCACCAAACATCAAGAAAGAACAAAGAAGAGGCATCCCAAAATTTGGGAGCTACTGTGTGCTCATGGCTACAAAGCACAGGTGACTAAGGTCAACTGCCCTTTTCCCACTCATAGAAAGTTCCAGAGCTACATGATATCATCTGGAGTATCAAAGGAAGATAAAGGGCCAGGTGTGGAATCATTCTTCTTTTCAAAGGTCATATGATCCTCTGGCTTTTCTAGGATTCATTGGCTCCTCTTGTACAGCAGCCTCTAAGGAAGTTGGTTTATTTTCTCCAAGAACTCAGTACTGAGTTAAGTACATGTGGTCAGTTGGAAGAATGTGAGGGGCATCTCTACTTTTGTTTTGTTTTTTGTTTTGTTTTTCAGTTTCCAGTTACAGAGAGTAGATTTCACCCAGTCTTTGGTCACAAAAGTTTCCTGATATATTTCAGAATGGACCCTGATATCAACTTCTGTTTAAGTTGATGTCTTGATAAGTCCTAGAGAGAGCCCAGTTTTCATGTAAACATTTTATCAGAACTATAAAAATGCACTAGAGAGAAGAACGACAAAGAAAAACAAAGAGAATTAACAATAAATTCTTCTTTCTAGTATAGAACTGCACAAGACAACTTCTACAAGTAGAGACAAAGCAGAGGAGAAAACCATTGCAGCAAAATGGAGCTTAACACCAGTCATATCCAGTTGTGGTAACAGGGGTCAGAGATATCTCTCAAACCTGCCTGAACAGGGAGACAGGATTGAGCAGCATGACCTCACCTAGGGCCCTCCAAGGAGCCTGGACCTAGCAAGGGCAAGGCCCATGAACCAGTGGCTCATGAAGAGACAGGAAGTTAGCACTCACAGTCATAGTGTCTGGGTGCTTAAGCTATAGTCACTGTAGGAAACATAGCACACAGGCATCTGGTCCTGGTGGGCCCTACAAATGGCATGAAACTAATGTTCTCAGCTGAGTCACTTCAAAAAATAGAGCCAACATAGAAACAAGGAAGCAACAATAGCAGTGGCCTTACAGTAGAACTGCAACCAATGTAAAAAATAAAGTGAGAGTTTGTTAGGACCATAGCAAGGGATGGAGCCACCTCTAGTTAGGGTTCATAAAAGTAAAATTCAGAGAAGACACAAATATGTGTTGGTCAACAAGGAGACAGAACCAGATGCCAGGGGTGTGCTTAATACTAGTCATCTAATTCAGTACTCAGGTATCAGTGGCATCTAGACAGTAGCAGGGATGGGATCAAGCAGAGCTTCTTTATCCCATCCAAGAATGAGGAACAGCATGGAGTCAGGGATTGGAATAAATTTATAATCCAAAAATGGAGAATTGAGTAAAGAGAAGAAAATACCAAGCACAATAAAGAAATAATATGGATTAAAAGAAGCCTGTTAGTTAAACTCAGAAGAAGGTTCTCTAGAATAAATATAAGCAGAACTTCAGAGAAAAGAATGACTTGGCTACAAAGATTCCAAGAATATGCAGAAGAAATAAAGCAAGAGATAAAAATAAATCTAGAACTATGGAGGGAAAAAATATAAGAAGAATAAGTAAGTTATAACAGAAGGTAGAAAGCATGACCAAAATAGTGTATTTCCTCAAAAATAGAATAGAGCAAATGAATTCAGTGATTCCATGAGCCAAAAAGAAATATTAGAACAAAGTGAAAGAATTTTTTTTTAAAGTAAGGTATCAATGATCAAAAACAACCAAACTGACAAACTGATTGAGAAAAGAAAGTAAGATTTATTATACTCCCTAAAAACCATGACCAAAAAAAAAGAACCTTGATACCATAAAAATGTCCAGATATATTAAAACTAGAGGACAAAGTGAAAATAATAAATGTCCAATGATCACTCCCTGAAAGAAACTTCAAATTGACAACATCCAGGAATACAATAGCCAAAATTCAGAACTTCTAAGATCTTGAGGGCTGGTCCTGACTCATGCTAGTCTTTTTAGGTCAAGTACTGAAACAAAATGAGACATTTGTAATTCATTCAAGACTTAACAAATGACACAATTTATAGTCATATCAGGGGAAGATATTCATTATGGATATACTTTGAGGATGTCATATTGATGCAAGTGAATATAGCTGCTCAGTGAGGGTAATATCATCTATTCATGGTCAGAAGGCTTAGGGAGGGAGCTGGGGCTCATCATGGCCTCAGGTACTCAGGTGCTCAGCAACTCACATCAACAACCTGAGCCAGTCCCTTTAGTTAATTAGCCATAAGAAGACTTTTAATAACTCTTAAGGAAAAGAATTAACCTAATCAGCATGGGGAAGTAGACCAGCCCACATGGTAGAACCCTAAAAAATATTGTTTCTATCACACAAGTCAAAGTAAAAATTAAAGAGTTTATGAATCAAGGAACCACAGTGAGAATCACAAAAGAGTACATTTATTAATTATTAGAATGGAGAAAAAGGCTTGGAATATAATATTCCAAAGGATAAAAGAAAAGTCTCTGACACTGTATGACCTTGGGTAGCATGGTTAACCTTTTAAATCCTCAGTTGCCTCAACTGTAAAATGAAGGATTGGATTAAGTGGCCTCTGAAGGTCCTTCCAGCACTAGACCTATACACCTATGAGTTTGTATTATAAACTTAAGATGCACAACCACATGTAAATACGCTGAAAAACTAAGAATAAGCTTTCAAGGTGTTAAAAAAAATGTATTCTTTGGGCAGCTAGGTGGCACAGTGGATAGAGCACCGGCCCTGGAGTCAGGAGTACCTTAGTTCAAATCCAGCCTCAGACACTTAACACTTACTAGCTGTGTGTCTGACCCTGGGCAAGTCACTTAACCCCAATTGCCTCACTTAAAAAAAAAAACAAAAAACCTTATAAAAAAATTGTATTCTTAACAACATAGAGGGCTTCAAAGCATTCCTGACAAAAACACCAAAGAACCCCGTTAATATAAATATGGGAAACAAGAAAAACCTAAAATGTAAAATACGTTTGAGTAATTGGAAAGGGCTAAATGATGATATAATAAAGCAAAATTAATAAGTGAACAGAAAATAGTAGGAAAGAAAGAAGGAAATAAAGAAAGAAAAAACAAAATAAATAAAAATTAAAAAGTATGAATTATAATCTTTAGAGCAATCATGGACAATAAGCCAATATCAGTATTGCACCTATATGTACCAAAGAGCATAACATCTAATTCATAGGTGAAAAATTTACAGATTTAAAATATAAATTTACAGATTTAAAATATAAAAATGGTAATGAAGTAACAACAAATTATTTTAACTTTCCTCTCTCCAAGACAGACAAATCTAACAGCTAGCTAAATGAAAGAGAAAATATAAACTGATAGAACTTTCAGGGAATTTGGAGCTGAAAGGTTAATGGCCTTATCTGAGGCTATAATAATGGAGTCTAAGTTTTAGAAGTTTCTAACAAGTTAAGAAGTCTTAAATTATAGACCTAGTAATATGGCTACTACCTGAGAACCCATCAGGCTAAATTCAGAGATCGTCATGAAGCTATTATTTTGGAGGAGGAAGAGGAGGAGGAGGAGGAGGAATAGTAGTAGTAGTAGTTGTGATGGAAACTCAAAGTTCCCTAAGAAAATCATTCATCTTTTGAAGTATTTGAAGTTAGCGTAAAAATGGATAGTCTTTTCTTTATGAGAAAGACATAAAATCTACCACTAGACTAATATTCAAAGCCTGTTCAGTTTTATAGGACCGACTAGAGCTTGTGCTCTGTTGATATGGTCTTCGGATTCCTCTTTCAAAGCAATGACATTTAGAAGCACTGGAAGGGGACTGAAAACAGAGGACCACCCTAGCTAAGTTTGGAGAAGTTCATCACCATTAGCTTAGTCACCGTGATGAAATTCTTGGCCACAGGGACAAACCAGTTGCCAAGGGGGAGATTGGTTGTGATTTGCATGAGTGGAAGGAACACCCACAATGACAAATTCACAAATCTTTTGAAGTTTTAAAGCATAAGATGAATAGCTCCTTCCAACCAAACCATGTAATTTCAAGCCAAAGCTGGATATTTTCATCAGGGGAACAATAAGATCTCTCTGCAAGTCTTGCTTTGCAAGTGTAGTACCTCTAGGCATGGCACTTCCAGGACCCCAGCACCTAAACCTGCTTGCTTTTGCTAAAGGGATATGCCCTTTTCCTCCACCCTAGAGAAGAGGATGTGTAGTCAAGGGACAGAAGTAACACAACCTTTTTCTCCACTCTTCTCTTCCCCTGGCATCAGGGTGGATATAATTCTGCTCATGCATTATTGATAGGCCCAAAAGCCTGCCAAGTCAGCCTGCTTTTTTTGTGACAGACAAAGGCGGGTACAAGGATGGCACCTCTCAGTGCTTGGGGCCCTGCTTTCATTAAGAACATTTTCTGCCTGTTCTCCAAGGGCATCCTCTGTCAGTGACTGCCACACAACAGAAAAAAAAAAATGGCTTTGAAGTCCAGTGAATAGAAACAAAATGAATTAGCGTTCAGGTGTTCTTGCAACCTGATCACAAAGGCCCAATTCAGAACTGTCCTTCACACCTTTTCACTTGTCCCTGTATAATCCCAACACATCTTTGTGGCTCTCTGCCTTTATTTCCCTGTTCACCATTTCCCTCCCCAGGCCCTTGATTTCTTAATGCTTGCCAGTCCTCCAGGAAGACACAAGCACTTTCAGTTGTTGAGTGATTAAATATTTATAATCAGGGCAATGAGTGGGGTGTTGAATAATAAATGCTAAGGTTGAAGTGGCCTTAGATAATTTCTGCAGATTTCTTCATCCATGTCTCCTTTGATTCGAAGGGAAAAATCCCTTTAATTAACTTTTTTTTTTTTTGCAGCTGTGACAGTTGATAGTCCTTTAGTACCGTTATGTTCATGAACCTTCACCTTTCCACTGTGCAAGAGCTACTATTAAAACCTTCAAGAGACATGTAAACACACTCCTGGTTGTTGCATCCCACCTTATTTATCCATCCACTATCCTAATGAAGTGTACTTCGTTCAAAAATGTAAACTCCTATGCTAGAGATTCTCTGCAGTACCATGTCTGTGCATGAAGAAGTTTGGGTATAGCAATAACAAGAATGGGGCTGAGGAAATGACCGTTCTTTCATCTTCAAAGTACTTGAAACCTATTAGCTAATTAAAGTATTAACCCTTGGCAGGGAACTTTAACACCCACATATTTACTTTAAGGATTAGGTATTTCATCAGTGAAGTTAATCAGCCTCAGTATACCCTAGAAGCATTTTTTCATGAAATTTTAGGGATTAAAATATTTATCAGCTGGTGGCCCACCCTCTTTTGATGAGGCTCTCCTCACTTAGCTCTCCAGGGAACAAATGTATCATCAGCTCATCTTGGGACTTGGATTTGAAGACTTCAAAGTTTAATAGAACTGGGTCAGAGCTTGTAATCTCCTGTCATAACCTTCTAGGAACCAAAGTCACCTTCATAACATGATTAAAAATCAGAGGATAGCTTTAATCAAGACATCACCAGAGTGTGGATAAATAATAGTAATGATAACTGGCATTTATATAATACATTTCAGTTCATGCAGAATAGTTCTTTCCTGACAACAACCCAATGAGTTAGATTGTACAAGAATTATTATCCTGCTTTTTATAGATGAGGAAACTGAGACTCACAGAGGTTAAATGTCTTGTCCCTTATCACAGAGTTTTTAAGTGTCAGAGCTGAGCAATAATTATGGTTTTCTGTCTCTAAATCCTATAATCTTTCCACTGAGCCATAATATCTATATAGTGGAGTCAATTGAAGGCACAAAGCTTAAAGCACAAAGCTATTAAACCCAGGTTAAATCAAAAATGTTATAAGAAAATAGAATTTGGGTGTAGAATATCAAATATTTCTGGCTAATTGGTATATTTCATTTGAGATAATCATTCCAAGATTCATATATAGAACTATATGTAGCTGGGATTGTAGGAATGGTCCTGTACTTAGAACATACAGAATATTCTCTTCCTGGTACCTACCACACACGGAGGTTTGGTGACCCTGCTTCTAGAAATGAATAGTGGAGGGGCCCATTTTCTAATTCAGAGCAGGCATAGGTATTCTTTGACTATTTATTGTTAATGTACTGGTAATGGCAAAAGCCTCTTGACTGCTGAGCCAAAACTGAATATGTATACAAAAGGGTAGAATGCATAAAATCTGTCTGTCTCTGTCTCTGTTTGTCTACCCCCGCCCCACACCTTTCCCCCAAAGAAAATCTGTGGGCCTCTGGATGGAGAACATGTTTTGAGGCCTCTCTTCTTACCAACCATGTGGCCATGAGCACATTCTAACACTTGTGTGTGTGTGTGTGTGTGTGTGTGTGTGTGTGTTCATTCATTACTTATCTTAAGTGAATGAGGATCAATGGTAGAATGGACTAGGATATGATCTTATAATCTTCACAAGGTTGGAAAAGGCAATGAAAGTTTGGCAACTGGAAGTTATAGCAGTTTACCATATAGCAGAGCCCAGAGAAAAACAGGTATAGAACAGCCATTCACTTGATCCAGTTCAGCAGTGGATTGACTTTACTCCTATATGACCTTATAAGCAAGGAAGCAACTAGTCCGTGGCTTGATGGTATGGCGGGTTTTTTTTGGGGGGGGAGGGGGTTTGCACTTGTGTCCTTGCTATAATTTCTCAGTCCATACTCTTTTATAAAAGAGCTGATGGGGGCAGTTAGGTGGCACAGTGGATAAAGCACCGGCCCTGGATTCAGGAGGACCTGAGTTCAAATCCAACCTCAGACACTTGACACTTACTAACTGTGTGACCCTGGGCAAGTCACTTAACCCCCATTGCCCAGAAAAAAAAAAAAAAAAAAAGCTAATTGATGTGAATTGGTCAATTGATGTTATGATTTCAACTGGTTAGGTGATATTGGAGAGAAGAGAAATGTTAACTCTTAGTTGATATTGGGGGAGACACATCAGATAGGGGCTCATGAGTAGGAATATTAGAAAGACACATTATAACCCTTCATGGAAATACCTGTACCCCTAATGGGAGAAGTAGCTACCTGGCTATTAAGACCCAATATATTATCCTCATTTAGATTTGGGTGAGTAAGCCTAGAGCCTATATTACTTTCCAATAGCATCCCTATATTTAAGGAATACAGGGATATAAGAAATATATAGGAATAGTGAACTACTTGAAAATGTGCAAGGGAAGAAAACAGAATGAACTTTAAGAAAATCATTTTGGTGGCTATGTTGATGAAGGATTGGAGTAGAAAAAGACTAGAGAAAGAAAAATCGCTTAGGAAGCTATTGTAGTTGCCCAAAGAAATAGAACATTTCAGAAAAGATCATTTCCATACACATAACAAAACACAAAGAGAAGATTTTGCATGAAACTGTAAATTTCTATTTCATACTACTTGTTCTTATACCTTTCTTCCCTAATGTTCCTACTTATCTGTGCTTCCTCATCTCCTCTCCTTGCCTCCCTTCTCTTTTCTTCTTTCCTCTTTTCTTCTCTTTTTTTCCTCTTCTACATTAGACAAATCTCTTATCCTCTCTTTAACATTAGACAAATCCTGTGGTGTATACTAGGGGCAACTAGCTGGTGCAGTGGATAGAGTGCTGGGAATAGAGTTAGTTGACTGGGCCTAGAGTCAGGAAGACTCATCTTTGTGAGTTGATATCTAGGCCTAAGAGACTTACTAGCTGTGTGATCCCTTTCATTTACCTCTGTTTGCCTTTGTTTCTTCATCTGTAAAATGAGCTGGAGAAGGAAATGGAGAACCATTTCCATATTTTTTTCAAGAAAAACCCAAAAGGTATCACAAAGAGTCAGACACACCTGAAACACCTGAACAACCACATGGTGTATACTTGTGATTAGTCTTTACATATGCTCATTGAAGTAATGACTACTTTTTGTAAAGTTATTAATTTAGTTTCAAAAAAAATTTTTAATATGGGCTTTCAACCTTCTTTCTAAAGTTATTATTATTACAAATAATAACAATAACAACAATAATAGCCAGCATTTTCATAGCCCCTATTATGTACTAATCACTAAGCAAAGCACTTTACAATTAAATCATTTGATCCTCACAACAACCCTGGGAGGTAGATACCACTATTATCTCCATTAAACAGTTGAGGAAACTGAGACAAACAGGGCTTAAAGGAGTTATCCAAGATAACATATTTAGTAAGTATTTAAGGTCAGATTTAAACTAAGGTCTTCTAATTTGGTTCTAATAAAAATGATAATAACAATAACATTATACCACCATCATCATTATCATTTCCATATCTCCCTGCCATTACTATTTCTTTTCCTCTGTAACACCAGAAATTACTTCATTTTTGTAAATCCACGTTGTTGTGTACATGCCATTTCCTCATATCAGAATTCTGGCTCCTTATATTATTGTGCTATAAGAAATAACAAGCAGGATGAGTTCAGAAAGGCCTGGAAAGACTTGTATGAACGGATGTATAGTGAAGGGAGCAGAACCAAGAGAACATTGTGTACAGTGACAGCAATATTGTTTGATGAAGAACTGTGAATAAAAACTATTCTCAACAATACGATGATCCAAGACAATCCCAAAAGGACTACTGATGAAACATACTATCCACCTCCAAAGAAAGAACTGATATTTATGGAACACAGACTGAAGCATGCTATTTTTCACTTTTTCATTTTTTTCTTTTATTCAAGTTTTCTTGTACAAAATGACTAATATGGTAATGTTTTACATAATCATACATGTATAACCCATATCTGATTGCTTACTGCCTCAGGGAAGGTGGGGAGGGAAGGATAAAAAATGGAACCCAAGACTATAAATAAAAATGTTTATTATTTTAAAAAAAAGAATGCTGCCTCCTTGTAGAAAAGGATGACTTTTGCTTCTTTATCTCGCTCCATGAACTTATTAGCATACTGCTTAGAACATAACAAGAGCTTAATAAATGTTTGGTGTTTGACTGATAGTGTCCTTAGGGCATAGGACAGTATATAGTAGGTATTTAATAAATGTTTTTTGAATTGGCTTCAATTTGAAAAATGAAGGAAATGGACTCAGTGATCTCTAAAACTCCTTCTAGCTCCAAGTCCCATGACTACCTAATTTTAAGCCTCACGTCTCTCAGGCATATAGGTATTTTACAGGGAATTTTCTCAAACACTAATGCCCATAGCAGTAGTTGAAGCACCAGCTTGCTTTCTTTTTTTCCCTTAATAAACATTTTAAGTTTAAAGTTCCAAATTCTATCAATAATATTTCTATTAAGTTAATTAAGCTAATATTGCAATCCTTCTCTCCCTCCCTTACCCCCTCCCTAAGGAAGTAATCAATCAGATATAGGTTATACATGTTTAATTATGTAAAACATTTTCATGTTAGTCATTTTGTTTAAGAAAATTCAAATAAAAGAAAAGATGAAAGATAGTGAAAAATAGCCTGCTTCAGTCTGTGTTCAATCAATATCAGTTCTTTCTTTGGAGGTAAATAGAAAGCAAGCATTTTCTGAGAATCATACAGCATAGCATGGAAAAGTTAACAGAGAACTGTCATTCCTTACTTTGTCTAATCATATAGTTTCCCTTTCCCCACCAAAGGGGGCTAATTGCAAAGCCTCCAATAGCTCCATAGATTTATAACCAGTGACCAGACTGGCTGATGCTTTTGAAATAACCCTACCCCTGTCAATGCCACAGCTGAGCATTGCACTAGAAGAGCAGAAAAGGCAAATGAGTACCCTGAAACAGAAGGCACCAGGTAAATGTGAAAAATGTTGCTCAGGAAGATTAATCCTTCCTCTAGTCCTTTGGTAAAGCAATAAAAGTGTTATGATTCATTTCTCCCATTATAATGGAGGAGGCAATTAGTAATTACTGGATTTATGGTATTTGTTGTGTTAAGTCGACCAATAAAATAGACAATACAACTGGTTGCTTGATATTTCGGGGGTGGGGGGGCTTATCTTGCTTTTGAAACAGTGATCAGGGCATTAAGAGTGCAGTCAACTACTTTTTTTTGGGGGGGGGGCAGGGCAATGGGGGATAAAGTGACTTTCCCAGGGTCACACAGCTAGTAAATGTCAAGTGTCTGAGGCCAGATTTGATCTCAGGTCCTCCTGAATCCAGGGCTGGTGCTTTACCCACTGCACCACCTAACTGCCCTGCAGCCAACTACTTTGACCTTTACTTTATATAAAGAAAAGAAAGATGAACCTTTAGTATATGCCGAGAAAGTTGGAATTCTAATGCTTTCTACCATCTCTCCCTCTCCCCCTGCAAATTTATTTCCATGAAAGGTTAAAGCCATGGAAATAGAATTGGTCAGGTGATCAGAAATTCTGGGTTCTAGTGCCAGTTTTGCTGTTTTTTTAACTGTCACCTTGACTAAATCACTTTATTCCCCATGACTTAGTTTCTTCAACTGAATGCGGGGGTCACGAAAAATGTGGCAACAGTAAAAGGTTACATACCCCTATTTTACCTAACCATATACCCGGGGTGTGTGTAAAAATGTCTCAGTTGAAAAGGGGCTGAGAGTGGAAAAGGTTGAAGAATCTCTGTCATAGAAGATAGATAATCAGCACCAAAGGAGATGATATTTGTTAAGTGCTGTTTCAGCATGAACTATTATAATTATAGCTTTTGATTGGGATCTCAGGATCTGGGTTTATATTATCTACAGTACTGTTATATTATCTATAGTACTATTATCTTCTGAGTACTCAGAGTACTGTTGGAGTGTCAAGGTATAATTTGTTGTTGTTCAGTCATTTTAGTTATGTTCAACTCTTCACCCCATTTGGGGCTTTCTTGGCAAAGTTACTGGCATGGTTTGACCTTTCCTTCTCTAGCTCATTTTACACATGAGGAAATAGAGGCAAACAGAGTTAAATGACTTGCCCAGGGTCAGTGTATAAGCCTGGATTTGAACTTAACTCTTTCTCATGTCAAGCTTGGTACTCTATCTACTGTACTGGCTAGCTGCCATATAAAAGTAAAACAACTTTTTTTTTTTTTTACTAGGAACATAGAATTTAGAGTTAAAAGGTCTCTTAGAAGTCAACTTATCCAATTGCCTCATTTTACGGTTGTGGAAACAAATCTCAAAGGATTCAAACTTTGTCCCTCTGACTCAAAATCTGGTTCTCTTTCTACATTGTTATTAGTGTTGTTGTTGTTGTTGTTGCATTTCTTTTTTTCCCCCAGTCCAAACCTCTTTATTGTGGGGGCCTCTGTATTAAGAAACTTCTTGTGGGAAGGAAAATCTCCAATTGTCCCGAAGCTCATAGTATTAGAGATTTATTTAGGGACACTTAGAAGTTAAGTGACTTGCCTAGGTTAAGCCACATACCTAAAACATGTATCAGAATTTGAACTTGAACAGCTTTGTCTGACTCAAGCCAGCTCTCTATCCACTATGCTACTCTTACCTTCCATAGATTATTAGCATCTTGGCATTTTAGCTAGAAAAGGGGAACAGGAAAAGAGATTAAACATTTATTACATAGCTAATAAGTGCCAGCCACTTATTAGAAGAAGCTTAACAGCTTCTACATGCGCTGCCTTCAGCACATCCTTGGCATATCTTGGTCAGATAGGATCACCAACACAGAAGTGCTCCAGCGCGCGCAACTTCCGAGCATCTACATGCTACTGAAACAAAGACGGCTGCACTTCCTCAGTCATGTGCACCACATGCAAGACAGGCGCATTCCTAAAGACCTACTCTATGGCGAGTTAGCCTCAGGCCAAAGACCTGCTGGACGTGCTACAGAGATGTATGCAAGTGAGACTTGAGGGCTCTGGGAATAGACATCGGCAGCTAGGAGGAGATGGCCAAGGACCATACCCGATGGAGTTCAGTACTCAGAAGCAGCTTTAGCGCAGCTAAGATGGGCCTTCAAGCTCAGGAGGAAGAAAAACGAATGATTCACAAGAACTGACGGGCAACAGAGAGCGCAGTTTTCCGATGCCCTCCTTGCAGCAGGAGCTGAGGCTCCCGTATGGGACTGCACAGCCACACTGTGGCCTGTGGCTCTTCAAGGCACTGATCCATGGTCATCCATGACTGGTAGAAGCCTGCTACTACTGTGCTAAATGCCTGAGCAGCCATCATGTAGTCTAACATTTAGTTAAATAATAAATCCTTACTAAAACATTCTTGATAAGTGTCATCCAACAAACATCACCTCCAATGATGTAATGTGGAGTTCATCACCTCTCAAGGTTGCCCTTGGTATTTAACATAGCTCTAATTGTTCAGAAACTCTTTATAAGGCAATGGAATTGCAATGACTTGATGTAATTTTTATCCTTTGCTTCTCCAGGCTAAACAGCACCTATCTCCCATGGATATTATGAGGATTCAATGAGATGATATTTGTTAAGTACTCCTTCCAACTAATACATACACTATCCATGGAAGTAGTAAGCTTAAAATTAGGCATCACAAGGGTGCTCAGTAAACTCTGGGTCAATGAGCAGCAGTTCCTATTTTTTTTAACATTGTTTTGAATTCCTGATATTCTAGATCATAGAAGCAGCCAATATTACATTATCTGTGGTGAATAATTTCTGTTTTGGGGAGGTTTGAGAACTCATGGGGATATTCTGATATTCTGGGGCAGAACATGTGTTTGGTTTTGAAATAGAGCTCCAAACTACATCTGGCCCTACTCTTTTCCCACTACCTCTGAGCTTGTATTAAAAAATCAAATCCCTAGCATCAGTGTGGAACTGGGAGGTGCCATTCTACTAAATCTGAGGGAAAGTACTGAGCACACAAGTTGGGCCAGTGCTGTTCACCCAAAATCATTTGTGGCAGAAATCTAGGTTGGTATACTGTGAATTGCCCAGAATGGCAGGAGGCTGTAACAGTTTGAAATTTATTCCCCAAGAAAACCACCATCAGATGGGAGGGAGAGAATCAGAAAATGAGCAATAAGGGACCCATATGTTATAAAGAGCACTGGAGCACATGATACATCCCAGGGTGATCTAACCTACAAATCTCAGTTTAAACATAAATGAAAAAAAAAAAAGATGGCTTTTCTATAATAAAGAAGTATTTGAAACATTTGTAGAAAGAAAACCAGACCTGATAAAATAATTTGCTTTTCAAATACCCCAGGGGACAGAAATGCAAGAAGGGTGAAAGAATGCAGTATCCAAGTACAGCAAGAGCAATAGAGAGACCAGTTGAGGGAATTGTTCATATCCTTTGACCACTTTATCCATTGGGATATGACTATTTATCTCCTATATTTATTTCCTATTCATCTTTGTTACTTCCCTCTACATTTTAAAGGAGCCTTATAAAAATAATGACAAATTGATATGCCCTTTTGTTTTGTTTTATTTTTAACTCCCCATTGGGCTATTTCTCACTACAGAAACAAGCTAAAGGGTTCAAAGTCCTATATTACTCATTCATTATATGTTATCTGACCTGGATGGGTGAGCAAATATCTATTTGAAAGTCTGAAATTACTTCCAAGAGTATTTGGAATGCATGCTTTTCTTCCAAAAGCATCTTTTGGTAGACTCATGTTTGAGTCCTGCCTTCTATACTTGTTAGCAGTGTGCTTACAAGCCAGTTTAAGCCTCAATTTCCTCATCAACAAAATGGGGATAATCACACTTATATTACTGACTTTAAAGCCCTATCTTTTACAAGGATTTTCTCAATCATAAATCACTAAAAAAAAAAAAATGAGCTATTATTATTAATTGAGGTAGTCCTTCAATTACAGTGTCAATTGGGGCTGTGCTGAGATAGAGTAAACAGAAGAGGGAGAATCTAAAGCCCCTCTCTCACTTAATCCTACTCTATCTTTGTGGATCTTTTTTTTTTCTCTGAAGGTGGGGGAAAGATCTTAAAATGTCGGTTAGTCTCTAAAACTCCAGGTGAGGAAACTTTCAATGAATGGCATACAAGAAAGTACTCTGCAACTTAGAATTTTAGAGGGATGACCAGGGTTTCAAGGTTAATGTATCTCCCTAGGGCCATATAGCCAGTATACATCAAAGATAAAGATTTAGGGGCGGGCAGTGGATAAAGCACCGGCCCTGGAGTCAGGAGTACCTGAGTTCAAATCCAGCCTCAGACACTTAACACTTACTAGCTGTGTGACCCTGGGCAAGTCACTTAACCCCAATTGCCTCACAAAAAAAAAAAAGATAAAGGATTTGAACCCAGGTTTTCCTAAATTTGAGGCTGGTCAGCCCAGGATCCAATATCTCCTATCTCTCACTGTCATATAGATAAGCAATGGGCCTTATTACCAAGGCAGTTGGGCACCTTCTCTGAATGTTAGAGTACTAGAGACTTGCCTTGAAAACTGAGACTGATTTGCCAAGGGTCACATTGTCAGTATGTGGCAGAGGTCAAACTTGAAATCAGGTCTTCCTGTTTCAGAGGTTAGCTGTCTATCTGCCATGTTATAGCACTTCACTATTATAAATAGTACTGTGGGTTTTTTTCCTTTCATACAATAGATTAAAATGTCACTAGATAATCTCATTGATTTAAAACTAATTTCCTAGATTAACATGTTTCCTGGGTAACAAACACACTACAATGTTTGATAATTATTATTATATCACCTTGACATTCTTTTAATGGCAGTTTCATTGAGCTCCACCAGAGCAATACAGGTGTCCAAGCTCTATTTGCTCAGCTTTAGACCACTTTGTTTGTTTTGGGGGTAGGGATTGAGTACAAATGATTTGGACAGCTAAGCTTGAGTGACTTGTCAGGAGGCATTATGTTCCTGTATTTCTTTGGAAAACTTATAAAGTTAGTTTGGAGCTAGTATAAGTCTCACTGAACCCCTCATAACCTGTGTCTAATGGAGCCATAGGATCACTGAACAATAGGGATTACAGGTGGAGGAGACCTGAGATATAATCTAGTCTGGGCCCCTGGTTTTAATGAGGCCCAGAACAGTTGAAAGAATTGACTAGGTGGTACATATTAAGTTTTAGAGCTGAGATTCAAATTCAAACCCTTCAAGTGAAAATCAAAGTTTTTAAAATTTTTTTTTTCTGTGATACCAGAAGTCTCATAAGTGAAACTCTATTGTTATTGTTCAGTCATTTTTCAGCCATCCCCAACTCTATGTGACCCCATTTGGGGTTTTCTTGACAAAGATACTGGAGTAGTTTGCCATTTCCTTTTCCAACTCATTTGACAGATGAGGAAATTGAGGCAAACTGAGGCAAACAGGAAGATGAATCTTCTTGATGCTAGGCTAGGCACTCTAACCACTGTGCCACCTAGCTACCCAAAACTCCATTAACTCACCTAAAATTGGACCTACACACTGAGCTCAAGTTAACACAGTACAGATCAGAATACAGATTTATCAAATCTTAGAATCATTTAATGGTAGAGATGGAAGAGACCTCAGCGGTCATCATTGCTGATATGGGAATGCCCTCTATACTTATAAGAGGTTAGATGTCCAATATCAGCCTGAATATCTCCCAACATAAGGATTGCTTCTTCACAAATAGTAGCACATTTTACTTTTAGACAGCTCTGTTAGGGTAGGGGAAGTTCTTTACACTGAATCAAAATACTTTCCTAACAACTTCTGCCAGTTGGTCCTAGGTCTTCCATTTGAGGAATCATGTATGTATATACATGCACACATACATGTGTGTATATACATGTATACACACATTTACACACATATTTGTACATGAATGTGCACACATGTACATATTCATATGCTTATACATATATGTTTATGGATACACATACACATATGCATATACATACACATTAAAAAAATGGTCAGCTAGGTGGCACAGTAGATAGAGTGCCAAGCTTGGAGTCAGGAAAACTTGAGTTCATATCCAGCCTCAGACACTTACCAGCTATGTGATCCTGGGCAAGTCACTTAACTCTGTCTCAGTTTTCTCATCTGTAAAATGAGCTGGAGAAGGAAATGGCAAAACCACTCCATTATCTTTGCCAAGGAAACTCCAAAAGGAGTCACAAAGAGTCAGACACAATTGAAAATGACTAAACAATACAAACACACACACATAAACATATATACATTTCCATACATGGATATGTATACATACATACATGTATTTATAGTCAAACCTCATAAATTTGCAGATTACATATTTGTGAATTCAGATACTTGCTAAAATTAATTTGTAATCCTCTAATCAATGCTTAGACACTTTCATGGTCATTTGTGGACATGCACAAAGAAGCAAAACATTTCAGGTGCCAGATGAACATGTTCCCAGCTGAGATGAAACAAGGAGATATTCTGCCCTTTTGTTTCAGCTTTCATAATGTAAACTAGAATCTTTTTGCTGTCTATTTAATGCCATGTTTCTTGCATTTTTGTGCTTTTTGTTGGGGATTTCACTGTTAAAATGGCCCCCAAGCACAGTGTTTAAGTATTAAGTAGTCCTCCACACAAGAGGGTTATGATGTGCCTTACAGAGAAACTACATGTGTTAGATAATCTTTGTTCAATTATGAGTTAAATAGGGTGTCTTTGAACAGAAACACACATAAAACAAGGTTATGTATTGATAAGTTGATGAAAAGGCTGTGACCAGAAGCTTAAGAGGAATCTAACCTTATATTTTATCCAGGAGCAAATGTTCAGTATTTGCTATTCCAGCATTTACAGTGGCTTTATAGAGCATAATCACTGTGAATAATGTGAATTGACTGTAGATCTACAGTATGATATATGTGATAAATGTGTGTATATTCACAAATATATTTATAGATGCATATGTACATATAGCCTCATATTCAAATCAATGTAAATCTGATATATGTACAAACAATATGGTATATATACTATGTTATGTATGGTATATAGTATATATGCTATGTGTGATATATATTTTTTCTCTCACACTTGATGGTCCTTTAGATTTTTCAGGACAATAATAATGAGCCCCCCTGAGTCTTTCTCTCTTAGATGATTCAGTAGCCTTCCAGGAGACTCTTGCAGCAGTTCAAGGATAATGGAATTGAAAAAAAAAAAATTCTAATTTCAAAAGGTTTGGAAATTAATATAAATACTTTTCATATGTCATTATTTATGTACCTAGCCCTATTCTTGGTGCTCTGGTATCTGAAAATATAAGAGACTTAGCAAATACCTTGGAGTGTTTAGAGTTTAATCACATAAAAAACACAAGGAAAGACAATCACACTTATCACTAGCAAGTAATTCTAAGGCTATGTAGAACGAAATGAAGTAGAGGATACAAATACATATACAAGAGTAGTTCAAAGAGGAAAAGGTGACAGCATCATGTGACATAACAGTCAAGAAATCCACATTTTAATCACGGTTCTCATTTCTAAAGTGAATTGGATTTGACCATCTCAAAAGTCCCTAAAATTTGATGATTCTCTAACTGCAATAATCTGGAAAAACTTTATGAGATAACTGAATGTGAAGTAGGCTTAAAGAAGTATAAGATTTAACCCAGTAGAGAGAAAGAGCAATGGTGTTCCATGTGGAAAGAAGAGCATAATTGGGGGGCAAAGCCAAAATGGTGGAGGAAAGGTAGCAACTTTCTAGACCTCTCCCCAAAACTCCTCCAAATACCTTCAAATAATGCCATAGGACAATTGTTGGAGCAGCAGAGCCCCAAAAAACTACAGGGTAAAATAATTTTCAAAGTAAAGACAGCTTAGAGGGTCGGCAGGAAAGGGCTGTTGTACCAGGGTGATAGTGGAGCACACTGAGCAGCCCCAGCCCCAGCCCCAGCCCCAGCCCCAGAGAACCAGGCCTTGGGAGCCTCTGACTCAACTGTGGCAGCAGCTGCTTCTGGAACTCAGCCCATAGACAGAGAGAGGAGGTCAGATCACAGCACAGACCCAGCCTGGAACAGACAGTGCTTCCAGGGCCTCAGAAGCTTTGGCACCAGCAGCTTCTTCTGAGGCTCAGCTTGCAGACCAGTTAGGGGGTTCGGTGGTTAGATGGAGTGAAGTGGCTGTGGTCTCTACTGGAGTTGGGGCAAAGCGCCCAGGTTATGATCCAGTGGGCTTACTCTAGTGGTGGCGGCCCAGTGGGGGAGGGGCACAGGCATGCCAACCTTCCAACCATAGAGAATCAGATTTCAATTAAACATCTGCTTTCAGGTCGAGAAGAGTAGGCAAAGAAAGCAGCAGACCATGGAAAGCTTTTTGGGGGGTGAAGTAGACCAGAACACACCCTCAAAAAAAGAAAATAACAAAGTCAAAGCACCAACATCCAAAACTTCATAGAAAAATATGAATTGGTCTCAGGCCATAGAAGCACTCAAAAGGGACTTTGAAAAAAGATAGAAGGAAGATTTAGAGAAAAGGATGAAGGAATGGAAAGAGAAATGAAAGCAATGCAGGACAGTCATGAGAAAAAGTCAACAGCTTGAAAAGCCAAATGGAAAAGGAGATACAAAAGCTCTCTGATGAAAATAATTGTCTAAGAACTAGGATTGTTTTTTATTTATCTTTTTTTTGGGGGGGGGCAGGCAGGGTGGGGTGTCTTATGTCTGGGGCTGGATTTGGGCTTGGGCTCAGTGCCTCCTGGGTCCAGAGCTGGTGCTTTGTCCACTGTGTCACCTAGCTGACCCATTATAACATCTCTAAAATAAAGTTAAGGGGTAAGAGGAATGCACTGGAAGAAAGGGAAAGGGAGAGGTGGACTGGGGGAAAGAAGCTCACATAAAAGAAACAAGAAAAAGCTTATGGAGTGGAGGGGAAGATAGGGAAGGAGTTGGGGAGTGAGTGAACCTTACTCTCATCAGAATTGGCTCAAAGAGGGAATAACATACACACTCAAGTGGGTATAGTAATATAATTTTCCCTGAGGGAAAGTGGGAGGGGAAGGAGATGGGGTGGGGGAGAGGAGAAGAAAGGGCAGTTTAGGGGAGGGGGAAGTAAAATGCAAAACACTTTCCAGGAGGTATAGGGTATAGGAAGAGAGTAACTAGAGTAAATATCAATGTAAAGGAATAAGACGGAGGGTAATAGAATTAGCAATAGTAACTGAAAGAAATGATGATCCAGATGATATCAGAAGGACATATGAAAAACAGAAACCAACAGCAGAGGAAGAACTGATGGTATATGAATAAAGATTGAAGTATAATTTTAGTTGTTAGCTCATCTTTCTTTAACTTATTTTGTCTATTTTCTATCACAACCTGACTAATGTGCAGATGTTTTGCATAACTGCACATGTATGACTAGCTTGATTTTATAGGGAAGTTTAAGGAGGGAGAGAGGAAGAAAATTTAGAACACAAAGTTTTAAAAAAATCAATGTGAAAAAAAAAATTTTTACATGTAACTTGGGGAAAATTCTAACGAAAATAAAGAAAAAAGAAGAAAAAAGAAGAAGAGCATAATCAAAAGTAAGCAGGGAGGAATGTGGCAAAAATGTCTTGGACGGGGGCAGCTAGGTGGTGCAGTGGATAGAGCACTGGCCCTGGATTCAGGAGGACCTTAGTTCAAATCCAGCCTCAGACACTTAACACTTACTAGCTGTGTGACCCTGGGCAAGTCACTTAACCCCGATTGCCTCACCAAAAACAAACAAACAAACAAAAAAGAATGTCTTGGATAGTAAAGGAACCAATTGAACTAAAGCAGAAGGAATGAACTGTTTAGAAAGTTGGAAAAGTAAAATGGGAATAGCTAGTGGAAGATTTTAAATGATATAATGAACTAAAATGTGTGAAGCCCTTTGAAAACTTAAAATGCTACATAAATGCTATTATTATTAATCATTATCATCTTTTGGAGAAGGAGAACAAAAAGGAGAAGGAAAAGAGGGAAAAGTTCATATCTGTTCTCATGGTCTTTGGAGACTTATAATAGAATCTTTTTTTTTTTTTTTTTGGTGGGGCAATGGGGGTTAAGTGACTTGCCCAGGGTCACACAGCTAGTAAGTGTCAAGTGTCTGAGATCAGATTTGAACTCAGGTACTCCTGAATCCAAGGCCGGTGCTTTATCCACTGCACCACCTAGCTGCCCCCTATAATAGAATCTTAAGCATGACAAAATTAAGTTTTAAGACTTGTGATGCTTGATTCATTTTACATACATGTGACTCACCTAGCCATATCATGAGGGGATTAATTTGAGGCTCCATTCTCTAAGTTTACCTTGCTATTTCAGCCCTGCACAATGACACTTAGGAAATAAACATAATTTTTTGAGTAGATATGTTTGTCAGTAAAGAAAAGAATAGATTGAAATAGAGGAGAGAATGGAAGCAAGGAAAGGAAGCACCAAATATTTCGGCTATCCCAGACTATTGTAGTCATTCATTTACTCTATGATCACTTGATGTCATCCTCACATAGAACCTTGAAGATGATTAATAATGTTAAATCAAACCAGAAAGAGCTACTGCTATCTTTTATTCATAAAAATAAAAATTATTCAAGAAGCCAGTTTATGAGGTTAATTACTGCTTCATTGCAAATAATATATTATTTCCCTGGTAGTACAATATTTTGTTAGGTATGAATGTCAACATTGCAAAGTAGATCATGTAAAACTGTTTGTAGCTTAGTGTCACCTTCATTTAACAAGGTCCCTATCCTAGAGACACAGTCTCCAGACAAAATGTGGGCTGTGATTTGATTTTTGAGTGAATGTTTCCACTGAAGAAATTAATCCTCAATACCTTGAAATACCTTGATGTTATGTAGATAATTTTCTAGCCTTCAAAGTGCAAGAAATCCACATACAAGGTAGTAAGAAGGTGAAAAGAAAGCAATAAAACTTTGTATAATGTCTATTCATTGCCTTCACAAAAAAAAATGAAACTTATTTAGAATGATATGCTGTTACAATTGGATCTTGAAACTCACCTAGACCAAGGCTATTCATTATGAGAAAAGAGGACCATCTAAGTTACATGATTTGCCTAAGATATTAGTGATGTAGGAGGCAAAAAAGGGGTTAACAGAAAAACCTAAGACCCAAGCTCTACTTGAGATCTAAGCTCTTAAAAGGGATTCAGATGCCAGTTAATGGATAACTTTAGACTTGAGTCTTTATTGATACAAGTCAGGGCCTAGATTCTCCTTACCCACATTAACCAGCACCCATAACAGGAACATAAAGAGACAGGTCATAGAGACCTTAACTATAACAATGATACACAGACAGGGCATAGAAATTCTACTGATAAATGAAAATATTTTGAAACCATACATGGGAATGAAAAGGTGACATGTGCAGAAAAGGACAAATTTGTCCCCAGATTCACCTTATGATGTGTAAACTCCAAAAAAACACCTCCATGGAAAAAGGTACACTCTTTGGGGGTTGTCTCAAGCCCCCAGGGAGCTCAAGTTCCCTAAGGTGGAGATTATTATAATGAGACTGATAATCAATTTATCCATACTATATAACTATCTTTTCTTTCCCTCTTCGAGAGATACCTTTCTACTTTTCTGGTTCTCTCCTTGTGTTCACTCACAGTATTGCAATAAAACTTGGGAAACTGAGTCAATGAGTCTTGTAATTCTTTTAGGATGACTCACGATCAGTTTGACCCTAAATTCCATCCCACATCAATAGAACTAGTATATAACCAAACTGGAAATAGAACTCAGATCTTCTAACTTTGAAACAAAAAACTGAACAAGCTCTTTCCATCCCTCCAAAGGCTGACCAAGGAATCAGTCAAATATTTACATTCAAGGGGGTATGCTTTGGGGAGTGGGATAGCTTGGTCTGGTTGATTGAATTTGCTTTTCTGATTAATTAATAAAATCAGGAAACTTTATTGCAAGAGTTGTCTTCAAAGATCTATTAAGTATGTTAGTGGAAGTAAGGCACATGCTCTAACTACCTCTCCTTCCACTAAAGTGTAATTTTATGTTCCTATCATTCTAACAATCTATCACAGGGGCTTCATATATTAGGGTGTGTAAGAGGGGGCACCCAAGTAAGACTTCAGCAAAAGCAGGAAGGTCTGTTGGAGCTAAAAGACAGAGACATTGAAATGTAAAGGCAAAAGCCTTCAGATGCAAAATAGACATTCCCCACCCTAGAAAGGGTCAGAGACTTGAATAGCTCAATTGTATATGAAGAGGCCAGCAGACAATGAACTTGCCTCCAGGGCATAGACTGCATTCATACCTTTATCCCTAGCCACTCATCTACATAAGATTCCCAAAGGAGGAATGAGGTGAAACTGACTGAATTGAAACTAATCACCCTAAGGCATGGCAGAGTAGCTTACTGAGGGTTTTTGAGCTGGGAGGGATTCCTTGAATATGAGAGACCAGACTTCTCTCATCTGCCTGGAGGTGACAAAAATCCTCTGAACTGAAGCTCTAAGGCAGTCAAAGGAAAGAAACTTCTGCTGATCCTAAACTAATGGCCATTGCCCTCACTAAAAGATTTTCGTACTACTCCAGCTGAAAAGAACACAGTACTATTCAGCCAAGCCAGTGGCTGAAGGTGGAAAAAGACTGCAGTTGTCCATTGAATACTTGGTCCAAGAGGCCAGTGAATCAACCCACCCAGTGGATATACTGATCTGTGAGAAGAGGCCAGCAGCCAAGCAACTTGCTTGGCCTAGATTGGCAGCAGCTGTCCAATGACAGAACATACTGGCAGTCACAATCCGGAATCAGGATTTACTCTGTGCCAGGTAGTATGTGAAACTTTGGGAATACAAAGAGTCCTTGCAATCAAGTAGTCCATGGTCTAATGTGGGAAGCCACATGCCAACACCTTATGGACAAAGAAGTTACATAGAAGATAAACTGGAAATTAGCAACATTAGAGCCTCGCGATGAGCCAGCAAACCAACTCTGAACCCGCCAAGTAACCCATTAGATCCAGTCTAGCAGCTAATTGTCCCTAAGAGGAGAAAGCCCAGCAAATCTCTGGGTACCTCAGAGACATTGTGCCCTGTGAAGAGCAAGTCCAGCTGAACAGCAGAGCATCCACCTGGCAGTGAACATGTGAGAACTCTGGAAACATTAAGGACAGAGGCTTTTTAGTTCTAGAGTTGTGATACCCCTTGACACCTGATATTTGTCTCTCTATATGAAATTTAAATTCATAACTATTCTTTCCTCCTCCTGGTGTTTTTGTGGGAAATTGTTCCCTTAGTGTTGCAGGATTGCTTTATACCTACTGTTATAACTATCTGACGAAATTCTTTTTTTGAAAAATTTAGTCTACTGGTTGGTTATTAAAGGGTAGCATACTACTGTGTTGTGAGAAATAAGTATTAATAATTGATATCTTGGGGATTTAGTGTTCTAGTCTTCTTCCCTACCCCCCCCCCCCATCAAACCTCTTTTTAAGTCCTTCAGGTTCTTTCTGAAGGACTTTACTCATAAGATTTAGCCTGCAACAAACCATACCTAGGTGGAAACTATTGTGTTCCAATCAGCTTGGGTAGGGTTTATATTCTTTCTCTGATGTCTTTTTGACTGAGATTTAAGTGACCTAAATTATGATCCCCAGACTTCATTTTAATATAACATACCTCTAATCATGCCAACAATTTAGAATTAATTGCTGTTCACCAATTAGATTTGATCGATATGTGATGGATCTCCTACAGTTGGAAGGGTATATAAACTATGAGTTGTTGACCACAATTTTGGTCTTTGGTCTGAGACAGTCACTGACCATTCTTTTATTAATAACCTATGCCAGCTTATGAATAAAACTATTAAGTTACTCAGAAACTATGTCTCATATTTTTAATCATCACAGTGGGCTCATTTGGGAAAATAGTCACCCATAGAGTTACTCTTAGAAGCCAGAAAGAAGTAGCAGACTCTTCTCTCAGAGAAGAAAAATTAGCTAAGGTTTACTTTTAAATTCAGCACAAGTTTAGGCTGTTAAGTATTTGTTAAAGTATATTAGGGGTTAGCAAAGAGAGAGAGAAAGCCACCTTCACCTAGCTATCCAAGAGAGTGAATTTCTGCAAGTTAGGAAACCTGGCTACCTTCCTCCTTCTTCTGCCACCATATGCTCCTTTCCCAAACAAAGAGACAGTTTCTCAGTCTATTCCAGTGGAAGCTTCCTGCATAACCAGAAGAAGGGCGGTTCTCACACATACCTCCAAGCTAATTGACTGGTAGCATTGATTGACATGACTTACAGGTGATTCTATGAATAGAAGCAACTTCCAGATGCCAGGGAACTTCCAGGACACTAGTCACATGCTTCTCATCAGGGGGTGGCGCCCTGGTTCTCACAATGTCTTTCTCAGTAGGGGATGGCACCCTGGTTCTCACACCTGGTTATTCTCTTCACATTCCAGTTATTCTGAACCCCAGAAGATTAACATGCAAACATCATTCCCCACCCCCACCCTCCAATTTATTATTCCCATTCCCCTCAACACTTCTACTTCAAAGTTTCAACCACATACCACCTAGCCCTTCCACAGTGCCCTATGGAATGTTTATTTTATTAGGCAACAAACTTCCTTCATCCTAAATTCTTTCTTCTCCCTCTCCTTTCATCTACTAGCTATTATTGAAATTTAATTTCCTCCTAATGACATAGCCTCTCTGTCCACCCATTCCAGTGCTGGCTGCACCTTTACTCATTCTCCTTAGCTCATTGGTTGAAGCTGGGGAAATGGAAGACCCCTTGCCCTCCCCTCATTGCCACTTCCAGATTCTCCCTCTCACTCCATCACTCAGTAACCTCTCTTCCTTTGAGGTTCATGCTATTCATGTCTACCACCCAATTGAAATCCTGGTAGCAGTTGTTTACAAATCTCTAGGTCATTTCCTTTCCTTCCTCAATGAGTTTGGTAAATGGCTCAAAATTTTTCTTTCCTCCACAACTTATGTCCTTATGCTAGGGAACTTATCTATATCTAGATCTATATCTATATCTATATCTAGATCTATCTATATCTATATCTATATCTCTTGAATCCCCTTCAAACATTCTAACCACTCAGTTATCTAACCTACACACTTTTCATGACTTACTCCTCCACCCACAAGCAAAAATCACTTTGATCTTTTGGTCACTCTTCACTAACAAAGATATTATCTTTATATTCAAGAATTCCGAAATTCCCTTCTCTGATCATAATTTTTCATCTCTCTTTTTGCCTTCCCTTACAAACCCTGCTTTGTCCAAACTATTGCCCCACCCCCTATTCTTTTACCCTTCTTTTCTCTCCCAGGCCATCTCCCTGAAACTAGTCACTTTCTGCTCTTTTCCCCATTCTCATTCCTGTATGAGCCAATTAAATTCTACACTCCCTGCTCTCTTGAATCACTAATCCCTTTATCATTTCACCTATTATGCCCAGTTGAGCCTCAGCCTTAGATCGCTCCCACCATTCACTTCCTTAGCTCCTATACATGTGTTGGTGAACTAAAGTGAGGAAAATCATGAAACCATTCTGACTAGGTCCATGGCAAATTTTTGTAAAACAACTTCAACTGGGTCCTCACTGCTGCTAAGCAATCTTACTATATCTTCTTTATCAACTCATCTTTATTCCACTCTCCACAGGGACTCTTCGATGCTTTTGTTATCCCTCCTAAAAGTTCTCATGTTTCTCTCTCCCCATACCCTCTCAGCTAAGAATCTTATCTCATATATTTCAGAAAAAATTGAAAGCATTCACTGTGAGCTCTCTCCTCCCCTTTTCCTCAACCCATGTCACACTTTTGTCTTCTGCCACTATTTTCACATTCACCCATATCTCACATAATGGGACTCCTTTCCAAGGCTCACCCTCTACCTGTTTAAGTGATCCCATTCCTTCCTGTCACCTCTGACAGATTGCCTCCTTCATAAGCCCCACCCTATCAGTTATTTTCAATTTCTCCCTATTAACTGACTCATTCTTACTTCCTACAAAATGTCTATGTGTCCCCCATCATGAAAGAAAAAAATATCATCACATGGTTTTCTTATCTCTATTATGATTGTATATCTCTTCTGCCCTTTGTGGCTGAACTCCTCCAAAAGGTTGTCTACAATAGATGTCTCCACTTTCTCTCCTCTTAACCCCTTATAATATGACTTCTAACCTTTTCCACCCCAAACTGCTCTCTCCCAAAGTTACTAATGATCTTTTAGCTGCCAAATCCAATAGCCTTTTTTAAGTCCTCATTCTCTTCCCACTCCAATTATCTTTCAATCAGCCACTGAAGTAATTTTTCTTAAAAATATGGACAATCATGTCACCTCCTACTCAATAAATTCTATTTGCTTCCTATTGCCCCCATGACCAAATACAAAGTGCTCTGTTTGGTGTTCAGAGCCCTGTATAATTTATCCCTTTCCTACCTTTCTGGTCTACTTATACCTTACTCCCTGACAAATACTCTTTGACCCAGTGACATTGGCCTTTTGGCTATTCACCATTCGAGACACTATTTTCTTGGCTCTGGGCATTTTCTCTAGTTGTTCTCCCATGCCTTGAATACTCTGCCTTCTCTGCTCCAACTGCTGACCTCCTTGGTTTCCTTTAAATCCCAACTAAAATCCCATCCTTTACTGGAAGCCTTAACCAAATCCTTTTCATCCTTGTGCCTTTGGCTGTTAATTATTTCTTGTTTATATTCTATATAGCTTTGTATATAATTGTTTCCCGTATTAGCTATCTGGGCTCCTAGAGGGCAAAGATTGTCTTTCATCTCCTTTTTTTTTTTTGTCTCTAGCCTTTAACTCAGTACCTGGAACATAGTAGGCACTTCATAAGTGTTTATTGATTTATTAATTGATCACTTTGATAAATGAGTAGAGAATGGACTGGAGAGGAGAGAGGTTTATGAAAGGTAGACCAAATTGCAATCTATTCTAATAATTTAGATATGTGGTGATAAGGGCCTGCACTAAGGTGGTGGCATTGTCAAAGGAGAGACTAGAAACTCAATGGAATATTCCCATCCCTTCTAGTAGATTGTAATCTCCCTGACCTCAGAAAACTTGTGGAATACTGTGTTTAATCCTGATTGTCACATCTTTGTTGGATATCAGTAGGTTAGAGCATGTCCAGAGTGTTGCCAGAACTGTAATAAGAATCAAAACTGGAAGATCAGTTCAAGGAAAGGGGGATTGTTTAGTCTAGAGAAAAGATGACTTTGGTGGGCATTAATTAAACCCGTCTGAAGGGTTATGTTGAAAACTGATTATAGTGTATTACCTAGTTAAATAAGGATACTATGGCTTTACATATTGAAGGGATCAGTATATTCTATCATCTAATAATACTATTTTTCCAGATTTGATAGATGTAATTGATTTCAGACAGAATATTAAAATAATAAAAATAGCAACATGTATATAGAAATTTAAAGTTTGCAAATATTAACTCATTTTATCTTCACAACAAGCATGGGAGGTGAGTGTTATTATTATATGCCTTTTACTGATGAAGAAAATAAATGGTGTGGGGGAGAGAAGAGAGAAGAGAGACACAGAGAGAGAGAGAGAGAGAGAGAGAGAGAGAGAGAGAGAGAGAGAGATTGGTTAAGTAACTTGCCAAGGAATGCACAGCTAGTCATTATATGAGGATAATTTTGGATTTGGGTCTTCTTGACCTGGGCTCCACTATACCTGCCTAGCTTCTTCTAACCTTCCATCAATGCAGTTATGAAATTGTCTTGTAACTATTGTCACAGAGCATTGCCTGAATGATGCATAACCAGGAACTACTGGAGATTTGCCTCTCTTACTATTCTGTACAGACTGACTTTATTGGACAGAATTTCTTGTTGTACTGGGACTGGTTAAATGTTCCTTCCTTTCCCTTGCCTCATGGCTTCTTGGCAAACTATCATTGTTTATCTTTATATTGTGCTCATTTGCTTTCTGTATTTTTAAAATGGGTTTATCTTCAGATGATGATAAGCTTTTTTATTTTTTTTATTTTGAGCAAGTGTTTGCTAAAAATGAGTGGACCACAATATGGAGGTTGAGGATGAGGAGGGCAAAGGAAACCAATGGACTGATAGATCTAAATGAAACTGCAAGCCTATACTTTCTGTGTTGGGAGGTACAAAGGGTGGAGAAATTAATATCTATAGTAAATCGCTAATAACAAATGAAATTGACTAATTAGAACATTCTATTTTTTCTGGCTATGACATGTAACAGAAATTATTTTATTACATATTTCTGCCACTGCCTGAAGTCATACTACTTTATCCCATGTTCTTACTCTTAGGTGCCTTAAAACACCTTTTCTTACTCCTCTTGTATAAATAACCTCCCACTCTGTCCTTTGTAATTCCCTTTTTAATTGAGATTAAAACTATCCATAGCTTCAATCATATCTTTAATTTGACTTCTATCTATTGGTTTCAAATGATACCCAACTTTCCGCAAATGCCATTCCTTCTCACCTATGCCATCCTATCCAGTGGGGATTTCTCACCTCATTCTACTGGGTGTAATTTACTAGAGCAGGAAGAGGGATTAACCTGTGTCTTATTCTCTAATGATATTCTACCGACTTTAGGTGACCGTTGGGCTTGATGTCCTCTGTAATTTCCTGCAGAGCTATATATAATTCTACCACTCAAATGTCATTTGTTTTTGTTGTTTTCCTTCATTCTCAAAGAGGACCATGACATCTGGAAGTGATGTTATGATTTGTAGTGAATAGAATTTAAGTGAGGGAGGATTGTGCAGTCACCAACCTCACTCCTCTAGAGCCATTTGGGTCCAGTGGCAAAATATATATCAGGATGACTGGAGGTGGCCCCAGATGTTTAAGACAATTGGGGTTAAGTGACTTACCCAGGGTCACATAACTAATAATTTTTTAACTCAGATCCTCCAAACTTCAGGGCCAGTGATCTGTGCCATCTAGCTGCCCCCAGTGAAAAGATAATATTAAAGAGATTCCTATATGAATTAGTAAGTGAATGGTGTGAATCACTCAACAAATTCTTCTTCAAAGTCTACCCATTCTGCTTATAAAACTCTCTCAACATTATCCTTTCTTGCCTTCCACCACATTTTTCCACCTTACTTAATAACTTCACAACTGAATCACAAGTTTCATCTGTACCTCCTGCTCCCTTGATTTCCTCAGTACCCACATTTTAAATTGTCACTTCTCTTCACCCACCCACCCCTTTGGCCCTTCACACAGAATTGCATCATGGCTCAAATCTGTTCCACATAATCAGGAGTTTAGAGCCTCCGTTTTCTGCTCACAAACCTCTCCCTCTCTCACTCTTTCTTTTTTCAATTAAACATGTTTTTTCACTACTACCATGATGGCCAGAGCTTTGGTTACTTGCTACAATTTGTTTTCTGAATCCAGTTTTCCTTGGACAACTTTACACATTCCCACTTTGTCCTAAAAATAAAACCCAAATAAAACAACATCAATGGCACTTTTTTTTTCTTTTCTTTTAAGTGAGGCTATTGGGGTTAAGTGACTTGCCCAGGGTCACACAGCTAGTAAGTGTCAAGTGTCTAAGGCCGGATTTAAACTCAGGTACTCCTGACTCCAGGGCAAATGCTCTATCCACTGCACCACCTAGCTGCACCTAATGGCACTTTTTATTACACTCTTAAAATGGGAATTAAATTTTATTTTTAAAAATCCTTGTAAATACAATAGAACAGTAAGTCTTTTTTCTTTTTTTTTTAAATTGTTATAATATTGAAAAGTTGTCCTACACCCATTTCACGTTACAAACTACACTGATGCCCTCCTCCAAGGTATCATTGTGAGAGGAGGGATCTGTGGGTTCTCAAAGTCTATGTACTAACAGAACACCAGTCCTGACAGGTCTTACCAAGATAGGCATTTTTTTAATATAATCCCAGTGATAGACTATGTATCTGTTGTGATCCAAGCTAAATTCTGATAAATTGATAACTAGTTTGTCTGGAGAGTGATGGATCTTCATTGTCATCATCATCGTCGTCGTCATCATTTACAGCAAGTTGTGAAGATCATCTGAAGAAGGCAGTAGAGTACAATGGAAAGAGTCACAGCTTTGAAGTCAGAGCTGGGTTCAAATCTTTCCTTTGATTTGAGGCAAATCACTTCATTTTTCTCACCCTTAGTTTTGTCGTATTTATAATGAGCATTTGGATTATAAAGCCTCTGAACTTCTAAATCAATTATCCAGATCTTTTGATCTACAAAGGAATAATTGAATTGTTTGGTGCAGATATACCTACACTAACATGATCACAGATTCCTCAAATATTGAAGTATTATAAAGAACAAGGAAAAAATCTTTAATGTTTTAGTAGCCAGAAGCTTCAGAAGTTCTTAGTCCATTACCAACTCTTTACTTTTCTAGTGCCCTTCTGGCATGATTTGCCTCATTATCTGAACAAAATATCAATCTAGTCATTTGAATATTTCTCTTTGTAGCACTAGAGACAAGCCTTATCCCCTTGATCTTCTACCTGCTTACTTTGCCAGCCTTGATTTATCTCTGCCATGTTTTTTGTTTTGTTTTGGGTTTGTTTGTTTTTTCTTTTTTTGTTTGTTTGTTTTGCTTCTACTTAAAGGATCCTAAGCATTTCTGTGGAAAAAAAAAAAGAAAAAGAAATACTTCATATCACTGCTGAGTAAGTACATTCTACATTGAGGTCTTCTCACTTCATGAGCCTTTTAAAGTTACATAGTCTGGTGAAAAGGACATTCGACTCAGCCAAGAGATCTGGTTTTGTGTCCTGACTGACATTTGCTAATAGTGTAAGTTTGGGAAATCTTTATACATAGCCTCTCTATATAGACTTCTATAGCCTCTTTTTTTTTTTTTTTTCCCCATGTATAACATTGAATGTGTTTCTTTGAAAGGTTGTGATTTCTTCTTTGGAGGTCTTTAGAAAAAGACTGGACCATTACTTTTGCTGTTGTTATCTTATAGTGGGGATTCTTTTTTTATGTATAGGTTGGACTAGATGATAACTGAGCTGCCTTTCAACTCTGAAATTCTGTGATTCACTGAAAACTTAGGTGATAGTGCCATAATATCTATTTTGTGGGGTATTATAATATTTGGTAAAAATAAATACACAAAAACCAGAAGGCTATATAAATGAGAACTATCATTATCCTTTTCTTGGACCTATGGCCCTAAGTATTTATACCACTCCCTGGGCACTTTACGTATAATGCCTTTTTGTATTACCTTTTCACTTGGGTCATAGAATTGTAGCTCTGGAGAAAAGCTCAGAGGACATCTAGTGGAAAGTGTGAATCCCTACTACAAAAAAGAAGAAAACAAAAGAAAAGAAAAAGCTCAAAATTATAGTGTTTTTTTACAAATAATTTTTTCCCCAACAACACTTGATGGTAAAAGTATTTTTATGCTTATTTCACAGATCAAGGAAACTGAGTTTCAGCATTGGTAAGTTATTTAACTTGGTTCAACACATCTAGGAAGGGTCAGATCTAGAATATATTTTAAAAAGAGTTCTCTCAAAAGACCTATTTGTACAAAAATATTTATAGCAGGCAGCTCTTTTGTGGTGGCTAAGAATTGGAAATCAAAGGAATGCCCTCCAATGAGGAGTGACTAAACAAGCTGTGGTATATGATGGTGATGAAATATTATTATACTGTAAAAAATGACAAGCAGGATGATTTCAGAAAGGCTTTGAAAGACTTGTATGAAATGATGTCTAGTGAAGTGAGCAGAACCAAGAGAAAGCACAGAGAAAGCAATATCATTTTGAGGAGAACTCTGAATGACAACTATTCTCAACAATACAATGATCCAAGACAATCTCAAAGGACTATTGATGAAACATACTATCCATTTCCAAAAAAAGAACTGAGTGATGGAACACAGACTGAAACATGCTATTTTTCACTTTCTTTAATTTTTTTATTCAAGTTTTCCTGTACAAAATGAATAATATGGTAATGTTTTACATAATCACACATGTAAAACCTGTATCTGCTTGCTTTCTCAGGGAGGGGGGAGGGAAGGGAAAGAAGGAGGGATAAAAATTGGAACTCAAAATGATAAATAATAATGTTTATTACCAAAAAAAAATTTCTCTCCTACTCCGGTATTCTTTCCAATATACCACACTTACTGTACCAAAAAAGTGATTCTCCAACCTCTCCCGAAATAAGTCTGGTAATATGGAGATCACTTTTCTCTCAAATAGTTCATTTTATTTTCATATACATATACATATACATATACACACACATATATACATATATGTACATGTGTGTATGTATGTGTATATATATGTTATCTTCCCATCTGGACCATGTGCTTTTCAAGAGTGAGGACTAGTCTTTTATTTCTCTGTGTCCTATATGGAACCAAAGAACTTAGTTCATCCTAGATGATCTTGTGTTGTTGAGAATTATATTTTGACCAGGGGTTCTTAACCATTTTTATGTTATGGATTTCTTTGGCAATCTGGGTAAGCTTATGGACAGCTGTTCAGAACAATGTTTTTAAATGCATAAAGTATATAGAATTAGAAAGTAAATCAATTCTATTAGAATACATGCACACATGGCACACACACCCACACACACATACACACATACACAGACTCTGAGTGAAGAAATTCTGTTTTTGACACTTTCAAAGTTGCAAAAACAAAGAAAAAAATTAAAGGAACTTTATATCAATGATTCAGTATATAGATAATCTTAGTGGCTGTCTCTGAGGTTCTCAGGGGAAAAATACCAAATTATTCTATAGAGTTGATCTTTAGAATTCTATTCCTAGACTATTCTTAAGTTCTCAGGAACATAAGGGAACAAGCTAGGACAAAAGTTTTTGGAATTGTATTTTGCCAAGCACATTTTGAAGTATTCCATTACAAGAAACTCCCTTCAGTGAGTTCCTCGGCCAGTAGTGGGTGAAACTCAGTGGGCTCACAGATGCTGTGCATACCAGTGGCATTGACTGTGGCTTAAAGAAGAGTTGGACTCCTGGCAGAAAAATGTCATTGGGAACCACACAGCCCAGTATCTTGGAAGGAGATGAGGTGTTATGATGGTAACCATCTGTCCAGAGCCAAAGAGGAGAAACACATACGGGGGAAGATACTGCAGCACATAAACTTCATACTTCAATGGTTCAGGGATTTGTGATTTTATGAGGACAGGTGCTCCCCCATCAACAAAGGTAATAATACCTCCATCCCATAATAGACACTATTTATAAACTACTATGTCTAAAAATATTCTTCACTCAGTAGCTAAATCCATTTTAGGGCTTAGTCTCTTCAAACTTGAAGCTTTTCTACACTGCCAGGACATGCCATCACTTGAACTTCATTGGCATCGACTTGAGAATACAAGTGTATGTACATGCCCTGATGAGGTATTAGAGGATTCTAACAGAGGAAGTCTACACATTCAATGGTCCATAATCTCTTGGACACAGGTACTCCCTCCAATGATGTAAATTTCAACTCAGCCATGCCTCCTCATCCTGTTTGATTTGTTTTCATTTATACTCATAAATATTTCATAAGGTAGTCTCCCCAGCATATAGAGGTCTTCCTTGAGATGTTTTTTTTACATTATATGGATATCAGGGTAACCTGTGAGTTGTCTACTTGTCTTTCATTTAATCCATGGCCAAAACACTTCATCTTCTGATTATACCATTCAGCAATAAGTGTTCCTGATCAACTCTTGAAAAGTACATATTAACATATGCACATAATATGTTATATATTATACATATGAAATCATCTTGAAACAAGAAGATATTTATTTGTATATAGATCTATAGATATTTATTTCTATATAGATATCTACATAGATCTATAAAGATGCCTAAATCAACATTTCTATATAAACAGATTTTTGTACTTGATTAGGAAACAAAGAACTGTGTTCCATTTTGGTCTTTGCTGCTTATTACATATGTGATCTTAAGAAATCTATTTTTCCTTCCTAGGTCTCAGTTTCCTCATCTGTAAAATAAGGGCAATGAACTAGGTAAATCCTAATGTCTACCTCCAAATTCTATGAAATATTGTGAAACCTATATATTTACATATATTATATCCACATATCCACCTACACATATGTGAATGTGTATACATTTATCCTTTCATTATCCTCAGTCGACTAACCTGTAAAATGAGAAAAAAAAATCATGAATCCTATGAGCTTTAAATTAGATATTGTATAAATTAGTGTGTGACGATAAAATTTGAACTTAAATATATATCATATGAATATATGTATATATAATATTCCTTCATTATTTTTGGTATTACAGCTTTAATGACATGGAATATATATGTATGTATATGTATATGTGTATGTGTATGTGTATATATATGGTTATGTATGTGTGTATATATATGTATATGTATATTGATGTATCCTTAAGAAGCTAAAAATTATATTGGGCAAGTGTAAACCTCTTTCTCTTTCACTAACAGCTTTGAGTATCACCAAAAATCCACATGAAAGTATAAGGGAGTTCCAAATAAATAAAATTGTCCCATTAATGCAGCTGGGGGGAGGGAGGTAATGGGAGATTATTTTAAAGTCTGGTTGTTCAGCAACAAACTCTGATTCAGTCCTTAATCTCATGGAGAAGGGGAGATTTCTGTGGTTGTCTTAAAAGGCAATCCCCACTGGGCTGGGCCTACACTGACCACCCAAGTCTGTCTTTTCATAGAGTTGATAGATATGTTTTGACAAGCTATATTAAGTACAAAGCAGGCCACCCGAGAGGCATGTGGAGTTGATATAGACAGAGACAGAGAGGCAAATAACACTGTGAGGCTTGCTTATGTAGGCAATATTTGCCTTAACTAAATGAGTACTCTTGTCCCATCATCTATTACCAATTTTTATCAAAGCCTTTGGCACCCACATATCTTAAGGGAATGAATGTCTTGGGATTTACTTTCTGCCTCTTGATAACTAAACAAATCAAAAGCTTTAGAACTATTATTTATTATCTTAATTCATATAAAGTTGTTAATCCTTAGGATGCATGTTGCTCAGGAACTTGGGTTCAGCTGATCTGCCTTTGAATGAGTCCTGGCTTTGCCCCCTTGCTACTTATATGACCCTGGACAAGTCCTCTCTAAGCTATTTGAGATGCAATCTCCTGAGCTATAAAATAGAGATAATGAAACCTGTAGTATTGGCCTTACAAGATGATTATGAAGAAATCCCTATAAAAGCATGAAAACAACAGCAGCTACTATTGAGATAATTTGTCTTTATTTGAGTACAAGGGAGCCTTGGACTTCCCTCTGCCATTATGTACTTTGATGCACATAATATGTTAATGGTGTGGTTCATTTTTTTGCACACTAAAATCCCTCCATATATCTTCATCTTGTGTGATTTTCACACATCTAGTTTTTTTTATAAATTTTCTAAATTCTGTTCTAAAAGTAGAAGATCCACCCTAGCCACTAAAGACCTTTCTTTGGCTCTTTAAATATCTGAGGTTACCAAGATACCATGAAGATTCTCCATATGTTTCTTCTCATTCTTTGTTGCATGACTGGCCAACTCTTTATCAGATCTTATATGTCCTTAATGATATCTGTTACGCTGCTATTCACTGACAATTTATAGTGGTTAAATCTACTTACTGTAGTCATTAAAATCTTAATAATTGCTTAGTCCCTCTTAAATACTTCAATAAGTCAGTGATGTTCTTATTCCCTCTACTGATACAGTTAACAGTTCATTCTTTCCTCTTTATTCTGTGCAATTGTTGTCCTTATTCTCCCATCAATTCTCTTCAGGGGGTCTATTCAATAGGATGGATATCATCTCTTAGGTCTTTTTATATTTTACAGAGAAGTACCCTGTGGGTTATAGATATCTTGTTTGCTGTTATTAATACCTATTTTCCTATCACACATTTCTTGGATGATATTCTCGATGCCTTTTTTTTTTTTTACACATAGATCATTGTTGAAAATATGATGCAACCTACACATGACAGCCATGCGTCTATCCTTTGCCCTTTGGGTCCTCTCCCATTTTGACTCTTCAGAAACTGATATCTTAAGATGTCTCCTTCATCCTTAAAGGACCTCAACTTATCTATCCCTCCACACTAGCTATTGTCTTATATCTCTACTCTCTTTTGTGGCTAAGTATTTTGTAAAGGCCATCTATATTTAATAGCTAGCTATACTCCATTTCTTTTTCACTCTCTTCTTTGTTTTTTTTTTTTTAAGTGAGGCAATTGGGGTTAAGTGACTTGCCCAGGGTCACACAGCTAGTAAGTGCTAAATGTCTGAGGCTGGATTTGAACTCAGGTCCTCCTGAATCCAGGGCCAGTGCTCTATCCACTGTGCCACCTAGCTGCCCCTTTTCACTCTCTTCTTAACTCTTTACATTCTGACACCAAACCTCAGCACCCAACCAAAACTGTCTAAAGTTATAACTTTTGTCTTAATTTCCAAGTCTAATGATCTTTTTTGAATCTTTGTCTTCAACCTTTATAAAACCACTGAAATACAGTTGATCACCCTCTTTTTCTTGATGCAGTCTTCTCTGTAAATTTTCTTGATACTACTCTTTTCTGGTTCACTGCCTACCTATCTGAGCTGCTTCTCAGTTTCCTTTGCTGGATCCTCTTTCAGGTCCTACCCTCTAATACTGGGTATCCCCAATGCTCTAACCTGGATTGTCTTCTCTTTTTCCTCTATACTGTTTCACTTGATGATGTCATGAACTCTAATGGATTCAGCTTTCATCTTTTTGATAATTATTCTCAAATCTACTTAATTAGCCCAAACCTATCTCCTGATCTCCAAAAAATATCTCTGACTCTCTACTAGATATCTCATTCTAAATGTCCCTTAGACATCTTAAACTCAAAATTTTCAAAATTGAACTCATTATTCCCAACCTTTTCCCAATATTTTCCCCCATTCTGACTTCCTTCATTTTTGTGGAAGGCACCAGCATTTTCCCAGATACCAGCCTTGCAACCTAGGTGTCATTCTTGTCTTCACTCTCTTTCACCTCCCCTCCTACTCCTTCTTCCACTCATTAAGTAATCTGTTGCCAAGTCCATTTTGACTTTATAAAATGTTTGGTAAATGCCTCTTTAACTCCTCTGACACTGATAGCAGTCTCATATAGGTTCTCATCACCTCATCCCCGGACTATTACAAAAACCCAGATTTTACTGCCTTGGTTTCTCCCCACTCCAGTCCATCCACTACTCAGCTGTCAAAGTTATCTTTCTAAAATATAGATCTGACTATGTCATCACCACTCCCAATTCAATAAATTCCAATGGCTACCTATCTTCTAGTATCAAATATAAAGTCCTAGGTTTGGCATTCAAAGCCTTTCATATCCCTTTCCTTTCTTTCCAGTCTTCTTATATATTACTCACCCTCATATACTCTGATGTCCAGTGATACTGATCTCTTTGATATTTCTTGATCAAGACACTATATCTTCTAACTCTGATCATTTTCACTGGCCATTTCCCTTGCTTAGAATTGTCTTTCTTCTCATTTACACCTCTTGCCTTTCTTCTATTTTAAGTCCCAGCTAAAATCCCATCTTGTACAAAAGGCTTTCCTGAATCTTCTTTAATATTAATGCCTTCCCTCTGTTGATTCACTTTAATTTATCCTCAATTTATTTGATTTGTACATAGCTGTTTTTATGTGGCATTCTCCACTAGAATATGAGCTCTTTGAGAGAAGGGACTATCTTTTGCTTTCCAAGTGTATTCCCCAGAATTTAGCAAAGTGCCTGGAACATAGTAGATACTTAATAAATATTCATTGACTGACTGACAAGACAAACAACATAAAAAACCCCAACACATTTTCAAATTATATATTTTGCTTTATGGGAAAAATACTTAGCTTAGACTTATCAAGAGTATAGCATAGTTTCTCAAAATCACTATAATTCTCTTTTTCTACTGTGCAATTCTCATACTCTTTCCTCCACTCCCTCATTTTATAACTTTAATACTAGCTCTAGATATATGTACCAATCTGCCAACTCAATGGACTATTCATGCAATAGCTTGCTTGGACAACTGGAGTTTTTTAATACTTTTTTTTTTACTTGAAATGTTTAGGCATAGAGTATAAGATATAGGATTAGGAATGATTTTAAAGATCATGTATTCCAATTCTTTCATATTACAGATGCCCCTGAGGCCGAAAGAGATTAAGTAATTTGTCAGAGAAAACAGAGTAGTAAAGGGTAGAATTCAAAACAGCTCTCCAAGTATGGTGGGGGACGCCTGGGAGTCCCTAAGAACCTTCCAGGGAGTCTGTGAGATCTAAATAAGTTTCATAATAATGCAAAGATATTTTAATTCCTAATATAGTAAATATTGATGAACATAACCCAGAAACACAAAACCTCTTGGGGAGAGAATCCTCAATAATTTTAAAAAGTATATTCCTAACACTAAAATGTTTGAGAAGTGGGCCTCTAACTCCACATCTTTTCAACAAGCCAAATTATTAAGTAAATATCTTTCAAGCAATTGAAGATCTCACTGAAGAGACCTTATGATGTTCTGAGGCTTGATAATATTGACAGACTGTTATCTACAAAAGTTCAGGATGCCTTTCAGGCTTGGGTCAACTCTTGACAAGTGGCCTTCTTGCTTTAAGCCTGGATTGAAATGAAGGAACAGAAGTCTGATTGAACTGTTTTCTCTTGTATTTGTGAAGGAGTTTTGTATGATGTTTTCAAAAGTTTTATGAAAGCCTTCTTGCTGGAGGAGAGGTTTTAAGGATGCATTCTGTCCTCTGAGTCAAATGCTTTTTTTCCCCCTTTTTGATGAACAATTTATATGGAGGGATTTTATATTCACTGTGCCTTAGAGTACATTATGAGACAATAAAGGTATAGAATGATGCAAAAAGTTTATTTGCCCAAATTTACCTTTTCCCTTCAAATATTTTCTTCAAGGATACCCTCAATTTTCATGTAGAAAATTATCATTCAAAACTTTAAAAAGATAAGAAAGTAGATTCTTTTTTTTTACTGTTTACTTTTTTTGCATGTAAAAACACATGTTAACATCAATTTTTTTCAAACTTTGTGTTCCAACTTCTCTTCCTCCCTCCATTCCCACCCCCCACCCACAAGAAATCAAGCAATTCAAAATAAGTTATACATGAGTAGTCATGGAAAAATCCCCATATTAGCTAGTTTTTAGTGAACATAGTCAAAAAAACCCCAAACTTCAGATTAAGGAATTGTCAAATAGGAAAAGAAAAACAATTTTTTAAAATGTGTTTCCATCTGTTTTCAGATACTATCAGTTCTTACTCTGCAGATGCACTGCAATCTTCATAAGTCCTTCAGGGTTATATTGGATCATTGCCTTGCTGAAGATAACCACATGCTTTCCCAGCAGATCATCCACCACTATTCCTGTTATTTTGTATACAGTACATTTCACTCTGCTTCAGTTCATGTAGGTCTTTCCAGGTTTTTCTGATAGTATCTTGTTCATCATAACCTGTATATAGTACCTTAAGCTTGCTAGAGAATTTTCTTCATAAAAGCCCAGCAAAGTAGGTACCATACGTTTTGTCATTATAGTCAATCATCATAACTATTTCCCTCCATCCCACTCCCTTCCCATGACATTTACTTGATTTTCTATCTTCTTTTAACCTATACCTCCTCAAAAGTGTTTTACTTCTGACTATCCTCTCCCCCACTTTGCACTCCCCTTTTTCACCCTTCCTTCCTTATCCTCCTCCCTTCCTACTTTCCTGCAGGGTTAAATAGATTACTCCTCCCAATTGGGTATGAATGCTATTCCCTCCATGAGCCCACTCCAATGAGGTCAAGGTCCCTGAGCTAATTCTGTGTTCTAAATTTTTCTTCCTCCCTTCCTCCTCAACCCTCCCTATGAGATCAAGCAATTCATTCTTGATATTTTCATGATTATCTTTTTTTTTGGGGGGAGGGTGATATTATCTGTGATTTTCCCCTGTTTTTTCAATATCTTCCCCTCCCTAATATATCCTATAAAGTGATCTCAAGTGTGTCATTTCCAGGAAGAATTTCATGTGAATGTCCTGGGTCCAATTCAGATTTGCTTAATTCTTTTTTTTTTTTTGGTGGTGGGGGGTGGCAATGGAGGTTAAGTGACTTGCCCAGGGTCACCCAGCTAGTAAGTATCAAGTGTCTGAGGCCGGATTTGGATTCAGGTACTCCTGAATCCAGGGCCAGTGCTTTATCCTCTGCTCCACAAACCTGCCCCAGGATTTGCTTATTCTTAAATGCCGTTTCTATTTCTTCTTATCTGGATTGATTTTTGAAGAGCCCAAATGTGGTAGATTCATAGTCACTGATGATGTAGAAAAATCATAGCAGAAATCCTGACAAATCTCTTCTATTCTCTATTAGTAGCACTTCTGTCAATTTTATCTATCAATATTCTGGGGGTAGAATAATTTCAGTGTGTCCCACATCATACTTTCTGGAACTTTTTCTCCCCCCCCCCCACTCCATTGTTTTTCACTGTTTACAAAACTAATAAAAAGGCCATGAGGCATAGTGGCTATAGTGCTGCACTTAGAGTCAGGAAGATATGATTTCATATTCTATCTCTGACTATTATTAGCTATGTGGCCCTAAGCATGTTACTAATTTTTCATGGAGAAACTCCCTAGGACTAATCTACTATGTCACAGACAGGCTGTATTCTGTATTGGAGTGAGCTTCCATAAAATTCATGGATCTTTTGCATATAAAGATATAGTTCTCCTGTTTCTATAAGGCTTTTCTTCACAACACCTCAGTGAGAGTGCTAGAATTATGTTCACTTTGCAAAAGGGTAATTGAGAATCAAAGAGGTGAAGGGACTTGCTTTTTCATTAGCTATCCCCATGCCTGAAATGTTCTTTTTTCTATTCTCCGCTTCCTAGCTTCTCCAACTTCCTTTAAGATTCAGCCAGTTCAAATCTTACCTTCTATTAGAAGCCTGTCTTGGTCCTCTTCACTGTTAGTGCCTTTCCTCTGAAATTACTTCCTGTTAACTCATATATATATATATCTTGTATGCAGGTAGTTGTTTGCATGTTGTCTTCACCATTAGAATATGAGCTCCCTGAATGCAGTGTACAGGTTTTTGTTTTTGTTTTGTTTTTTTCTTTTCTTTCTATACCATATTACCATGGTGCCTGACACATAGTAAACACTTAATAAGTACATAATGACTTCTTGAATTATGGCTAGTAAGTATGTGATTGATCTGTAATCAGTACTATAATCCATGACTCCTACTATTTTCAATTTTGTTTGGTCTCAATCCACACACTGCTTTTAGCCCTTAGCCCTAACCCACATACATATACATAACTTTTTTTCAATATTAGTGTTGGAAGTGGTTGCTATTGCTATACAAACTCTGGGAACTTCTAGGCAATAGTCTTGGCAAACACACCTGTGTGGATTGCCCTTTTCTGTGCTTTCCAGCTTGAGTACCACATTGCCATTCTCCAGAGCACTGATAAACAAGTTTTGGCAAAGGCAAAAACAAACACCATTTTCTAGCCTCTTTGCATGTACTTCTCAAATGCAGAAGCAATTAATGAGAAGTCTCTGAGAGACCCTGACTAAATGGGACTACCACTGCATTGCTCTCTGCTTTGATGTCAATCTAGAAAGCATGTAAAGAGACCCCTAAAAGAGGTAATGGGCTTCAATTATGTATTTGTTTAGAAGATGGAAGACTAGAGGGTTGGCTGTACCTATGCCTCTAATCTATCTCAGTCCTTCCCAAAAGAGAAAATCTTTAGCTTCCAGATTGTTTTTAAAAAAGGTGATTTACAATTCCTGGTTTGCAGCCATGTAAAACAAACAATTAATAAGCCATATTTGGGGATCTGAATATTGTCATATTCATATAAATATTGTCATTCCTAATTATTTTATACCAAGGCTAAAATCTTCCACACACACATATATACATATACACAATTATACAACAACAAAATAATAAAAATAAAGATTTATATAGTGTTTATGTGCCAAGAATTCTGCTAAGTGCTTTATAATAATGATCTTATTTGATCCTGATAAAACCCTGGGATTTAATTGATATTATTATCCCTATTTTATCAAATGAGGAAACTGAGGCAAACAATGGTTAAATAATTGCCTAGGGTCACATATCAAGTATCTGAGGTTAGATTTGAAACAGTTCTTCCTGACTTCAGGCCCTACACTCCTTCCTCTCTGCCACCTAAGTGCCATATGTGTGTGTGCATGTATGTATGGATATGTAAAGAAATACAAACATATGCATGCCTGTATGTATATTTCTAATATATAAATATATAGCATGATATCCTTTAATGTATAGACTAGAATTTCATGTCATTGTATAGAAAATCACAGTCATATCCTTGAGACATTCTATAATCATCATTGATGCTTGTTAAAGAAGCCACTTATATATTAACTTTGGTCTCTGCAGTTTACATTCATCAGAAAATATCTTAATCTCACTCTCAAATTTATATATACAGGCAGCATCTTTCTTCAAAAGCTATACTTTGAACCATATAGAAAATGGTTGAATAGATCTGCCTTTGACAAAAACATTATGATGGAAATTGAATTTTTTATTTGATATTGTTGAAATAACATGAAAGTAGGAGTTGGTGGGGCTTGTCAAGGGCTAGCTTTTTGACTGTAGAAAAGGAACTGATTCTCTGTGGGCTGTAGTTACATTTGGAATACAGAAAGAATAATATTCACCTGAAGTGATAGTAAGGAACAAATTAGAAAATAGATCTAGAGTGCCAAGGGAATATAAACTCTTCTTGGTTTTGGAGATCAAGCACGCTCAAATGAAGCATCATCGCTATTCCTTCTAACATAACCAATATACAGAATATCCCACCACGCTTTTTTTTTTTGGAGGCAATTGGGGTTAAGTGACTTGCCCAGGGTCACACAGCTAGTAAGTGTCAAGGGTCTGAGGCCAGATTTGAACTCAGGTCCTCCTGAATTCAGGGCCAGTGTTCTATCCACTGCGTCACCTAGCTGGCCCCTCCCATCATGTTTATTACAGACTAGTTTTGAGATATATCATGACATCATTTAATTGCAATGACAGTTTACATTTCTCTATTACTCTGTAGAATATGAAGCATGGAATGCTGGAAAGTACTCTGGATTGGGTTTCAGAAGATGTGGGTTCAAATCACAGTTCTGCTACTCATAAACTACCTGATAATGAGTAAGTTATTTATCTTCTCTAAGCCTCACCTTTTTCATGCATAAAAATATAGCAAGCATAAGATATAGTAGGAACAGGAGCAGCTAGGTGGCACAATGGATAAAATACCGGCCCTGGATTCAGGAGGACCTGAATTCAAATCTGACCTCAGGCACTTGACACTTACTAGCTGTGTGACCCTGGGCAAGATATAGTGGGAAAAGCAAAAGACATCACCAAAAGAAATGCATTGGAGATCCATGTACTTTCTACAAGAATATAAGCTAGTCACTTTACTTCTCAGAATATCACTTTCATACTCTATAACACTAGAGTATTATCATCCCTAAGTATCTCATAGGGATGCTGGAAGGATCTAATTAGAATTGAGCATGATGTGAGAAGGTAGAGGAATTGGCTGTTTTCTTGGAAGGCCTATGAAAGTGAGTAGTGATATAACATGATAGTTTGATACTATAGTAGATTCATGTAAAGATTTTTTTAAAGGGTGATGTCATCTGGACATGTTTTAGGCAACTAGAAAGAAAGCAGAAGATAAAGACTGGATGAAAATTAGAGAGGTAATAAGCTAAAGGATCACCTGGAATGTATAGGAGAAGATGATCTCAAGGGAAAAGTTAAAGGGGGTTGGTGTTGGAAAGAAGAATACCCTCTCCTTTAAGATAAGAACAAAAGAGGAAAGAATTGACCAGATTTTTAGAGTGATTTAAAGTATGGACCTGGGTATGAGAAGGTGCTCTTGGCAGATTCATTTTCTCTCAATGAAATATAAAGTGAAATCTGATATTATGGGTAAGGAGGAAACTTGTTGGTAGACTTGAAAAGAGAAGAAGAGGTTTTGGACAGTCATGGTGTGAAGTACTAGAGATTTAATTAGGGAAGAGTAAAATAATTAGCATGTGGTGGAAAGGTCTCAGATACACTGGAAAACATAAATTTGTAATGGGACCGGTCAAAAAGACTATCTGACTTCCTACAGCAGTGCTATGCAAGACAGGAGGAGAAGCAGAGAGGATGGATGTTGAAAGTAATCCTGAGTTGGGGTTTGGAAAAGAATGAGTATCAGTAGAAATGTGGGACAAGAGATTCCAAGGTAAAGGAAAGCATAAAGTTCAGCTGGTGAATTGAAGTACCAATACTTTGAAGTAATAAATGAAGCCAGAGTAGCAGTGATGGCTTGAGAAAGCAGCAAATGGTGGGCTGATTGGAGGTTGTGGTGAAAATGATGAAGAATAAGTTTCTGAAAGATAAAATACAAAGGGATATGGAAGAATATCCTTTAGGAATAGAAGATTCCATGGTAGATGGAAAAACAAAAACAAACTACTGAATTTGTAATCAAAGTACCATCATTACATATTTAGACAAAATAAAATAGTTTCTAGCCTCAAAAGCATTAAATTCTACTGAGGAATACACCATTACAATGATAAGTATAATAAAAGGAGGTAGTGATGGTGAATCATAGTGAAGAGGGGAGCGGATATGATTACCTCTCACATCTCAATCCCCTAGGTTAGTTGATGTAATTACAGAATGCAGTCACAGATTATGAGGTTTTAATGTGTTATCAAATTGTAACACCCTGTGATCCCTTTATGAGGTATGAATATCTCTCTTATTGTATCAAAAAAGAAACAACATGATTGGCTGAGCAAGCAAATTAGCAACATCTCTGGGAGTTTTAAAGAGGTAAACCCTGGATTAATTTTAGTATTTAAAAAAATTAAAGACACTGCATATACAGCAGCTCCCTGCAGGGAGAAAAGAGGGAATTTCCCTTCTCTATTGGCCATGTAGTTTTGAAGAGGAACTACTGGGTCAGTTGGAGATATTGCATAGAGAAGGGAACAGAGACATACCCTCTAGATAGACCTAAATACAGAGAGACAGTTACTTGAAGAAGGAAGTAGCTTTGTGGAACTAGACCTGGCAATTGAAAGTTAGTCTGTAAAGAGGAACAGGCACTGGAAATCCAGTTAAACCTTACCAGAAGAGATGCTCTACTCAAGTAAACAGTGTGAGGATGTTGCAAAGAAAGGAAGGTCTTTCACACCCTAAAAAGTCAGTAATTTTTAGTGATATTCACCATAGTTTATATTCTGCATGTGTGCCTCACTACCCCTGTACACCAACTTTTAGTTCACTCTTTCCATGGCTTATTTGTGGAGGAACATGCCCCAGTTTATGGGGAGAATATTTTTATAACTATTGTTTTTTAAGTGTACTGGCTGATTCTTAGTGGGAAGAACACTGGTGGGGATACATGAATTATAATGTAAAGAGTATAGACCTACAGGATTCTCCTTTAGAATTTTTAAAATAGCAGTTACCCTCTAAAACCACACCCATGAGTTTGAATAGTAGGTGTTACAACAGGATCATAGATTTTAATAAAAGGAACAACCATCTAGAACTAGGAGAGATCTCAAAGATCATTTAGTCAAACCCACTCAATTTATAAATAAGGAAACTGAAGTCCAAGTAGATAACTTTACTATGGACATAATTGTAATGACTAAGAAGTAGAATTTGAACCCCATGGTTTCCAACTTCAAACACAGTATTCTTTTGCTGATAGATCAAAGTGATTAGGGAAAATCTGAAGAAAGGGAAAACACTGATAACTGGAATATCTCAGAAAAAGTTTTTCAGAAGAAGCAAAATTTTATTTCAGTCATGAAAAACAGCTTGTGCAAATATATGAGGGCCTCAGTTGAAATGTATGGGTTCAAAGAAGAGCAAGAAGGAATAGGATTTGGCTATGTAGAGTGAAAGGAGGAGGAAGGAGAGTCAAGGATTACTGTGAGATTACCAATCTGTTAAATGGAAGATAGTGGAGTTCTCAAAAGAGACACCACGTTTGCTGTTGTTGCTCATACTACTACTTAGTTAGATTAATATACCACTATATGATTTACAAAGCAAAACAGGTGATTTTAGGGGTGGGTAAGTTTGGAAGTAAGAAAGATCAGTTCAGTTTTGTATTTATTGAATCTCAGGCACTGACAGGTCATCAAGATGATGTTTTCTACTAGGCAGGTAATATATGGGTGATATATAGCTATATAGGTGGCTAGGTTAGCAGGAGAGACTAGGTCTGGATATCTTTTATATAGAAATCATAATTGAAGTCAATGAGGCTAATGAAGTAAGCAATAGGATGAGCTGAAAAGAGGTCCCAACCTAGGTTAGGAGATATTTATAATTAGTGAGGAAATGGATTATTTTCTAGCAAAGAACACTAGTGACAAAGAGTAGTCAGGAATTTAGCAGTTAGAACATTATAGGGAAGCTTAGAGATAGTTATTTCACTCAAGTGGTTAGAAGAGAAGTAGAATTATAAGAGGTTGAAAATTGAATGGTAATAGGTCAAAGACATAGGGGCAAGCTAGGTGGCGCAGTGGATAAAACACTGGCCCTGGATTTAGGAGAACCTGAGTTCAAATCCAGCCTCAGAAACTTGACATTTACTAGCTGTGTGACCCTGGGCAATTCACTTAACCCTCATTGCCCTGAAAAAAAAAAGTCAAAGACAAAGGGAAAAGCATATATGCAAAAATATTCCTGACCACTTTTGTGATAACAAAGTTGTGGAAGGAAAGTGGAAACCATCAGTTTAGGGAATGGATGAACAAATTGAGGTATATGCCTAAAATAGTATATTATGTTACTGTAAAAAATGATGAATTTGAATTCTGAGAAACTTGGGAACTCTTATATAAACTGCAGTTGAGTGGAATAAACAGAACCAAGAAAAGAGTTTATTATACAATACCTGGCATAATGGAAAGGAAAACAACATAAAAATATGATAAAAACAATTATAAATGGAGTGACCGATCTTGTTTTCAAGCACTAATAATGAAGAATGTTTCCCTTATCTTAGCAGAAAAGTGGTAGACTATGAGTTTATGATGAGACATACAATGTAAGATATAACTAATGTATTCAAGTTTTTGTTTTCACTTAACTATGCTCCTTTGATATAAAGGAGCTTCTTTGGTGAAGGGTTGGTCATTGAGAAGTTACAATGTTGTAAGAAACTCATTTTATTTTAAAGAAATGTTAGAAGATGAGATAGAAGTAAAAATATTGATAATACTTTCTAATTTAGACTTTATTTAGCTGTTATCAAATGTGTCTCTTCCCTATCACTGCCAAATAAGAAAGCATGATCTATGCCTACTGCCTGACCAACTAATAACTCCTTACTTAGCCCCTTACAATATGGCCTTTCACTGTAACTACTTTTTTTTTTTAGAACAAAAGACAAACAATAACAATAACAAGTACAGAAAGAACTGCTATAAATATTTTGGTACATATAGGTCTTTTTCCACATTCTTTGACCTCTTTGGGGTCAAGGTGGTGGTACTACTGTGTCATTGGCTATTCACAATTTAATGACATTTTGAGTAGAGTTCAACTTACTTTCCAGAATGGTTACATAAATTCACAGCTCTACCAACAATATATTAGGATGTTCTTTTCATCTCAAAGTCCCTCCAACTATTGATAGATACCTATATATATTCGCATATATTAAATTATGCTAATCTGATAGATATGAAATGGAACTTCAGAGTCGTTTCAATGTTCATTTGTCTAATTAGTAATGTGAAGTGTTTTTCATATGTCATAAGCAATCTGATATAGATTGTATATGTACAATTACATTAAACATATTTCTGCATTAGTCATGCTGTGAAAGAAGAATCAGAGCAAAAGGGAAAAACCTTAAAAAAGAAAAAGAAAAAAAAGTAGAAATAGTGTGGTTCAATCTGCATTCCACAGTTCTTTTTTTTTTTTTCTGGATTTGGAGAGCATTTTCCATCATGAATCCTTTGGAACTATCTTGGACCATTGTATTACTGAGAAGAGTCACGTCTATCACAGTTGATCAACACACAATGTTGTTGAAACTGTGTACAATGTTCTCCTGGTTCTGCTCATCTCACTTAGTATTAGTTCATGTAAGTCCTTCCAGGTTTCTTTGAAATCTGCCTGCTCATCATTTCTTACAGCACAAAAGAATTCCATTACATTCATATACCACAACTTGTTCAGCCATTCTCCAATTGATGGGCATCCCCTCAGTTTCCAATTCCTTGCTACCACAAAAAGAGTAACTATAAATATTTTTGTACATGTGGGTCTTTTTCCCATTTTTATGATCTCTTTGGGAAAAAGACTTAATAGTGGTATTGCTGGGTCAAAGGGTATGCACCACTTTATAGCCCTTTGGGCATAGTTCCAAATTATTCTCCAGAATGATTGGATCAGTTCACAGCTCTGCCAACAATGCATTAGTGTCCCATACAATCCTCTTTTAAAAACTATGCTTATTTTGCATTTACTGAGTTCAAAATTGTATATACACACATATGCATTTGCATATACATATATATATATATATACAAATACATATGCATATACCTATACATATAACATGTTTTTATAATTTTTAAGCCTTCAAAATAACCTTGAAGATTCTATACTCTATCCCCCCAAACCAGATTGACTCTTAAAATATCCAGTGAATCCTGCTGAGTTACCACTTGTCTAAAATGCCTATTAAAAAAATGAGACCTAAAGATAAAGTTGAAGTTAGCAAGGTTATTTTTAAGTGTTATTGAGGGAGCTATTTTAAAATCTGAGGTAACTACTGACCAATCTTCCTTCCATAACACTTTTGTGACCTTTCTGGAGATCCTGGTTTCTCCTGCCCTTTTTAGACAATTTTAAGTACATCCCTACCATAACATTTTAAATAATTACTATGATTAAAATATTCATCATTCTGTAGCCAATCCAGTATTGAGCCTCGACTAACTCAGTTAAGGTTCATCCTTCAGCAAAAGAAAAAAGCTGTTCACTGGTCCCACACTTGAAGCATTTTCAGGTTGGTAGAGTATGTCAGAGTTATGGTCTTCTGGACTTTTTAACCTATATTTACTTCCATACCACCAGAGTTCATTTGAAATAGGTTTTAGTGAAGATTATTTGTACTCTTGTGTTCAAAATTACTGATGTCTCATGTGATACTTCCACATTTTCCCCAAGTTAGACCTGTCACTTGAATATTGTGGGAAAATTCATGTATGAAAATTCTCTCCATAAATGCTGATTAGCGACTTGCATGTGGAGTCCTAGAGAGTTCCCTGGGGAATTGAGAGGTTAAATGCATTTTTTAAGTAGTATGGGTTAGAGGCAGGGCTTTAACCCTGGCCTTGCTAACTTTAAGTCTAGCCCTCTAGGTCACACTGAGTCTGAGGTTCCATAATTGGTTCATAATTGAATCCTTAAACATCCATTGCAGAATTCTGAAGGACAAACAAATTAAGCCTTCATAATAAGTATATTGATTTGTAACCTTAGTCCTAATAGGAAGACAGATTCTTTCATTTCTAAGGAATCTGCTTTGGAAGAATGGATTTTTTATTTGTTTACTTTTATGTTATCATAATAATAAAACCTATACATATTTTAATATGTTGGGTTTTTTTAGTTGTTTTAGTCATATCCCACTCTGTGACTCCATTTTGGGTAGTTACTAGAGTGGTTTTCCATTTTCTTCTCCATCTCATTTTATAGATGAGGAAACTGAGGCAAAGAGAGTTAAATGACCTGCCCAGGGTCCCACAGCTAGTAAGTTTCTGGGGCCAGATTTGAACTTAGGAAGATGAGACTTTATGATTCCTGGTCTGGCACTCTATCCACTATGCTACCTAGCTGCCCAATATAGTTGGAAGCTAATAGATTTCAAAATAATGTATATGTGATTTTTTAGGGTAACAACCTTAATATATATACCATGACATTACTGTATACACTATAGTGTGACATTACTATAGTTTAAAAAGAAACATAACTGTCTTGTGAACTGAAATATCTTTACATTTTTTCTTGTTTAAGAAAAGTGTTTGGAAACACTCTGTGGAGGGAAGTTTTATAGAAACTCTTCTGTGTCTCAGATGCCCCTGAACAATTCCTCTGGGGATTAAGATTTGTATGTTATATGGAAGTACTCACTTAAGGTCTGAAATTCCAATGATTTGCTCTAAGCTATTTTGTCTTTCTCCACTTTCATTCAGTGGAACTGTGAAAATGTGGCCAATGGCTGTTGTGTGAGCTCAGTGGGCACATTTTATTATTGCCTAACAGTCTAGCCAGAATCTTTGACAGCTGTTTAGACCATGGTTAGAGAAGACACCTAGAGAACAGAGTCAATTTTCAAGGACTGACAGTGGAACAGACTTCTAAATGTACCTTTCTAGCCATATATGTTTCCGTCTCCTTTGGGAATCTCATGGAAGCGAGTAAATTTCTGAATTCCATTGCAAGTAGCTGTTTCAATTCATTCAGTGAACTTCTTGTCAATTTAACCAATTCACTCAGCCATCCTCTTATGCAGACCTGGGGAAGCCCTGCATGCCAGAGACATTTTCCTGATGTAAAACTTGCAATGTTTCCTTAAGAAGTAACCAGAATAAATTTTTATTTTATTAATAATTGTTAGGAAATGATGTGGGGAAAATATCACACCATCTAAGACTTTGTTGGAAGGTTTAAGTTCATTGTCAGTTTTTCTCTTTGTGGTTTGATACACATACTTCTCTTTCCCTAGAATCACAGAATGTTAAAATTATTTTTGTGTGTATGTAGGGAGAGAATGGAAAGAGGTTATGGGGCTTGGCTTTCTTATTTTAAGAAAATAGAGATACAGAGGAAAGAAGTCACTTGCTTAAGGCCACAGTGCTAGCAAGTAGCAGAAAAGGGACTCTGGTTCAGGTTTCCTGGCTACAAATCTAGTGCTCTTCACACACTAGGCCACATCAAATTTTTGTTGCTACCTCTCTCTTGTATAGTTATGATGGCCTGCTTTGTGTGATTTGCATGGAGAGGCAGCTAGGTGGAGGGGAACAAATACTAAATATGAAGTCAGGGCATGTGAATTCCATTTTGAAATTTTATATGTACCACTTCAGTATAGGTAGGTAAGTCACTTCATATAGAAAGGATTAGATTGCCAGTATGCACTTCAGAGGTTCATTCTGATGAAAGGTACTTTATAACTTGTAAACTTTGATATAAATGTAAACCTTTGTAATAGTTTTTTTTTCTTTTGCATATGTACCTTAATTCTCTTGCTAGACTGTAGGGTTCCAGAGGACATATCTTATTTAGTTTTCTATTACTTAGAAGTTTTTTGCCCAGTGAATTGCAAATAGTAGTTCTTTAATAATATTTTTAAAAATAGAATTTACTGGGGCAGCTAGGTGGCGCAGTGGATAGGGCACCGGCCCTGGAGTCAGGAGTACCTGAGTTCAAATCCGGCCTCAGACACTTAACACTTACTAGCTGTGTGACCCTGGGCAAGTCACTTAACCCCAATTGCCTCACTTAAAAAAAAAGAAAAAAAAATAGAATTTACTAAATTTACACAATCTCAGAATCAGATGAGATTTCAAAGACCATCTAACTTAAACTATGTAAGAATTTACTCTAATTACCTGCCCTATGGTCCTCCAGCATGTACTTGAAGACTCCTAGTAAAGTAAAAATCAGAGCTTCCTTAGGCATCCTGTTATATAATTGGACAGCTTTAATTCTGAAGCTGTTTCTTTTTATATTAACCAAAAGTAGCATCTTTGGAACTTCCATCCATTACTCCTAGTTTTGCTCCCTGAGGCCAAATCTAATATGTCTAATTTTCTTTATGAAAGATACGAGAGCCTCTGAAGACAATGATCTTATTTCCCCATATTTCCCCATGTCTCCCAGTTCCTTCAACTGATCTCCCTATAAAACAATGTTTAATTTTCTTACCACTTTGGACACCTAGATGTGATCTAAAACATCAACAACATTTCTAAAATAAGTTATAGAGAATTGAAGAATGTGCTCTAGATGTTTTCTAGCAAGAGCAGAACATAATGAAACTATCATCTCATTCATTCTAGATACTATTTAAAAATTATATTTCCTTTTTTGTAAGATAATCAAGGCTAGCAATAGCTTTTTTGACTGTGTTTTATATTGTTGACTGAAAGGGAGTTTGCAAGATAGAGAATAGTTATAGGGATTGGCATTGTCATTTCACTGTTATAGGAAATTCCCAGTAAAAGACCCACCTACCCATGTTGGTAAGAATATTCACTGCAACTTAGAGTCTTAAAAAGTCATTTAAAGCAGAGCTTCTTAAATTTTTCCACTCTCTGCCCTTTTTCACCCAAGAAATTTTTATATGACTCCAGATATGTAGGTATATAAAATAGGTATACATAACCTTTTACTATTACCAAATTTTTCATGACTCCCATATTCAGTTACAGGACCCCATATGGGGTCATGACCCACAATTTTCAGAAGCTTTGATTTAGAGCACTGTAAGGTGAAATGAATTGCCCAGGTTCACAAAGCCAGTATGTGTCAGAGGGATTACTCAAATGCATGTCTTTTAGATTAGTGCTCTAATATGTCATATTATTGAGTGTATAGTCCAATAAAAGACCTAGATAATTTTTTACAGGAACTCTACAATCTATGCAAACCTCCAACATCTGGAATTTGTACATTTGATTTTTTAAAAATTCAAGCACAGAATTATTTATTTTTATTTATTTTCTTATGAAATTCACTCAGTAATTTATTCTGCCTAGCATTATATGATCCAATTTGATAAACACATCATCTATGCCTTTAGCCAAATCACTGAGAAAAATCCTTTGATAACACAGGGCCAAGGATATAGGTGACATCAACCCATTAATTATTCTTTGTGCCCAGTGATTTAATAAGCTTTGATTCTACCACCTACCTGTACTATCCTCATGTCTCTCTCAATATATTGTTCATAAACGGTATGAGATACTATCAAATGGCTCGAATCCAGCTAAATTAGGTATATATCACTCCCACTAACTAATTAGTCCAATTATTCTACCAAAAGAGAAAATAAAATTAGTATAGTATGACCTTTCCAAAAATACATTTATTGATATATTCTGTTTTTATATTGCTTACTTTCTTTCCCCAAAGTATCCCTCCATCCTATATCTCTTTTCTAAAGAACAATCACTTATAACAAGTGCCAGACATCTCTAAGTCTGCAATTCCCCATACTCATAGTTTTCTGTCTCTACAAAACAACATGAAGAAGTGCCTTTTCATAGCTTCTTTCAGACAAAGCTTGGTCATTATAACTTAACAGAATTCCATTTAGATTGTTTTATCCTTTTTATTTATATTGTTGTACTCATTTTGTTTAATGTTTTGTTATTTCTGCTTACTTCAGTTTGTATCACTTCTTGTCTTATCATTCTTCTCTGTCAGCATTTTTCATAATACAGTGATATTACATTACATTCATGTATCACAGTGTGTTTAGTTTTTCCCTATATTGATGGACTCCTACTTTATTTCCATTTCTTTGCTATTACAAAAATGTTGGCATGACATCTTTTTGATAAAGTCATGCTGCCTTTTGGTTATCATGTTTATCTTTCTAAATGTTCATAAACCAACCCTCTGCTAATGTGATACAGAATTTTACTAGGAAGAGATGTCAAGTTCACCAGCCTACAATTTGTAGACTCCATTCCCTTAGCATATCTTGAAAATAAATCCTGTGGTACCTCTTCATATCTCTACAATCTTTTAAAAAATAATCTATTGTAGATCAGCAAACACCACTACTCAATCATAAAACCCATAGATTGAGAAATAGAAGGGATCATAGATGTCATCTACTTGAACCCTCTCAAATTAAAGGAAAATTTGAAATCTAAAGAGGTGAAAGGCTTTTCCCTAGGTCACAAAGATAGAAACTACCAAACCTGGCATTGAATACCAGTCTCTCCTTTGAACACTGGACTCAAAATCCAGTGTTCTTTGAAAAAGCTTTCATCAGCAAAAGATAATAATGATTCCAGAGGACAGATGATGAAAAATGCTATCTATCTCCAAAGAATCTAGTCATAATAACCCTATATTTTAAGGATGGATTAGGTATGTAGAATGAGACTCAGTTTTGAACATGGTCAATAGGAGATTTTGTTTTGATTGATTATGCATAGTTGTTACCAGAGTTTTGTTTTATTTTTTAATTGGGGTAGGAATAAAAAAAGGAAATGATTGATAATTGAAAAAATAATTAAAATAAAAAATATAATACTTTTTCTTCTATACCACGAAAACTCTTTTGGAACTCTAGCATATCGTTTATCCTGAACTGGAGTATTGAATTCACTGAGGTTGTCTAACTCATAATTCATTTTCAGTCTCAACTAATATTTCTGCCCTATCATTCCTAGGGCAAATATCATTCTTCCCAGAAGAGAAAACAAAAGAAAGAATTGAGTAGATCAGCCTTTGTATGATTATCTGTTATCATTGTGCAATCCATTGCTTTGATCCTCCTCTTTTCCCCAATATAGCTAAACAAACAAATAAAAACACCCTTTTGATGTCCTTAGCATTCATTAGAAGAAGCAACCCCAGAATGTTTCTGAGCTTTAGACAACTTCATAAAATTCTTACAAGACAGTACATCTTTTTTTCTTTGTATTCATCCTCTGATACCTATCTGCCTTTCATTTTCTATACATGATTTTGAAATAATAATACAATTATTCTCATTGGAAGGGCAGCCTCTTGTAGAAAATGAGTGCAATCTCATTTCAATGAGATGCCTTAGAGAAAGTGTACTCAGCCTTCCTCTGTAGAAACTTTCTGAACCCTTAATTCCCCACAGAGATGAACATGCAATGCAGAAGCAGAGACCTGGGTTTGATTTCTGTCCCTGGCACTTATTAGCTGTGTGATCTTGTGAAAGTCTCCTAAATTATCTATGACTCATTTTCCTCATCTGTAAAATGGGACTAATTCTTCATTAACTAACTTTTTTAAGAAAAGTTCTCTTTGTAAGTATTCAAGAACTATTATTATCTTGATGATTGTGATGGATGAAATGGTTTCTGCTTAGAAGAAATAATAATCTAGATGAATTTTATGTCCAGAATCCTCTGTTTATTAGAGATATGACATATAAAAATTTTCATTTTATTAGAAAATCATATTTGTAAAGTGCTTAGCATAGTGCCTGGCATATAGGAGGTGCTTAATAAATACTTATTCCATCTTACTCCAAGTACTACACATTTTTTAAAAAGTCAATATATTTAGTAAATCCTCTCTGAATCATAACAACCTTATAGCACGTTTTTCTTTTGTTAGAGGCAAAGGGAGTTTCTGGTACAAACAGCAATACTGATCATGAGTTCCTATGAGGAAGTTCATTTTGACAAGCCTTGTTGCTTGACAGGTACGTAGTACACTTGCCTTGTGGCTTTGGGACCAGTTTTCAAACGCAGCTTTTACTGAAGTGAAGGAAACATTCACATCCTTATAACTGTATCAAGTGACAAATCATATGAATTTAATCAGTTTGGATAGAGAGTCTCCCATTCTCTAGGCGACCAGAAAAATTAATCTTCCATCCCTATATCCGAGAATCAATGGGTTGAGAAGGGGACACTGGAAGTCACCCAGCCCTCTCCTTCTGCCGAAGGAAAAAGAAATGATCATTTATCTCTAAAAATTTCCTTGGAATCTCAAGGCTTCACAGATAGGCAAGATTATAATATGCCTAACCTAGTCACTTGGTCAGAAAATAGAATTTGAACTCATTCTTATGCTCATTGGAGATAGAGGACAACTTGTCTATTTCTTGATAATCTTTTTTTTTTTTTCAATCCTGGCTCACTGGCTAGATAGATAGATAGGTCTAGAACTAGGGCTAGAGATGGAGCTAGAGCTAGAGAGATAGATAATTGCCATCGAAGTTATTTGCACACCAGTTTTATCTACACTGAGATATTTAGGATTTGTGTAGGCTGATGCTGGCAGTAATGGGGTAATCAATAATGTAGTGATAGAGACATTGAGGCAGCAAGGTCACTTAGTAGATAGAGCACTGTGCCTGGACTCAGAAAGAACTGAGTTCAAATCTGGCCTCAGACACTTACTAGCTATGTGACCCTGGTCAAGTCACTTCACCTGTGTTTGCCTTAATGAACTGGAGAAGAAAATGGCAAACCACTCCACTGTCTTTGCCAAGAAAACCCTATGGACAGTATTGGTGTACTATGGTCCACAAGGTCACAAGGAGATGGACAGGACAGAAAAAATTAAAAACAACAAGGGAGACATTTAGCAAGCACTTGAATATTTGGGTGTATCTGAAATTTCTAGGACAATAGTTCACTTACTACCTCCTCAGACAGCTTCCTAGGTCCTTCTTATTGAATTTAATTATTGGGGAATATATAGTGAACATAGATCCATCCGTTATTGTCCTGTACCCATTGTCATTGTTTGACTGGATTATCAATCAGTATGAGAAGAGGCAGCATTAAGAGAATAGCCCATTCAAGTTACTGATGGCTAGCCTGGTAATGATTGACAGTTTAGGGTACCAGTAACATTGGTAAAAAAGGAAGAGAAGGATTTGTTCTCTAATGTATATATGCATGTATGTATGCATGTGGCAGTGCACATGCTTATGTACATGCATAGCTGTATACAGGTATATAGTATATGTGTATACATACATGCACGTGTATATGCAGATACACACATATGTATGTGTGTATTATATATGCTTTTATATTTATAGAACATATACATATACATATATATGTGTGTGTGTGATGACTATTTTATATCTTATTGCATACATTCCTAAATACAGTGGTCTAAATACACACACACTCACTCATTCAATCATCTTATTATTTATAAGTAACTTCCCCCACTTTTTCCTCTGAAGAAACTTTAGTTGGATTGTTAGTGGCAGAGCTGACATTGTTGGATTAATATGACCCTTCAACCTCAACAATTGAACCAATTGTTGTAGCTATTGTTTTTGAAGATAAGCTTTATTCACATGTGACACAAGCTGGGCAAGAAGGCTGTATTTGTTTATGTGGCTCAAGTGCTGTCTTTTGTAAGTATCCAGGAAGACAGTGTGTCACTGTATTAATTATCCAGTGAAGGATTGTAGTACAGTATCTGCATTGCTCAGCAGTGGCCCTGTATCTACACCATCAACCCAGTGGTCTGCTCAGTTTCTTTCTGGCACTATCATGTGAAAACCTTGTTAAAAGACTACAGTATACTCAGTGGCATCCAGACATGTTCAGTCTACAGACACCTAGACTGTTGCCTGACTGACATGTCTCTAGTTTCCAGAGAGATACAAAGTGGTTTGATTTAACCCTTGCTGGTCAGGTCAAGAATCTGGAGTGAAATGGAATATTACTCAAGATATGAAAAATTTAAATAACACTTTATATACAATGCATGTTCCCATACCATATCTGTCTTGCCCCCCTCACTTTTGATAATCTGCACGGCATAATGTGACAGGGAATAGATCAAATGCTCCTTAATGGAGATCTCTGTTTCTAGCCATCTCCTAAACTCCATCCCCTTGTATTATTTTTCCAGATCTTCAGGTGTGGCATAATGACTTCGAATCAAACCCAGAGTTCAAAGGAAATTAGAATGCCAGACATCTCTAAGGTATCTTCCAGGTCTGATATTCTACAGTCTGTGATTCTAAAGTTTCTTTCTGCCCTGACATTCCATCTTTCATTATTCTAAGGGCCCACCCAGCATTAAAATTCTGTGATTCTATTCTTTGACTCTAAGTATACCACAGGAAGAGGGTAACAAGTTGTGAATATTCATGTTCAACAGGCAGCCTATTTTGAAAATCATGAATTTATCAGTTCAATGTTTGCACAGCTGTCTGGGTATCTGTGATTTTTTTCCATAGGATCACAGAGTTAGAACTGAAAAAGACAGTAGGACTCATTCAATCCAATTCCCTAATTTTATAGCAAGGCTCACGAAAGTAGAATGGTTTGCTCAAGGTCATATAGGTAATTAGTATCAGAGATGACATTTGAACCCAAGTCTCCTGACTAGAAATCCAGGTTTCTCTCCATTCAATTCTTGTACTTCCCTAACATTGTCTTTCTTCAACTATGAAGTGGTGGAGTACAGGAATTGCTCTACTGATTAGAGTGTAATCAATCCAATATTAAGAGCATCAGTTTCTTTCTTTCAATGTAAAATGGAGATGATCATACATTATTTCAGAAGGCTATCATGAAGAAAAATGTTTTTTAATACCTTAAATATTAGACAGGTTTTTATTGATATTCTTGTTATTATTGTTCAATATCTAACATTTACCAAGTGCCATATGCATGTATGTGTGTGCATACATGCATGAACAAATAGACACAGAGACACCCACAAATGTGTATGTATATAAGTATATATGTACATACATACATGCATGCATGCATACATATTTCTAAGCTAGGCACTAAGGGGAATGAGATACCAAGATGTGAAAGAATAGGTAGTAAATTGGCAAACCTGGTAGTTAAATAGGCTTCAGGAAGGGGTAGATAAAGCTAGACAATAAATTGATAAACTTTGAAAGCCAGATTATAGAGGTTGTGCTCTCAGTTGTGTATTTACATATGTAAACATGTGTAAATATATAAATATTCATAGCTACACATAGGTATATTTATACATATATGTATGTATGTGTATATATGTAAATACATGTGTCCCCCATTAGAAAGTTATTTCAATATACTGAAACAGAAATAATAAAGCCATGAGCTGGGGTGGTGACAATATGAGTAGAGAAAAGGGGAAGAATGTGCCAGATGTTTTGAAGGAAGAATCAATAAGACTTAGCAACTAAATTGATATGGGCATTAGGGAAGATAAGGATAAAGGAAAGAGCCAAGAAAAACTTTGAGGTGTTGAATCAGGGTAACTGAAAGTATATTACATTGAACACAAATAGGAAAATAAAATCATGTTTTATGATCACTTATAAAGCAAAGCAATAATTAATAAGAGATGATATGACTTCGTCATAAACAGCTCTTGTCAGCCCAACCTCACCTTTTTTTGCTGGTGATAGGGAGACAGGGAAATTAAACTAGTAGTTCATATGCTGTTCATGGTAAACCTGAATTTACTCATGCTTTTGATAAAGTGCCTCAGATTATCCTGTTGGACAAAATCGGGACATCTGGGCTGGGTGCTATTGCAATCAAGTGGCTTCAGAACTATTTCCATAACCATATCCAAAGAGGGAGAGTCTTTTATGTTGACCTACAGGAAAGTCACTTGTGGAATCCAGCCAGGAACTAACTATGTACTTGTACCTTTCAATATATCATTTCAATGACCTGGATGAAAGCAGAGGTTATCTGGTTACATACAGATGACACAAAGATGGGAGGGATAGCTAATATGTTGGCTGATTAAGTGAGGATCCACTAATTTCTCTACAGACTAGAACCTTGGCCAAATATCCCAAGGCAAAATTTAATAGGGAAAAACGTATAGTCCTGCTACTTGAGGTTAAAAAGAAAGTGCAGAATGGAGAGAGGCCATTAGAAAAATATTTCTGTGAAAAAGATCTGTGGGTTTTGTGGACTGCACAAGCAATAGGAATCAACCATGTGATAAAATGACCCAAAAGCTAATGAGATATTATCCTGCTTTAAGAGGCACAGAATGAGGGAGAGTTGTAATAGTTCAGTTGTTAACTAGCTTTGTCAGGCTACACAGTATTTTAGGGGGAACACTGGCAAATTGGAGTGGGTTGTTCTAAAGAGGAGTGACCAAAAAAGAGGGGCACTGTAAACCATTTCATAGCAGAACTGGCTGAAGAAATAAGAAGAGGTAAGTTTGGAAGGGAAAAAAACTGATTTAAGGGAGAGATTATGACCGATGGCTTGGAATACTTGCTGGGCTGTCATTGGAAAGAATCATTAGATTTGTTCTTCATTAAAGAGCAAAAGTAGAAGTAATTAGGGAAAGTTCTCAAGAGGTTAAATTCATGCTTGGTGTAAGGAAAGTTTCCAAAGAATTAGAGTCGTGCAAAAATGGGCTTCCTTGGGCATCTAGGTGGTGCAATGGATAAAGCATCAGCCCTGGATTCAGGAGGACCTCAGTTCAAATCTGGCCTCAGACACTTGACACTTACTAGCTGTGTGGCCCTGGGCAAGTCACTTAACCCTCATTGCCCCAAAAAACAAAAACAAACAAACAAAACAACAACAACAACAAAAATGGGCTACCTTGAGAGGTAGTAGGTTTCCCTTCACTGGAAGTCATTAAATGGTGAGTGTGGTGGGACTGGATGATCACTTGTTGGGAATCTTGTAAATGATTTTCCTTCTTAATGGTGAAATCTGGATTAGTCAATCCCAAGATCCTTGCCCACCCTGAGATTTGGGGATCTAATTTGCTGCTGAATTTAGAACATTTTGATTTAGAAAGTTTCCATTTTTTCCATGGAGCATTATATCACACAGAATGTCAGAACTAGAAAGAACCTTAGAATACTAGACCCCTGAGGCATGAGAGCCTAAAAGGCAGCTAGGTGGTTCAGTGGATAAAGCACTGACCCTGGATTCAAGAGGACCTGAGCTCAAATCGGGCCTCAGACATTTGATACTTACTAGCTGTGTGACCCTGGGCAAGTCACTTGACCCTGATTACCCTTGAGGAAAAAAAAAAAGAAGAATCCTCTTGTCCAATTCGATAATTTTTCAGATGAGAAAAATGTTGACCTAAAAAGGTCAAATGATGAGGACTTTTGTCCTCTGTCACTCAATCCTGTTTTTACTGCCTACTGTATAATGCCTTTTCATTTCTCAACACACAGAGTGACACTATTTATTAATTTCTATACTTTCTACAGGAAAGTTAATTACTTTTAGAATTTGTGAATAATTGTTATATTTCATTCAAAGGGAGAAAATTGCATATCATGTTTTTATGATACTGATAAAAACAGTGATTAGAGATTGTTTGCTTATTGGAGATGAAAAGACCTGTTTTACTTCTAATAAAAGTTGACAGGATTTGTTTATTAATATTTATAATTGTTTTTTGATTCAAATAGTAGCTGTATTAGGTTGAAATATATTGTTTAACTGAAATAAACAATTGAAAAAAGAAAATTCAATCAAAGAACTGGATTTTTTCAAATATAAATCTGCATCTGAAGGAAAGAAACATTGCAACTATTGATCCTTTCAGGTGAATTCTCTTAAAAGTAATTAGTGAAAAATGACAGTAGTTGATTTTCAAAAATATTCTGCATTCTAGCCTTACCTTTACATCAATGTCTACTTCCTTCTTCTAAGAAAAAGTTCCAAGGCCTCTCTTCATTGCTGACCCATATGTAAAACAAAATGAAAAGGAATCACATGTGTTTTGCCATTTACAAATCACTTCACTCCTCTTAATCTACTTCCCTGATCCATGAGTAGAAATGTTACTTTCATAACCTATGTCATACTATACAATTCTATGAAAAAATAAGCTATTATTATTAATAACAGGAACTGAGGAATAGCTAAACACAAGTTAAGTCACAGGCTGATTGGATAAAAATTAAATCCAGTTTTCTTAATTTGAAGAAGGCTACAATTATTTTGACTTCCCTACTTTGAGTGTGGGGAAAATAAACTTGATACATGATATATGGTCAAGTCTTATCTTTGTGGAGTAACAGGAGAATATGTATATATATATATGTGTCTGTGTATACACACATACAAAATGTGTACATACAAAAATGTGCATATGCATGTATATGCATGTGTATGTATATAGGTTTACAATCCAACCCAATATATACATATATGTGTATACACATAATGCATGTGTGTGTGTGTATAATACATGTACATCCATAAATATGTGTGAATATAGAACATATATACACACACATACATATTGGTAGCTAGATGGCTCATTGGATACAGTACTGCCTGGAGTCATGAAGACATGAATTCAAATCAGGTCTGACATTTATTATCTGGGCAAGTCACTTAATCTCCTTTTGCCTGGAAGACAAGTAGGTGACCATGTATAGAGTGCTGGACCTGGAAGCAAGAAGCCTTGAGTTAAAATCCAGCTTCAGACATTTACTAGCTGTATGATCTGGGGCAAGTCACTTAGCCTATGTTTTCCTGAACCTACTGAAGAAGGAAATGGCAAATCATTCCAGTACCTTTGTCAAGAAAACCCCATCAACAGTATGGTTCAAGGAGTCATGAAGAATTGGACTCAACTGAATGATAATATGTACGTATATGTGTATAAAAATCAATCAATCAATTAGTAAATAACTATTAAGCCCCCATTATATGTTAGGCATTGTGCACAGTGGAGGGGAAACAAAAAGATGCAAAAGACAGTCCTCAAGGAGCTTACAGTCTAATGGAGGAGAAAACAGGTAGACAGACATATACAAAGCAAGCATTATAGAGGATAAATGAGAAGTAATGAATCTAAGTATGAAGACGCCTAGTTCCTTCCTTCTCTCGATTATCTCCAATTTATTTTGAATAGATTTTATTTGCACAGAGTTGGTTGCATGTTGTTTCTCCCATTGGACTGTGAGCTCCTTAAGAGGAAAAGACTTTTTTATTTTTATTTTTGTATTTCTTGTCAAAGTCAGTATGTAACATAGTGCCTGACACATAGTAGACATTCAATAAATGCTTCTTGAATGACTGATTAAAATGTTTGAGAAGAACAGATGATATAGTAACTGAATAGCCCCATAAAGACTATCTTGTTCAATCCCCTGAGGAAACTAAGACCCAGATAGGAAAAGTGATTTGCACAGGTAAAAACCAACAGTGACTGCTGCTCTGACTTCAAATCTAGTCCTCTTTTCACTATGCCATGACGTCAATTTAAATTGTGTGTGTTTTTTTGTTTGTTTTTTTGTTTTTGTTTTGTTTTAATAAGGCAATGAGGGTTAAGTGACTTGCTCAGTGTCACACAGCTAGTAAGTGTCAAGTGTTTGAGGTCGGATTTGAACTCAGGTCCTCCTGAATTTATGGCTGGTGCTTCATCCACTGTACCACCTAGCTGCCCCCCAATTTAAATATATTTTTAAATAATGTTTGGAGTATCTTATGTTCCCATTAAATTAGAACACAGATTTGATCCTCTATTTCATACTACTGTTTGGGACTGGGAGTACGATGCTTTGACTTCCATTTGATCTCATCACCCATGTGTGGTACTGTATCAACCTACCCTTGAGTGTGAATATATAAACATCTCCAGTAGTCAAGAACTCATTCATTGCTCTGGCTTTCTCTTCTCCATTTTCCCTTCCTCTACTCATCCATTCCCCCACTTCCATATATACAATCCCCTACTACTTCCTATTCTCTTGTTAGATGACACCAACTTTGCCAAAATCCAATTAGCAGGTCCACAGCAGTGTCACTAGTTACAGATCCCTGTTGGATTTGGGGAGAGAGGTGCTTGATAAATGAAGATGTTGCAGATGTGTGCCACTTTGTCATGAGTGCAGCAACTTGCTCCTTGACTTAATACTTCTGCATTAAGTGGAATTTTTATTACCCAATGATATGAACTGGTAGCATCTTGAGAGAAAGAGAAAGAGAAAGAGAGGAATATGCAGGTGGCATTTGCTTTTGAAGAGGATGAAATACCTACACAATTAAACCGGGTGGAGGTAAAGCTTCAGAAAGACAAGCATGCTCATTAGGGCCCCAAATAGCAGCCTTAATTTAAGCATTTTGAAAATCAATTCTAAAAGTCAAGCTGACTTAAAATCTTGTGATTTTCTGATTAACCCCACCAAATAGTCAGTCATATAACAACATAATGAGAAGGGAACTTATAGATCATCTAGTTCCATCCTTACCAAAGGATAAAGACTTTATACTAGAGAGAAGATGTAGTTTAGTAGGAAAAAAAAAACAAAAACAAAAAACAAAAACTAACAAACAAAAAACACTTTGGCTCTGGAGTGAGGGAGCTTGGAGGTTCAATTTATGTCTTTCATTCTTACTACCTGTATGATGTCCATTAGCCTCCTTGGAACTCAATTTCCTTCTCTGTTAAATGAAGGGGTTGAATTAGATGTCCTCTGAGGGTCCACCTAAGCCTAGCACTCTTATTCCTTCACAATACTGACTGGAGAATTTCAACAATGAAGAACTCATTACCTTAAAATTGAGCCAGTTCCATTTTGGGACATTTGTTTCAATGAACATATACTTTTAAACATGTATTAGTGCCTACCACCAATCTAGGCACCATTTTTAATCATAGAAGTATAGCTTCTCATATACATAAACTTATAATCAAGCCCAGGATACAAAGCGTAAACACAATTAGGTAAAAAGGACAATGAGTCATAAAACTTGGGTTCTATTTTAAGCTCAGTGACTTAGTAATGACATGACCTTGGACAAGTTATTTCCCTTTTCTCAGCCTCTGTTTTTCCATTTGTAAAAAAGACTGAACTACCTGATTTTCAAGTTCCCTTTTATCTCTGAGTCTATATTTCTATGACTTTGTCTCATTCCAGATTGATAACTCTATGACAATATTACATAATGTGCTACCCTTTTAATAAAAAAAGATGGTAGGAATGTCTATAAAGTGACTAATTTGTTTTATAACAATATTTGTGCTTTTTTTTTGTTCCAAATTTTCCTTTGGAAGGAGACTATTGCTTGAGGCTGTCAGTGTTCCCATTTTCCATTTCTTTTTTGGAAACTGCCTTCAAACCATTCTTTAGAATCTCCTCCATGAGCCAAATCTTCATTCATTGAGGGTAGATTTTTTTTTTAGATGGATTACAGGTGAATAAGATGTGTGTCAGGGATATCTAAATGTTATTTTAGTTTTTCATTAAAATATCAATGAAAGTAGAGTAAAATAATTACTGGAACACAAAAGTGATTGTGCTCATGGAAAGCTCCTTTGAAATAATTATGGAACAGACTTTGTTCCACTTTGGGGATCACTCTATTTAGTTATAAGGATTATGGATAAGGTTACCCTGGCCAAGAAATGTTGTTTTATTTATTTTAGTGAGCCCATTTTGGTTCCATAATAATGCTAAAAACCTCTCAAGAGTCTGTTAATTTTTGTAAGTCATTTTCAATACAACCACCCTGTGAAATGTTATATGTGGTACAACTGTTGCCATCCCCATCTTGTTAAGATGATGATGATGGGAACCATGAAGTTAATGAGTATGATGATTAGAAAATATTGTGTTTTTTTTTCTTCTTAGCTACAGAAGGGGGGGGATTTGTAAACTCTTGTGGATTAGAAGTTCCCATTGATTGAGATTCAGTTCTAGTGGTCCATAGTGCACAAGATACCATATCGTCAAGATAAATGATTGTGTTGTAGATAACTGTGGCTAGATAGGCTTTCCATTTCCAGTGCCCTATTTGCTGTAGTATATTGTCAAAGAAGAAGCTAGTATGACTTGGTGAGCATAAATTTTTGTTCATCATAGAGAGAGATCCTTGTAGGCCCCAAAGGTGTTGTACCATCAATTCCCCACCTACTTATTCTTTGTCATTAGAACTCAGGTCCTGAGCCTGCAAGGCAGCTTAGAGATGGTTCAGATGTAAGCCCCAAAACATTTTATAAAGTTATCATGAGGCTGGCTCTCCCTAATCTGGGTTATAGCTCAACTCTGAAAGGTCTTTGGAGTAAAATCATTTCTTCATTAATGAGCTCCAGCCCCAATCCCAGAGATAAAAACGACTTGAAAAAAGGTGTCTTTTCGCTGCTATTTAAATGAATGGAGGAGAAAAACAGTGGGTGTTTTTAAAACTGTCCTCCTGTCATATCAGGATGGAGCTCATTAGTGAGGGGAATGATTTTACTGGGGAAAGACTGCTACAATAAGAGAACATAACCTACTCAAGATGAGCCAAATCCAAGTCAATTAGGCTAAAAAAAGGCGCTTCAAAAATACCACCTCTTTCTTTCCATTCATTTGAATAACAGCAAGGGGACATTTTATTTTTTTTTTAATCATTTTTTTCTTCACTTGAATCAGACTGGATCTCATTAATATAGGAATGATCTCACTTAAAAGAGCTTCCAGTGTTAAACTACTGTTCAACCTAGATTAACCAAATCAAACATGATTTGACCAAAAAAAGGTCTAAAGTATTATATCTATTTCTAAGGCATTACATCTGACTTTAGAAAGAATGTACACATAAGATTTTATATTCTGCTGCTCTGTTTGAAATATCTGGGATAAATTTTCCTAGGTAAATTGTAACTAAAACTTCAATGAGATGTGGTTAGCCACATGAAGTCATCAAAAAGGAGTCAATTCAAATAATTTACTTATATGGGTCATGGTAGGGAGAAGGAAGCTTGTAAAATTTCCAGCCATATTTTGTTTTCTATAATATAGAGAGTTAAAAACCAGAGGACAAAGCATGCTAATTACTAGAAGGGGCCTTATGATCAGGGACCATAGAATGGTAGAAGTGAAAGGGATTTGGGGATCTTAGAAGCATTGAAAAGCTGAGCAGGAAGGGAATACAACGTCAAAACTGGAAGAGACCTTAGAACATTACAAAACACATTATGCTAGGGTAGGAATCAATGTTATAGTTTCTCTAGTCCCAAATCCAAATTTTACAAAGCAGAACACTGAAGGCTGGAAAGAAAATTGGGACTTGCCTCAATTCATACACTTGCTCAGCAATAGAACTAGGACTAGAACCCAGGTCTTCAAATTCCTTGTCCAGTTCCATCTCAGTTATATTGTATATCACTGTATTTCTGATGCTGTTTTATATGACAGAATGAGGTTGGAGTTAAATCAACCCCAGAGACCATTGAAAGCCTAAAAGATAGTATATGAAGACTAAAAGTAAATATGGACTGGAATACACTAAATTATATTTTTGTCTCCACAAGAAGCCACACCTGTGCTTATGGATGGATGCTCAATGATTTGTGACTCTGTGGGGCTTTCTCTCCAGCTTTGCAAGGACAGCAGCTGTATGTGATCTGCTGAGCAGTGAGTCTGTGAGTTGTGTGTGTGTGTGTGTGTGTGTGTGTGTGTGTGTGTTTGCAGCAGTCAATTTGGGGGGATTTAAAGTTCATTAAGCACATTTTCGCCTAATGGCAAATGTTTAATGTAAACATTTGGGTCATTTTATACATACTTAAGATATATTGCTGATCAGCAGATTATTAAAAGTAATTTAAATTTGGAAAGAGCTAATTGCATATGAAGAAAGACATTTTCCACGGGGTATTTTCTCCCCTTTCGGAAAAGCATGTCAGTATCTTTGGCAAATCCACAACCTGGCATGCCAGAATTCTTAGCATTCATGCACACTGCTAATGGATTTACAATTGCAAATCATTCCTGTGACATGCCTTGTGATATTTAAGATTGTATTTATTATGTCTCTCGCGTGCACGCACACACGTGATAATCAGTGTTTCTTCTCTAATAACAATTAGCAATGGGCCAACCTCCAATTGTTCACATTAGCATTGAATTTTTGAAGAGGGGAGAAAATCTGCCCATGTCAAACTTTTCATTCTTACCAATGTACTGTGTCTTTCCAGCAGTGAGAACTGATAGGAAGATTGAACATAGCTTTCCACTAAGTAAATATCCAAGGTGTAGTGTGGCTTTGGGGGCAAGGGGGAATAAGTATATCAGATACCCCACTAGCTTAGAATAAATATAGAAGTAAATGTAACAGATGTAGCTTTAGTTTAGAGGAAATAAAGATGTAAATAAAGAATAAAGTGAGGTATAGCCTTAATTGGCAATTGGCAATTAACTATGCCATATTATTAAAGATGATAATAAAAAGCCCTTATATTTTTGGAAGATATACAGTTACAACCTCGATTGATGGCATCACATCAGTCAATCAATAAGTATTTTTTTATTAAATCTTTATTCTATGACAGTCATTATGCCAAGCTTTGGAGATTTAAGAACATAAACACAGACAAGCCTTCAAGGAGCTTACATTCTGACTGAGCAAACAACATAAAATCAACTGCATACAGACCGCACATTACAAAAATATTATAACACAAATTATAGAGTATATAATCCATTAATCAACCAAATAGCATTTATTAAGTGGTAGATGCTAGAAATACAAATACAGAAATTAAACAGTCTTTGGGATAACAAAAATCTTCAAAGATAAGTCAAGGATTTAAAGTGGTCAGGGTGACAAACAGTGACAACTAGGAAAATTAAGAAAAGCTTCTTGAAGGAGGTAGCACTTGAGTTGTACTTTGAAACAAGGAGTTTCAGGAGCAGAAGTCATGAATGAGAATACACCAGTTAAAGTGGGGAATGAAGGGGAGATACAACCTGATTTGTGAATGTCTTCAAGAGGAAATGGTGATCACAAACAATCCACATAGTTTCATCAAGAACAGGTCATTCCAGCCTAACTTCATCTCCTTTTCAAACAGTTACTAAATTGTCATAACTTCCAGGAATAGGAAGATCATAATTTCACTGTACTTTGCCCCTGGAGGCACCCCCTAGATTATTATGTTCATTTCTTGGCACCATGGTTTAAGAAAGGCATTGACAAGCTGTAAGAGTGCTCATAGAGGTCTAATGAGATAAAATATAATGAAGGTAGGACAGGAACAAAATGGTATGAGGTATGATTGAAATATTACTCAACAAACCTTTATTAAATACCTATTATTAACTAGTGCAAAAAATCTTAAACTGTGGTTTGTGATTCCATGTGGGATCATGCAACTCAATGTGGGGGTTGCAAAAAAAAATAGCAACAATAAAAGATTATGTATACCTACTTTATATAGCTATATAGAGGGATCCTGTAAAGATTTCTCGATCAAAAAAGGGTTGTGAGTAGAAAAAGTTTAAAAAGCCCTGAGCTAGACAATCTGATAGGTTCTGGGAATAAATAAAGGCAAAAATTAAACTATTCATATCTTCCAGGCACTTATTTTTTAATAGGAAAGACAGTATATAATATATAATTTTAAAATGTAGTTTTGGACAAAGGGAACTAGTAGTTGAAGGAGGTGGTGAGAGATCAGGAAAGGCATCATGAAGAAGATAATTATTAAGATGAGTCCTGAAGGAAATCAAAGATTTTGAGAGTAGAGGTGAAGAGAAAGTTCATAGATCTCGAGGTTTTAGTGAAATGCCATCTCAGTCTGAGTCAAAATGGGGACATGGCATCTAAGAAAACCAGCACAGTAAATGAGCTGTGATAAAAAGAGGCATAATGTTCAGGACTAGGGAATTGGTAGTTCTAATAAACTTTAGTCAAATCACATTGAAAGTATTGCGTTTAGCTCTGAGTACATTTCAGTAAGGACATTGATAAGCAGGAAGTTGTCAAAATGAGAATGAGAAGAGTCTTGAATTCCTATTATATGAGGATTGGATGAAGGAAATGAGGATGTTTAACCTTTACCAGAGACAGCTCAAGTGAGACATGATTACTGTCTTTAAATATTTGAATGGCTGTCCAATGGAAGAGAGATTACAGTAAGTCTAATCAATCATCCAATCAATAAGTATTTATATATCATTTATAATGGTATATAAGAATATCATTATTAAGTGTTTATGTAAAAGGTACACAAGTAAAGTATCACGTAAGATGTGAGAGGAGAGGTAAATTACTACTGGGGTGGTAGAATCAGGTAATTTTTCTTGAAAAAGGTGACATTAAACATATTTAAATTGTGGATGTTAAACACTCAATATTCCAATACTAGAGATACAAGTATGAAGAATGAAACAAGATAATTGTTTCAAAACTGTGTTCATACCTCCTTCCTTTTGTTCCTGTTCTATCCTCATTACAATAGATTATCGTGTTTAGTTTAATGATCTCATTAAATCCCTACTCGCAAGGAGCTAATATTCTAATGGTGTCAGTGATGGTGGGAGGAACAATATACAAACACACATATGTATATGTGCAGCATAAATACAAATATATAAATATATTTAAATATATATAAACATACATAAATGGAACACAAATATAAATAAAATACAAATATATATAGATAATAAATAAATAAATGCAAGTATATTAAATGTGGTTACACACAAGGTAATTTGGGAGAAAGGGCACTGGCATTTTGAAGGATCAGAAAGGGCTTCATGAAGAAAAAAATTTTGCCTGACTTTCATTATCAAAGGAAGAAAGATTCTAAGAGTTCAATGCACATAGATCAGCCATACTAATCTTTGTACTTGACCCCAGAAGGCAGAACTAGGAAAAATAGCTAGAAGTGGCAAGATAGTTTAAACAGAGATGAATAGGTAATGGTGGAGTGGAAAGGTGGGGTTGAGTGGGGGGCGGGGGCTTCCAAAGAATTAAATAGAACAAAGTGCCTCAGGAGATAGACTCCTTGGAGGTCTTCAAGGACAATATTTATATATACAGAAACACACACACACATGCACATGTATATGTATATGTACACACACGTGTGTGTGTGTGTGTGTGTGTGTATAGAGAATGTTAACTTGTGTACAAAAGACTGTGATAGAGGAGATACAGATTTTAGATGAAGCATGATTATAATGCTCATGGAAATTAAAGTCATATGGGAAGATTTGACACCTATAAAACTAATATTCAGTACTTCATGGGTCCATTTTCAATAGTGTGAGTACTCTTTCCCACCATTGCAGGTGGTACTTTTTGTCTCAGCCAAAACTTTTCATATCTTGCCAGGACTAATGGATTTATTTTTTCACATGGTGGTTCATACTCTGAGAATGAGCTTTTCTCAGCTTAATTAGACTTTTCCCTCAACCTTTTCATATTAGTAAGAACTATCAAAGTATGGACTTCACAGGTATAGCTTTCAAGAATACAGGCCTTGGGAGCAGCTAGGTGGCACAGTGGATAGAGCACCAACCCTGGAGTCAGGAGTACCTGAGTTCAAATCTAGCCTCAGACACTTAATACTTACTAGCTGTGTGACCCTGGGCAAGTCACTTAACCCCAATTGCCTCACTAAAAAAAAAAAAAGAATATAGGCCTCTAGACTGTGTCTCTATGTCATGATTAGTTGAGTAGATAACTTTAGTAAAGGTAAAAAAAACCCACATACAAAATATTATTACTTACCACTTACATGAAAGGATCATAATAATATCATATAGCATTTAAATAGAGTGTTACGGTTTGCAAAACATTTTATTTATGTAAGGCTGTCTCATGAAACTCTCACAACAACCCTGTGATGTAGGTAATATTACTATCCCAATTTTACAAATGAAGAAACAGGCCAAGAGAAAGTGAACTGGCCCATGTCCACACATAAATAGTAGGTGTCTGGGGTAGGGCAGCTAGGTGGTGCAGTTGATAGAACATTGGCCTTGGAGTCAGGAGGACCTGCGTTCAAATGTAGCCTCAGACACTTAAGACTTACTGGCTGAGTGACTATGGGCAAGTCACTTAACCCTGATTGTCTTACCCCTCTCCCCGAAACTGGCTATGGCAGGATTTGAACTTAGTGTTCTTGATTCCAAATTTAGCCCTCTATCCTCTGTACCATCTAGTTACAAAGTACTATTCGAAAGGACTCTATGGGGTAAATTCAAGGAGGACTAGCATGTCTGGTAGGAGAGTCTGCCAAACTCTTTTCAGGGCTACTTATCTGCCTTTGTTGTCTACCTTTCACCCGATTCTCACATGTGGCTTCAAGAAGCTGTACATGCACATGGGCACATCCTGGTAAAACCATATCATGGGATGGGCTAAATCAGGTCAAAAGTAACTGATAGGCCTTAAAACAGTCAGTGAATTAGAAGGATGTCTACCCCAAGAATGTGATGACTTCCCCCAGTAGAATGGGAAGATGAGAATCCAGTGATCATGAAGGAGGCTGAAGCAGGCACTGTGGGTGCTTAGAGTTTTGTCAGAGATTGAAGAAGCCAAGGTCACCAACTGCATTGTGGACCATCACCAGTTATCTTGACATTTGTCTTGCCACTGGAAAGAGAGAGTAAGAGTGATGAGTTGTGCAATTCTGCCTCACTTAAATCCAATTCATGCATAAGTCAAGATGATACCTGTGATGTCATTTGTCCCCTTAGAAAAAAATGGACTAACAACTACATATGGGGGGAGGGGTGGAATAACAAAATATGTTTTGCAAGAGGTGCTTTAAATTCTGTGATTTGTAGTACTCAACAAGTGGTGTATGGGAGATAATTTTTGGCATAGGGAACAGTAGGTATGCCTCTCAGAGATTAAAGAATTTATGGAAATAGTAAATGGGCAAGTTTGCAGGAGCAGAGATCATGTGAAAGGGAGTCATATGTGGCAATTCTGAATAGATAGGGTAGTGTGTTTATGGAGGTCCTTGAATACTTTACACAGTAGATAATAGGGACCTCTTTAGATGTTTTAGCAAATTAACTTGAATAGACCTATGAATAAGGATGATATGTATACTCATGGTAAAAAAGTATAGATTAGAGGTAGGAGAGAGTATAGCTAGAAAATGTAAAAATAGATGATAATAAGGATTTCTATTAAAGTGGTAGTAGTGAGAAGGGTGGACAGTCAGAGAGAGAATCAACAACACTTTGTGACTTGAAAGTAATGCCTGTCTTTGATAACAGGATAAAGACAATTGGATTGGAGTGGTATGATCCCTTCCTGAAATACAAGGGTGTATGATCCCTAGAATGGGAGCAGATATTTTGGTAATTCTTTTCACTTCTATGCAAGTCTTCACTAAGTTCATGGAGTTAGAAAAGGCACACTTTAATTAGGTTAATATTTTATTTATGTTACATTTTCCCCCTGGTCATGTCTAACAGAGATTCTATTTACAGTCTTGCCAAATACCAAAGAGCCAATCAACAGAACATAAATTTACTTTTCTAAAAGATGTTACTTTGAAAGAATTTACATTTGAAAGTCTGTATTTGCATTCTATTCTGTTTCTCTTGCTTTTTTCCCCTTCTAGAATATGTTTATTTACAGATATTTTCTAGAGTTTTAAGAAAGGAATGATCATAGACTTGTAGGATTTAGAGTTAGAGAGGATTTCGAAAATATTTTAGTCAAAGGATCATGGAATTATAGATTTGGAGTTGAAAGGGAACAAGAAGTCTTTGTCCAATTAATTCATTGTACAGACAAAGAAACTGGGGCTTGGAAAGTAAAGTGACTTGCCAAAGGTGAATATTTTGTTATATGTGTGTGTATATTATATATATTATATACAACATATATGTGTATATATGTATATATTCATGAATATATAATATGTTATGTATATTTGTATATGTATATATTTATATAAACATTTATAGAATTACATATATATGTATGCATGAGAGAGCTAGAAACTTTTGTAATAAATAAATACTGTAAACTTTTCTAGTTTATACAGCAGTAAAGCAAGGATGTTCCTATTGCCTTTTGTTATTTTATAAAGGTGTAGAATTATGTGATAGGGTAATAAGGTAAGAGAAATTAAATCTATGATTATCAACAAAATGGAGACACAATTGTTGCTGCCTGCAGAAGACTTGATGATTTACTTAGAAAATTCAGTTACTCAAATAGCAGGATTAAACACACACACACACACATACATACGCACACACATATGCACACAAATGCACACACGCCAGCATATCTTTAAAGTACTAACAAAATGCAGGAAGAAACAGTTGGAAGAGAATTTCCATTCAAAATACATAGAATATTTGAGTGTTAATCCACTAAGGCAAATTTAAATAATTTGCTAATGCCTTCCTTTTAAGATTATCTCAATATTATCCTATATGTATCTTGTTAGTGCATTATTTTCATGTTGTCTGCCCGTTTAATCAAGTGCCTTAACAGCAGGGACTGATTTTTGCTTCTTTCTATATCCTCAGTGCTTAACACAGGTCTCTGATGGCCTGTTTTCTGATTTTTTTTTTTAAATAAGGAGTTTGAACTAGATGACTACTGCTTTTGATGCAGTCTATCCAGCATGGGACCTGGAGTCAGGAAGACCTGGGTTCAAATTCTAAATCAGACTTTGCTAGCTATATGAGTCTAGGCAAGTCTCATAATGTCTTTGTGCTTCGGTTGTCTCATCTGTATAATCTAGATAATAGTAGTACCCACCTCACAGAGATGTGGTGATCAAGTGATTTAACATATATAAAATGTCTTGAAAACATAAAGCACTATAGAAATGCTATTATTATCAGCCCATCTAGTTCTAAATTTGTGATCCTATGAAGTATAAAAAAAAGTTTACAAAGAAGAATGAAAGACTTAGAAAATATGTTCAATGCTCATGCCTAAAGTAAATAGAATAAAACTATAAATACTTATAAAATTAATTTACAAATGGAATGTTATAACTTTTTAAATGCGAATGACACATTCTATAGAATAACAAAATTCATACAAAATAATACCAAGGGGGAATGTGAAAAAAAATCAAGGTGGAAAGGGAATTTGCAAACCTAGGTGTCAAATTATAATTACTATAGAACAGTAATTATCAAACTTAAAATTCATAGAATAAAAGATCAGTGAAATAGGTGAGGTTATAATCAGATACATGTCTGCTGTTGGATCGACCTAGGATCAAAAACTCTGGGGAATGTATTTCTAATTTAGCAATTATTGGGAAAATGAGATAGTAGTTTGGAGGAAAATGGGAATAGACCACCTTAATTCTGATTTTATAGATCAGCTTTCTCTAAGCTCCTTCTTCTCTTCTCTACACATGAAATCTCCTTGAAATTGTCTTTATTGGGCAGCTAGGTGGCACAGTGGATAAATCACCGGCTCTGCAGTCAGGAGGACCTGAGTTCAAATCGGGCCTCAGACATTTGACACTTAATAGCTGTGTGACCCTGGGCAAGTCCCTCAACCCTCATTGCCCTGAAAAAAAAAATTCTTTATTCTCTTTCTTCCTTTATTCCAGTATCTGATGAAGAAGTGGTATTTTTACTTTACCAAAATCAAAACTTCTACATGTATCCTCAAGCTCATTCACTCTATGCTGTCTTCTGTATCACATTGCCCTCACAATTACTCCCTATATAATCTCTTCCTATGTTTGGTTCTTTTCCTGATGCCTATAAATAATCCCATTTCCCCTGTAAAAAATCCATCACTAGGTTCTACCATCCTTCTCTCAAGTTCTTATCCCATATCTCTCCTGCCTTTCATTAAATTCCTAGAAGAAGCCATCTACAATCATTGCATCCATTTCCTATCTTCTTCTCAACCCTCTGCAATCTGCCTTCTGACCTCCTCACTCAGTGAAATGGATCTCCTCAAAGTTATAAATGATCTCTTATTTTCCAAATCTGGTGACTTTTTCTCAGTACTCATCTTTATTGACTTCTCTGCAGCATTTAATAGTATTACACTGTTCTTTCTCAGCTTTCTTCCTATACATATGATTTTTCCTCAGGTTCTGTTCTTGGTTCATTACTAATATCATACCTCCTAATTGTAAGTGTATTCTGAGTGTATCTGCCCTAACCCTTTACCTTCTACCTTATCACTTGGTGACTTCACCCACTCCAGTGAGTTTAATTCTCATCTTGCTGACTTTCAGGAGGTAAAGAGAGAGCTAGGGGTGGGGTGGAGGTGCGGGGTGGGGGTGGGGTAGCTAGGTGGCCCACCAGCTTTGGATTCAGGATTACCTGAGTTCAAACCTGGCCTCAGACACTTGAGACTTGTTAGCTGTGTGACCTGGGCAAGTCACTTGACCTCCATTGCCCCACAAAAAAAAAAAAAGAGAGAGAGAGCTGGCCTTGGAGTAAAGGTGGCTTAGACTCCAAACCATTGCACTGACATATAGTATTTGACCTTAGTAAGTCATTTAACCTCTTGTTGCCCTAAGGAAACTTGTTAAACTTACAATTTGAAGAGAAGATTTCCATATGCATGAATAAAGAAAGTTTCTCACCGAGGGCTGCCTATACTAATGAAATCATATATCTGGGTTTTTTTAAGTACATATGAATTACAAATTACAAGTCACAATATTTAATTCTATTCTTACAAGCTCCATTTGCACACCTCTAACTGCTTATTCAATATGTCATACTGCATGTCCATGATCAAATTCCACATACCACAAACTGAACCTATTATCTTTCCCCACAACCCTTCCTATTTTGAAATTCCTTATTTCTTTCAAAGGCACAACCATCTTCACAATGATTTAGATTGAGAACCTTAATTTTTTTAACTGACTCTTCACTTTCCCCTACTCTATATGTTCAATCAGTTGCAAAATAATTTTATTTCTGCCTCAACAATATCTCTCATATATATTCCCTTTTCTTATACCACTACCAAGTGGATTAAAGTCCACATAACTTCATGCCTGGACTATTACAATGGGCTTCTTTTTTGTTTGCTTTGCTTGCTTGTTTTTTTTTTTTTTGTGTTGTGTTGTTTTGTTTTTGTTTTTAGTGAGGCGATTGTGGTTAGGTGACTTGCCGAGGGTCACACAGCTAGTAAGTGTCAAGTGTCTGAGGCCCAATTTGAACTCAGATCCTCTTGACTCCAGGGCCAGTGCTCTGTCCACTATACCACCTAGCTGCCCCTATAATAGGTTTCTAATTCATGTCCTGGCTTTTTTCTTCCCTCTATAATCCATATAATCCACACAGTCATCAAAATAATTTCCCTAAAGTGAATGTCTAAACATATAACTTTCCTATTCAATAAAATCCAATGGCTCACATTTGCCTCTAAAATTAATATAAACACTGCTTTTTAATTTTTTCATTTCTTTACATTATGACCCCAAACCTACTAAGAACAAGCCTTCTTGATATTCTTCACAAATGACTTTCTATCTTCCATCTCTAAACCTTTGTACTAGTTGACTTTCTTGCCTGGAATGTACTCTACAGCTCCATAATTCCTTCAGCTATGAATTATTTCCCCTTAAAGTGTAGGTCTGGCCATGTCAGATCCCTCCTCAATAAACTTCAGTGGTTCCCTATCACCTTCAAGATCACATATTAAATTCTCTGTTTGGTATTTAAGGCCCTTTAGAATTTTTTTTTTTTTTGCAACAAACATTTACTTTATTTTTTCCAGTTACATGTAAGGGTAGTTTTCAACATTCATTTTCTTTTTTTTTTGTTTTTTGTTTTTTGTTTTTTGTTTTTTGTTTTTTGTTTTTTGTTTTTGTTTTTGAGGGGCAATGGGGGTTAAATGACTTGCCCAGGGTCACACAGCTAGTACGTGTCAAGTGTCTGAGGCTGGATTTGAACTCAGGTACTCCTGAATCCAGGGCTGGTGCTTTATCCACTGCGCCACCTAGCCGCCCCTTCAACATTCATTTTCATAAGATTTAGATTTCCAAATTTTTCTCCCTCTTACCGCCCCCTTTCCTCCCCACCTCCACAAGACAACAACCAGGTTATATATGTACAATCCACAAGTGTTCTTTTTATCAGTTCTTTCTATGGGGGTGGATAGTAAGCTTCCTCATTAGTTCCTTGGTATTGTCTTGGATCATTGCATTGCTGAGAGTAGTTAAGTCATTCACAATTGCTCATTGAACAATACTGCTGTCACTATGCACTATGTCCTCTCAGCTCTGCTCACTTCACTATACATCAGTTCATATGAGTCTTTCCAGGTTTTTCTGGGATCATTCTGTTTGTCATGTCCTATAACACAATACCATTCCACAACAATCATGTACCACAGCTTCTTCAGTCATTCTTCAATTGATGGACATTCCCTTGATTCCCATTTCTTAGCCACCACAAAGAGTTGCTATAAATATGTTTTGTACATTTTCCCCCTTTTCTGTTTTTCATGATTATTATTGTTAACTGTTTCCCTCTATCCTATTCCCTTCCCCATGATATTTACTCTATTATCTATCTTCTTTTACCCTATCCCTCTTCAAAATGGATTTGCTTCTGTCTGTCCCCTCCCTGAATCTGCCCTCCCTTCTTTTGCCCCTCTCTCTTTTTCCCCTTCCCCTCCTATTTTCCTGAAGGGTTAGAGAGATTACTCCACCCAATTGAGTGTGTCTGTTATTCCCTCCTTGTGCCAATTCTGATGAGATTGAGGTCTTTGAGCCAATTCTGATGAGTGTTAGGTTCATTTACTGCCAAGATTAAATAGATTACTCCACCAAATTGGAGCATGTGTTAATCCCTCCTTGAGAAGGTCTTTTATAATCTAAACTCTTTCTCCTTTTCCTGTCTTCTTATACCTTATATCTACTCCTACTTACCTATATACTCTTCATTCTGTCATGGGGAGAATGGGGTAGGGGTTTGGGGTCCTTAGGAATTCCTCTTTAAAGAATTATACCCTCTTGCACACAAAAGCAATTAGAATAAGATGGTAGTTTATTTCAGGGCTGAGGAAGGGAAGGGGAAGGGAAGGGAAACCATGAAAGAAGTCCTTGGACTTCTCATGGGGAGAAAGGCAAGGCACAGAGAGAGTGGCTCTGAGACACCAATCTCTTCTAGCAGGATACTGGCAGGTACATTTATAGAGGACTGATGGGGGTGACTATCTGACTGTGGAAAGTTCCTTCAGTGAGGGAGGACCATCCCCCACTGGTGGTGGCTGGAGGAGTTGGGTGAGGGGTGGCTACAGATCTCTCAAGCCATCTCCTCAGAACACAAAGGAAGCCGCCACACCCAAACTTATCTCCCCAGGGTTGTGGGAGACTAGAATGAAGGGCAGAGGTCCTGAAGCTAGCTCATGATCTGGTTCCACTTATCTCTTTAGGTGTGTCTGTCCTTTGGTTTAGTTTCTCAAGGAGAAGTTTCTTTGATGTTCCCCAGAGAACTTCTGGGGTGCTTTGGGCCCATAACAATTCAATGATACTGAGTTCCTTGAGACTGAATGAACAAGACAATTCTATCTCCCTAACTCCAAGCATTTTCACTGACTGTCCTATATGACTGAAAAGCTCCCCATTTTTATCTCTTATGTATTGGTTTATCTGGCTTTCTTTAAGTCCAAACTAAAATTCTTCCCCTTGATTCTAGTAACTTCTCTCTATTGATTACAATTTAGTACATAGCTTTTTTGGGGGGTACACAATTGCTTGTATGTTGTCTCCCCCATTATAGTGGGAGCTCCTTGACAGCAGGGACTGCCTTTTATCTTTCTTGTTATATATAGCACTTAGCACAGTGCCTGGAACATAGTAGGTGCTTAATAAATCCTTACTGACTAACTGAAACTTTCTATCTAAAATTTATTTTCATAATGCTAGGTATAGTATCTCTCCTCAAAATTACCATACATTTTTTGTTTATTTATTTTGTGCTTAGTAATTTATTTCATGTTGTCTTCCCTGAGAGAATATAAGCTCACAGAGGGCAGGAACTGTTTTATTTTTTTGTCTTTGTATCTCTAAGACCTAGTACATTGGCCAACATATAATGATCATTGAATAAGTGTTTTTTTTATTGATTGGTAAAATAATAATTTCAATAAATATAAAACATAAAAGATTTTTCACAGAAATTCAATGCAATTAGAAGTGGAGAAAAATAATTAGCTTTGAAAAATATTTTGAGGTTTTTTTTTTTAAATAATGTTCTGATATCCAAGATATATAGGAATTTGACACCAGTATACAAGAATAGAAGCCATTCTTCAACAGATAAGTGATCAGATTATATGAATACACACCTTTTAAATAAAGAAATGAAAACTAAAAAGCTACTAAATTTCCCCAAGTCCCTCTCTAATAATAAGAGAAATGTAAGTTGCGAGCACATGTGTGGAGCTGCTCCCGACAGGAAGCCCCACTGCTATGGACGTGTTCCAGAAGGTGGAAAAGATTGGCGAGGGCGCCTACGGGGTGGTGTATAAGGCGAGGAACAAGCAAATGGGGCAGCTAGTGGCTCTGAAGAAGATCAGCCTGGACTCGGAGACTGAGGGTGTCTCCAGCACCACCATTCAGGAGATCTCCCTTCTCAAAGAGCTTAAGCACCCCAATATTGTCAGGCTACCGGATGTGGTCCATAGTGAGAAAAAGCTATATCTGGTGTTCGAGTTCCTCAGCGAGGACCTGAAGAAATATATGGACTCAGCTGCAGCCACAAGGGGTCAATTTCTGCCATTCTCATCGGGTCATCCACCGTGATCTGAAGCCCCAGAACCTTCTCATCAATGAGTTAGGTGCCATCAAGCTGGCTGATTTGGGGCTGGCCCGGGCCTTTGGCGTGTCCCTGCATACCCATGAGGTGGTAACCCTCTGGTACCATGCCCCTGAGATTCTCCTGGGCTGCAAGTTCTACTCAACAGCCATAGATGTCTGGAGCATTGGTTGCATCTTTGCAGAGATGGTGACATGGAAGGCCCTTTTTCCTGGTGATTCTGAAATTGACCAGTTGTTCCGAATTTTTCGAACCCTGGGCACACCCAGTGAGGCCATGTGGCCAGGGGTCATCCAGCTGCCGGACTATAAGGGCAGTTTCCCCAAGTGGACCAGGAAGTCGATAGAGGAAATTGTGCCTAGCCTTGACCCAGAGGGCAAGGACCAGCAGCTCATGCTGCTGCAGTATGACCCAAACCGGCGCATCTCAGCCAAGGCAGCTCTGACACATCGTTATTTCTCCACCTGCAAGTCATGCTCAGCCCCACATCAGTGCATGCTGGAGCATTTTTGCTGCTGAAGGGGACAGGTGTCCAGCTTCTACCCTCTTCTACCCTCTTCTACCCTCTTCCACCCCCTTCTCAGGCCCGATCCCCAAAGTCCCTTCTGCAGTTCTGGTTCTATCTTTCCCTAATACTGGGGCAGAATTATAGGCAGGATGGGCTTTGTGTCTAGGATCAGCCATGTCCTGGGGACCCCAAGGGGCTAGGTTTGGACCGGTCATTCTACCAGGTTAGTGAATGTTCCTGTGTTTTTATTGGGTTTGACAGCATCACTTCAGAGCAGAAGGCACAGATTCCTCATAAGGAAGGAAAGGCGAGAGAGTAGCTCCCTGGTACCTAGGAACACTGGGGGGGTGGCACTCAGAGAAAGAGGGCCAATTTCTTTTCTTATCCACCTTATGCCTTGGGAATTGATCTCTTGACATCATTGACCTCGTGCAAACTTTACCTTCAGCTCAAGAATTTCAGGGTAGAGGGGATTCTGCTTCTGCACCCCACATCCAGCCCCCCTGCTGTTCTTTTGGGGTTTAAACCGTTTGGGAAAGAGTTTAATTCCATTTACAAGAGTTAGAGGAAAGGGAGTGAATCAGTCTATGATCAGTCCAGCACTCTACCACACATCACCTTCATTCCTCTCATATCCCTTCTGTCTCTTCTCCTTACAATGACATAGTTCATTAAATGCAAATGTTTGCTGTGAGGGTGTATCCATAAAGTTTTACTACATTTAGTTCAATGTAAGACAGTGTTGGTGATAAGAAGGTTATGAGATGCACAAGTGTTCAGTGTTAAGTGATCATCACTGTTGATGTTTCTTAATTCATTATTTGCAAGGACTTCTGCATTAGTTACATAGAATTTTAAACTTGTCCTCTTTTGTCACATTGATGAAGAGGGTCTTGAGGTCTTCATAAAATTTTTCTTTGTCCCCATCAAAGTTCACCCTGGTGAAAGCAAAAACACTGATGATGGTTGTGTGGCACTTTACTACAAATGGTAATTGCATTGTCATGAGCTGGTCTTTCACTCCTTTTGTTTGTTGCTTAGATTAGTTTTGATTGCTCAACCTACACTAGCTACATGGGGAACTCCCCCTCATTTTGGCCACTTCAGAAAAAAACATGTATCCAACTCCAACTTTTGTAAACTGGCCTTCATTTGTCAGCCTCTTTTCACTCAGAACTGCTATTTGGATGTAATACCTACTGAGTTCTCTCACAATAAGAGCTGTTTATCTTTTAGGTCTACTGAATTTTATGTTGTACATAAGAGTGTTCACGTTACACATTGCTGGGGAATGGAATCATTTTTGCAATTTTTTTTTTTTGTATACTTTTGTGTGTGTATGTGTTTGACCACAGGACAGGATCCCTGTCTACTGTAGTAAACAGGCCAGGGTTGAGTGAAGCAGACAATTTTTAGGGCACCTTTTCTAACCCCTTGCTTATGCCAGGAGAAAAGCAGTTTGGATTTTGAGATATAAAAATGGTAAAATGGTATGGTCAATATCTTTGATCTGCACACGAATTGAATTTCAGTGAAGTGGAGGTACATGAAATGATCAGCCTTATTCTCTCTTCCAGAGTTATTGAATTCTAATGGCAATACAAATCAAGATTATTATTGATGTCTCAGGATGCAGTCAGTGGATGACCTTGGTGTCTTCAATGTCTAACCAAGCTCTAAGAGCTCCAAAGCAACTGTTTTTGCCCATCCTCATAGTTGTTGGAACAAATTGTTCTCATCCGGCCGTTCTACCAGGTAAAGTCTTCAAATGTTTGGGGGTAGAAACCCCTCCTAACTCACCAAAGGCTTTGAGACCCTTTGGTTGCCCTCAATCTGGGTTAGCCTGTCTGCCAAAACATTTTATTGGGTGTGGCTACTGAGCATGCTACAGTTTCTTGGAGCCATAGGTGAAAGTTGGATGAGTCAGTCAGACACCAAAGGTTGCAAGCAATCCTAAAAAAGGCCCAGCAGACCTCTCCTGAGAAATACTAGTCTTCCCTGAATGTACCCTGTATCCTGCATCTGTATGTACAATCTCCTTTATATACTTGCAACAAAGTCCATTTTCAAGCTTCAAAGGAGGGGGTCCTTAGATCTGTTATTCCATGTTTTGATGAATGTAACATGTTAGTTCTCTTCTTCACTTTTATGAGTTTTATAGACTTAAATCATATCCTCTTTTTTAATTTAATTTTATTTTTACTTTCTAAATTCAATTTAATTTGCAATTCTGAATTCTCTCTCTTCCTCTTTCCCTCCCTGCCCCATTGAAAAGGCAAGAAAAACAGACACTATTACAAAAGTGTATAATTATGCAAAACAAATTTCAGAATTTTCCATTCCCCCCAAAAAAAATAAAGAAAAAAAATGAAAGAGAAGATAGGCTTCATTTTGTACTCTGAGTCCATCAACTGTCTATCTGGAGGTGGGTAGCATATTTCAACATGAGTCCTTTGGAACTCTGGTTGGTCAATTGTGTTGACAGGAGTTACTAAATCTTTAAAAGTTGATTATCATTACAATATTGCTATTATTTCATAAATTATTGTGGTTCTAATCACTTTACTTCATACCAGTTCAAACAAATCTTCTGAAATTTCTCTGTAGCTATCCTCTTCAACATTTTTTACAGCACAATAGTATTCCATAACATTCATGTACTATAACTTTTTCAGTCATTCCCCAATTGATGTGTAACCCCTCAGTTTCCAATTCTTTACCACCACAAAAAGAGCTGTGAATGTATGTGGATGTGTGTGTGTGTGTGTACACACACACATATGCATATGAGTCCTTTTACTCTTTCTTTGACATCTTTGGGGGCATAGGCCTCGTCTTGTATTACTGGGCCAAAGGGTATTTATATTTTAATAGCTTTGGGGTATAGTTTCAAATTGCTTTGCAGAATTGTTGGACTAGTTCACAGCTCTACCAACAGAATATTAGTGTTTGTCACCCAACCCCATAACCCCTCCAGCATTTGTCATTTTCCTTGTCATCTTGGCTAATCTGATGGGTGTGAAGTGGTACTTCAGAGATATTTTAATTTGCATTTCTGTAATTATGAGTGATTTAGAGTATATCTTCATAGGTCTATTTATAGCTTGGATGGAACAACATCACACTCAGATCCTCTGTCTAATTAGACTACCTCTGTGACATCTGGTGATAATAAAGTTCTGAGGGACCATATGTATCATCTCTCCATATAAGAATGTAAAAAAGTTTAACCTTGTTTAGTCTTTTACCTTTTTATACTTCTTTTGACTTCTGGGCTATGTGTCAAATTTTCTACTCAGTTCTGGTCTTTTCATCAGAAATGCTTGGTAGGTCTCTATTTTGTTAAAGATCTATTTTCTCCCTGTAGAATTGCATTCATTTTTGCTGGGTAAATTATTCTTAATTTCAAGCCTAGATCCTTTGCCTTCTGAAATATTATAGTCCTGCCTCTCTTCTCCTTTATTGATATGGCTGCTAAATCTTGTATGATCATGGCTATGGTTCTTCTGTACTTGATTTTTTTTTCTTTCAAATTTCTTGTAATATTTTTTCTTTCACTTGGGAGTTCTAGATTTCAGCTATAATATTCCCAGGAGTTTTTATTATTTTTTTCCAAGAAGTGACTTATATAGTCTTTTAAATTATACTTTACCCTCTGGTTCTAATACAACTGATTTTTTTAATGATTTATTGAAATAAAATATCAAGGTTCTTTTTGTTGTTACTGTTCAGGGCTTTCAGGTAGTCCATTGCTTCTTAAATTATTTTTCTTCAATCTGTTTTCTAGGTAAGCTATTTTTTCCTATGATATTTCATATTTTCTTTTATCTTTCAGTGTTCCAAGTTTGTTCTATTATTTATTTGTGTCTCTTTTAACCATAGTTCTTCAGTAAGGTTTTGTACATCTTTTCCCAAGCAGTTAATTATCTTTTCATATCTTTCTTCTCTAGTTCATGTCTCTTTTCCCATTCTTTTCTCTACTTTTTTCAATTGGTTTAAAAAATATTTTTAATCTCCTTCTTTGTTTCCTTAACTCTTTTGGGGAATACTTATTGGACTTGTGTCACACCTGCATTTTTCTTTCAGGCTTTGCTTTGAGATACTTTTGAATTATTCTATTCTTTTCTTGTGTTTCAAGCTTCCCTATCACCATTATAACTATCACTCATTTCTTTTTGTTGTTGTTTATTCTTCCAGCCCACTTCTTGACATTAGACATTTCATTAGCATTAGGCTCTGCACACTGTTGGGTATATGTCTGGTCTGAGCTTCTGTCCTCTTACATCCTTTTATTGATTTTATAACTGCAAGTTTTCAGTGCCCAGAAATTTGTGTGGTATGGGAAAGGTCTATTCCCCGCCTTCTTGGTCTGAACTCTCTAGGTTCCCGGCCCAGGTTTGGGTCTATTGGCTTCTTTTTGGTTGGGAATTTCAGAAGATTCCTGCTTAACTGAGCCACTCAACCTACTGGGAAGCTCCTCATGTTCAAAATGACTTAAAAGCTCATTCCCCTATGATCCAGAATGTTGAACTCTGTTCTAGGATTCCAAACTGCCCACATAGTTGCCATTAGCTTCTTAGAACTTGTTTTATGCTCAGTATACAGCTAAGATTATCGTTCCTCTCTGTTCTGGACCCATAACTCACATTAGGTTATGGGTAACAGAGATGCCAGATGGCACCTGTCCTTGGATCCAACACTTGCTTAGAAATCTACCAGGATCTCTTCCAGGTCTCCTGTCTTGATTCTTCCTCAGTTACTGGCATTGGAATGCTTCTCACCTCTGCTACCACAGGTATCCATCCACTCCTGGCCAGACTCCCTCCCCAGAGTTGCAGAGCTCTCTGTCTATCTCCCTAAGTTGCTCTAGGATGGGAGAAAAAATGACTCATTCATAGATTTTTACCATCAGTGTTCATTCTGGTGGAGATATGTGTGGATAAAGTTAGACTCTCATGCTTCCTCTCACTCTGAAGTTATATCCTCTTTCAGATTTGCTTCTTATGACTAGAGAGGCACTGTGGCTTAACAGAAAATAAAAAGAAAACAACAACAATAACAACAACAACCCCACACTAAGAATCAAGAGACAAAATATAAGGTTACAAATCTACCCATGATTATTTGTATGACCTTGAGAAAATCATTTTACTCTGAGACTCAGTTTCTTTGTCAGTAATATAAGGAATTTCCACAAATGGACTCTTTCATTCTAAGTTTTCTGTTTGTATCCTCCTTTCCAGCTCTAACATTATATATTCTATGATTCCAGGATCTGATATTCTATTTTCTGTGATTTTACTATTTAATGTCCATTTCTTCTCTGACATCATATGTTTATCCTATGATGTTAAGGTCTCTCTCATTTATAAATTTATATGTTTTTATGAGATTAAACACCTTCAGAGGTGGAGGTACTATTAACACTGATGTAATAAGGGTGACACTGAGCATACTACTTGGCCATTTAAATCACTCTATTAATACTGGGCTACACTTCACAGTTACTATTTGTATAGAGATTTTAAAAAGAGAACTTTTGAGAGTAAATAATTGAAGCGAAGGATTTTTGGAGATTGTTGAAATGCCCATTAGGAACAGAGGATGAAACCTCCTTGTTCTATCAAAGTACAAATTACTCCCATATGGTGATGTCCATTCTCTGGACTATAATTTAGTCATTATGCAATGCACTGAGTAACAACTGGTGAAATCATCCCAGCAGAACAATAGAACAGGCTCTGGAAGCTAATAAGATCCCAATCAATGAGAACCTAATGAACTATACCATGTATTACTTTATAAGACATTCAAATTAAAAGGGGAAAGAACATGTAATATCAATTGACTTTTTCTAACACTGATCAAATGAGGCAAGCTATGACCTCCCATAACCAAGCTAGGAAAGATATTTCAAAGAGAATTCCAATATTTAGGATCTTATGAGAACATAGGATTTAGAGTTAAAATAGACCTTAAAATCATTTAATACAATTCTTTTCATCACATAGTTGAGAAGTCTGAGGTTCATATTAGGGAAATGGCTTGCCTAAGGTCATACTTCCATAATAAGTATGAGACCAAGTTTTCAAATCTAGATTTTTCTGCTTCAAATACTATACTTTTTCTGCTATAATGAATTATACAACACTCTGAAAGTTTGTATGTGCCCTTGCTACCACCTTAAATGTTAAGAAAAGCTCCCACTTCACAGGGATGTTTGGTATCAAATTCACTTCAAATGGATCTTCTTCCCTTGGGTGGTGGGGAAACTGTAAGACTGCCATCTGCCCTCCCTGCTGACAAATGGTAGCATCCATCTTGGATGTGGTTGTTCTGTGATTTGCCTACATTTCCGTGTTTCACATGCTCATCCAATCTGAACAGTCTGAATTAATCATGGTAATGTTAGAGAACAATGCACAATTCTTATTTATTCCCATTTTTAGAATGTTTATTTTTCATAATATTTATAGATCATTTTACAAGAGAATGTCCAAAAATATAACTGCCAAATATTTGGCCATGTAAAATAATATGTATGTATGTATAGACATATATACCTATAGATGTGTGTGTGTGTGTGTATATATATATATATATATATATATATGTACATACATACATACATCATGGTTTAAATAAAATTAGAGGCATGATTTAAAAAATATTTTAAACACAAATGTATAGTTTTACAAAATGGCATTTGAACTAGATCATCTAAATTGATCTACCATCTCGGACATACAATAACTTATTTTCTCAAAAGCAATAGAATTGTAGGGAATAATTAGTTTAATTCTCTGCAAAGTGGATCATAATAAATGAGTTTCTTTTTCTAAGAACTTCTCCTTAGTCCTCTGCAAACATCATATGACCTAAATAAAAATACAACAGGATCTTTGTGAAGGTCGTTTGTCCAAAATATTAAACATGGTTAGTATTCTACATGATTTATAATCACTATTCCCATTTTTAGTTATTATGTACTTAGGATTATTTTCTTCAATGTATCAAACCTGATCCAAAAAAAAGAAAGAAAGCTCAACAAATGTCTCTCAGAATATTAGACCAGGCACCCTTGAGAATGCTTTACTATTTTTACCCATAACGATCCTTTTCCATCAGTCAATTGTTCCACTGTGCATAATATCAGCTCCTTTATGTCCAGACAATATAATTGTTTTCTGCCTTGTAGCTTTATTTCATCAAAGGGATAGGAGACCACAACTGCTATGGAAGTCAGTGATTGTTCAATCATCTAATTTAGGATACTATGAGTATCGTTATGATCTAGGAATACATCTTTTTGATGTATTATAAATTCCAAAGTAAGCTGTTTTATAGATAATAATAATACCCTGCTCTGAGATATCACAACTTTGATCCAATGCACAAATTCTAAGAAACTTGGTGATTTTCACTCTCCTGATGCTCCTCCACCTTTAGAGATCCTCTTCTCACCCAAGAGATTGGCTCTTCTCAGGAATTTCCCTTCTTAATTCATCAAAATGCATTTGTTAAGACCTTATTATTTTTTAAGCACTGTGTTAACTGTGGAGATACACAGGCCAAAAATGAAACAATAACTCTCTTTGGACCTTATGTTGTCACAGGAGAGACAATCTGTACATATATATAAGTATACAGTGTAATCCGAGTCCCAAAGGTATGTGATTATCTTCTCATTGGAGGAGATCAATCACCCACAACTACATGAGTATCAGGACAGAGGTGGTGAGAGCAGATGAGAGGAGCCCCATTCTCTTCAGTTTTCTTTGGACTCTCAAGGCTCTTTGGCTTCTTGAGTTGCTTTGAGTGCTTCTGGCTTCCAGTTTCAAGAAAGGAGATAGATAATATTTTCCCTACAGACATGAATTAAAGTTTCCTCTAGGATAGCGGAGAAAAGGAGAGAGACATCTAGTCTGTCTGTCCTCAAACCACACAATGCCACCACCATGTTACATATGGGGAGACAGCTTTGCTGCAACAGATTAAATTTATATAGAAAAAAAATACAAAATAAACACAAGGCAGTTAGGGAAAGAAGATATTAGTTTGGGGGAATAGGGAAAGAATACATATTGAAAATGGTACTTTAGACGTGTCTTGAAAGAGAATAATTGAATCTATGAGGTGGTGTTGATGGAGTACATTCCAAGCATGGTGGACAAAAAGTACAAAGACATGAGGGCAGCTAGGTGGCACAGTGGATAAAGCATTGGCCCTGGATTCAGGAGTGCCTGAGTTCCAATCTGGCCTCAGACACTTGACACTTACTAGCTGTGTGACCCTGGGCAAGTCACTTAACCCCCATTGCCCCCCCCCCCCCAAAAAAAAGTACAAAGACAGAAAAGTAGAAGTTGGAGTTCTACATGTGGTTATACTAAAGTGTGTGAGAAGGGAGAAACTGTATAATGAGAATGGAAAGATAGTCTGGACAGGCTATGAAGAACTTCCATAGGGCCAAACTGAGGAGGTTATATTTCTTAGAGGAAATAGGGAGTCACTGGCATTTTTTGAATAGGGAAGTAACATGGTAAAATCTGTACTTAAGGGAAAATCACATTGTCAGCTGTCAGGAAAATGTATCAGGGAGAGATTATAGAATGGGAGACCAATTGGTAGTCCATTTCAATCATTGAAGCAAGAGGTAACGAAGGCCCGAACCAAGGTTGTCCAACAAACTCTCACTATTAGACTAGGTTCTGAAATGCTAGAATTTTGGTTTGCTAGAGAGGCAAACCTAAGGCTGACTAAAACCTCTCCCTTCTCTTGCCAGAAGTATGAATTCTGGCATTCTTGACTTCCAAGATAGTCATAAACTTCCCTTCTTCCTACAAAAGGCTGGGGTCTAGGATATCCTAATACTTGATGTATTGATTCCCCTCTGCATATCTATCTAACATGTGCTTTGGACGATACCTCTCTTGAACTTCATCCAAGCATCTAACATCCAGAAATTCACCCTCCAGGATCTTGTTATTATACTGCTGCTCCAGTTTTGTCATCTCTTCTTCCAAGAGAATGATGGTTAGTCAGTTCCTCACTGTGTACCTATCATGGCCTTTTCTCCTCAAGTTATATACTCCATTATCTGTTACTCTTTAGTCCCATCAGAGGACCTATGCTCATACTTTAGTGGAAAAAATTGAGACCATTCACTGAAAAGCACACTCATAATTCTATACTTCAAATTGACTCAAAATCATTCCACTCTCTTTTCTACTGCTTCACTCTCAGAAAAGTTGAACCTCCTCCTTGACAAGACCAATCTTTTTCTTTAACCTTTGATCCCATCTCTTCTCAGTTTCCCTCTTCAATACTTTCCTCTTCCTCTAATTTTTAATCTCTCTTTGCTTCTTACTTAGTCACTGGAAATGTGCTCATGTCTTCCCTATCCTTAAAAAAATCTTCAATAGATTCTACCATCCCACCAAGCTATCATCTCACATTCTATTTTCTCTCCTTTTCACAGTTAAACTCAGGTGCCTGGGAGGGGGTGGCGGCAAGGGGCGGGGGGAGAGTTGTCCTTGTTGCATCCACTTTCTTATGTCCTACTTATTTTTCAATTCTTTGCAATCCAGTTCAAGATCTCATCACCCACATGGAACTATTCTGCAAGGTTACAATGTCTCTTAAAGCCAAATCCAATTGCCTTTTCTCAGATTTCATCCTTCAATTTGATAACACTGCAGCTTTTACATTGTTGTTAACCTCTTCCTTCTACATATTCTCACATCATTTTTTTAATGACATAGCTCTCTACTAGTTTATCTCATATATAATTTTGACTATTCCTTCTCACTTTGCTTTGCTGAATCATCATCCATATGATGGTACTCTGATGATTTGATGTCTGTATCTGACCCATGGTTGCTTTTACTAATGATGGCATCTCCCTAGGCTGTTTTTGCCTACCCAAAAACAGCACTGGGAAATATTGGCTGGTTAGAATCCTGGGAGTTCCAGGTCCAAAATTTTTCCCCCTACTCTCACTGAAAAAGAAAAGAAAGACAAAATTATTGTAACAAAAATCCTAAAGTAAAACAAATTTTCCCATTGTTCATGTCCAAAAGATATATGTTTCATTCTGCATCTTGAGTCTATCACCTATCAGGAGGTGGGTAACAGGCTTCATGTTTAGTCCTCTAGAATCATAGTTTGTTATTAAATTGATCCAAGTTCTTAAGTCTTTCTTAGATAGTCTTTATAATGTTGTTATTGTATAAATTGTTCTGGTTTTCTTTATTTTACTCAGCATTATTTCATACAAATCTTCACAACTTTCTCTAAGATTGTCTCTTTTGTTATTGTTTATGAGAAAATAATATTATATGACATTTATATTCCATAATTTGTTTGGCATTTTTATTTTTCCAATTCATGAACTTTACCTTAGTTCCTACTTTTTTTTCCAACAAAAAAAAGAGTAACTATAAATATTTTAAAACTTATGGGAACTTTTCATCTTTTTTTTTTTTTTTGGTGTTAGTGAAATGGCAGATTCAAAAGATGTGGCCAGTTTAGTAATTTTGGAGACACAAATGAAAATTGCTTTCTAGAATGGTTAGACTAATTCACAGTCCCATTAATGTACCTGTTTTCCTATAGCAATCTCCATTTGTCATCCTCACCAATCTGATGGGTATAAGGTAGAACAAAAAATTATTTTGGTTAGTTTTTGTCTTATTTGTTCATATTTATAGTAATGATTTGGAACAATTTCAATATGGCTATTGAAAACTTGTATTCCTTTCTTAGAAAGCAACCTATTCATATAATTTGATGTGATCAATTAGGAAATGGTTCTTATTTTTATACATGTGAATCAGTTACTTAAATATCTTGGAAATGAGACCATTATCAGAGAAATGCTGAAAATATTTTTCTTTGATATATGATTTCCTTCTAGTATGAGCTACATTAGTTTTGTCTGTGCAAAAAGTCAGTTTTATGGAATAAAATCTTCTGTTTTATCTTCTGTGATCCCCTCTATGCACATGAATTCTTCCCCATCCATGAATCTAAAAGATAATTTCTTCCTTCCTTCTTTAGTTGGTTTAGGGTTTCATTCCTTATGTCTAAGTCAAATATTCATTTGGAGCTTACCTTGATGTGTATTGTGAGATGTTACTATAATCCTTGTTTGTGCCAGATCATTTTCCAGTTTTTTAGAAGTTTTTGTCAAATAGTTTGTTCTTTCCCCAGTAACTAGAGTCTTTGAGTTTATCAACTACAAGGTTACTGTATGTTTATTATCTAATTTACATATTGATTACCTAATTTGTTCCAATGTCCAACCTTTATGTTTCTTAATTAGTGCAGAGGATTTTTTTCATGATTTCTCTTGAGATGTTTGACCTTTTGTTCCTCCAGATGAATTTCATTATTATTTTTTCTAAGTCCATCAACTCTTTGGTAGTTTGATTAGTATATAACTGAGCACATAAATTAACAAGTAGTTTTGTCATTTTCATTATTTTCACTTACCCTACCCATAAACAATGAATATTTCTACAATGATTTCTATATTGATTTCCATAAAGTATATTTTATAGTTTTCTTCATATAATTAATTCTTCTGTTTCTTGGTAGGTAGACTCCTAACTTACTGCTTCATTAAACAGCCCTATCTATTTTCAAACTTCTCTAATTATTATGGCATTTTCCCCAATTTTAGCTTAAATCTGTACATTGTAACTTCTACCTATTGCTCCAGTTCACCAATATAAAGTAGAACAGATATAAATGTTAATTTACATGACAACACTGTCATTGAAGGAAGTAACCTTAACCCTATTAAGTCTTTGCTTCTCTAGTTTAAACATGGTATACTAATGAAGATCAGAATGAAGACAGAATAGAAAAAGTAAGACATCATCCTGTAGTGTTGAATGTATAAGTTTCCTTGAGCCATATATATTTCCTATATGTGGTCTCATCTATTAAGGTATTTCATATGTGTGTTCACTTTTCCCACTGTTATGTGTAGTTGTTTGAAGGTATCTCCCAGCTAGTCATAACAAAACTGAAGCCATACTAAAAAGTGGTAGTCATCAAAACTATTTGTTACTGGCTAAGAAATGGAGTGGTGGATCAATGTCATAGGTTAGACACAGGAGAGACACAGTAGTAAATTAATATAGTAATCTTCATTTGACAAACCCAAAGACTCCAGCTTCTGGGATAAAAACTCACTATTTGACAAAAACTATTGGGAAAACTGGAAGATAGTATGGCAAGAACTAGGCATAGACCAACATCTTATACCATATATCAAAATAAGGTCAAAATGGGTACATGAGGGGCAGCTAGATGGCACAGTGGATAGAGCACCAGCCCTGGAGTCAGGAGTACCTGAGTTCGGGTCCGGCCTCAGACACTTAACACTTACTAGCTGTGTGACCCTGGGCAAATCACTTAACCCCAATTGCCTCACTAAAAACAAAAACAAAAAAAAACCCAAAACCCACAAAATGGGTACATGATTTAGACATAAAGGGTGATACCACATTTAAATTAACAAAGGAAGGAATAGTTTACTTCTAATATCTATGGAGAGGAGAAGAATTTATGACCAAACAAGAGATGGAGAATGTTATAAAATACAAAATGGATGATTTTGATTACATTAAGTTAAAAAGGTTTTGTACAAAAAGAAGCAATGTGTCCAAAATTAGAAAGGAAGTAGAAAACTGGGAAACAAATTTCACAGCCAGTGTTTCTGATAAAGGCGTCATTTATAAACTATATAGGAAACTAAATCGAATTTATAAGACTGAAAGTCATTTCCCAATTGAGAAATGGTCAAAGGATTTGAACAGGCAGTTTTCAAATGAAGAAATCAAAGCTATCTATTGCCATATGAAAAAATTCTCTAAATCACTATTGATTAAATAAATGCAAATTAAAACAACTCTGAGGTATCATGCCATACCTATAGATTGGCTAATATAACAAAAAGCAAAAATAATAAATGTCAGAGAAGCTGTGGAAAAATTGGAACACTCATGCATTTTTCGTGGAGTTGAACTGATCCAACCATTCTGGAGAGCAATTTGGAACCATGCCTAAAGGGCTATGAGAATGTTCATACCCTTTAAACCAGCAATACCACTACTAGGTCTATATATCCCAAAGAGATCATAATAAAGGGAAATGGACCCATATGTACAAAAATATTTATAGCTGCTCTTTTTGTGGTGGCAAAGAACTGGAAATTGAGGAGATGTCCATCAATTAAGGAATGGCTAAACAAGTTGTCATGTGTGAATGTAATAGAATATTATTGTGCTGTAAGAAATGATAAGCAGGTGGATTTCTGGAAAAAAAAATCTGGAAAGACTTATATGAATTGTTGCTGAGTGAAATGAGCAGAACCAGGAGAACATTGTACACAGTATCATCAACATTGTATGATGATCAACTGTGATAGACTTAACTCTTTTCAGAAATACAAGAGTCCAAGGTAGTCCCAGGGGACTCATGATGGAAAAGACTCTCCACATCCAGAAAAAAAGAACTGTGGAACCTGGATGCAGATAAAACCATACTGTTTCTACGTTTTTTTTTTCTTTTGGGTTTTTTTTCCTTTTGTTCTGGTTTTTTGTTTGTTTGTTTTTAACGGGGCAATGAGGGTTAAGTGACTTGCCCAGGGTCACACAGGTAGTAAGTGTCAAGTGTCTGAGACTGGATTTGAACTCATATCCTCCTGAATCCAGGGCTTGTGTTTTATCCACTGCACCACCTAGCTGCCCCTTTTCCCTTTTGTTCTGATTCTTCTTTTACAATGTGCAGAAATTGGTTTATTGTGATTATACATATATAACCTATATCTGATTGTTTGCTGTCTTGGGGAGGAGAGGGAGAAAAATTTGGAAGTAGAAATCTTATAAAAACAATTGTCGAAAACTATCTCTTCATATAACTGGAAAATAATAAAATACTTTTATGATTTTTTAAAAAAGTGCCTCCCAGGTTTATGGAGGTAATATTTTGTTATTATTACCAACATTGTCATTTCAATAAATGGCTTTGCTTTAGCTAATTATATCTGCTGGCTAACTCTTAAAGGTAAAAAGACCAATAAGGATTCATGGGAACTCATGACAATTAGGAGTACAGACCCAGATAGTCTCTTATGTCATATCTGTGTGTCTTTATATTTATCTATATCTATATCTAATCTATGTCATCTATATCTATATCCAACTTATGTCTATAATCATCTATATCTATCATTTATAATTATAACTATATCAAGGAAGCTAGGTGGCACAGTGGATAGAGTACTGGCCCTGAAGTTGGGAGGACTTGAGTTCAAATCTTACCTCAGTCACTTATTACCTGTGTGACCCTGGACAAGTCACTTAACCCCAATTGCCTTAAACATCTGGGACCATCTCCTTTCATCCTGCTACATACCTTGCCACTGGACCCAGATGGCTCTGAAAGATTCCTCTCACTTAAATCTAATTCACTTTGAAAGTCTTGACATCACCCTGATGGCATGGTCCTCTTCCAAAAGAAAGGACAAACAACAACTGCATCAGTTTGATCTTTTGGTACAGGGAGCTCCTAGTAAGGCAATTCTTCTTATCTCTGCAGATCATCACCTATTTTGCAACTTGAAGTCATAGTTTCTGGGAGCAATGACAGATTAAATAATATGCCATAAGTCATACCTCTAATATTTCTCTAAAGTGGGATTTAAAGTTAGGTCTTCTGAACTCTAAGGCTGATTTTTTAAAATCAACTAATCCACATGAGCACTATTGCAGAGTTCAATGAGGCAGCTTACAGTCTAGTACAATCACAGAATTAGAAACTTTGAGAGTTGGATGAAACCCGAGTGGCAATCTTTTCTAACCTGAAGGGAATAGCACTATCACATATCCTCTGCTTGAAGATCACCAGGAACAACCTCGACCATTACCACAACCCCGAATTCTCAAGGCAGCCCATTTTACTTTTGGACAGGTTTACTTCTTAGGAAGTTTAACTGATATGGTTCTACCCTCTGGAACCAAATAAACCATACCTAATCCCTTTTCTCCATAACAGCTGAAAAACTGCTATCATGTCCCTATAATTTTTTCTCTTCTTCAGAACTAATATCCCCATTCCCTTCAACTGATACTCTCATATGACATAGAATCAGTCTTTCACTATTCTGATTGCCTTCCTTTGGAAAATCTCTAACTTATCAATTTCTCTCTTAAACTATCACAACTAGAAATGATTCAAACACTCCACATAAAGGTTCATCCTCATCTACTTATTCCTGGAAAATATGCCACTTTTAGTTCAGTTTAAGATCACATTAGCTTTTTTTCCTTTGCATTTACTGGCTCATCTTGAGTTTACAACACATTAACACCCCTAGATCGTTGCTGAACAAACTGCTATCTAAACATGCCTCTCCCAGTTTAGGAAGCTGATTTTTTTGGTACCCAAGGCTTTTTTACCCACCTTGTTATACTCCATATAATTCTCTAACATATCCTGACTCTACCATCTGGCATGTAACATATATCTTTCCCAGATTTGTGTCATCTGTAAATAAGTCAGGCATGCCTATGATGGCTTTATTAAAATCATTGATAAAAATCATGAAACAGCACAGAACCACATACAAATCAATGGAGTACTTTACTGAAGACACCCTTCTAAGTTGATGATAAAACATTAATAACTCCTTTTTGATTTCATCCTTCCAAACAGTTATCCATCTTTCTAATTATATTATCATCTTGACTACAATACTTTTCCACAAAAATATTATGAGATACTTTATCAAAAGCATCACTAAAATCTAGGTAAACATTTACACAACACTGCCATTGTCTTCCTACTTTAGGAACCTTATGTACAAAGAAAGTGTAGCTAGTATATTGTAATCTGTTATTTTTGAACACATGATGGATATTTGTGATTACTGCTTCACTTTCTAGATATTCACTGACCATCATTTTAATGATACATTTTAAACTTTTCCTTGGTATCAAAGTCAAGGCTCACTGCTTGCAGTATGTAAAGTTTCTTCTCTTGCCCTTTTTATTTTATTTTATTTTTTGTTTGTTTTTTTTTTACTGAGGCAATTGGGGTTAAGTGACTTGCCCAGGGTCACACAGCTAGTAACTGTTAAGTGTCTGAGGCCAGATTTGAACTCAGGTACTCCTGACTCCTGTGCCAGTGCTTTATCCACTGTGCCATCTAGCTGCCCCTCTCTTGCCCTTTTTTAAAAAAAAAAGTGTATATTTTCCCTTCTCCAATCTTTTTGTACTTCTACCATTTTCCACAATGAGGGATGGATAAACAAATGTCATAAGAAACAATATGTTAGATATCCATCCAAGGGATGTCAAACAGAAAGGCAAGAGAATTTAGAGAGTGAAAGGTGACTTTGAGTCAGATTTTAGGGAGGAGGGACCAGAGGACAATTCACGTAGGAGGAGGCATTTGAGTTAGGCATTGGTAGAAAGGAACGATTTGAAGAGGCAAATATCAAAGATTATATAGAGAATGGGATGTGGAATCCCCTCTAGTCATAGGGAATGTAATACAAACCATGCATAGTTTTGTTCAGGAAATTTGGACATGGTAAAAATGGAAGGGCCATATAAGTAACTTAATCATGAGGAATAGTTTACCAAACCTTTAAGAATGAGGTAATTTTTATTATTCACTGTTTCTTTATTGAAATAGCTCTCCACTTACTAGCTGTGTGACCCTGGACAAGTCACTTAACCCTCATTGCCCCACACACACAAAAAAAAAAAAGGAAGAAAGAATGAAGTAGCTCTCAAATGCAGGCTTATCTGATCCCACTAGTTAGTGACAGCATTTACCCTTTAGACCTCACATGGCATTTTGTTTTATAACTCTCCAATACACTTATTTTATAGTTATTTCTGGGTATGTGTGTTTTTCTTCCATTAGACCATAAGTTCTGCAAGTACTGTGAATAAGAATCATGTAAATTTTGCATATCCCCTGGGACTGAACCCAATGTCCTATATATTTTACATAATTAGTATGTGTTTGCTAAATGAATGAATTTAATATGAACTCACAACTCAAAGAATGATATAATTTAGATTTTTCAATTTCTTCCAAATTCGATCTCTCTACCCCTACCCTTTTGAAATAAAGTTTGGAGCTTTTGTAGATTGTCTCCTTAAGGAGTACCTAACCTAATGTAACTGATTTCCTACTTTTTTTTTTAATTTTTTTTTTTTTTTTAGTGAGGCAATTGGGGTTAGGTGACTTGCCCAGGGTCACACAGCTAATAAGTGTTAAGTGTCTGAGGCCGGATTTGAACTCAGGTACTCCTGACTCCAAGGCCGGTGCTCTATCCACTGTGCCACCTAGCTGCCCCGATTTCCTACTTTTCTAATCCTAAAGAAGTTTTTGTGTCTAGAAGTTTCTACCAAGTGAAGTGAGGAAATCTACAAAACTTTCCCAAAAAGTGGTTTCAGGGAGTAATGCGGTGGCAGCCATGTGTGAATTGGATAGAGCACTGGACTGGAATCAGGAAGACTTGAGTTGAAACAGACATTTACCACTTATGTGATCCTGAGTAAGTTTTCTTGCTTACATTGGCTTATATGTAAAATCAGATAATAATAGCACCTACCTCCCAAGGTTGTTTTGGGGCTCAAATGAAATATTTGTAAAAGTACTCTCCAAACTTTAAAGCATAATATAAATGCTAGCTATCATGTGGCATGTGGTTTTAAAGACTGATTTGGCTTCATCACTTACAGCATACATATGTGTGTGTACATTTGCTCACATGAGCATATGCACATATATTTATCTATGTTTACATATGTGTACAAGTCTTTCCATACATATGCACACATGCTGAATTGTGGGAACAGGGGATATCTGCATATATGTTTCAATACTTCAAGGACTCATGATTTCTTTTTTTTTTTTTTTGATGGGGATAGTTCTTCTACTCATAAAACTCCCAGCCACTCCATATCTTGTTAGATGGTCTTCATGGGTTCCTAGGGCATGAACAAATCAGTAGGCATACTGATACAGCAAAGTACTTTGTTGGTATAGCCTCTGAAAATATAAGGCCACCTTCATGTCATGAGACATTGGAAGAAGGCATTAGTGGAAACACATATTAAAGAAAATAAAAGGCCTGAAATATTAGTCATAACTCTGTACCATAGTACAAAATGTAACTGAAGAATTAACTTTACTCTCACTACAAGTTAAACCACCTAACAATATCACTTGTATATTGCTATAATGTTACTCTGTAAAGGTGTGATATATAAAATGCTGTAAGATCTGGTACCTTTTCAATTTATAAACACTGTGAACTTCATTACTGTTCAGGTACTCTGCAACTAAAGCTTAGCTATAAATCCTCCACACACAATGGCATGGACATTAACCCTCCCCCCCATCCCCATTGAAATGTACATCAAGACAATACAAATTTATTACTGAGCAAGTAAAGACCTTAAGATATATCTAATTCAATCGTCTCAGAAACACAGATAAGTTAGTCACAAAGGTAGAATCAGAACCAAGGTTTGAACTTCCATTCTCCAATTCTAATTTTTTAAAAAATATTGGATTTTCAGGTAGTGTCATGGGTTTGAATCTCAGCCTTTCTTCTTGTTCTCTATATGTTTCCTAATACATCAGAAGGCCTGTTTGACACTCTCTTCCATAAAACTAATTTCAGATTGAGGTAGTAAGAGCATGGCTGTTCAGATTTTTACAGTACTAAAAATATTTCATTTTAAGGTGTTTTCTTCTACCCAAACCAAGGTGGTCCCTTAGCAAGAACCCTGAGGACAGTGTTAAAGAATGGCTCCGATGTAGATTTCAAAACATTTCCCTTCCCTCTGACCTTTGGGATTCTCGTTTACATAATGGAGATTAAAAATAATTTCAGTATCTGAGTTACAAAGTGCTTTCCCATCCATCCTTTAATGTACAATTCAACTTAAATAGTCTTGTGAAATTTGATTCATCTGCTTATTGGTTGATTTCCCCAGAAGAATGTGAGGTCCTCATGGACAAGGGATGATTAATTTTGGGCTTTGTATATCCAGGGTCTTACAGTTAGTGGACACCAAACAATTTTTTTAATTGATTTAAAATTTCCTCTATTCCCCTATCTGTAATGATTGTTTTACCTCGAACCTCAAAGTGTACTTTGTTTTATACTTATCATGAAGAACTGTGTGTTTTATTTAACTATGTAGGCCCTGTCTACTACACTGAGAACTCCATGAGGGCAGGGACAGCGTCTTTAATGATATATCTATTGCAGCATTTTGCAGATGAAGTGTTTAAGAACTGTTGCTAAATTGAACTACTTTGCAGTCAAAAGTTACTACATAACTATAGTTTAATCTCATTACTCAATATAATTTATTTACTTTTAAAAGCCATAAGGGTTGGCTATATGAATAAGAGTCAGTCTGAGAATGAATAAATGAGATGTTCACTATCCTATTCTAGTTTATTCGATCTTCCAATGCTTTCAGAACTATTTTTAACACTCAAAACCCCCCTACTATTTGGCATATTTTGTTATTAAAGGAACAAATGAATTCCCTGAAAGTTTCCAAGTCATAAGAATGCTTGCTTGCTTGCTTGCCACCCACTTCAAATTCCTTTTATCATAATCCACTAGGCAAACTTTCAGTTCTTTTCAAAGGAAATGACGTAGCATCTCCTATATTTGTTAATAAGTCTGAAATCCACTCTCTTTTAGAGTCATCAAGGAGTCAGTTATTTTTGACTGAGCAATGTAAGACGCTTCTTTTTAAGGCCAAATCCCTCAATTGATTGTTTTGAATAAGGACTTTAAGGTTTCTTCTAAACCTGAAAGAATTTACAAGGAGAATTTATACCTTAAATTTTGAGACTTCAGAAGCTCACTAATATAAGCCACAATACTGCCATTGAAACAGCATTAAGTGAAGAGGCTAATACTCTTATTCAAATGGGTTACTTGAGGCTGTGGAGCAAATTCAACATCTGATTCTTTGTTAAGAAGGTCTATCTGTGCTTACTTAATGTCTGGAAGCATATTTGCACTTGTTCTGTGATCACAGCAGTGTTAGTTCTCATTTTGCATCTATAGGTCTATCTTAAATAATTTCTTGTGTATTAGCTTATCAATACTCTTCTATGTTCATAGAATCATGTTTGCTCCTAACACAGTTGTAAGAACTATTAGTACTGAATTGATAGATTCCAAAGCCAATCTCCGCTTATTATGAATTCAAAGGCCTCTTTCTAGTTATTCCATGTTCATAAGGATTTCTATATTGATTCTCTTCTCATGTGCTCATCTCCTTTTGTTCTATGCTCTTAGGCTTCTTTATCATGTTTGTAAGGTAATCTGTACTTATTCCATAGTCCCAGGCCTATGTGATCTGATTTCATCTCTATATGCCTATATGTGTCCCTTCTGTGTCTATAGACTTGTGTTCATAGGCCCATATATATTATTTTCCTCCACAAATATGATTTAAATCTCCTTCTACTGCCTTCGTTCAGAAAAGAGTTTTTAATCAGTATCCATTATGCACATAGTGGCCAAAAAAAATTATTCAATGGATAGTAATAGTTCTGATCATGTCACTCTTTTACTCAAAACAAAAAACAAAAACTATCATTTTTTTTACCTATAACCCACAGGCTAAAGTTTAGACTCTTTATTTTGATCCACATAGCTTTTCATAACATGCTTCTATCCCACTTTTCTAGATTTATCACCTACTGCATGTTGAATTATAGGAAGGAGGGAAGGAAGGAAGGGTTAGACTAATCTAGGAGAGCCATATTTAAAGAAACAGTGCTATGAAATCTGATCTTAAGCATCCCATTTAGCCAAAGACCTCTTTATACTCATGTAAAGAAGGTGCTCAGATAAAAGTGAATCCTCCTAATCCTCCAGAATTTCTCACCCATCTCCTCACTTTATCAGGAAACAAAAATTTTTATTCTTTCATTAGAGATAAGGTTGGCAAGGAAAGTACTCCCATGGCAAAGGAACACAGATTCTTTTATAAACATGGAGAAGTAAATGTTGATACAAAAGCTTTACTTAAAGAAAGTTTAGGGGAAGCTAGGTGGTGCAGTGGATAAATCACTGGCCCTGGATTCAGGAGGACCTGAGTTCAAATCTGGCCTCAGACATGTGACAAATTATTAGCTGTGTGACTCTGGGCAAGTCACTTAACCCTCATTGCCCTGCAAAACAAAAACAAAACAAAACCATAAATTTGGGGGCAGCTAGGTGGCACAGGGTCACAAAGCTAATAAGTGTCTAAGGTTAGATTTGAACTTAGGTCTTAACTCTCAAGGTCCAGTGCTTTATCCACTAAATCACCTAGCTACCTCCAGAAAAATGAAATCCAGTATATAGAAATGACTCACAATCTGTTCAAATGAAAATGGTAAAGGACTTTACTAAAATCCTTTTGATACTTCGTCATGATTTGATGATGACCCTAGGTCCACAAAGTCTATGCCAGCAGAGCACAAAGCTCTGGCAGGTCCTACTAGGGTTTAGAAAAGTTTCAAGCAGGAGCACAGTAATGGACTATGTATCTGTTACCTGCAGGCCAGCCTGGACAAGAGTCACATCACCACCTCGAACACAGAATCATCGTCATCATCACCACCACCATTATCATCATCACCATCATCATCATCAATTTTATTATTGTAGGATATTCTGCACCAATTATTTAACTGTGTCATGATAGGGTCATGAGTTGTTGAGGTATTCCTCATATGATGGAATCCTATATCTATGAGATTTTGAAATGTAGTGTAGCATATTCTCTAATCATGCCCCCCCCCGCCACACACACACACACACACACACACACACACACACAATAATAGAATGTAAACTTCTTGTGGGAAAGCACTGTTGTGTTTTTGTCTATGAATCACTAGCACTTAATACAATGCCTGGGAAATAGTAGGCATTTAATAAATGCTTGTTGATTAACCAAGTGATCATTTTTAAGTGGACCCATTATCTCATTACTCTAATTATTCCACTCATCTATACATATTACATACAATGCATCCACTTATACTGTATGATTAATTTTTAATTGTTGTTATTATTATATTATTTATTAATTATTAATGTTTTTCCAAAGAGACTCTGTAAAGGAGCTACCCAATGTGTTATACATCTTCCTTTAGGCTTTTTATAAGTACCAGATCAACATTTAAGGTGTCCATTTGTCATAGTATTACAAAATTGATCAATCCATCTTCTTTTTTATCATACTATTTTTTGTATGATATTCCCTGATGTCAACCACACATTAAAAATGAATAATTATGTGTAAGAAGTTGCAAAGAGGATATCATTGGATGAAAAGGCATGCATGAGTTGCCATATACTTTGATGAAAGGAGTAGCTACATTGATGTGATCACAGATCTATCATACTACCATTATAACTCCTATTTTTCCTGGAGAATCACTGGAAATATTTTGCAGTATTCATATAGTTACCAATTTGTTTCTCCATTGCTTACAGGATATGGTGATGGTGGTGTTCCATTCCAAAATTTATAGCTATATAGCATCTATAAGTTACCTAGATAGTACAATGATTGCTGGTTGTTTTGTTTGCTTTGAATTCTCTACAAGCATCACTACACAATTCCCTAAATAATATCTAACCTGGTCCTCAAACACTATAATTCACAGTCTAATTCAATATCTATTTGTAGTATAGGATTGTGGGGGTGGGATGGGAAGGATGGTTTTGAAGAAAGAGTTAAAGATTGGAGTTTAGGTTCTGTCATTAAGAATTTAAGAAACCTTGGAACAACTCATTTTAATACTCTGAGAATCATTTTTCACATTTCTAAAATGGAAAGCATAATATTTGCCTGCTTTACTTCATGAAACAAGTATAAGAATCAAGCAATCATAAGACACCTTGAAAACAATTTAGTTCCAGAAATTTATTTTTGTTATTATTATTTTTATGCAGATATGATTTCAATGATAAGGGAACTTTTAGTGAGGAACCTTCTTTTACCCATGCAGATTAGCAACTATTCTGTAATTTATCGTCTTAGAGAGTTGCCTTTTGTTGTGAGATGTTGCCCAGGGTCACACAGTCAGAATGTGTCAGAGGCAGGACTTGAAACTTTGAAGCTAACTCTTTACTGTATTGTGATGCCTGTTTTATTATCATTAATGTAATTAATAGTTTTATTCATTTTTACCATCATGTAGTTCACCTGTATAAAGTGCTTTACAAACTAATAGTTATTATTGTTGATGAATATTCTTTTCAAGGCTTTGAAGAGCCTCTCACAATATACTTATGGACAAATGGGGAAAAATAAGCTAGATGATAATTCACTTACATGGATCTTGAATTATTTGAATAACCAGACCCCAGAATTCTGAGCCCAGTTCATTGGTGCATCTGCAGTATCTGCTCGAGGTAAACCAGTTCTATTTACTTCTCAAAAAACATTCACTTTATCTTACACCCTTACATAGGAAGCTTCCCTGGGAAGCTGAGAATTTCAGTCATTTCTAAACTTCCATAGATTTACTCCATAAGTCAAAGAACATTAGCTCATATTCTATGTCATAACAATATACTTAACAAAATGCGATTTCACCCCATAGTTAAGGAAAAAAGTGTTAAACACTCACAAGAACACATAAACATAGTTATAGCACTCTGCCTCTATACTGATATCCTCTCCCATCCCCCATATCTGGGGACTTATTCAGTCTTTCAGTTTCATTGAACTACTCTATAATTTGGATAATCCCCAGAAAAAGAATCAAATTTGGGATTGCTATAGATTTATAATTGCTATTTCTCTAGTGAGTCCTTCATCACCCCTGGGGACTATACAGATCTCTAGACTTGCAGAATAATCCTAATAGTTTGGGACTTCCAGCAAAAGTAATTTCATATTTGGCTCTACTTGAAAGCCAATCTCTCATATCACCACCCCCTTCCATTGTACCTGTACAGACCAAATAATTCACAATGGTGAAGGAGATCCAGTACTGTTCTTTGCTTCAGAAGATATCCAATGTTGCATTTCATATTAGAGATCTAGGTTACTCTTCCATATCACCATTCAATTCCATATTGCTCCTCCCAATCTAGGACCATGGCCTATGTCCTCTTTTTTCCAGGAGGTTAGGTTTAGGATGTCTTGTGGCATCCACTATTCTCTGTAGTTTTAACCTAGTTTTAGCCCTCAGGGGCTAGAGAGTAGAATCCATATGACTTATCTCCAATTCCCATACTTCTGTTTCAGAGCCTGAGAAACCCATAAGTATTGGAACATATCCTTTGAATGCTCCTCCAAGTATAGAGTCATGTCACTTAAATGATTTCATGCTGTGTGGACCAAAATTCACGAAGGGGTTTCAATATTTAATAACCACTTTATTTTTTGTTTTGAATTTACAATACCATAGCTTTATATACAGTATATAAAGGAAATTATTTTCTATTAGATGTGAAAAATAAAATCTTGTAAATGGAAAAAATAAAGATAAATAATTTTCAAAAAGTTATTAAAACATTGTAACTTTTGGTCTACCAAGTGCAAACATTTCTATATTTTCATATCATAAAGAATAACCAAAGAATATTTCTCATCTTATTCTTATCTGAATGAAATCAAAGTCCCTCCTGAAACCTCTCTTTCCAAAATCTCCAAACCCTTTATATCCAAACCCGAAATCTCCAGGCCCTCTATTTACACTGTCAGTGCAGACTGAATATAACTTTCATAACTTTTACCCATTTCCTCTTATCCTTACTTGCTTAAACTTTCTCTCCCTTTATCAAAGCCCTTCAAAACTGTTCCTTTCTTTTTTTCTTTTTATATTCTGATCCAACACTTCTCTTACTTTCTTCTACTTTGCTTAATTCATTTAGTGTTTATTTACTAATTATATCCCAGACCATCTATAAAACTAATCTTTATGCCACTTAATTTTTCCTTTATTATTTAGCACAAGTATTTATTACACAAAAGCAACAGATTGCAAGTCTGTTGCCTTTAGGATTCTTAAAAGCTTGTAAAGTCATGGCCTATTCCAATATATTTTGGTGATTTTGCATCAGGTTTACATAAACAATTAAGTTCTGTTATACACAGTGGTAACAAAAAACAGTTTTCCAAGTTATATTTTGCTTACTTTAAGTTTACATTTAAGTTGCTCCCTGATTTAAAAAAAAAAAAACCCAAGTTTTTCTTTTTCCATGGTTAAGAAACAGTTAATTACAGGCCATTCTTAAAATTAAACTGTAACTCTATTTTTTCCTCTTTTCTTTAATCAGTGAAATCACCTTCTTTCCTTGAACTAAAGCAATAAATCTGTCACTCTTCAGGAAAAAGGCAATAAAAGGTCTTAGCACTGTTTCCATGTAACTTTCACAGAGTCTTATTATTATTATTTTTCCCTAAAACCAATTCTACAGAATGGTACCTCAGAAGTCACTGAAATATTTCAGCCACAATTTGGAAATTTACAGTAGACAACTTATATTTCAATCACAAATTTAGTCTCTATCTTACAAGGCCATAAATTCCAGCAGACTGGGGATAAAAGATTATCATTACTCTTATCTGTCTTTATCTCTGTTATCTCTAACTTGACCATGGTTAGAAATGCAGAAAGAGAAAAGCTATATTTTGGAAGCCTTTGAAATTTCTTCAGAAAAGTCTTCACTCTTTCTTTTGGCTGATCAGGCCACAGGAAGAAGTTAATTTTATTTACCAAGGTACAAAACACAGACAACATGATAAGAACGACACAGAATCAAAAAGTCAATGAATAGAATTTTCTAAAAGCAATTATATTTTAAAAATCTGTTTATTTGTTTAGAATTTTCCCCACCTTACATGTAAGAACAAATTGTCACAGTGATTTTTAAAACTTTGTGTTCCAAATTCTCTTCCTCCCTCCCTATCCCACCCTTAAGAATGCAAACAATTTAATATGAGTTATACATGTGCAGTAATGTAAGACATAGCAAATTAAAAAAAAAACTTTAGAAAAAGGAACTAACAACAATAACAAAATATAATTCCACCTGTATTCAGATACCATCAGTTCTTTCTCTGTAGATGGATTGCTTTTTATTAAGTCCTTCAGAGTTGTCTTGGATCATCGCATTGCTGAAAACAACTGTCATTTACAGCAGATCATCTTACAATATTGCTGTTATTTTGTATACAGTACGTTTCACTTTGCATCAGCTCATATAAGTATTTCCAGGTTTTTCTGATAGCATCCTGCTCATCTTTTTTTTTTTAATAGTAAACTATAATTATATAGTACTTTACAGGGAGATTTCCTTACAAAACACACATGAGGTTGATTATTGCAAGAGCAATAATAGCTAACATTTATTTAGTACCTTATACCTGACAAAGAATTTTTTTCTTCACGATAAGCCAGCAAAGTACCATCGTTGTCATCATCATCATTGTCATTATCATTGTCCTCATCATGGTTTCTGCCTCTGCTTTAAATTTTCCCCCAGTTACTATTGCTGTGTATCCCTCCATCCTATTCCCTCCACTTAATATGTACTCTATTTTCTATCTTCTTTCACCTTATCCCTCCTCAAAAGTGTTTTGTTTCTGACTCCTCCTCCCCCAATCTTCCCTCCCTTCCTTCACTCCTCCCCCCTTATCTCCTTCCCCTCCCACTTCCCCACAGGGCAAGATTTATTAGTATACCCACTTGAGTGTGTATGCTATTCCCTCTTTGAGCAAATTCTGATAAGAGTAAGGCTCATTTACTTCCCTGCTCCTCCCCCAACTTCCCTTCCACGCCATAAGCTTTTTCTTGCTTCTTTTATGTGAGATACTTTACCCCATTCCACTTCTCCTTTTCTCTTTCTCCTCATGCAATCCTCTCACCCCTTAAGTTTTAAAGATGTCATCATGGGTCAGCTAGGTGACACATTGGGCAAAGCAACTGCCTTGGACCAAGGAGGACCTAAGCCCTAATCTGTCCTCAGAAATAAGACACTCACCAGCTGTGTGACACTGGGCATCTCACCCAACCCTGATTGCCACCCCCCCAAAAAAAAAAAAACCCAACAAAAACAAAAACAAAACAAAACAAAAAGATAAACAAAAAATAAATGTTTTACAGATATCATCCCTTCATACTCAGTTCCCACCTATGCCCTCTTTCTAAATTTATACCTTTCAGTTACCCCAATACTGAGAAAATTCTCGTGAGTTATAAGTATCATCTTCCCATGTAGGAATATAAAGAGTTTAACCTTTTAATGTCCCTCATGATTTATTTTTCCTTTTTATGCTTCTCTAGGGTATTGTATTTGAAAGTCAAATGTTCTATTCAGTTGAGATCTTGTCATTGTGAATGCCTGAAAGTACACTTTTTCACTGAAGTCCCATTTTCCTCCCTGAAAGATTATACATAGTTTTGCTGGGCAAGTGATTCTTGGTTGTAATCCAATTTCTTTGTCCTCTAGGATATTTTATTCCATGTCCTCTGATCCTTTAATGTAGAAGCTGCTAGATCTTGTGTTATCCTAACTATGACTCCACAGGACTTGATTTTTTTCTTTCTGACTGTAATAATTTCTCCTTGACTTGGGAGCTCTGGAATTTGGCTATAATTTTCCTGGAATTTTTTATTTTGGGATCTCTTTCAGGAGGTGACTGGTAGATTCTTTCAATTTCTATTTTACCTTCTGCTTCTAGACTATCAGGGCAATATTCCCTGACAATTTCTTGGAAGATGATGTCTAAGCTCTTTCCTTGATCATGGTTTTCAGGTAGACCAATAATTTTCAAATTATCTCTCCTGCATCTATTTTTTCCAAGAACATATTTCACATTGCCCTCTATTTTTTTATTCAATTGGATTTGCTTTATTGTGTCTTGGTTTCTCATAAAGTCACTAGCTTCCATTTGTTCAATCCTAATTCTTAGGCAATTATTTTCTTCAGAGAGCTTTTCCATTTGGCTTTTCAAGCTGTTGAGTTTTTCTCATGTCTTTCCTGCATCACCCTCATTTCTCTTTCCATTTTTTCCTCTACCTCTCTAACTTTATCTTCAGTGTTCTTTTTGAGCACCTACATGGCCTGGAATCTTTAGATATAAGGGCCCTGATGTTGACATCTTCCTCTGAGGTTGCACCTTGCTCTTCCTTGTCACTAAAGAAACTTTATATCCTCCTCACCTTTCTCTGTGTAATGATTGGAATGACGCCACCTGCTGGAGACTTACTGTAGAAGAGTTCCGCCCATGAAGCGAAGGTCTTTGAGGGCAAGACCAGGAGTCTTTTCTTTGGCGTCAGGAAGTGACGCGGGCTAGTGGGAGGAGGAAGGAAGAGACTGGCGCTCAGTCTCCCGCTCTTTCCTTTGGACTCTGGTGGAGAGTGGAGCTAGAAATGTGCTCTCCCTTTAATAGATAGGAATCTAGGTCTTTCTCTCTTTACCAAATTCTTATTCTCCTTAATAAATGCTTAAAAGTCTAACTCTTGCTAAAGCTTATAATTTATTGGCGACCACTCATTAGATATTTTAGACAGACTAGCTAGAATTTTAGCCCTTAACATCTGTTTGCTTATCTTGCCTTTCCTTTACTTGACTTTTAGATCCTTAAAGTGGGGCACTGTTTCCAGGCTGCAGTATCCCAAGCTTCAGGAGGTCCCAGGTAGTATGATTTAAGGAGGGGAAGATTCTTCACTCCCCTGGCCTGTTCCCTGGTCCATAGATGACCCCAGACCAACTAGCTAATCAACCAGCTTTGTGTGCTGTGGTTTTCAGCTCTGATGAGCCTGTGCTCCTCCCTGACTTGGGCCACTGCTACTCAAGCCTACCTGCTGGTTCCCAGCATGGGTGAAAAACCCAAGTTCTGCCTCAGAACCAGCAGAGACCCCTGTAATCTCCCCCTTGCCAAGGGCTCGGGCCTCTCACTAGACAGTGTTTCAGAGGCTCTGGGGAGTCTCTTTCTGTGGTGAAGCCTTCCTGGGACTGGATCTGTGGCAGGATGACTGTGGAGTTGGGTTCTACTTCTGTCTCAGCACAGCAGCTCCCTCCATTAGACCTTCCAAGCCATCCTTGGTTGGAAAATTATCTCAGCACATTCTTCTGTGGATTTTCCTGCTCCAGGAATTGTCCTATGGCATTATTTAGATGTTTTTTGGAGTGATTGTGTTGTGAGTTTGAGAGTTCACTGCCTCTCCTCTCCCAGGGACATTGCAAAGTTAAAATGAGATGATAATCATAAAGTGATCTGCAAACTTTAGCACACATGCACATATGTATGTGTGTTCTTATATAGACCAACATATAAATATGCTTTGCACATAGATGAATATATGTATACATTTACACATAATATTCATTTCAGTCATATCTGACTCTTTGTGACCCATTTGGGATTTTCTTTGCAAAGATACTGAAGTGATTTGCCATTTCCTTCTCTAGTTCATTTTATAGATGAGGAAAGTGAGGCAAATAGGGTTAAGTGACTTGTCCAGGGTCACACAGCTAGTGTCTTAGGCCAAATTTGAACCCAGGTCTTATTGATTTCAGGCTAGCCACTATATCTACTGTACTATCTAGCTGACCCCTATACACATAGACATGGGTATTTATATTTTTATTTATATATGCGTGGATAGATATATTCATGGATATATGTATATATAACCACACGCTAACATATACATATTCATACATATATACTTTGACTCCTTTGAATCTCTCCTCCTAAAGTCCTTTTGGTTATACCCTATTTCTGTGGACTAAGTAATAATTTAGCCTTAGGGCATCTGTTCCACAATGCTATTGTGATTGGGGTCATAATTTATGACATAGGACAGCCTACAGATTCTATTATACAAATAGCTGAAGCTAAGAGGAAAGGAATACTTTAAACTAATCCTTTGCTCAGAAAGAACATTTGTAGTTCTTTTCACTTACATTTCATTATTTCACCACAGGGGAACACTTTCTAGGAATTATTACGTTAAGTAGAATATTAAAAATGAGTTTTCACATTTAGAGCAATAACCATTTGTTGTAAGGAAAAGAATGAAGATGCAACACTTGTCCTTGCCCCTGCTCTTCCTAACAAGAAATGTCTGAAACTCACTATTAGTAACTACCTACATGGGCCCCCACAGAACTCAGTGACAAATAGGGGCCCATTTCATGATAGGCTTTGTGAATTTATTAATTCAACAAATACATATTAAGCCATTAAAATGTGTAGAGGCATCTAGATGGCTCAGTGGATAGATGGCTGGGGTTGTAGTCAGGAAGACCTGAGTTTGAATCTGGCCTGAGATACTTACTTCCTGTGTGACCTTGGGCAAGTCACTTAACCTTTGTTTTCATTATCCATGGAAGAAGAAAATGACAAACCACTTCAGTATCTTTGTCAAGAAAACCCCATGAACAGTATTGGTCATGGGGTCACAGAAAGTTATAGATGACTAAATGACTGAACAACAAACAAAAACAGCCCTAAAATGTGAGAGGTCCTATGATTATTGCTGAAGAGATATGATGACAGTCTTTCCCCTCAATGAGCTTGCAGTCTAATGAAAAGGAAACCTTGCACACAACCGAGAATCATAGTACAATGGGAAAAGAACAAAAGGAAATCGAGATATGGTAAAACAAGAAACATTTTGAAGGAAAGTAATCAGTTTTAAAAAAAAGGCAAGGAATGGAAAATGATAAAGCAGATAACAATTCTTTCAATTTGACTCAAGTCAATTGCAGCTGTCAATAGCTCTACGTGCTGATAAAAATCTACTCTCTCACAATTATGGGTCATCACTGTATCATTCATTTTGACGGTTCCAGTGAATAAACAGTAAAACCAAAATCTCCATTTATTTTCTGTTGTATACATGACAGAGAAGTGTGGCATGAAACTTCTGGGTTCTTCCCTATGCCCATCCTTATCAAATTCACAAATCATTGAGAAAATAGCCAGAAGAGTTGACCCATAACATTTAATAATAATGATTGGCACACACCTATATAGTCCTTTAAGATCTGCAAAATGCTTTAAATACTTTTTTTTTTTCATTTGAGCCTCCCACAGATGAGGGTCAGACAATATAAACAAATAGAATTTAAACTGGTCATGCAGGCTATGAGTGCCAAAGAATAACCTGACATGGAACTCAAGTCTTCTGATTATTTCTGCGTTTGTGCTAGGTTCACAACCATGGTGAAATCACTAATAAGTTCAGAAATTTTGTCTAAAGTAAGTTATTTCTCTTTGTACCCTGTAGAGTTTATTGCATATAGTAGGTACTTGTTGTTTGTTAAATGAATATTTTAATTCTTTTAATAGAAGAATTTTTTTTCTCTCCCCACCATAGCCCAGACTTCACATGTGAGTGAGTGTGTACACACATATACACACACATACACATAGTATATGTTGCCTTATTTGCTCAAATCTAATAAGATATCTGAGCAGGCATGGAAATACAGCAGTAAGAGAAAGGGCACATATCACATTCCCAGAAGGCAAGTTCCTTGGTTAAGGGAGGAATAAACCAAGGATCTGTTTAAAAATTACAGACTTTTAAAATAAACACTTTGATTTAAGTAAAAGCAAATATTCCTAACTCAGCAGGTCATTGCTGCATAAATCACCTACAGATTCCACATAAATACACACATCAAAACATTTATCTGGTAATAAAAAAGACTCTTTAAAGAAAGAAGTTTGGATAGGAAATTGCCATTAACTTTGCACATCCTTTATTTCCCAAAGATTAGTTTCAGCTCTTTGCTGAGGAGACCTCAGGAGAGAAAACTGGCATTCCCATGGTTCAAGAGGGGTATGAGTGTGTGTGTGCACGCACCCGTTGTTTGTTTTTTCACTTTTCCTTTTCATGAATCAGGGCTAGAAGGAATTTTAGGAATTTTAAGAATAGGGACTGGGGTAGTGATTTCCTTGCCAAAAAGAACTCATGTAAGAGAAAATTCTACCAATGCAAGTTAGTAGCCTCTCTGTAATTTTTAGTTTTAGAGAATAGCCTAGGGTACTGAGAAATTAAATGACATGTCCAGAATCATAATAATTCTGAGAGGGGGATACTATTATTCCTATTTTATAGGTGAGAAAACAAAAGAAAGAAGAGGTTTAGTGAATTCCTCCGGGTTACACAGCTATTAAGTATCTGAGGTCAAATTCGAATTCAACTTTTTTTTGACTTCAGGTACTCAATGATTCCTTGTAATTGGTATCTTTCTTCCTGGCTATTTGCAGTACTTATTCTTTGACCTCAAAATTCTGGAATTTGTTTGCAATATATCTGGGTCCTTTCAGTTTGGGATTTCTTTTAAGCGGTGACTGGTGGATTACTTCTATTTTCATTTTGCCTTCTCACTCCAGTAATTCTTTACTGTGTCTAGCGTGTTGTTTTTGTTTTTTGTTTTTTTAATTTGTTGTTTTTCAGCCTCGGACAGCAGCAGCATGGACGCCCCAGAGTCCAGCCCGAACGCCTCCAGGGCGTCGCGCAGCGCCGCAGGTCCTGCATATCGCTGCACAGGAAGCGGTTGTCCTCGCTGGCGAAGGGCGTAGCCGGGCCGAGGGTGGGCTCCGTCCCACTCAGAGGCGGCCCAGCCACGGCGGAAAGCTCCAGCGTGGCGCAAAGCCTTGACGCCTTACACTGGGCCACGTTGGGGAAGTCCACTTCCCACACAGCGGCCTGAGCCAGGCGGTCTGTGGCTTTAAAGCGTAAGTACAGCGAGTCGAAGCCGGTGCCCAGGGAGATCTGCTGGCACGGCACGCTGCCCTCGGCGGGAGCTCGCCGTGATTTTTTAAACAATATATGGTAACCAGATTTTTAAAAATTTAATCATATATTTTGGAGTGCTTAATGATTCTTAAATTACTTATCCTCATGAGTTGTTTTTGGTTGCACTTGTTCTAATTTTTAAGTCTCTTGACTGACCATTGCATTGCTGAATAACTATGTCTTATTTACTTCATTCTCTTTTTTAAGGATTGATAATTACTTGGGTAAAATTTTTTTCACTTTTTGCTCTAAGCAGATTTTTCTCCTTCTAATTGTTCCAATTGACTCTTTAATCTCTTGCTCCAGCTCTCTATTTCTTCCATTTATTTAGGAGCTCCCTGTGACCAATGCATTTTGGGGGTGGGGGTGGGTGGGGATTTTTAGTGGAACTTAGTTCAGAGTTATTTTCTTCCTCCGAAGTTTTGTTCCTTTAAATTAAAAAAAAAAACAAAACAAAAAATTATGGGATTCCTTCACTGTAGTAGTTGTGTTAGTGGTGGTGGTACTGTTGTTTTCTATTTGCTGGTGCCTACTTCAGATTTTGTCTGAGAAATTTTTCTAGGACCAGGATCTATCCTTCTTGACAGGCTCTGACATGTTTAACAGTTCTGGCCTGTGATCTCAGCCATGTCCTGGGGCTGGGAGTTAAACAAAACATTGGCACCAAGCTCCATTCACTGATATAAATTGCAGTATGTCTATTTTTTGAGGGTTTCTCTCCCCACCTCCAACTCAGCTAGAGAATGTTTCTCTTTCAGAAGATGATACTGGCTTCAGCATAGCATATACAGAGCCCTCCCCGCCCCCCCCAGGCAAACTCGAATTATAGGAAGAAAGGAAATAAGCTTTTTTATAGTACCCACTGTGTGCAAAGCACTGTGCTTTTTATAAATACTATCTCATTTGATCCTCATAAAACTTGTAAGGTAGATAGGTACAATTATAATCTCCATTTTACAGTGGAGAAAACTGAGGAAAACAGAGGTTAAGTGACTTGTTAGGGTCACACAGGTAATAAGGTTCTAAGTCTTGATTTGATTTCAAGTCTTCCTGATTCCAGGATTAGTGCTTTATCCACTGTGTGACCAGCTTCCTCTCTTTAAGCCAGGTTGCTTTTGCCATCACCTAGGAGAAAGGACTTGGTCCTTGGAATGGTCTTGCTTGTGGTCCCTGGGCGATTCTTTATACAATGGATTAACTCAGTGGTATTTTTCTTTGCAGGCATCTAAGTGGTACAGTGGATAAAGTCCTGGGCTTGGAATCAGGAAGACCTGAGTTAAAATCCAGCCTCAGAGGCTAGCTGTATTACCCTGGAATAGTCATTTAACCCTGTTTGCTTCAGATCCTCATCTGTAAAATGAAATGAAGAAGACAATAGCCAACTACTTTAGTATCTTTGCCAAAAACACTCCAAATGGGGTCATGGAGACTTAGAAAAGACTAACCAACACATTTTCCTTTGCTTCTGTCTCTTGGTGCTCATCTTCATTATGTTTGTCTACACCTTTTTACTTGAACTTCTTAACCAGAAGTCCATTTATTTTTCAGTTTTTTTTTCCTATGAATTACTTATCGGTGAATGTGGCAATAATTCATTCAGTTTTAATGGTTCAAGTCCAGTTTATTTTATAGGTTGTGTTCTCTAGGACATATATGTATATATATACACATACAAAATATTCAGTGACCAGATAAAGGTCTTGCTAGTATTTGATAGAGGCTAAATTCTTATAGGCTGTAGTAAAATAATACTCAAATTCTGTCATTTCCTTATATAATCTAAAATGATCAATAAGTCAAGGCTACTTAATTATAAGCCATCTGTAGTTTCTAGGGGAAATGACATGGCCCTAAATTGCCTTGACAAATCCTTCAAGTTACGAAAACAACTCCACGACTCAGTTCTCTGTTAGACATTTCTTTGTTGACATATTGCTGGTTGAATTTATGTGGATGTTGCCCAGAGAGGGACTTTTGATTCCATTCTTGGATCTTAGCTGTCTCAAAAAGTCTATCTTGAATAAATCACTTTAGGTTACTTTTTACCAGTCAAATGTCATGTAAATATTGTCAGCATTTATTATTGATAGGGGATGTAAGGATTTCTTATTTTAAAAATATTTCTTTAATTTTTGTAACCTGCTTATCATGACTAAGAATGACTTTTAATTATCTTCTTGCTCCTTGGAGAGCAAGTGTTATTTTCTCCAAACCTGCCTTGGGTTGATGGGACCTCTGAATTGTAAATTGTATATACATACACATATACATACATACATACATAGAAGCAGAAGGAGAGAGAAAGAGAGAGAGAACACATTTTTGTGAGATTACTTTCCAGAGGTGTTATGATACATTTCATAGTTCTAAAATTGTATATACAGACTGGTATTGCAGAAGTGTTAATTACCTTAAACATGCTCCAATTCAGCTGTGATTTTAGGATGAAAGGCAATCTCAAAGTATTCAAACACAGTTTACTCTTTGATGTATTTTTTTCTAAATTTGTCTTCCTTAGAGAAGACCTAGGAAGCAACTTTATCCATTGGTTTTTCTGACTTGCAGATTTAAATTCAAAAGTCTTTAACTTCTTTTTGACCCTTGTATAATATGAATTTTATACTTATAGAGTTGAAGAGATATTTTAATATCATTGGAGAAAGAAAGATTTTATCAGATGAATAAGTTATTTAATGTTTTTGGTTGAATGATAGAGCTTGATTTTATCCATGTCCCTTAAACAACCTCCAAGGTATCTTAATTCAGTCCTCTTTAATTTTCTTAGTCATGTACATTGTTGTTGTTTGTCTTTAGTTGTCAGAGGACCATAATATTAGGGTGATGTCTTGACTTGCAGTGAATTGTATATAAGTGAGAGGGCTATACAAAGTCACTTAGTCTCATTCTCTTCTCCAGAACCATCTAGCTCCAGTGACAAGACATACATACATCTGGATGACTAGAGATGGCCCCCTGTCTTTAAGGCAGTTGGGGTAGTAAGTGTCTCAGGTGAGATTTGAGTTCAGGTTCTCCTAATTTCAGGGCCAGTGCTCTATCCACTGTGCCACCAAGCTGCTTCTAGTCACGTATAGTTCTATTTAAGAAACATAATCATTGTTTTAAAGCTAGGAATTATCTCAGTGAGCTTAAACTTTCTCCCCATTTATTTTCATGTTTTATATTTATTGCTTTTGAAATTATTATGTTATAATCACACTTTAAATAACAAGTGGTTGGGGGCAGCTAGGTGGCATAGTGGATAAAGCACTGGCCCTGGATCAGGAGTACCTGAGTTCAAATCCAGCCTCAGACACTTGACACTTACTAGCTGTGTGACCCTGGGCAAGTCACTTAACCCCCATTGCCCCGAAAAAAACAAACAAACAACAACAACAACAACAAATAACAAGTGGTTTTCTATAGGGAAATTACATACTGTAGTATTTTCACCATACTTGGGTCTACATCATTGCAATACATGAATAAACCATCAGTGGAGAAATGACTCAAAATCTTTGTAATGATCAACAAAAGCAGTATAAACTTTACTAGGCTTTCAGGCAGCTTATTCAATAATTACCAAATCCATGAACTTTTTACCCCGAGGATTTTTCGATATACTCTTTTTATTCCACACCTAATATTTTGGTTTTGTGTGGGTGTTTATTAATTATTTTTTATAAATATAATCTAAGACTGCTTTGTATAACACATATAAACATACAATTGGTTCTTATTTGGAGTGGCTGTCATAATATTTTGGTAAAAGATACATGTTCCCTTCCAGTAAGGAGGGTGGGATCAGACTTGAGGATGAAAGGAAGCTTGTAAAAGGCTTTGATATTCATGAACTTCTATGATGCATTTGAGCCAATCTCTTATGGATATGCAGGTTTCTAGATTTTAGTCACCTCCCTTTATTCAGTCATTTTATTATCAATTTGCAAGCTTTTTGATTGTATTTTATTCAATTTACTTTTTTACTATGTTAGAATTTTTGTGACTGTGGGGACAACCAGGAAATTTCCACATCCTTCTTTGGTGATTTTCTCTTGCTTTTATTATTTTTTATCAACATCAATACCCTGTATTAAAGTTTTGATTCTGTTATGTTTTGAGCTACTTTGAATACAAGGGTACTGCCTTAACCTTTGGACTTTTGCATTGAATTGCTGATTAAAGGTATCAATTATTTTTGAGATACTTTTGTTTTCTGAATTCCTTTTTACATGTTTCTTTTCTCTTGTCTTTAATTGAGCAATACATTTAACTTTTAAATTGAAAATAATGTTATATTAGCATAATAACTATTTAGTAAGCGATTGTTATTATTATTCAACTGTATCATGATTTTGTATAATTTTGGGGGTGGGGCAATAAGGGTTAAGTAACTTGCCCAAGGTCACACAGCTAGTAAGTCTCAAATGTCTGAGGCCAGATTTGAACTCAAGTCCTCCTGAATTCAGGGCCGGTATTTTATCCACTTCATCACTTAGCTGCCCCCTATTTTGTATAATTTTTAACCTATCCTCATTTCTATAATTTAGGTATAATGGAATAGTGGACACCTAGTTTCAAATTCTACTTCTGTTACTCATTTTACTTATCTTCTCTGATCTTTGGTTTGCTCATCTGTTGTTGACACTGAAATGAAATAATGTACATAAATCTCAGTGATTTTCTTTCATAAAGTTTGAAAATTATGAGTAGTTAGTATGGTGACATCTATTTAAATAGTTCTTAAAATTCTTTATATTAATATTAATATGGACAGTCATGAATAACATTTTTAAGTTTTTATGAATCAGTGTTATCTGAGTGACTTTAAGCAATAGTTTAGCTTGTATTAGTAGTTTGGTTCCAATACAGGTGATTATTTGAGATATTCTAGGATATTCTGCATATGGAGATATGTTATTTGTCACTGGATAAAGGAAAATGAACTTCTGAGGTATAATTCTAGTCACCAGATCATTCTTATTAGGTATCTTGCTAGGCATTACTAGGTAGGTGCAAATTTTTTACAGTACTACAGTAATGTGCTACATACTTTTAATTTTTTTTGCATGGTCTCTATAGTTTATTAAGCCTACATTATTAGGATCCTAAAGATAGCTATTAGGCCATTTCTGGTGGTAATGATCTAACTACCACTACTACATTAAAGACATACGCATAAAATTATCTGTGTAACCCTGCATAAGTCACTTAACCCTATTTGCGTAGTTTCCAATTCTTTAAAATGACCTGGAGATGGAGATGGCAAGCCACTCCAGTATCTTTTTCAAGAAAACCCCACAAGGAGTAAAAAAGAGTTGGACATGACTTAAATGACTGAACAATAATAAATCTATTATCTTGTTTAAATGTATTGTTACTAAACACCTGGAGTTTTAAAAAATAAACCATTATATTATTCATAGAGACATTAAAGATATTTAACTTCTCCTTTTCTAATGCTCATTCTGTGCATCAATCTTATCACTTGCTATAGATAGCATTTTTAGAACTATGCCAAATGCTAATGGTGAGATTAGACACTTTTTACAAATGTCTTCTTGGGGAGAAAATGTCTATTGTCTTAACAATTATATGTAAAGGAGACAATAGACATTTAAGTAGAAATTTTAAAAATAACTGAAATAAATTATTTTTATTATGCTAAGGGGAAAATCCTTATGGTTTTCTGCTCTTTTAAATTTAATTTTTAAAAATAAAGTCTAGGGGCGGCTAGGTGGCGCAGTGGATAAAGCACCGGCCCTGGATTCAGGAGTACCTGAGTTCAAATCCGGCCTCAGACACTTGACACTTACTAGCTGTGTGACCCTGGGCAAGTCACTTAACCCCCATTGCCCCGCAAAAAAACAAAAACAAAAAAATAAAGTCTAACACTGAGGTGGTATGGTGGTGTATTTTATCAAGATAGGTTATTTTTTCCACATTGATGCAAATACATGTTTTTATTTTGTTGTTTTCTCATTGATATGGTGTATTATACTAAATATTTCCAGATATTAAACCATTTTTCCTTTCCTGGTATAAACTTCACTTGACATATTTATACCACCCACCTAAAAAGCTATTGGTACCTTAGATTTCTTCCTCTGAAAGTCTATTGAATGAATCAGATACATTTGAAAATTGCAATCAATCTCAGCAGCCATCTAGTATAGCACATACGTGAAAGGATTTCCAGATAAAATATAATTAGAAAGTTCTCAACATATTATTTAATTTACTACCTTATTTCTTCATTATTTTTAAAGTTGATTTCCATATACTATTACTGGGAAGATAGTCATATAAGATGAGTGTTTTGCTTTTTTTCCACTAAGGCCTTTTTGTAGGTCAATTAAATTTTCCTTTAAAAATATAGTGGTAAAAATAATTTAAAAAGATAAAAAAATAGTGGTTATGATATTGTGTGTATAGATAGTTATGATTATTGTTCTTATATAGTTACTGTCATCTTTAAACATAAAATAATTTTCTCTTTGATGTCTTATATGAATAATTCAAATTCAGTTTTGTTCAATATTATAACAATAACTCTTTTTTGGAGTTAGGTGAAACATAGTAAGTTTTAATTCATTATGTGTTTTTCAATCAGTGTGTTTTTTGTTTTGTTTTATTTTGTTTTGTTTTTTGCTTTGGTTGCCTTTCCTCTAGCCAACATGTAGCAAATGTGTATCCTTTTTTGTAGTTTAAATCAATTCAAAAACACTTTTGCTTTTTATAGGAAATTCAGCCCATTTATCTTCTAATTTTTAACTTTAACTCTCCCTCTATAATTATTTTATATTTTTCACAAGAAATATAATAAACCTTATTTCATTAGTATCAATACAATGCTACCATGTACAACATACAAATATAGGACTAAAAAGATTGAATTAATTGCAATGCAGATTGAATTATTTGTAGTACTCTCACTGTAAGTTAAAAAATAATTAAATTATCCCCATACTAATTAAGATTGCTGGTCTATTCTACCTAGTATCTCTCCTTATTTTTCCTTTTGTATGTTTGTAACAGACATAAGAAAATTATATCTCTCCTCACTCCATTTTCCTTGTAAAATTTTTTATTTAGTATTTTCATTCTTGTGAGTTAAACCATATTCTCTAAGTCATCAATACCTAAAGCACTTACTGCTAATTTGATTTCTTCTCATGGTATTCACATAGAAATGCTTGCTGACCTGGCCAAAGACAAAGTTGATTGATGTTCTACCTAAGATGCTTTATACTGAGATAATTTTTAATGAAGCCCACCTTTTTTTTCTTTTGCCCCATCACTATTGACAAGTAATTAAAGTGAGATAATTATCAATTAAAAGAAAATTTGGATTATTTGCCAATTCTCTTTAGAGTTTGCATTGGGCATTAATAATTCTAAATGTTATTCTGAATTGGTTTTGGATGCTCCTAATGGATTTATCATCCAAAGGATTTATTTTGCCTCTATAAATTCCTGAAATTCTTAAGTTTTTATTAAAGACTATATTTTGTTTTCAAGATTTATGCTCATTTTGAGATTGATTTGAGGAAGTATCTCAGTTTATCTTTATTTCCTTCCTTCTTTTTTCCTCTCCTGTCCTCTCCTGTCCTCTCCTCTTCACTCTTCTCCTTTCTCTTCCTTATCTGAAAGAGAAGGAACTAATGTGACTGTGACCAATGCAAATATAGTTGTTTACAACCTTTGGTGCTTCACTAATTATTAGGCAGTCTGTATGCTCCCAGTTCCTGGGAGTTCACCAAATTAATATTGAACTTAATATTGAGTGTTTTTACTCATTAAAGCACAGAATTCCCAAGATTAAGAGATTCTATATTTTCAGCTTTCCTGGCAGAAAGAATCACATGTGAACCATCATGTACAATCTTTAGTTTCCAATAAATCCTATTTTACCCCTTTCTATAAATCTTCTTTTTGGGTGAAAACCTCTTATTACTTAAAATGTTTTTCTTTTATTTGGAACGTTTTTTTTTTTCTCCTTGGCTACTTATAAAATCCATTCATTGTCATTAATATCTTAGAGTTTGATTAGTAATGTGTCAGATGAGCTGAATATGGAGCTATTTTCTATTGGTGACCTGTGGACTCTGTCAATCTGTATCTTCTCCTTGATTTTAATAATTCAAGGAGATTGTTCTACACATTTAACTAAGATCAGTTGATTGCCTCCTTATATTTCTTTCTTCATATAATTTTTATTTTTTCTAAGTTATGCTCTTCTATTCTATGATCTATGTTTTAAAATTATAAGTTATTTTTCCAGTTGGGTTGTTCTCTGAGCCTATTTTGATATTCTTTCCACTATTAAATTACACCATTTTGTCATAAAGAAGAAATTCAAATTCTAAGTAAATCCCTAGTTTTATTAATATTTTATCAATATCATAAAGGTATTATTTTTATCTTCTATTTATGTTAGTTTTTTTACTTATATCTTATATTTTTTGTGTGTGATTATTAGCCACATTGAAATATCTTACAATACTTCCAACTTTATTCTCAGAGCCATTATTTAATCTAATTCATTATTTACTCCATTCGTTGTCTTCTTTTCAGTTTTTTTTTATAACCATATTCTTTCTTAGAGATTTTTGTTTGTTTGGTTTGTTTTTTGTCATTGACCATTCTTTTTCCTTTTCCATGCGTTGATTTTCTGTTTAGTTGTTTTTAGGGTTCTTACTGTTTGTCACCATTGTTGTTTTTGATAAGTATCTTTTTCAGAGGTCAGTAAACTGAGTTTTTAAATGTTCTCTCACTCTGACATTGTACAGAACAATACTTATGTTTATGTTAGGCTTTCTTCATAACCACCTGATGAAGATTCAGTAACAATATTGACAGTGGTATAAGGACAGATGATGGAGTAATTTTACAATCCAAGGTCATACGGGAGTCCAGTTCCATCTGCTAGGGAATTGAAATAAAATCATTCCCCATCTAAGATTTATATCACCCCCAGAACTTAGCGCACTACTCTACATACAGTGGGCACTTAACTAATATTTTTTGAAGAATTTAATGTTGAATTTGAAGGTTGGCTGCCTCAGGTGGTTGTTGAAGTAGAAAGGATAATAGGGCTTTAGAATTGAGAAGTTCATGGATTTGGGAGAGCAATTCCACGAATCATCAATATGAATGTTGAGGTCATTGAGGATTTGGCAGGCAATGGGTTGGAATAGAGTATTCCAGTATAAAGGTAAGAGGATTGATCTGAGAGTCAGGAAAAAGGCAATTGAATCCTTACATTTCCAGGAACTTTTCATCTATCCTCTGGCAAATAATATCCCTTCTCCAGGTTCCAATTTTCTGATCTGCTTAAGAAGGGGATTCATAGGATGTAGAATTGCAAGTTACTTTAGTACCTCTAGTCCAAATATGTCATTTTACAAATGAAGCAACTGATGTCCAGAGAGGTAATTAATGTTCCTTGAATCCAAGTCCATTGACTCCAGATCCATGGTTCCTACTACAACCTTATGTTCAGGTTTTACTAAAGGGTCTCTGAAGTCCCTTGCAAATCTAGCATTTTATAAGTCTGACTCTTCATATTAGAAACATGAATGTTGATTGTGATCTAAAGTATATAATTTTGTAATTCTTAAGGCATACATTCTTGATTACACAAATAGTAAGGTCAGGACTGTCAATTAATAAAGACAATTTGCCAACCATGAATAATCCATAGTTACAGAAGGCTCCAGATGGGAAATGATGAAGGAGGGGGGCACTGCCTCTAATGTCAGATTGAACTCCACGCTGTGAAAGGAAGATGCTGACCTGATCCTGAGGAAGCCACATATCCTGTCATAGCTGATCATTTCTCACAAATCCCCAGTGTTCCATTTGCACAACCCTAAAAAGTTATTGTTCTTTAGATCTTTTTTTTTTGTTTTTTTTTGCCTCCAACCAATAAAATAAAACTAATATTGTGGTGTCATTTGAAAATGTATTTATGTTTGTTTTCCCTATAAAAAGAGATAATAATGTTATGTTCCAATAATATTAAGTTGCAATGTTATTTGCAAGATTGCCGAGCTTTTAATTTTCTGATTATTTCCACAGTGGGAGTTTCAGCTCAATTTCAATGAAGACACTTCTATCTGTTTCTGTTATTTTTTTTATTACAGCTAGAAGCAACAATAATTGCCTTTAGTGCAGGAAAACATCACTGAGGAGCCAATTGTTGTCCCTAAAGACTGTAGTCACCAGCATGCATTTTTGATGTAAATTTTTATAAATTAATGGCAGAGCCAGAAAAATATGATATTTGATAAAAATGTGTTTTCTGCTGTCTTCAAAGAAATAATCTCTCGTTTTGTTTTGTTTTGTTTTGTTTTAAAAGACAAAGGGGCCACACAATCCTGGAGGTGGACTTTTAGTATTTTATACAAAGTCACAAGGAATTTTCCTTTTTCTTTGAAACAAAGTGTTTCAAGAACCAGAAAAATAGGATGATGTTCCCATAACCATACAATAAACCCAACTTATTCTTAGTAAAACTATGCTTCCTTCAACTATTAAAATATTATATTAGAATTAGCATAGATCTAGGAGTTTGGAGACCTGAATTCTTCTTCTACATTAATAGACTGTGTGGACTATTTAAAATCAAAAGGATTTTATGAAATAATTTTGCCCAGCACCTTCAGGTTACAAGAAAGTTAACTGAAGCACAGAAAAGGAAAATTAATTGTTTAAAATTTTGTCACATAGTAATTGGAAAAGATCAATTCAGCCTGGGTCCTGCAACTACAAAATGCAGTGTTTGTTAAATTTGTTGCTTATAGATCTCAGTTTCCTTATTTATAACATAAAAGAGATGAATCAGTGATTTGAAAGATCACTTCTAAGCTTCCAGAATCTAACAAGCTGTGAGAACAGTGAGTCAGAGAGTATGTATATGAGAGAGTGTGTATGTGAGAGAGAGGGAGAGTGAGAGTGAGAGGGAGAGTGAGGGAGAGTGAGAGGGAGAGTGAGAGGGAGAGCGAGAGAGCGAGAGAGCGAGAGAGCGAGAGCGAGAGAGAGAGAGAGAGAGAGAGAGAGAGAGAGAGAGAGAGAGAGAGAGAGAAACCTGCCATGAGAGTGAGTTGAGATTTGCACAGAGGACAGGGAATGTACATGTGTCTTTTAAAAAGATGGGTACGAAGATGGAAGAGGTCAGAAAAGATATATTATTTCCACTCACCCATCCCTTTTCCACCACTCTATTATATAAATGTGCCACTTCAAACAATACAGAGGAAAAACAAACAAAACAAAACATCTGGAATCTAGTCTAGAAGTTAACCTGGAAACCTCCTACTTTATATCTTCTTTTACTTCCAATGCTCTAATTAATGAATACTCCCTCTTATTATTTTTTTCTCTCCCACCTGCACCTTCTAAATTGCCTGAAAACACAATGACTCTCTAGTTGATTAGCTGGTTCAAGTCACCATTGTCTTCAGAATACATCGCTATGTATATATCAGGATATGCACATTCTATATGGTCTATGTTTATACAATATCATGACAATCTATGGAAAGGTGACAAATTGTCATAACAATGGCAGTGACAAAAATGAGCATTTATTAAACACATTCTAAATGCCAGAGATTGTGCTAGGTGTTGGGGATACAAATGCATATCTTAATGATGAGAATATATATCCCTTCTGCCCTACAACATTTCACTCTATTTGGGGATTGTTAGCAGTAATTGGGCCAAATTAGTCCCAAAATGGAGAATGAAAAGACTTTTTGTCATGTTCTCTGCCTGTAGGCTTATGGCATGTATGCTGCATTCCTAACTTCCCAAAAGAAAAATTGAGGCTTAGGAAAAAAAAGTGTACTTTTTGTTTTACAAATTGGATTGTTTTGTTCCTCCTCTATCTCTCTCACCACCACCCAGGCCCAGCTCTCAAAATCTATCTGATTCCTATCTGTATGGATCTAGTAAGGAACTTGGAGGAAGGGACCATTATTTCATTTTTGTGTCTGTATGCCTAGAGGATAGTACAATGCTTTCCACATGGTAGATATTTAATAAAAGTTCATGGAATCAAAATCATAAAACCTGCTCTGACTCTTCCTTCAAGCCAGGAATTCTCTCATTTTAGATCTTTAAAAACATTTTCTACCTTGATTCTGCATTTATCCAATTCTATTTTGTGTTGTGATTATTTATAAGACATGGTGTGATTGAGGAGAAGTGCTGCCCTTGGATACATTTTTGTTTTAATGAGGCAATTGGGATTAAGTGACTTGCCCAGGGTCACACAGCTAGTAAGTGTTAAGTGTCTGAGGCCGGATTTGAACTCAGGTACTCCTGACTCCAGGGCTGGTGCTCTATCCACTGTGCCACCTAGCTGCCCCCTTGGATACATTTTTTAATAATCAAGTTTCACTAAATGACTGTTTCCTTGGGTTTGAATGAGTTACTTCATAGTGCCAGAATAGTTCAATAAGAATGGAAAGGAACCCAGAGGAGATCTATATCAACTCACACATTATGCAGAAAAAGAGACAAGAAAGGCTAAATATTCTATAACTGTTCATTGAATTGAATTAAATTTAGGCAAGGGGGGGTCATGTAAGCTATTAATGTGGATTTTGAATAGAGAAAATGCTGGATGATTGAATTTTTCACCTTTCAAAAATATATGATAGCATCATAAAGCCTTAAAATATTGATAGGCAATCATTGCCTGGTTCACAAATAAATAGAAGACCATCTTTGGGTTATTTGCATGTAAAGACAGAAACGATGATATGGGAAAGGTAATATTGAATTTGCTGTCTGAATGATCCAGGTTCAAGTCCAGGATATTCATGATGCAGTAGGGAATTCACTTTGCTTCCCTAAATTAGGAGGGAACTCGGGCCATCTAATCCAACTTGTTCCAGAGAAGCAGTTCCTTTTCACCCTTCCTTAAATGCAATCCTTCAACCTCACCTTTAAGCCCTCTAAGTATAAAATAATTAATTATTTCTTTTTGCAGGCAGCCCATTGCCCCTTTTTACTACCTTTATTGTTAGGATGTTTTCCTTTGCATCAAGCCCTTAACTAATTCTCTGAGATATCCAACTACCACTCCTAATTCTGTCTTTGGAGGCCATGAAGAGGCACGTATGATCTCCTTTACTCATGGGGATCCTTCATTCAAATACTTGAAGACAGCAAGCATGTCCATTCAATTTATCTTATGCAGGAAAAACAACCCCCAAGTTTTCATGTATCCTTGGGATCATAAGTTTTTAGATGCAATAGAATTTAGAGTTCATCTAGCCAATTATTCTAATTTCACAGCCACCTTCCTCTTCTCTGAAAACTATTTGTATAATTTGTTTTATTTAGAATATTGCCTAAATTTTCTCATTTGTTAAAAGGGTAGTTAATATGAACATTCTTGTGTTGAAGGTGTTTGTGTATTTAAATAACTATATATTTGTTGAATGACAGTTATCAATGAGCAGTATTAATAATAGCACCCTTTAAACCTCAGCTAACCTATTATCTACATATTTGGTGAAGAGAGAGAGATGTAATGAAATTTCAACCTAAAGGATGGTAATGTGCTTTGGTAGAAATTAATGCACTACTATAAAACATTTGAGTCAATTACTATTGATTTTACCTAGTCCCACAGCTTCCTACTTTTGCAGAAAGGCTAGAGTTTCAGCTATCTACTTTGACGCAACTGTTTTATTATTTATTATATTATCATTGCACAAGTTGTCTGGTTCTCCTTTGGTTCAAGGTGAATTTTCATTGTGTTGGATTTCTTAGTCCACTTAGATGGCCAGATATTTTCAACATCTACCAATCCCAGGACCACTCTCTTTTTTGTATTTCTTTTTTTTTTCTTTAAGCTTCTGAATGAAAGTGTTTCCTCTTGAAATTAATGCTAAGTTGCTTATTTTGTTCTTTGTGATTCTTGGAATTCATGTATTGGGGCAGCTAGGTGGCACAGTGGATAGAGCACTGGCCCTGGATTCAGGAGGACCTGAGTTCAAATCCATCCTCAGACACTTGACACTTACTAGCTGTGTGACCCTGGGCAAGTCACATAACCAAAATTGCCTCACCAAAAAAAAAAAGAATTCATGTATTGCCTTACTCTTTTTGACTTTCCACATTCAATTTTTGACTAAGGGAATCTAGAATTTCTGATGTATTTTTGTTTTCCAATATTGCCTTCTTATTCTTTTTGTTATTTTTAGTTGGGAAATGTATTAAAGAGGTTTTTTGTTGTTGTTGTTTTTACTGAAAATATCCCAACCCCCGTCAAATATGTCAGTTACATGTCCATGTACTTTAGATAAGATATTCATAAATGTATTGCTAAAACGATTTCCATAAAGATTTACAAAAAAACCCCACTAACCCCAATATATTAGCTGAGTACTAAAAGGGTATTCCAAGAAGCTCCAAGAGCATAATGAGAAACTTGTTATTGATTCCATAGTTATGAGTGAGCTAAATATCTTTGTTGACTATCACAAAGCTTTGTACTCAGTTCTGCACTCATGGCTTATTCATGTACTGCAATAATATTGAATAGATCCAATCATAGTGAGTACATAAGAAAATTTGATATATTAATGGAAAACTATTTTCTGTTAACAACAAGCTACCAATACAATACCTTCAAGAACATTTGATAGAATGTTTGGCATTTTTCAGGCAGATTTACCCAATGTGGTTCTGCCTAGCCTTAAATGCATGTTCATGTCTTCCAAATAGAAACAAGAATGGCTTCCGAATTAAAGAAGAAATCAAACAAAAACATCTCATTATGCATGAAAAATACAGGATTGACATCAAGCTCTATGGCTCAAAAATATATTAAATTGTCCCTTCATCTTGTGGGATTTTTCCTCCACAATATATAATAAGGAGAGATAGAGACAGGAATCAAGCTTAAATCTGGTGGTCACACTGAATGAACCAAAGGATCAAAACAAAAGCTCCAAATACCTTAGTGTTTTTCAAGGCAAGACAACAAGTGCATAACAATATCATAAAGAATTCTGTGGCTAAATATAGTAAGAGATTTTCTCACATCTTGAAATGAAAGACGAATGGGAAGAACATTTTAAAAACAACTTACACGTATTCAACACTAGTCTTAAACTTGGAAATGATGAAATAGATTATAACAGATTTGATTATTTTCCTTCTCCCAACATAATATGTATAAGATTAATGAAACAGAAAGCCCATCACCCTAATGCAGTTATGGAAAGACTATCATTTCAACACCAGAAAGGTAGAAGGTTGATGTGTGTGTATATATATATATAATTTTTTTTGAGGCACATGATAAAAATATATAATTCTGGATAAAGCATCTCTCACTTCACTGAGCAATAGTAAAGGATAATAGTAGGTAAATCTTGCAAATGACTGCAAGTAGTTTATCTCCAGGTAAAACCTATAAAATAACTAAGGTCCAAATAATGGAATTAAAAAGTCTTCCCTGGGGTCTTATGTGAGCTGATGATGAGTGAGATGAGCAGAACCAGAAGAACATTGTACACAGTATCATCAACATTGAGTGTTGATCTACTGTGATGGACTATATTCTTCGCACCAATGCAATGGTACAGAAGAGTTCCAGGGAACTCATGATAGAAGAGGATCTCCAAATCCAAGAAAAAAAAAAAGAACTGTGGAGTATAGATGCTGAATGAACCATACTATTTCTTTTGTTTTTGGTGCTGTTGGTTTTTTTTCCTATTTTGAGGGTTTCATCATTGCTCTGATTTTTTCTCTTATAACAGGACTAATGCAGAAATGGGATTAATGTTATTATGTGTATATATATGTGTGTATATATATATATCTATATGTATATGTATATAGATATATAGATATAACCTATATCAGATTACCTGCTGTCTAGGGGAGGCGGGAGGGAGGGGAGGGAGAGAGAAAAATCTGAAATTGGAAAGATTTTATAAACAAAAGTTGAAAACTATCTTTACATGTAATGGAAAAAATAAAATACCTTATATGTAAAATTTAAAAAAAAAGTCTTCCCTGTGCAGTAAATACAGCAATACAACTAGGAATATTTGGATAGAGATGCATCAAACAAATGACTGAATCATGCATGTTGTCTGTGAAAACAGAATTTTATGAAAGCAATTCAGGAGCAGGCCATTGTCATCAAAAGCTACAGATGAATTTTTCTTTAAGGATCCCAGATAAAGTAATGAAGATCAATTATTCAAGTAAATGGCAAAACATGTGTAACCCATCACTTACAGTCTCGACAAACTATCTTCCAAGTACCTATCACTAAATGAATTGGCGGCTAGTAATATATTCAGGAAACTATCTCTCTTTTATATACTGAGGGATAAAAAATCTCTATGCTCTAGAAATGTATTTCAAAATATATTGGAGAACTCAAATAATAAACCATCTTAAAATCCAGATCATTACCCCAAACCAAAGCATAGTTCACAATCCCCAAGACATCACATGGATCCATAAAAACTGAAGAACTACTTTCTTAATAGATGCCATGATTCCAAAACCTTAAAATCTTCCAACTAAATGGGAGTGGAGAGTTTTCAAAATATATATATCAAAAGAAGAGATCAAAATTATGTGGGAACAAGATCAATTTTCTTTTTTGGCAATTGGGGTTAAGTAACTTGCCCAGGGTCTCACAGCTAGTAAGTGTCAAGTGACTGAGGCTGGATTTGAACACAAGTCCTCCTGAATCCCCACTGTACTACCTAGCTGCCCCCCAAATGTCTATTTTCTATGGTGTTTTGTGTACCAAGGAGGATTTCTATGAGCCTAGAGAAGTTATACTTATGCCCTAATACTTTCATTAAGCTACACAAAATAATGTTTTTTATCTATCTGTGCAATCATATGTAGAATATTAAACATAAAAAATAGGAAAATAATGTCTTGTCTCTGGCTATTCCTATATGAATTCCATCAAAAAGGATAACAATGAGATCAGCATCCTGGAATTGGAGATGGAAAGATGTGAATTCAAATCCTGCTTCAGAAACTCACTAATTAAATGTGTGGCTTTTTTATTGTGAACCTGGATAGGGACAGCTAGGTGCCATAGTGGATAAATACTATCTCAGGAGTCAGGAGGACTGAGTTAAAAATCCCACCTCAGATACTAGCTGTGTGACCCTAGGCAAGTCACTTAACCCCAATTACCTTAAAACATCCAGAGCCATCTCTAGTTTTCCAGTTGCCACTGGACCCAGACGACTCTGGAGGAGAAAGTAAGGTTGGTGACCTTCCACAGCCCTCACTCACTTAAATCCAATTTGTTGCAAGTCATGACATCAACCTAATATCATTTGAAAATGTAGGACAAGGGGGCAGCTAGGTGGCACAGTGGATAGAGCTCTGGCCCTGGAATCAGGAGGACCTGAGTTCAAATGCGGCCTCAGACACTTAACACTTACTAGCTGTGTGACCCTAGGTAAGTCACTTAACCCTAATTGCCTCACCAAAAAAAAAAAAAAAAAAAGAAGAAAATGTAGGATAAACAACAACAATGAACCTGGACAAGTTACTTACCCTATCTCAATGTAGGTCTCCTCATCTGTCAAATGGGAATAACAATAGCACCTATCTCACAGGATTATTGGGAGGAACAACAAAAACAAAAAAAACTGTGTAAAATGCTTTTCAAACTTTAAAACACTATATAAATGCTAATCATCATCTTCTTCCTCCTCATTGTCATTAGAAAAAAATACTCCCAAGGTAGAAAGAAAGTAAAATGCAGTTATCAATCTACAATCATATGGGATTACTAAGAAGCTGTGCAAGTATTTCATGAAGGCCTTAATATTGTGTCTTCTTATAATCAGGAAGATACTAGTTTCAGAATGCCCAGGGTTTATACACAGATTTGCACTCTAGCAGTTTTGGTTACATCATGAAGGCTAACAAGTCATTGCATGTGGAAATCATAACCTTTTCTTTTGAAATAAATCAAAGTATTTTTTATATGTATATAAAAGTGAACTGAAAAGCGTTTTAAAAGTTGAAATGCTAAAAACAAAGAAAAATTGTGTTGACTTTAGGATGGATATTTTTTTAATGTAAAAATGTTTTCTTCCATTTCATTGCTAGGCTTTGAGATTGAATCCATTTTTTCTATAGCATCTAATTCTGAGCACTCTGCCGCTGTCTGTTTGAATATATCAACCTCTGAGTGAGCAGTGTCTCATCTTTCACTACTAAGGCTATTAATAATCATGCTTCTTAATTCAGTTCTTTAAAGATTTGTTTTGTTATTTCTTCTGTCTGGCTAGTTGCTTCCCATGAACAGAATACAAGTCTGCTGTTCCTTAATATAAAGTAACAAAAGATGCAGTGACTTAAAAAAAAATCACCTATTGATAGGTTTCTCTTCTCTGAACTAGCCTGATCCTTGGACAATAGATAAACATTCCAATAGACTCAAAGTCTTTTATGCCAAGTAGTACTTTTAGACCATGATCTCTAGTGGAGCAACCTTTGGGAGGTCAGGGCCATCTCCCCATCATAATGAGACTTTGCATTAGGACTTTAATGGGAGTATATAATTATTAATAATCACAGCAATGATTATATATATCACTTTACCTTGTATATTAAAAATATATAATTTAGATAACACTAGCTTACAGTGTGTGTGTGTATGTGTGTGTGTGTCTTTACAGAGTAAGTAGAGTAAGAAAAGGAAACTGAGGGACAGAGAATAACTTGTTCAAGTCAAGGTCTCATAAAAATAAATATCAGAACTTGGTCTTGAACCCAGGGTTTCATAGTCCAAATGCAGGCTCATTCCCAATTCAGAACATTGCTTCAGTGGTATGAACTTTGCAGGCAAATCCCACTTAGGCCACTTACCTATGTGATGTAAGGCAAGTAATTTAACCTCTCTGGACATTCAATTTATTTTCTCTTATAGTAAGGGAGTTGGAAAAGATGCCATTGAAAGTCTTGCTCACCTCTAAATCCATACTCCTCTTTATTCTCTCCTTCCATTCCTTCTTCTGCTGTGTCTCACTGTAAGAAATACTGATTCATGAAGGAGGCTCAGAAATGTGTTGGGAATCACTCTGGATCTTGTACCTTGAGGCCTTTTGTTGCCTGCAGTTTCTGTGGTCCTTTAGTTCTCCTCTTTTTCTTACTTACCCATCCCAATGATAGTGATTCCATTCTGTTGTCATTTCCTCTTTCACCCAACCCCAGAAAATACATGAGAGATATAGTCATTTATAGTGAAGCATGCGGGGGCAGCTAGATGGCGCAGTGGTTAAGCACCGGCCCTGGATTCAGGAGTACCTGAGTTCAAATCCGGCCTCAGACACTTGACACTTACTAGCTGTGTGACCGTGGGCAAGTCACTTTACCCCCGTTGCCTGCAAAAAAAAAAAAAAATTAAAAAAAAATTATAGTGAAGCATGCACTTTAGTTCATAAGATATTAAGTTTTCCTTGTTTCCCTTCTCCTAATTTGTGATGATTCTCTTAAATCTTTACCCACTAAGATCCTATTTGTCCCTTGGATTCCTGCTGATATTGTTTTAAGTGGCTAGCAAGATATCACAATAGAAGGAGCACTGGACTTGGAGTCAGGAATATCTAATGTTCAAAATCCTGTCTCAAGACACTTCCTGGGAAAGTAAGCTTTGGTTTCCTCATTGGTAAGATCTAAAAAATAATAGCATCTCCCTAATAGGGTTGTTGTTAGGACCAAAATAAGACAATATATGCAAAATACTTCACACACCATAAAGTGATATACCGGGTATCCCCAAAATCTTATTGCCATTGACACTAAGACTTTTATTTTTCATCTTATTTAAATTTTTTTTCTTTTTCTTAACTGATTCTTTTTTTGACAGCAATAACCCAGGAACATTAGCAAATTGAATTAATTGATTAGTCTCTCTCTCGTTCGCTCACTCTCTATCTATCCATCTATCCATATATGCATGTAAGTATACATGTACCTATTTAACTTTGTGGTGTTTTTTGTTTGTTTATAAGGTTGTAAGTTTTTGTCTCTGCAAATAAAATTCTGTTTGCTTCTGATTTTTGTTTATTAGTATTTTATTGATTTGCTTTCATGTTTTTAGTAATACCTTAAATGCCTCTCTTTTTGCAGGTTCATCTTTTCATTAGTGATTAGGTTAAGATTTGCTAGACATGTAATTTGAAAGTTATGCCATCAATTGCTTTTCTTTTGGGGAAGGTACAGTGGAAAGTATACTGAGCTTTCCCAGTGAACTTGGAGTCATGGGACATGATTTTGAAACTCAGATCTACTACTTGCTCCCAGTATGACCTCAAAAACTTCATTTATTCTTTTTGGGTCTCATATAAGACTGTAATAGATAATCTAAGATATAGATTTATGATCATTCAAAGAATTTTCTATTCAAATATCATTCCTTATTATTTGTCTTAATCTAATTTATATATTTTCAATTAATAACAACAAACCAATTCTCTCCCTCTCATCCTTGTCATTTGAAAAACAAAGCAAAACCAAAAACATTTGTATTAGACATATTTAAAAGCAGGTTTCATTTTACACCTTGAGTTCATCACTTTTATGTCAAGAGATGGCTAGCATCTTCTATCATCAATCCTCTAGATCTTTTTTGGTTATTACATTGATTAGAGTTCTTGGGTCTTTCAGAGCTGTTTGTTTTTATTATGATGTGGTTTAGTATAAATTTTTTTCCTAGCTTTGCTCAATGCACTCACAATTACTTCATACAACTTTTCCCAGGTTTCACTGAAACCATTTATTTACTAATTTTTCACACTGTGGTTGTATTCTATTGAATTCATATACCATCATTTTTTCAATCTTTCCCCTTTGGATTGATACTCCCTTAGTTTCAAGTTCTTTGGCACTACAAAAAGGAGCAGTTGTATTTTTTTTGTAAAATAAAACCTTTTCTTATTTCTTTTATGTTTTTGAGGTGGAAGCCTAGTAATGCTATCATTGAGTCATGCTTTATTTCTCAAGGCTGTGTAGTAATCATGGCTTAGTTGAATTAATACTCTTTCACAACAAGCCTTTTTTTTTTTGTTTCCTGTGAAATCTGTTTGATATTTTAACTCTGAAATTTAAACATTATGTTCCGTGTAGTCTTCAGTATAGGGTTTTTCTTTGGTCACAATCTCTGGATTTGTTAAATTAGTGCTTTGATATCTGTATGTGTAAATTTTAGTTAATTTTCTTATATTAATTCATGCAATATGCTATTCATAATGAGGGCTATCAATCAGTTTGAGTCATAGAATTCATGTGTTCTTTTAAGTGATTGTCTTCTGCATTGTCCACAAAATTCCTTCCATTTTCAGTTTTTATTTCTAAATTATTAATTATTTTATTCCTTTACTACTTCAAAAAGATTATTTGTTTTATGGTATCTGGTTTCCTTATATCTGCTCTAAGAAATATTTTAATTTAATTTACACCATAATATATTATTTTAAAGATATTTATTTCTCACTCAAAGTGTTATTTAGTTTCTTGCTCTTGTTTCAGAACCTCTGGGGAATTAACAGATTCATATTTTTTCACTATAGGTCTTTGGTTCATTTTCTTGGAAGCTTTGGATGCAGAAGCCCTGATGTTGTTATCATCTTCTGAGGGTGCACCTCATCTTGCCCATCTTTTACTTGACTTTTAAGTCCTTCTTAAAGTGGGACACTGCTTCCAGGATATACTGTCCCAAGTTTTAGGGGGTATAAGGTGGTATAATTTGAGGAGGGGCAGGTCCTTTACTAGTCTCTCCTGTTCTCTGGTCCATAGATAACCCCAGGCCAACTTGCTAATTAACCAGACAGCAAAACTCTCTGTGCTGTGGTTGTTAGCTCCAGTGAGTCTGCACCCCTCCCTCACCTGTGCCACCATCACTTAAGCCTATTTCCTGATTCCCAGCAGAGGTAAAACACCCATGTTCTGCCTCAGCATCAGCAGAGACCCCTGTAATCTCCCCCCTGCAAATGGCTCAGTCCTCTCACCAGACCATGGGCTTAGTTCCAGACAACACTGGCATGGCAGCTGATTCAGAGGCTCTGGGGGTCTCTTTGTCTGGCTTGGGCTGCTTGTGACTTGATCTGTGTCAGCGTGACTGTGGGATTGGGCTCCACTCTTACCTTGGCATAGCAGCTCACTCCTGCTGAACTTCTAAACCGTTGTTGGCTGGAAAATGATCTCAGCCTGTTCTTTTGTGGATTTTGCTGCTCCAGGAATTCTCCCATGACGTTATTTGGAGGTTTGGGGGAGCGATCATTTTGTGAGTCCTGAGAGCTTATTGCTTTTACCCTGTCATCTTGGCTCTGCCCTTGGGTTCATTTTCCTTCAGAGTATACCACTTGTTCAGTGATTATTTTGAATTCTTGGTATTTTTTTTAATCTGTATTTTTGAGTCTCTTTATTAATTTATCTGCTTAGAATTAGTTTTATACTTAATCTTCCTATGTTTTAGACATTTGTCTTTCTATGGGCTTTTTAAAAATTATTATTCCCATTAGCATCTCTCTGATTTCCTTATTATAACTGTTTTTCTTCTATTGCTATAACATATACCTCTTCTCTTAGAGTTTGGGTAGGTTAGATGTCCTTATCCTCCCTTACTGTGGTTAGGGTGTGCTTGACTGGATCCTGGTTTCTCCCCTAATATAGAAAACTAGCATAATTTTGTTTCTATTCCTCTTTTCCTTGGGCATGGAAATCTTTCCTTTTTGTCAACTCTGCAGAATTGTTTCTTATATCCATTTTTAACTGATGTTGCAACTTCTTCCTCCAAGTTCTTTGGTTGACTAAAGGTTTTCTGCTTCTTATTGGGTGTGACAAGGTTTAAACTGAATCATTGCCACGTAGGAAATGTAGGGACTGGGCAGAGGCCATCAACATTGGACCCTGAAAAATGGGCTTATGGGGTTGCTTGAATTTTCCTGCTCTTTGCATGTAGGATAGGGGTGAAGGGTAGGAGCATGCATGGGAGCCCTAATTATTTCAATTTCCAGTATTCTATTCTTGTTTTTTTTTGTTGTTGTTGTTGTTTTGTATTTTTTTTTTTTTTGGGTGTGTGGAGCAATGGAGTTTAAGTGACTTGCCCCAGGTCACATAGCTAGTAAGTGTCAAGTATCTGAGGCCAGATTTGAACTTAGGTCCTCCTGAATCCAGGGCCTGTGCTTTATCCACTGTGCCATCTAGCTGCCCCTCCAGTATTCTATTATTGTTGATTCTGCTTAATTACTAAACATTTGTTTATATTTCCTTCTTTTCCTATTTTTTTTTGGGAGAGCAGGAAGGGAACAAGCCTTTATTAAGAATTTACTATGTGACAGGCACTTTGCTAAGCACTTTTAAAAAATCTCATTTGATATTCACAACAATCTTGGGAGGTAGGGACTATTATTATCCCCATATGGATGAGGAAAGTGAGGCAGACAGAGGTTAAGTGATTTGTCCAGCATCATATAGCTAGGAAGTGTTTGATATTGGATTTGCTTGGATTTCCAGGGCAGAGCCAAGATGGTGGAGGAAAGGCAATAAGTTCTCAGGACTCAAGACATGATAACTCCCAAAAATCTCCAAATAATGCCATAGGACTCTCCCTGGAGCAGCAAAACCCACAAAAGAACAGGCTGAGATCATTTTCCAGCCAAAGATGGCTTAGAAATTTGGCAGGAGGGGCCTGCTATGCCGAGACAGGAGTGGAGCCCAATCCCACCAGCCCATAGTCTGGTGAGAGGGCTGAGCCTTTGGCAGGGGGGAGATTACAGGGGTCTCTGCTGGTGTTGAGGTAGAACTTGGGTTTTTCATCCCTGCTGGGAACCAGGAGGTAGGCTTGAGTAGCAGTGGCCCAGGTGGGTGAGGGGCATAGACTCATTGGAGCTAACAACCATAGCACACAAAGTTTTGATGTCTGTTAATTAGCAAGTTGGCCTGGGATTATCTACAGATCGGGGAACAAGCCAGGTGAGTGAAGAACCTGCCCCTCCTTAAATCATACCACCTGGGACCCCCTGAAGTTTGGGGCAGTGAAGCCTGGAAACGGTGCCCCACTTTAAGAAGGAGTTAAAAGTCAAGTAAAAGACAGGCAAGATGAGCAGACAGAGAAAGGTGACCGTAGAAAGTTTCTTTAGTGACAAGGAATATCGAGGTACACCCTCTGTAGAGGATAGCAACATCAGGGCTCCTATATCCAAAGCTTCCAAGAAACATATGAATTAGTCTTAGGTCAGAGAGGTTCTCAGAAAGGACTTTGAAGATAAAGTAAGAGAGGGAGAAGAAAATAATGGAAAGAGAAATGAGTGATGCAGGAGGGTCATAGAAAAAAACAAAACAAAACCTCAACAGCTTGAAAAGCCAAATTGGTCAAATGGAAAAGGAGGTACAAAAACTCTCTGAAGAAAATCATTGGTTACAAATTAGGATTGAGCAAATAGAAGCTAATGACTTTATGAGAAATCAAGACACAATAAAAAAAAACAAATGAATTAAAAAAATAGAGGGCAATGGAAAATATCTACTTGGAAAAACAACTGACCTGGAAAATAGATCCAAGAGAGACAATTTGAAAATTATTGGAATATCTGAAAACCATGATTAAGGAAAGAGCTTAGACTTCATCTTTCAGGAAATTGTTAGGTAAAATTGCCCTGATATTCTAGAAGCAGAAGGTAAAATAGAGATTGATATTGGATTTTCTCATCTTTTTTATCGTAATTATATTTATATAATACTTCAAAGAGAGATTTCCCTACAATAAATCCATGAGGTTGATCATTGCAAAAATAGTAATAGATAACATTCTTCTGCTTCTAGAGTATCAGGGCATTTTTCCCTGAAAATTTCTTAGAAGATGAGATATTTCCCATTGTCTTCTATTTTTTCACTCTTTTGGTTTTGCTTTATTGTATCTTGATTTCTCATTAAGTCATTAGCTTCCATTTACTCAATCCTAATTTTTCAGCAATTATTTGCTTCAGAGAGGTTTAGCATCTCCATTTTCATTTGGCTTTTAGAGCTGTTGAAATTTTTTTTTTTTACCCTCCTGAATCACTATCATTACTCTTTCCTTTTTCTCCTCTATCTCTCTTCCTTTATCTTCAAAGTCCTTTTTGAGCACTTCTGTGGATTGAGACCAACTCATCTTTTTTTTTTTTGTTGTTTGTTTGTTTAACCTGACCCCAGGAAATAGAACCTGATGAAATTATATGAAGTTATAAGCAAGCAATTTTCAGTTTAGTAGTCAATCTCCAGGACAGTTGTGAAGTATTTCCTCATCACTAGATTTCTTCAAGCTTGCCATATATTTATTCTGTAGAAGAAAAAGATTTCCTTCCTGCTTAGGTTAGAATTGGATTTAGGCAGGGAGGTGGTCCAGTATGTAGAGGGCCATATCTAGAGTAAGGGAGACCTAACTTCAAGTCCAGCTTCAGACATTTACTAGTTGTGTAACTATGGCCAAGTCACTTAACTCTGTTTGCCTCAGTTTCCTCATCTGTAAAATGATTTGGAGAAGGAAATGGCAAATCACAAAAGTATTTCTATCAAGAAAGCCCTAAATGAGATCATGAAGAGTCAGTCATAAGTGAAATAACCAAATAATAACAACAAAGGACTTGACGTTTGAAACAACTACGAGCAGAAAGGCAGTGAGCTCTCGGATTCATGACACGATTGCTCCAAAAAACATCCAAATACTGCCATATGACGATGCCTGGAGCAGCAAAACCCACAGAAGAATGTGCTGAAATCATCTTCTAACGAAGAATGTCTTGGAAGGTCTGAAGGAGGGAGCTGCTGTGCTGAGACAGTACTGGAACCCAACCCCACAATCACCCTGAAACAGATCCAGTCCCAGGAAGACCTCACCAGAGAAGGAGACCTCCAGAGCCTCTGAATCAACTGAAGTGCCAGTGTCATCTAGAATTAAGCTCACAGTCTGGTGAGAGGACTGAGCCCTTGGCAGGGGCGAGACTACAGGGGTGTATGCTGGTGCTGAGGCAGAACTTGTGTTTTTCACCCCTGCTGGGAACCAGTAGGTAGGCTTGAGTAACAGTGGCCCAGGTGGGAGAATGGCACAGGCTCTTGGGAGCTGACACACAAAGCTGGTTGATTAGCAAGTTGGTCTGGGGTCATCTATGGACCAGAGAACAGGCCAGGGGAGTGAAGAACCTGATCCTCCTTAAATCATACCACCTGGGACTTCTGAAGCTTGGGACAGTGCAGCCTCGAAACAGTGCCCCACTTTAAGGAGCTAAAAGTTGAGTAAAAGAAAAGCAAGATGAGCAGACAGAGAAGGTGAGGAAGGACCATAGAAACTTTCTTCAGTGACAAGGAAGATCAAGGTGCACCCTCAGAGGAAGATTTCAATGTCAGGGCCCCTATATCTAAAGCTTCCAAGAAAAATATGAATTGGTCTCAGGCCATAGAGGCACTCAGAAAGGACTTTGAAGATAAAATTAGAGAGGTAGAGGAAAGAATGGAAAGAGAAATGAGGGTGATGCAGGAAAGACATGAGAAAAAAGTCAACAGCTTGAAAAGTCAAATTGGTCAAATGGAAAAGGAGGTACAAGAGCTCTCTGATGAAAATACTTGCCTACGAATTAGGATTGAACAAATGGAAGCTAGTGACATTATGAAAAACCAAGACACAATAAAACAAATCCAAATGAATAAAAAAATAAAGGGTAATGTGAAATATCTTCTTGGAAAAACTGCTTACCTGGAAAATAGATCCAGGAGAGATAATTTGAAAATTATTGGTCTTCCTGAAAACCACAATCAAGGAAAGATCTTAGACATCATCTTCCAGGAAATTGGCAGGGAAAATTGCCCTGATATTCTAGAAGCAGTAGATAAAATAGAAATTGAAAGAATCCACTGATCACCTCCAGAAAGAGATCCCAAAAGGTAAACTCCTAGGAATATTATAGTCACATTACAGCGCTCTCAGGTCAAGGAGAAAATATTGTAAGCTGCCAATAAAAAAGAATTCAAGTACTGTGGAGCCCCAGTCAGGATAGCAGAAGATCTAGCAGCTTCTACATTAAAGGAGTAGAGGGCATGGAATATGATATTCCAGAGGGCAAAGGAATTGGGATTACAACCAAGAATCTTGTATCCAGCCCAACTGATCGTAACCTTTCAGAGGAAAAAATGGGACTCTAATGAAAAAGAGGACTTTCATGTATTCATGATGAAAAGACTTGAACTTAATGGCAAATTTGACTTTCAAATATAATACCCTAGAGAACCATAAAAATTTTGATTTGGGGGACATACTTGGGGTCATGCAGTGGGTGACTGTCCTGTGTCTGAGGCTGGGTTTTGGCTGGGATCCCCTTGGGTCCAGGGTGGATGCTTTGTCCACTGTGTCAACTAGCTGTCCCATGATACATCTTTAGGGTTAAATTGAAGGGTGAGGGGAATACACTGGGGGAGGGGAAGGGCAGAGTTGAAATCTTACATGAAAGAAACAGGAAAAGGCTTATGGAGTGGAGGAAGAGATGGGGGAGGAACAGGGCAGTAAATGAATTTTACACTCATCAGAAAAGGCTCAAAGACCTTAAACTCATCAGAGTTGCCTCAAGGAGGGATTAACACACACACCCAACTGGGTGGAGTAATCTATTTAATTTGTGCATTAAATGAGCCTAACACTCATCAAAACTGGCCCAAAGACCCCAATCTCATCAGAATTGGCTCAAGGATGGAGTAACAGACACACTCAATTGGGTGGAGTAATCTCTCTAACCCTGCAGGAAAATAGGAGGGGAAGAGGATGAAGAGAGAGGGGCAAAAGAAGGAAGGGAAGATTGGGGGAGGGTACAGACAGAAGGAAATCCCTTTTGAAGAGCAATAGGATGAAAGAAGATGGATAATAGAATAGGATGGAAGGGAAACAGTTAACAATAGTAATCATGAAAATGAGAAAAGGGGAAAGTTGTTAAAAAAACAGTTATAACAACTCTTTGTGGTAGTGAAGAATTGAGAATCAAAGGAATGTCCATCAATTGAGGAATGACAGAAGAAGCTATGTTATATGATTGTGGTGGAATGATCTTGTGCTATAGGAAATGACAAGCAGGATGATCTCAGAAAAATCTGGAAAGTCTCATGAACTGATGTATAGTGAAGTGAGCAGAACTGGGAGGACATTGTGCATAGTGACAATAGTATTCTTCAAGGAGCAATTGTGAATGACTTAACTACTCTCAGTAATGCAATGATCCAAGACAATCCCAAGAGACAAAGCTTACTATCTACCCCCTTAGAAAAAATTAATAAAAAGAACACTTGTGGATTGTACGTATTATAAGCAGCTATTGTTAGCATATGGGAGAAAAGCACCAAATTTTGGAAGTGGAATGCTGGAGCCATCAGACTCAGTTTTGTTAAGTTTTCAGTGTAAGCATTTACACTATGGGAATCATCAAATGCTACAAATCAAAGCTTGATTTAAAATTGTTTTGTTGATTTTTCTAGTCTTAAGAAAATGATGAAATGATGGAAAACATTACTAATGTAGATTAAATTGGGTATGTGTCATTTTTTTTGGAGAGAGAGCTGGTTGTTGAACATTTACCAACACACTACTCATTTGAAGTCAGAAGAATTATATTCAAACTTGCTAACTTGGCTCTGTTTCTTACTACCTGAGTGAACTTGAACGAATCATTAACTTCTATGTACTTCAGTTTACTCATCTATTAAATGAATTCTGTATTGTATTAAATGATCCCTGACACCTCCTCCAAATACAAATCTTTAATCCTGATCCTTCCAACTCCATGATTTGGTTCAATAAACATTGACGAAATGTCTACTGTGAGAAGCATTGTATAAAGCAGTAAAAGAAATTACAAAGGTTAGATAAAATATGACCTGTCTTCATGTAGTTCACCTCTCTTAGGGGATAGGACACATCCATAGATAATCCACAACAGTATTGCAGAAATACATTGCATGGTTCTATTAAAGGATAGAACAACAAGGTGGGCATGCTATGTTTTTTCTTGAATGTATTCTTTTCTACCTCTAAAATAACTCAGTGTGAAAGTAGTGAAACACTACTAGCTGCATTTAAGTGTCCCTAGTATCTCCAGATAAGAGTTTTTCTAAAAAGTAAAACAAACAAACAAAACAACTCTACTTCTTGAAGCAGCTGGACTTATCTATTTTATTTCTAGGGCCCAAAGTGTCAGATACATTGCCTATCTAATGCCAGACATCTGTATCTGCCTCGATGTATTTTTTAACTTTCTTCCCATATATTTGCTACCATGTATGTATCCAAAATCTCAGAATAACCTCAATCCTTAGAAAATGTAAATGATCAGTGTATTTATCTCTATTTTTCTTCTTTCTGAAGGTTGTTTTGAGAAAATTGAAGCCCCCAAAATATCAAATAAGTTTCCTGTGGTCATAGACAGCAAAACGACAAAGCCAAGATACTGTCTTTGGTCTTGAACTGCTAGGAGAATGTGAGTGCCATTTATAATAATATTTCATGGTTTATAGTCATTGATTGTTCCACATAATCACCTGATTCTAACTTCACAAAAAAACCTGTAATGTGAGTAGAACAAATTTTCCCTCCATTTCACAGATTTTGAAATTAAGTCTTGGGAGGTTAAGTGACTTGGAGCTAAGGGGTATTAATAGAAAGAGAAATGGACTGGCCTTTAGGGGGGGGTCTGGTTTTGATTCTGGCTGTGTATCTTTAGGCAAGTCACATGACCTCTTGAGTCAAATTCCTCACTGCACTGAACTTGATGACCTCTGAGAGACTATCAACCTCTAATAGTTTATGGACTCAGACTAAACCAGTGACACATCATTAATTGGAAGTGTAAGCAAGATTCCTCAGAATTTAGGTGATCTCCCTAGTAGTCCAGTACTTTTTTCTCACTGCATTATTGCAATTGGGATCAACTCAACCTGCAACACAGGAGTGATCTTTGACTATTATATTATTCATGGATAAGGGATCAGAGTCAACGATTTCCCAGTGCTTGTTGTTGAAAGGGAGGAGGGAATGTGTTTTTCTATTCAATAAACATGATTGGGTCCTAATAGTTCAAACTTTCAAAAGAATTTCAATCCTGTCAAAAAATAAATTTCTATTTTTGGAAAAAAAATAGAATGTCTCAGTTCAAAGCAAAGTAAATTTGAAAAGAAGTTACAAAACATAAACTTCAGGAAGCAACTCAAACATCAGCTTCTCCTAACAAAAATGAAATGTTGTGAATATGAGTAAAGAAATTAGAAACATATGGATATATTTTCCCTGATAGTCATACGTTTTGCTTTGTTTTTAAGTAGGGAGAAATGTTTTTGGTCAAATGAACTGAATATTTCTGACCAAATGACACTATAAAAACAGGGTAAAAGACGATCTAACAAATTAAAAATTCCTTCCTCCCTTCCTCCCTTCCTCCCTCCCTCCCTTCCTCCCTTCTTTCCTTTCTAACATTTAGTAAGTGCCTATTTTATGAAGGTTCCTGTGAGAGGTGCCTTTTTACCTAGCGATAGTACTTTAAGGCTGCACAAACTTCATGAATTGTTATAACTTACTGTGACCTTATAAAGTCACTTCCTATCTCTGATCCTCAGTTTCTTTATCTTTAAATAAGGGAAAAGGACTAGCTGATGTCTAAGGTCTATTCCAGCATTAACATTGTATTATTATATAATTCCAAGTTCTTTTTAAAATCTTTCATTCTATGAGTTTATAGTGAAAATAAATCTAATGTAAGATCCTCCTGAGACATCATGAGAATGTCCTTTTACTCTAGGTTATCTCTCACTAGTTTCTGATACCTCTCCAGGGGCCACTGTATGTATAAAATCTCATTCATTGGCATTTTTTTTTTCATTTTTGCTTGTATGCTCCACTATTTGCTTCCTGAAGCTGTTCCATTCATTGAGTATATTCACTTCAATAAATGATGTGTTTGCCATCAGAACAATTTGAATATAGTTCTAATTATAGCAACAAGCTGCTTTCTTCAAGCATATTATGGGTGTTTCATTATTTTAAATTGTTATCTTCCATATTAATTACAGAAACAGTTGATCTTTTCTGATAAGCAAGCAGCTGTGAGTTTCCTTTTTATGTCTCCTAGTAATAGGTGAAACATCAGGTAAAAATTAAATCAAATCCTAATACAAATCATGAGGAAAACATATGTAGGTACAAAGGCCTGCCTACAGTTGTCCTTGACTAAATGATGGGAATGGCCTGGCAAAGAAAAGAAAGGCAATGCCTTTTCCTATGAAAAAAGTCTGATGAAAATCTTTTGGTGAAAGGAAAATGAACACATAGCATAGTATAATGGAGTGAGTGTAGAGTTGGAAGTAAGAAGGTTTGGGTGTTAATCCTGACTCTGGAACTTCTTGTCTCCATGATCAAGAGCTTGTAGCCACACTCGAGGCCAGTTTCCTGATCTCTAAAATGAGGTTAGGTTATTCCTTCTAGTTTTTACTTAAAAAAAAAAAATAGTTTTCTGATTGTAAGGCCCCTCCTGCTCTGACATGTTCTCTGATTCTGAAGCTCTTTTCCAGGTCTGAAATTCTGTGTTTTATGATTCTCAGGCTCCTTTCAACACTGATATTGGGTGTATTGAAGCCTCAGAGTAAATCAGGTCCCCACACTGGGGAACAAAGATAGTATCTTGATGGGATCTCTAATTAAGTCTCACTCACAGGGAAAATGAAATGGTGGGGCCACATTTGGGCAAATCTTCTCTGGAGAAAAAGAGACCAAAGGCTTTAGCCTGACTCACTGGAATCATTCCAGATTCATATTGGGCAGGAAAGACAGGTGGGCGAGCCCATGCAGAAAGCACAGAAAACTAAAACTTGTCTGAGCAAGAGATTGTCCCTCTACTGTCCTTGTCAGGGTTGATCACATGGTCAAGGCACAAGCTGGAAGAAAGGCTTCAAGTTTATAGGCTTTTTTAGATTTAATTATCATTTTGTGCAACCTTCAAGTTCCAAATACAAAATGAAAGGCAAGTCTAGCCATTTTCTTTTTTTCACTATGTCACCCAATTCCTATCACTCACCTCCAACCCCACATTCAAAGTGCAATCATTGACATTCACTCTTATCTCTGTAAAATAATTCTGCCTAGGGAGAGCAGAAAAAAGTTAGGTGAGAAAGACAGTAGAAATATTATTATTCCTGTTTTAGAGATGTGAAAACTGGCGGTCAGAGGCATCTTGCCCAAGGTATCCTCTATGTTTCTGTCAGAGTTGGATTTTGAATCCATTTGTACCAATCTTATGCTTTTTCTGCTACTCTGAATTTGCCACTTAGGGAGTTAAACAAAAGTACTGCTTTTATGAAGTTTTGAAACTATCCATATTGTATATAAGTAAGTAAGAAAGTAAACAAGCAAGTAAATAAATACATACACCAGTAAACCAACAAATAAATAATTACATCAACCAACCACCCAATAAATAAAAAAGAAATAACTATACACACATATCCATATACAGCCATATATATCCATATACACACACATATCCATATATACATACACACAAAGTATGGCTATTTTTTATATATACATATATATATGTATATATATGTACATATATACATATATATACATACACACACATACGCATGCATACATACAGACATATACATATATACACATACACACAGAGATAGATATAGATATCTGTGTACTATAGAATATATCTAGAAGTTCAAATATATAATATATATAATATGATGTGATATATATATTGTTATATAGTACAGTTTAGTATCATATCATATGGTATTACCCATTGTATATATATATATATATATATATATATATATATATATATATATATATATATATATATAAATTTGTATATATATTTATGTACACACATATATTTTTTTAAAAACTATGCTAAAACTTTTGGGACAGCATGCATGTATGTGTGTGTATATACCAATAACAAATGGTTGTATGATTTATAATCTATTATTTCCACTTTGCTCCAACTTTCCATGGACTAACTCAAGTATTACCTTCTTGGTGAAATATTTTTAGTTATTCCAAGCTATTTATCAGTTATCAAACATACAGCATGCTCACCTGTGACTCAAACTAGATTAAAATGTAATGTGTTGATGTAGCAACAAACAAACAAATAAAAAGAAATATAAAAAACACATATGGTCTTCTAAGTCAATTTGTGGTTTGCAGGGATCCTTATATATGCTTTAGTGGCCCCATTCCTGTTTGAATTTGGTACCACTGGTCTACATCAAAGAATTTAGTACTTAATTATGACATATACTTGCTATATAGTTGGTATGATCTACTATTATTTCACATGAATTAAGATTAGTAATTCCCTAAAGTAGACTGCAAACTTCTAAGACAGAAACTATGACTTTTTTATTTTGTTCTGTACTTGAAAAAGGATTTAATTTCACATGTTCTGGTCAAATCTATGCAATTTTTTGGCTATGTGATACTGGGAAAGTCACTTTCCTTGTTTTTCTTCATTTCTTCTGCTGTAAAATGCGAGTATTGGACTGGAAGATCTCTAAGATCCCTTCTCATTTTAACAACCTATGATTCAGTCTTCTGTGTGGATAGTCATACATCTCTTGTCCACTTTTCATATTACAAGTTAGATCATAGCTACCTATACATGAGTCATCATTTCTAATGTTATGGAAGTTTCATGTGGTCTGGGACTATGTATTGTTTTATCTTTGTATTCTCAGCAGCTTAGTTCCACATAAATTGCAAACACTTCATAAAGTTTTATCGCTGCATCAATATACTTGTTGAATTATTCATTTAAATTATTTTCCAAAGGCTTTTTAAGAAAAATATTAGTTAAATATTTCATCACTTAAAGAACCCTTGGCTTCGTTTCCATGGGTGCTTCTCTGCTGGCACTGACCTTCAGCAAATTCATATCTTAATCATTGGCTTTCATAAGTTGCTATGCTTGAAAAATTCAAGGAAGGAGCAAATAATAAAATTCATTGCCTTGAATGTATGCAAACAGAGGCACAAAGTAGGGGTAACAAGCAGAATGGACTACAAATCCTAATTTAAGGAGATCATTTTGACATACTGTAATTTGGTGGGATTGGCCCAGTAACTAGAATAAGGTCATGGGTGGTTCTATTTTATTCAAAAAGAGCATGATAAAGAAAAAAAAGATAGGAAATCAATGTATATCAATTAAGAGTGCCTCTGGGAAACTTCTAAAACATGAATTCAGACTCACAATTTGAGTTACCAAAGTTGGCTACTACTCTCACCTTATAAGGATATAAGCTATAAGTCATGAGCCACCACAATTGAGCTTCCCATTAATAGGTTGTAAGGAGACATGATTAGCTCACAGCAAAGGTCTTTATTAAGATAAATAGTAAGAACAGTAGCTACAAAACACTCCTCCTAATAACCTGAAGTATACTGACCCACAAAAATAATAGACCATTTGTAGGAAGCGTGACCACTAACTTGGAATATAGTAACAGAAAGGCATATTAGGAAATAGATGTGGCCAAGGTTACTCATGCCCCTAGCATGGCAAGCACTAAAGATCCTTTATTTTTTAGGGACCTCTCCATATTGATTGTCAAAGATGGCTCTCTCTTGGATTCATGATAACCTGTCTTCTTTGTTGCACATCTACTGCACAAAATTCAATCAAGGAGAATCTTATTCACATTTCATAAAAGGGTAACCAGAGAGAGACACATCTTTTCAGTTACTTTAACACCTCATAATCTGCTCATTAGTTTCTATGCTTAAATCAACTACTGGGCTGGGGAATTAATGGTTCAGAGGTCAAATGACTCCTTTTCTCACCCCATTAAAAAATATATATATGTGTGTGTGTGTGTGTGTGTGTGTGTGTGTGTGTGTGTGTGTGTGTGTGTGTATTCCAGGAAATTTAGCAACTGTTAGGGATTAAATAGCAGGGGGTGGCAGGAGCATTTTGATGACTATAAATTCAGCCAGAAACATAAGCAATATTATTATAGGAGTGTTTTATAGATCCACTGAGAGAAAAAAAAGGGGAAACAGACCAAAGCTTAACAGTCATAATGCTGAGACTGAGGACTTCAGTTATCCAGACTCGAATCATAGCTTTTTGTATCATAAGCAGAGAAGTTCATAATTTTCTGCCTTGAATTTTAAAAAGCTTCATCTTTTAAGAGGTGGCAAAAATGAAAGGAACTGCTAAAATGTATTTCATTTCCATCAACAGAATTTGAAGTAAAAGTAATAGGAACTTTGGGGAAGGTAACAACTTTAAGAATTTATGATAAGGGGCAGCTAGGTGGTGCAGTGGATAGAGCACCAGCCCTGGATTCAGGAGGACCTGAGTTCAAATCTGGCCTCAGATACTTGACACTTACTAGCTGTCTGACCCTGGGCAAGTCACTTAACCCCAATTGCCTCACCAAAAAAAACGATTTTATGATAAATAGGTAACAGGAGATCAAATGTAAGCTGAGATTCACAATAGATTAGGAGAAATCATATTTTAAGGAATTCAGAGAAGGTTTGAAGCGTGTTAAATAAAATTCTATGTAGAAACCACATCAAGAAGGATGGTAAGCTCTCAACAATCCAATTCTGAAGACACAAAAAAGAAGGTTCACCAAAGAAGAAAGTACCAAGATGTAGACATGGAACTAGGGATACAAGAGGAAAAAAAGAAAGCATATGACCTCAAGGAGCTCACATACAAATTAAGGGAGTTATATCACATATACAAATAAATATAATCATTATAACTCATATTTTTATAGTTGTCTAAGGTTTACAAAGCATTTTCCTCAAAAATGTCCTGCGTAGGGGGCAGCTAGGTGGCTCAGTGGATCAAGCACCAGCCCTGGATTCAGGAGTACCTGAGTTCAAATCCGGCCTTAGACACTTGACACTTACTAGCTGTGCGACTCTGGGCAAGCCACTTAACACCCATTGCCCCGCAAAAAACAAAAACAAACAAACAAAATGTCCTGCATAGTCGATTCTATATTACCTCCATTTCATAGAGTATACTGATATCCAGAATTTTCAAATGATTTAAACACAGCTAGCAAGTTAGAGACAAGATACAAACTCACATTCCAGGCTTTGGTCTTCTAAGGCCAACAAAAAATCACAGACAAAAGAGGACTAATTAAGTTTGAGGATGAGATAATTTTTACATTGTATAGTATGGGGTAAAAGGAAAGAGTCAGAGGAAGCTTAAAGGAAGAGGGAGCACCAGAGCAAAATCTTGAAGAAAGAGACTTTCATAATAAAGTGGGGAGAAAGAAGCCAAGTTTAGAAAGCACAAGCTTGGGCTATACCCTATACAAATGACCAGAGTTAGGAGACTGGCAGACAACTATTGAGGAGGGGAAGTTCAGTTTGGCTAAAACTTAAAATGTGTGCAAGTTGTATGAAATAAGGCCTAGCTCAATATGAACTCTTGAGCAATAATAAAGCTGGGATACAAAATGCTTTCCTTCTCCTAGAGAGGTTGGAAAGGTGTGTTGGACCTAGTCATGAAGGGTAATAAACTTTGGGCTAAAAAGTTTGGATTGTATTATTTAATGGGAAGGGAACCACTGTGACTGTGGAAAAAATAGTCAGATGTGTGCATTAGGAAGCTTCTTTTGGCAACTATATGAAACATGGATTGAATGGAGAAGGGAATGGAGAAAGGGAAGCCAGAAAGATGACTGTTATAATACTAAAAATCACTATGTTACATTGAAATCAATGCTTGATTAGGCATCAGAGGACCCATCTCTGTTGCTTACAACCTGTGTGATGCTGGAGCAAGTCACTTTCCCATTCTGAGCCTCAGTATCTTCACCTGTAAAATAAGGAGGCTAAAAAAGAGGTGGTCTAAGCAACCTTTCAGATAGGAATCTATTGTCTTGATTTCAAAAATTCTCTGTATACGTGAACTGGAAAATTGGAGGCATTATTTAATCCAAGTTTTTCCCAGTTACTTTTCCTGTTTCCCTACATTCTATTTGGTACCCATGATATTCACTCCATTTTCTATCATCTCTTACCCTATCCGTCCTCAAAAGTGTTTTGCTTCTAATTGCCCCTCCCCCTATCTGTCCTCCCTTCCTTCACCCCTCCCTCCTAATTCCCTTTCCCCTCCCACTTTCCTGCAGGGCAAGACACATTCTATACCCACTTGACTGTGTATGTTATTCCCTCTTTGAGCCAATTCTGATGAGTGTAAGGCTCATTCATTCCCCCACACCTCCCCTGAATCTCTCTCTACTCCATAAGCTTTTTCTTCCTTCTTTTATGTGAGATATTTTGCCCCATTTCACCTCTCCCTTTCCCTTTCTCCCAGTGCAATACTCTCACACCTTAATTTTATTTTAAAGATATCATCATGGGGCAGCTAGGTGACACAGTAGATAAAGCATCCTCCCTGGACCCAGGAGAACCCTAGCCCAAATCCAGCTTCAGACACAAGAGCACCACCACCACTCACCAGCTGTGCAACCCTGGGTATGCCACCCACCTTTGACTGCCCCACCAAAAAAAAAAAAAAAGAAAAAGAAAAAGATAAAATATAAATGCTTCATATATATCATCCCTTCATAATCAATTCCCACCTGTACCCTCTGTCTAAATTTATTCCTATCATCTGCCCTAATAGTGAAAAAGTTCTTATGAATTAGACATACCATCTTCCCATGTAGGAATGTAAACAGTTTAACTTTTTAACATCTCTCACGATTTCTTTTTCCTGTTTACATTCTTATGCTTCTCTAGGGTTTTGTGTTTGAAAGTCAAACTTTCCATTCAGTTCAGATCTTTTAATTATGAATACCTGAAAGTCCTCTTTTTCATTGAAGTCCCATACTCAGTTTTGCTGGGTAGGTGATTCTTGGTTGTAATCCCAATTCCTTTGCCCTCTGGAATATCATATTCCATATCCTCCAATCTTTTCTCAGCTTCTGTGTAGATTTCTGGTCTGGGATCTGGCCCACTACGTTCCTACTATTTTTTTGTTTTTTGTTTTTTTTGGTGGGACAATAAGGGTTAAGTGACTTGCCCAGGGTCATACAGCTACTAAGTGTCAAGTGTCTGAGGCCAAATTTGAACTCAGGTCCTCCTGAATCCAGGACCAGTGCTTTATCCACTGTGCCACCTAGCTCCTTCCCAACCCCCCAGCCCCAATCTTTTAATGTAGAAGCTGCTAGATCTTGTGCTATCCTGACTGTGGCTCCTCAGTACTTGAATAGTTTCTTTTAATAGTTTCAGAGAGCTTTTCCATTTGACTTTTCAAGCTGCTGACTTTTTTCATGACTTTCCTGAATTACTCTCATTTCTCTTTCCATTTTTTCATCTACCTCTCTTAGTTTATCTTCAAAGTTTTTTTTCAGTACTTCTATGTCCTGACACCAATCCATATTTTTCTTGGAAGCTTTAGATATAGGAGCCCTGATGTTGTTATCCTCTTATGAGGGTGTATCTTCTTCTTAAAGTGGGGCAGTGCTTCCAGGATGCACTCTCCCAAACTTCAAGGGGTCCCACTTTGATCAATTTAAGGAGAGGTAGGTTCTTGATTCACCTGGCCTGTTCTCTAGTCTGTCAATAACCCCAGGCCTACTTGTTCTTCATTCAGGAAACAAACTTTGGTTTTGCTAAGGTTGAGAGCACTTCAGCGAGCCTTCACCCCTCCGTCACCTGTGCCACCACCACCACCACTCAAGACTGCTTCCAGTTTTCTTGCATGGGTCAGCACCAACAGAGACCCCTGCCATCTCCTCCTGGCCAACTGTTCAGCCCTCTCACCAGATCATGAGCTTAGTTCCAGAAGATGCTGGCAATGCAGCCAATTCATAGACTCTGGAGGTCTCTCTGGTGCAGTCTGAGTCTCAATCTGTGTCAGCACCCCACAGGTCTGGGTGGCCTGCTTGGGGCTGGATCTGTGTGGCATGGCCTGTGTCTGAGTGGTCAGTCTGGGGCTGGATTTGTGCAGCATGGCCTGGGTCTGGATCTGTGATGGTGCAACAGTGGGGTTGGGCTCCATTCCTGCCCCAGCACATCAGCCCCCTCCTGCCAACCTTCTAAGCTGTCTTTGACTGAAAAAATAATCTTAGTCTGTCATTTTGTGGGTTCTGCTGCTCTAGGAATTATCCTATGGCATTATTTGGAGGTTTTTGGCTTGACTCTGTGGGGAGGTCTGAGAGGTTACTGCCTTTCCTCTGCCATCTTCGTTCTGCAATCCCAAAGTTTTTGCAATAGACAGTCCAAATTTATGTATAAATTTTCTTGGGATTTATGGACTTGGAAAGGCAAAACAAATATATTTTTATTTTAGTATAATTTCTTTCCTTTGCAATGCTATGTATTTTGCTTTATTAATTTAAAAATATATTGTGATAATGGATCTATAAGCTTCACCAGACTGCCAAAGGGATACATGACCCACAAAATAAAGATAAGAGCCCTTGGTTTAATCAAAGACAAAGCAATTTTGTCTTAAGACTTCAGGTGGAATCATGTAGACTTTATTTACAAAAGATCTTGATGGACTGAATTCTGATAGAATGGTATAAAGCATTTGTGAAAATTTGACTGGAATAAATGGGATTGTGGGGAGGAGATCTACCTGGCACGAAATAACTGGTTCGACTATTTTTATTTCTTTTTAATTTCTACTTTTAGGCCTCCATGTCATACAGTCCCAGGAATCTATTTGTCATTCCAATAATAAAGGAAACACATCTTTTTCTATCCATGCTCTGTTGCAATTGCAGAGGTCTGTCCTGCTGAGTGGTGGTGATGCCCTAGAATGACATCCATCAGGAGCCAAATCCATGTGTGGAACATATAACCACTGTCAGAAAACTCAGAGGCCTCTTCACGCCTCCATTGTGGTAAAGGTCATCCCTCCCCTTGATTTGGAACACAGCTGGTGTTCTGATCATGCAAATGACAGGCCCCTGTAGAATTAAAAAAAAAAAGAGAAAGAAATGTTTACACAAAGAAATGCATGACTTCCCTTGCATGAATTATCAATTTCTCTCACCTGGTGATTTAATTAAGAAGGTGTGTGATTCTTAAATATATTTTTAAAAAATAAGATTAAGTCTCTGGAAAGAATAATACCAGAAGAGAATACAAAGCACATGGTGAGAAATGTAAAACACATTCAACAATGGTGGAGACTTATCTAGAAACAGAAAATCCTTTATTAAATTCTTGGAAAGCATTGCACTGATTACAACTATTGTTAACACTGATTTTTTTTTTCCATTTTAGATAGGATTAATCTATTTCAATATTACTCTTGATATTGTGACTACTTCTCTCATGTAACCTGTGCCTCTTCTAAAACTATGCTCTAATCTTGTTCTTGGGCATATTCAGGAAGCAATCAACCTAGGTTAGAATAGTTACTTAGATTGCCAGAAAGCAGTTATACATGGACAGGAACCAGGAAATCCAGACAGAAAGATGGAAAGATGAGGAAAACACAAAGAGGAAAAAAAGATAGTTATCCTTTTGCACCCAGGAGAATCTATTTAGAAGACTGGCGTCATCCAGAGATAAAAAGCTGAGTCTTAATGAACAGTTTCCAAGAGTATCTCTCTGAGTATCCTATTCTAATATCTCAAATATAGAATCTTTCAGAGACTGTTACATGATGGTGTAATGGCAGGTAAAATCAATCCTTTGAAAGTAAATCAAAGTTTGTGGAAAAAGCGGAAGGGGTAAAGGAGGGAAGAGGGATGGATGGTAAAAGAGGGTGGAGGGAGGAGAAAGAGGGAGAGAAAAATAAAGAGAAGAGAGGGGTAAGAAAAGAGGGGAGAGAGAGGAATGGGGAGAGAGGGGGGAGAGAGGAAAAGAGGTAGAGGAATTAAAAAAGCATTTACTAAACCTTTACTATGAACTAAGAACTGTGCTAAATGCTAGAGATACAAGTAGAAAAGTTTCAGCTCTCAAGGAGTTCATAATGAGATAAGGTACATAAAAGAGTTTAGCTGCAGAACCCAGGGATGGACCAAGGGTAAATCTGCAGGACCAGTGGCCCAGGGATCTTTATGGTGCATTAACAGGTCAAATATAAATGTCCGTGGATCTAGAGGGGTTAGTGCCAGGGCAATTGGTAAGACCTAGTAGTTCTCCACTTTACTAGAAAGATTGTGGTCAGTGATCCCTCTGTTATTATCCTCTGCAGTAAGGGGGGTTGGTGCTAGAAGGACCCAGCCCACCACTATCGGAAAGGAAGGAGTAAGTTTGAGGAATTAGGAGAGATAGGGCCCTTAGCACAATGCCTGGCACTTGGTAAGTGCTTAATAAATGTTTATCAACTGAGGGAGTGAGATAGGGATCAAGGTGAAATCCAAGAGGGAGCTGGGAGGCACAGAGACAGGAGAGCCAGAGAGAAGAGAGGAAGTGACAGAGGGAGACAGAGATGGAAACAGAGCAAAAGCCCACAAAGGGAAGACTTACATGTATTCTTCCTAAGTAGATTAAAAACAAATGATACTTTATAATCTTCAAATCAACTGACAACTGAGGAAGATGCAATTTATGTTCAAAGCTCTATTTTGTAGCATACATTTTAAATTGAAGCTTTTGTTTATGTGACTAATAACTAAACACTAAGTAAATATAACACAACTATATATTTTCTTTAAAAATAATAATTTATTGCATCTTTTTGTGAAAGAAAACAGACTGCATGTTTCTATTACCTTTGAACTAAAGGTGTTTCTTTAGCCGAGTTATAGGACAGAGATTCGGTTGTGAAATATTCACGAGCTGATGTGTCTGTGGCCCCATGGGACTTGTGAAGAGATCTTTGCTGCACCATCCCCCTCCTCACACACACACCCCTCACAAGTGCACACACATACATACACACACACACAGCTCTCACTCTCTCCAAGTTTAAATAATGAGCAGTCAAAAAGGTATGAGGCAACATGTCTAGGTGGCTCCTTTGAAATTTTTTCTTACATTATCTTGTTATCTGTGCTCAAGAGGGGAAAGTATTCTAGCAGCTCAGAATAAATGCGCAGCAAAACACCAAGCAAAGTAGAGAGCTGAGAGGTCCAGCTTATAGGTCCAGATGCAGTCAAGAAGATGCAGTACCAGAAAAACAAAGAGGTAAGATGAGAAGCATTTTCACCTTACCATCCCAAGCCTCCTCTCTCAATCTAAGTAGTAGATGTATTTTTAGGCTGAAGATTATCCCTGAAAAATATTCATTAAACTCTTATTGGATTTAGAGCTAGAAGGGACCTTAGAAATCATCTAGAGATCAGGGATTCTGAACCTGGCCTCCACAGATGCCCAACATCCCTGTGGGTCGATTCCAGATGCTTCATGAATTTGGATAGGAAAAGAATAAGTCTTTGTTTTTCCTAAGCTCTGACTGAAATTTAGCATTTCTTTCAATTATGATTTTTAAGGTATTATT